>NC_087514.1:156146303-157525470 GCF_963921805.1 Phalacrocorax carbo | reverse complement strand
TCTGATCCAGAAAAGGTCCCTATGCACTAAGAATCGAGACTGTTTCAAAGAGATTGTATTATCTTAGACAGCAGGATTAAATTAATATGGGAATGACTTCTACTGGAGGAAATATTTTGTTAAACATGTGCTAATGTTTATTATGCAGAACATCCACTTCTCATAAGTGATCTTTCTTGACATTTATTCATTACTTTTTGACCTTCCTTGCAACTGAAAAACAAACAAGTGAAGAGCACCCCCTGTGAAGCATGGATGATATGGTTCCAACCAAAACCTCTAAAGATGCACTCATGCTAGCACACATTATGAAACAGTAGAGGAAATTATACTGTTGTCAAATAGATCAAATTAATCCCCCAGAAGTGGAAAAATTATTGAGGTCCATCATAAAGGACTGGATCCACAAAGTGGATGTTGTAGCTACTGTTCTTAACCAGCAAAGGGCAGACCCAGGTTTAATTCTTTCTCCAATGAATAGTTCACTAACTTACATTAAAGAGGCAATGAAGGAAGGACTTGGAGACAAGTCATCAAACTCCTGGGGAGTGCCCACATAGCAGGCTGCAGTGCCATGGTGTTCCTTTCTGCTCTCATGCACTCTATGTGAGCGAACGTTTCATTATTCCATGCAAAGTGTAAGAGCATCTAGAGGGAAGGGTAAGAACCTCCTCCCAATACTTTACTAGCATCATGATTAAGGAGATAGGTTCAAACTCCCTGAGGCAGAGGAAAATGGTGGATTCATATCTTCATCCTGACCAAGTGCATTTCTGAGAGGAGACTGAGCTTCCATCTATAGAAATTAGTCAGGAAGACTGATTATGCAGATTTGCATCATGGTTTGTAGTACAACCCAGAGGGATTAACACATCAGGAAAGTAGCAAGTAGTTGTAGAGCAAAAGACAAAAACCCCTGTATATGACTAGATACATTGGACAGTTGCAAAAAATTCCAGGTGAAGTCAGGTCCTTTCAATGACTTCAGTGAAAATAAAAAATGCTCAGTTACCACTGAGCATGGCAGAAAAACGAGGCCACCTCAGCCTCAACTTTAATGATGTCCCACATGTAAACAAACATGTAGTTAATTTGATCTGTATCATCTGCTTTTGATTCCACACAAACCAGAAGAGCAATGGGAGGAACAACATGTAGCATGAAGAGATTTTCTGCAGAGAGAGCAAAGGTGTGTCTCCTAAGGGTGAGATAATCTATAAATTGCATATACTTATTACCATTGCAGTGCCTCAAGTCTCCCATATATTCTAGTATAAAAAGATGAACTACATAACTCAAGAGTCTGAAATAAGAAATGTGATTGAGAGGCATTTCAAAATAAATTTGAAACAGTGAAATAGAAACATCAGGACAATGAAATGACATTTTGTTATTGACATTACAAAAAGCACAGGTCTCATTTAATCTAAAATAATTGATATGTATCAGTGGTTGTTATTAAATCCATATACTGGTTCTGTTACTTCATATAATATATAAAATATTTAGAAAAGATTTCTGCATTTTCTAGTATCTAAAATCAGCAATACAGACTGTTTCTTTGCCAGATTTAATATTAGCAGAATTAAATGCAGTTTAATTTTTATCCCAAAAGTGAAGAAATGTTTTTAACAAGTTTGAATCTACATCAAAACCTTCAGTCTATACTAATAGCAATCTGAATTGTGAATGCTCTGAAAGAAATTGAAAACAGAAATTTATTGTTATAGCTCTAATTGCTGTCAAAGGGATGATGTTATAATACTGACAGCGATAAGTGATGTAAAATATTCAAATGCTGCAGAAAGGAGAAAACGGTTATTTTAGTGAATTCAAATTGACTGCTTACCCATTTATTTTATCTTTGCTGGAAGCCAGGTACAGGTGCTTAATAAAAGTACAAAAAAATATTACTGGACAATCACAGAAAAGAGTCACCTGTAGGAAACTTTTAACTTCTTTTTTACTTCCTCAAAATTAAGTATATCCCTTTCTGAAAATTTATCACTAGTAACACCAAGCAACTACTGATGTTTTAATTATTAATAGAAAGCTATAGATAAGTTCTTAACAAAAATAATTACTTTATTTCCCAAAATTTTAAGACTAACTTGCAATGTGATGGGCATCTTACACAGTTTCTGCAGAAAAGTCAAGCAAGACCTACACTTAAACATTGCCAGCTCTTTTGGGGCTCAGAACTGAGAAGTATTAAGAGGGCTAGGCCATCAAAATCAGTGGAAGCTATGGGTGGAATTCAGCTCCCAAATTAAGACATCTAAACTTAAGTGCCTGCAGAGACATGCCTACATATCAGTTCATTGCCTAAGCTCCTGATGTAGTTAATAAAGGCCAAAGCTAATACAGTTAGGAGGACTACTCAGAGCTCCCTGAACTGATCACCTACTCTTGTCCAGCTGAATAGCTCTCTGCCCCACTGACTCTAGATTGGTAAGAAACCTGGAGAAAGACTTAGATGCCTAAGTGTCTAGTGCCCTTGAAAGTGCTGTTGGTTAACCCGCCTGGCCTCCAGAAAGATGTGGACACCCCATAAGTGAAGTCCCAGGCAAGTATCTTAGACAGCTACAGCACCTCCAGTGGCCCCAGATGTCTCCATCAGGCAGATGAATCCCACCATCACTATAAGTGCTACACACGTAGGTCAAATGTAGGCAGTTATATGTATACACCCCCATCTGAGTACATATATTTCTGAGCCAAGTATACTCTGAACTGCCCCCTCCCCTCCTCCCATAAGATACTGCAGGATCAAGCCCACGGAAAGAAGAGACAGAATTCTAAAGACAGGAGTACATTCTCAAATCATCAGCACTTTGGTTGACAGTTGCTTTGAGTACAACTATTTATTCAGATTATATCACACAACAAAATAATTTCTTACATCTAAACACTTCTTTCATCTAATGATAGCCAAACAGTGCTCCAGAGACCATTCACGTACATTATAAACTAGAGAAGATGTGATTACACGGAAAATTCTGAGACAATAAAGTAACTTGTCCCATGCAAGTTGTTTGAGAGAAAGTTGGTATTTGATCTTCTCTTAGATTGTATCATCAGGTATTAGAAAAATAGTGGGATATATCAGTAATTATGCTTCACAAAAAAATATTTTGCTTTTGTTTATTGAGAGAAAAAGTGCACTCATACAGACTGACAGAATACACATCTATGCTGTGAAAAATGAAGCATACATAGGTTATTTTCTAGAGGTTTGTGGTTTTTTTTCAAAGCAGTGTGAAATTGTATATCCTGTGGCTTAAAAATACATAATTTCAGTTTATCTACAATCAAGATTTAGCTTACTGTATGTAAAAGAGAATGTCCAAAAAAATCCAACTTCATTAGAGAAAAACATCTTTCACTTCATAATAAAGCTGTATAGTTTGTTTCTCTTAACAATCAGTGCCATAAAAGTCACACTGTGCACTTTTCAGAGAATGTATAAATTTTTCAGCCAGTAACTTTCAGACTATGTTTGTCTGTAATAGGGAAATGATTCAGTCACAATTCAACCAACAATGATGTAATATTCTCCCTATTAAAGCTAAGAAAAATCACAAGAAAATACTGAAAAATTGAAAATCACATTGAGTAAAAGTGACAAAATCCACATCTGTGATTTAGGAGCGTATGGCTTTTTTCCCATTTTTTCAAAGGCAATGACATTTAAAGCTGCTAACTAAGATATATCCAAAATGGGATTTCTTGAAGTTTTTATTCATAACACAACTAAAATTGAGATTATTCTTAAAATAATGAAAAAGATTGTTTAATAACATAGTAGATTATTTGATTATGAAGTGGCACAAATAAAAGAAGAAATCATTGGTTGCATGCTTGAGGAGGCTAACAGTGTAAGTTTAATGGCTTATATAATTACGTATGCTGAAATATTATCTTCCAATTAGAACATCACTTTCCCTCACTCCCCAAATTTAATGATTTTAAATTTTGCAGTCCAAAGTGCACTGAGGTAATGGTTTCAACAAAAGGCAAGGCTAGGCTAAAACATGTTGCTGAGCCTTTAGCAGAGATGAACATATGAGGGATCTACACTTCCCCAGGAAGAAATTAATTAATTCATTCATTACATGGGAATAATGATGATTGTTTCAAGCAGCTCCACCACTACATACCCTGTCTTGCAATAGGAAGACTAGAAATCTGTTAATAGATGTGTTAGTACTTTCCCCATTGCCTAAGCAAATGGTTCCCCTCATTTTGTGCCAAAATACAATTGCCCATCTATCTAATAATACAAGGTAAAATGGACTAGGCTGTGTGCAGGAAATGTTGAAGCCATTATACCTCGAAATGTTTTTTAGCCATCATGTGCCTACGTGAGACCTCCAGAAGGTCTCCCTAACACAGGCTGGCCTAGCCACACTTCTCCAGCAGGTTTGTAATGAAGTACATTTTTCTTTGGCAGCATGCCTTGTGCCCAAATTTTCTTCAAAATCCAGGAAAGGGGACAGGCAAACCAAAATTTCTCCTAAAAGGACAAACAAACGTGATGGGAAGGCTAAGGTGTGATGATGAGCAGAAGCTCAAATTACAGTCTAATTACTCCGTGAAAACATGCCCTTATTGTTACAAATATTGTCAGGAAAGGACAAAAAAAGGATTGTTTCTGTTTGAAAGCCACAAGAGCCTTTACCAGCAATCAGGAGCAGGTTGAGAGGAGAATTTTAGGCATGTTTGTGTTCTGGATTTCCAGTTTCACTGTTGTGTTTTGCCATTCTTGTCAGTGAGTTAGAGATTTAGTTATACGTGTGCAATTTGTGTAGGAAACAGCACTATTTCTCCATATTAGACAATTTTATAAAACCAGTGGTTTCTGGAAGAATACTCAGAGATGCTCCACGCCACAATAATGCAAAGAGCTTCTGCAGAGGTGGAGAGGAAGACAGGGTGGGAGTAAAAAAGTAAAAAGACATGACAGTTTCTATTAGAACCAAGCTAGTCTTTAAAAGAAATTAATTTCAATATCAATGCAACCTACGAGAAAACATCTTTCAAAAAGGCCTGCTGTTCTCATGCATTGATGTGCAAACTGGTAACTTTACTTTCATCACATACTTGTCACTTCTTGCCAAAAAATGGTAGCCTTCTTGGAGTAGAGTCAAAGCTACAGAAGCACTGAAACTGTAGCAGTCATTTCTGTAAGGATAGCTCAGTTTTTGTTTGGGTTTTTCACATAATTTGAAAGGAATAATATTTTTAAGTGTACTACCATGTTTAGGCGAATGATGTTTGCTGTTAGCAGAGGCTAGATGTGCACTGAAGTAGAATAAACCATTACAAAATTCTTTTAATCTCCCATTGAACATCGAAGGTGCTCAGAATTAAAAAGCCATTAAAATTAAGGAACACTGTAATGATGTAATATAAAAGCAAATCTATGCAGGTGAACACTATGACCTACCTAATCACCAACAGTCATCTCCAGGTATGTACTTATGTCTGTTTTTTCTACCCTCAGACTGTTTTCTTTAATTTTTAAAGGACTGAAAGAATCCCACTTTTCCTTAATAAAGAGTATGGGCTTCCATAAGTAAAAACTAAGTTTAAAATTCAAAACATAATTCACAGTTTTGGTGCTTAGAAGGTGAATGTCTTCCAGGGAATTTGCAATTATGAACTTAATTAACAATTCAATAACATCCTAGCTGAAAGGAAAAAGTCACAGCTCAGCTACATAGGGCTGGACATCTAAGATTCAGGCAAGCTGAGACCAAGCCCATTCATGTGTTAAGAAATTTGGCATCATAAACAGGACTACACAGCTATTGAAGAACATTTTCACCGCCTCACAGTCATCCTTGACCTATGTCACGTGCATAGACAGAAGTACAGGTGAAGCAGGTATAACTTTAAAAAGCCAAGGCCAACAAAATGTTACCCTTTCCCCTTTTCCTCCACTTACTCAGTTGACTAAGTAGAGCATCACATGCCCTCTGAGGCGACCCAAGCACCTAAGATATCAGAATGGGCCTGGCAGAGGTGATACAGGGCCATGAGAAACCAGCACTTTTCTGAAGCAGCATTTGGCAGCCACACACTGAGTGCATTGCTCAGTGCCCAAACTGCTCCCAGACTGCACTGTTTAGTGAGCTGCGTCCTGTCTTCTTTGCACAACGGAAGGCAGAAGTAACTTGCTCCAAAAATGCTGCCTGTCCCTCAGCAACAGGTTTCTATGCCCTTATTAATTCTGAAATGTGCTCTAAAGGTGTTTGAGAGAGATCTAAAGGATTTGCTTTCATTGGGAGATCTTGGTTGGCCCTAAATTTAACCAAGACTCCCATTGTAGTTAATGGAGAATAGCAGAACCCTCAAGGGAATGGTATATATTCGACCTATCTCAGACACCAATCATAAGTGTGATAGACATGTATGAGATAGACGAGATATAGAGGATACAGATGAGACAGAGACCTCTCATGGGATGAAACGAATTGCCCTCTGGAAGCACTTATTACATTCAACTGATTGTAAAGGGAGCCGAGGTTGACTAGCGTACACTTAAAGTATCTAAAAGACAGACACCTGACTTAGAGGAGATGAAATCCACTCTCACGTTTAAATTTGATTACAAAGAATTGAGTTAGCTGACATAATACTGACCATGACTGATAGGGTCCATGCACAGAAGGACAACTCCAATTCCACATTGAGCTGCAAGGCAGCTACTGTAATTAGTTGACATGATGCTAAACACACTTCTTTTTTTCTAAGGCATTCAGTCAACTCATTTTTAACATGAGCAGAACTGTTTGCCTGCCAAGGGATGCAGTCTCAGAAATATGGGACAGTTAAGACTGATGTATCTGAGGAATTTATGGGAAAAAAAACATTGCAATTCTATTCTGGACAATTTAAAATATAAAATATTAATTAATATAAAATATTAATTCATATTTCAAAATAGGAAATTACATATGTTCTGATTAATACTTTAATTAGTGTTGAAGTAAAAACTAGAATTCTGCATTGCTAACCTGAATGCTTTTTTAAAACAGTAGGACTGCTTGAATTAAAAAATTGATGCATTTTGCCAATGTAAACCAACACTGTTTGAAAAGCTTTTCTTTAAAATAAAATGTGAAATTAGGCTGTATACTGTCACAAGTTGAGTGAAGCTATCTTGATTTAAAACAGCAAAATTTATGTTGCCATAAGGACAGACAAGGGAGTTTATACTTGTATTGCAACTTTTAAATTCCAGTACAGCTTATACATAGGAAATTATTTATGTAAAGTAATAGGTGTAGAATTATAAAGAGAAACAAGTGACAGCATTAGTGCATGAATGGCTTTTTACTTTTTGCTAAAGATGACTAACGAACTGAATTCCTATGGAAATACAGTGTGCATGACATTCTCATACCTACCCAATGAGTTCATAATGATTACTGCTATTACAGGGAATACAAAATTAATGAATAATAAATTAAATCCTTATACTAAATTGATATTACGAGCCTCTTTAAGTCATTAATTTTTTGTAACAGTCAAGCCACAATCCATAATAACCTTCTAAGAATAACAAGTTATGGATTTAATTACAGATAAAAAGAAACGTCTTCTATTAAAATGTGGGAAATTACATCCTAAAAAATTAAAGTTGGAGCAGATGTTGGAAAGCAGCAAGACTGTTCATAAACTAAAATAATAACATTAATAAAAAAGGAAATTAGAATGTCATGTTTTCACTTGCAATGTTTTTGAAAGAAATCTTACAGGGTTAGGATAAAAGATGAACTAGCCAAGCATACTTATGAAAAGTTTGATTGGTTTATGACGTGTCAAGTGCAGAGAAACGCTTTCATTTCCATACACAAAAATCCTGTCATAGGAATTAAACTAACGATCAAAATAAATGTCATAACTAAATTTGGCAATCCTCACTCAGGATTCATCAGAAATCCAAATTATTAAAGTGAATTTTTGTTCATATAACCTTCCCAAAAATCTTCCTAGGGAAAAAATAACTGCCAGGCCCACAGATATATGGCATTTTGAAAGTTTAAACAGCCTTAGAAAAAAAAAACTTGGAAGGTATTTTAAGTATGTATGATCTACCTCTGTGTGCTACCACATTTACAGTTTGAGATTCTGTATGCCAAAATTTTAGGCAATTTGGACAACTTTCAGAATTAAAAATAACTATTTCACCATAAATCATAAACATTGTGATTTACCATAATAAATACCAGCCTCTAAAAAGTGATGCTGAGTCACTACAATAGCTCAGGCTCAATGGTGCACTGGTAGAGACCTATGATTTCCATCTCCCTTAGCACAAGGTCAGAACCCGGCTGCGCATTTTGGAACACATTCAAGAACTCTTTAAGATCCATGAATAGAAAATGCATTAAAAGTGCAGAATGCACAAAGTTGTTACCAATATAAAAACATCCAAGATCATACTATTTCAATGTGACTTTTTTGCATTTCTATCAGATAAAATAACTTTCTGAATAAAATAGTGAAGAATGAAAATCTGATGGCATTCCTTGTATTTTCTTATGACTGAAGTTCAAACACAAAAAGAAGAATTTGAGAACTGTACAGAGAAAGACAGAGTATATTTAAAATCTGTAAAAAGTTATGTTTTGCTGGACTTTGTTTCTATATAAATAGCCATATTTGACTCCTTTAGTCATGTATTGTAACTCCAACAGCATTCAAAAGGAAAAGACTATGGAAATCAGATATAACAGGTCTCGCTTTTTTTTTTTTAATAAGTACATTGCCTTCCAGGTATTACCTGTTTAAAGAGATAAAGGTGTCGTTAAGAACAGAGAGTAGCTTTAAATATAAAAGATATAAATGTACTAACTAACTTTAATATGTATAAGCATCAACACAGACAGCCTCTCCCATGTAATTGCCTGGATGAGGGTAGGGCTTTGCCAACAAGAGCATTCACATGTCTGGGATAGGGATCTACCCCAAACTCAGTTTTACCTCTTGTGACACCAAACACTAACAGTGGCTTAATGAACATGCATGAATTGCTTGTGGTTATAGAAAAGAGGAAGCAGGGGGCTGAAGGACACTCGCCAGCAGCAACAATACATTCTGCGAAAAGCTGATAGCCATTACCAGATACACACTAGAGAACCAAACTGAACTTATTCCTAGGGGTACCAGAATTTGAACTTGAAAGTATACATGTGATAGTGAAAAAATGCTGTGGACTGTCTGCTGTGTTATTACGCATTCTGTCTTGATAGATTTCATTTACAATTTTTTATTTTTCTTAGTGAAGAAATCTGAGATGTAAACATCTTTTGGAATAAGGAATCTTAGATACTTGCTGCCTTCTGTCTAAAGCAAAGATTTGTTTAATTGTATGGCAATACTCCACTAAATTTGTTTAAAACTCTTAAGGGCAAGTTATAATTCATTTTGATACATACGCCTCTACATGTAAATATATGCCAATTCTAACATTTATGATTGCTTGCAGTGTGACAGATATCAGTATTTAACAGATATCAGTATAACAGTATAACAGAATACACCAAATTAAAGTTCTTAAACTCTGATGCTCTTCACCTACAAGCAACATACTAAGAAAGCAACATAATGTGAAAGATGCATGCGCTTATTCACTCTGGCAAAGAGTAAGAGAAACTGAAGCAATCTAGAAAAAAATGGGATAAATATGCAAACTCTCGCTCATCACCAGTTTACTAACAAAAGAAGATGATCAGCGTCCTCATCCATGCTGTCACTTCTGGAAACAGCTACCTGTACCTCTGATATTCTTGGCTTTCCACATCTCCCAGCTTTCAGCTTTTTTTTTTGTCCACTCTGCTGATTTCAGATGTTTAGTTATCCTATGAGAGCTCTGCTGCCAGCAGGAAAAACAGCTATGGATAGAATATGAGAGGAAAAGGGACTGGAGTGGAAAAGCAGAATCACAGGAGGACTGAGAAAACCATTGCAAATATTCAAATTCATGCGTGTTTAAATCAGAAAACCTGAGAGGAGCATCAGATTCTTTACAGTTAAGTTAACAAAATATTAACTTACCATCAAATAATAATTGTTAACATGTTTTCCTGAGGCTTATAGAAAGCAGAGTACTGGGAGCTGCCAAGTGAAAGATAGCTTAATTGCTTAAAATGTCACCTAACTTTGCAAACATTACGTTGTAACATAAAATAACAGGTTCTACAGCAGGTGCATTTCTCAATTTGAAATACATTAAAAAATTAATGTTAAAATACTTTTAATTTAACCTAAAAAATGTAATAATCCAGCTGAATTCTCAGATCTTAAGTGGAAATAACTGCTGTTTGAACATGCCAATCCATTTTACAGCCAAGGGTAGTAACTACACCCAGTGTGGTTGATTCTAGCTGCACATTTCCCATTAATGTTAATGTGAGTTTCACAGCTATATTGCTGCACATGGGTAGAGAATATACCCTCAAGTTGTTAAATGGCAATGAAAGAAGAGAATGAATATGTGGCGATTCCCCCGAAGAGAAAAATGCCAAGGAAAGAAATGCCAGAAAGAATAATATAATACACAAAATGCATTCAGAGAAGGAAGGATGGGGGGGGAAGCAAGCAGTTTCTGGTCTTTCCAAAATCAGTCGCATTCTGGGTTCCCTGCAATGATATAACAATTAAAAATGACTTAACAACCTCCTATAAAAGCCCAGTTATGAAATCCAGAAGCAAAAAGCATCTTTTTCTCAATTAAAGTCTATGTTTCACATGGAGCTAGTACTTCTTTAGACCTAGATTTAAAGCTTTATCACTTTTTCTTTTTTCCCCCTACTTCTCTACATGCCTTGGACTACATGTAAAATCAAAAAGAATTAGAGGAATATTTTCACCAGTGCTGCATCCCTGTGGCTCTTTGTTGGTGACAGTTCAACAGTTTGTCTGGCAGAGCTGATCAAGGTTAAAAATGACTCAGCAAAAAACGGTCCTTTTTTAACTGCTACTACTATGAAGTTACAGTCCAGCTGCAACTCCAGCTGCAACCACTGAAACACTGCAAAACTTTATCTTATTAGGTTTAGGTCTAGGATTAGGCCATCAAATCCTAACCTGCATTTCCTCAGTACATACCAGCCTGCCCAAAACTATTAATTTTTGAAGGTTTGCATTCCTTCTCCATGCACGGTTAGAATTTCATGGTCACCATATAGCTATATTAGGTATTTCAGTTCAAGCAGAAAAATCAGAGGGAATGAACAGTTAAATATGTGTGAAATCACTACAGACTTGAGGTCCAAGTCAGGATTTGGAAGCATAGCTGAACACCTTGAGATCCTCTGAAAAATTCCCTGTTTATCTCTGTCTTTTACAAATATACACCTGCACACGCTTGCTGTAGCACAAAGAATAGCATGATAAGGGAGAGAAGTCATTTGTAGTTTAGCTGTATTAAACCAGGAATACAACATTTTATAAAAATCTTCATTGTTTTCTTAATTGTTTTAATGTATTTATTTGGGAAGAATTGCTTATTTTCTTATATTTGCTGAAGTACTTTATCAGTTTAAAATCCATTATAGGAATCCATTCATAGCATATTCCTGGATGAAAGAATATTGATAACTCCCACAAGAAAAATGGGAGGTTTTCACATGCCTTGAATTTTTGCAAAAGAAATTTCCAGCAAAATGTTGCAGAATTATAAAGTAAAAGAAATACTTTTTTTTCTTTTTTTTTTAGTTTTCTTTTTATGATTAATATTTTTTCAATGTAAATTAAAAGTATTAGCATTATTCATCCTGTGTATCTGTATAGCCATATATCCACACATATAATATACATATATAAGGTATATGTATCTATATATAATAACACACATATGTATATGTGCATATATATGTATTTCATTTATACCTCAATATTAGTTTTCCCATATTTCTCCAATTCCACATTGTATGCTTGCTCCGAAGTATCCATTTAGATAATTTTGTAAACTGTGATAAATGAATTTACTCCGTACTATTAGTTCACTTATGCTCAACGCAAAACTACAGTGAAGACTGGTTTCCACAACTTCTAATTACAAAACATTAGCTACCTGAGTCTTCTCCAGCTGAGCAGATTAGCATAGATCTTCTTTGCTGACAGCTTTGACCTTCACTCCAGCAAACAGTTGTCAAAATGCCAGAAGTAATTACCTGGCTGTTTAGGAAGGAGTAATGGGGTGCAGCTACCTACCTTTTCTTGTTACTGATCTAAAATGTCTATAAAACTTTGCCAAGAGGCACCCTCTGGATTTTGGCATACACATTTTTTTCTCTTCTTCCCTTCTTTTTTTTTAATAGACTATCAAATATTAGCTGTATGATCTCCTGCCAGCCAATCCCATCACAATTCTGGGGGACAGGATAAATAACCCACTAGACAGATCTTTCAATCAAAATGATTTTATGATTGCTGTCATCTTGGTTTTGTTGCACTGATGCAACCAGGAAAAAAATACAAAAAAGCAGCAGAAGCAGCCCAGGAACAAATGATCATGATTATGCCATAGAAGCCCATACTGTCTATCCTCTGAATTATCTTAAAAAATCATTATGTTATACCTTTTTAAAAATTTTCATTAAAAGCCTTTTTCTTATTAATGATTCAGATTTACAATTAAGAAAATAGAGGCACAGAGTATTTACAGGTACTTCTTGAAAATCTATGGCTAGATTCAACCTAGCACATCTTTTGACCTCAGCCAATGTAAAGCCATACAATCTCTCTTAATCCAGAATGTTCACATTCATAGAAAATATTTTCCAAAGAGAACAAAGGAATTTAACATGTTTTCCTGAAGACTAGGTAATACTAGAAAGATTAAATGTTTGCAGATTATTACAATGGTCATTAATCTTTAAATCCCACATATAATTTTTGTTCAAGAATGGAAAACATAATCTCCAAATAAAAACAAGATCAAAGGTCTATAAATCTGATTCCATCTTATCTTACATGTCAGAATTGATATTTGGAGTTCAGGAAAGCTCAGGAAAAAAAACCTTTATTTGACCATAAATAGTCCAGAAAACAAATTTCATGATCATTAAATCACTTGCCTTGTAGTCACAACATTCCCTAACAATTGTGTAGGGCATCAGGTAGCAGCAGCAGCCGCTGAAGTAGACTTGAATCCATAGAAGAAAGACTGCTCAAAATGAAGGCAATGCTAAACTACAGGACTGAATACTGCTGACAAGTGTGCCCTTGTGCGTACTGCCAACAAACTTCTCTCATCTTGTGCAACGAAGCTGGTGAAGGGTCTAGAGTGCAAGTCATATGAGGAGCGGCTGAGGGAGCTGGGGTTGTTTAGTCTGGAGAAGAGGAGGCTGAGGGGAGACCTTATCGCTCTCTACAATTACCTGAAAGGAGGTTGTGGTGAGGTGGGGGTTGGTCTCTTCTCACAAGTAACAAGTGATAGGACGAGAGGAAATGGCCTCAAGCTGCATCAGAGGAGGTTTAGATTGGACATTAGGAAAAATCTCTTTACTGAAAAAGTGGTCAGGCATTGGAACAGGCTGCCCAGAGAGGTGGTGGAGTCACCATCCCTGGAGGTGTTCAAAAAATGTGTAGACATGGCACTTCAGGGCATGGTTTAGGAGACATGGTAGTGTTGGGTTGACGGTTGGACTTGATGATCCTAGAGGTCTTTTCCAACCTTAATGGTTCTATGATTCTATGATCTTGAAAAACTCTCCCAAAGCTCTCAAATAATTTCTTGTCCCACCGTCAAGAGCTCATTAACACTCCCCTCAGATACATTCCTCCACAAGCTATCAGCAGTAGAAGGTCATGCAAGTAGCTGTTTTCAAGACGGATGATACGTGAATCCTCCAGACCTCCTAAGCAAACCTTTGACAGCCAAAAACCCTCCACCTGCCTTTTTATCCCAGGTCATGTTTGTGCCTTCTTCCCAAGATGTCATACCATAAATCATGTTCTACCAAGAGAACAGATTGCTACCAGGTTCAGGTCAGCCACCCCTACACACTGTCACCAAAACACTGTGTTTCTGGAGAAATGCCTTTTCATGTTATTACTTTTCTCCAGCAAAAAGGGATGACAGTCTGATTCTAACATGATTCTATGTATAATTGATTTTCTGTTTTTTCTTGTGCTTTAAATAACAGCTATTTTTCATAGAGCCCTGAAGTACCACCATTCTCCTTCACAATTTTTTTATTATTTGGCTGATATGAAAGCTATAACTTACAATCACAAGATTGCTAATCATACAATTTAATATATAAAAATAGGATCTTTAGTTACATCAGATAAATAACATTTTCCTGTTCGTACCAACTAAAATAGAACATTATCCCCTGTCCTAAATGGTGCCTAGTGTTTATTTACATGCATAGTTTAAAACCGTTAGGTTTACCTTGTTTCACATTTTGAAAAGTTATAATCAATCTGTCTAATGGGTGGAAAAAAATGTACTCAGTGTTCTTTTCCAGGTAAAGGTTTGGCTACAATATTATCTACCTAAATTGTGGTTTCTTTAATTCCCTTATTTATGCTTACCTAAAAAAGTACATATTAATGAAAAAATATTAGACCAGCTTACCCATTATTTACATAAATGCTGTCTTTTTTGTACCTGCCTTACCAGATTTCTTCTTGCTGTAGCATTCCTAAATAATTTCTTTCAATATGCTTAGGTTCTGCTGTGAACAGATAGTCTCTTAAGTGTACTGCACAAAAATATATAAAACTTTATTAGAGAACTATAACATTTAAATACATATGGAATTGTAAGTATTATTGTTGTATATGTAATGTTTCATATATATTTCCATTTCCTGGAAAATGTGTTGCTTATCATAACAGCAATTTTGCTAAATAATATGATGAAATACCGCATTAAACAGGTTGTCTGGGGTTTCGGGATTTCTGCTTGCTTTGCTTTAAATTAGAATGAAATCTAGTTCTCAAATATTTTAGTATAGGGCCTTCTTGATACCATGTCCACAGTGGGACCCTACAGTACTGCTGCTACACAAAAAAATAATACTTTTTTGTTCCAATCACACATTCTCAGTGCTATGGACTTCAGTGCAGCTATTTGTTGATTTACGTCAGCTGAAGACAGTCCTTTTAAAGTGTACAGGTCAGTTTGAAACGTCTATGAAAGGAAATATGTAACAAGCTTAAAACAGAAAAAGAATTTTCACTTCCATAGTCAAAAATGTATTGGGAGATTTCTTGGACTTTAAAGAAAACCACTTTGCACTTCAACTACATGACAGTTTCATCATATATAGCTGTAGGTGTGAACAAGCTGACTGCAGGAATTTGGTTGCTTAATAATATTATACATGGTAATATTTATCAAACTTGAAATCTTTGTGAACTTACTCAATTTTAAACTAATTTTGAATTCTTAAAGATCTCTGAATATGTTACCAAAGGACAATGTGATTGAAGGCGGCCTAAGTAGAAGAAAACAGAATTTGCACCAGAAGATTTTAAGAGATCTAGTAACAGAAAAAATATTTTTGAATAAGTTACCAAGCAGGGACTACTCAAATATTGTGTTCAGTTTTGGGCCCCTCACTACAAGGAGGACATTGAGTGCTGGAGCGTGTCCAAAGAAGGGCAACGAAGTTCGTGAAGGGTCTAGAGAACAAGCCTTATGAGGAGCGGCTGAGGGAGCTGGGGTTGTTTAGTTTGGAGAAGAGGAGGCTGAGAGGAGACCTTATCGCTCTCTACAGGTTGTAGCGAGGCAGGGGTTGGTCTCCTCTCCCTAGTAACAAGCGATAGGACGAGAGGAAATGGCCTCAAGCTGCGCCAGGGGAAGTTTAGGATGGACATTAGGAAAAACTTCTTCACCGAAAGGGTTGTCAAACATTGGAACAGGCTGCCCAGGGAAGTGGGTTGAGTCTCCATCCCTGGAGGTATTTAAAAGAAGGGTAGATGTGGTGCTTGAGGATATGGCTTAGTGGTGGACTTTGCAGTGATAGGTTAGCAGTTGGACTCGATGATCTTAAGGGTCCATCCTTAACAATTCTATGATTCTGTGAAGATCCTGGAAGTTTTCCACTGCACTAAATTCTACAGTCCTAACTTCAGTCAATCTCCCTGAATTTATCTGCAGTATTTATGTATGGCAGTGCTATCATCAACAATATCTATACATTTCTGTGGACATTTCTCTCACCTGCCTTTAGCCACCTATGATAAGTGCTGGTTCATACAATCTATCTTTTTTCTTTGAATGCAGAGGCAATCCAGACAACTAGTTTTGAGTAAATGCCTAACCTTTAGGCAGGTGCAAGAGGGTTAGATGAATTCTACCTTCACTATTACAATGCATCTAGTTATATTACCAGAGGGCTCTTTAAAGAAGACAACTTTAAAATCACTATTAACCTTTAAACCATGACATAAATTACTTTAATAGAGGTCTTATTTTTACATGCCTTCATAGGCCTGCCTACAGATTTCAGGAAAATCAACTAACAGAAACACATGAATGGCTGCAAGTCAATTTTTGCAGCTAAATATTTTTCTAAACGTTAATCTGGCCTTTCCATTGACCCTTTGAAAGAACTGTCTGGTTCAGGTATCAACTATTGTATTCTAATATATTAACATATATACAGCACCAATGGTGTGCTCATATTTATTTTAGTTTAATACCAACCTGATGGTTTTCTATGAATGGGTCTTTAATAAGAGGAAATAGAATGTAATAACATGAACCATCATTACCTTAATTAAAGAACATTGGCTATGCAATGTTTCTCGGATCTTGTTTTTCTCTCAAATTCTATAAAATGATTAACCAGCTTTAGAGTTCCCAATAATTAAGAAGCTTGATTTAGGTGTTTATGCCGGAATAGACTAGATCACTTTATAAGGTGAACAGAAGCAAGTTCTGAAGTGTTCTCTTAAAACAGAAAGTGGTTTTAGAGCAAAAAGATTTATTTCTGAAGTTAGATACCTCGCAGTTATTCTTAGAGGAGAGAGGTGTATATTGAAAAAATTCCATCCTTACTAATCACAGCAATATCATCATTAGAAGGAAGTCACTGGAGAAAAGTCATAGCCAAAGATGATTCCTGTTCTTCAGGACTGAGGTACATTTACCATATGGTAGCTCCCAATGCTAAAACTCATTCAATTTTTCAATAGAAGAACAAGGTGGGAAGGAAATGCCACCTCAAAAATTCATTAATCACTGTATCAGACATTTGGTAGTGCAGGAGACAGTTCAGATTCTGAATAATACTTCAAAAAGATAATTACATCCTTTATTCAGCAATGGAAGGATTTGAGGAAAATATCTCAGACCTGATGACACAGTAGGTGAAAGGGAATTGATCTACTACAGAGGGATCAGGAAGTGAAAAAGGACAATGTGAACTAAGAACGCTTGAGTAGAAGAAATCAGGATTTGCACCAAAAGACTTAAGAGAACTAGCAATAGAAAAAGAGCTGTCAAACTTCCACGTTTCACATTATAGACTAAAGAATTGTAAACCTCCTTAAACCAGGGCAAGGGCAAATGGACCTCACAGCCTCCTGGCTACGTTGTTCGAGGTTTCTGACATGGAGGCATGAAGTTCTGACATGAAGTTCACTTCAAAGATGATCTTCAAATTATTCACGGACACACTCTTTGTTATAATCTTAGAGAAAAAGACATCTAATTGCATGGTCTACAAAAGTCTAGATAGTGGGAACGAATTCAGCCATAGACTTTCATCTTTTTCTGTTCATTTCATCACAGCTGAATTATGAATATGACAATGACTGGCCAATGAATACTTTCAAAACAACCGCTATTGCTCATGGTTGTGGGGTAGAAAAAGGAAACCAAGACAGTATGCCAGCATGGACATGGTTGTGACTGAAGCAACAGTTCATCGTTCTGACAGTTCTCACAAGACATGCAAAGCTTATGCCAAAAATCAACAAGACAATCAAGACTGGTTATAGCCATCTAGGAAGAACAAGGACTTCTTTGAGAAGAGGAAGACTTTTTGTCCAGAAATTGAAGTTGCCTGCTTCTGATGATATAGAACTCATACCTCCTGCACTGATGGTCACCACAAAAAAGATGATGGATGTTGCCATTAACAAAATAACACAAAAGACATGGCTGAGTTTCATTATGTCAGCAGCAGAAGCAGTTCAAGGAATAAAAAATTCCTAGATTACACTTACTTCAGCGAAATATGTTATGCAAATAACTAACAATTAACCAACAATGGTCTAAAAAGCAACAATGGCCAGGCGGTGTTTGATCACAAGCTGAAATAACCAGAGAGAGAAAATCACAGTAATCTGAACTCACTACATTAAATGACATTTCCCAGGTTTTGTCCAAATTCCTCCATGAGAACATAATGCTCATATGACATGAGTCAATAGCGTCAATTATTTTAAATATGCTTTCAACTAAATACATGACAGCTAAATAAAACTTTGCATAATCTTATTCCTTCAGTTGATGATTTATTCCTCATTGTTCCATTGTTCCTTCTCCTAGTCTCCCTTCTTTACATTTATACATTCTTTACATATACACATTACATGGAGCATTATTATATGAAGATACAGGGTTATATGAAGACAAATCTGAAGACGGTTCTCTCTCATTTCTTCTCCTGAGAACCTCCTAGAAAACTTTTCTTGCTAATATTGGATAATAATACCGAGTTACCATGTTTCTGTCAATAGAGTTGCCGTGTTTCTGTTTCTATTGGTATGATCAATACTTATTGGCTAGAGAGCAGAGTGAGCTTCTGCAGCGTTCCTAGAAATGAACAGTCAATTTGCGTACCGGGTCCTCATCAATTGATTCACTAACGTTGAGTAAAGTATCTTCCTTCTGTTCCTCATTTTGTAAAATTTCAGACCAGGAAATTAAGAGGTGTGCAAGCTTTATAGTGGTATTTCATAAATGTGATTTTTATTATATGTATTTCTATTATGCAGTAAACTGGAAAGATAACTCCCTTTGACCAATAAAAAGAGGACTATATTTCATTACTAGAATGCATCTAAGAGAATAGTCATATATATAATCTGTAACATTTTAGACTTGTATCTGATTTGTTAAAAGTTGCAATGTATATTTCAACTATACCGAAGGCTAATACAAACAATAGCTGCAAAGAGCTAAAAATTGCATCTAAGTGTTATAACTTTAACCAATCATTTGTACTTTCATAGTTGGGTCTTTTAAATTATATTCATAATGTTAAGTTATATTCATAATAGATATTTGTAGAACTGTATTTATAAGGAAATCAAAGTACGTTCATGTCAGAGTCTCAGCCCTTTTTAACAGGGCCCAGATTGGATGTCTGACAAAAGTGCTCTTCTGCCAAACATGCTTAAGAAATAGGAGCAATAAACAGATTTCTGTAGTGACTGTGTAAGGCAGGTTCCTTGCTAGTATTTCCAAAGTTGAAGAAAAAACTGGAATAATTTTTTCTAATGCAGGTGGAGTGCTTTAGGCTTTGAAATGTATATTTCTTGGCCATTCTTCAGATAATTCTGTATTTCAAGTCTGCTAACTATCCAAGGTCACTAAAGGTTCATGGGGTGTGATGGGAACAAAGAGCCTTTGAAATTAGACCACTGGCTTAGATGCTTAAGCCTACATATTTAGAAGAGTAAGTTTTGTTACCTATAAATACAGCTCAGACCTGCCTAGCAAAAGAAACATTTTGGAGGCAGAATAAGGCAAAAATACCTTCTTCAACAGCTGAATCCAGGATCACTAATATGACCGGCCATTTAGTCATCCTAATTAAGATTAAAAGTATGACATAGTGGACCACTCCAAACCATAAGACACCATCAGCTTAAATCACTAGGTAGAATAAGTTAACTCTAAGGATGCTGAAGTACCCTTTTCATCTCAAAAGGATTGTTTAATGCCAAAAGCTAAGGATCATGTTTTGTCTGTTTAGAGCTGCCAACTGTAGCAAAAATATTCAGTATCAATGTCAAAAAATTTTTTTGCAATATTTGTTGCTGTGGGTATTTCATCACAGCTGGGACATGACCAAAATTTATAGGTGTCAAATCTCAAAATCTGTAGGTTTACAAATTTAATCATTTGCAGTTGTTTAAAACTGCTATGGAATTCTGTATGTATTTTTTTATCTATTCCAATACTTTTGAGGCAGTATCTTTATTCAAATTAGCTTGTTATACAGTTAAATTTTAATGATAATATAGTATTTTTTCATTTGTGTTTTTTTCCCAGCAGATTTAATTTTGCAATGCATTTTTTTTTGCAGAACTATAAAGCTGGCAAAGAACTAATTTTTAGACAAGAAGGTTATATGATTCTGCACCCTACACCCTAAGTTATGATTAATGGTCCCTATCAAACCATGCATATTGTGAAAATGTAGGTTTCACCAGCAGGGTGACAGAAAAGTAAAATAAACCTAGTAAACAAAACCCCAAACCCCAAACCCAAACAAACCCAAATCAATAGCCTAGTTAAAAGTCAGGGGAATTTTAAAAAAATATATTCTTGATATTCTAATATCTCTTCGAAATTCATAGTTTAAAAAATGAAATCAAGATTTCTTACTTGCCATAATAGTGTATATCACAATATATCTTAGACACAAGAACCTGCACACAGACCTATTAATTCTGTAATACCTGGTTATGCATTGCTTTTTGCTGTGCTACCTGTCCCCATCACTAATATGCCTACATTATGCGTACATCCTTTTGCTCTTCTGTCCTCATTTTTTACAACACCTAAACTGTTGCATTTTAATACAATACCAAAAAAATGTAAGCAAGATTCTAACCAGTGAAAGGCTGCAGCTACACATAAGGTCTTATTTCATTTCAGCAGTGCTGGGTGTCTGTGCGCAAGATTCTTCTCTCTTACATCTTTTCCATGTGCATATTTTATATGTGAACATTACAGCCATCTGATGCTAAAATTCTATGTTCATAAGATTCCTCTTTTCTAATTATCTCTGTTACTTTACATGTTTTTGTGTAAACAGTGGGATTCTGGAGTACCTATAAAGCTGTCTGAAATCAGACTCATTGCTCATTACTTTACTATATTGCAATTTTATATAAATAGAGTTATCTAACTGATAATTGTTCTCTGCTAGATTTCTCCTAACCTTTAAACTGAAGAGAAATGAAATCCACATTCATTTGTCTAAATGATGTCATGTGCCAAGTGTAATTACTTCTAGAGCAGGTCACCTATGTCTAAAGTTTATTTCTTCAAAATATTGAGAAGAAATTACACTGCACCATTGAGCCTGACTTATTAAACAGAAATAGGCCAGAGGACAGCTGCTTGATGCACGGTATGTTCTATATTATGAACGTCAAAGTATGCAATGCTGGCAAAACATTGACTGTCCTTCTGCTCTGTAGTCAAAGAGCAAATAAAGGTATTGTTAATGTGAGAAAGCAAGCTACACACAATTTTAAATTACTTTGTTGTCAGATTTCCCATTTAATTATGTAGCCCTAGAAACTGCAAAAAAAGTAATCAAAACATTTTGATTAGTAACATGTGGGTTACTAGAAAACAAGTTTTATCATCAACAACATGGCTGAAAGATTCTAGGGAGCTTTATCTCTCCTCAAGCTGGGTCGTATGCACACCAAGAAGAATGGATCTCAAACCCCAAGAAAACATAGGAAACAATTTTTACTATCATACTTCTATATCTCATTTTTTTAGTAGATATTCTAAGTCATTCACCTGTTTGCATAAGTTGCTAAAGAGTCCCATGCTAAAGAGTCTAACCTGCACATTTGTCAAACCCCCCTAGGGGAGGATGGAAAACTTTAAATATAGTTCACTATAGGAAAGTTCACGCAAGGAAAGTTTATCCATTTGGGTTACAAAAATATATACAACATGAATAATAAGATCAAACGGCTGCACAGAAACTGTTCATGTGGATATCTGTGAGACGTACATGTACATAACAGCTGCAGAAATAGATTCCTTTTGCAAATCTGGATAATTTACACTCCCATAATTACTATGGCATCTGATTAGTCCGTTTCTAAGTTCTTTTCATGTCTAAGGATGTGAAGGACAGTGAAATTCTTCTGTCAGTTTGATCTATTCATTTTCTGTAAACAAGATCTGCTTTCAGAGTTCCTGGATGGATGTCAAGGTACCTCATAGCTGTACACCACGGAGTAATGCATTTACCTGTGTCTACCCTGGAAGTATGCATTGATTTATTCTGCTTTGGTTTCCTTTGGTAAATTAAGTTTTGGAATGTTTTTCTTCAAGACAGTGTTGTCTTTTAAAATTTCAAAAATGACAACTAAAGCCTGAAAAAACTTCTTATGTAAGTATATACCGCTGTTGATCTTTTAACTGAATTTATTTTTCACTTTAGAAATCTACAAGGAAGAAGTTTGCTTAAAATAAATGAACTGAATAGCAAGTACATTGACAAGCTACTGCAACCTTATTTATTGATTAGAAAAGAAAAAGGAGATACTTTCTAAATTTAAAATGTTTGATGGCTGGATAGAATTGTGAGTGCTTTTTTTAAAAAAGGTAAAAAAAAGGTTTAGATATAACAATCCTATGCCCATGACGCTATACCAAGAGATGCTGATATAAGACTCCTACAAACATCTTTCTTTTTGCAGCCATCAAAAATGAACACTTTAATGCACTAAACAAACAGAAGTTAGGAAAAGCCTGGCATATGAATATATAGAACAGATTAAGTTACAATATAAAAGATTAATTTAAGCTGGGGAATCTGTAGAACTTCCTCTGGGGTGATATTTTTTTGTCTCCAGAACCTCCCTACTTTGTCAGCAATATTTAAGTTAAGGAAGTAGAAAACAACCACTTTGATCCCAGTGAAAAAACCTAATGTTATTTCTTGGTTTTGCTGAAATGCACTAGTCACAGCATTTACACATTTCAGAGTAACTTGCTAGGAGAAGGCCAATGCGCTTCAGGAACCTCCTGAACTTGACAAGGTTTCTGTGGACTTGCTAAATTTCAGTGGATATTTATTCCATGAACCCGTAAATTTTTGAACACATGTAAACTTTGCTATCCACAACAGGCATACCTACAAACTGAGTTCAGATTTATTTTGAACATGCCTTCTACCAGTTTCATCTGTTCTTGCACTGTCAGAGCCACTGCACAATCCCATTCACATTCGCTGTGCCAACTCTGGACTTGGAAAATATTTCTCATACCGTATTCTTTTCTTTATTTTTTTTTTTTTCAAAATAAATGTTCCTGCCTTATTTCACCATTTGCATATATGGAAGATATTCCATACTTACAGTCAGGCTTTCTGCCTTTCTTTGAATCCTTCAATTTCAACTGGAGTTTCCAACCTCTCCAAGGTATGAGAAGCAGAACCGTACGTCATATTTAAATATAGACAAGGGATAGATTTATGCAGGAACGAATTATATCGTTCTGTTTTCTATTTCTTCCCAAATTATTCTTAAAAACACTTTCCTTGTTCAACTGATAATGGAGACTGAATTGTTATTTTCAGTAAATTACCTATTACTACAGTAAGTTCTTACTCCAGACCGGTAATGGTCTATTTAGACCTATAACTTCATATGTAAAGCTCTTTTGTTCTCCATATGCTTTTTTTTTTTTTTTTTTTTACACTAACTTACAACAAAGTTCATCTGTCATTTTGAGACCAGTCACTCAGTCTGGTAAGGCTTTTATACATTTCTAAGACCAACTTTCACCTTTAATACTGTGAATAATTTAGTAATATTAACAGGCTTTCTCATCACACCACTCACCCTGTTTTCCAACTCGTTTATAAGTACGCTGAATGCCACAGGCCCAGCAGAGATCCTTGTACTTTTCTGCTATCTTTAGCCTTTGAGAAAACTAATAATTTATTCCTAATCTCTGTTTCTTGCCTCTTGACCAGTTACTAATCCTCCATTTTTGTGTTCCATATTCCACATTCTAAGAAACAATTAGTTTCCTTAGAAACTTGTAGTAAAAGACCTTGACAAAAGTCTTTGGCAACCCAGGTAGGCTCTACCAGCTGCATCATGTTTGTTGATCCCTTCAGAGAGATTCAACAGGTTTACAAGGCAGGGCATTGCTATAAAACCATATTAATTTTTCCAAGGTAAATCATACCAATTCAAGTGTCCCATAATTCAGTAATTACTTTATTGTAATTTCCTAATTTTGATAGTACATATATATGGCTTTTTGGAATGTTAAACTGTTTTATGTAAAATGCTACTCTCTAATCACCGGTTGAAACGAAAGCTTACAATGAAAGGTTTCACACCACTGATAGTGCTTAACCTTTTTTGTTCTTAAGCTACATAAAACTCAGAGAGGTTACTGTACAGTGTTGGTGACTGCTAAATGTCCACTTGACTGTTTTTCATAACCTCTTTTACAGACACTTTGAGATAAGTTCTCCAGTGGGTCCTGAAAATAAAAGTTCTGGCATGGGAACTACCCTGTTCCTTCTATAGCTAAATTCATCCATGGTGAAGCAAAAGAAGTTAAAGGACAATTTTTGGCTCCCAGTGTTATCTAGATGAACTTTGGTTTCTATTTTCAAGAAAAATTGCAACATGTTCACTCATACTTTTTAAAACCTATGAATTGTGTAATCTGGAAGCAAATCATTTATCAGTTCAGTTACCTTGCAGAAATTATTTCTTGCAGTCAATAGCTCCAAGTTGACAGAAGCCAACAGGAGTCCTTGGAACAGTGGTACTTATTCAGAAGCAGCTTAACTCCAGAAATATAATGTTTATTCCCAAGATTAACTTGTCATTGAAATTGCCTAAACAGCACACCAACAGTATATTTCTACCATCTTTTGATCCAGAAATTAAGGCTAACATGTAATAACATTTTTGTTCCCTGAAAAAAAAGTATCGGAAAAGCGAAGGTATTACTTTCTCATTTACAAATAACCAATACGTTTTTATGAGTTCATGACAACACTGAAGAGTTTTTCACCATGCTAGGCCTTACCTACAAGCCTCTGTTTAATGCGTTTCCTCAACAAACAAGGACGTCAGCAGTTTGAACTGACTCAGCAACGTTACACTTCAAGTTCCCATATATGCCACTCACCTCTCAACTGTCTCCCTCTTTTAAATGTCAATCTTTCTGGAAGAATGGGAAGTCTATGTGCTGTTTGTAGTGCTACTGCCTGCTACAAGGACGCTTGGGAGGCCACAGTTTGGGAATGGAGGACAAGGACTCTTACCTGCTGCTTTGGCAACATCTGCAGTTGAAATGTTTTGGAGGTTTGAGTGCACTCTGAAGGTCACAGCTGGTCCCAGCACACTGTAAGAAATTATTAAAAGATGTAAGATTCATAATCAAGAGACATGGCATAATATTGCTTATCAAAATAGGTTTTTAAGGAGAAACTATTAAGACACCATTTAGCCTTCTTTCTTTTGCTTCATTAGCTACATTTGCATACATTTTTATACCTCTTGTGGTTTCTTGTCTGTATCTTGTGCTAGCCTGAAAGAATTTCAACAACATTAACTAAACTTCAGAACACTCCTGTAAATACCATTCCTATTATGAAAACGGCAAAATGGAGGCACTGAAATAGTTATTCTCCCAAGTACAGCATAAACCATCACTGGAAATCAGCATCCAAAGAAGATAACATGTCATTTCAACTTTTATATGCCTAACGTCGATGCAAGCTTAGTCCTGTTGTCACAACTGTGAGTCAGAGGGACAATAAAGAAAGTGAGAATATTTATCTTGACCATATTCTGCAAGAACATGTGCGGGGAAGAGATTTTGGAGATATCTGATCCAATGGGTGATTTTGACCAGAAAGATACCACGAAGTATTTATCTTTTAACAGCAGAGGTAATCACCTCTTTGAATAACTTGTGAAGGGAAATGATTGACTTTTTTGGGTGTAGTCTGATAGTCCTTTATGGCATTAAAATCTATGGGGCATTTACAGAGGAAGGTAGCAATTAGACAGGTGAAGAATGGCAAAGTATTCAGAGTTTCACAAAGATTTCTCACTATGTATTTTTTAAAGAAAAACAAATCCCTATATGTAATGTTGCATTCATGCTCCGCCCATCCCAATAATATCCAGCTTACACGCACATCTGATGAAAGGAATAAATAAATTTCAGTTCTGATATCCTTAAAACTATAGTAAAGTACGTATCTATGAAAACCATATGAAAAACAGACATACACAAATACAGCAAATTTTTGAAGAAAATTTCCAAGTTACAAGAGACTAAAAACTATAATGTAATTTACAGAGAAGAGTGCAAGGGCTCAACAAAGATGAAAATTGGTACTATTATAAAAGTTAACTTACATACTATGGAGTAGTATGTGAGTTTCCTAATTTATTTTTTTTTATTCATACCACCAGTGAGAAGAATTACGTTTATACTGTGAATGCTTAAATACTGATGTACATTGGCTGGAACTATACATGTAACATACTTTGACCTCCCTATACCTGTGGCTTATGAGAGAATGAAGTTGGAAAAAATGCTGCATAAAAGAAATACCTTGAAAAATATTTTTGTTGCAGGGCTTGAAATGAAGTACTCAATTATTCTTTTACTAACGTTAATATTTTGCATTCATACAACAGAGAACACTTAATGAAGTGTGCTTAATTGTACCACATATATCCTAGAAAGAAATACCTTTAAACTTTTTCCACTTCAGGAAGAAAAAACTATTATTAACCATAAGACTTTGCTCTGAGGTCACAAAGGGAATCAGTAAGACTAAGAAGCATCCTTTCGATCTTTTAACAGCAAAGCATGCACTGTGCACATTTTATTCTGGAGTTAATAGGGACTATCATTACTCAATCATTTTTCTCTAAATACTCTTGGGGGGGGGGGGGGGGAGGAGAAAAAGAAAACAGAGAGATTTTATTGCTAAAGGAGACTCCAGATGCCAAGCCATTAATGTACAAGAAATGCATTTTAATAATGTTAGATAATTATAAAGCATTTATCAGCATCATTTAAAGAATATTTTAGGTTTTAATACTCTACAATTGCAAAGTATATTTTATTTGAGAGAACTGCTTTAGAAAAATTCAGGCTATTCTCTAATTCTGTCACTAACACTGAGATAATCAACCGTAAAAGGCACCTGGGAGTTTCATGATACCATACACTGAATATAACTAATTTTACACTGTCCTTCTTTCTGCATTGCCAGCATAAGAGAAATGATGATTCTTCTCTGGCTGCTCAGACATTTACAGCGTAATTAGCAGTCTGCTTTAAATAAAAAGCAGGCACCAACCCAGTATATAGCTGTCCCATGGCAAGGATAGGGTGAAAAAACCCACAGACTTTAGTTATTCCCCCCAAATCTACACTGTATAGTCCATTATAGCTGAGAACCTGGAACCAACAGAAACTTTCAAGCACAGTGTAGTTACACTTTGGCTTTATAAGCAAAGACAAAAAGTTTTCTGCCCTCCTTTCCTTGCCTCAGTTTTTTGCTTCTGCCTCTGGCCCAGAGCTCACTCCCCCCTCAGTTGTCCTCCTGCCCAACTCACTGCAGCTATGCAATTCATGGCATCATTAAAATCATATAGGTTAAAACTGGATCATTTCAGTGATCCAGCCCAGGCAGTGAGAGGCAGGGATTTCAGAGGAGTGAAGCCTGGCAGGGACCATCGCACTATTCTCTAGTGACTCCACCTGGATAATCCAGGAACGCAAACAGGATCCGAGCCGTGCCCATGTATGCACTGCCACAAGCACTGTCATTTCTCCGTGCTGCTGACGAGAAAACGTAGGGAAATGAAGAGGAAAAAACAGGGTGGGAAAAAAATTCCTTGAGTGAGTGGGGTGATATTGGGTTAACACCATTCTTCTGCAGGAAAGAAGAAATCTCAGAATCATTTAAAATACCCACTCATATATGGACGGCTCTGTAGGATATTGTTTTTCTCTACTTTAGCAATTGCGTGGTTGAACGTAAGGAATCACTTGAGCACCACATAAGCACAGCTTCACTAGGAATATTTACAAAATACAGAAAGTAAAGCAGCTTTTGTCATAACTTTTTGCACACTGGTATTCTATTCTGCTGTTTATTTAAAAGGAAACAAAAGACCTTGAGATTACTTGGTCAAAATTGCATTTCTGCTCAATGTTTTGGGAACTGACTGCTTCAGGAGATCATAAAATGGGATTTTTCTCTTGGGGGGCTTCTAGCAAAAGCACTCAATAAATAAGCATTTCAATAATAATAGATGCCCTTCGGGGAATTCCTTGCTGTTCATTATGTATTGAGCAAGAACATTTCAACAAAACCAGTAATTATTTTATGGCAAAATATTTTTTAAAAGACTTTTTAACAAGAGGGCAACCAGCGTGAGAAAAGGTTCTAGATGTATAAAATGCACCCCTGATACTTCCTAACCAGGAACTTTAGATTAGATAGATGAGACTGCTTTTTTGTGCGACTGTCAAGCCCTCTGAAGCCTAGCTAATATTAATGGCAATTGTCTTTACATCACTCTAAATACAGAGGCTCACTGAAGTGCACACGATTGTTTATGACCTGATGAATTGCAAACAAACCATTCCCACAGATCAGGGAGGGTGCTGCCGGTTAGCAGAGGCATCCCTCCTGGCTGGCAGGTTGCAGCACGCCAGCACCCAGCCAGCTGTGTATGTGAAAGCAATCAGAAATGCAAACCTCAATGCCCCAGCTGACACGTAACCTACATCTAAGTCATGCATCTGCTGCAACCAAGATTAAAAATATTAGGTAGTAGCACTTTTAATCTAGAAAGACAATATTTTATATCTGATTTTTTTGTCTATTTCCCCCCCCCACCCCCGACCTGTATGCTACTACAATTACAATTACACCTATGGAGTTGACTCTTCTGACCTACCTAAATAAGAGAAGACTGTGAGTTTTAGAAGGCATCTGGACTATATTATTATAATTGCACTTGTCATTTTTTTTCTAATACTTTGTTATGATGGTTTTTTGTACAAAGGTAAGCTGGTCTGGCTTCAAGGCTAATAAACAGTGACTTCTCCCCACGCAAAATGTAATGTCTGTTGCAATGACCTGCTAAATTTATTACTTGAAATTTACTGACTAATTACCCCCTCTGTTGGCTGTCACAACTTCTCCTTTTTTTTATTTTAATTTCAATAATGTTGCCTTCAGCCATAATAGGGTGGGTTTTTTTAACAAAGACATTCAAAGCATATTGCAAATTGTCACCCTTATGTGCTGTTGTCTTATATTCTGTTTACTAGAGATGAAATAATTACAGTGTTTATACCAAAATGACTTGAAGGTTGATTGCTGATTTAATAATATCCCCTCCCCTTGGGTTTATATTTCCCATCTGAAGGTGGGAGGGTGCACAACATGCACAGAAACAAACCATATTCTTTGGGTAAAATAGAAGTATTTCCTTTCATTAGTTGTTTTACTGACTAACAACATTCTTATTATATTTTGCCTGTCAACAAATGAATGATCTGAATAAACAGAGCTGGAGCATGATCAATATGGCAAGGTCCATATCACTTTCAAGCCGTAGGTTATAATTATATTTATGAATGACAGGATTTAAATCTCCATAAATTATGTACCAAGCTTTGCATGCCTGTTCTTCTCCCTCATGTGTATATACTTTAGTATTACAATATCATACAGAAGGTTTACTGTGAAATACAGCCACAGTCTATCATACCCCCTAGTGGAAAAGGATTTGAGAAACAAGTGCCAACATGGTTATGTGCATTCTTGAAGATGAGACATAGAGCTGATGCCAGATGGAAATGAGTTGAGGTTGCACTGCATTTAAAGAAAAAAAAAAAATACAGGGAGACTGCAATTTCTCAAGATTGGAGGAAGATGAGGAGATTAGGATTGGATATTTCCAACATTAAACATTCCCTTAATGACCCTATTTCGTAAAACAGAGCTTGCCTTAATAAAGCTGAGATTTGAAATTAGAGTCACTACTTGTCTATATGTTCATTTCAAAATCCTTTAATCTCTGGAGGTTAAGAAAAGCAATTAGTAACGCTCCAGAGGATTGTGCAAAGTAAATTTTATAGCAGCGAAGGTAATTGTCTCAGGAAATGTTTGGTGGGCTTGAACTAATGACTTGCAATGTGTACACATTTCTGTGCTTACTGTGTTTAGGAATTTGAAGCTTAAGTCCATTGTTTATATTGCACCAAAGCTTCCTTTTCATCTTCTCGATTTTGGAAAAATCAAAATGCTTATACAGCTGTAAATATGTTATATATTTTATATATATAGGTATATACACATACTTATGTCAAATCAAATTAATGGGAAAAAGCACGATTAAATGAGGCATTTTTGTAATACAGTATGTTTATATAACATGATTTACAGAGCAAAGCAAAGGCAGAAAATTGCAGCTGGTCATTGTCATATAATACATAAATGGATTAAGAAGTGTACACTGGCTATTTTGTTCTCCTCCTGTTACTCATTCCAGCAGTAAATTCAATGACCACTTGATTCAGGTTTCACCAAAATTTTTTACCAGAAATGTTAATAAAAACTTATTTTGTGGAGCATTGCATCATACTCTATTTATATTACATAAGCAGATACCTGACTAAACTTCAAAGATTCAGGAAACCTGTAAAGGATGTTTTGTGCTGACCTACTACAAAATAACTTCCCTGAACTGTTGAGTAGATAATATTGATCATCACCCAGACTTAATACTAAAAAGGCACACATCTTTCACTCTTTAATATCCTTACTGTTTGAAGATTTGCTTCATTTTGCACAAGAACTGAACAAATGTCAATGTACAGCTGTATGTATTCTCACATTTCTATTGACAATTATGTACTTACAGCAAGCGATCAATTAAAAAATCTTTCTCTACTTTAGCAAACTGAGCTTCTTGAGCCCTTCTCTGGAAACTCTTAACATGCTCCTTAAACTGCAAAATGACACACAGTTTTCCACAACGTGCTGCAATACAGCAGAAAATATATTATCTATTCATATTTATATCCTTTATATAGACTAAGCATGAATTGTCTGTTTGCAACACTGTCTGCAGAAATGTGGTCCTGTGCTAAACAAATAGCTAGCATGGAGAGAAAAAGTTAAAGATTTGTTGTACTGACATCACACATTATGTCTGATAATGACCAAGGACTAAAGATGAAAAAGCGAAATCCCTCCTAAGGGAAAGACATTAATTGCTGTGCTCACCAGTTGCTTTGCATTAGAGTGGTTTACACCATGCAGCTGGATGAGGTGTAACAGACAGACCACAAAGATTAGACAGATTGACAGTTTCAGAGCAATCACATCTTGCAAATGTAACTACATGGAAACAAAGCTTAGGTGTAGATTTGATGGTTGCAGCTCAGACTTACTTCTGCAAGCTACATCTGTAGCCTTCAGAAATCAGGTAATTGTTTGGACACCTTGTACCACCCCGTTCCCTCCCCCTGAGATGATCAGTGCTGCGAGTCACCTCATGGAGCTTTGTTTCAAGGGTAGAGAATAGGGTACTACAAGGTGTCCAAATAATGTAATGAATGCTGACTGACACACTACTGTCATTACAATAATTTCAAGAGTAAAGTCACAGAAAAGGGATGACTGGTCCAGAAAGGGATGCTTTCCAATAACAGCAGTCCATGTTTGGGGGTCTCTCGAACCAACCAATACTAAATGATGGACTTCTAATCATTTTACATTAATCATTAATTCTATATTAATAATTTAATCTGTATGCATCAAAATTGTGCTACGTACACTGATACTAATTTACAGTGAAAAAGATGATGGAAGAGTATTTTAAAGATTTTACAACTCACTTCATCTCAGGTGAAGATTATTTTGCTAAGCCTACAATTTAAATGATTTAAAAAACAGACAATGCTCAATTTAGAGATTGATGCTACACTCAGTTTGTCCTATTTTTATTCTTCACAAAATGCAACTTCTGATGATTACTCAATATCTATGAATAATTTGCAGAGTTTTAAAATAATTTTTCTATTAATCTGTCACAAGCCATGAAACTTGACATTTTCACCACGCTGAGTACATGAAAGTTGCCAGCTTTGCCTGCCATGCAAATAAGGTTCTTAATTACAGTATTTAAAAGAACAAACCATAAAAGTGCTATAATTTTTTACAGCAAAAGAGTGTTTGGACCCTGAGAGAGGGAAAATGGTTTCAAAATGCTGCTTAAATGTACAGTGATTTTTCTTTTACTCCCCAAAGTTTAAGCTGAAGGATAAAAAAGTTATGTAATTTTAAATAAAGGTAATTGTATTCTTTTTCTATTTTCATTCTTCTTCTTTGTACCTTTTACTAGTATGCCTGGTACACAAATAATAGCAGAAAGTTTTAATTTTTAGCCAGTAAGCATTCAATGAATTTTACAGACTTCAGGTCTACTTACCCTCTGCACACCTGTGTTAATGGAGTCTGCTGAAATCATGTATAAAATTTGTCTACTAGGATGATAGTCACCTTATGCTCAGCTTGCACAAGCAACTTTTAATAATTAATGAAGAACACGACATGTTTAGGACTTTTGTGGTGGTAAAGGTTCAGCATGCCCATACCCTTGATAGGTGCCAGACAGAACATAAATTTATTTAATGAGGATTAAGCAGCACAAAAAGACCAAAAAACCCCAAATTTTGCTACAGCCTCAATTCAAAAAGCTACAAAACTCTGAGTGCTACAACCAGCGCCCTCCTGCTTGCCCTCTGGAGAACTTGTTGGCTTCTCCTTTAGCTCTGAGGAGACCAACTCGAGGATTTGCTCTTGAGCTTCCGCCGCCAGCTGTGAGGGAGAGACACTTGTGTTGCAAAGGAGGCCTTGCAAGTGGAATTTATTGGTCTCTTTCAGTTGCGCCTACAGAGGTATATTTGCTCTGACTGCATTTATGGCTCCTAAGGAACACAAACCCTTCCACAGGCAGGTCATGGTGCAGCTCATAGGCCTGGTTGGCTAGGGTGTAAAACCAATGTGCAGAAGAAATATTTATCTTTTTTAGCTGGGTCAGCAGGTCTGTAAAGGTCTGTAATATTCATGCAGTCTGTCCGTCGGCCCATCCATCCATCCATCCATCCACCCACCCATCCACCCAAGTGACAAAGAGAAAAAGTGTATGTTTGTGTACACAGGAGAAGCAGGTAGCCAAGGGCAAGAGAATCAAGAAAGACAGAGACATAAGATTAATTTTATATATTTCTTATAAGGGGCTATTATTTTAAACCAATCTTTACATGATAATCTTTGCATTTCTAATATTAGTTATACTATTTGTAGACCAAGCTTTAGTTCAAGAGTGAGAATCACAGTCCTCTGTTTCTATTCTCATATCTGTCACCAAGTTCTGTACCATCTTAGGGAAAATCAAGCAAACTGTCTTGAATTTCAATATACCCATCTGTAGAATGGAAATGATTGCCTGTTAATAATATGTGAAATGTTATATAAATTAAACGCAATAGCACATATTCAGTGACTTGACTGAAACAAAGAGGTATAGCCTGCCTACCCTATAATGTTATGAACTTTTATTTTATTAAAAAAGGAATATGATGGCATTCTCAGTCACACAGAGGGATGAGTAGTAGAGAAATATGAAGTTAAAAATAGATAGATATACTTCAGAAGCTCACTTATCTATAAAAACCTTCTCTTGAGTAGGAACCTGTGAGTACATGGAAAAGTATCTATAACATTGGATTTCATTCTGCCTTTGATTACAAAGCTGCAAATCCTCTGATTTAATTAGATGAAATGTTGTAATGGAAAGCCAAACTTCGTACATTTTTATTTATAAGAGTCTCCCTAGATTTTTATGGTCTTTCTGTTTTGTCACCTAGAATTCATAAAAGGCTGCAGGCCAAAGTTCTTCTTGTTATTTCAATGTATTTTTATATTTTCCTAGCAGGAAAGTTACAGTGGAGAAGGCAAAATGATCTTGGTTATATGCACATTTATTAAGGGAAAGCACACAAAATATATTGTACCTTGGGGAAAAAGCCACAAGACTAATGTAATGCTAAGGCTGAGAAATCACTCATTCTTAAGGAAAGGAATGCATAGGTGAAACTTCCACCTTATTTTTGTTTCCTTACCCTCATTCCTTTAAAAACTGATGTATCTTTGTATTATAAATTGGTTGTCAAATAAGACAATGTGTACCAGTAAACACAATGTAATGTCTTATACAAGCCTGAGTGCAATGAGTTACAGCAGTACATTTCTCAGACAATTTGTTTTCCAGATTCATTAAATCTGTGGAAGGAGTCAAGTTTGAATAAAAGTGGTTCCATTATTTCTGAGTTATGCTTTTATAGCATTTTAAACAAGATTATGCCAATTAGTCTTCGTTGGTTTGTTATTTAAAATCAAAGAACAGACGACAAATATTGCTCAACTTTTTCAAAGATATATCTTTTTACTGAGACCAAACATAGCACATTTCAAATTGAAATAAAAATGTTGCTTAATTTCTGGACGATAAATGGAATGGAAATATAGATTCAATCTATTGCTAGTTTATACTACAGCACCTTAAGGAGAGCAGGATTGACTCTATATTTTTTCATAAACATTATATTAGAACAGTCCTCTCAGTAAGTCTAAATGGCATAAATGGCAGAATCCAGAATCTGACAATCTAGAAGAAACTTTGCAAGACTATTTATCCACAGGTGTTCAACATACAACACAAGAAAAGATTAATCACACTGAATCAAGGAGAAAGGAATCATGGAGAATCGGTTCAGTAGAAGGAAGTTTGCAGAGAGAAACCTACCAAGACACTGTGCTACCTGTCCCACTACTGCTCAGTGGTTAAATAATCCTCCCTCGCACTCCCCTGCTTCTCAAGCTACTGATAATTTCCTGAGATGTTCACATTTAGAGCATACATATACCACATGTCATAATCCATCAACATGATGAAGTGAAAATACCAAGTACTGTTCCAGTGTTTAGGTTCTGGATGACTGAATATGATTAACTGGCTGATTGAGTTTTTCAGGTGTTAGAAAAATAACATGACAAACATTGAACAAAACCTATATAGCATGATTAGGACAGTACAGCCAATGCACATGTTCATAATAGGTGAGGCTGGGAGCTCCACTCATCAGTCTGCCTGCCCAACACTTCCGATTTGAACGCATTTAAAGCTTCCCCAAACTTTCACCGTTTGTTTTGATTTTCAGACATCTTCTCAGTTCAAGTTCTTTTCACTGAGATGGTTGGCTGGCTTTTCAAATTGTATTTATTCCAGCCCAACCATTTGAGCCCTTCCGAAGAACAAGAATAATGATAGGTATTGTTTGGTCTTGTAAGGCCTTTTCTTTGAAAAGGAAGTAGAAAGTGTCTCTAATTCCACTACTTGAAAACAGAGATTTGAAGCATGGCAAGAATGTGCTTGTAGCTATCATCATGATAAGCCTTCCAAATTCAAGCTTCTGTTAGATCACTTTTTACACAAAAATATGTAAAAAACCATAGCTGACACTAAGGACATACTACAGTATAATAGGAAAAATCAATCTTGACTGACTTCATATCTGGATATACAGTCTTTCTTTTCAAAGTGTTTTTTCAGCTGGATCCCTGACATCCAAGGGTGAGTGGTGGTCAAGTAGTGGAGAAGACCAATATTTTCAGGGGCCTCAACTTCATTTTTATCAAACTTCAGGAAGTATGTTGCAAATAAGGTAAAAAGATGTGAAGGTCCTACCAGTACTTTGCATTCTGCTGGTACCATCCAGCTCTGCCTCAGATTCAGATTCAGACTCAGTTCATTTGAAGCCAAGTTATTTCAGGCAGGTTTTTTTTTTTACAGACTAAGTAACATGGTCTAAACTGCGAGCTGACTTCTGGGACTGCTGGGACTGCTGGACATTTAGAATGGTAATTGAAGCCAATGGGATCTCTGTCTCAATAAGTGAAGTTCTTTACAGAAGAGGCTGAATAAGCTATACACTGAGACATCAGACTGCACACCTCATATTAGCAAATGTTTTGACATTAATCTCTTAACACATAACTCCAGCTCTGTACGGTCCTAATAATACCTCATATCTCATGTAAGTATATCTGTTCATGTTTGTCCAGCATTTTGATAGTGTGGTGAAGAGCACCATCCACAAGAACAAACCAAAACAAGAAGAAATGTATTTTCTGACCTCAAAGCAGGATTTGAATAATGTTCAATAAATAAAACCTGAAGCCTCGCATTAAACAATTAGAATAAAATGAAACATTAAGGAGTAGCTCATTACTGAGCATTTTATTTCCTACATATGGAATAAGACAGAGGGTTGCAGAAAAATACATAGGTATGATCAAATATTTCAAGACTATATCATAATTAGTCTTTATCAAAAGATTGATATTTCTGGTCAGAAAAAAAAGGATTTGTTTTCACTCCAAAATCAATATTTTGTTTATTCTTAGCACCAAAATAAAAGCTTTTTCCTTATAGACAAACTTAGTTACATTTTGAAACTAGTGATTATTTTGAATTTAAAAATTATAATGTTATATTTTCTAAATGTCAAACCACACTGCTATGGCTGCTACAAATTTTGAAAAGTATTTTTCAGCTGAAGCCTCCATACAGTTTCCATACATACCTTCAGTTAACCTGAGTTTTCATTTTTCATGTAATAAACTATTCAAGTAAAACACTGAATTCACCTCTAGTCTCAGTGTGGGTGGGGAGAGCCGTCAGGTGAAAGCTGAACAACCAACCCAAGGACTGGGCGTTTGAGCTTTAGACTCTGAAAGACTAGTGATTTGGTCTTTTAACTTACCTTTGGATGTACTATATAGATGCAACCAACTGTACATGATAACAGAATACTGGTTAAGTTTAATAGCTTTGCAATCCAGGATACTATATTAGATAATCAGAATCAGCTCTTTCAATTTGAAAAATCTATTTATAGTAGCACTTGAAATTTAGCATGGGCACTCTTTAGTTATGTCAGAAGGCAAAAATGACAAAGATGGCCGTTAAGATGAATAGGTGGAGGAAGCCAAAGCAGTAGAAAAAAATGGGGGAAAAAGAGAAACCTAGAGCAAGAGATCCTCAGTGGCAACAGGGAAAATCATGTAAAGCTAAAGAGAGAAATAAGAAGAAAAAGAAAAAAATCAGTGCTACTGAAGCATCTGTCAGAGAATGCAATATTCAGCTGAAAATCTCGCTCTTAACTGGAGGCTGAGAATGGTTGGATATGCAGTCTGAAATACTATGAAATCAGAATAATCTGTTTTCTTTCCATACAAAGGTATTCAGCTAAGCTTAGACCTGAAACCCGCCCTTAGCGATCTTCTCAGTAAATACCCCAAGTATGAGAACATTAAATAAAAATTCAGAAATAATTCGTATACTCCCCAGAAACCAAATAAATAATGTATCTTCTAGTTCAATGGCTTTGACTATAGATTCTGAGTGTCCTTTCCACTACGCTTTCAGTTTAGCTTACAGATTTCACTATTTTTATTATATTTGGATGTTTCTTGATAATCTTTCACGTTTGTAAGTTTACCCTATAATGTGTGAAGAACTGTAATTACATGAAGAAAGTCAATGCTGCAGATTGCAGAGTAGTAAAATTATTTTTTTAAAATAAACACAAACCCTTCTAACAGTACTAGCCACCTGACTTCAAACCATGATACCAGTCCAACAATCAATCACCGGGGGCATTGGACACCCATAATTAGATTATAAAATCATAACTATAGTCATTTTACGTCTGCTTGCATAATTACATCAGCATGCTAATATCCTTTTAATGGTCTCTAATGATGTAATAAGAAATAATGGAATTTATGTGACAGCTACATAACCATTAACAAAACATATTAAGCATAACTATTACTTCCATAAAGATTCAGGCTGTATCCAAAAGTGACAGCTAACATGTTGGATCTTTTCTTCAACACTGATATATTTCTAATTATGAATTCCCCAAATCTATTCCCACTCATCTGCTTCACAGGGTGAACAAAGTTTATGTCAATGCCACCTTGACAACAAACCAACTGTAGAAGTGGACTGAATGCTCTGGGAGCCAAGCCTGAGGCTATACTGTGAATTGCAGGACATCGGTTAAAGTTGGCAGGATTGTGAACAAGAGAAGATGAAATAAACTGATTACTACTGTGCATCAACTAATCCAGAACTAACATGGGAATCAGTAGGAATCTATGGTGAAAGCAATTTTTCACTTACCAAACTCCAAAGCACAGGAAAATACTAAAAATATAAGGAAGAACAAAAGATATTTGCAGACAAAACTACCTAAAGGTAGTAATATAGTTGTGAAGGAGGATCTTTAATTTTCTTTTTTTTTTTTTCTTCAGAGAAAAGGACAAGGATCTCTTCATTGAGAATTTAAAGAACTTTAGAACAACTCACCACTCACCCTCTCCTCAGTTCTTCTTACACAATTCCGGTTGAATGCTATGGCTTTGTCTACACTCTCAAATCAACCCTGTGATTCTCATTATTATGTCTTTACTCTGAAATCTTTCCAATAATCTAAAAAATTCAGGCCTACACTGTTACTTTCTTACCATTTAGAATTATTGGAGGGAAAAGAGAGAATGGAGAATTTTACACCAAGCTAATACTCAGGTCAGAGTTCAAAGTACACAGTTTAAGAAACTGAATTCCTAAGAAAAAGTGTACTTTCAGTTGCCAGTAAAATAGAATAATTTGAATCACCCACAATGCCTTAGACCAAGTAAAAAAGCGTATTGCCTGAGAGGCCTCATTTTCACACTTTGATATGTCAAAGGTGGATTAGGAATAACCATGTGCTAGTTTTGGCTGAGAAGGGGTTAATTCTCCTCACTGTGGGGGGCAGCTGCCTTTCCAGCTTCCTGCGCTCTGCCGTGTGGCGGGGGGGGCTGGGAGGGGCGGGGCCGTGGTGGGGGCGGCTGACCCCGACTGGCCAGTGGCAGGTTCATTCCATACCACGTGACGCCATGGCCAGTATATTAAGGGGGGGGAGGTTGTGGCTCGGGAACGGCGCGGCGGCGGCGGGTCGGCGGGCGGTGAGCGGCTGCGGCGCGTGCGGTTTGTTTCGGAGGTTCGTTCCCCTCCCCCCTCACTTCCCCCCACCCCGGGGTTTCACACCTCTCGTTGTTCGCCTTTACACTGCATTTCTATTGTTGTTTCTTTTAATTTTCATTATTAAACTGTTCTTATCCCAACCCACGAGCGTTACCCTTCTGATTCTCTCCCTCATCTACTGGTGGGGGAGTGAGCGAGCAGCTGTGTGGGGCTGAGCTGCCGCTAAACCACGACACCATGACACCAAGTCTTTCCTGACACCTCTCTCCATGATGCCACTCAGAAGCTGACCAGAGCCTTCAAATTCCTACAGTTTTCCAACAATGGCTGTGTAGTGATGACAAAAGAAAAAAATCAAAAAAGTGTTACTTCATTGCTTGCTGAGGCCTCTACTACTGCTATATCAGCTCCATATTTCTTCAGCATTTAATGGGTTTAACTTTCGTGAATCAAAGCATCTCATTTTCTTGAGTAAAGAAAATTTGTTATGGATGGATTCTTCACTAAATTGAGATTTGGGATAATCTTTCACAGATTTATAGATCTTTTAAAAAGGCAAACACTGTGTTTGTGTTGACAGAATATTTGGTCCTGTTTGGAGATGCTATCATTCAAAACACAGTTTTAAAATACTGACCATACAATACAAGTATTTTTGGTACAGGCACATGACTGGATATTAATGGACACAAAATAACTAGTTTTCCTAATGTTTCACATCAAAAACAAAAAAAAGGAAACGGTTGTTCATAGCTAGCTATATCACTGGAGGGATATTTTTCATTACAGAACAAATCTATAGCCTGCCATTGCAATGTTGTTGTGATTTATCAAATGATAAAAAAATAACCAAAAGGCTTTATGCTAACAGTTAGAAAGGTAGGTGAAAGTGCTCTTGTACTGTAAATGTATGAAGTTAACGAAGCAGAACCCATTGATTCCAGCAGAGAAATTGTTCCATGGGATTACCCCTTAAAGTGTGAAGCAGATTTTATTTGCTAGTATTCAAAGTCAAGGTTGCAAATTCTTTTTACAAGGAACGCCATATAATATTTTCACTTTTCCTAATTTCAAAACTCAGTTTTCATAAAAAACACATTTCGTAAAATACAAGCAAAAAGACTTTCAGCAATACAAAGAATTGTTCTATCAAACAAAATATGGGAATATTTTCCTTCTAAACAATAAAAGCCAATATGTCTGGCATTTGCCAGATTTCTAAAAAGATTCTCTCTCCAGTGGTCTATTTCTCCCTCCATACACAGTAATAGAAGAGGTAGAATTTTTTTCCAAATAATAACAAACACTTCCACTAAAGACTATGGCTTAAACCACAGTATTAAACAATGAATTACATTCACTGGAAATGAAGGTTAAACAAAAGCTGATGGCAGCATGAGTAAGGCTGAGAAAGATGTTGCACTTCAGCAACCTGATCCATGGGCCAAAACAAGCAGCCCCAAACCCTCTGAAACATAGGCAGGAACTGGATGCTACCCAGACATCAGCTATCTTCTGTGTGCCAAGATGTGACTTCTTTCCAGCAAGCTGTCAAAAACCTCCCACAGCTGACCCTTCTTTTCCATTACTTTTCTATCAAACTATTTTTATTTTCTGTTTTAAAAAGGAAGAATTAAGTTTTGTGAGGTAAATGTTCCTACCAAGATGATTTCAGAAAATCCCCAGTCTAAAATCTTTTACTGGACATGGCAAATCATAACCTCCTCGTTCAGGAGATTAACATGCAGAGCATTCATCAGTATGAATCATATGAAGAAAAACAGTAGCTCAACATAGCTGAACTCCCTGTGACTTGTTAAATGAGTAGCTGACCAAGCGGCATGACCTAGTGTGCCATGTGCAAGACTCAAGGTCGGGACCCAGGTTCTTATCCATCTCTGATGTCATTTTCCCTCTCAGCAACACTGGGTATAATGACCCTTCACAAGCCTTTCCATACCTAGAAACTGTTAAATAAAGTTGGTAACATTTTTACAGCTCTTTGAACAGACTATTTTTTCCCTATGGAAGCAAAGGAAAATATCAGTCTTTATATTTTTTTTTTTAAATAATTTGTTTCTAACTGTGTGTAGGGGACATTTTAAAGATCATCGTGATATTTTTTGTCTCTCACATGCTGTCATTAATTCTGGCATTAAAGAGTAGATATTCCCTGGTAAGACAAACTACTCAAAAACAATAAGAAATCCAATAAAATAAAAAGGGGTGAATTCCATGTACGTACTTGACATCATCGAAGACACTCATCTGCAGCTTCAGGAGATCTGCCACTTCCTTTATTAACTCCAAGCCCTTTTCCACACTCAGGGGGCTGTTGAAAGGGAGCAAGAAAACAGAGCATTACAAAAATGGAACTCATCAATACTTGAGAGGCTAAAAGTCCCAAAAGAGTTATCACCTTGGCCTCTTAGAGTCTGAAAGCCACCACTAACTGTATTCCTGTCACATAGTGATCATGATATCAAGGGAATTGGGATCAGGTGCTTCTTCAGGCATGATGAATCACCTGAATTTTCCAGCAATAAGACAAACAATAAGGTGTAAATGGAATTGTTAGGAAGTGTAATGGGTCCATGATGCAGCAACCAGTTCATCTCAGTCCTCAATAAAAAATGTAATAAAGTGAAAGGACAGAAAGAGAGAAAAGGATTGACGAGACAAGGAGGGAAACAAACAATGAAAGTTAAATTGCAGGCTCGGTATCAAATGGACAAGGGAAAAGCATATTTTTAAATTCATTAGCTTTTAAAATGAATCTTTGCCCAGTGAAAGGATACAAAATTATTAGGGATTTGAAAGTAAACAATGGGATAAGGCACACAGTCCAGAGGACACTGATTAGATAGCTAGGATTTAGTTTGGTGTGTGCATGCACTGCTGACAGAACCCCCTTTAAATCTTTTTAACCTTTGTCAATGCCACATTTACATTTTTTTCATTTAGAAAACAGGTTGCAATCAAGCACAAGAGGACCACTATCATTTAAAAAAGCACTTACCTAGATGCAAAATTTATATTTGCAAAAATTTCAGGTTATTGGAATTGTTACAACTCTAAAGGTGCATTAGGAACACTCTGTCCCTAATATACAGATCATACCTTGTTTAGTTGTTCAGTATTGTGGAATGAAACACTGAAGAATTAAGAAGTATTAAGAAAGTAAAAAGATAATTAAATGATATAGCAATGTCCAGTGAGGACAACAGACACAACATTCTCTGCCTAAATTATGATTACAGAATTATTCTCAACATTGTTAAAACTGCAAAGATCATGAAATTAAACCTTACAAGCCTGATACTTATCTAACTTATGCCACAGTAAATCAGAAACAACTTTGATGAGACTACCCCAGGGGAAAAAAAAGTTCTGTATTTTTTCCTTCAAGGATTTATAACAAGTAGGAGAAGGACGTGTCAAAAAATGTATGTACTACTAGACATGATCTTTTCAGCTGGACTAAGGGAGGAAAAAACATTTTTTTCAAAGCTCTGTACTGAGGTTATTATTTCTGTTTCACAGTGAAAGTTTCTTAATCTAATTTGATACCACGGTAATCATTGCCACAATTTTATTTATTGTCTGCAATGAGCACTGTTTATTTATTTATTTATTGCACTGGGTTCTGCATACACTGCCCTAAGGGCACCTGTATTTAAATAATGGGATGTCTCATGTGGATCTCGGTTAGGATGGAATTGCTCAACCTCCCTTCATGCTACTAACCCAAAATACCCAAGAGACCTCCTGTCACACAAGCAGAGGTAGCCCCTCAAGGCACCAGATAAATTTAGAGTTTTTCTAGATGTCTAAGACAGAAATGTTCTTCGTGAAAGTAACAAAAGAATCTGATTGTTTCTGTAAGGAAAAAAATGTACTGTAGATTATTCATAAACCCCCTATATTTCAAGGACTGACAGTAGGTAGAAATGTGATTATTCCCATCACTCTGAAAGCAGATTGTCATAGTGAATCAGGGGCTTATGTGTTAATTAAATCTTTTCTCCCAAAGATGTTGGCTTAAATTTTATGGAAATGATTGGTGTCAGCAAGTGGGCTTTTACTGTAATAGCAATACTACGCAGCGGTGCAGGCAGTGTCTGCTGTGTACACTGGTGTCGTTCTCTAACGAAGAGAGTCTCATTTGTAAAAGCTGAACCTCCTACTCCCTGCTCACCCCTCCTCCCCCGAAAAATCATTCTGCAGCTTTAAAAACAAGGTATGCTGCTACAAGCCAATGTAGGAACAGTAATGGGGGACATAATTAGAGCATTTGAATGCTACAACCCAGCAAAAACGCTGGAGAGAAAATGGTGCTGGAAGGCCATTCCTTTGCAAGCCTGGGCATCCAGGAGTAGTCTTAGTAACTCTCACCCAATACCAAACTAAAACACACAGGTTCACAAACTCACTTGTAGTTTCTTAGGCTAAGACGTTATCATTCATAACAGCACAAGAAAGCTGCAGAACCAGTACTCTTTGGTACCAGTACTATTATTGATCACACTATCACATTTGAGGATTCACATTAAGAATGATTAATTTACATAATGATATTTCCCAATGCAATTTTTCCAACTTCTTAATGTTGATACATACTAGTACTGTTCATTACAGTTATGTGACAGTTGTACTGTAGGAGAGTTGAATATTCAAAACCTTTCTCTAAAATTTCCAGAACACCATTCTCTACACTCTGTTTCTTGGCTTTTGTTTAGCGTTGCATGTTGCTCAGTGTTGTACAGTTTGTACAGTGGTTGCCTTTAGCTTTTTTTACACATAGACAATAAACCATTCCCACCAGCACGTTAAGCAAACTAGCCTGCATTGCAACCGCACCGTACACTGACATCACCTATCTGATTTCAGGTTTATACAAGGACTGTTACCAGAAGACAACTTGCAAACATCACCTATCCTCCTGCCTGTAGCCCTCACACACATCCCCAGTGCAAGCACACAGTACTCGTAGAACAGCTGCTATTTGTGATCTTTCACGTACTATGCTTGGGTTTTGGCTTACTTGATTCAGTTCTACACGGGAAGAAGATTCTGTATTACGGAGTGGGGTTTTTCTTATGAGTATGATCCATCTATTGATTGTGAGGGTTAAACAACTATAAAATTAATTCAGAGGAAAGTGTTACATAAACCAAGAAAGAAAGAGAAGAAATAGTTATTCAGTTAAGGAATGAATAGTGAGATACTCCAGACAGAAATTGTAATAATAGAAAGAAGACTCTTGAGGCAACCCTGGCAATGAAACTATTTTCTCAAGGCCAAAGACTTGGAGGAACGCTAAGGGTGGGTTTAGGGTTCACACTACTTTGTCTGAATTGTCAGGATGGTCATTTCAGTTCCCGATAGTCAGGGATGAGAGAGGGAAACCTCTTTTTGGTGACAGGCCTTGCTGGCATTCAGAGCAGCACAGCATAGAGTGAGTCTCTGGGCTATGGCCTCTCAGTTTCCAGACATAGTACGACACAGGTCCAAGTTATATGCATTATCTTTCTGGAGCCTGTGAGAACAACACATTTCAGTACACCAGTAATGGCGAACCCTTAAAACAAAAATCACAAGTTAGATAGGCCTCAGAGGTACAAAGCATGTACTGGAAAAAATAAAACCAGCACAAGCCCTACCCATGGATGCTATTTATGCTTTGCAAGTTCTCTTGAGGCTGGCTAACCCTTTCTGTGTCAAAGAAAATTAATGGCTCTTGCAGTGCCTTTAGCAGTCCTTCTTGATTTTACCACTACTTTTTCTGATCGCCTTGACGGTTTCTGATCACCTTTGATCTAGGTTTTGGCCTTGGGAAGAATAAACTGTTGGATGGCATAGAACCTTTTTGCAGATGACATAGCTGTTGCCAGCTTAGATCTTGAGATAGTGGTTACTTTGGGTTTCCTACCTTTGCTGTCATTTCACTTGCTGTAGATTTCTGCATCTTCTTTCAAGTTAACTGTGCTAAGATATGATAATAGCAGCTAAAACAAAATGTGATACATCTCACAGTTTAAAATCATTCTTTTGAGGTCCTATTTAGGCTTCCAGCTCCAGTTCTCCACAGCTTGGAAGAATATAGAGAGTCAGAAAGTGTAGAAAATTCATGTACAACTGACTTTGTTCCATTGCTTTATCTCCTGATGCCACCTCTATCAGTGAGGGCTAGCCTAAATACTATTTTTCAGTTGACGGATTCAGACCCTACTGAACCAGTAGCAGAACTCTGTCTCACTCAGATGCCAATCTCAGTCTCATATTATTTGTAGAATATACTTTGTTTGACAGGTTAATGACAACGAAGAAATAAATGGAGAATGAAATATAAATATTTCCTTTGGGGTTTACGAAGATATACGTACATATAGTTTTAAAGTCTGGCAGAGTGTCATCTGCAAAATATTTCACTGCTGCTTTTGTTTAATCTCACTTTTCAGGGCACAGCTCTTGCACTATTTAGTTATACCTGCTGGAGCATATGGCTCATATCTCTGCTAAAAATAGCCAATGTTATATGGTAGTACTACATTGTCCCTTCAGATGAAATGACACCCTAGCTCTGCAAAGACACTGATGTCATAGTTTAACATCATGACATAACCATGAAAACTTCCCTGTCCATTTTAACGATGTGAAAAATAAATAATCCAATCCATACCAACTTGTGTGAGCTAAAATAATCATGAGCCAATTGGCTCCCTACAACTTCATCAGGAGTTTTGTCTAACAAAAAAAAAACCCAAAACTAAGCTATAAGGCTGTTTTATTTAGAGATTAATATGAAATGAAAGTACAGGAATAAATATCTCTTAACTTTAATGTGAGCTGCTGGGCATGTCTAAATATTAGTATAATCCATTTAAATGCTCAGGAGTGCATTTGGGAGCCCAGCTTTATGTAATTGTTTGTTAAAATGTTTCCACAAAGTGTACTGGTCACTGAATACAGGAAAATTAGATTGCCTGGTGAAAATAATATTCTGTATCTTCCAATATCTAAATCCCTCCCAGTGAGGGAGCTGAAAACAGAAATATTCTAAGGAACAATCCACTTGCAGGGGTAATTTAAATAATAGAACATTGGATTATCATCTTTCTCTGCTACTGTTTATTAAAGATTTCACTTTTCATTTGCTCAACTTACAAGAAAAATATAGTGATGAGGAGTCGTTTCTAAAATCTGGTCACAGAAATTTGGCAGAATTTAGAACAGTCCCAGCAAATGATTTTCTTCTCCGTGACTGCTACAAAATGTACAGAATTTGCTAGCCATTTTTTAAAATTTATCTATGAAATCTCACTGTCTTTAGTGGTTTTATACATAAGAGAGAAAAATCTGTTGCCGAATGAATTATGAATGAGGAACAAAATATGTCTTCATCTGGAGGAGGCCTATCAAGTTACTGTGGTCAAGACATCTTCCTGACCCTCAATTTCACTATCCATAAAATGAAGGAAATGATACCAAGTTTCTTTGTCAGATACCTAGTATTGCTATACAAAAGACTGTTATTATTTGACTTGCATTCCTTCTGGACCTAAGAATAGAAATAGTAGCACTATTAGCTGTCCCTAAAGGCTATATATACTTCTCCCTACCAAATATGGAGAAGATGTTGTAGTAGTGAATACCACATAACCTGAAAATTAAATTTTAGTTACAGTGAAAACTTTCCTCATTCTGCTACCAAAAATTTTCTTCCAAACTTTTTCAGCATAGGGGATCTGACTGGTTTTAGAGCACATCTGGCTGCTTTTAGAGGATATTTAGAGCACGTACATCCAGGTGAATATAACTTCTCCCTCACAGGTGAGTTAGTACCCTTGCCAAATGCCTGCTGTGGTGTGCTGGTTTTGGGTGGGGTAGGGTTAATTTTTTTCACAGTAGCTCTTATGGGGCTAGGTTTTCAATTTGTTATAAAAACAGTGTTGATAGCACATGGATGTTTTAGTTCCTGCTGAGCAGGGCTTACACAGAGTCAAGGCTTTTTCTGCCCCTCACACCATCCCACCAGCGAGGGGCTGAGGGGGCACAAGAAGCTGGGAGGGGACACAGTCAGGACAGCTGACCCCAAATGACCAAAGGGATAGCCCACACCATATTACATCATGCTCAGCATATAAAGCTGGGGGAAGAAGGAGGAAAGAGAGGACATTTGGAATGACTGCATTTTGTCTTTCTGAGTAACCATTACACATGGTGGAGCCCTGCTTTCCTGGAGATGGCTGAGCCCCTGCCTGCCCACAGGAAGGAGGGAATGAACGCCTTGTTTTGCTTTGCTTCTGTGCGCAGCTTTTGCTTTACCTATTAAACTGTCTTTATCTCAACCCACGAGTTTTCTCACTTTTACCCTCTGATTCTCTCCCTCATCCCACCACAGGGGAGAGAGCAAGTGGTTGTGTTGGGCTTAGTTACCAGCTGGGGTTAAACCATGACATGCAGGCAAACGGAGTAGGAGGCAAGAGTTTTATGGACCAGATGTGCTTCACAAATGGCCAATTCAACCACTCAACAAAAGAGTAGTGCTGACTCTCAAGACCAGTTCAGCTTCATGCTGCAATTATCCAAACAATGCTACAAACTGATGCCACGTTTCCAAGAAATACCCAAGATAAACTACAAATCTGATGAGTGAGAATGACCACTTTGAATAATGGACTGTCTATTTTTGACCTGGACCTAATGATTTACACATTCAAGGCTCAAAGCTTCCCCTTCTGGTTAAAGAACAAGAAGGAAACATGTAAATGAAGAAGTTCTGTGGGGAGTGACACTGGCAGCATGGCCAGCTCTGCATGCTGAGCTAAATGGAGCTCAAACTCTAATAAAAGCCAGTGGGCAATGTCAAAAGGAACAAGAGGAAAAACAGAAGTAAACAATGATGAAAACTACATGTTCTGTATTTCCCAACATGCCTGTCAAAACAATCCCATAAACTGATCCATTGTGGTAGTGAAAAATCTAATCCAGTTATACAGATGGCTTGATTGCTAGCATTTGCCAAGCCTGCTCTCAGCCCAAGGAGAGCAACACATAGCTCAATGTTATGCTGAGGTTATGTCACTCACAAGCAGTTGCTCTCATTTGCTTTTCCTTCTCCCAATTGCCAGGTGTCTTCGGAAACCCACTTACTGAACTCTGAAATGCTGCCTTAGCACCGTCATTCAAATTATGTATTGTCTTTACCAGACTGTACCTAGTGCCCTTCCAATACTCTGTTTAGCAATTGTAATGCAGCACTATAATGGACGTCCAGTCAGCCCTGTCAAATTAGTTCAACTGAATCATTTTCTGCAAAAATGAAGAATAATCTACAGTACAGAAATAGGCCTGACATTGTGAATTGCACTCCTTAAACCTAAATGCCAGTGTAATCCCCAGTGAAATCATAAGTAAGGTAGGTTTCAATCCACCTAAAATTTGCTTAAATTGGGACATGGGCAGTGAAGGCCCGTTTGCCCATTTTTAAGAGTGCTGAGAGCTGCCCTAAAATTGTAATTCTGTGATTCTGTGATTTCTCTACAGCCTGAAAGTTGCCCGAGTGCTTAACTACAGTCCTTTCAGCAGTATCAGAAAGTACATTTTCTGGGGAGGTAAATGCCACTCTCTCACGCAGCCTCTGTTTTGCTATCCAAACTCAATCACAGTGGCATCTCCACCTATTTCCCCTGGAGAAGACTCAAAAGCTTTGCTGCACCTGTGTTCAGCTTGAACAGTATTGAATCCACATCTCAACCAGAGGAAGGTAGAACCTGAACCCAGCACCTAGGACTTTTGGGGAGGAGACATTTTTTATTTAGACTAATATTTACTTTAAAAACACTTTCAATATTTACTAATGTAAAATACACACATGCTCAAAAACTAAGTTTGGACCAGCAGCCTTCCTTCTGAGTGCTGCAAGTTGAGAGTCATGTTTTCTCTTGCATGTTGTCTATCTTCCTCTGTTGCTTTTATGCCTGAAGATGAACTGCTGGGCCATCAGGAGGACGATGGACAGTGCTATTGCTCAGGTACACAGAGCACTCTTCCAGAATGTGGGAGTTAAAACTGCTCAGAATAACTTCAGTAAGATCTCTTCCATCTCCTGCTTCACTTTCTAACCCCTGCAGTAATAAGCAGGAGACAGGCAGAAGATACTACACATGGTGCCTTTCAGTAGAGGAGCACTAGACACACTGGATTACAGAATACCCTACTTGTTTGGCATGTTTCAGTGAAACAGGGAGATACTTTGCAGTCTGGACTGTCTTCTGGAGTCTCCAAAAGTCCCTTCTAATTAGTGGAGGAAAGGAAGTGCCCAACCTCCCTCTGTGGATATGTCTTCACTTGCCTCTCAGGGACCTCAGTGGTGTCAAATGAAGTGGATGATACCCCCATCCTTGGGGAAGATGTGCAGCATTCAGCAGCTCTAAGTTTGGCACCTAAATGAGGCAGTCTGGCATTCACCCTAAATTCTGAAATAACAGCATTTCAGCTTTAAACATAGAAATATGCCTTAAAGGGAAAAGGTATTTGCCACATGGATAACAAGACAGATACCCAAAGCTCTTGAAAAGAGAAGCTGAATGGACTAAATCTGGTGAAGAATTAAAATTCAGCAAACAACTTTTATTAAACAATGAGAGGTACATGCAGATTATCCCCTGCAGGTGAAAGCATTGGGCTAGAACTGTAAGATTCTTTCTCAGCTGGGTCTTTATCCCACAGATTCACAAGTTAGCAAAAATAATCTACCAGAAGACCTAGTCTGACAATCATCTGGATGGGTTTATCAAAGATGAATGTCTTCTAGTGCTGGTACTTTGCTCTAGAAGCTAATCTGAGGCTTGAGCTGACAAACATAATTTTGTTGGGTCTGCCCACCTCTGTATTTATTTTGAGTGTTTATATCTAAGATTTTTTTAACAGTCATTCACTTAGTAGTCACACACAGGAGCTCCTTTCATGTTGAATATTTTCTTTTTTTAGTACTGATCTTAGATACTTTTTGTTTTCCTCTAGTCTTTTTAAATATAGAATTTTAAGAAAGATGCATTCCATAGCTTAAAATAATTATTTAAGAAAGTTCCACCTGGCCATTTTTCAAAAATGTCTCTGTGCATTGACATCAGATTGGCTTCCTCTCATTGACACGGCAAGAGTCTATAATAGTATCACTTTCATAATATGCAGCACAGCCTCCTTAGTACTGCAGATAAAAAGCTAAACCTAAAAAAACCCAAACCCCAAAGTTCAGAAATATGGGTCTGGAATACCATATGGAATGCTTTAGAGAGTCAAATAAAGAGGTCACCTTTAGGATGAATAATGTTGAGGACTAGTTTTCTCTGGCTGCTAAAAGCATTGGCAGCAGCACGGGCATTGACTAGGCTGCAGGCAAATTCCCCGCTGGTGGGAAGCTGGGAGGAGCAGCCCAGCCAGCTCCAGCACAAGCTGCCATCCTCCCTCCATGTCTGGAAAACAGCAGGTGAATTTGTCACAGGGCTCAGGCTGAGTGATGAGTCTCTGAGGTGTATGGAGGTGCTTCGGAGCTTCTTTGAAATGACTTACAGATATGCTAGGAATTGTCTGTTTGCTTATTATTTGCTCTAATGAATACAAAAGATTAAACCCAGTAGAGGAGGGTGTGCATGTCTATTTGAACAGGCGACAGTAGCTTTAGCATTTAACCACCCACCTTCACGGGCCAGTGTCTCCTCTCTGAGTGCATTGCTTGGCAAGAACAAGCAGAGGAGCCAGAATGCCAGGACTCGAGCAGTGCCCCTCCATGGGCAAGGGGCTGGTGCATACCAGCTATGACTGCTTTGCCTGCTAAAAGCAGTCAGGAGAAAAGGGTAAAGAGGGGGAAAGCAACTTCCAGTTCCTACTGCTGGGGTCAAGAAGGAGAGAGAAGAGCAATTGCTGAAGGGAGCACATCCCCAGCAGTACATACTAACCCCAGACCTTGAGTCAGCTCTCAGCAGCAGCCAGCAGCACAAGACGGAAGGTTATTCTAAAGCACCTTGGACATGCTACTGCCTGATTTTCTTAAGATTTTCTTAAGCCAGCAGTAGATACAGAAGAATCCAAAAATAAGACCTAAGAAATAAAATAAAGTCCAAAATAATTCTGGAGAAGTTCTGAAAGAAGGTGAGAGTCAGGTGAGCTACAACTCTCTAAGGACTACCTAAGGAGCAGTCTACCCTAGGAAAAACAATGCTGTGACAGACAGAAACCATTAGTTCTTTAATTTTTTTTGTCTTGGGCACTGTTGTGTTCACCCTGCTAAAGCTCAAGAAAGAAAGATGTTTAAAAAGTTGTCCAGGATTCAACCTTGGCCTCAACCACCTGAAGAAAAACTTAAAAGGTAGGAGGGTTGATATGAAATTGCCAGTATTCAGGCAGTTGCTCAAAGCCCAATCAAAAAGTAGCAAAACACCCGTATTCTATCCAAGGAGTACTAGGGACACCTGACCAAATACATGGGATTATTCCATTCCAGACCAGAATCCAACTGATTCAGTATCTGACTCCAGTAGTCAGATACTTGTACGGTGACATTTTATCCATATAAGAACCTCATGAAACACATGAACGTTGTGTTTCCAGATTGCGACGATGATCTCAGTCATGCACTCTATTTCCACATGCACCCACTACACTGCAGCCTATGCAAAGAACAGACAGATCGGAAATCAGTCCCTCTTGCCCTATACCCTGCAGCAAGGATATTCCTTCTGAAAAAAAATACATAAGATTATGGTATAATTCTACAAACAATTAGTTAACATGATTATGTATATGCTCATTACTTATAAATATCTCTTTTTAAAATCTGCTGAAGTCTTGATCTCGGTCATATGTATTAGACTAGTTCATGTTTTAGAAATACATGGCAGGGAAATGAGCTACCTACTTCAGGATTTGCATGCCTTCTTTAAAATTTTCACATCTGAAAATATGTGCCACCACACCAAGGGCAGAATTCATGTATCTAGATACAGCAACTCTTCAAAATTTTCCACAGCCTCAGAGCCCAGACTATGAGGAGTTTTAAGAATACCTTCACCTCTCCCCCCCCCCCACCCAAAAAAAAAGGACTATTGGACTATTTTGGTTAATGTCTATTATTCTGTCACACTTATTCCAGCTGAATTTCATCTACCATTGTGCTCCTTAATCCTTCAACGCATTTAAATCCATCTGGAATTTTTCTAAATCCTCCACAGTTCTTCTTAACAGAGACAATTTGCCCATGGGGTACCACTAATCTCTCTACACGCTGAGAAGCAACAGTTCACGATGAATCTTTCTGCCCTATCTCATAACCAGTTCTTAATCCGCAGCAGCACCCTGGCCCCTGTTCTGTGACTCACTCTCCTACAGTCGTTACGAAGAGCATCCCATTTATCTCCTGTTGATTTGAAGGGTAGGTACAACTTGCAGTTTTGATGCAACAGCAGCTTTTCTCCTGGGAGACTCTGATGTATCTCATCAGAAGGTGCTTCCCTCCTGAGGGTCTTCCAGGTGTGCTGCTGCTGCGAAGGAGAAGAGAGGGTCCCTGGCACTGCCTCCTGGAGGCCAATGCTCAGTGGCCTTCAGATATAAGTAGCCAAGACTTAAAATGTGAATAGTAGCTTACCATTAATGTGGTCTCAGAGTCAGTGATCACAGCACTTCTGCACCTCAGAGAAGTCAAAAACAGAACTAGGAAAGCTTTTATTTTAAGGACACTGTTTAATTTTTTTTTCTTTCTTTTTTTTTCTGCTAAGAATAGTAAATATTTTACCAAGCAACATAATGGGAAACTCAGCTACTGAAGTATGAAACAGAAGGATCTGAACCTCTTCGTGTGCAGATTTCAGTAGCAACTGAACTATGGAAGAGCTGCTAATGCCATCACAATAAACAGATGTAGCTTTACCAAGGCTCCTCAAGAGATTTTCGCTCCCCTCTTCCCACTGACTCCTATCTCCTGGGAACTGGCTTCATGGCACTTTCTAGCACACCAACACCACTATTCTCTGACCTGAAAGGTCACTTACCAAGCCTGGCTGATTTAGCCACCAACACCCGAGCCACGTGCCCTGCAATCCAGAGGAAAGATGTTGCATTTGCCTGAGGAGGGAATAAATGGTGTATGGTGTCATCTACACATGCCCCATGGAAGGAGTGAGTGCTCCTGCCACCTTACGTAACACATGGCATGTCAGAGAAGACATGGCAACGCAGTGACATGACTCTCCTATTCTCATCAGGTTCGCAACCACCAGTATAAAGCTATTGAATCCAGCCTTCTTCAACTCCTCTTTTTCTAGACACAAAGGAAGTCTCACTCATCACAAGAAAGATGCATATTATCCATAGAAAGGAGAAGAAACTGAGACATTAGAGTGGTTTGCTCCAGGTCACAAAGGAGGTAAGTGACATAGCAAGGACTACTGAGAACATTTTAACATCAAAGTAATTTATAGTGTTGCCATTAAATTCTTTCTGAGCCTACCGAGCCTAAAAATACATTTAGACACCAAAATTGTATTTATTTCTCTTGTCTGGAAGTGCTTCTGAGAGTGACTCATCCGATAATCTATAATGAAAGTCTTGGGCACTGATGCTTCAAGTACATGGCATTACAACAGCCTGACTTGCCTGTCTGAGTCTGAGGCCTTTGTCTATGCTTCAGTGTGGTTTCATATATCTTGAAGCATGCATTCCCAGTAAAGACTTAAAGAAGGAATGCATTTCAGCGCTAAATGGATTTAATTTGGTTTGAATGCAGTCTGTGCCTTAAATTTAGTTAAATAATGATCAATTTTGTAAATGGCTCACATTTATTCAGGATTCATGAAAGCAACCAAATAACTTCTGAGCACGGAGCTACCCGCTGGGTTGTCTGAGAGCTGCCTGACTTCGCAGCACTGTTATCATAATTATTTTAAGGACACTGCAATTTTATTGCATTGGGCTGCAGATTCATTTTTTTATGCTTGCTTCCACAAAGGCTTTATTAGCTGCAAAACCTTTTTAAGATTATTTCTATTTTGACAGCTTAGTAAATTCCCACTTTCCACCATTTTTTCCCTCTTTTCCCACTATCAGTAAGTGTGAATATAAACCTCTTAATATAGACAAATTCAAGTCCAGACCAATTTGTAACACAGATGACACTTGGTAAAAATCAGTGGCAGTGGTCAGGTCGGGATAGAGTTAATTTTCCTCCTAGTAGCTGGTATAGTGCTGTGTTTTGGATTTACTATGAGAAGAATGTTGATTACACACTGATGTTTTAGTTGTTGCTAAGTAGTTCTTACACTAGTCAAGGACTTTTTCAGCTTCCCATGCTCTGCCAGGTGCACAAGAGACTGGCAGGGGACACAGCCGGGACAGTGACCCCAACTGACCAACAGGATGTCCCACACCATATGGTGTCATGCTCCACTTATAAAGCTGGGGGAAGCTGGGCAGGGGGTGGTGATCACTGCTCAGGGACAGGCTGGGCATCACTCAGTGGGTGGTGGGCAATTGCATTGTGCATCTCTTCACAGAATCACAGAATGGTAGGGGTTGGAAGGGACCTCTGGAGATCATCTCATCCAACCCCCCTGCTTGAGCAGGCACACCCAGAGCAGGGGGCACAGGGATGCGTCCAGGCGGGCTTTGAATATCTCCAGGGAAGGGACCCCACAGCCCCCCTGGGCAGCCTGTGCCCCTGCTCTGGCACCCGCACAGGGAAGGATTTTTTTCTCATGTTGAGGTGGAACTTCCTGCGTTCCAACTTGTGCCCACTGCCCTTGATTTTGTATATTCTTTTATTATTACTATATTATCTTGCTTTGCTGCCCTATTAAACTGTCTTTATCTCAACACACAGGTTTTACTTTTTTTTTCCAATTCTCTCCCCCATCCCACTGGCACGGGGTAGGAGGGTGAGTGAGCGGCTGTGTGGTGCTTAGTTGCTCACTGGGGTTAAACCATGACATCAGGATATGAAGGTCTGAGGAGATAATGGCATCACGGAAACACACGAGTTATAGAGAAGTTGAGAAGGACCAACTCTCTAGAGTTATAATGAAAGTGTGACACTGTGCCAGCCTGTACTTGCATTACTTCAAACATGCACAACCTCCAGCTGTGTTAATAGCAACAAACTCATACAAATGCTTTGTCACTAGCAGAAGCACAGAAATAATGGCAATAATTTGTGTCATAATTGTGATATCCTCCTTTCTGAGACTGAAATGGACCCCACCAAAGTAATCCCTAATGCATTTTAAGATGAAATATTAGAAACAGCGCTGGAGTCCACTTGTCATGAACCCTGAATCTCTGATGCAAAAAAAACTTAAAAATGCATAACTGTTCTTTCATATCAAATTACTCCTTCATACAAGGAATTAATAAATGAAATTGAGGACAACTGATGATACATATTTTAATGCACTTCTGACTTTTCATTCCTTCCCTTCCTTCATATCTTCCCTCTTCCTTCAAGGCAGCTTAAAGCCCAGACCAATTTATAATTGGTCTAAATTACAATTATAAATTGGTTTAAATTACAAAAGACAAAGAATATCCAACAACCTAGTGTCAAAAGCAAGAATTTAAAGAAACACAAAAATTCCTGTAAGAGATCCAAACTTTAAATATTCTTTAAATTACTTTCTTTAAAGATTCTTTAAATTACTTTTTACAAAAATTTTTCTTCATACTATTAAGAAATTAGCTCAAAATGCATTTCTGTAGCAGATATATCTAGTTTTCAGATTACAGCATGCCTTCTTCATATAAGTGCCAGTAGAAAGCCAGAATATCAACTTGAAAGAAAAAATAAAATATTTTCTCTGTTCTAATTTATGATCCATGGTCTGCATTAGTCTCACTTATTTTCTATTTATGACATTTCATTTGCATGAAATAAAAATATTTTAGAGTGAGATTAAAATGACTTAATTAAAATTTTTAGTAGTCAGGTGTTTACATTGTATATTTATTATCTGAGTAAGAAATTAAAAAATTTGGTCACGAAAATTAAATTATTGCATTTTTATATATGAGCTTCCCAGAATTGGGCAAAACAGCACTGATGAAGAAATACTGGTAAATAATATACTGCATTATGATTCAGTTTGCAGCATTCCCAGGAATCCTGATTTTTGGCTTTCTCCTTCTCACTCATTTCAAAAGCTTAAAATTCATCACTCTCTTACAATGAACTACATGGTAATTACCCCAAAACCACTGTGATACACTAAAGTATTGACCATATGGTATTGTGAGATATTGCAGCATCTCAGGGTTTTAATGACTACCGCTGTTTATAAAAACAAAGCACAGCTCACAGCCCCATCCCTAGTTCAGGAATATTAACATGCAGCCTCAGCAATTAAAAGTTCTCTAGCCTGGAAACAGCAGAGTAGCCTGAACCTGTCACAGAGCGGTTGTGAAGTACCAGCACCGGCTGCTCTCCTGAAAAAGCTGGCACATGATACCCAAAGAAGGGATGCTAAAGTGGCCCAGAAAGCATGCAAAGACAGAGTGGGAATGTCTGGGAATGTCTGTTCCGGGAAACCAGGCCAACAGCCATATCTGTTCAGCCAAATGGAGAGATACAAATGTGAGCTAGTCCTTGTGGCACTACTGGGGACTCCATGCCCACTCCTACAATTACCCATTGCCTTACATCGACTCAAGGGACCAGAGCGATTCCTTGCCATTACCGTTGCTAGTGTGACAGATCAGCTGGTCACCAGCTATATCACTTCAAAATTTTGCTCTGGATATTCCTCTACAGGTAAAAATGCACAGCTGGTCCTGAAAGAAAGCAGAGGAAAACATCTGGGGAAGCAAAGCCCTAAGAGGAGGGAAAGATAGACCCTTGGAAGGACTCTTCTCTTGTAAAGTGATCTTCAGCAGCAGGTGAGAATCATGTTCCAGGATAATATATTTCAACAGATTTTGGAAGTACAAAAGCTAAGGGCAACTGAAGTAGAACAGACTATATTATTATCTCTACACATACAACAGATAAGAAGAAATAAAAATATTCAAAGCTGAACTCTCATATTGAACAAAAACACACCAGTATTTATTACCTTCTATGGCGAATCTACAGTAACTGCTCTTTCTCTGTTATTTTCTTGTGCATGAATAAGAAGCATGAAGTATCCTTTTCCTATGCAAATATATAGTATCAGAATTAACACAGTGAAGTAGTAATGTGGGGGATATGATCTCTGTCACTTTCTAAGTATCACAAGAAAACTGGAGGATTAAAGAGGGGGAAATGATTTCATGCATAGAAAGCTCTAGGGAGTGTGAATAATTACATGTGAAGAGTTAGCCAAGGAAGATTCTAGATTTATGTCTGTCCACCAGTTATAGTGTTGAGATATAATGACAGAATTGTCTCTACTGGATAAATTCATAGGCAAGTATTTTCCATCTCTATTATTTAGGTAGGGGATCAAGCTATGCTATCAGAACCAAAACTTTTGGCTTTAAAATGAATAATGGACGTTTATGGAATCTATTTATATAAGGGTAGAGACTTCTAAGGTAAATTACAAAGTGGGGGATAAAAACTTTACATTTAACTTCTTGTTTAATGTAAGCAATGCTGCCCCTTGTTGATTTTAACAGACTTTTGTAGGAAAAGCTTTTCTGTTTTATGTATGTTTATAATTCATTTTAGTTTTTAAAGCTAGTTGCAGAAGTTAAGTGAAGAATACGCATAAATCTTTTTCCCTTGATAAAGTGTACTTGCACGTTGAATAGCAATTTCAAAAAGGACTTTGAGATATGTAGAGAAGGTCAAACCAGTGTTTCTGTTTGCATATATGTAGTAAAGGACAAGAACGTTTTGTTACTATTTTCTTAAAAAAAGCTGAAAAGCCTCATGCAATACAAAGGCTCAGCTTCCAAGAAACATCAAGACAACAAAGAACAATAAAACCTATCAGTCCTGTTTCACTGCTGTAGATATTGTGATTCATTTTCTCCTATTTATTTTAAATGTCATTTTTAAATGCAATTAAAATGCACTAAATATTTTAACCTGGTAGGGGAAACAAATAATGAAGAGAATAAAAATACAATTCTTTAATGACGTGCCTAGAAAAACATAAAACTTGGGGAATAAACCAAGAGTTCTGTACAGCCCAGCTTCCGGGTCCTAACCTGAATCCCATTGTGCAGAAAGTAATCATCATATGCAAAGCAGTATCATTTATCACCTTTGTAAAGGTGGAGGAATAATATCAAGCATTTGGAATTAACCTAACCCTTCAGCACGTTAAATGGGTCAGACTAATCATATTCTGTAGCAATTTTATACTATGAACACAGGAACCATTTTCAGCTTTTTCACAGCATCTGAGCAGAATACTGGCTACCTCAAATTAAATGCATAGAAATGCATGTATGATCCAATTAAATTAACATGTTGTGAACAGATTTACAGCCTATATAATTTTACATAGACAGTCTGGAATTGAGAGTTAACATATGACAAAACAGGAGATATCTAGGAATTGACTAATACAACAATGCCAGAAGTTGGCTCACAAGCTAACAGAGCCGCATGAGCTGTCTGTGATCTTGTATTTGTATGAAAAACTTCAAACACATGCATTCTGATAAATCACAAAACAGGACAGGTTCCCCTGCATTGGGTGTCCAAGCATGGCTTCAGAAAAGCATGACTTGACTTTGAAGCTTGAAAGACTACAACAAGCAGTGAAGAGAGATGAACATTCTACTCTCAAATTAGCATTTTTCTTAGTGCATTTAAGTCTAATTACTCAATCTCATATTTAAGAAATTGCACACCAGCTTGACTGTTTAAACTGCTGAGCATGCAGCAGCTTGCATTTAGTTTCACTGGAGGTGGTAAGAGCTACATGTTCTGGTAAGTCAGGCTTTTGGTTTCCTCGTGAGGGACTTGGGAAGCTAAACATTTAAACAATGTTTTGATTGTGGAATCTTGGCCCTCATCCTGCCAGACAAATGGGAGTGTTGGCATTTCTTCCAATACAAGAAAAAGTTTTCCCTACTTGAAGAACGAGAATTTCAGAAAATAGGAAGAGTTCTTTAGTCCAAAGGCAAAGACTTCTCTGATTTGAGAGCTCACGTTGATGTATCCCCACTATAATGGAGACTTATTTTGTAACTACAGCCAAAGTAGCATACAAATGAAAATAACATCCCCTAGACAACTTTTTAAATAACATTACTCTAGAATTCCAGAGCTAAAATTATTAGAAACAGTTCAAAGCAGTTACACTGAGAAAGAAGCAAACCTCTTTCACACAAATCCTACTGTGGTAGAATACCAATATTTTGAAGGAGAAAAGAGTAAACAAAGTAAATCACCCAATTTGATTGGTTTCTCAGCATAATAAAGTGCTGAAGCAGCACAGTGGAGGATTTGCTGGACAATTTTCTACACTGAAACTGTCAATTCATTCCAAAGCTTAGTGCTGATGGATATTATGGATTGGTATGGATTGCACTGCTCCAACCATCTGAAAGGTCACTTGACAAACACAGCAGGAGTGACCTATTGTTCTTGCCGTTGACAATCAGACTGCCGTTTTGACAAGTCTTTAAACTATCACAAATCTTTTCTTCAAGTATTACATGGAAATGTTTATCTTTGCTTTGTGGCACAATTAAAAGCTGGCATCTTAGGAGTTCACTGAAGCAGTCTTAATATCTCCTTGGGTCACACTTGCAAAGCCACAGAAGCCTGAGAATCTAATAGTGAATGGATCACCCCTGACATCTGTCAACTATACCACTGAGTATAATCTTTTCAGTTCCATTTTCAGATCAGAAGGTGAAAAGAACTCAAGCTATTATCCCCAGTGTACAAATATGTTGGACTACTACTCTTTCTCACCGAAAGACCACTGTTTCAGCTGTAAAAATGAAGCTTCGCTGCTCTAGAAAATAGTGGCCAATAAAAATTGGTGGATTGAAACCATGACCTATTGCGTTATGGAGGAAGAAGAAAAACATACGAAGACAGTAGTCCTGGAAAATAAATAAGTACCTCTCATGCTATATTTTGGTATTTCATTTTGTGTGCACAAGTTAAGAGTGGATTAAAAAAAACACTTAAGTCATAATTTCAGCTTTAAAATCTTAAATTTGTTAACTGCTGCAAGAAAGATACTTCACATACGAATTTGACTAACACTCAGGTTGTTAGAAAGATATTATTTCATGCCTACCTTTAGCTCCACCTTCCTCTCTATTTAAAATAGAGAACTTTAAAAAAGCATAAAGATCTAAACACAAAATGTCAAAGATCAGCTGTGAAATCAATTTCCTGAGTGCTTATAGACTACAATCACCTCTCAAACAGGAGTGATTTTAGAGTGACATAGATTAAAGACCTGACCAGGAATAGTTCCAGACCTTTTACTTCACTGTATGAATATAACATGTACAGCTATATATAAATGTGTAGCATGCACCTAAGCCATTTATTAATACTCTTTATTTACTGCAGACAGACAGTAAGATTTTCAGTACAAAAACTCGATACAGGAAGCTTACTAAAGAAATATTCCTTAAATGGACATTAAAATTTCTCTTCTGTGTGGTGGTAGTTAACAAACATCCCTTTCTCTATCCTGTCTCCCCCAAGAAAAAATACAATTACAGCAACTTTCATGAAAACAAGTCCTTACTGAAACTCTCAGCTACACTGATCCAACTGCTCTCTAAGGCCACTTTATGTACTAAAGAAATGGCTGTGGGAAACACTAGTACGTAACAGATCCCTCAACTGCTGTAGAAAGTATTTCACTGTTGCTGCAGAGAGGACAAGTCCATTTTTACTATTCTTATACAATTCCAGAATATAAAAGTTTTGTTTTGCAAATGTGGGGTTTAATTTTACTCTTACATTTCAGATAGACCTTTTCAAAACAAACAAGTTTAACAACCACAGCAATAAAAATTAAACCAGTATATTTTGGAGTTGAAATACTGAGGAAGGTCAAATCACTGAAGAGTTACAAGTCACTGGCTAAGCACCCTGAACCAAAATCTGTTTACTGCAGATGGAATGCAACATAATCCTGGTACAAAAGGAATTGTTCTTTAGTTCAACTCAGTCAGCAAATTCCCTTTAACAATTAACTTATTCTAGATTAGGAACTGAAGAAAAAGTATGAAAGCTTGTTCTCTTTTTCTCTACGGTGACTCTGGAGAAGACGACATCTAGTTGTACTCAAAGTGGTAAGAACGTAGCAAGGAGTTATCAGTTAAGTTTTCTGTGGTTTGTGTAATGAGCTGGTTACCATTAAAACCTAAAACTGTTTTGATAAACTTATATTTTATATTCAAACCATTGCAATTTTTTCTCATTGTTTCTGAGCATTTTTAACAACATCCGAAAGTTTATCTAAAAGCATCTTGACCAAAAGTTACTAAAATTGTAATAATCTAGTATATAAGAAAACTCCTTTTTGTCTTGTCTTTCTGGCATTGAAAATGGTAAAGAAGCTGAACAAATCTATGCTAAATTATATTCGCGTATATTGAGTCCTCTAGGACCAAGAACCTTTGGAAAATGACCCTCTTCAGCAAGTTTCATTGAATAATAACAGACACAATTCAGGGAAAACCCATCAGCGAGGACTAGCTAGGAAGAAAACCAGGTAATATGACACAGTGAAGAACCTACACGCTGTGAAGACTGGAAGTCAGAACATCTCCCATTACACAGAGCTGTGAATGCTCTAAGCTTTTAGAGAATTTATGAGCCAAATAAGTCTGGATGGTCAAGAGAGATGGTGTCATTAAGATACTGTTGGATATAAAGCCACCTTCCAGACTGATGTGAGTTAAAAGGCCTGGGGGAAGTAGCACTGAGCTGGGGAAAAACTGGCTTCTACTACTTCGCACAGCATTCATAGGCAGGGACCAAGAGGTGTGGTTACACTAGGCTATACCATCAATTTCTGGTAGACTGGTTTCAAAAACACAGAAGGAGACTCCTGAGTGCTCCCTTGGCAGCAAGCAAACAGAAATGTAACCTACCTGAAGGACTAATGTATGACCTAGAAAAAAACCTGGAAGAATACTCTGTAATAACTAGCTTTCTCCTGGAGCAGGTTCTTGAGAATAGTGAGCCTGCTACAGGAACCACTCAACAAAATGAACATTATAGGAAAACAACTGAAAAATGTAATTTCAAAAGCAGTGTAAAACTGGTTAGTTAAACCCAAAGCACTCCGTCATTAAATGATTAACAGTGGTTATTGACACAGACATGTTAAGAGAAGTATGAGGACCTGAAATTATTTGGGACTTTCCTTCAAGCTAGCACTCAAAAACTCCCAAAATGTCTTTTCTAAACTCTAGAGCTGGGTTTCTTTAGAAAGTGAATAAATCTTAATATTAAAATGGCAAATATAAAACTCGGAATAAGACAAGATGCAATGAGAGCAATGCAAGGATCTGTTACCATAACTCTCATCTCCATTATGTCCTTGCAAGGTGAGCCCTTTCCTTCACAAAGTCTCATTCCAGTAACTACATAAATTTTATTTTCTGCAGGGTAGCCTCTGAGTTGAAATACACTCCTCCTATTATCTCTGAGGAGTGGGTGTTTGTTCCCTACTTTTTGAGAAGTCTCTGTCTCTATCTGTCTCTGATGTTTGCAGGTGGCCAAGCCTCAGCATTCACTCTTTTCTCTTCTGCCTGTCCCTCCATGCACCATATAAAATCTCTTCCCCTCAAGGGGCATCGTTTCTTCATGATCCCATCTTTCTCAAGTATAGCCCCTGGGAGAAGGCAAACAGAAGCTGTCCTCTGATACTCAGCCACATGCATTCCAAAGCAACACTCTGGTAAAAACAAGAATCCTCCACAATCCCATTGCCTTCAATCCCATTAACAAGTTTGAGAGAGTCAAAAGAGTCAATCCTTGCTACGGAAGTTTCAGTCTCAGTTTCGCTGTAATGCTACACAGAGGTTTGTAAGCCCATCCTAGAAATTCCTAATTTCTCACAGAAGATGAGTCAGGATCGCTAAACAAATATAACATTGTTCTCACAGGAGAGGGAAGGATTTAAAAGTGCCCACATGGTTCTAAACTCCCAAATGTTCCTATAATAAACTGCATACGACAGGGGAAGAAAAACTGTCTTTTGAAAGTACAGTATTAAATGTCAAATTCATTAGTGACATGACCTGAAATCGTTACATCTTTCTTTCTAAACTAGCTGCATATGTGATGTTTGGATTCCTATATGTGTTATTTTCAGATCAAAATGAAACCACTGAGAAAATATTGTGCTTTATTATTGTGTGTCATTTTTTGAAAGAATGACTCAGGCATTGATATTTAGGCTACTTTCAAGTCAAATATTTAAAGCCTACATCCTAACTATAAGCACACTCACTGACATATTGGAAGGTCACTGGAACATGAGGAGATAGAGAGGTCTAAGCAAAAGACCTACAAACTAAATATCTTCTGCATTGGAGGAAAGGCAACTGTAAGAAAATGGAACTGTTTTCTTGTATTTTCATCAAAGTACTGAACAGGTTCCAAACAGTTTCAGATGTATTACAAATCAGGCCTGTGGCATTTTCCTCCTGTACATTCATATTTCATTAGGTGCAATGACTATCTTTTCTCCAATTAAAAATGCCATTCAAATTGCCTGCTGTACTTACTCTTTCACTGTCACAATATAGCCGTATTCTTTCTCCTCAGAAGACTTCACTTCAAGTTGTAAGCCTTGTCCCATATTTTTCTGAGGCTCTTCATTGGGGTTTCCATTCTGCATTAAAGCATTCTTAATCCAGTAGCGGGTCTTGCTCTGGTCTTTGGAGTCAGATTCACTGTTTGCAGCTGTCAGTTCCCTTGAGAAAGTCTCACTCTTTACATTTTCCACACCAGCTTTTATTTCTTCTGAGGAAGAAGAGTCAGTGTTTTCAGATTTCTTGGTTTCCATCTTAGATTCTTCAGGTATAAGGTCTTTAGGTATATTTCCAGGTAATACATTCTCATTCAAGAAGTTAAGTAGTTGTTCAGTGTTCTCCTGCATTAAAAGAATATTATTATTTTTAAAACTAAACACAGGAGTGTTATATTGAACCAAACCTGGGTATAATCTTTCAAACTCTTATTGATATGGTAGTCTATTCATACAAATGTTGCATGGTCATTTTCTTAATTTCTATATGCTGCCAGACCATGTAAGAACATAATGTTTATTCAGTAATAATAAAAGAGCGTTAAATTACGCCACTGTATTTTTCAATAATTTTAATAAGGGCAAAGAAATTCTATAGTTAACAGTTACTTTCTTCTTCAAATATCACAAAATCTAGATATCCTTTTCACTGTCTTGAACAGCTAGAAGAAAATGCTGATAATATTTTCATAGTGTTCATTTTCACGTGTCTGTGTGTTTAAGTATTGATGAGAATAAAACTTTGTTATCAAATAAGTTAATGAAAAGGAGAAATAATAGAAATATCCATCAATACGCCTAAACGTTGGGACTGGGAACATGCATGTATCTTGGGTCTCAGAATTCATAATACAGGAGAGGGAACAGATATTATGTGACAAGTTATATATCATTTATTCATCTCTAGAAATTGTGACAAACTATTTGTGAGTGATCCACTAAGGTAAACATATGATCACAGAAAAAAGTCTATCTAATAAATCAAAACAATAAGTGAATGAGCAAAAGTCAAAACACATTCCTGGAACAACTCATTAGCTGGTTTCATTATGTAAGTTTATTGCAGCCAACCATTTGGGAGGAAATGATGGCTAATGGGCACTTTGTGCTCTGTGTCACAATATATTTTTTTCTATTACATCCCCTATTCAAACTATCACTAAGACATCTATACATGGGATCCTCTGTAAGTCTATTGTGAATGTAGTGCTTCATTCCTTGAAGAATTTCATGTGGGTGGTTAAATCTCCTGCCACATTGTCCACCTATGTGTTTTCCTTGCTTGGTAGAAGGGCAGCTACTAAAGAGATTTTACTGCGAACACAAGAGGGTTTGCCCATTTATGAGTCCTGCAGTGTTAGCTTTTGATAGAGTATATAGTAGGAGAAGTTTCACAGCAGTTTTTAAAACTATTTCTTTGAGATTTTTCTCCTCCATGCAATCTAGAAAAAGAAAGATTAATATACCTCAAAAATGGCTGAATACTGGATATAAGTCTATAGGATATGATTCAAAGATCATGAGGAATATTGTAAAAGTAATCTAGATTAAAACCCCAAATTTGATGTTACCACCTAGGGTATGAGACGTAATGCCTAGAGTTTTCTCTAAAATCTCTCCAAATTTAATTTTGAAATGTCTCTGATATTCAACAATTTGGAAGAATTAATGGTAAAGTGAAAAAGTAAAGAATGACAGATCCCATGAAAGGAGAGGGAATTTTGAACTGTCCCACAAACACATGCCCTCAGAGAGAATATATTTACTCATCTGCTTCTGAAAACCAGAGAGGTTACCTGAGCAAGGATGCTTACATTCCCCAGAACTAAGAGCCTAAGGACAGACAAAAGAAGGGTGTTTGCAAGAACACCTCAGTACTCAAAATGTACTAACCTGAGGAAAAGCCTGAATTTTTCTGAACTTTGGGATCTATTATGAATTCTATTTATGAATGAAAGGCAAAACAGAACTTGATTTTGGTTTTTTGAACTGCAAAACTGATTTTGGTTAAGGTTTAAACGAATGTTCATTTAATATTTCAAAGCATCAACAACAACATGCCTATTCTGTGATATTGAACTATATCCACACAAGACACAAAACAAGTCTTATGTTCCTGAAGTGTGTTTTTGACCTCCACTGCATATAAACCTGATATGTTGAGACAGAATACTTTTTTTGTTAAAATACCGGTACTCTACCTTTTTATCAGTTCTTGCACTGGCTTCATGTACTCTATTGTCTGTAGGATATGAAAAGCACAAATACATAGTTATGGAGAGAAAACATCATATATGAAACAAACACCATTTATAAGCTGCTTCGTAGTGGTCGCCTTTTCATGCAATTTAAACATTAAGACATCAAAGCTGAAAGGGCAAAGAGCACTGTATAATTCAGTATTTTTATTCTACCCCACTTCGTTAGCAAATTAATGCAAGATCAATAGACAGAATACTTCAAGAGCCAATGTAATAGTGTTATTTGGCTAATTAAGTGTCCAACCTTCAATCGCTCTAGCTAGCTGAATGCAAATTTACATTAAAGAAAAAGGAAACATATATATCCCTCATACATATTTTGGTGGAAGAAGATTACTTATTTCAATAGATATCATCTACCAAAAACATGTTACAGTTTAACTACAGTGATGATATGCAGTTACATCATTAACCTCAGTCAAATATTGCTGGCTTTTTGGTTTATAAACTGAGTCTTATTCATGTCTCCCAGCATGATTCAGGACAAACCCTCAAGTCTGCTCACTTTAATCTACAAAAAGAACTCACAATTAAAATAACCAGAATATCCCTAACTAGTAAGGATTTCAATATACCACCATGAAAAAAGACAGTAAGTTATAATCAGTTTATCACTTATAGCACATGCTTAAGTGTCTAGCACATGTCCTAGATATCATAACATTCCTAAAACAGAGAATGGGTAAGTGGTAACTTATGTCCCACTGTGCTATCAACTCATCAATGGCAATTACTGTAGCTCCTGAACCTGCATCACCAGGAAAATATGTGTCCAGATAGAAGCAAATAACAATAACAACTCTCTTATTTCCCTAAGCAGGAAAGAGAACAAGTAGTTTTCTACCTGTACCTGTCTAAGACTTCCTTCTGCAAGTAATTGTGGTACATTGAAGAAAAATTATCTGTAAAACACAGTTTTTCCCACCACATATTTCAAAATACATTCTTGGAATATAATAATTTTTCATTATAATTTTACTTAAACATCTCATTTGCAAGAAAGGGAAATTAGAACACACAGCATAAAGCAATTTGCATTTCCATATAATTGGGTGTGTAGGTTTATCTTGTTTGTGATGCTTGAAGACCAAGGGTTCACAAAAAGATGCATTTTCAATAAATAATCTGCTGTAAAAAGAAAACAACAAAGTTAAAACTGTGCAGCCTTCAGGGAAAAATAAAGAAACTTTCCCTCCTGTCTCCTTTAAAATGGATTTTTAAAAGTCTAGAACAATTGTGAAACAATAAAGGAAAATTACGGTAGCTACGTTTTGCTGTACTTAACTCTTAGAATTGATACCTGGTATGTTAACACTGTTTTCCATTAATCCAGTCTGAATCTCTGCCCTTCCTTGAGCACCTCCTTTTTTCATTTGTGCTTCTGTTTTGTCTTCTCTAGTTTTTCCAGCACCCTCCTCCGTTTCTTCCTGAATGCCAACAGTTTGAATTGCATTGGCGATAGTATCAGCGATCTCATTCAGTTCTGTTGAGCTGAGATTCTCCACATTCACCTGGTGTTTCTCTAGGTCTTTCAATACATCTTTAATAAGTGTCTCTGGATCACAAAACAACATAAGCACAAGATTTAGCTGCATACATGAAGCATATATGATTATATCAGTAAATATCTTTCATGTTTCCTAAAAGATAGCTTTTCCTTCATGGAGAGCATCTGTTTTCCAAAAGAGTGCAAACACATTCATGCTGACATCATTACAGAAAACACAATATTATAAATTGATGTTAGAGTTCATGACAAGGTGAATCCGTGCCAGGCATTGGGTATGTATGCCACTACAAGCCAGCAAGTTGTCATAGAGAGAGGGGCATAAAATGGTCACTTTTTCTTTTCAAGAGCAGTGTTGTTTCCTAGTCTAAACCAACTCAAAATACTGAGGACAAGTGTTAAGGTAGCTTAAATTTTTTTAGCTGCACTAAGATACTGCAAACAACACTACTGTATTTTAGAGATCAGGTTTCTTTGGTGATTTGCTTTTTGCAAGACAAATAGCTATATAGAGTTCTGGGGGGGAAAAAGTCAGATATTTTGCCTTTCAATCAAAAAACTCCCCTTCCATTAGAAGTGGATATGGATATAAGTCCATTACATACATGGATATGTAATGGATAAATCTTCTAAATTTTATTGATTTCTCTTGGAAAATATATATTTTGTCAAAAGTGAACTTTGCTGTTTTGGTTTGTCAGCTATGAATGTTTTACCAATCATATTGAGAAAAGAAATGTTAAGATGACATTCAAGGCCAGGAAAATGCAAATGGACTTATATTTAGGGGGAAAAAGAGAAAAAAAAACCTTGATGTGAAAAAAGTTTTGAAGATTAAGAAATTCAAGGACAATGGATATTAAAGGTGAGATAGAAGATGTGGCATAACAGCTCTGCAGGGAAGGTACTTTTCTGACTGCATATATCCTTCAGTACCATTCTGTACGACTCTGCAAAACTCAGCCTAATGTCCCTTGGAGGATGAGACACTAAACGTAGGGCTTACTGTTGTACACCAAAATCATTTTGAATCTTGACTCAGTTCTCCTTATTCATGCTGATCAGGAATTTAGCATACATTTGCATAGGCATGCAAGCAAGAAAACTCTTTCACATAGGTAGCATTGTGTAAGAAGAGCATGATATGGTCTGCTTTTAAATCTTTGTTAAACATATGAATTTATATATAAACAGTTTGGAGGCAACATCCAGCCTTTTTTCTTATAGTAACATTCTCCCTGTTGAGCCCTGTGGTTGGACATGTTCAGCATCATCTGTAAACAAGACTTTGGGACCAAGCTGTCAGCTTTCAGGCTTACATAAAGGTGAATCAAAAAGTAGGTGTGCAACAGGGAAAATGGTACTAGAAAAAGGGCTAAAGTGAAGGTTTTGCTTCTTACAGCAAAGGAGGAAGAAGTAGTTAGAGTCTAGGGGAAAAAAAAAGTAGTTAGAGACTATTTTGCTCCAGGGAAGAGGCAGCAGAACACCTGATTTTGCAGGGAGACGAGAATCAAGGATTATTTATCATTGGGAAGAGGCCAAGACCTTGAACACATCTGTCATTTTTTGGACCGCACACTGTTAGCTGAAGAGGTTAGAGCCTGCAGCTGACCATCAGCTTCTCAATGCATCTCAAGGCAGAGGTTAATTTCCTCCGACCTGCCCCGTAATTCACCAGCTATACTAATGCCATTTCCCCATAACTTTATATTAGTCAATATAAACCAAGATAATCTAAGCAGTTCACATTGTAGGTTTAGTGTGAATCAAAGGGGTTTTTGACACATGGGGAAGATGGTTCTTTGATGTACCTTCTTTCCCAGGTTAAAAGGATACATCTTTCCAACAACCCATCCTGCTGATATTACAAAATTTTACTGATTTCATTATAAAATTCAGCTGAGGTTGTATGCTATGATCTTTTGAAATTTACTTACAAAAGCATCATTTTAAACACACTTATGGGAGACTATCAACAAAAAAAGATAGGTTAAAGCCATCATGCTGCTTCAGACTGTGGCAGCCAACAAAGACTATGGTGCCATGCTGACGTAGCAGAATGCTTTGTACAGAAAAGCAAGTGTTCAGTACCGAGAGCCAAAGGCTTACTCTTACGACCTATGCCCAACTCTCTGGGCCAAGATGTTTGGAGGCAGCAAAATCTGAACTAAAGTTTGATGGAAGCCAAGTAACACTTCAAGAAAATGCAGAATACTTTCCACATTTCATGTATTGCACCCATCCCCTGTTATGAATTCAATAATATACTAAAAACATAATGACCAAATGCTTTTGTTTAGGAAGGTAATCTACAGGAGCAAATTGTTCCAAACTGCAACAAAAGTTTTCACTAGGCTTGATAAAACTGAGTTCAGGAAACTTTTTCAAGAAGCACAACAGCTACCTGAAAGATAGTCCTTAGGAGAAGATGTTACACATAGCAGCAATGCAGGAAATTAAACTGTAGGAAATACCAGCACTGCCAGATTACTGCAGAAGCCTTGTGTTTGCTTATGTATCATTTCTGTTCTTATGTTTTATAGAACTATCAGACAATAACCTGACAGAAAAACCTAAATTATTGAAGCAGAGCTAATAAAGTCAGCAAAGCAAAGACAGAATATATGTCAGTTCCAAATCAGAACTAAAACTTTTCACCTACATGCATAAAGACACATTGCAAGACACATCACATTAGGAAAAAGTTTTCTTGCAAGACCATTTCATTACCTGACATCAGTACACCTACAAAAGAATGAAAACTGTGGTGACTTCAGTGACTCTCTTTTTCAAGAGTTTTTGCCATTTATCCATTGATATGAATAACCCATGACGTGCAGCAGCTAACAATCTATGAATGAGATTTTGAAGGGGTTTGCAATTATGTGGAATAATATTCACAAATATTCATAATAATTTTTAGTGCAGACCAAGAATCCACCACTGTATTTCTAACCCCCTTGTAATGTGGAACAGTCTTAGAAAACATCTATACCGAGAACAAAGTGTTTCTAAGTCACAAACACATCATTCATTAACATCCAATTCTAGGCATAAGAAAAGAGAATATGCCCAGCCAGCTGATTAGAGCCTTGAACATGAGTTTCTCACAATCCAGATAATTTTCCTACACTATTAAATGATACTGATTGCTTTAGGATCACTCACTTTCCTAAAATATTTTTGAAGCATTTTTTCTATGTTCAACTTCAGAACCGAAACCACATTTCTTTTCCCTTGACTTAGAACCCCTGTTTTCTAGCCATAACACATTGAGAAGAATGCCATTCAGTTACTGTGATTTTCAAGCTATTAGGAAGCATCTTACCAAGAAACTGGATTTATGAAAAAAATTCAGAAACACTTACCTACCTAGTAGCTCTATTTTTTCAAAATTTAGACTCTCAGATTCTCAAGCGTATTCAGTATTAACGTTACTTGGAGTCCTGAATTTTTACCTCTTTTCTTAATATGGTACTAAGGTTCTTAAAATACTTTAAAAGAGTGGTTAGTAGTACTATGAAGTTTTTAGCAAAATGCATAGGGATGTGTTTGAAGCAAATTCCAAATGAAACAGCTTAAAACCAATTGCATCATTGAGTAAAAGTGGTACAACGTTCATCCATTTATGAATCATTGAAATTGATTCAAGTCAAAAGTAGATCAAAATTCTGATTTGAAAAATCAGCAACCTGAGGTTTCCAAGCTGAAATCAAGTTTTGAGCCTCAGAAAAATAACTTGCATCTGTGTTTGCCTGTTAAATTTTATTTAAGCTAGTCACTGGCCATTACATCAATATTTGAAGACAAATCTTAAAACAGAATTATATTTCAGGACGTATATAATTAAAAGTGTTATATTAATGTAGCACTACTAGCTTTTTGTCCACTTCCACAGGTTCATAGTCAATAAATAACAAAGCAGTCTAAATCTCAAACAAAATGGAAATGGGAGAAGGGGGTGGGGAATCACATGAGAAAATGAGTGGTCACAGGCCCTATGCCAGATAACACTAACAGGCTCACTGCAGGTCCTCCTAGTTCATTAAATAAACCCTGCTCCTCTGATGCTGCTGCTCCTGCCCTGATGAATGCTGCCTGGACACAGTTCATCTAACAAACTCCTAAATACAGACTTGTGTCAACGTGAGTAAAACTTAGCCATTAAATGCTACCTCTACTGGACAACTACCAGTGTGATTGCAAATGTCAAGGACCAAAGGCAATAATCAAAGCTAGCAAGTATGAGGAGCATCATGGGTTCAGTATAGTAGCAGGAACAGTCTTTGAAATGTCTATAACAGCCTGGTGAAATGCAGGTCTACATAAAGAGTCTTGCTACCTTCTTGAGGTTACTGATACATGTTACTACATGTCAATGCTAAATACGGATGTTTCCATTTCTTATTATGGCACTTGTCCATGTTAGTATATCATTTGTGTATTATTGAATAAGGCTGATACACAAATATCAGTGCATCTATTTACAAACACCTTTGGCTAATTTAAAGACATTATTATGAATTTATTAAAATAAGAAAATATTGTGGAGAAAGACCAAAAAGCAGATGGATACTGCAATGGCACATCACTTAGGCAGCACATGTACTCAAACATGCATGTGCCTGTACACAGCCTTTACACTCTCCTGCTGACCCCCTCCTAAACAGAATCAGCAACGCTTAGCCATGTTTCTCAGGGCTTGTACTACAAACCAGATTTCTCCCTTAGCTCCAGCTTCCAAACTGAAGAAGGCAAACTGCCTTTCATAATTGCCTTGGAACCGTGATGACAGTAAAGGCACATATATCTTAGATAATATAATTTTTAATATCAGCTTCACCAGTAGAATTCCCCTAGTAGGTGACAGTAGCAGCCAAGCAAGGGAAAACTGCTTTTTATTGTACAGCATGTAAATGATGCTGCGTACTCCATTGACGCAACTGCCAAAGCCACCTTGCCTGGCGACAGAATGGTATGGCAGCAGTAACTTTGCTAGTAGTCCCACAGGCGCATCTGTCATCTTCTACCTCATCACCCTACTGACCACATATTAGCTATCCTCAACAGCTGAGCACCATATGGGTTGGTCACCACAGCTTTGCAATACAGAGGGCATACAAAAATATCTTTCCTCTATAAACATGGAATTCTGTTATTATTTGAAAAAAAAATCTGAATTACTAATTTTGCGACCTTTCCAAAGCAATGGAGAGATGTGTTCTGTAATACTTAATACACCAAAAGTGAGTAGACTAGAACAAGTCACTTAAAACTGAGCCAAATTCTAAATAAGGCTGGTGCAGAAGACAGATTAACGATTCTGCTATTGCACAGTGACTACAAAGGCAGTACCCACGCACATCATGCTACTCCTAGAGGTAATAGGTTCCAAATCTGATAGAAAAATAGCTCCACGTGTCCTTCTCTGGTATTTCTCCCTCAGGGTGCCTTGTTAGCTAATTTACCTGCCACTGTTTTGCAGCAATTCTCAGTGCTAATCTGCTCAGTACCTTCTGGACTGTTATCCCAGTCAAGTTCCTTTGCCTAATCCTGTATCAGATGCAGCAGAGAACTGAGCTCATGTGACTGCACCCCATGCTTCCCAGTTTTTGAACTGTTCTGTGGTTTAGGGACTGCAAGAGAGAAACAACCCACAAGAGGACAAAAATCCTGAAGCACCAGAGAGATTGGAGAAAGGTTAAAAGCAGAAAGAGGTGGCACAGTCAGCCTGGCAAATCGGATTCCAAACCATCATCACTCCAATGGAGAGCTCTTTAAACAACGAATACACTGGGTCTGTCCTCACCACTTCCTTATGAGACTACTAGAGTGGCTCAGGAATACAAAGGAAACCTTATTATTTCCTACTCAACGATTCATAATTTTATATCCATGCAACATTTAAAAGCTAATGCAATGGAAGAAGTTCCTACAGGGCACATTACGTATGTGAAGTCAAAGCAGTACAACGCAATGAATTGCAAAACATGTTATTCCCTCTAAGTGTTAAGCATTTTTTTTCCCCGTTGGCTCCTACCAGGAAAGGTGAAGTGGAACAGCTGGAGGATAATGAAACCAGCATGTGCCTAGTTTGTTTTGAGTCTAGCAACAAAATTGTCTAACCTGTGCAAGAGACTTACAGTGCCACCTGGATTTGATTTTACATTATAGTTTGTTCCTTGAAACCTATTATCTCTGGGCACCATACCAAGAATGCTTTCACTTCTGAGCATCCTTTAGATTGCAAACGTTATATTTCCTATGCTGCAGCTTTGACATTTCTGTGTGTTCTGTTTAAAAAAACCAACCAAACAAACAACAAAACCCCAAACCAACCAAAAAAAAATTTAGACTTTACGGATTATAATAACTACAGAAGGATTCACCAAAACCCATTGGGATAGTGGTGACCACAGTGTAGCAGATGTAACTGCTTGGGAGTGGCTGAGGATCAACTGTTTCATTTTTCAGGCATTCTGAACCACTGGAATAAGATCAATAGTTAGGTTAGTTTAGAGAAACAACAAAGTGAATCAGAATTATTTTCTAAACTCTACCTGATCCCCAGCCATGACGTGAAGACCCATCTTGTCTTACAAAGCAGCGCTTAAAATGTACCACAGTATCCTGTGAGATGTTACACTCCATCTTCATTTAAATATTTGTCAAACTATCATATAGAAAAGAAATCAGGATCTGGTCACAGCTAAGCAGCATTAGCCAAAAAAGATGAAAATCCAGCAAATGAGTTGTTTGTTATAGAATGTCCAGACAAAAGCAGCTGTAACCAACCCCACCTTCTTGTATTACTCTGTGTCCACCTATCCAGATAACTGACAGACTCCTCCCCTCTCTGTGTTCTGCGCCAGAATTTATGTCTGTGTTAATATCTGTGTCTAACTTTGAATTTTACCCATGGCTTTTGAATTTCTAATTGAATACAGTGAAATGGAAAAAAAACCAGGCATCACTATATTACCTATATATAGTATGGGATGCAAGCATAAAACCAGATTTGATAGGAAAGATACACCCATAATTATGTGCTGTTTGTGAAATGCTTTGAAAATGTAACAAGTTACATAAATGCTACGTCTTACAGAGTGCCATACATTTCTGCATTCATATGGAAGGTGGGTTGAAGAATGTGGGAAGATGTTTGCAGGGAAAGAGTACTTAGAATGGTGAATGTTATTACTGTGAGTATTATGGTAGGTATAAATATGCCAATAGTAGGAGATATATCAGAATGTCTGAATTTTTTTCTTTTTTTCTTTTTTTTTCTCAAAAATGCTCAGTGAACATGAGGGAAACTTCAGATAAGTTAAAATAAGTAAATATCAACTTTACCATCCACTACACTCAGAGGGTCCTTTGGATCATCCTGGGACACAGATTTGTGATTCAGCATTTCAGGGGTTGGCCCCAGCACTCCAGACGGAGGTCTTGGCTGGAACAGCTTCTTCATTTTAAAATCTTCTGCTCTTCCTTCGGCAAAAGTTCCATCAAAAGGACCGACTTGTGAAGAGTACAATCTATCAGCATAAATGTGAGACCCTTTAGTCCTGCTGTGAGAGCTTTTGTCATTGCTTTGTGCTGACAAGTTCTGAGTGATGTGCGTATGCAGTGCAGCCATCAGAGGTTTTTGGTCAAGCCCCATTTCAGACTCTGGCGTGAACTTGTCTGGCTGAGGCTGGCTGAAGGTCTTCCCATGGAGATTTTCCGCATGCTGTTGTTGGGACGTTGATGCATGGGCCGAAGGAGGTGCTCTTTCTTTGGGTTTTTGCATCATGTAGTACCTGATAGGATCATTATAGATGTAGCTCTAGGGAGAGTAGAAGGTGGAAAAAAGGACTGGGTAATTATTGCATTGTAATTTTTGCTATGCAGGAATCACAGGCATAACCCTTGGTGTTTTACCAATCAGGCAAAAATAATTAGAATCTGTAACACATAGGTAGACCGCAAACCTCAAACTAGTAAGTTTGCTTTAAAGACGCAGTATCACTTTAGTACAAATTTTGTGAAACAGTTTGTTAGATTATTAAAAAGAAAGAGAAAGAAATTAGAGAGAGAATGTTAAAATGCAAACCTTACATTAACTATGTATTGCACTACTTTTATTCAGTTGGATAAAGAAAATTTAGTAAAGCCACTTTCTCTGTTTTTTTTTACTAGACTTCTAAGAATGGTTTGGTTTTTTTTTTTTTTCAGGTAACTTACCAAAACCTGGAAAGTCAAAATAAAAATGCCATTTTTTAAAGAACACTGAGGAAACTAAACTATTTATACATATATAATATTTTTTAAGTTTAAAAAAATCAAATATTTCATTAATCTTTGATTTTTTTCACTAAATTACAACTCTAATCAATAAGTTCTTTGACAGTATAAAGAAATGCACAAACAGCCAATAAATTGGTCTTGAATTCCTTGATTATTTTTAAGTAAAACAACTCAGCAAAGTAAACAAGAATGCATAAAATGTTTAAATCATGCTAAACCCACATTTTAATTGAAAAAACTGCTGGGAAAGAAAAAGTGGAAAAATTGTGCCAGGCTTTTCTATTTTTAGTTTCAGATTTTCAAGGATGCATCAATTGGGAATCTCGCATTGCAAGGCAACATCAGTTTTCATTTATTTTTTTTTTTTGTAATTATGAAACTTAGTTTTGAGGAAAAATTCTAAATTCCCCTTAAGTACTTTAAACCTCTATCCAGCACATAAAATATAAACTCATTAATTAGTATTACATTTACTGCATTTTAATTTACATTTATTATAATTTAATCCTAGAGACATTTTTTGTTATGATCACAACCTGAAAGCAGCATTTTTTGTTTTTTAACAAACCAGTTCCACCCTCTCAAATAATTTCAAAAAGCCCTTTTCCTTCTCTCCCTTCTAAATACAAATAGAAAATACAAATACAAAATACAAACTGGAAAGATTTACTTATAATAAGAATTATTCCAGTTAGATTTTTTGTTTATAATTCCTTCAGGACACTTTGCTGAAATTGCATCACATACTGTATGTGTGTTGAGGAATGGGTCTTGCTTCTCACCTATGGTTTCTTGGTTAAACTGTTGTACAAACTACATTACAACATGGGAAATTTATTTCAGCTCTCACTGCTATGAATTATAGTGGATCACTACTGTCCTTCTTCACTGATAGCAGAATGGTTTAGGACACAAGGAGCTGCAAAATACATCCAGAGTGCAGAGACTATACACTCCAGAGGAGAGCAATTAGTAGAATTCAGCCAGGAAAAATAATTATTTATCTATTTCCTAATGGACTTTGTAAAGATAAAATAAGTAAGGCTGATAAGCATTTCAGATACAAATAAAAACTTTTAGATTTTATCTAGTTCTTTATTTAAGGACAATAATTTTGCTCTCCATGTGAACAATTTTATTTCCTTTGATACCAGTCAGTTGATTTTATAATATATATTTGTAACCCTTGCTTTCCAAGACGGTTATCCTCCCCCTGAGAAATGACTGAAGAGGTTCATTCCATGATTCCATATAATGATTTGTAGATTTATGGTTTATGCAACTTTATTACAGAAAAAAAGGCATTTTGGCTTCTTTGGCTTGTGATCCACCAACACAAGGCTTTTGACTTCTGCAGGTTGTCTTTAACACAGAAACATGTTTTGTTGATGCCAAGAAATTGGGCTAGATTAAGACAGTGTCAAAGAATACAAAGCTAGAGATCAAGCAGCTTTGCGTATGAAATATTTTAATGTCCCCTGGGAACTGTATCAAACAGCAGCAACGTAGCTCCGGTTCAGTGCACCAGCTGCAGGGTATGCACTGCTCTGATCAACACCAAAATACAAGCTGAACGCTGTTTATGTACTTAATAGCAAATACTAGATGTGAAAAACTACTAGTCGTATGTATTTATCACTCAATTTCAACGGGTCTTTGCATGGGGTAATTAACTCTTAATGATACTCGCTCCCTAGAAGGAACTGCAGAGGATGGCACAAAGCAGTCCCAGGCATACCAAGTAGTTTACAGAGAATTCACATAAATTTCCATCTACCTTTCCCACCCCTGTATTCCCTACCTTGCCACCTTTTGGAGGAACTTCTGGGGACAATGGAAGGAAGAACAGGATGCTGGGAAAGGGGGAAACATGGTGGGAGGAAGAGGACATTCCCCATTCAGCCATGGAAGGACATTAAGTCAGCTCAAGCCAGCTTGCGTAACTATAAAATAATCTGGATCTCTGTCCTATATGCAGCTACCTCTTTTGTCTCTAAAGCTTTACTAGTAAATCAAGTCTTAGGGGGAGCAAAACCGCTACACACTCTCAAACTCCTTGTGAAAAGTTACGGTCAGGAGACGTGGGCTGGCTTTTGATGAGCTTTTAACAAGTCCAAATATCCTTTAACATTAACAGATCTTGCAGACAAGCAGCACATCAAGAAAAAAAAACACAAAAAACAAAAAACCCACAACAAAAACACCAAGCGACTGTAAACAAATTGGATATAAGTAACTGCCAGTCCTGGGCTCAGAGCTGCATCTCTATCAAGAAGGGGCAGCATCTCAGCAGCTTGACAGGTCACACTTCTGGTAGTAAGAGATGAAATATTAAAAGTTCTAATTAAAGTACAGCACCAACAGCTCAGCTGTCTTCACAGTGCAATCAGATACCAGCCCATCTGATGTAGCTTAGTCTGACTTAATTAAAGGGGTCTCAGAGCCGTGTGACATGGCAAACCTCAACTTGGACGACAAAAAGTCCCCTTCCTCAGTGCTCCCACCTCATCTCAAACAAAACGCAGCACCAAAAACATATGTGTCAACTGAAATATGCAAGGTGAAATCCACGTAAAATTGCAGTGTGGATAAATATGAACCTAGACTACGGGTTTGTGCGGTGTGGCACAAGAGAAAAACATATGTTTTGTACAGAAAAAAGAGGAGAAAAATATCTGTTGCAGTGCCAATTTACACCTTAAGTTATCAATAACAATTGCAGAGCATTGTGATTAATCTTATTTGAAGTGTTTTTGCAATCTAACCTCCTGAACATGGACATTGCTAGGTTGACTTAAAAGTTAAATGGCATAATCCATGGTCAGTGGAAAGAAAAATCTGTAAATTCTATAAATTGGAGAAGCTGCTAACATTGTTGAGAAGAAGAGGAAAACAGGGAGTACGAAAATTTAAAAAGAAAATTAATTTCTACATTGATTAAAATGGATTTATAAAAAGTACTGTCAGTAACTGAAAGAAAAAAGAGAAACATTAAATGAAATGTGTGGAACTACGAAAGAATATTCTAGTTACTATATAACTGGCTTATACTGAATAGGGTTAGAATACAAGTCCCCATTACTATCAGGAATAATTGATCTTTCAATAGATAAGATACTGTTCAATAAGATACTGTCGCTGATACAGCATCTTTAAAAAGTACTCTGAATTGCTAAAACCTCAGTTTAAAAAGTATTTCTCCATCTGCACAAGATTTTCCCCTTCTTTACCACCTTTCAAATAAGCTACCTCAATAATTCACACATTATCAAAAAAAAACCAACCCCACACTAACCTTTCTGGAGATGGAATTGTTAGGGCAGTGTCTTGTATGTAGGTATGTAAGTAACTGACATTTTTTGCATGAAAGTTCACAGAAGGGCACATTAAATTACACCCTGCAGATGCACTGTGCAATAGTCTATGGACTACATGTTCCCTTTAAAAAAAAAGAACTAAAAAAGAGGGCAGGATTAGATACATACGACCCAAGGCACAGACAAATGCTGTTCAATTCAGCCACTAAGGAGTAGATTGATTTGAATATTTCGCCCAAGTGCAGAAAGAATGGAATTAAATTTATGACAAAATACTTCCTTTCTTGAGGATGGTAAATCTTGAAGGCATATAGGGCTAACAAAAAATCCCTTAGGAATGAATAAAGAAGAAGTCGTCCGCCCTCAATTTCATTTAGCTTTTTCTGTTTGATGCATTTTCAGATATTAATTCATGTTTGCTACCTCCTAAATTCGTTTGGACCATGATTCCACCTATAAACCTTACTGTGCCTGTCTGAGACGGTGGCGGCATGCTCTCTAAAATTAGAAAAGAAAAACACAACAAACACTGGAACCAGGCCCTCCCTCACCAACGGTGGGATAACATAAAAGTTTCCAAAGGCTACCAAAAATGCACTCACTGTGTGGAGTGAAAGAAGTTTAGCTTTTTCTACTAGAAGCAGTCTAGATACTTCGCAAACGCCACACACTCGCCTCGTGTAAACTCACTAAATGGGAAATAGCATATACTCGTGTGAACCCCTAACTAAACAGGAGCACAAGTGGCACTGCCTGGTTCCTAGATCAGACAGCGGGCTGTGAATTCGTATATCTTGATTTCCCTTTACTTTGACAGAAATCCGGCCAACAATGAAACCTGAGGGCCAAGTGGGTGCCTTGGAGTGGATTACAGGGCAAAAGTCCCTGGGGTGGAGATGAGTAAGCCGTGCAGCTGTGTCCTCAGAGCCTCACAGCTGAAGTAGTCAGACCTATGCTAACAAAGCCTTAATTCTCTCAGTCTGTGAGCTGCTCTTCCCATATAGCGCTGCACTGTCAGGACCATATCTTAGCAGGCTTCCAGCTAGCTTCAAGCTAGCTGAAAGGGGGAACTCCTCTTTACAAGCCTCTGTGGGCTGTAGACCTGACGTTACACACTCTGCAGCAAATTCAGTGTTAGGTTTGTCTGAAAATAATAGGTAAAACCAAGGACAGAATTCCATTTTCTGAGCAATAGTGGAGCAAAAGCCTTTTCTACCAGCTGACAATGACCTTTTCGCTTACTGTAGGTAACGACATTATACTACGCAAGAAATCACTGCATATAAAACAAGAACTTGAAAGACAAATTCAGAATCCAGAAATCGGTAAACAGGCCAAACGAGTGCCTCTGCGGTGATGGGATAGCATCAGGCCACGGTCTTTTGCTGGATTCACAGGCTTAAGGCAACAGGCACCATTAGTCATCTCATCTGACCTACTATTTCACTAATAATTTTCTGTAACTATCTCCTACTTTCTTTCCGAGAATTGCAACGGCTTTGAAACCGTTTAAGAACTACATCAGAGAAATAAGGATGGCAAAGATCGTTAATTAACACCCTGTAGTTTGCAGTGTCAAAAGCTTGATCAAGCAAAAGGGGTCCTCAGAGTCTCCTTTGATCAAAACTAGTGATGACTTTGCTTCCTAATTCTGGTTGTGAAACTGTAGTGTTACAGGATTGTCTGGGGTCTGAGCACATACCATTCAATAATTTATTTTGCTGTAATTTGGTTGACAGAGATTTGTGAGATCAACCCTCCAAAACAAAAGAAAAAAGAGAGAGGATAAATATATTGATTTATTAAATATATAAGTGACTATTTAAGAAATTCACTTTTACGACTCAAATGTTTCCAGCCGCTCTTAGCCCCCTTTGGAATATTCTTAGCTGCATGCCTAGCCTTCAACCTTCTCCAATAGACTCTCCTGCATAAGAGATTTTTATCATTAGTTGCCATTTCTTGTACTGCGGATGAACTGGCTAGCTTTAGACTTCATGACTAACTGCTAGTTGTTCTCTTTGTTTCTGACAAATCTCCATCCTATGGGTTAAAACAAAGTTTCTAAAGTATTTCCTTCGGCGTGGAAGGAGTGCTGGATTGTCTTTCCTCGACATTCATCATTAGCCCACCACAAACAGAAATGTTAGTTTTACATATTTGGGTTACACATGGCTTGTCTCCACACATAAAGGAGCAGAGAAAAATGATCGATGGATGATCCCCAATAAACTGATCAATGCCAAGGGGCTCCTGCCCTGGCTCCTCCCCAGGCCATCACAGCGAGCCATCAGCCATGATGTCCAGGAGTGCCACCCACCAGGTGGGTCAGTGGGAGAAGCTCTCTGGATCACCCTGCAGATTGAAGGGGTTTCTGCCTTCAGGGGTGTGGGACTCCTTACAGGATGCCAAGAAGAGAGTCTTGTCATTGTACAAGGCATATTATGGGATGTTTAGAGAAAGGACCAGAGAGGGAGGCATCAAGGTGGATTGGGAAACAGCTGTGGTAAACAGCAGGAAAAGGGAGTAAAAGGGTCCAGTGGCATGCAAGCAGGCTGGCCAGTATACTTGTCTGACCATGTCTTGTCTCTGATCACCACAGTCTGTCCTGTCTTCTCAATAAACTTCATTTCTAACTTTTTTCTGGATGAGAAGCTCTCTATTCTGTGTGCACATGTGTGTGTATAGAGGTCTGAGTGCCAACAGCCAGAGTCAGACCATGGGCCCCATGGTGCTTACTGGCAGTACCTGCTCCACCTGGCTACGGGCTAGATGTGAGGACATGGAGCTGAAGCAGCTTCAGCTCTGTCAGGCTACTGGGTTCAGCAGCAATCTAACATTAGTAATAGGAACCAAAAAGTGACAGTCAACCCCCAGTGGATGGCAGAAATTGTGTGGCATTGCCATCAGTGCTGTTAGATATATCAGGGTTCATCAGCTTCCCTTGCCTAAGAACAGTTTGCTCATATGTCAATAAGTCTGTTACTTAAGGTTTCAGTGACTGATGTTTAAACACATTTTCTGTAGGCATATGCTGGTATATTGAGCTAACTCATTATCTAAAGATGATTTACATAGAAACATGAAGATCTTCATCTGCCAAAAGTTGAGCACATTAGCACCAATTCAATATATTTATAACTCTAACATATGAGTCTAAAGACTACTTTTACTCCAAGAAATCAAGTGGACAGAGGTCTGCAGGATCCATGTCTATAACATTGCATTGCAACCCCATGGAAAGCAACCAATCATTTCCTGGACAACTGCTAGAAGTAAGGTGAGGGTTTTTTTTTCCTCATTTAAAAAAAAAGAAATGTTGCATTGTCCTGAAACATATACATCAGCATGTTCACACAGAGGTTAGATAAATTTAAATTTTTGTGATCTCCATCCTCTCATTTCATAAGTATGACCTAAAAATAAATATGAAATACACATTCGTACCAGCTCCACCATCTTCTATTTACTGAGCCCAGTGTACTGAAGTACAGTGACTAAATAGTTGCAAGACAAATAGTAAACTTGCAGGAAAAAGGGCAGAAACAAAAACTCCAAACACATGGTATTTGGCAAAAACCAGTTAATTTTTAAGGGGTGGCGAAGGATCTGAAAACAAAGCAAATCGTATTGTCCAGTGAGCCTTTGAGATTTTAAAACTAACAACCTATGTTTCATCTGGAAATTACTAGAAATTAATGAATTGGTCTTTTAAATAAGCCTCCAAGCCTACACAAATAATTTATAGTGTCATTTCTACAGCACTTGCATCTTGCAAATCATTGTCCAAATAATTCACCTTTACAAGATTACAAATTTTTGCAAGCTCTGTGATAAGGGAAATTGATTTTTATATTAAGATGTGGAAATTCTGTCACTACATCATACATAAACTGATATGTTGTAGGTAAAGGCAGGTGTTGGGTCTAAGACTTGAAGTGCAGTGGCACTAGAATCTTGACTTGCCAAATTATTAAGCTCAAAAGTTAAATCACAGATCACATTAGATTGCCAAACTGTGTATTCATGCTGCAAACAACCTGGTTGCAGTTTTACTAGATATTGTAGCCATGATTCTGTTACATCTTCAAAAGTATGGGTACCAGTCCTCCAAGAAAAAAATGGCTATCTAGACCAGATTCATGCAGGCTAGAATTTACCACATCTAATTTTATATATTTAAATTAGAATGGATGGATCACAGCTTGGAAATTCCTTTTTTCTCTCTGCTGACCATAAATGAGTTTAGGCTGACTTGCGCCAATACAAACATCTGTATTCGATCAAATGGATTCTGCTCCAGTGCTTATGGGGCTCTGTTTTTCTATTGGGTTTTGGGGTTTGTTTGTTTTTATGTTTGTTTTTTAAGAGGACTTTAATGTTTCTATTTTTCTGAAATGAACCATGGAGGGGAGAATGATCCAAAAGATTAAATACTTATCTGGGATTTGAGTCTTAGCTTTTAGTTTACACTCTACTAAAAAATTCTTGCAGGGCCTTAGAAAAGCTATCTAATCTGCCTGTGAAATAGGAGTCTTCGTTCTTCCTTACTTTGTAATGGCATTAGGTAAATGAATGCATCAGTGCTTGTGAGATGTTCAGATATTACTCTATTGGTTGTTGCATAGATATGCTGACAGATGGGCAATTTTGTAGCTTCAGGGAGACACTCCTTTATCAATTATTCCTGATATTTCTATGAACATGTTTATGCACAGGGTGAATCACATTTTTCTTACGCATAATCCCACATATATGAAATACTAAATTTTACATTTATAACAGCAGAATTTAAATGTACATATTGCAGAAAGGTTTTTGGCTTTTCAGCAGGCGGCCATCAAATCAATTTCTGATGATCTTCATTCAGTAGTGTATTTTAATCGGTGTTAGATAAATAAGGGTCCCACTTTTTTGAATTAAAGCTCCAGATAAAATAAGCAATGACTGCCTAATTTCTTACTAGTTAATCACAGTAATTATTATTTGCAGATAAGTTCAGAGTACATCTTTGAGCACTTGTGCACACAGATTTTCTAAAATAAATAGTAATCCTTTTTAATAATTATCACACATCCTTATTCTTTCAGAAGATCAATTACAAAGCATCAGACAATTGATTTTCAACCCAGCAAAGCTATGAGTATTCTTCCCTGAATGTGAAAGGGGAAAGTAAGTGGAAGGCTCCCTCTTGTACTGAGGACTAAAATAAAAGCTTTACCAAATGCCTTGCCTGTCCTTCATATCCATCTAGATTCCAGCAAACTGACTCTGCCACAACAGTTTTTATTTGCATCTTCTCCCCTTTCAGCACCATTGTACTGCTGATCTCACAACTAGCCATACCCCTCTGCCGCTAACTGGTCACTTTGTCCCTTTTTCCCTTCATGATTCTGCAAAGACCTTTCACTGTATTAGTGACTTCTTTGATGTAGAGATTCTGTTTTTTTCCAAAGACTTTGCTTTAAAACTTGTAATAATACCTGACACTTGGAGGTTTCTGCAATCACACTATTTATACATAAAGTTTACCTTAAAAATGAATGCAACTAAGTAAAACCCAGAGGAGGAAAAAAAAGGGCAGAAAATGCATTAAACTCCCTGAACACTCTGAGATATTTCATTTTCTCTCCTCCTCCCTACACTACATACTGGGGCCTGAGTGGCACATGAGCCCGAGGAAGACCTTAGCAGCAGGTAGGACCCATATCTGAAGACCTCAGAGGCAAGTCAAGATGAAAGAAGAGCAGTTACACACATCATCTACTCTAAAAACCTAAACCATAAAACAGAGACCCCTGCAGCAAGAAATGCAGCACTAGCAGAAGGGCAGCAGGCAACTTCTTATTCCTGCATCCTGTCCAGAAAGTTTCCCAGAGGAGCCGTTGGGGCATCCACAGTGGAGCTGGGAGATCAGAAGAGCGGGGGAGAGGGAGTCCGTCCATGTGGCGCAGTGGACACGATTGCTGCCTGCTAAAGCCACCGCGTCTGAAGTGAGCTCAGTGCAGTTCTGTGTTACCAAAGCAGTGCTCTTTTGCCTTGTTACCACAAGGCAAGAGAATATGTAAAAAATGATAGCCAATTCAACAAAAAACCAAGCCCTTCCAGGTGAGTTATTTTTATTTTCTTCCTGATTTTGAGACTTTTTAGTACACTTGGATCACATTTCAATCCTTTTCTCTTTCTGTGATGACTAAAAAATTACTCTCAGTCAGATGAAAGCAGTATAATTGTAATCTCCTGTAACTATTCAACTGTAGGCAACTGGACTTTGTGAAAAACTATAATGTAAGATCACTCCTCACTGCCTTACCTAGCTGCTGGTGAAAAGCGACAACAGGAGTATTTGTTTCCATACTGATCATTTTTGTTGCCTCTCTTTTTGCTTTGTTGTAACGGTCGCTGTGGACATAGCTGCTTTTTTTTCTTTTTCCACCTCCTTTATTTAAAGATTTCCTCAAGGCTTCCCACATGCCCTGCTATGCAAACGCTCACACAGAGCTCACCAGCAGGGATGCCATCAGCAGCAAAGCAAGCAAGCTCTCCTTTTACAGCTGACTAGCTTTAGTAATATCAGCTATGTGCTGTCCCTTTGAACCCAAGAAAACTTTGCTTGTCAGTTTCTGTAGGAATGTCGACAGTATAGCATTTTTTTCAGGGCTTTGGTTTGGGTTTTTTTTTTCTATGAGAGGGGTTTGTTCTAAATGGAGGGGAGAAGAGCAGGGGAATTCACATGTGATTTGAAGCATCTGCATTTCTTGGCTCAGTAGATAAGATAAAACAAACTTTCTCATTATGTGTATCTGCCTAGCTATATGTTATTTTCCATACTAAGACCAAGTTTGGTAGAAAGGAATCACAGAGACTGATAATGCAGCATTTTGTGAATGGTAAAACCTTCACTGGGGGGGGGAACCCAACACAAAAATCCACTAGATAATGCTGAAGTAAAAAATGCCACCAAGTGCCCGTTTTCTGAACATCTCTTTTCAGCTGAACTAAGATGAAATGTTCTTTACAGCTGTAATCCTCAGGAAACAGACCCACCAAATCTTCTGATTTACTGCTATTTATCCACAGGCAGAGTAAGTATCAACTGGCGGGATTTCAGCTTGCAGTAGATACTGTCTAAATACTGAGAGAAAAAAAATCTAAGTTAGTGATGAACTTCAAGTGCTTCGAAAATCACTTGGAGAAGCTCTTGGAATAAATGGTGGACATTAGAGGAATTTTGGTCCATCACATGATTTAAATTTAATAGTGTTAATTCTGTCACCGTTGTATCAAGCCTCAAACTGACAGCTGTTTGAACAAAGGCAATAGGAAAAAGGGTTACCTGCTTTAGGTTTTGCCATGTCTTATTTTACAACTTTATGCATAACTGTATGTGTCCTCTCTACTTGGTAATGATGAAGATCTGTAGTTTTATTCTGATACTACATGCGGAAGATGTTAGGAAAACTGAAGACGAACAGTTTGTAAGACTGTTTGATTAAAAATATTTATGTTAAGATACTAAATAACACTTTTGGAGTATAACAAATATTTTAAAGCCTCTTTGTCTTTTTTCTTCCTTTGTTTTATCTCTTGGCCAGAGTCCTCTGATGACAGTTTTGGAACAAATCAGAATCCACTCAAGAAGTCTGCCTAGAAGCACTAAATTTCTGCAAGATTCAGCTATACTTCATAGCAGGTAAGGTATCAAAGCAACCAGAGCAGTGTTACGTCTCATACTCCCCAACAGCAAGAATGAAGTGACAGAGGTAAATGTATACTTGAAAGAAAATTATTTTTAAGAAGGGTAAAGGCCCAAAAGCTTCAATTCTAAGTTTAAGTAGGGTAAAGTACCGCTGTCTTACTCTTATTTTTAATCAGAAAAGTGCAAGAAAGTTAAAAAGATAAGAACTTGCTACAATTATTTGATGTAGGTTCATAATTTATCAATATATGAAATACAAAAATAAGGTACGAAGATTTTGTTGAAGCATGCAACTAAAGTGCATAAGATAGCCATTTTTAATTTCAGGTGGTATGACCATATCAAATGTAGCTCTTGCAGTTACTTTCCTTCCTACCCTTTTCAAATTGTTAAATTTTATATTTTTTCTTCTTCCAGGAGTCGCAAAAATCTTGTTTTCTCTTTTGTTTAAATGTTATCCCATTAATGACCCAATGAATCAAGGTAGAAATAGAGTGACCCTCTTCCTTCTTTTTTAAAGAGTAACAGTTGCATTTGATTTGCAGAGGATAGGGAAATGTCTCCGGGATCATTTAAAATTCATGACTGATTACTAATTTTTAAGATAATCTTCCCTTTTCTTTTTCTTTAGTTTTAAATTATAGGTAATACATCTAACTCGATGTCTGTTGTTTTAAAATGTTCTTTAGTAAATAGAAGTGTACAGTTTGCTCCTATCCGTGCTTCATTTCCAGATTTTCTCCTCTTTATCCCACTCCCCCAGGCTTCAGAGTACCCATCTCCATAGCAACACTCGATAAGGTTGGTGGGTGGTGTTATCACAGCAGGCTTCCCCACAGAAGGTCTTAGCCATATGGATTATTTATGAACTTGCATGACAGCACCAGACCCACTGAAATACTTCTTGAGCAAGTTTTCTTGTCTCTGAAAGCCAGATTCAAAGCAGGGCATACTCACTGCAGCTGGCACCCATGAGTAGAGAGTGGGGGAAACGTACCACGAAGGTGGTCACCCAGCCATCCCCAAAGCTGCCTTGCTGCTGCCTGCAGGCCTCTCTTACCCCAGATGAACGCCTAATGACATACACCACAAACCGTAAATTATATATGCCAATCAGTGAAACTGGAAATTCGTGGCTTCTGACAATAAATAACATTTTGGTTATACCATGACTACGTAGGTGATACAACTGATACTGTTGTTGGGAGCTGCTGTTGTGGATACACTGCAGTAATTCTGTGTCTCTGAGTTAGTTCCCGGAAAAAACTAGCAGTCTGGCTTTGACACTATTTTTCTTTACCTGATTTTTTCCTAAAATTTCAGTATATTTTTTAGCTAATGTTATTGCATTTACACCGTATTCATGCAAACAGCACATACCAATTTATTGAAAGGATCACTATAACAGCAGCCTATTTCTTTAAAACAATAGAGTGCTTTGGATAAACGCATTTTTTGAGCAAAAGATATAGGGCTATAAGGGCCTGTCATATGCAACCCCTTCATCCAATCATTTTGATAAATTTATCAAGCTCCATCTTAGAGTAAGACAGATTTTCTCTAGCAAAGAAAAAAATGTTTTAGTTCTCATATAGGCATTTGTGTGCTTTTTAAACACAACCAATACTCAAGATTTAATGGCTGTGATTTGTCTTCCTAGCTATCTGTATATTTATAATGTATACGTATGAACCTTAATTGGTCACAATAGGCTTCCTTTACGATCAATAAGAAGTAGGAAATGTTGAGGCACAATTCATCTGTTCCATTATCAAAACCTGCTCAAAGATTATATTAATTTTACCCTAAGAACTGTAAACACCAGCAAGAATTCAAAGGGTAGTTCAAGCCAGCTTTTTGGAGAGGACACATTCAGATGCTGTAGGAAGGGTTTCATATCATCCAGTGAAGACATTACCACCTTTATCCCAGTCTTCCTCCTTCCTCACACACAATCCATCCCTAATTCAGGTAAAATGCTCCAGATTAGAAGAGCTCTATCGTTTACAATGCTGAAGCTGACTCACTTCATTTGGAGAGAATTTAGTGCAGTTATGATAGTCAATTGGAGGAGGCAGTAAGAAACAATGTCTGGTCTTGAGACAGAAGGGAAAACTGAAATATGAGGAGAATTCAGAGAAGCAAGCCAAAATCACAGAATGTAGGAACCATATTAAAAATACTACCTTGACAGCAGCTTTGTCATTCGTCTGCCTTGGATACAAATTTGTAGCTGCAGACTGGGAGAGAATACCCAGGTATTTAAGATATTGCTGAAGAGACTTGGCCAAGTTCACATTATTTTCCAGATCATAATTTCTTTCATTATCTGCATTCTGTCCCAAAGTCCTGCACAACAAAAGCAAGGAAAAGAAGGTTACCAGCCTGTACAACGTACAAAGTGTCCAACTAAAAAGGCCCTGCAAACCACTGAAGTTAGTTCCATATGTAACAAAAAAGTGACTCAAAAGCTTAGCAACCACGAAAGTATAGAAAATTTAGTTTCAGCAAAAGCAGTCAAAAATCTTGCACTATTAACAATTTATTACATGAATCAAAGTTAATGATCCAACAGTAAATCAAATAAAATGCCTACATCAAGGCAAAGCCATGTTTGGAAGAAAAGAAAATGCTTGTAAAAAGAAAATATGCATGATTAAATTGCACCCCCAAAAATAGGAGATGGTTCTAAGATTTTAAAATATTGCTGGATGATGATGAGATTCAACATCAGTTGGGCCCTGCACCAATTTACAGAATACAGTGAGACTACTGGATGTGCAGAAATAACTGAGCAAGTCAGCCCCAGCAAAAGGCATAAAAACAGAATAATGAGACAGAACAAGTATCTCTTCTGATCTTCTCATGTGCCTGGGATTCACAGAGTAGTGGTGTTTTCTTACTGGCTTAGACAGATCTTGGTAACGTTTGCAAAGAAAAGCTGAAAATGTGATTAAAATCCAGCAGTGTAGAGGTGTTTATATGGGATTCAGAGTGCTGCGTGCAATGAATCTGAATTATTACCGGCTCTCCTCATCTATCTCAACAACATGTCAATGATGATGATAATTTAAATGTCAACACCAGTAACTATTTTATTCCTTGTGCAAGAAAGCAAAGAGAGGGTTCCCAGTCTGCTTTCTTCCCTGTTAATGAGACATTGTTTTGAGAGAAATCACCTTTTTGATGCCACCATTTCCTACCCACATGCCCACACACTTCTTCAGTGAAGAACAATTCCAGGTGGAAGAGCTTTCCAGCTCAGGGAGACGAGGCACCATTTGACTTTCAACATCTCCATGTCACTATAAGCAAAATTTTATTCTAACAGCCCACATCATGGTGCTTAGGTAGGGACTCAGCTTGAGAAAGCACCATTATGTCATTTTCCAGATCTTGGGTTTAATTACATTACTTTATGCACAAAGTAACAGACTTCCTTCCATGCTCACAGTTGTATCAAATGGGTGTCCTGACTAATTTAATACCAATAAATGTAATTAATAATCTAATTTACTGTGGTGGATTGCAAGCAATAGTGCTCACAGGGTTGCTCAGTTTGAAGTACCAGAACACCCCTCCATCTCTCCGCAGTGTAAAACAACCAGCTACCCATCAGGCACACAAACTCTAGGAAAAGGAAGGTTTACTGCACAGAGCGCTATAGCGATCGTGATATACTTCACCATAAAGTCTTGCTTCCTCCTCATGCTCTTTGTCTTTTTCTCTTATTCCAGAGCTCTAAATTCTGCCTTACGATGGAGGGTCGACTTGCAGGTAACATTATCCACCTCCTTTTCAATCTAAAGCCAGACTAAAACTGTTCCACAGTTTTAGGAAGAGCTGGGCAGCACGCTTTCTGCTTCAGTACAGATGAACTAAACCAAAGAGGCTCTTGTCATAGAAAGTATCCCAATTTCAAACACTCATCTTTCATTCATCGAGTAATTCCAACACCTATCTTCTCCTTTCTTCGCTAGCTTTGAGAAGAAAGGGAAAATACAAATACCAGACCAAATTCTGCCCCATAGATTTCCACTGGTACTAATGGGAACTGAATGCACAGACAGACGACAGTATTTAGGTTAGGTTTTCAAGCCATTATTTACAGTATATATTCACTCACACTGGTGATAGAAGCAAAATCTGGGGTTTAAGATTTCTCATTTTTCATATGGAGACAGCAGTTGCACTCAAATTGTGTTTAAATTCCACATTAGATGTAATATTTTATGTTATAAACTTTTAAACAATACAAATGTAACAGTCTAACAAAGCATTATGTTTCATTTGATGACAACTTTAATAAAATCCTATTAATTCAACTGAATTTTTAAAATGCTTTTAGTTCGCAAGTATATCACTGTTGTCCACCCTGTTAACACAGAAAGTAAAATGCATTAAATGAGCTATTATTGTGACTGAATTAAAAATATTTCTTTTAAATTTGACAAAGTGATATTGGAAAATGGATGAAAGACAAGAAAAAGCACCTGGTGAGTAGGAGAAATTACTGTCAGCTGAGTTCTTGTTGTGCACTTATTTGGAAGTATTTTCAGTTTTAATTTGTTCTGAAAAAGGACTTTGCATACAGTGAACTTTAGGGTATAAAGACAGTAACATATATAAGTATTTATCCACAGAAATAATTACATATGTACTACAAAACCCAGTGCTTTAGAAGCTTTTTTGTGGAATATCTAAATCACTGCGCCTCAGCTATTTCTAGAATGTTCTCAATTAACAGATACTACACTTCTTAGAATATTCTCCCTTTTAAATGCTGTAAGAATCTTATTACTGACTTAATGATGGTTCTATTATAGAAATAATGCTATACCCCATTTCATACATTGAAGTTTGCTGGAAACGTTTGTGGTTTTGCCTAATTGCACCAATGAACACAACTGACATTTATTCCCTGTGTGCAGAATGGACTTTTTTCCTTTATCTTGGATCCTCTTTCAAAAGTGGGTTTTTTTTGAAATTTAATAAGGGCCCAGGAAATATCACGTACACTCCAGTTAGCCACCAAAGAAAGAACTTTCATCTTGAAATCAAGCTCCCAGTTTCAGCATTCTTTTTAAGATGAAATCCATGTCTTCTGTTCCATCAGATTTCATATGCACTAATTTAGCCTAAGTCAATTTACCTTTCAAGTGTCTGAGTCTATTTTCTTGCTCTCGCTAGCTCTGTGGGGATTAATGGCTCATTAGTATGACTTCATATTGTCTTATTACACACTTTACCCTTAATAAAAGGTCTTCCTGCCATAATGTTTCTTTGATAATTAGATACCTACAATAATTTGCTTTTAAAATTATTTAATTATTATCTGATAAGACTTTAGAATCATAGAATCATAGAATCATTAAGGTTGGAAAAGACCCTTAAGATCATCAAGTCCAACCGCTAACCTATCACTGCCCAGTCCACCACTAAACCATATCCTCAAGCACCACATCTACCCATCTTTTAAATACCTTCAGGGATGGAGACTCAACCACCTCCCTGGGCAGCCTGTTCCAGTGCCTGACAGCCCTTTCGGTGAAGAAGTTTTTCCTAATATCCAACCTAAACCTCCCCTGGTGCAAGCGCATTGAGCACACTGAGCATAGAGCAAACTTGATCGGAATCTACAAGACACCAGAGAAAAAGTTCCTACTGTTCTCTGTCCCACAGAACGTATTGCAAATGGACAACCAGAAAAATCAATTAATGCTTTAAACTGTTGGCACATAAGGTAATGCTTTCAGAAGCACAGCTTGCTAACTTCAGAAAATCTATCCACAATAGGAACTGCTGTAAGTGGAACACATTTGAAATTCTGACGTTCCTAAAGTGGTTTATTTTTTAACGTATATTTCTAGTTAAAAATGAAAACAGCTCAGACCTGATCACAACAGGAACTCCTAAAAATGATCATCTGTTCTCAGTCTAAAAACTAATTTATTTCTTATATCTTCTTATACATCTTATCTTTTATAACGATGAATCTGGAGTACTGCAGAATCTTGATCTCATGGAAATCTGGTCTATTTTAACTCACTCTCATGAATAAAATTTTAGATAAACTGATTCTAAAAAAAAAAATCCTCCAGAAGATATTAAAAATAATTTCTTATACCATACAGAGAGAGTAATCGATACAGTAATAGCATTTTATGTATCTAAGCACTGACAACATGTTTATGGATTGAACCACATGTCGGTATCACCTTTACAATAATCTATAGATCAGTATCTTCTTTAGAAGTTAACTTTCTACCTTACTGCACTCCTGAAATACATGGCACTGTGATGTTAAGGAATGCTTTTGAATCAGGAAATCTGTGAAATATAGGGCCAAATTCTATGAATTAAATCAAAACCAACTGAGGCAAACACAGTTGAATCCACTGGGCAGTATCAATTACACAGCATTTTCATCTCCATAAAAGAGTAACCTAGAAAAGAAATGGTTCTGCAGTATATAAAACCCGCATATTGCAGTATATGAAGATCTAAAGTCCATCAAGGCTAGAAGCTCAAGCTTTGTCCCACTATGAAGAAAGTTTCCTAAATAAAAATCACTTTCTTTCATTTTCACTAATTTTGAGATTGCATTTCTTAAAATCATGTGGGAGAAAGAAAAATTTACCATTTTTAATATTCCTAAAATTTTACGCATTTTAAAATTTTCTTTTGGGGCTTGTGTGGTTGGGTTGCACTTAAAAGCCTGTGCGACAGAATAGACCAGGTAAAAGAGTATATTTATATGAGTATTTCTATATGAGGATGATACAATTGCAGGTCCCACATCCATATCATTCTACAGAACTATAGATGTTGAGTCCTTGCCACCAATAACCGCTAAGAGACCTCTCAATATCTTCCAAGCCATGAGGAAAATGGCTTCTATAATGCAAAGAATAGACAGAAATGTCCCAGCATTTTCTGTCATGGGAACTTGCATGAATCTCTCCTTCCTGGACAAATTTTACAATCTTGACAATTTTTGAATCTATGGACTTCAAATCAAGTACAGCTACGTTTTGGAAGAATATGATTTTGAAAATGTAATTAGTTGCTCAGAATGTCATTCAATACTTCTTTTTGTTTCTTTTTGTTGGCTTATTCCAGAATAACATATCTCCTGTGGATGAGCTACCGTGTAAGTTTGCCTTTTTAAGCCAGTGGTAAATAGAGCTGGCTGAACTGACACTAGACACTGCACGAACTAGACAAAATACCTGATGCTTTGAATTCTGACACCTAAGTTAACAATAGAAGGCATATTTTCTTAACTTGATGGTAATCAGAAGAACAGAGTTGAGAGTTTCTATTCAGTCTGTCTGCTGTTTTCCTACTGGTGCTTTCAGGGCTGTCGTACTAGTTTCCCTGTATCATACCGATAGTGCTTTTGGTGATGTATTTAATTCAGCTTCAGTGACAATCTATTTCTCATCATTTACAAATCCTCCCAAAAACCTACCAGGCAAAAACGCCATTGAAGACTTACCTTCCTGTGTCAGTTCCTTCAGGTGTAAATACATCAGGGCGTCTGTTGTGGATTTTGTGAATGGTTGAGAGTTCCTGACCAATAACATGCTGTGTATAATCATCTCGCCAAGTAAAACCTGATAATTAATAAAAAAAAAAAAAGCAAAAAAGGAAGCAAAATGACTATTTAATAACTTGAAAGTTTGGCAAAAATGTGTCCTATATAAACAATATTAATAAAACTAAAAAGAAGCTTTGTTCAATTGGAACCCAAGAGTGAACTACATATTCTTCTCTCCCATATGAAATTTGGTTAATCAAACTTTCCTTACAATGGAAGGAAGATCTTAGATGATGAGAGGAGATTTTGAAGACTTTACTCCTAGCAGAATTTTATCTAGTTGCAAACTAGCTTTAATAGATAAAAAAAAAAAGTGTTACTTTGGACAGCTATGGAAAAGAGTTATTTCACTAGCTGGTATCTATTGAAAGGTTGCTTCACTACTCCCCCATTCACAGCACACTGTCCATTCTCTGTTTCCTCCATGAAACTATGCCTTTAGATCACTAAGGAGCTAGTACTGCAGTGGAAGTAAGTATTTTGAGTTTTCGTATAATACATGTGGAGGTCAATTTATGTTATCTTTACACTTAAATGTTGTGACAAAGAACTTTACAACAAGGGGGAAGTGCAACTATGAAGGCAAATTCCAGTGATTACTCATTAATTACATGCACTGCCAGTCTCATGGTAATTATATTTGAAATAATGATACAACTCCAAACATAATCGTTACCAAATTTGTAGATTTTAGATGTTACGGTAACACTTCAGTTCATAGAACTTGCACATGCAATTATCTGTAATTATCTAATAACTAAATATCACATAATTGAAGAGAATTTCTGCTTTTACACCATGCTCAGTGGAACGCCACAAAACCCTCAAATAAATATTGACAAAAGTTCCAGATATGGTTATCCTGCTAATATCTTCCTGTAAGAAACCACCTGAAGAAAAATACTCTCTAGCACCAGGTGGAAGGGGCCATATCTGGTCATTAGGACCAGCCTCGGAAGAGGGATTTCTGGTTTGGTCCCTATTTCATACACATGTTATGAACTTCATCACCATTTGCAGTCAACATCAGATTTGTTGGTATAGGCAGTCTCTTAGGATGCAACTAAAGCATCATCAGTCTGAGCAGAACCCAGATCTTGGCCACCTCACTCCTCGGGTGAGTGCTTTATCCAGTGGGCTATTAAAAAAGAGGCTGTATTGTTCAGATTTTTCCACCATATTGAGGGTGAGTTCATTGTCTCCTTAAGCCCAGAATTAAAAAAGAAGTCTAAATAGAATATTTGTCCATTCTGCCAAAGCAGAAAGTTCTGAGCATGCCAAAGTAAAAATTACTTTATCAAATTTTCAGCCTATGGAGCAGATACTTAAAGAATTTCTTATACTTTGGTAGAAGAATAGACAGGCCCAGGAAGTATTCAAACTGCTGTTGGGTGGGATTTAGACAAGTTTTAGGAAATAAAGTTCCCATTTGGGCAAGATTTAGGTGGACCACATCTCAAACTTCATTTTTTCTTCATTAATGAAAATAATAGTAATAAACAACCTAGAATGAATGTAAGTATGCATGAAGACAAACAAAAAAGCAAAAAGCTCTCTGACACACCACTTTTGCTCCTTTTTTCTCCTTTTCTTAAGTAAAAATGTTACTCAGGTTTATTGAGGAAACACTTCAACTGAAATCATGTTAGTTGTTAATGGCTGCAGTAAATGACTCCAGACCCTTGGGAGAGGAAAGAATCTCTATCTCTATCTAATCTATATTTAGTTCTGATTCATCCTTTTCAAATGCAAATCTCACCTTTTCAAATGTGCCATGTAAGTAGATGGATTCAAATAATTTCACAAATCTCAATCTAAGGCTGCTCAGAGCAGGTTCTTATGTGAATACACAAAAATGAGTCACCATGCACCTATGACTATTTTGGTGTAGTGTTATTAAAATGATTGTTACGTGAAAGTTTATATATATATGCACAAGTTTACTTCTCTGTTGCCTAGCACTTCACATTTCTGCTTGTTTTATAAATTCATGCAGGAGAAAAAACTAAGATAACATTCAAGTTTAGAAGAATGTGCAATAAAAAAAAAGTTCAGCTAAAATACATATATATTAAAATCATTAGCATAGCCATATAAACTACCAATTTGTAAGCCACGTGTCCAAAATCACTACAGTTTCACTTTGTAACTCTAAGCCAATACTAGCCCTATTAAAGACCAAAGAATACACAATAAATAACATAAACTTTGAAGAAAAAATACACATAATGACTCTGAAGAGCTTTGTTTAAATTAAAGCAAGAAGAGTTCACCTGTGGTACCAGCATACAGACAGGGAATTAATCTTTCTCAATCCTGAGCAATATATATGGCTGCAGACCATAGTTTCATTTTTATGCCCCCACAAACCAATGTTTTTGGTAAAAGAACATGAGAAACCACTGCAATCCCAGTTCTCACTGGTGATGTAATGGTGTATCTTTTGTTAACTTCAATGTATTTTCTTTCTCCTGCAGCACTATTTTAACATTTTCTCCTAATGCATTTAAAACTAGTACAAGTATACCATCCTTAATACTGTAAAAGAACACAACTGTGGCATTAAAGGAGAGTAAAGAGATGAAAGAAAACCAGAGTACCTGTTACAGAACTTAAGAAACTACACAGAGTTAAGGGAATACGTCCTCTCAACTGTATCTCCTAGCACTTCTCACACACATAAGAGTTAGAACAGGACATGGATGAAAAATGCAAATTTTAACTAATTCAAAAATCCCTCATCAATAAGTTAATATTGCTGTTTATTACGCAACTATATCAGGAACTGCAATGTGTCTAAACCTAACCTTATGCAAATCATTTTCCAGCATTGTTTCAGTTTCAAAAAAATCTCTCCCACACACTGAGCTCAATAAAACAGCACAGTCAAGAACCATAATGCCACGCTGACAGCCCCAATCAAAATTAAGGTTGAGAAGCAGCATATGACGCCGCATGGCGATTTCCTGTTCTCTTTGTCTCTGCCGTCACACCTAGCGCCAGCTCCTGCCTCAGGACTCAATTATTACAATTTATCTCCACTGGCTGAGCAGGATCACAGCAGTGCTCTTATACACGCATTACTTCCATGTCACTAAAGGGGAACGGTACAGGGAGATGCCCAACCCCTGATTAATCATCCCAGGACCTGCATTTCCCAACCATGAATTCCCACAGAAGGACAATGCCAAGAGAGAAGGACTCTGGTAGACACTGGAGTGACGCAAATGTGATGACAACAGCAGCAGCAGAAGATATAAAACTGCTCTCAGCGAAGCACAGATGGTCATGAATTCCCATGAAAACAGCCATTAGTACAAACTTTCCCCACAAAGAGCAGCACTTTTCATTGGTGCCAGAGTCCAAGGTTTAATTATTTTTTTATTTTTTTATTTTTTTTAATTGGAACTCCATAACCTAAATGTCTGTGAGACGGGAATGTTAGTGTAGAGACAGTGAAGACAAGACATTAATACATCTAGTAAACCCAACCTACACATCAAAACCAATGAAGTTGCTCCACATACGACCCAGTCTTTCCTTTTTATTATCAGGTATCACCCTTGATCATTTCTTTCCACAGCACAATTTATTTCTATTATCATTATTATTATCCACAACTACAAAAAATAATAATGACAATATTATTGTCTAGGTCTCCATTATGTTCAACACTTAGCAATAATTATGTCAACAGAGAGTATATATCTAAGAATTATTTTATTTATTGAAATAAAATCAAAAGCAAGCAGTGTCAATAGTGAAGAAAACAGTTTTCACAGATTCATGCTGGTGAAGGTAGTATTAGCTTCTGTCTCCAAAAGTAAAGGCAAAGTTGTTTTCATATTTATCATACAATTTCACTTTTAACCTGCTTAATTTGCTTTGCTGTTATACCAATTACACAGAAATACTGAAAAATAATAAAAATTCAAATATGTATTTTCTTCTCTCAGCCGTTCAATTTTTCTAAATAACAGCATTCTTTCCTGTGGTTTTGACTCTGTTTTTCATCTTAGAGAAACCTGATGCTTTTCCAAATATACCTGATCACATTTTCAATGTACGTAAATTATATTAGCAACTGTTGAAAACATTTATCTGTTTCTTCTCCATCTCAACTTACTCTAGTTCAGAATTACTCATACAAATAATCTTCACCCCTCTGAAGGCCTAAGCAAGAAAAACATCTCTTTAACTTTGCAAAGGCATTCTGGTGTAAATCAGTAGAGTCCAATTTAAGCACTTTAAAGCAACAACAGTTCTCACTGCCCGAAGGTTTGGCCATGCAAATTTTCTTGCTCGTACTCCCAACCCTTTTCCCAACCAGCCTGGCTGAGGCTATGTGGGGCTCTGCAGGCAAGTCCAGCAAAACCTGCATCTGACAGCATAATGCTGTGAGATTCTTCCAGCTCTTGGGCCAATCAAAATCCAAAATTATTAATTCTGCATCAATATATTGCCAACAAAATTGTTTTTACGTACAAAGTCCATTCAAAGTGATGAGACTATAACATACTGGCAGAAACCTGTATACAAAAACTTGATACTTTTTTGTCAGGAAAATCCCCATATAAAGGCCAAAAAAACCTCAGCAGTATGCAGACTTGAAGCCAGAACATGTTACTATTTTTGAGTTGTGACATTACTTTTTCCCCAGTTTTTCGTGACGTTATCCATTTTGTCCCTACATGGGATGTGATAAAATAGGTTTTTCTGAGCTACCTTCAACTGCTACTTCATTTCAGCCAGGGAACTCTCAGTTGTAGAGCTCAGAGACTTTCATCCCCCATGCCATGTGTTGCAAATTGTTAATGCTTACTTCAGCTGTCAGAATGTCTGCAGAATTGGGAATGATTGGCTTTCTTCCCTACTTTCGCAACAGACAGGTCAACCTATAGACGTGCCTTTCTGCAGACTGCCTTTCCACATTCTTTAGAGGAGCTGCACTTGTTCTCATCCCAGAACTCCATTTTCAGAGCTCAAGGACATACCCAATAATGTTAACATATTTAAGTACCGGCTAAGCCAAAATTGCAGCTTTAATGTTGAAGTTGCTTTGTGTATAACAAAATTAATTCTTTTAATTGCTATATTTTCTACCTAAGAATGCAGCCAAAAGATAAAATCTTGATGTTTCCTGTTACAATAAAAGAAAACTAGAACATCTTCCCAAAGCAATTTTTCGATACAACTTGCGACGGCAGGTTAATGGCAAAAACAGTAATAGAGAAGTTAAACCCACCTTTTAAACCACAACCTTTCAATTCCCCTGTATCTCTGGCTTGGAATATTAATTTTTTCTGAAAATTGTGACTAAATATGTTTTCTACAAAATCGGAAGAAAATCTGCCAAGACAGTTTTGCACTGCACTTCCATGAAAACTCAATCTAATTAAATTTCTTTGCTCTGGTCAAACGTTGTATTGCCTTCTAGATGAGAAGAAAATCTGGTACAGACTGCATTTGGAGATGACTGGGAATTACAAGCAGTCATCACCACTCTTGTCTAATCCATTTCAGGAGGAACTGTGGTCATCCTCCCCCCAGAAGGCCTCAGGAGCTTTTGCTGTTTCCTTCCCTTTTCCACTGCATTCCCCAGCAGCAGTGCCAAGTATCAGATCTGCACTGGTGAGTTTGTTGCCCTCTTTAGGAGCTTCTAGTGGGATCTCTTCTAAAATATGCAAGAATTTCAGTCACTGCATTCAGCAGAGATTCACTCACACTCACAGAAAAAGAGCTTCCATTTGAATGAACAGATGAAAGAGCTGCCTAAGGATTACAGTTTCAAATTTTCATAGGTTGTTTTATTATACATAAAAGAGATAATCTCCACAGAATTAAATTACCAGCATGATCTTCTTACAGCCCTGATTTTAATTTACTCTAAGTAACTATCCCAGAAGGTGGAGGGAAGGTTTTTCTCTTCAGTTTTTTGGAATTTCTATTATTTGTAAAAGCCAAATGAGTGCTTCATTTGCCAAGGAGATTATAAAATGCTCTCACAGGACTCAGTATGCAATGTTTTCATACCTTTATTTCAGCTCTTGTAGACAGCTACAAATAATTGGTTTATACAAGAGAAAGTTTCTAAGCGTTACGTAAGGTTTTTCTGACATTGGAGATGATAGTAATAAAGGAATAATATGATAATGCAAAATATATCATCTAACTTCCAACTAGAATAAGCTACTTTCCAAAGATTAGAACAGAATGGATACACGAAAAAGGCTTCCCAAAACCTTGAGATAAAGCCCATGCTATTCACCATGTCATATAATCTTTTTCACAAATTGATGACCCTCAATCCAAAAGCAGATGGTTCCGTTCACAGAGATGCTTTTTAGGAAGAAAGATATGCAAAAGGAGGCTTCTTGCGTGGTTACCACTTTATATTAATGTTCAACCTTAATTTAATTCATGGTTAGTTACATCTTTAACTTGAATGGCTCTCTGTGGTGTCTAGGCTGTGACATACTTATCAAAAAGCAATCAAATCTAGTATATGGTGAGTAAAGGTGCACTTTCAATTCCTCCATTTCCTTCTGACCCTGGGCTATGCACAGACATTTCCTCAACACTGGCAGCCCAAGGAGTTTTCATGAACATGAGGAAATATTCACGTGCACCCAAAATAGTGATACTAAAATACAGATGGGACTGCTTTGCCTGTTTCACCGAGCTTTGAACCCACCTGTGTTAGCTGACAGTCATATTAAAGTGCATGTGACAACTCCAGATTTAACCCCAAAAGCCTGACAGTAGCTCTACTCTGCAAAATAGCTCTCTTTACTACATCAATCCTCTGCAATCTCCTTTTAGAATAAGAAATGGTGATCATTTGTTTTTGGTCAAAATATCTTTCATTTTTCTGTTCCCTTCGCCTTCCTTTTCTATCTTATTATTCCTTTCTGAGATGTCTTACACCACTCTAAACTTCCATTCACTCATCTCACAATGCAGGATCTCTTTAGTATGCAAAAATTGGTTGTAATGCTAGACTGTACAATGCAAAGAACGGAGATATTGTCCAAATAGCAGTTAACAATGCATATAAAATCAGCAGGTCTTCCTTCTCATTTTATTTCATCCATTTCATTTCATGCTAACAGTAGGTTGACAGCTTATTGTCATGAAAAATATAGTTCCTGGGAAAGGACTTTTGAAGTGCCCTCAGTCTGGGAATTAAAACATCACCTGTAGCAAGGTAGAATTGGTCAGAAATGTCCTGGCACTTAAATAAATAAAGAAAATTAAGTGGATATACAGGTCACATATATTCTAGCAAATTCATCTCAGATCTACAGTGTTTCATGTATTTTTAAATGCCTATGAGCAGAACTGTTCTTTCAGCTCTGCATAGTGGTTCATACCCCCACTTTATGTAAATGCTGAACTCTCACTGATGTTTGTGAAAAATCCATTTTTTTCTGTCAGAGGAGCGTTTTCAATTGCACATGCAAAGTCAATACACAGGAGTGCCAAACTGGGCAGTACAGCAAAGGCTGCGGATGCAAATGGTACGAACCTAAGTCTTTAAGACCAGTGTACAGACCATTGCATCGACTGTACGGAGGGAATGTTAGAATGAGTCAGAGCAAAGGCTTCTTCTGCATGATATTCACAGTGATATACAGATATACACAGGGAAATCCAGCGTACTTGAAATATTTTCTCTAGCAAGGGCCTTCGGTCTCCTGCTCACCATGCTCTGTCCTGCATCAAGACCAATGCAAATTAAATCGGAAAAAAGGGTGGGTTTGTTTGGTTTTTTTTAAATGATTGGTAGAAAGTCTACATATATTTTCTGTGGAACCGTATCCTCCATTTTCCACTTTGAAGCCACTTTGCTTGGACTGTAACTTTCTCCAGGAAGAGGCCATATATTGCATGCATTTGCACAGTCTCTTTCTACAGCAATAACAAAACAATAATTGTTATTGTTGCTATTATTATTAATAAAAACACAGCAGTTGCAGAAGTTAGGGCTCCCTTAGGAACCTCATAAAGATCTTGGTAGCTGAAAGCCGGGAGTTTTCCAGGGAAGTATGTTAGCCAAGTCAGTTTGCCTGAAGCAAAGATGACCAATCTGCAGGTCACGCTGCTCCCCCAAAAAGCTGATTAGTGCTGCTCAAGTTTCATTTTTAATTCACCCCCTGTACAGAAAATAGACAATATGAATTTGTGCAACCTGAAAGACAACATAGTATTTTCAGCCAGAGGAGTATTTGAATTACCTTTTCTTCTGTTCTTTTGTGCACCTAAACTTTTTGGGTTTTGACCTTCCAGCAACTGCAATGGAGGATGCAATGCACTTACTGCACATTGCATGACAGATATTTTTTCATTTAAGTATTTTCAGTCTTTGCACCTCAGGGCTCTGATTTACAAGCCAATGACAATTAACAAATTACTGTACCATGTCATCTAAGGTACAGTGTCTGCTCATGTATTTAGCTGGTATCCATGGGTAAAAATGAGATTATTTGACTTATTTTAGCCAACAGTGAAAACGATTTAGTGAGAGAATCTCTGAGTACATTATTTCCTACCTGGTGTCCATTTTCCCTCCCTTGTTTCATGGAGTTAATACCTCAGTAAGCTTTAATAACATTTTTGGACAATTCAGGTAATTGATGCTTTGTCAGCTGCATGCACTCTGATTTCTAGTTCTTTCTAGCTTCTTTACTGCTTTCTGGGGTTGATCTTTCTGAATATTTAAAATATGTCATGCTATGAGCTCTTATTCAATTTACCACAATGCATCACAAAGCTACTAAGAAGCGGATTTTTTGAATCTCTGAATGAGTTTTTGAGCAAGACTGTCGATGAATTAAAATGTTTACACTGGAAGAGCTGGAACAATCAGATACGAACAGAAAGCCCCTAAACTTTGAGTCTTTGTGAGCACAGTTCCAGCTGACATCCACTCATAACACATCACTTTATTCAAATAGCTCCATCATTTTTTGCTCATAACCACCAAGAGATGCTAGATTTAAATGTCATTTACTGAAAACTCTGACATTAACAAAATGCCTCAAAACATGTCATGATGACATAACGCTGAAATAAAAGGTACAGAGGGAATATAAAATCTATATCATTCTTGGGAACAATTTTACCTTTTTGTGTTCTGTGCTCAGCTAAAATCTGAATATTCTGAAATAGCTCCACTAACTTCATGCCACCAAGGTCTAACATTAACTGTGCAGACCTGCTATACAAACTGTGCTCAATAGGAACTAGAGGGAACTTCCGTTGGGCAAAGACCATGATTTGAGATGTAGCCTGGACCTGCAGGCTGAGCCACAGTGGAGTGAGCACCGGGAGGGGGATCAAAAGCATGTTTGCCTCCTTTTGAATCTGCCCTTCCACTTGTAATGCGACACAAACTCTGCGGTTCACTTCTCTATCTACAACACAGATATAATAAAACACAATTTCAGGGGTTAAAGTTGTACTGCATTTTGTGAGGCATTCAAATATTGTAGAACTGGGCTGGCATAAACAAGGAACAGTGGCAAAACAGAGCCCACCAGGAGCTACTGAAATGTGTCGTTAACTAAGTGGCAGGTAGTTGCTTTGTTTTCTTCAACTGAGTATACTTCTGCTATTTAAGGACTAGCAATTAATATCAAGGAAGTGAATGTATTTTCAAAAATACCATTCATTCCAAAAATTTGTCCATCAGCAATTTGGGATGGTGTACAAAGCAGCAAACCTCCTTTAGAGCAAAGACTGAAGTGAACCAGTAATAACGTTAAAGCATTTCAAAAATATTGGTGGTGTAGCTCATATTTCTCTCTTTCACTTAGTATTGTTACAGAAGATAAGTCTTCTGATCATTGGCTGCCAGCTTTAAGAAACAGTGATATATTTCAGGGTAATCGACTGCTACATATTACCATACTTTTGATGTGGTGGAACATTCACGTGCTTTATTTTCCACTTCCTCAGGGTATCCTGGTTAAATGTCACATGCATTTTTCTCCCATGTTAAGAAAACAAACCTGCATATTAATTCCATTTAAGAGAGGCATAAATGTAACAAGAAGGGAACATTGATTATTCTATTAATCTATAAACTACTCTAATAGACGTATAAATAATAGTGGAAAACGTAATGCAGCCTTAATCATCAGCAGAGTTACCCCTCTGTTTATAACAGTCATGATAGACGAAACCTGAAGCAATCTGATTGCTCTGATAGCAGTTTAAGCTAATTCACAACAAAAGACACAAAGTTAAAAAGCCAGACTTTTGCATGTATTTTACAAGCATACTGTTATCTAATGTAAGATCTCTGTTTCATTAACCAGATTTCTGCTCTTTAGTAATGAAATTATGAGCAAATGTCCCTGTAAATGTATCTAAGAGCTAAGGTGTCCAAGAGCTCCCTACACTCCTCCTTAGCTGTTCCTAATATCAGAATGAAAACATAAAGAATTGTCCTTTTCTCACTCCAAAATGCTCATGGTTCAGTTCCCCAAATCTGCAGCTCAGCAAGGCAATCTACCTAGAAAATGTTTGCTACCTCTGCCTCAAAAGGCACAAATCTTAGAAAGGAAAGAGCAATGAGGGAATAAACTATTGAAAATGTTGTGCTTCACCTATTTACATGACATAAATCTAGCCTTCATCTGGCGTTCCCTATTCACAGTACCTCACACAGCGTTAGCATGTTCAAACAGGAAAAATATCCTCTTTTTTTCTAGACAAACAATGATTTTATTTTACACTTTAGGACTATTTGTTGCAAGGAGTAAAATAGAACCTGGAATTCACTTGTTTTATTTACTACAACAAATAGGACAGAAACATGGGGCATTGCAAATTCAATGATTTATTGTTAGTTTGCTATTCCTACTCACCACTGAGTCAATGTATAGGATAAACTATATTTATAGATATTTTACTTTCCTTACTTTATATGACATATGAAAGAAAATATTTCCTTCTATCAGTTACTTTTTAACTAAATACCAAAGGTTCGAACATATAAACTGAGGAAGCCTGCCCTGACAGCCAAATAAGACTGTAGCTTTTGTACTTTATACTTAGCAGTTAGTCAGGTTTGATTCATTTCGCTATACGCAGTGCCAAGGTATGTCCTTGAATCTTTTACATTTTTAAAAGCTAAATGGATTCAGTATTTCTCAGAAAGATAATTTTTGATTGTCCTGTTTGCTTGAAGGTATATTAGAATTGTTCAAGATTTCCAAGATTACAGCAAAGATACTCCTATGCCACATTGATATGTCGTCAAAAACAATTAAGTCTCTCTTTCCTCATCCATTCTGTATTTAGAAAAGTATCTGTCACGTTGAATGTGATATTTATACACTTTGTGTGTGTGTGATGCGTTATGTTTATTTGTGATCCTGCAGTACAGCTGAGGCTAAATAAGAACAGCACCAGATTTCAGCTGCCTGAGCACCAATGCTGCAAGGCGTGCTGCAGTCACCAGGCACCCCGCAAGGCTGTCAGGGGATGCAGATGCCACCCAGGATTCCCCCAGTGGTATCTGACACAGAGGCTGGGCCACTTATTTTCCATGGTTCTCCTGGAGCCTGAGCAGGTTATGTTGTGGAGGCTATTCTGGGTGGATAAACACTCTACAATAAACCTTTCTCTCCATAAGTGCATCAGAAGTTTAGCAGGCCAGTTGCCCGGAACAGGTTTTGCCCTGATTCTTTGTGCAGCCTTTGGTAGTGTGGGGATCTTCAGGATGGGGTGCAAGAAAACCCTCCTGAATGGGAGCTCACGTAACTATTGTACTGACAAAGCTAAACCAGACTCTTTCCCACTCTCCCCACACTACCTGGCCTTGCACCACTAACAGGGGTAGGAAGCAGTATGTAGTTTTTTTATTAATCTCGTTATCATTCACATTAATGCCATGTCACACAAATCTGACAGTTGAAATGAGTATCCTAATGTTTGTAAATCCTCTTCACTTTTAGTATGAGTTCTTCAAATGCCACCTGAGCAATGCAAAGCACTTTTGTTAAAATAAAAGTCTGGCCCATGAAAGAATAGCTTCTCATCAGGTATTATGATTCAGTTATCCCTACCTATTATACCAAACACCCTCATGTACACAGCCAAGATATGTCCCTTCTCCTATTATTCTTTGCATTACTTTTTCTTAGCCGGGGAAAGTTTCCCTGACATAGTTTTGACAATTCCACAATTAATTTGTCTTCATTTCATTGTGTCCTTAATAACACTATGTAGGCAACAGATGTCAAGTCTTTCCAAGTGGAATGAAGCAGAAGTGAACTCACATCCCTAATAAATTGTTTATTGAATATTTATTTTTACTTGGATGACAAAGTGCTAGTGAATCCGCCGGTGGTAAAGCCCATGCTTACATGCTACAGCACAACATTTATTGAAGCAGCTATTCTCGCCAAATCTATATTGCATTTATAAATCTTCAAAACAAGCCCTGGTAAATGTCACTTCTTAAATGCTCAGCAGAATCAATGACAAGTGATGCTGCCTTTGCCCTTGAAGAATTCACGTGTTTGGATCTGAGTCCAAATTCTAAAAACCTGTTCAGAAACACACACAGTGTAAACACACATGCAATGTAGCAGAAGCACTGAGGAAAGAAAGAAAAAGTTGTTTTAAATGCAAAAGTTAAATAGAACCAGGAAAGCTTGTCTATTATTTTTCTAGACTTTCACTGTAAGCTGTGAGAAATACACTACTACAAAGCCCGTTGACTTACTTCTGCTCAGCATAGGAATATTTTGCAGTGGTCTTCCGTATGCTACCCAAAAGCAATCAGTTGCTTTTGGCATACTTTTAGTATCCCAATAACCACATTTTGAAATCAATATCGATATAAAAATACAGAAAAAGTAAAAATATAAAGTTACAATACCTAAACTCTACCTAAAAAACTTTTTAAACTATTGGGGCATAACATCAGACAATATCACGTGCTGTATCTTTATTTGTGTTTTCTATGTATCTATCCTTCAGTTACTGAACAATAATTCTGAATTTTTATTACATCTTCAAGTTCAAAGAGAAATGAAGTACAAAAATGGAACAGCACAGTAAAAAATTTCATATCTCCTCTAACTTCTTGAATGCCACCAGTGGATTCTACACTGTGGAACAGTCTGCTTAGTGTCAGTGGGATGCCCATCTCCAAAGAGCAGAGCTGCTCCGCTAAGCAGCACGGTCCAGATTTGCTCCCATGCCTGGCACAGTGCAACCCAAATGCTTTTCCAAGGAAAGCATAGCAATGTCCTCATTTTTCAGCTGATTCTGTTACAGCCATGTTTTAAAAGAGTGTGGGGTAGTCTATTCAGGGCTCTGAATTACACAGCAAATAGTATTCTTCAAGAGCATGTCAACTGGCTTAGTATAATGACATGTTTCTATGGTAGAGCTGCAGCTATATAATCTTTTTGCCCATGGTGGATTTCTCAGTTAGGGGAATTTCCTCAAGGGGAAATGCTGTCAGCAGAGTGCAAGGAAAGAGACTAGTTAAAAGAGAACCCATGGACATCCAGCAACAGAGAGTCCCTCTCCTTCAAAGTTATAATCCCTGTAGCACCTTATACCCTCCCAGCCACTGAGAGTCAGGGATGCAGCAGCTCTTGCTCACTCCTTTTATAAGGAACTTCTCTTCAGGGGAGAAACTGGACATGTGGTACTGGACTTGGCCCACACCTATCTTCAGTGCATCTCCCTCACTAACCAGAACCAGCATGTCTTTTCTTTTTAGCAAAACCTATGTTTGTTTCACTCACAAATGGTGCTGAATATGTTAATTAGACAGAAATAATTGGCAGAGCTTGGTATAGAAATGACATTTGAATGGTAAATGAAATCTTGGGGCAATATTAACTGATAAAATATAAGGTGAAATGGAAAAAACACTGATTCAAATCAAGACCCTCTGCTTATTGCTAGAAGTCATCATAATAAAAAAAAAAATATTAGTCTGCATCTGCTGGGGGCTGCCAGACTGCTAACGGCCTCAGAATGGAAAAGGGGCTTTGAAATGGGAATAGGTCAAAAGCAAACAAAAAACCAGAGCCTAAATGGTGATGATGAGCAAAAAGTGACTTCTCAAGCACACTTCCAGGAAAATGGAGGACAAAAAGATTGTGAGATAGTGAGATACTTTGTTACTTTTTATCTCTGAGTTAAACAAAACACATTTACAAAAAAAAAAAAATAATAAAAGAAAGAAAAGTAGTTCTAATCCTTTCCCATTCTTTATAGTAATATTTGATAGACACAGAGGTGGATAAACAACTTAAGTCAGCAATTTTACTCTAGTTAGTAATGTCCCTGGTGACCATATGTTGTAGCTGCTATGAAGAAGTTTATTGTGCTCCACGAGGCTTTAGAAAATGTGATTATTACATTACTGCAGTGCTTTATTCTAAATAAAATATATAGCCACTGCTCTTACAATTTGGATTTGGGTTTGATGTCTGCATGAAATGATTTGTAAAGCTTAAAAAAGTGCTTGAGTGCATACCACTTCTTTTTTCTCTAATTCCTGTATGCTTTGTTACACAGGTATTTTAATGCAACAGTTGCAGGATAGTTTGGATCTTTGCAGGAAAGGTGGATTACTAGGCAGCCACTAAATATCGGCAAAGGCATCACACATTGTACAAAATTTCCAAATGCATAATGCGAAGAGTCTTCCATTTCAGCTGCCAACCCAGAAGATAACTCAACTGAGAAAAGGAAAGATTGCAGCCCCCCTGTTTGGAAACCACTGAAAGCCAGGTGTCAAGATGCTGGAAAGCTGCCCTTTCACCAACTCTCTTTGGCTATGTGACATTGAAGTGAGAACCTGTTGGAAGCAATAAACGGTTCTCTATAAGTATCTCTTCAGTCTTTCTGACTGTAATGCCATGCAACTATAACTGATAGCCTTGATTTGGAATAATTTGGGGCATTTTTTAATGTTCCCTAAGTGCAATGAATTTAGGAACTAGAATAAGACTCAAAGGAAGAACCACAGCCTGTTTGTGGTACAGATTACAATGAAATATAAATAAGATACAATTTCCTACTACATAAGAATGTGTTTAGTCATCTCATATTCTTGACTCTCCTCCCTGTATGTCCTTACAAAATGTTTAGGGTTGTATGACAGAGATGAAGTATGACAAGTTCCTAATCTGCAAAACAATTGAAAAATGTTATTTTTTGCAGAGGCAATCCCACATTCATCTGCCGCCTGATTTAGAGTTTCCATCTGGACAGTTGGCAGTCACTCACTACAGTCCAGACTACCTTGAAACGCAGCACAGAGGCTTTGGGAGAACTCTGATTTAGATACTCAGTAAGGGAAGAACAGGTTCCCACTAAAATAATTTCCACTTTCAGATATATCAATCAAATGAATGGTAGTTTCATTTCCATTCTTCCAAAAACAGAAAGGTAGAAAACCACTTGAAAGCTGAAATTATCATCATGGGAAATTTGTTGTGCCTTGAATCTCTAGATATAGGTTGAAACAGACCTGACAGGTTTAGTCTATTCATTTTTCCTCTATCCCTTCTCCATCTAGAAACAGATCTAATTAAGAAAGTTTTTTTAAAAAAATTAAAAATCTGTGTAATGAAGAGAAAAAGCCACTATTTCTTGAATCATTAGGGACATTCTCTGAACATCACTGTTCTCTGTATTACACAAAAAATGGAGCTGCAGTCACCTCCTCCTCTTCCTCTTTCTGTTACCATGTTGTTAATTCCAACTGCGAAGCCACTGACCCTTGAAATTATTTTCACATGCCTGGAAAACACATGTGGCTTTTTCTTACCTTTATCTTTCTAGAATTGCTCTTTCAAAATTCTGTGCGCCCCTGGAAAATATTAATTCACACAGGATTTTGTTAACAAATATCAAAACTTAGCCTTAGTTTTAGCCTTAGAGACTTAAACCTCTAATGAGGGAATCAGAGTTCAGCTTGCATTATTCCTCACTAGTAACATAAAAACAGGTTGAGCATATGTAACGCTGCCGCAGCTTAAGCACAGCAAGATATACGCTGAACTTTCAAATCCCTGCTTCTTATTTGTACAAGCCAGGCTATGAAAACAGACACTTCTAATGAATTCACTGAGAAATCCTTACTAGAAGTAGCAACGACTGACTTAGCGCTATAATATTTAAAGCAACTGCAAAATTGTGCTTTCATCAGGAAAGGAACAAAAGCTTTGTTAGTTTTGAAGCTCACATTTATATTCAGCATAATAATTCAAAGTATCACTGCCTGCCACTATTAGGAGACAGAGGTCAAATATGGCAAGTAAAAAAAAATTACATTCACAAGCTATACAAAAGAGAAAATAGGCTCAAATTGTATGAAGTGCAGTGACATTATTTAAATGTCTTTGTTAATCAGGGTCCTGACATAAGAGATGGTGCTGAGAAGAATTTGCTCTTCAGACTCTTCTCAGCATGGGTCAAATCTGCTTAATATTCCAAACGCTGAGTCTAGCTGAACTGCGTTACCCCTTTATGATCTCTCATCTATTTTTTTTTCTCCATTGAATTCAAGATGCACTGGTATTTTCAGTTTTCATCACTGCTAAAGGGCAGGGAAGCTACAGTATAAACAGAGAAGTTCCTTTCAAGCCTTGTTTATAATGATTTATACATTATACAGCGGTTAGACCTGCAGAAATTTTTGCAGAAAGTCAGACTACAAAAAAAGAAGTTTGGGAATGTTTACTATTGACCTTATTTATTTTTTCCAGTTGCTCAAGGAGAAACAAAAAAAATAGGACTATCTGCTGATTCATACAGAAGACAATAAAAGCTGTCTAATTTCCACCCCATATAGCCACAACGGTGTGAAGCCTATGCAAAGCAAAGAACAATGAGGCCCACAGAGCATCTAACGCACAGATGCTGCTGCTTACATATCTGCACCAACATCCCATTTGAAGCATGCCCATGAGGACTATGATGGTCAATTTTCACCCTTTCAAGATGAATAAAAGATAAATAAAAAGACCAAAGTCATGAAGATTGTAAATCCCAGCCAGTACATTGGTCTCCCTATTCTCCAGTGATGTTTGTGGAGAGCAAAAACAGTTCCTTAAAACAAAACATAGCTCTGGCCCTCCTGTTGGCACCATGCTGTAGAGAATGTGCTGTGCAATCACAAGATCAAGAACTTGTGCTCCTCTACAATTCCTTCTTCCCCCAGCACTCGTGTAGCTCCCCCAGGCATCCACAAGCTTAATCCCTGCCAGCTGCTTTCCCTTCACCCAGACTCGCTACCTGAGGGGTCTGGAGGCTATTTTTGTTTCCCTACCTAAATACTCAATCCATAAAAGACTTTCTCCCATTTCAAACAAGACATAGAGCACAATGAGAGGGCATGAAAGAGCAGCTGGCCAGTATATTTTGATTTATTGGAAACATTATGGGATTGCCCAAAGGCCTTGATCAGAGTCCAGTTGTGCTCAGAGCTGTTCCGCCCTGTCTGCAGCAGCGCAAAGCAGTAAGATAGATGAGATTGCTCTAGACAAGATGAGGTCCAGCCCACCCGAGGACAACTGTTTTGGCAGCAGGGATTTAGGAAAGGCATACTACTATAAAGACCAACTGCGCAGTTGTTGAAGACTGCCATAGCCTAATGTAACTGAAATATTTGAGAAGCTGCAATGACACAAATCAGACCATTTGATACGATTCCCTTTCAGGCATACAGATAAATGTAATAAGCTTTCACGCTACTGACCAGCATTTATTAAAAGCTAGTTTCCAAAATGATCCTGTTCAGACTTGAAACCAATCCAATCATAACCACTAACTTCACAGAATGTCATATCCTATATTTATACTTGATGGTTATTTTTTTTAATTGCAGATAGAGTGGGGAATGCCCCACTTAATTCAGAAGGGACAAAGTTGTTGAATTCAGCTTTGACACAAATCTTCACCAAACCAGCGTATGTCACAAGGGGTTTCATCCATAATGTTGAAATAGCATGGCATACTGATTAGGTAGCTAGGGTTATATTACAGAATATTTTCCATCGTTTCAATGGGTTTAATATACATTTCATTATTTCTTGTCCATGGCTCTGATCCCTCTATGTTCACCCTGCTTTAGACCCTTTACCCCAGCGAGAGCTTAAGGGCTATAATTAGACCTTTGCAAGTTAGGAGGAGACACCAAAAGTGTTGGAAAGGCTGAAAATGTTTCGACACTTTCTTCCATGATCAGGACGGGCAGCAACCACCAGGTGCTATGGCTGAGCCACTTCTGGGAAATGAGATGCACTACACTGTGGGTATACATGATATAGTATAAATGCACTGTGTTTTATTGGAGATGGGTTACTTGTATTTCATTTATTTAAAAAGCCCTCAGAAGCACAAAGTGCAATAACAAAGAATAGATCACATGGATAAGTATGAGATAACAGGAGGAAGGATTTGGGAAAAGAAAGGGGGAAATAAGGTTTAAATGCATTTCTCCCTCTCCTTGATTTTTTCCACCGTGTTTTTCTTTTTTCCTTGGCCAGCTTCAGAAGGGGAGTATTTAAGGATTAAAAGAACTCTTCCCTTCAGAGAACCAGCTTCACCAAATGTAATGTTGACAGGCACTGTACAGCGATGGTGTGTATTTGGAAAGACATAATAAATACGAACTGAAAAGGTCACATCTCACACAAGCACCTTTGACGACTCATGCAGACTCTCTCTCAAAATACAGCTCAGAAGTAGATACAGTAACACATTCCTTCCCTCCAGCATTCAGAGTAACTAGGGTTTTGAAACCACTTAAATTTCCTATTAAAAATCTCAATTCAGGAATACACCCCGCTTTGATTTAACACGTTCCCAGAAAGGCAATCATGCTCCTGTATTCCATACAGCAGTCCAAGTCTGACATGGAATTATTTCTTTTTCATAACAATAAATAAAAAAATAACAGTTTTCAAAGGAAACAAAACATACAGCAATCCATTTATTGTGACATCCTACTCATTCATGCTCACACCCTACTGCCAATAAATATTTAAGAGATTAATGAGACTTCAAATTGTAGAAAAACAGTAAATAACTGCAATGCTTTTAAATAAAAATCATGTGTGACTTGATTTCTCTTCTTTTTCATGGCTAGCTATTGGGATTGAATGGGTTAATTTATTTCCTGAGACAGAAGACCTTAGATAAGCTTGATGGTTATGTAGGCATGTCTGGGTTGCTAGGAGTTTAAACTATCAGCTTGCAAATGGAGCTATTTCAGATCCCAGGTGATCCAAAGAATAGGTTCTCCTCACGCACTAAACGATGCAGGGATTATGTGGAAAAAACTAGTATGCGATCATATAATCAGACACTGCACTGTAACACACAAGCACAAAGATGCTGAATGAGGGTAGTGCAGGAAATGCCAGAATTACGTTTGCCTACCTTCTGAACATTTGATTTGCAGTCCTCAGAAGGGTTTTTAAAATATTATTTTTATTAATTATAACTATTGTGTATAACACACACAGAGAATATGATACAGTACTGGGTAATAATGAGACCACTTGTGTGCAGCTCCTGCTTGTTAATTGTCCTAGTATTTTTCTTACTTGGACATGGATATTCCAGTGGTTAATGATATTATACCTTCTGTATATCAGTTCACTCATGCATACGACTACTTGATTGCCTCACATACACTGTTTAACCTAATTATCATAAACACTGGTGTCACAAGAATTTTCTGTGACTCCAAGATCTGCGCTGTTGAAAATAGGCATAAGCCTCTAAGCAGTTTCTGAGCTTGGTCACAATACAGTTAAACCTCTGCCACTTCGCTAAGTCTGATGCATCGCTGATAAAACACTGCTGAACCAGTTTCAAAAATATTCTGTACCTTATGCTATTGTTTGTGTTAATGCAAAGGCTAAAACACCTATTGAATATGAAGGGCAGGAGCTCTGGGGGAAGGGGAATTGCTTTTGTGTTTTTTCCTAATAGTTTATATAAGCATGAGGAATACCACAAAGTCCTTAGTAATGGGAAAGAAACCCACAAGCTTGAGTTTATCCAACAATGAAAGTAATCAGAACCTGCCACGCAGCATATAAAATATGTTCAAACACATACTTGACTTTAATTTATTGGTGCTAAAGCTCCCACTGAATTAAACTGGAGTTCAGGGTGCTAAGCACCCCTGTAAATCAGAAGCTTCATGCACGTGTGATTGCGGTCCCGGGCTGCCTGTTTAACAGGAAATCACTTTTATCATCGCAGCGAGTTGAGGAGAGAAGCCCATGACCAGAATGCTATTTTTATCTATCGAGTCTGTGATTCTGTGTAAACTATTTCTACAGGAAATAAATATGTAAAGGTGGCATCAATTATTACAGATTCATTTAAGGTAATGAATGGCAGGAGATGCCATGTGTAGCAGAAATGACTAATTTGGAAAGGGAATAAAGTACATTTTTCAGATAAAGCTAAAGGGTTTTTTTTTTAAAGAATTTAGGCAGGATATTTATTCTGTTTTCGACAAAGTAGATGACAGTATCCATGCACAATAAAAATTTTCTCACTACCTCTTCTAGACAAAGGTGGACACTCAAGGCTACTTTGCATGTTCAAGCTCCCCAAATATTAGTTTTGCTACTTTCCCAGCACTTGCCAAAAGCCTCAGCTTTCCTAGTTTCTTAAAGATCAAAGTAAAAATCTTAAATATGTGATCATGAACTGAGAAACAACACAGAGATTAAATACGTATGTGTCTGTGCACACACGTTTAGATCATCAGAAATTAATGGCTCATGTACCATTATGCTAAAACATCTTCATGATTGCCTATATGACATATGATTGTTGATTTTTATATGAAGCATATCAACACAGAATCTGATTTGTAATGTTTTGGGTTAGTTCAAGGGTTTAAGAAAAAAATGACAACAAAAACGAATTTGCAGAATTTACACAGGACCTGATCCTGTTTCCACCAAATTCAGCTAAACTGCTCCATGTGCTATATGCACTCCATTTAACCCACCTCCTAAAATTATCAGCAAAGAGGTCAGAAATGGCAGGGCAATCCCTGCAAATGAGTAACTGGAGTAATACTGCTGCTAATAACGCAGTACCCTACATTTATAGAGTGCCTGCCACCCCCAAGGGTGCTAAAGCATCTAAACCTCCTGCATAAGGAGTAAAAGCCATACAAACAGGGTGAACTCCAGGCTGCCAAATAGCTTCCCCAGCACTGACTGTGGTCCAGGACAGCAGACAGTTTCTCTCCAAAACCCACAAGAAATTTTCCACTCAGACAAAAAAGGAATCTCTCTGATCTCTTGAGATATGAAAGAGCAGCCCACATTTAACTTCACACAACTCAGACTCCTCTTATGCCTGAATCTTTTCCCTGCCCATATTTCTCCGCTTTAACTTTTCCTTCCCTCCAGTCAACTGCAAACATATATATGAAGATTTGATTTTTGGGAAGCACCTTCAACTCGATTCACTTCAGTTGAATCTTCAAACGCTCAGCCTCTCTGACTATCAGGCCATAAATATAAGAGAAGTAAATATCTGTACCCTGCAACCTCTCCCCTTCTCTCTTTGTGACAGCGCTGCTCACAGCTTCCCCAGGGACCGATTTATCCACAAAACTGGCATTTTAAATTCAACAATGTGCAATTCATTTTCGCAGTCCTCAAAGATAACAAATACTCAGTTTTAAATTATTGAATCATTCATTTAACTTAGGAGGCCTGAAAAATTATCATTTTTATGGAAAGTAATAAATTGTAATTGCAAGTAATAAAAATATAAGTAAAGAGAACACCCGGACGTGCTACAAAGAAAATACCTCATTCTGTAAATGAGTGGTTTTAATTAATGATGATTTCTAATTGTAAGACATTACTTACAGAATTAACACTTTTTATATCTATCTGATAACACCAATTTTAAAAGTTATTTCAGCTGTGAATGATTCGTGACTTTTTTTTTAATAACAGTTCCTCTGAGCTCAGCCTTCCCAGAAGCAGCAGGAAGCCATGGCAGGCTTTGGCTGCTCAAGCCCCTGCACGGAGCATTTTCAAGTGGGCACATAACCTGCCGAGTGTGATGTGACATAGGGACTCCTGAACATTACACATTAAGAAAATGTTTCTATTAAATTGGCAGTACAAGATGTACAAAGTTAATCTTTGGTTCAGTATCTTGCAGATATCGCAGTAACCGTTACTTTCCTGTTCACCTGGATGAAGCTCTAGTGCTGAACACAAGCTGGAGCACCAGCCCCATTGCAAGAATACAGACACCTTTCCTGGACAATATAAGCCTCCCCCAAAGAGTCCCAAGTGGTTAAATCCAAAGGCCATCTCCTGCTTAAGAAAAGAGCAAACCTCCAGTACTATGAGTAAGCTGTTCACTGTGTGTGCTATAATACTGCTCGTACAAAACAATAAAGTATCGTATTTATCAGTACTAGTGGCTGCTAGTCTGGTGTTATGACAGATTACCGTGAGATTCAAACTTTGAGTCTATAACTTCTCAAAATTTACTGGTGATGATATTCCATCAACGTGGAATAATCCTTTGCACTGTCCTCCATTTATTTAGCAAGTTTGGCAATAGTGATGCTGTGCTGAGGGCTGCCTTATTTGAGCTGGAAAGAAATTGGAATCTTGACTTTCATTTTTCATGAAATATTACTCTGTGATTAAGGTTGCTTCTTTTGTTGTTTGTTTATTTATTTCTACTTTCCCATTTGAATTCATCTGGATTCAGCTTCCAGCCTACTTCAGCCAAATCTTGTCTTTCTCTGCTGGGTTATAGAAGCTTCTGGTAACCAATATTTTCGACACATTAAGGCCCTTCTGCACTGTAAACAAATCGTCTCTCTTTCTTTTGAGAAAAGCAGAACAGATGGAGCTCTGAGTTTCCCACTAAAAGGCATTCTCTCAAAATTATTTTTCTGGCCCATTCGTTTACCTTCTTCAATTTGCCAACATAATTTAAACAAAAGCAGACACAAAACTGAACAAGATATTCCAGTAGCTGCCTGACTAATGCAATATATAGAGAGAAATTAATTTTCTTCTCCCTAAGTCACCATTCTAATCTGTACATCCAAGATCCATATTAGCCTTCTTTGCCCCAGCTCTCATAGAAAGCCCCGATGAGCTGCTTGTCTGGTATGACCCTTATGCCTTTCTCAAGTACAAGCCCTCAACAGAAGAGGTATCCTCACTGCAACCCCCAGCCTACATTGTCCTTACACATTTTTTTGAATGGCCCATGTTGGCAATCATCCTAAATTCTCTGGTAGGACTTAATAACTATTCACAATTCCAATAGTCTATAAGTCACCTGGAAGTTTTCTTACCGGCAGCTAGTATATGTATATCTCCAACTTATTGACAAAGTTGTGAATGAGGATTGAGCCAGCATCTATCCCTAAGGAATTTCACGTAAATCAACCTTACTTAAGTCTCATTATTATTTTGGGAGTGAAAAGCATCCTTCTATCCAAATCATGACCAGTATTCATATATTAAAAATATGCAAAGCCAGACTTCCCAAGGCATAGTAAATTATGGGTTTCATTATGTAGAAATGTAAAGGCAATGTATGAAACCAATATGTGTGCATCAAAACCAAAGGTCCTTAAAAATCAATTTCTTTTGAGCAAAAATCCTTAGACCTTATGTTTTGCATAATTCAATGTGCATTAGAACACAAAATACTACTGTATAAAATAAAAAATGCATATGTTTATACACATTTGGACCACAAAGACAAGAATTAAAAAAAAATTCAAATAATTGCAATACAGTATGGAAAGCACACTAGACGGAAGTACATTAATGCTTCCATAATGGTGATATTTTATTCAACACAGGCTCTGCCAAGGATATAAATCCTTTCTGCCTGTCCCCAGAGTCCCCAGGCCCAAAATAACACAAATTAACTTTCATGACAGACTTTTTTTTCTTTGGGGAGGAGGGGAAGGCAGAGAGAAAAATGTTTTGTCAGTGTGAAGGAGAAAGTCTGAAAGCAGATAGAAGTTCATAACAGAAAAAAAAAATCTTCATTATTTTTCAAATTACTAGAGCCTCAGAATTCAGAACAGCATGGAAACATCCAGCCCATTCATTCCTCTGGAAGAAACAAATGCAATTTACAGAAATGCTAAAATATTTCATAGATAGGAAAGCTTCTAAGAGGCTCCTGCATTACTATTCCTGACTCCTCCTCAGTTCCTCCTCCTTTGCTCTCCACTCACCAAGAGAGATGGCCAAGGCTGTACATCTCAGGGTGAAATTTCTTGTATAATCAATAAGATGCCATGAAGCTGAATATTTGATGTTAGTTTATTATTCTCATTGTGCTTCCACAGGTTTGGCCTCCCTCCCCCCAACCTGCTCTCCTCCCTCTCTTCTGCAAGTCCCCTCCAGAGGCACCAACAATTTTAGCTCAAAAGCCATGTTACCTCTCATTTTATGAAATTTCTGCAAGGAATAACCTTTAACCCGTACTTTGCCTCCTCCCCTTCCCTGCCAAAAGCTTTATCCATTCAATTCTTTTTCAACCTCAATTACTTCCCATTTAACAAATGGTTGGTATAGCAGTGAAGCACTACAGTAAGAACAAAGGTTGGTGCTCCATTGCAATCTCTTCAGGGTAGAATTAAAGGCAAATTCTCTATCAGAGAAAGCCACCTCTCCCCGATTTTTCTGTCACCGCATTATTATTATACAGCTTGTCTCTGAAAGGAAGGCTCTCAGGGTGTCATGAACTCTCAGAGAATTTCTAGTCTACAATGCCTTTCAGTAAAAAAGGGAATGCTCCAGAGAGAAAATAACCTTTGTGTAAGGAAAGGTTTGTTCTGCAATATTGTCTGAGCATTGGCTTTACAGGGAAGAAATGAATCTCTGCATTTGCATCACCAGAGCATAGAAACTGGTCCAAAGAATATCACTCTGCACAGCCAGAGATATACTGCTCTCTTCTCTCTGACTGAGAGATGGAGAGGCTTGAGTGGGATTAGGCAGTATATACAATCCCTCCTCTATTGGTACATGTCCACAGCAGAAAACACACAATTAAATTCAGAAAATGTGAATCCTGCTCATTTCAAATGGTATTCTTTAATTAAAAAAAAAAAACAAAAAAAACAAAAAAAACCCAAACCACCAACCCATGTCATTTATGTAATCTCTTTTCTGATCTTGTTTGAAAGATAAGGAAAGAACATATTCCTAATTGCCCCTCCCCCAGTCCTCAATCATTCTCTAGTATTTCTTTCCTCAATTTTAAATATTTTGAATGCAGGCATAAATTCCTGGGTTTTGCTGGCATGCCTTTAGTAGCAGTTCATGTCAGCAACAGGACAGCAACATCCTCACGAAGACAAATTAGTGAGATAATCCAGAAGAATCCTAAAGTGTCTGTCTAGAAAAAACAAGGACAGCTTATAGAAAGTATGGTTCTTACATATATAAACATACACACGTTCCGGTAGAGGAAAGAATGGAGGACACATAAAAGTGTCAGTTACTCTTAAAAAAGGGAGGAAACAAGAAGACAGATTCCAAACTGTGTGAATTGTTAAATGCCCATTGAAATAAATGGAACTCTAATAATTAATTCCAGCTAAGGATCTGCCCCGAGAAATGAAAAGTGTCTCTCAACAGGCTCACATCCTGCATTCCTGAATTATTTTAATTGCACAAAAAGTTAGTGGTTTCATTATTATTGTTTCACATAATTTTATATATTCCTCTGGACATTTTAAAGAATTATATTTTTTCTGTTTTGTTTTAAAGTGGAATGTTTTCTTTACCCATTGGAGAATAGAGAAACAGAATGTTGAAATGCAAAAGGAAGGTGAAATGGTTAATGGAAGAAATGACTTATAAATACATAGGAAAAAATAAAGAACTGGAAAAGAAAAGTAAATTTTGGACTATTCAGATCCAGGTTCAAGCTCAGAAAGAAGCATGATCAAAATGTATCCTCCCTTGAGAGTAACAGATTACCGAAGACAGTGGCACTTCATGTGCTTTTCTTAATACTATTTACAAATTACATCCTTCTGGGAGTTGTAGGGAAAAAAAATTGTACTTTACGGGCATGCACGTGGGTTATTAGCTAAAGCTAATGGCCACCATTCCCAGATATCTGAAAGATTATTTTTTTCCCCTGAAAGAAAAATAAACCTAAGAAAAATGGTATCATAATTGATGTTTTGCAAACATTTTAATAATACATAAAGTCTGAGTTAGAAAGGAAAACTACTAAAAACCAAATCAATAAAGACTGTAATAGTAAAAAAATTCAGTTTAGCCTCCAGTTACTCTATGTCAGTGTTTACTGCATATCTTACAGGCTGCTTTATGTACCTGCATGCCTAGGGTATTCTTAGTGCTGTGAATCCTTCAGATGTATCCCAAATGCTGAGATACCACTATTTAATTCTCTGGATAATAAACAATTAAAAAAACCCACTACTGCTGTCATTCAGTTATACTTTAAAAATAGCCCAGCTAAACAGGTGGTGAGTAGTGATTACTGGGCTTGCTGTCACCGATTGACTGCAGATTGTGCACACAGCAAGTCTATGCCAAGATATTTAGTTATTTTTGTTACTCATCTTCCCCCTTCCTACTCATCAACTTTACCTAAATATGTTTTTCAGCTGTAACACACTGACTTTTAAACTGTAGACTCCTAAAGGCATGGATTATCACTCTAAACTTGGTTACTACCTGTAGAACAGGTCTCAGACTGCAAACTACATTTTCAGCCCAAGACTTTGGTAATTGTTCAGTGGCATCTTTGGAGACAGACTGACCCCATAAGGGTAAATATGAGCAATGAAGGGTTAAGCTTTCTCACCCCTGAAGAATTTTTGACAGTTTTAAATGCTGAAAAAACATAAGAAAACCAGGATTTGGCATGCTAGTGAAAGGAGCAAGCTGCAGGCTGTAAAATTTCAGGTTACCCATTTGTTAAATTACCACCTATTTGTAAAATTATTTCAAGTTTGAGTGATATGAAAGATGAAGATAGACATAAATTAAGTATACTGCAGTTACCTGCAGATTTTCTCAGTTCATTTCCAGAATATTTTGGGTCTTGTACTCTATGGCTCTTTTGTATAAATGGTTTAGCACACCTGGCCAGCTCATCATGACAGTTCTTCTTCAGTATGATGCAGGAGAAATCATAAGAGGCTTTTAAAAAGGGGGAAAAAAAGAGAAGGTTTTCAAAAGCATTGTCAAAATGAGGGTCCAGAAATCAATTTGTAATTATCTGCCAACACAAATCTAAAGGCTTTTCTGTGATAAGGGTGGTAATACATAGGGCTGTAATGTGAATTATTTCAAAGAATAAAAGACTGATTGTCTTCATGACCTATATAGCTTTTAGTGAGCTTTAAAACAAAATTACATTTTATACTTCTCATGAATGGCTTTCTCCCCCCTCTTTCCCCCTTTAAAAATGCAGGGGTTTTGTTCCATCTAGTAGGCTTTCAGCTTTAAATAGGACTCGGTTTCTTCCAATGTTGATATATTTCGTTCCACTGAAAGTGAAGGCTCTGGCTTTGCAAAAGAGCTGAAGCTTCCCCTGTACAAAGGCAACCCTTTCCAACATGTTTAAAAGTAAACCACAAACTGTATGATCGTGTTATTTTTACACAGAAGCTCAGCACTAGAATTCTTTTTTTTTTTTCCCCGGAAAACTTTTAGCATGAAAATATGATACATAAATCTTTCACAAGTTACAAAAATATCAGGGAATAGCTTATCAGAGATTAAAATAAAGTCAGATGAATATGAGGGAAAAAATACAGGGTTTAGTATTTGCAACAAATGGAAGCAAAAGACAAAGTGCAATATTTTGTAAGATTATAAGTCCTATTCATATCACTGTACTTAATCACCTCAGCTCCCATGGCCTGATGCCAACAGAGTGAAATCTGGATGTCCCATTAGGTGACTACAGACTTTTGATCATTCGGTGGTACTGAACATACACTGTAGCCTTGCACACCCAAACCCATGAAAGCTTCTGCATGGGGTATCAGCTGTGACTTCCTTATGCCATGTTGCCTCCGCATGCGTTTACCTGCTTGAAAACTGCTTTCCAGGAAGATATGGAACTATTATGTTAAAAATATGAAACATTTTATAATGTTATATTGTAAAGAGTATATAGGTACAGAATCATTTATTTTTTGGAAAGAATATTTGGTTTTGTTCTGTTGGCTTTATCCAGAGATTCAGAAGAATCAAGTGTTATTTAAGTGTATTAGTCTGAAAGCATTTTGGATCTTGGTAAGTAAGAGGTCCCTGGGATAAATACATACATCCCACTTTTGTTAACAATAAGCCGGATTCCCAATTGAAATACCTGCTGTCATATATGTCAGGATTCCTTTGTACTAGCAGCTATTTTGCACTTTGGAAATGCGATGAATTTCTTTGCCAATCTAAGATTCATAAAACTTCCAAAATTAACTTAATTCTTCTAGATTTTTAGGACGACTGTTCCTAAGAAATGTCAATTGTCTGTTTGTTTGTTTTTTTCCCTGCTAATCAAACAACTTTATAAAATAACTAACATGAAAAATAAGGAACATTCTTTGCTTTGACTTCAGAAAGGGTTAGACAAGTAGTTCTTTCCTTGTACATAATTTTAATTTTTAAAAAATGGTTTTCTAATCTGTTAAGGTGAAATCTTTTCATTACTATATCTACCGATTTTTCTGAGGGTTTTTTTGTACTATCATATTCTTCCTGCTCATATCACAATACATAATTTGTGCATTGATCCTCTCTGTCTGTACACTGCCTAGCATTTTAAGGCCATATTCAGAAGTCCTGCATGAGGCCTTTTAAATAATAAATAAAAAAATACAGTGCCAACATATCCCTGCCAACTTTTCAGCAATTGGCAGGCACTGCTCATTTAATAACTTTACTTTTCACTAGAGAGTAAACCTGTCCCCATAAGCCATATGTCTTTTTCCAACATTTGTTTCACTTGAACTTAATTTCTGAAGGGACAGTAAAGTACATAATGTCACACCAACTTGCTGATATATTTGCTAATGCTGCAAGCAAGGTTATCCAGTCTGTTCTCAAACTCCAAATGGTTTCTATTGGGTCAAAAAGGTTGAAAGGAAGCAAGGTAGAGATCAAAACTGCTTGGTTCCTTCTTATTTTCCATCTTAGATAGTAAATTAATGGTGGGTTAACGAGATAATAAAAGCAAAGACTGGATGGTTCATCCAATCTGATGCAAAACTACCTAAGACTCTCTGACAAATCCTCTTCTGTGCTATGGCTCCTTTCACTTGGCAGAAATTTCTTAGATAGCACACATTAAGGAAAAAAGATACAGAACCACTAGAGGGATTGCCCTGATAGCACCAAACTGACTCCCAGTCCCTTGGGAAATGTCATCTCCTGAACATAAGTAGGGGCAGCTCTGAGGCCTCTCTAAGCTACACCACAGAGAAAGCAAGATGTAAATACTCAGCCAGCGCAAACATAAAGACACAAAATTACCTACAGCACTTTATCCTTCTCCCTGTTGTTTAATCTGAACACAGCACCTGGCCTTTGAAGCAGCCAAGTGTGGCTGAAGAGAAGAGGCAAGTCCATAAAACTTCCAGAACAAGCTTTGGTAAGAAGACAGAAGTAAAACTTATTGCACTGTTAATCAACTCTTATCTTTTAGGGGGAAAAAAATGCAAATGTAACATCATTAAAAAAATGAAAACTTTTAATGAAAACAGGAATTACTCATACTGCTCCACAGAGGATAAAAGATCTCTCTTTGGATTCTACTCTAATCTAGTTTCAGAGTAATTTTTAAAGTGCTTGAAATATCTTATCTCTCCCTCCCTCCTGTTTATATTCTTGACTTCTTTAACATACAGATTGTCTTTAATTTGGTTGGCTGGGATGTCGGTTCTGTATAAGGCTCTCATTTAACTCTCAACACCTTCAGCCCAAAATGCCCATCACAGTTCCCAAGTCAAAGGAAATTTTATTGTCTTTTCCTCACCCCATCTTGCAAGTTCCTTCCCATAGATATGCAAGAGAGTGCTGTTCTCGGACCCTGCTTTCTTCTCTGCTTGTGGTGTGACTTTGCTCAAAAGAGCCATTCTGCTCCAAATCACAGTGGTACAACCTTTAGACCTTGTTTTGTTTCTCCATTTCCCTCATGCTCAAAGACATTTCTGTTCTAGGTAGCTCAGATTTTTTCTTGATAAATAGTCCTTACCCTGCAGAGTAAATCTTATGACCTTTATGTAACTGGCTAGTATGCACACACTAAACTCTGCATACGATAAGGACTTGTCACTATGAAATCTAGACTATAGTCTTGTTCACTTCAGTTACTTATCTGAAGTTGTCACCCCTCTGTGCCTTTGAATAGCCCTATATTTTTTACATTATTTTCCTGACTGCCTTGAACCAGAGAGATCAGGGGAACTGAACCTTATGTGTCCCAGCAAGAGACCAGTAAAATTTTCTCTAGTGATCAACAATTTCCTCCAGTCACCTCAATGCATAGAAGAAGCAATAAAGGCAGTGTAACATATTTGAAAACATTTGTTCTTTTCTCTGGCTGTATCTGCCTCGGTAGGAAATGATCCCAACAATTCAGAACAGAAAAGCCTGGTAGGTCTGAAAATGTATCTTACAGTTTGGGGTCAAAGACTTTTTGGCTTTCTTTTCCTTCACCGAGGTAATGGACAGCGTGTGGTAGCTCAGCATGGCTGTCACTAACTTCTCACCTCTAGCTCTCCAGTTCATAGTAAGATCAAAGCAGAGGAACACAAAGGAGGTTTCTATCATATGGAACATGGAGAAAGACCTGGCTTTCATCCCCTTTTGTATACAACCACCCTTCTGATTACTGGCATTATGTTCAGTTCCTCTCCCCCTTTTTTTAAGTCTCCACAGTATTGATTGGTACAATGGCTACAAAGAAGTTCATTCAGAAAGGAAACAGACAACAGAAGCAAGCTACTGATAATCAGAAGAGGAGCTGTAATAATTACTGATGTTTTGACTGAAACTCAAGTATGTAGTGATACTTGAAGAGTCCATTGATTCCAGAGAGATTGCAAAGAAGTAAACTATTCAGCAACACCTAGCCAGTCTCAGGTTCAGCAGCATCTTCTGCACATTGACAGTACAAAGCAATCCACCTTAGTCACATAAATGGTAAACTCACAGTGATTCAAACCACCATAATCCTAATTTTTTCCACTGAACAATTCAAAAGCAGTGTTTCTCTCCAAGTCCTATCTGCAGGTAAGAAGCTTTGTCTTCCTATGTTTTTATTATTCTTGACCCAAACCAAGTAGTTCCCTCTGTAACTCAGTCGTTCACAGTAATCCAGCCCGGCTCTCCACTGCACTGAAGTCACCAACAGCACACATCAACAGCCAAGAGAAGTTACAAGACAGAGGTCATCACGTGCTAAGAGGATTCACAGCATCCTTAGAAAGGGGGATGGAGCAGCCAGCCTTACTCATGTGTCTTGTCTTACTGTTCTCCATCATCTCTCACCTTCTGCATTAAACCAGGTGTCTCCATGTATATATCTTTGCCAGCTTCACCTAATGATTATTCAAAGCTTTATATTCTTCCTCCAACCATCCTAATAATACGTTTTGACAACTTGAACTCCATGGCAATTATCCTTCGGGGAATCAAAAGAACATCCTATTACTAGGTGGGAACATAACCTTGCAGAAAGTACAAAACCAGGATTGCCATCAGGCTGTTTTTTCATGAAACAACTGCTTGAGATTTCAAATAGGGACTAACAGGATGGACACTGCTGTTCACTGAACAGGTATTAGTGACCTGGGTAGTGCGTCAGCTAGCACCACTGAGTATCTGGGGGCTTTTGGTACATCACTGTTATGACTTCTACCGTTATTTGTTATATAGTTTTCTTAGATTCAGTCAATGAGGGAGGAACAATCTCTCGTTATGTGTTTGTAAAATGTTTAACACAAGGGGGTCCCATCTTCATGCAGAAATTAACACTATTTAGAGTAGCAGCTAAACCACCAATGGAGAAAGAGCTACTGCTCCTTCATCATCTAGTAAGCTTATTTTATCTTATTCTTTGCAAAGTTATGAACTTTATTCTAACCATCTCAGTAGGAAAACAGGTAAGGTTAGTAAGAATCACTGTAAAATAATGGAGGATTTTGATCTTAGTTAGGCTTGTTGTTCTCTTGACTTTCAAAAAAAATTTCACAATCACATATTTTCCATTTATGTACCTGCACGACAATGTTACATAATGAATAATGACAGCTGATTTTTCATTTTTTCATTTTAAGTAGCTTAGATTCTGAAACAAAACTTTGGAATCAGTGTTGTTTCAATGGGGATTATGAAATCTTTTAACAGCTGAAAAATATCACCACAAGATGCTATATTTCAGGTAGCTATCTGAATATTGTCACAGGAATACATTCCTCCTGCTAATCAAAGGCAGAGAGTAATCATAGTATTTCACAGCACTAGCTTAACTGTTGTCAAATACTGCCACGTAAAAATAGCTCTTACTATGCAAATAACTGCAAAGACATGACCCACAGCCAGGTCACTGAAAATCTAATTGCACCGCATCAAATTTACCAGAAAATCACAAGGGCAATCACCAGATGATGACTGGCCATACTAGATTGTGATCATTCTTTCTAATGACATCCCCAAGCCGTACAGGATGTTATCTGTTTTGCTCAATTTCTAGACAAAATAGTTTAACCAATATTAATGCAATTTAGAGTTTAATGCTGTCTCACACAAATGCTTTCTCTCCCCACTCCAACAACCAACAATCTCTTCTTTCCATCTCATTTGAAGCAGTGATTTTCTATCAGGGAGGTGTAACATACCTAGGGTAATTCCTCAGCACTATTGGAGAATATTTCAGCTTTAGGTCTGTAAGATGCCTAATGAGACAATTCCACACACTGAGAAAAAACAAAGTTGGAGAAGTGAAGCTTGTAGCTTTATTGTATTGCTGTTAGCTTTGAGCAGAAAACAGCGACTACGCAAAAGAAGGCATTATTTGAAGCTTGTATTAGCTTTTAACCTTTCAGAGACAGTGGGGCTGTTTAGAAAACATTCTGGAAAATATTTTACAGCAACGTGCTTTCCTACCCATTCACCTAGAACGAAAAGCTATATGAGAAACCCTGGAATCTCCAGCTTGCCAGAAGACAGTTAGGCAATCCTGGCAACTCATCAATCCATGGGAGGTGAAACTCTGAGGACTTCAAGTAGATGGTGCTTCTCAAGCCTCTGGGACTTCTAAAATAATGAGTTATATAAAATTTATTTAGGAACACTCAAAATTTCCCTCCATACATCAATCCATATCCACAAAACACCACCTGTCAAATGTTAGAATTTCTCACAGATGAAAATTTCTGATGCTTAGAATCATAAGATGCTTTGGGTTGGAAGGGACCTGAAAGATCATCTAGTTCCAACCCCCTGCCATGGGCAGGGACACCTTCCACTAGACCAGGCTGCTCAAAGCCCCATCTAACCTGGCCTTGAACACTTCCAGGGATGGGGCATCCACAACTTCCCTGGACAACAGGTTCCAGTGCCTCACTAACCTCATTGTAAAGAACTTCTTCCTTATATCTAATCTAAATCTACCCTCTTTCAGTTTAAAGCCATTACCCCTTGTCCTATTGCTACAGGCACTTGTAAAAAGTCCCTTTCCAGCTTTTCTGTAGGCCCCCTTCAGGTACTGGAAGGCTGCTATAAGTCTTCCCGAAGCCTTCTCTTCTCCAGGCTGGACAGCCCCAACTCTCTCAGCCCGTCTTCATAGCAGAGGTGCTCTACCCCTCCGATCATCTTCATGGCCCTCCTCTGGACTCGCTCCAAGAGGTCCATGTCCTTCTTATGTTGGGGGCCCCAGAGCTGAACACAGTACTCCAGGTGGGGTCTCACCAGAATGGAGTAGAGGGGGAGCATCACCTCCCTCAACTTGCTGGTCACCCTTCTGATGCAGCCCAGGATACAGCTGGCTTTGTGGGCTGCAACTGCACATTGCTGGGTCACATTGAGTTCCTCATCAACCAACACCCCCAAGTCCTTCTCCTCAGGGCTGTTATCAATACATTCTCTGCCCAGCCTCTCTTTGCAGTTGAGATTGCCCCAATCCATGCGCAGGACCTTGCACTTGGCCTTGTTGAACTTCATGAGGTTTGCATAGTGCCACCTCACAGGCCTGTCAAGGTCCCATTGGATGGGATCCCTTCCCTCCAAGGTGCCAACTGCACCACACCACCGCACAACTTGGTGTCATTGGCAAACTCGCTGAGGGTGCACTCAGTCCTGCTGTCTGTGTCACTGACAAAGATGTTAAGCAGTGCCAGTCCCAATACTGTTCCCTGAGGAACACCACTTGCCACTGGTCTCCACTTGGACATCAAGCCACTGACCACAACTCTTTGGGCACAAACATCCAGCCACTTCCTTATCCAATGAGTGGTCTATCCATCAAATCCATGTCTCTGATTTAGAGACAAGGACCTCATGTGGGACAGTGTCAAACGCTTTGCCCAAGTCCAGGTAGATGACATCATTTGCTCTTCCCGTATCCACCAACACTGTAACCCTGTCGTAGAAGGCCACCAAATTTGTCAGGCATGATTTGCCCTTAGTGAAGCCATGTTGGCTATCACCAATGACCTCCTCATTCTCCATGTGCCTTAGCATAGTTTCCAGGAGGATCTGCTCCATTATCTTGCCAGGCACAGAGGTAAGACTGACTGGCCTGTAGTTCCCTTGGTCTTCCTTTTTTCCCTTTTTAAAAATGGGGGTTATATTTTCCCTTTTCCAGTCAGTGGGACCTTCACTGGACTGCCACAACTTCTCAAACATGGTGGATAGTGGCTTAGCAACTTCATCTGCCAGTTTCCATCATAACCCACATCTCATCAGATCCCATGGACTTGTTCCCCTCCGGGTTCTACTCTAAATCTGTCGTCCTGCAATTTGCTCTGGCTCAATACTGTTATTATGACAGTCCTTAATTCATTTATTCCAAGGTTAAGGTAAAAAATTGGCACATTTTGCTGCATTACTCAAAATTTAAGAAAACAGCCAGACATATTAATGGAATCGTAACTGCCTTTCCAGAGAATTACAATGTAAATACACAGGTTACTCAAATACAAGTCACACAATTCATTTCAGAGAAAATATTTTCAAAGACAATTTTAAACAATGACCAATGTGACACTTAAATCCATATCAGACTCCTACATTTCTCTGGATTTGTTCCCTTCCTTCCTATGTGCTTAGCCCTCAAAAATTTGCTTCAGTTTAAAAAAAAGTCAGTATGAAAAAACCCATACACAGTCACTTGTTTTACATAATAATTTCTATTCTGTGCTTTTACTTCATCCCCGTTTCACAGGATAGCATTTCCTTTTGGAATGTTTTCTAGGTTTGGGGTTCTAAGATTATTATCTTTTTCTTTCTTAAAAAGAATTACAATACCCTAATTGGCATTTCAAGAGAAAGTCAAAATCCCCCCTTTCCTTTTATATGTATGCTTCGCATTTTGGAACAGTACCAAAGCTGAAAAATTGAGGCCTGAAAATAGAAAATAAGCCAGAAAATTATCTATCACACTATCTCGTACTGAAAGCAATTTGGTTTTGGATTTGATCTTACTAGTAAATCTTTGAAAAAATAACACCTGGCATTGAGCAGTTCTTTCATCTAACAATGTATGATCTTGCAGAAAAGTCTGTGGAATGTTTCAAAGAACTTGTTTAGCTATATTTACTTTATTGCCATGCCCATGAGAGAAGAGAGCCTTTTTCCTGACACAGATTTATATAATTCAGTGTAAGGCATTGAGGCTCCCTTCTGTAAAATGACAAGCTGCTTCTGAAAGGAGCTGGCCTTCTTCACTCAGACTGGAGTTACCCCATGTCTTGCCTTTCAGAAACAAGGTCTTGCTCAGTCCCAGTCAACTGAATCAGCCATAACTTCTCAGCTGAGGAAATAAATGTCTAGTTCTGAATTAAGACTGTAATATAGTAAAATTTTATACATGTTCATGCAGTTAGAGACATTACAGTGCATGCATTTAGGCATACATGGGTGTAGAAGTAAAATTTGAACGTGACGTCCATCTTGGCAGTGCCTGACTGCTTCCATAGCTGTTGAATTAATGTGATGTTTTGCAGCTAATATGATGTCCATTTGTTACTTCTTGTGAAGCCAATCAGTTTTCCCATAGTACATTTTTTTCCCTTAAAATGTATTTATAAATAGCTGTGGAGAAATAACGTATATTGTACAATCATTTGTCTGAGAGTACCTCGACAAAATTCACTTGTATCCCTTAAGGCAGATTAGATGAACTACCATTTAATGGTATTGATGATGGATGCAGTAAACAGCTTTAGGCCTGGGAATATAATCTATGACTCCTAGAAACTGTTAGTGTAGCAAGAAGCTCATTTGCAGCATTTAGACAGCACTAACTATCAGTCTATGCCATGTAAATGGGAGGAAAGAGGTTGTGTTTTGGGATGCAGAATGTTCTGTGAAAAGTAAAAGGGCTATGCCTCTAATCAGAGCATCTCCCTGGTGAGCACTTCAGATCCACCATGGGCAGTGCAAAGGCTTGGATCAATTATCTAGTAATAACATTATAATCCTTGGAGATATGGACAGAAGAACACTTATCAGTGGCAAAACTTCTTTTTTATCACTCTTCTAAAAAACAAAAAAAACCCACCAAACTTTATCTTTTCTTTTCAGTTTAATTCCTCCCAAATCCACTAGGTAAAATTCCTCCTTGTGCAAAGGGTGATATAAGGCTAATTTAGCCCTCATTTCCCATTTAAAGGGCATTCATGGGGAAGTACCCAATGCTAGTCCATTCATTTATAGCTGGGAGTGGCAAAAAGAGGTGTTTAAAAGGCCATCTAAACCTTGAATTATCTACTCACCAGAGATGAAGGAGGAGGATTATGTACTTTATCCAAAATACAAAAGCACTGATTCACTAATTTGGATAACATTGAATTCAGCTGTTCACCATTCAGTCTTGGGACTGTTCAGGCACTGGCTTCTCTAGTGAGAGCAGCTGCAAAGCCTGAGATTGTGGTAGGCAGGTTTTTGTAAACTGGACAATCCATATGGAACTGGATCACAAAACTTAAAGACTACAAAACTTCTAGTAAATAAAAAGTTTTAAAATAAAGCTCTTGCATGTAAACTCACTACCACAGCAAACAAAAAGAATCCTCGGGTAGGAGTACTGGACAACAGATGCATATAGTGAATTTAAAAATACTGACCTTGTAAGGGTTCCTTGTTCCTTGAATAAATTTACCATAAGTGGTTGGATTCCCATGGTAAATTATCAATAAACTCAAAATATTTCCTTTGTGAGAAAAGAAAAACTGCAATCTTGATAAGTCTTTCACGTCGTAAGCTAGTTTATAGTAGGAAGTCCATACACGCAGCACTTGTTCAGAAATCTATTTAAGCAATAATACACAACCCACTCTACTTCTAACGATGAATACAATGAAATCACTGAAGTTAAGAAAAACGTAAGTAAATATAATAAACAGGGTAAACACAAGGCTGATACCTGAAAAATCTGATAAAAGTTTAAGGTAACGGTTTAGCATTTTTAATGAAAAAAAAAAAAAAAAAAAGGATATTCTAAAATTGATGATAAATAGTATATCTACACAGCAAATGGACTACCATGAAGAGATACTTAAGCTGGCACTGGCAAAGCTATAATGTGTACAAAACAAAGCACTGTAGAGCTTAGTAGGGCTAATTAACCCAGGAAGAGCACTATGCTGTCAGTTATATTGAATCCTACCCAAGCTATCTTGTTCAGTGCTAACCAGGATGCAAAGACATAAAAGCATACTCTACTCCTCTAACAAAGACAAATAGATCTTAGAAATTTTAACTAATTATTTTAACGTTACAATTTCCACCTGGATTCACTCATTTGAAGAGGCTGAGCATGCTGAAAGCTGAACCTCATGACCTGTTAATAAAAATATTAGTGTATTCATCTCTGTGGCAGTAAGGGGAATGAAAATCAGAGATGAGATGTAGGAGGAGAACAGGGACTTGATTTAGAGTGTTCTGAGCACTGTTTTATCTTAAATAGTATTTTCAGTTTATAGCAAGCACAGCCAGGTACTGGATTTTCTCTTTCCTGCACTAATCTTGCCTTTTCCAGAACGCAGTTAAAGAGCAGAAGGGAAAAAGAAATAGATTAAAACTCTGAACTGGGTCTTTCATCAGTAGGAACAATGAAAAAGAGCAGCTCAACAGAGCCGCTTTCCAGTAGTTCAACCCCCAGCCTGTACTGGTGCATGGGGTTGTTCCTCCCCAGAGGCAGGACCTTGCACTTGCTCTTGTTGAATTTCATGAGGTTCCCCTCAGCCCAGCGCTCCAGCCTGTCCAGGTCTCGTTGGGTGGCAGCACGGCCTTCTGGTGTATCAGCCACTCCTCCAGCTTGGTATCGTCAGCGAACTTGCTGAGGGCACGCTCTGTCCCTTCATCCAGGTCATTGATAAATATGTTGAACAGGACTGGACCCAGCACAGACCCTGGGAGAACACCACTAGTGACAGGCATCCATCCAGACTCTGCTCCATTGACCATGACCCTCTGAGTTCTGTTGTTGAGCCAGTTCTCTGTCCACCTCACTGTCCTCTCATCCAGCCCACGCTTCCTTAGGTTGTCTATGAGGATGCTATGGGAGACAGTGTCAGATGCCTTACTGAAGTCAAGATAGACAACATCCACTGCTCATCCCTTTATCGACCCAGCCAGTCACACCATCACAGAAGGCTATCAGGGTTGGTCAAGCATGATTTTGCCTTAGTGAATCTGTGTTGACTGCTTCTGATAACCTTTTTGTCCTCTACACGCCCGGAGGTGACCTCCAGGATGAACTGATCCATCACCTTTCCAGGGATGGAGGTGAGGCTGACTGGCCTATAGTTTCCCAGGTCCTCCTTCTTGCCCTTTTTGAAGACTGGAGTGACATTGGCTACCCTCCAGCCCTCGGGCACCTCTCCTGTCCTCCACGACCTTTCAAAGATGATGGAGAGTGGCTCAGCAAGAATATCCACCAGATCCCTCAGCACTCGCAGGTGCATCCCATCGGGGCCTGTGGGTTTGCGAGGGTCCAGTTTGCCTGGGTGATCTCTGACCCAATCCTTCTCAACCAATGTTAAGTTTTCCATTCTCCACATTTTTTCTCTTTCTTCTGGGGGCTGAGTTTCCTAAGGCCAGCATTAGCAGTAAAGACTGAGGCAAAGAAAGCATTCAGTAACTCCACTCGGAAGCTTTCCAGCTCTCATTTTCAGTTTATCATATTTCCCTTTCCTTGTTAAAAGCAGAATATTCTCCCCTTCATGAACCTCTGTCTCCTTTCAGCCAGTACCAGTCTTGGCTCTCAAAGAACACATGCGATTTTGTTGTAAAAGCAACCAGGATGCCAAAGAGGCCTTGGGAAGAAGCTTTGTTCATTAACTCCGTTAACAATTATAACTCCTTTGTAGAGCTACATGATTACCTCTTTGCCTGCAGTAACGAGGTTAGTGCCCTTGGTGCCGAATCCCTGGGCTCCATCTCAACCGACCGCTGATGTGCCTGTATAATGCAGGCATCTTTCCTTACACAAGACAGGTTTTGTTCTCCGTTTAATATCTGATTTCTGTAACACAGTGTGGTAGGACTTTTAAAAGCAAAATCCAGGTTGGGAGTTTTCTGTAACAACCATTGCCATAGTTTTAATTTTGTTTCTAAAAATTATCCTATATTCAAAATAAAATTCATAATTGCATTTAAAAATTGTGTAGATGTGCATTTTTTCCCCCCCATTTTTCCATACAGGAGCTCTTATAGTCTTTAGCACAGATAGGTTTCTTTCAAAGCAGCATAATGTTCTTTACCACTTCCCTCTCGCAATGACAGGTCATTTGAACGCTTGCCCACCCCTGCCTGTATCTGATGCTCTTGACACTAGACACACATTTTAACAGAATTTCTAAAAAGTCCATTTGAAAGAAAGGGTAACCTGACATAAAGAAAACGTTACTAAAAATCTTTCAGACTACTTTTCATGTGAAAATCTGTTGTGTAGCACACCGAATCTATGCATACTGTTACAGCTCCCAGTAAAAATGACAAACAGAAGAGAAAAAAAAAGAGAAATCACTTGGGGGGGGAGGGGGGGAAGTTTACAGGAGCCTGGAAGATAATATAACATTTATCTAAGAAAGTAATCACATTCTCTGTTATTAAATATGTTATTGCACATCATGGAAAATAGTTTACAGTGAAAATATTTTGAAATAACAAATATACTATTTGGTTTCACTTCATATATATTTTAGCGTTCAGAAAATGAGAAGAATAAAGCAATTTCTATGGATAATGTGGGAATGAAAAATAAGCTGTTAGCTGGACTTTCAAAATATTACTAAATCAAAAAGTATTAAGCATAAAATAATTTTTATTACCGTTACCAACAACTTTTAGTACGAAAGCAGTGGAAAATTATATCTTTTTTAGCTGAGATTAATATGTTGCCCTATGTGGGCTGGAATACAGTGCCTGTCTGATAGCATAAAGCAAAACTGAACAGCTGATAAGGACAACTATTAAATAAGTATAATGGATTTTATACGGGTGTGGGAGGAATTTAGGAAAGAAAATTGTCCAAATTAAGTTTGTGTCAGTCACTGAAATTTATATTCTTCTTCTTGCAAAAGGTGTCTATCATCTTTAAAATCCAGAGGGGATCAAAGCATTATACTCGACAGTGGCATCTGTGTCTGAAACAGCACACTCCTCTTTAGAGCCATGGTGGATTATTGGTTTAAAGTTAAATAGACTCTGAAAGAAGAAAAAAAGATAAAAAGGAACAGCAACAAAACAACTGCTTTGTATAGCATCTTAGTTTATCACTGGTGGTCTCCCATTCAAGGATTGACTGAACTCAGCTTCAATAATTAACAGTTACATTTTTATTGGTCTGACCTATTCAGGATTAGATCAAAACTCCAACCCCCAGAACAATAATATTGCCTCTTCCATATTGGGGGGAAAAAAAACCAAAACAACCCAATGTTGTTAAATCTTTTCCTATCGGTGCAGGCAATTTTTAATATTCCATACCATTTAGGGATTTCTTCTTTTCCCCCCTTTAAGAAATCATGACACTTTTTGGTTTTGACATATTGCTCAATACTTAACAAGAATCTCACCAGAAAATAAATCCATAGTTGTTTTCATGACAGCAAATTACATGCCAAAGTGTGACATTTAAATGTTGAATTTTAATGGCTTGTCAGCAGAAATGAAATGCATTTAAAAAAATTAATACGTGAGAGAACAATGTGTCTGTCTATAAAATAATTCTGTTCACAGTAGACATGAACGGTAAATACAGTGTCAAAGGTATTCTATTTCTCAAAGCACGTCTTCATTATAGTGAGAAAGAAGCTATACGAATAGGGGTTAAATTGTCCTCTCCCACTGGCACAGTGGATCTCTGCTGCAGGTGTACTGGTTGGGAAACTCCTACCAATATCCATCTCCAGGAGGTTTTCATGTGCAGGACAATATTAGCAAAGACATTAAAAGGTGAACTGGGCAGCCTGGGGAGAGGGAGGAGTGTCCAGCACCTCTTACAAGCACTCAGTTATGACTGCCACACGCCTGATGCCTATCTTTTCCCTTGGGCTGTAGATAGTGACAACACTGAGTTTCAGAGAGTAAATTCAAGAAATGATGAACAAATATATTCTGATCACATTTAGTCACATGCAAGCATTTCCTCCCTGCTATTTATCTTAAACTTTTCCATCAATAAATATTTCACTTGCTACCAATAAACACTTATGTTATTAAAATGTTGATATTTAACTTAAAAATAACAGTAAGGAGAATTCCCTTTTCCTCCTGCAATTATAATGATATAAATAATGGTTCTATTTCAGTGCTTTTGCTTACCTACAGGGTCCATTAAGATCTTTGGATTATTTAATAATGTCTATAAAGGAGGTGTGACAGGTGGTATGGACATAGTCACAAGCTAAAATATATCCTGAGACTAAGGAAAATCTGAGAACATTGTGAAGAATCAGGTTCCTGATGACATGTGGGAATCAGAAAAAGAAAGTTAACTGATGAGAAATGCAGACTTGTATACATTGGACAAAATAATCTATGCCTGTACTTTGCTCGGAAACAATTTAATTCTCTTCATTTAGGGGGGGACATAAATGGAAAGCTTTTCTATGCGCAACTACAGACAATAAAAAAATGCTGAGGAGCACAGGAAGGCTGGTACTAGTCCTAAAACATTAAAATGTCTGAATGCCCTCACTAAAATACTCTGAGCAGTTTTGCCCTGCTTATCTAAAAACAAAGGAAGAACAGGCTCAACACCCGAATATGCTGGGTTTGGCTATGGTAGAGTTAATTTTCTTCACAGTAGCTCATATGGGGCTATGTTTTGGATTTGTTCTGGAAACAGTGTTGATAACACAGGGGTGTTTTTGTTCCTGCTGAGCAGGGCTTACACAGAGTCAAGACCTTTCCTGCCCTTCACCCCACCCTCGAGGATGCTGGGGATGCACAAGGAGTTGGGAGGGGACACAGCTGGGACCATGACCCCAACTGACCAAAGGGATATTCCACACCATATGATGTCATTCTCAGCATATAAAGCTGGAGGAAGAAGAAAGAGGTGCAGGAGACGTTTACAAGTGATGGCATTTTGTCTTCCCAAGTAACATTACACGTGATGGAGCCCTGCTTTCCTGGAGATGGCTGAACACCTGGCTGCCCATGGGCAGCAGTGAATGAATTCCTTGTTTTGCTTTGTTTGCACGCGTGGCTTTTGCTTTACCTATCAAACTGTCTTTATCTCAACCCAAGAGTTTTCTCACTTTTACTCTTCTGATTCTGTCCCCCATCCCACCCGGCGGGGAGTGAGCGAGTAGCTGTGTGGTGCTTAGTTGCTGGCTGGGGTTAAACCACAACACTGAGAATGATTAAAGGAATACAGAGCATTTTTATGAAGCAAGATTGGAATACCTCTTCCTAGCCGTTTATTCCTTTATACTTGAAGCATTTATTCCTTTATACCTGAAGCCTTTATTTCTTCAGGTACATGTCCCACCTCCACAGAAATACCAACTCCATTCAAGTATTCTGTGTTGTTTTCTCCTGCAATTCTGTCCCATTCTTCTTATAGAATCATAGAATAGAATCATAGAATCACTAAGGTTAGAAAAGACCTCTAGGATCATCAGGTCCCACAGTCAACCCAACACTACCATGTCTCCTAAACCATGCCCTGAAGTGCCACATCTACACATCTTTTAAATACCTCCAGGGACAGTGACACTACCACCCCTCTGGGCAGCCTGTTCCAATGCCTGACCACTTTTTCAGTAAAGAAATTTTTCCTAATATCCAATCTAAACCTCCCCTGAAGTAACTTGAAGTAATTTCCTCTTGTTCTATCGCTAGTGACCTGGGAGAAGAGACCAACCCCCACCTCACTACAACCTCCTTTCAGGTAGTTGTAGAGAGCGATAAGGTCTCCCCTCAGCCTCCTCTTTTCCAGACTAAACAACCCCAGTTCCCTCAACCTCTCCTCATATGACTTGCTATCTAGACCCTTCACCAGCTTTGTTGCCCAGCACCTCAATGCCCTTCTTGTACTGAGGGGCCCAAAACTGAACACAGCACTCAAGGTATGGCCTCACCAGGGCCAAGTACAGGGGCATGATCACCCCCCTGCTCCTGCTGGCCACACTATTCCTGATACAAGCCAGGATGCTGTTGACCTTCTTGACCGCCTGAGCACACTGCTGGCTCATGCTCAGCCGGCTGTCAGCCAACACCCCCAGGTCCTTGTCCACTGGGCAGCTTTCCAGCCACTCCTCCCCAAGCCTGTAGTGTTGCATGGGGTTATTGTGACCCAAGTGCAGGACCTGGCACTTGTCCTTGTTAAACCTCATGCAGTTGGCCTTGGTTCGTCGATCCAGCCTGTAAGGATCCCTCTGCAGAGCCTTCCTACCCTCGAGCAGATCAACACTCCCTCCCAACTTGGTGTCATCTGCAAACTTACTGAGGGTGCGCTCAATTCCCTCATCCAGCTCATTGATAAAGATATTAAACAAGACTGGCCCCAACACTGAGCCCTGGGGAACCCTGCTCGTGACCAGCCGCCAACTGGATTTAGCTCCATTCACCACAACTCTTTGGGCTTGGCCATCCAGCCAGTTTTTTACCCAGTGAAGAGTACACTCGTCCAAGCCATAAGCCGCCAGCTTCTCTAGGAGGATACTGTGAGAGACAGTATCAAGGGCTTTACTGAAGTCCAAGTAGACAACATCCACAGCCTTTCCCTCATCCACTAGGCAGGTCACCCTGTAATGGAAGGAGACCAGGTTGGTCAGGCAGGACCTGCCTTTCATGAAGCCATGCTGACTGGGCCTGATCCCCTGGTTGTCTTGCACCTGCTTATGTCACCACAGGTCCTACCCTGTATCTATATTTGTCACTTTTATTTACTCTTCTCATTCTTCTAAAATGTTCATTCTCTTTCAGATGCCTCCCTGCTTCTTGTGGCTGGTTTCCAAATATCTGCATATTGCCCAGCCAAACACAACACCCAAACCATTGAGTGGTCTCTCCCTCTGTAGGAGTATCACCTGTGAGTCTCTCCTTGACCCAGCCACCAATTTCCACAAAGTTCATAGGTACGAACATATCTGAGACCTTGATTTTCTGTCAAACTGGCTAATAAATAAAAAAATTATTGAAGGACTGAGCTGAACTAATGCAATGGGCAGGCAGCACCCATCCTTACAATGCTGTGTTAAAGAAACCAACAAAATCACATCAGGTAAATAAGAAATTGAGAGGGATTCACTGAAACCTGACTTCACAGAGATCCCTGTGGAGACTAACATTAGGTATTTTTTTACTATATCCAAAGTTCCATCAGACAGGAGCAACAGACTTTTTTTTTTTTTATTACAAGGGTGCTACCCTGCAGCACAGTTACACCGCTAGTTAACACAGGAGAGGGAAAATGTCCAAATTATAGAATCTACAGAACATCTAACATCTCCTTCACATATCTTGCCCTGGCACTGCCAGAAAGAAGATAGAGACTTGGAGGAACCAATAAGGAATAGGAATTTTCCCACCTTCCTGGGCAATCAAAGTACACAGATATACACACACCAGTACATTTCTCTGATCTGTTTGTAATTTGTGTTATTATTCCATCTACAGAAACTTTTTTTCCTAACACTTACATAGAGCCATTCCTTCTCTCCAAGAAAGACTCGTGTGACTTCTACCAGACTGTCAACATTAGAGGCTAAAACCTCACCCACAAAACAATCAGTGCATGGGAAATAGCAAAACATAATTCCTTAAATGCCTTGACAATATGCCTCCATCTAGGGACACATCAGTTCATCTCCTATGCCTGTTCAACCCCTGCCCTTTATACTTTAGAAGAAAGGCTGACTTGTCAAAAACTTGTCCATTTTTTCCAAGTATACCGGTTACTACAAAAATCATATTACCTCTTGCTCCAAAGCATACATCACTCAAACTGATATTAACTTAACACCTTTCATCCTGCACAAATCATATGACAACAAGTAACTTCAGATCACTGGCATAAATCTAAGCTGGTTAGTCCAGAGATGAAAGACTTGCATTCTTACCATCATGGCTCTAAAACATTTGTTCTTCTGATAGATTTTATCTTGACACTTACCCTTATGACGATTATAACTTTTATTTAGTTAGTTTCAAGGTGCATTTTTAAAGGACACCAGCACTAAGATCTCTTATTCTTCAACTTCTGGCATTGTTATTTGCGGGTGAGACACTCAAGTTTTGTACTTAGAAAACTATATAACTGTCTCCCTTCAGGACTATAGGCTTCACTTTCACAGCTGCCCTTGAAAAACCTTCTAAAAAAAGGTGGCACTAAGATCATATCCATTGTGTGGCAATGAAATTAAATGCTTTTAACAGTCAAGCTTCTTTAGAACAGATGAAATGAGATTTAAATTAGGTTTTGGATTTGCAGGGGAAAATATTTTGGTCTGTCAATCAAGCCTCAGCCTATTAGTTAGCAACATACAAATTTTATTTCTAAAAAATATATGCAAACATGGCACAAAATTAGGCATACCAAAACTCTTTATACTGCCAGTTTTCTAACTGAAGAGGAGACTTTTTAAATCATCCTGAATATCTATATACTGAAATTTTAGAAATATTTAGAAAGGAGATCATGTTCCACAAGTCATAATGTACACAAGTCACTGGTAAAGCCTGTTATTTAAAGAGTAGAACTACTGGGCAGAATTGCTGAAAGCAACGTTGTCTAATTAAGCAGCAGCGACTTGCCAGAAATGTCTTCACTACCACTTCAGCCTCAAACATTTAGAGAACCTCCCATTGAATGGTAACAAATACAGGCAGTTCAGCAGCAAGGATGAAGGGTTGTCAATACAGTGACATTAGCATGCACTTTTGATTTTCCCCAACTAAACGTTATTAAACACTTAGTTTAACAAACTGAAACAATTCTACTGCTATAAGTGGTAATATCAAGATATCAGATGAAGGGAATCCATAACAGAACAGTAATGAGTCTGCAGTATTGAATATTCACCATTAAAATCCCCTGATAAGTTCTCAGTTTTCTCCTGTACTTTCAATAGCAGGAAAAATCAGCCAGAAACCCCAGGTATAACCTACTGATTTCCTTTCACCAATCATTTGGAATGTACAGAGGTGACTGAACTGGGAGAAATGCCTTTGTATCTATCAGACCTGAGGTATCCAATATTCTTGCCTAAAGCTGTACGTTCAAGTCTTGACAGAGTGAATTGTTCATGCAAAGACATATCACCCTTTCCTCATCTCCGTAGGGCTTCTGCAAAGACGTATCACCCTTTCCTCATCTCTGTAGGGCTCCTGCCATAGGAAAATTACTGTCTACATACTAACCTGTATTGGTTCATAGTTTCCCTATGCTACGCTGGTGGTCTTTAAGGGTCCATATGTTGTCTTCTAACAAGTTCTAACTTGTAGGTTGTTAGAAGCTGCCTGTACTGATCCTATACTGTAGTAACCAAAACAAAGCCCATAAACAGAGCTTCTAAGCACTCTGATAATACTGTAGAGTTTAGTTGAAAGAATCACAATTCTATGTTTTGGAATGTATTTATTTAATTTTGCACTTAAAAAAAAAGCCTAATCTGCATGTACACAAGAAAAGCCTGCTTCACTCTTCACAATTGTGTTGACGACAGAAACAGAAGGACTACGAAGATACAGATACTGAATAAGTAATTGCCTTTAACTTTATGCTTCAAGATAAAAAGGACTAAAAAAAAAAATGCTGTTCTGAGGAGCAAGTCAACCTCAATCTAAATCAGTAGCCCTGTATTGTCTTACTGAACTCAGAGACCATATATTTGATGGCAGGCAGCTTTTTATATTTTTTTTCCACTGTTTTTTCTATATTGTTTTTTAAACGGCCACTCCTTTACTCTTTCTTTTTATATTTAGTGCAGAAAAGAATATTTTGTTTCATGCAGGAGAGGAAAATACCCTTACTGTAACAATCAATATAATTATTCTGTTATCCTGCTTTTTTGTATTTACATTCCTCTTCAGAATTAAATTCGAGTAACCTTTGTCATTGTATCAACAGCTCTTACTTCAAAGTGGAAGCAAGAGACCTTATTTATTTATTTTAAAATCAGATCTGTGTTCCCAGTTGGTGAAACTGAAGAATAGAATAACAGTTCTTCATCACATTTTGGAAGGTGTTTTGACCTGCATGTTATTGCCAATACTGTGAGTGTCAGCACACAAGTGACAAAAATAGCAGCAATATCTTTTTATTGATACTGTATTCACTCTATTCCCCAATGTTGAATTTATAGTTTTCCCTAGAGAACTGATATCATATTCACACCCCATCATTACAGCTGTATGAAGACCGCTCCTTAGAGCTAATATCAATCACACCATATGTTGTCCTGAAAAGCAGATAGCACAAACAGGTCACCTTACCCTCTGACCTGGAGAATTAGAGTTTAATTATGAACACAGGCTTCACCTCCTTTGTTTTCAATTGTGCAATAGCACAAAAGAGATTATAAATATTCAGAAATTATCACTTTTACTTACTCTGTGCTTTCCCCTCACCCCGCCCCCCCCAATTCTTCTGATAATGATTCTTTTAACAGTACAGAAAGATTTTACTTCTGTCCTGAAGCTGTAGCTCCTCTAGCTTTTGATCCAACAGCAGTGGCCATCTCCCAGCAAGCACTAGGTCAGTTGTAAATGCCTTTTTAAAGTCAATTCTGTTTTATAATGCCCAAGGCAAACAGCTATCAAAGCAGCTTTCACCACCTCTGCCTCATTATGCTAAAACCAGCTTGGTGAGAATGGAAGGCTTAGACTTCACATAATCCCAGCAAGTACACAACAAAAAAGATGAACTCAAAGAACACTAAAGGGTTCAGATCCCTGTGCCACTACTGATTTCCTGTAAAATCTCACTTAATCACTAAGGTCCATGACCAAAAACATATTTAAGCATCTTATATAGGTAGGAGCCTTGCCACTGAAATCAATAGAAACACAAACATTTACATATCTCTGTGAACCTGACCCTTTAGTCCTTCTATGTCCCATCTGTGAAATGAGGATAACATTAATTCTTTATCTATCAGAGATAGAGAACACAAATACTGAAAATTAAAAGGTGTTCAGATCTCACTGTAATAGAAGAAAAAAAAAAAAAACATGTTAAATGGGAGAAAACCCTAAGAAGGGCCGGGGACACACACACACACACACACACCTGAGGGGAGGGAAACATAGATGGACCCAGCGATGTGTTAGTTAGTCCTAAGTGTAAACCTTCTCAGATACAAAGGAAGGATTCTAACTTCAGTAGTGCCTTTATCTTATTGCTGCTTTTCTGGAATATGCTGCCCTGAATCCCTGCACAGAGGCAGGCAGTATATGATACAGCAGATGCTGAACCTTTTAAGTCTTTGACAGTTATGATTTTTACATAAATTGTAACATTAAGCCCAACGATTCTGTTTCATGTTTATGCTGCATCATTTAGATGAACCTGCTTCTTCAACAGGAACACAGAAGCAAAATAGTCAAACTAATTCAGTTTCCCATTTTTTTGCCTGCCAACATGTTTTTAGGGAGTCCTGAAACATTTTTGAGGTCTCTGGGAATAATAGAGACAGACCCTTAACACTCCTCCTCAGCCCAAAGAGATACCCAGGCGTCTTCCATCAAAATGTGCATGATCTGCTACAGACAGCATCCAGTGAATTGATGCCACCTTCTCTATCACTTCTCTTAGCAGGCCTGAGGCAGAGTATGACAGCAATGAGTCCTGTTCTTCAGTGAGCTCAGTGTCTTCAAAAATTCATAAGGCAAAAATCTGATTAAAATACTTTTAGAAGAGCACCTGTGACAATTTATGCTCCCTACAGGTAGCCAGCTTTCTAGAGAATTAGTGGATAACCCAAAAGTGTCTTAAAAAGGAATCTTATCCAAAATAATACCCCATAGCAATGACTGCCAGTGGAATACAGGTGAGGAAGACATAGCAAGCCCAGATCCTGCTAAACTGTTTTGGGACAGTATCTAGAGTACACTGGCATGCTTTTTCTCGCAGGATCATGACACCACTTTTCTGCTAATATTGGACTTCTGACAAAATTCTCCCTAAGCACCAGCCTTGACACTGCCTCTATACAGAAAGAAAAAAAAAAAAACATATAAAAAAAGAAATGAGATTTTTTTTTTGGTCTAGTAAAAAATCCTTTAGTTTTTTTTTCTATAGCAATGAAAATTCACTATAGAGCATTAGAAACAAAACTTGATCCCAGAGATAGCAATGGAATATGGGACCAACAGCAGTGAATCAATGCAGCCAGAATTTGATACTAATTAACAGCACTGTAAGAAATTAAAGGGTAAATGGACCTATTAGATTATCTACTTAGTATACTGTCCGTAAAGAAACAGCTTGTCTAACAGTCAAATGATGTATCATATGGCATAGTCACTCTGAATCCCAAAGCTGTCCGTCTTCAGAGGCTGTAGCATTTCTTACTGAAAAATAAGCCAAGACACAGATTTCAGGGCAGATGGAATGCAGCTTCCAGGAACTCAGTTTGCAAAAGATTAAGGGGCAAATAATTGGGTCCCTTCCACAGCTGGATCACAGTTAATCTTGGGGTGCCAAACAGGATTTGAAATAGATCCATGGCAGATTCATTTTTGCTCTTAAACTTTCCTGTACTTTTCCACATCATCATCGTTTCAGTGAAATCAGTCCATCTGTTTCACTACCCAGACCAGAAGGTGCTGATGTTTTCCTTTTCCATTAAAAGCACAAACACATGATGTATGAAAAATTCATAACGAGAATCAGTGGTGATACAGCCAAATTCAGAAAACAGAAGATACAGTGGAAATGTCTATGTGATATCCCGAAAAGTGAAGATGGGACAGTGGCCCAATGGCCTGTTATTGCAAAAACCTAACGCTAGCCTCCCATGAAACGTATCACTGGCCCACATGTCACCACTTACAAACCTGACTTCAAGAACCAGTTAGCTTCATTTATTAAGAAAACCAACCTTTACTCCTCATAGGCCAAAAAACATTAGGATAAAAATATTAGATCCTTTCATTTATGCCATACTGCAGGAATTAGAATCAAGGAGAAAGTGTCCTCTGGTGGAGCAGGCAGGGGAGCAGCGTGCTCTCCCTGGGCTCTGGCAATGTTTGTCCTTGAAATGAAGAGCTTTTTCCAACTGTGGCTCTACTTCAGAACAACTCAGGCTCCTTTGAGGGATGCCAAGGGATGTTCACAAAGAGCTTTGGAAGACCTGGTCGAAAGAAGCAGCTATTAACTACTGTAAAATAAATTTTAATGAAAAAAAAGGACAGAAATAGCAGGACAGCTATCCCAGAAATGTGTTATATCATTTTTTTGAGAGAACTCAAGAATCATTATGAATAATAAGAATTTTTTGCTTAAGGAAAGGCAATATTTTAAAAAAAAAATGTTTCTAATATTCATAGACTAAATTTGAGAGACAGACTGAATCTCACTGATCTACAAAGGACTTCTAGCTGCAATTATTGCTCATATTTCCTCCTATTTCATCATAGGTCATGGCTTCTTTGCTGTAACATTATTATTTTAGTTGCTTCTACGTATTACAAATACTTTTTCCTTAGTGATATACAGGAATTGTGAAGTCCCTAAACCACTGAGTGTCAGAAGTCATACAAGGGAAAAGCTTGTTCTATACTTGCTCTGTATCTTGCACTCTTTCCCTAAATATCTGCTACCGATCACTGTCAGAGGAGGATGTTCAGCTAGATGAATCATCTGAGTGAGCTAATACTGCACTTCATCATTTACTAGCCCAGAGCTATGGGATTTTGTGCCTATCCAGATTTGCTAGGTGGTTAAAACAAAAAATCACTTCTGGATTTGTTCTTTCAGTCTGCAGAAATATGTTAGCAGACCTAAATGAGTAAAGGGGAGCACAGGAGTAAACATAAAAATTCAAAAGAGTATTTTGCTGCCAGAGTAATAAAAATAAGAGCTTATTTCAGACAAAGTTCATCTGCAACTAAAAGTGCCAGCTACATGATGGGACTGTGCTTTTTCCAGGTATCTTCTGATGAAGTTTTCACCCTACTTTGCCAATACATGAAAACAAGGTGGATTCTATTCCACACCCCATGTTAAGTAGGGAAGCAAAACAGAGTCATTTGAGCAGCTCAAAGACTCTCTCTGAATAGTCTTACTGCAGGTTAAGTTTGCAATGCTCAGTATTAGAAACACTGGATGTAATGGTGGACAATTGATGCAAATAGCCGAAGTCCCAATGGCCCTTCATCTTCAACTTGTAAAGAAAGCAAATAGATACAGAGGTTAAGGAAAATTATTACTAAGGTTGATAATGTAATTTTCACAATTCTAAAGCTATAAGTTACAAAATAATTACTGGCACAAAGAGACATGTAATCTTAACTGGTGTAGGAGAAGACCAGTTCTGATGGGATGGATACATATATCTCACTCACTGTGCGTGGTCCAGCACTAAACACACTAATAAATATTAGCTTCCTTCCAACACCACACCCTATGAACATATGCACACTCTGCAATGATTGACATTTTATTGCTTAACTCAGCGAAAGAAAGCTGAGAAATTCTGCAGCCTAGAGACGAAGGATCCACTTTAATTTGATCTAAAGTTCCTTAAATCTTATTTATAGGAGTTGTAGTATGCATTTCACAAATCTCAAAGAATGTAAGCAACACTTGTGCAACAATGGTCTGTGCTTAATATGAGAGCTAAACCTAGAAATACTAAACTTAAATCCATTAATCAGAGTCCTAGAAAAGCAGGTAAGGAGGCTGATTGTTGATTATTCTCTAGATATCTGTGATTCAACCCCAGAGCGATAATTTTTCTTTCAAAAGTAGACGCAGAGACCTGATGAATCCTCTGGAAATTGAAAGAGCACATGGAAAATATAAGGTTCATTATTCAAAGTATTGAGTAGTACAGCAAGCACCACCAGGAAGAAAATTCTAAGTCCGTACTACTGTTTATAACAGGGATAACAGCTTCAGGGCATTTTCTCCCATCTCAGGACTGGTGACACTACTTTCAGGGTTCCCATATTTTCTTTAAATTCTGTTTTGTGGGATTCAGTGTCCTGCAGTGCAAAGATCAATATGCATGCTCCACCTGCTGCTTGCTCTTTATTGCACCGCTAAAGTTGCAGCATCCACACAGGGTGATGTTGGATGTTTTGGAAACTCTTATAAAAGGTTATAAATGCTCTGACTCTTACAAAAGGTTTCACCTGGCTTCTGACATCATGCTTGATTTTCATACCTAGAAATACCCATAAAAGCAACTCACCAACTCACCTAAATACACTGTCAGAAGACATACGTTCAGCTAATCAGACCCTTCTCTAGATGCATTTGTGAAATTATTTGTGCAGATGGAAAACTTAAAAGAGAAATCAAGTAAAAAAAAACAACTTAAAAAATAGATAAAATACTATCAGTAAAAATTAATAAAGAAAAGCTATTACACTTATACCTTATTCTTAATGCAAATGCCGTCTATGCCACTGGTAGCACAATAACAAAAAGTCATATTGATTTAATAATATGCAGCTTCCCAGAATGAATATTGTTACATTTCTGCAAGAAGTTTCATTTTAAAGGCTTGTTGGCCTATCGCTCAGTCATCCATGTGGGAAACCAAGACACTCTTAATCCTTGACCTTGGATCTCTCAAGCACTAGATGGTTGTATGGTTGTAAAACTCAGTCTGGAAAAGCCACTTCACCCAAGCCTTTCAATGTATCAGCACATATCCTCCAGAAAACAAGTACGTTTGGGTGGGGTGGTTTTTATTTTTGTTTTTTGGGTGTTTTCTGGTTTTTTTTAAGAAATGCTTTGCTTTCACTGTCCTAGACTAGTACTTCTGAGCATTTTTCTTCTACTTTTTGAATCCTTGACAAAGAAAAATGAAAATAAAGAGAAACATCCCAAAACACTCCTGTATGACAAAACACAGAAAATCAATGCCATTTCCTTCTCAGCATCACCCACCTTCAGTTGCAACTTGCTCAGTAAAACAGCAGGGAGGTGAAAGCCTCTAAAATGGCAGGTTTTATTATAAAAACTGATGCTTTCAGTAGCCTTAGCAAAGAGGGACTAACATAGAAACAAAGCTGGGTGCTGTATTTTGAAATTAATGAAATAGTATCAAATAAGGACATTCCAGACTTGCTTTCTTTGTAAGAGAGAAAATATTCAGTTTGACTATTCCAAAGATCTGTTACCACAGCATTTGTGAAATTTATAAAGGTACAATAGCTTTTTATTTTCCTCCTCAAAAGACAAATATTCTGAAAGATCCCAGTCAATCTACTGCATAGTTTTAAAGCATTGTTTTAAGAAAAATTGAAAATAATACTAAGTGACATAGAGACACTAGAAAATAAAAGACATGTAAACAGGTTTATCTTGTCCCTAGTTCAAAGAAAACTGGTGAAGTATGAAATAACAGAAATCACAAGATCACAAGAATATTCTCAAGGCTAAAAGCTGAACTACATTCTAATGAAGATAAGTTCATATCACCAGTTGTCAGGAAAGGGCCTGTACCATGACCTGTCAAACTGAAGTTCAAGATAAATCCAGGATCTATTCTAGCATGAGTTGCACAAAAAAGTTGATGCCAAAAAAACACAGCAGGATTAGAAACTGCCTGAGCACTTGCTATTCAACAAAGGTCAGAATTTGAGCACTGATTAGTTTATGCTGCTACACGGATAACTGATGGGTACCCAAAGGATTTCAGAAAAATAATTAAAATGTTGCAAAAGTATAGGCCAGGGCAAACTGCAGCAAAGTTGATTTTTTTTTTCAGTGACCCTGGCACTGGGAATTTGAAATTGTTTCTCAGGTCTGTTCAGTCTGTATAAGACTATTAAAGCTGTACCAGAAGCTGCTTATCCTTAAAGTACAACTTAATTCCTCTAAACACCTCTCCGCAGGGCCCGAAACACGGTTGAGCTTAAATATTGCATTCAGTGAGACACAAAGGACAAAATTCATGTGACTAAACAAAACAGCAGAGGTAATCAGCCGTGGACTCCCTAGTCAATGAAGAGCTAAGCAATATGGTCAGTGAAATCTAGGCTATGATTCACTTCATCCTACAGTTGTCTAAAATCACACAGATGAATCGCACCCTAAAAGCATCTGTTTCTCTGTTTATAAAGAAAGCCCCAGTAAACAGGGACTACAGACTCACAGCTGTTTGTGATGGATACCATCCACACAATAGGAGCACGTATTTTCAGTTCAGCAGCAGCAGAGTCAACCCAGGGTGGCAAAGTGTCTTGGGACTCACTGTCATTAAGAATGGGATGGGGTGGGGTGGGGGGCAAGCGAGAGTGGTGGAGGATTAATGCTTTTGCAAATTTGCAACCCCATAACATTTTTTTAGAGTTGAGATGGACCCCTGTAGAGCAAGCTTAAGCCTGCTATCAAGAGAGTTGCTAAAAGCACTTGAAAGAACATCTCCATCCATACAATATGTGCTGACACTACCAGAACGTGGATCACCTGCCTCTGTACACATCGAGCCAAGTGACATAAAGAAAAAGATCTACCGCTTTAAGAGGAGAGAGTAGATTTGTACTAGAGCTTTCTGTGGTGATTAGTTGCTACCATAAGAGATGAATGTCATCTCTTCCCAAAGTTCAAAGGAGAAAAACTCATCACAAGGAACCTGGGATGAGGTGAAGGGCAGAGTCGTAGACAGAAGTGAAGAACAAGCCAACAAGAAGGGCAGGATCATGTGTGAGAAATAACAGAGATACTTGCACATAAGGAGAAAAATAGGGTGGATTTTATAAAAAATGAGGGACTAGTTTTAGAGCCAATGTTTGTGTATGCACATATTTTTATATACTAATTTTGATACTGAAGGCATGTCTTCAAGACAACCCAGTATGATGTCAGTAATGCTTTACTATCGATGCTTGGCTGAGCCTTCAAATAATTTTTTTAGCATAATGCAGGAAGGAAATCTGTTGGTTCCTAAAGTAGATGAATGCAGTAGTAAAGATGAAACAATAATATTATTCAGAAAGATTTCAGCACAACAGGTAAGTGACCATTTTTCCTAAAATCTTATCGAAACATGAAGTGGGATTTCTTATATACTAAGAGCTAGAGCTAAGCACTTAATTAGACTGTCAAATCTAGGAGGACCAGAAGTAGATTAAATTTTGGATACTTCTACATAGTGATCAGGCACTGCAGTGCAAAGGAAAGATTAGATGATCATAACTAATCTAATTTTTAATTAAAATTTAAAAGCAAACGGGTTTTGTACTGCCCACAAGGGAGAAAAAGCTGAGCTCCACCGAGATGGGTTTAAGCATATTTTCCTCATGTATGAACTAAGCTTGGTATCCAGTCTATCTAATGTTATTCTCAGCTTAAAGAAAATTCTCCCATTTTAAGCAACTTACACTGAGGGCCATATTCCATGTTTATTTATTGACTGGTAGAATTTCCTCACAGTTTAATAAGAAGGTACTAAGAAGCTCTTAGTGTCAATGAACATTTTAATTTTAAATCAGTGTATTCCTCTCCAAGTGTTCACTGCCCTCTCCTCAAGCCTGCAGGTAGTGTCCAAAAAAGTTAACTTTGATGGAAGGAAAGGGAAGACTATTTTATCATTGTCTCTCCCACATATATGCAAACACATGCTAATGCTCAATCTTGCAGAGATTTTAAAATGAAGATTGGTGATAATGTTAGAGCTATAACTCAAAACATAAGATAATACATTTTCTGTCCTATGTAGGACTGATTGACTTATTCATTATTATTTCATTAGGTGGTGAGTTTAACCCTTCTATATATAAATTGTTTCCAGTTCAGTTCTGACTTCTGGAAATGTATTAGTTATTCATAAATATTTTATGAAGAGTTTAGGTGAACAATTTTAAACTGAATGAATTTTGTAATCTCTGTTTCTTTTTCCACTGGGAATGACTGGCCTAAGTCACATAGAACTGACCTTAGCAAATACTTTTCATGCATGGTGATAGTCATTAAAGGTAGTATATGTAGAGTTCTTTCTGAAATGAGGATAAAAATAATAAGCCTATCAGGTTAGAAATATATGGACGATGAATATCAAATATTGTCTGAAGAGTCTAAGTATTATTCTTTAAAGAGGAAAAGTCCAAATCTTTAAAATTTTGCCTTTTTTAGAAGAAAAACTACAGGAGATACCAGAAGGAGATTGAGGGAAAGAGACCCAAGGGGTCTTTAGCACAAGCATATTACACTAACCCTCCTCCTAGATAAGAGGAGGTTGCTGGCATGGACATGCTCTATGGAAAAAGAGCTTGTAGGAGCAGCAAGCAACCTGCAGGAGATGGAGGGGCTGGGAGTCTGATGGGAATGGCATTAACAGTGGGGATGCTGTCTAGCAACTACCCCAGAGAAAAGTGAAGCAAAGATTCAGGAGGGTTCCATATGTTGAGTGACCAGCTTAGGTCTCTGCACAGGAAAAAACTGCCTGTGGGTTGCTTCTGTGCAGGGTTAGGGCAAGTGGGTGACAGCAGGGAGGCCCCACAAAGGCAGGGAAATGCTGCACTTCCAGCTAGCGTTCAAGGGGCCATAAAAAGTCAAAGATGAAAGAAGGTATCTGTTTTGGAATTACATCTTGCATATGTATTTACTTTGCTGCTCAAATGGGAAAGAGGGAATTTTACAGAGAACAGACCTATCTCAGGAAGAGTTACAAATTGAAAAGGGATGTGGCTGAACAAAAACCTCTGCCCTTTTGATCGTGTAGAGTTTTGATTTAGGAGGGGTATTTAACATTGTTTTGCAGTATTGGCTAATATTAAGTCCCCCTAACATCTTGAATGTGACTAGTAGCTAGATGCCTGCTAAAATCTAACTATAAATGGAATATAAACCCGAAGTTTGACACTACACTGATTGTCGCTAACTGTAACACTATCTGAAATAACTGTAGTACTGCTAGAGTCTATCTGGAAAGATCTGAAACTCATCAAACTATTTGAAAAAGCTGAGCTGGAGTACTAAAGTCTCTTCACCAGCCTACTCTCCTGCAAGGGCTAGAGGTGGGAAGAGAGCATCTGTACCACATGCATAAGCAGCTCTTAGGACAATGGAGAAAAATAATGCTGCCTAACTTAGTACTTACTTACATTCAAAGAATAGTTTATGAAAGAGGTAATGTGGCCTAAGGAGTGCCTCTTGGCTTGCTTTCCTAGCATACTAATAAAATAGTAAAATAGAAGTGATTCTAATAGTCTATATTGGGTTATGTTAGGAGAATCGGCAGCAGTTCAAAGGAGGGTATTGCTCCACTCTGCTCAGCAGCAGTGTGGCCACATCCAGATTATGTGTCCATTTTTTGATCCAGTTTCTTGAACTGGGGTTCAGTAAAGAAACTGAGACACTCAAGAAAGTTATATAACCAGTAAGAGGAAATGGCACAGGAGCTGCTCTTGTATTGCGAAGAAGTGGCTAAGGGTGACTCTTAGCCACCAGCAATGCAGCCTACAGCAGCAGGGAGGGTAGCTGAAAAGACAACATAGTAAAATTCTTTCTACTTTTGGCTGATAGTAAAGCAAGGGGCAAAAGGCACATGTTGTAGTTTGGGTGGTTTAGGTTGGACATGGCAAGAACCTCTGCTCTCAGGGTCTATCCAAACAGGTCAAACTTTGGGTAAAACCCAGAGAGTTTTAAAATCCCTTTCCTTGGAGGTTTTCAAGACTTAGGCAGACAATCTGAAACAGACTGAACTAGATAACCTTCAGAGGTCCATCTGACCAGCACTTCTGTGATTCCTCTAAGCACTTCCATTTATTTAACATTAATTATTTGACTTGTAGTTGTTAAACCTTTCACATAAGGACAACACCAAAAGAAATTATACAGTAACATACCTCAGTAATTTCTCAGTATCTTTTCACCATGGAGAGATATGTAATATTGCATATTGGTCATTTACCATGAAAGACATAAACAGCTCTTAATGAGGACCAGTGTAGAATTTAAAGTTTGTGAAAAATACCCTGGCAAAAGATCTCACCTTGCAAATATCGCAATAAATGGCAACATAACAGTTCCTTGAAGACAGAGGGAAAGAAAAACTTTTGCAAAATATATATTGGTTGGAATAGCTCAGCAAACACAAATTGCCTGGAAACTCAGGAAGTTGAGTGGCCAAGACTTCATACAAGCTGCAGACAGTTTTAAGTTGTGCGATTGGACTTGTAAAGAAAAGGCAGGGGTCTCATCTGTGACTGCGTGACCTTCCTTCCATCCCTTTACTCCCACAACACAGACTTCTGCTAACTATGGCTGTTTCTTAACATTCAAGTGCAGCAAAAATATTCCAATGTATTACTAACCTGGCACTTGCAACACTGTGAGAAAAAACTAACACAAAACATGGTTAAATAAAACCCAATGATTAAGGAATTAAATTATTGTCTAAGGCTAACATATCTTTATCATTTTTAGATCATTTTATATTTTTAACATTTCATTTGTGCCATAAATTAAATCATGCAGTGTGATGCTATCTACAGGGGTAAGCAGCAGTCTCAAGAGCCAGATCTGGGACACACTGACTCAAATTAGTTGCTGCTTGTCAGCTGGCTGGCACCTGATGGAAGAAAAAAATCTACAGCTCCTCTCCCTCTACCCATTGCCTTTTTAGTCAATTTGTTTTCAGTTCGAAAGGTTAGTCAGCACCCTGAGCCCATGTGTCTAGTAGAATCCTCTCAGCTCAGAATAGCACCTATGCTCTTCCCCCGTACCACATATCCCCCCCTGCCTGATATCACACCTGCTGCACTTTTCTGCAGTACCTGTGGCTCCTCGCCATGTGTCCAAGATGGCCTTTTTCACCTATCAACAGGGTAAAACACAGGCTGGGTATGACAAACTACAAAACAGAGAAATAATGTATTGGCCGTAACATATGTATGTGAGAGCCAGCTGCTTCTAAACAAATGGGTAACAGCAATTTTACCCCAGTAGTTACACTAATACTCTTTTGCTCCTCTGCCTAGAGAGTGATTTTCAAAAAAAGCATTTAATGATATTTATTATACATGAAAACCTCAAGTCTGGTCAAATAGTGTTGAAACTGGCCTCACATATGAAAAACTAGTAGAAGGGAGACTGATAGATGGATGGAGAGTGCTTCCATCTCTAACAGCAATTTTTTATCCGAAAAACAAAAAAAAATTAATTGAATAGTGAATATGACAAGTATCTAAAGACTCAACACAGCTTTCTAGGCATGTATCAAAAAACTAGAGGATGCCCAGGCAGGAATTTTGCCTCTTCACAAAGGCAAGTAGAGCTACAAAAAAAACTTAGAGGGACAAAAAGATAAGTTTCTAAAATACTGCAGACTCAGCAGACTTACACTTTCTTTCCGAGTCAGAGGTTTTGCACTGTTAGATAGTTTGCAGGTAAAATAAAGACAAGAAAATTAATTATCTGACCATACTAAAGAAATGTGAAAATATTGCATTCAAAAAAACGCACACAAAGCCCGAAAGGGAGTAAAGAGTGCTAAGTCAAACAGAAGATGACTATTTAAAGCCTTCCTGAAAGACTGGAAACACTTTAGTTAAATAAGCAGTGCAGGTCTGTGCGATGTTTAATTAGAAACCAGACAGCAATAGGAACAAAAGGCTCAAAATGGGGAGAAAGTCCTTTTTACAACTTTAAGACTGTGAGAGCCTGCAAAAGAGAAACTGAGCAATGGACAAGTATTGGAGGGAAAGTACAATTTTATTACCATGAACCGCACTATCTATCCATGACCATACAAATATGTCCAGGCAAAACTAAAGAGGAGAAACTTGTGAAATACAGTGAGTATATACTAGGAATCAGCATGAAAGAAAACATAAGTGGAATTAAAAAAGAGATTTATTATCACCAGCCTTCGCAGGAAACTGCTACATTTGACAGAAGCATTCTGCCAAAGCTGTAATATAAGGAATGACAACATCTTAAGGAAAAACATTTTTTTTTTTTCCTGTATAACAAAGGAAAAAAAGAACTTTTGTGGGAATTCATACTGATTACTAAAACACAGTAAAGCTTCAATCATACCATGGTGTACTGTGAGGGACAAGATATACCTGTTGAGGTTTTGTATGAATAAGATTAAAATCATTATTTTGAAAAAGTAAGCCTAAATGTTTCAGAATTTAGAGTACCTATTATAAAGCTAAAAATATGCCAAATACTAGGTGTCATGAAAAGTTGACATCTTAAAAGAACGTGAGGCAATGTAGATAGAGATAAAATCTGTAGGTAAAGAAATGCAATCAATATCGAAATAGTGAAGGAAAACAAATTCCCTCTTAATAAACAAATACAGAAGAAAACACTGGCAGTGCAATGATAAAAAAAGTCTTATGCTGAATATGTAAATGTGCTATAATTATAGATTAATGGTACAAAATGGCATAATTAGTTTGGATATGCTATGTTGTTATTCACAGTTTCCAAAAGTAGCGTTATTAGAGAATAGAGCAGCTAAAGAAGTAATCCCATGCTTGAATTGATATTTGCTGACATTCCAAGTGTGGGAATAACTGATAATGAACTGCAATTCGATTACTGTGTTAAGTGTGTTTTAAAAACGTATTATGTACCCATCTCACTTGAAGCACAGTGTATGTCCAGTCCAATGTCCTGCAGAAGGTGTTAATTCTTTTTTAAAGAATGATCTAAGAGAATAAGAATGAAATCAGAGCCCCATGTGACATCATTAACAGGGTAGCATGTTAATGAATTACCCAAATATAAAGACTTTCTTTTGTTGAGATGTTGCTCAGTCTAATGCTGAGAAGGCGGCAGCCATCCAGAGGAAGCCTGGCGAGCTTGATCAGCGAAGTCCAATGGGAACATTAAGAGACATCTTTGGTTTCTTCCACAGGAGGAAGAAAGAGGGACAGTCTCCAAATTTCAAAGATCAGGAGAACATACTGTGGAAAAGCCAGCACAGAGAGCTTCATGGAAAAAACTAAGCATTAATACGGAGGTTCAAATCCACGAGGTGCCACAGAGAACTTCAAAACAAAGGAGGCAAGGCAGGAATTGATTGACAGCCTTTGATATTTGCATTTTATTACCAATAATTTCTATGTTTCCTTTGGAAGAAGAGTTGTAAAGTTATCTGGGCCACAAAGAATTTCATATATTCTGATCCCAGTCAGCAATCATCACTGCTAGTTGACAGAAACATGACAAAGAAGACACACAGACCTTTTCTCCTTTCTATCAAACATATTAGTTAATGTGTTATTTTATCAAAAACACAGGTAAAATCTCTGATCGATCATTCTTTTTAGACAAAAGGAATACAATGCTATTGGGCTGACATACCTATCTTCTAAAAAAGCAATATTCAAATGATGCAAAAAGCTTTATACAACAGTGTTATGAACACAGATAAAACCAAACATATATTAAGTTCTCTTCTGTACTTTCAAATATCTTTCCCACAAAACACAGAATCTGCTTTGCCCCTATAATCAATTTTTGTAATGCAAATATATTCTTCATAAATACTAATTTCCTGGACAGAACATTTTTCATAAATAAATGGCAAAGAGCAAGTCAGTGCCATAGCAGACTAAGTCTGGTAAGCAGATTTCAAAGTGCATTCTTTCTGCTGTTTTATAAAACAAAACTACTTGCTTTTTCTGAAACTCATTCTTAGTTTTCTGAAGTTCTATTTAGGTTTTGAAGACCAAAAAATATCGGAGGTGCTTTAGCCCTGAACAAAGTCAGGAATTTTTTGTAGCCTTTTCAGTGCGTTATTGTCCATTGAGCCAAAAAGTTACGGCAGCATGACAGGGATAGCAGAGGAAGGCAAAAGCCCAGTGCTGGCTGAGTTCCTCCAGCGCAGCATGTCAGGGGGGTTATGTTTCAATTCCTGCCTTCAGCGGCCACCGAAGAGAACTTGCTAAGTACAGAGATGTCTGGAGCAAGCTAATGCCTGGGAAGTTTCATGTAAATGCACTGCTCTATTCAAGTAAAATAATATTTTTTTTCCTGAAGGCCAAAAGAAGAGTTTGCCTTCCTTTATATCAATATTTGAATTTAAAGAAAAGCCTACTTTCTCCACTTCTCTTGTTTTCAGCCTTCCATATACCTCCATAATGATGTGATAATCACCTTGCAAATATGTGCAAGAGCTGCATTATTCCTTTTAAGTTTCTTTCAAAACTGAGCTTATAAAGGTTTACTTTCAAGTCCGTTACCTTCGTCTCAGTAACAAATGATACTTTGCCTTGAAAAATAGTCCTGACTGAAATATTTAGCAACCCTTTCGTACTTCACAAGCTGCATGTGACAAGTCACACTCATTTAAATTTTCAAGTTAACTGATTGTAAATCATTTTAGTTTTTAAAACAAATTTGCTGTAAGAGTATAAAATTATTTCTAGCAAAGTTATATTAATCACCTCACACTTAATTAGTTAAAATTAATTTAGAACAAATATTTTTTCTCCCTGTCAAGAGCTTTCTGGATTGCAAAGACGACAAATGAGGGAAAAAGTGTTATTTTTTTCAAATAGTCTGTAAATCTGTTGTCTATTTCCACCTCTCATGAGTCTCTCAAGAATATCTTGCTGACTTGAGCTAAATGAATGTAAAAGCATATCATGCTCTTTTAGGTTCTCCTAATAACACTATTGATATTTGAGTATCTTAAGCAGGTCTTTCTTCATAATAGTGAAAAACAAATTGCTTTCCTTTAAAGTAAAATTTAGAACAAGAAGGTGTTATAGCAAAAATTAAGTAGCAACAAGCATACTCAGGAATCATTTAGTAATGACTCCAACTTACATAAACAAACCAAAAAACATTTATCTGATTTGTTTTCCAAATAGGCATGCTGCAGGGTTCTGCAGTAAAGTGACAACAGCTGTAATTTAGTTAAAATTTAAGTAAAACAGAAAACAGGACCTGAACTACCAATTATTAGTCTAACATGCCATGCATCTAAGATATAGTATCCTGTTGAACTGTGCTAGAAACAGTGTCCACCGGGCATACAGCAGACACAAAAATATGACTTCTAGCTCAGGAGAACCATATGCCATGAAGCACATAATGCTGAGAAGGTATGAACGCTGTGAAACACTTCTGTATGCTTGAACTTTCCTTACATTTTTTCCCTAAACACAGACAGTAGTCACTCCCAGAGGCAGAATCCCAAGTCAGACGGACACTTCTTGTGACCCTGAGCAAACACCCTTGTTCTGATGTTTTTAAGGAAATATGTCCTCCAGGCTCCATCTCTGAGCTCTTCCTTCTAGTAATGCTCATTGCTACGGCAGCTGCACTTCCACAGAATTAGTACCATGTTATTAGCTAGCCTGAATCACTGGTTAGAAACTATTCCATGAAACAAATGTAAATCCCTCTTGGAGTAAGGAGGTTGACAAATACTACTGTTCTCTTTTATTATTACTTATGCTGATATTTCAAGTACTATTTATGCATTCATGCTTGAGTTATAATGTACCATGATTAGTCCTCACATCTCATTTTCCATACTTCTAGTCTTACAGGTCAACTATCAATATGAAACTGTTTCCGCAATCTTGCTAAGAATCTTAGCGATTTAATCACTTTGCCTTCGCAGTAAGATTGTCGAGACAAGAAGAAGAAAGAAAAATATTTTATAATCTACTTAATCTGTTTAAGTAAAAAAAAAAAAAATTATTTTGTGCATTGTAGCTCAAACAGGGAAATGTATAGCTGATTTACCATTCTTGGTATATTCCAAGAAGTATTCTCTCCCAAGCTGGACAAGAGGATGCAGATCAACCATAGGGATAATAAGTATTTCCATTTCCTTCAGGCACCACTCATTCACCTCTCTATGCAGATACTTCCTTCATTCCCCTTTTCCAATGATTTAGTCCTATCTAAACATTGTTTTCATTGTTCTGTTTATTCGACAATGAGAAATGTTTTAACTCCTCATAAATTATAGCACTACCAATTTCAGAAAGTGATTCACCATGCTTCAGCCACTGTGAGAATGGCTTTTCCTTTATAGATAGTTACATTTATAAAAATTGAATCTTCAGGAAATCTTCTTCATTAAGGGTATTTTGAAAGATTTGACTGACTCAAGGGCAGCGTGAGTGAAAATGCCATGAACAAGGGTATTTGAATTCTAACAGATAATTTCTTTGTAGGAAACGCTAATATTCCAAGCCATTCATTTCTATCATCAATCGACTAGTAGATAGTGTAGACAAAGATAGACTTACTGTGTAAAGACATAAAAACTATATCATTATGAAACCTGAATTCAATTTTAGTCAAAGTCCATTATTAAACAGATTATCATCAAGTGTGTCACTCATCTAAGCCTCTGTCGTATGCTTCCCTACTGTAGTAAACATTTTGAGCTGGCACAATCACAAATGATATTTGCTATTCATATCATGTTGTCCTTTGTTTTATAGCACCTGACCATACAACCTTCCATTTCAACCTTCATTCAAATACAGGCATGACTTAGAAGTGATCACCAAATAGGAAAGAAAGAGGACATGAATTTTACGAGGCTTTCTATGGATTTTTTTTTTTTTATCCAATGGAAATAGATATTAAACAGACAATTGCTAGGAAAATATAGGAGATTAGTAATACTGCAAGATGACACACCAGGAAGGAAACAAAAAAGAAAAACCAAGTTATATTAGAAAAATAAATAAATAAATAAAACCCTAGAAAACCACTCAAGTTAATAACCTCCAAAATATCTGGTCCTTAACTATGTGTATGTCTAACAAAAATAGAAAGTGTTCAATATAGAGATTATGAAAAGTTTTACTTGTTGTGGGACCTACTACATAGTCTTCCAAGAGAAATATATCTTACTCTTTACAAAAAGGAGAGAACAGATACTGTCCCCTATCCCTTCCAGGGAAGTTGGCCATCACCAAGTGGAGCTAGCCAGTACTCTTTTGGAAAGGACAAGAACAGAGTATTACATAGATAAAAGAAATAAGACCTCTGAAAAAGTGAAGCCCTTTCTTGAAGTTACCTGAAACATCTGTGCGGGCTTGACAATGTCTTGCTTATCTATACAGCAGAAATGGTCATAACATTTTGCATTAACTCTGCAAGTGACCATCACAGCCAGCAAACAACCTAAGGGCTAGATGTATTACGACTGATAGCACCAGCAAACAGCAGAGTCTTCTCTGAGCCACCTGATGTCAGTAATCCATTAATCTGATAGCCTGTATTGATTCTACTCCTTCCGTATTTCTGTCCTCACTAAACACTTCAGAATTTGCCAAGGATACTGAGAGAAAAAAAAAAAGTGATTTTATCACATCAATCATTTGAACAAGGGCATTCTATTATCTTCTACAGAAATATTTAAGATTCTCACCACTGGGATACCCACAGGCCACAAAAACTGCCTGCAGAAGTTTTATATCAGTTCAAAGCACATATGCATTTGTGTATGCACCTCTAAATGTCATGAGAGAGGAAAGATAAAAGCAAAAGTACTTTCATTCTGCACCACAGTTTCAATCTCTGTGTTCCTTGTGTTTCTTTTCATTCTCATGCTATTAAAAAATGTGACACAAATCCAAATTTCAATGTCCAAGTTACCTTAAAAGAAGCATACTACAGTTTACTGCAACAGATACATCCAGGAAGGTGGGTTGTTGATAACAGAGACCCTAGGGAAGGCTGGTTTGTTGATCAAAGAACTTAGTTAGGGGGAGGTCACATGAATGTAGTTGAACTAAACAAAATCTTATGGTAGTCAGGGAGGTAGAGACAGGTAAGCATCATTTGAGATGGCCTGGGGTATCCCATCAGGTACATGACCCTCCAGAAGGGCCTGGGTCTCTGCAGGTCTCTCACCTCTGACGTCCCTGTGAGGAAGCTTTACATAGGACTCATTGCCTATATTCAGGCAATGTAAAGGAGTGCTGGCTGTCCCTGCAAGCACGATCAACTTAGATTTCAATTTAGGTGTCTTAGTGAGATGGATTTGGCCTCCCTTCTTCACTATATTCAAACAGAGAGCAGATGCTAGCTTTTCCACTCATACAATGTTGCACTGATAAAATAGTATTTTCATAAATTTGCTTGCATAATTTAGCCTTTAGACAATGACAAGTGAAAGAGGCACAAGTACTATTCACATGTAACCGTTAATCATCCAGGAGTTACTACAATCAAGTTTTGTCAAGTTTGTTTCATTTGGATGGGCTGCTGGACAGTAAATAAACCCCTGGAAATTTTCTGAATGCTCTAAATCAGTGGTTTCCAAACTAGAAGTCCAACCTCTAAGTACAGTCATGAACTTCCAAGAAGTCAGTTTTTTCCTCATAATTAAACCTGCATCATGCTAATACAATATTACTAGTTTATAATTGAGATTGTAACTGGAAAAGTATTTAGGAACAAACACCCACACAGATGATGCAAGCACAAAATGAACCATTCCAACAGTCCTCTTGGAACAATTTAGATCACAACTTTTTCTTGGTCCTGCGGCTGTCTACAGCAGAGGTATATTTCACATATTAGTACCCAGAATGTTTGTTCACCTTATGGGCTTTCATTTCATCCAAGTTTTGATCTGTTAGTTCAAGTTATGCCGTTCAGAAGCTAGAATATCCTTTCTGGCTTTGGAAAGAGCACAGAGATTAACTTTGGAAAGCTGAATAAAAATGAAAAGGAATACAGTAGATGCAGCTTGTAATGAAATCAGAGCAGTTCTACTTATCTGAATTCATTAGAAAATTAAGAACTGCTTCTACCTCACTTGAAGTTGTGTTTTTGCCCATGCACCCTGAAATAAGCTGTGGTGCAAAAGTATACATGGCAAGTTATTTTTCTTTCCTCCTGATTTATTTATATGACACCAGCATTCACAGAAGCTAGAATTTTATTATACAGAGTGTCAGTCACAGATATGCACTATATAGAGAGGAAGCACCTCTCCTGAAATTGCTTCAGCAAGTCCTTGTTGCAGATTCAGCGAGTCAGAAGGCTTTTTACTTTTATAAACTCTGTGCTACTGGGCCTGGAACACACTGCGTTCAAAAACTTCTGAAGACGTCACCTCAGAGGGAGCACAAAATAATTGTAATCCGTGGTACAACTAACCCTACTCCAGACTTTTTACTGTACCTCTGTGTGAGAGCTTCTCCAGGATGATCCTCAGGCGCTGAAGAACAGGGGGTGAAATGTCATATTTATAGATGTCTATTACTGGCACTCGCTGACATCTCCCAAATATTCCATCTGCAGGAGAGAGAAAAAGAAAAGGAAAAATATACATTGTTTTCTGAGAGGAAGCAGCGCGTGATGAGATGTGCATTCCCAATGTATCCTAATTATATACTGAAGGAACATTTTGAAAGACATTTTTAAAAGCTATCAAAGAACTAACAAAGTCATGAGACAGGGTATTTTCTACCAAAATAAATAAATACTGGAAAGAATATTAGTTGGAGAAAGAGTCTGTTGTACAAGTTATGCACACAGTTTATTTTATAAAGTAATTTCAGAGGTCTGTCTCCCAAATCTTTTGATGTAAGGCTTCTTTACTGACAATTCAGTGGGAAAAAATATTAACGTTTGGCGCCTACTATGTTGCAGATGAAAAGTGCAGCATCCAGAAATATAAATATTAATTTTCAGAAACTATGAGGATTTGCTGAAACATTTTTAATGCAGGAGCTGTGTGTTAGGCATTGGTAAATGAGAACTGAATCCGTAATGGCTAGCAAAGACTCATTTCAAGAAGTACCCTCTAATGAATGCAATAAAAGAAAGCAGCTCACAGAACAATGAGATATAAATGTGGCCTAATTTATTTAGCTCCATTCCATTTGTCTAAAATGACAGACTCTTCTCATCAATGTCTTTTCAAATCACACCTTCTAATTAATTTAGCTTCTTATTAGTCTTTATTTAGAGAATTGTTCATTTTGAGACAAGCTTCCTGTGTATGTGTGGGAGGAACAGGGAGTTCAAACATTCAAATTACCTTTCTCTTTTTCATACAAAAGACTAATTCAGAGCCTAGGTGCTTCACATACAATCTGACCATCTGCAATTCTAGGCCTCTGAGAAAGAAAGTGGTTTCATTTATTGTTCAAAACAGTTCTTTTCTATATAGTGATCCAAAGGAAGCAATTTAAATGCAACAAGTTTAATTAGCAAAATATTCTACTGCAGTACTAGTTTTAACACAGTAATTACTTCTGCTCTGATATTACATCCATGCTCAAAAAGGATAGCTACATCAGATTAGCAGAAAATAACGGTAAGTATTAATTTGCAAACGTCCATTACTTTCTCTGCTACTTCACAGAGCTAAAAGACTACAAATGGGAACTACTGGCCCAGCTGTTCACTAAACACAAATAATGGCATAAAAGAAAATAAACCAATCCAGGATGCAGAAAAAGGGCATTATTAGCCTTCACTGTTAAACACAAATACCTCATTGAAATTAGCCAACTTTCACTTTCTTTGCCTTTCCAATCCTCCTGTCACTTACAACCGCCAAATTAAGTTAATTCAAATTAAAAACTTACCTCTGAGTCTAATTTTGTTATTGGAAACTAAGTTTAATTTAGAAACCATGTACACAGACCCAGTTTGGTTTTCTGCCATATAATGCATAAAGCAGCTTAACAGCAGATTAAAATATTCATCTCCATTTAAAAACCTGTTGCTGCTGGAAACAAGCAAAGTCTATAAATATCAGTTGCTTGTAAATGGATGAATAACAGGAATAAATAAGGTCCTGATTCAGAAAGGAATAGAAGAACATTTTAGTCTTTAAGAACAAGATTCTTCAAAATGAAACATGACCTGAAATAGCCAACTCTATTTTGGAATACCACCATACCAGCTACAAATAATTAGGACAAAATATATGTTGATATAAACAACTAATATTCCACAATTCTTTAAAGATAACGTACCTTAAAAATAATTATAAACCTATTTTAGAGTCTAGAAAAACTTACAGATGCAGCATAAATTAAAGTTTTTTTGTATTAAGTATCATTTAAAGATATCTCAATGGATGCAAAAGCTAATTCACCCACAAACTCTAGAAGAGACCTAACCTTTTGTTCTAAAACCAGAGTTTTCAGAAACCTTTAGCCTACCGCCTTTGAATAGAACAAAACCTATTTAAATTCTAAAATTAACAATTAGCACATGAGTCTGAGCTGCATTATACAAGCTATCCAAGAACATTAGACCTGCTTAGGGAGAAACTGCAAGTTATTTTGGCTTTTGTACTTGAAATATGGGCATAATAAGCTTTGAAGAGGCTGCAATCACAAATAACGCTCTGCTCTGCTAAATGCAGTAGTAGGAGAGTTGAGAAGGAGCAGTATGCCCCAAGGAGCGGTTGGCAAATACCATCTCTAAAATACAGAGGGTCTTTATAGTGGGGATTACAGTTGGACTGGGGTTGTGCAAATAGTAGATTTCATAGTTCAGTTCAGTAGCTTTTTTACAAAAAGTAGGAATTTTCCCAGGTTTTTCTATTTGTTTGGGGTTTTTTTCTTTTTATTTGATTGCAAGGTTTCTGTGGCAAGATTTAAACCCTAAAAAATTAAATTGAGGATGAGCATTCACTTTCAGGGTGGGGAAAAAAAAGCAGGGGAGGGCGATTTTATAAAAAAATATTTGTAAAACTCCCCCCTTTTTCTTTCCAAGAAATCTACTTGGCAGATGCGGCCCAAACTCTGAAATGGCTTTGGTCCAGCACAAACATCATTTTCAGTTAAATTACAGCTAATGTTTAAAAACTACCCAGCTTAGTCTGCCATAAACTATCCCAAAACACTGTGATCTTTACAGGGAGTAAATACGTTGTGTGTCTTTCTAGACCAGCTGCACCCACCTCTGGCACAGGGCGATATCGGTGGGGCTGTTGCAGCACGCTGGTGTCCGAGCACTGTTGTGCACCTGTTTGACCTCTAACAGCCCCCAATGAGCAAATCGCCCAAAGCTGTCATGGAGCAAAAAGGAAAATGGGAAAACTCCCAGATTTTACAGTAAATGTCATACGGTGGAGGAAGTTCAAAGCATGAGTGATGCTTTAATAACTGCCATTCAAGGAAAAGCCTTCTATGCCTATAGCCATTAAGAGTGTGTTCATTCTGAACTTTGATTAAAATTGTATTCAGAGAAGGAACGTAATATGCAAAGGACATCTGTTCTTTACACATGCCCAGAATGAGGGAAGGTTAAGACAACCGATCAATATACACATATGGTTGCTATTAAAGTGCTATCATTTGCTAACCGTTAGCAAAAAGGAGTATCTGAAATTTCCATAGTAATATCTTATAAGTTATACTTAGACCTGGAAACATCTGCGTTAACAGCATGGTAATGTTGACTTTTAGATGGCTCCTACATTTGTTTCCAAAGAAGAGAGTAAAACAGAAAAATAATATACCCAAGGAGACAGTGAGATGCTTCTTTATGTGTTTGGCTATTTTGCCAATAGGTTTAATATTTGAGAAAGGATGCAAGCATAAATTTTTAAGAGCTGCTATTTAAAATATTGAATTCTGACAAATATATATTACAAAGTTAGATGCTAAGATTAAAAGAAGAAATTTAACCTAACCCAGGTGCTCAAAAAGATCTCAAATAGTGGCAGATGAACCTCTTTTATTAGAGACAACACCCTGGAGCATGGTACATGTATTTACACTGAATATTTATCAACTTCTAGTGGAAAAAATACAACTGACAGATTAAACAGTGAACAGGTCAAAACACAAGTTCTGGGAGGCTGATTTTTGAGGGACATTTAGAAGCAAATGGAAAACTCCCATCTTAATGCATTATTATGTGTACAGTTCTGGTCCCCGCTATACACAAAGGGTGTGGACAGGCTGGAAGGGGTCCACCAAGATGATCAAAGGACTGGGAAGCTGCCATACGAGGATAGGCTGGGAGAACTGGGTTTGATCAGCCTTGAGAAAAGGAGGCTTAGCAGGGATCTCGTCCCCATGTACCAGTACTTAAGGGGCAGCTATAAAGAAGATGGAGACTCCCTTTTTACATGGAGTCCCATGGAGAGGACTTGCTCTTGGGGAGATTCTGATTGGACACCAGAGGGAAATTTTTCACGGTGAGGACAGTCAACCATTGGAATAATCTCCCCAAGGAAGTGGTTGACTCAGCCATGTTGGATGCCTTTAAGAATCATCTGGACAGGGTGCTGAGCCATCTTGTCTAGACTGTGCTCTTCCTAGGAAGGTTGGACTAGATGATCCCTGAGGTCCCTTCCAACTGTGATTCTCTGATTCTGTGTGACTATTGCCCATTTGCGATTAATTAGTGGATATTTATGATCTCTATTACCTACTGAGGAAGGAAGCACCACATTACATTCATGACTGGCATTAGGCACTGAATTATATAAGAAGACAGCATGAAAAACCATAGTCTGAAACACAGTTTTGAAAAGTTCATTGTACCAACATGTTCACTTGGTAAGGTAGACAGGCATCACATGCTTAACAGGCACTAAAAAGTCTTTGGAAACTTGCACTGAGTGACTGCTTTCACCTTGAAAGCAAGACTATTTGTGGGCAGCTGATTCATTCAATTCATTTTAAGTAGTGTTTCCTACAAAAAAAAAAAAAAAACCAAAAAAAAAAAACCAAACACCACCAAACCCAGTGTATAATAAATTGTCCTTTGCTGGAGAAGCAGATCCCATCCTGGAACCACCGAGTATGGCTAACCTGACAACTGAAACTAAGGTATACAAGACTTGGCACAGTTTTGAGTAATACCAGCAAAAAAAAGAATGAGTTCTTGTTGAATGTATTTTGCTACTGAGCAAAGCTACGAAGAGTGGTAGAGACACTGGAGCTTGTCTGCAGACTGATGAAGGCTTGATAGATGTAAATTAAAAGACTGTGTTCTGCAGTAATTAACTATTTAGATTTACATGCAGTGAAATTTTCACATGGCACTGACAAGTAATGCTTTGAAGCACCCAGTTCTTCTGCTCTTCAACCTTCCTGCAGCAGCTGGAAAGGTTGCGATTCTCTGGACAGTGACAGTACTTGCATAAATGGGTCAACCAATGCTTCAGCTTCCTTACCCTAACTACCTGGCAATTGTTAGAAAATTATAAATTAGAGCTTTGTATAAAAAGTTTTCCCCTACATTGCAGGCATCATGGTTTGGTCCTGTGTCGTAATGTAAACAAGAAAGTCCACAGACCCAGCAGTGTGTCAAATGGCATCTGTTGCCACCTTTGACTGTATCATTTATGCTCTTGCAGTTAATCAGAGAACTTCCCCTAATGTTTCTGCTGAGTTTTCAGTGGGCATCGTTCTTCAGCAACTTAACCTTCTGTAAAAAAATCATTCTTTCTTCTCACTGAATATGGACATTACTTCACCATCCTTTCCCCAGCTATTGGTTTAAGGTGCTGTAATGTCCAAAAGTAGGCCAGGACTAATGAAAAAGCCAGTACTTGATGTCTTATAACCCAAGGCTAGAGCCTGACTTGCCTACTGGAAAGATTCATTTTCCAATGGGAAGCACAATATTTGCATCTCAAAAGTCTCATGGTACTGGACTTCAAGGTCATACATGTTAAATGTTTTAGGAAGCGTGAAGGAGACTGTTGAAGCATTTGACTCTTCTCTCACTGCTATTTCTCTCCAGTACGGTGTTTGTTTTCAAAATCCTTTAAAAAAAAAAATTTAAAAAAAATGCTACAGTTCCTCAAAGAGAACTCTTAAGTTGCATACTAGGAGGCAGAAGACATAGTCCATGAAGCCACATTCAACATTTACAAGTAAGCTCTTCAGAAAACAGCATCTTTTTAATATTCCATTTATTTAAAGTGATTCATTCATCATTTATACTTCTACTTTTAAATTATCTTTACAAGCAAGGTAGAAATGATACAGATAGAGCAACAGTGGCTTCTACAGTGTCATTTCTCATGCAGTGTTTAGCAAATATTACTCCAATGCTTTCGAACAGCAAATGCTTACAAGTCTCTCACTGCAGCAGTTTGTCAGAAAAGCTGCTGCTTGCAATCACAGTTAACTGCATTGCAAACCTGCAGCGCTCCACAGAGAATGCAGCCTTCCTAGGAGGCAATCTCCCCGTGTTAAACTTTTAAAACCTTTTTACAATTTTATTTTGCTTATCTCTGTGCAGCCTCAGTAGTCCTTGGTTATTTCCATTTCAGAGCAGTAATAGTGGCATCTAGTGGACAGTTTCATGCTGAGGGATCAGTCCTGGAGCACACGCTGTTCACCTTCTAAAGTTATTGCTTTCAGATCCATTTGACTTAAGCTGGAATACATAGCTATGCAGTTACAGCCACCCTCAGTCCTATCCTTCCCTGTCCTAATGGCTGACAGGCATGTGGAAGTTTTACAGCAGTTATTTAAAATTAACAAATACAATTTTAAAAAAAGGCTAATATATTTGTTTCTAGAAGTAATGCATTATTAAGGCAAGCAAGGAAAGTGCATAAGATTGTTTTTAAAGTGTATGTGGTGCTGTTCTGCTTTTGATAGTGTGTTAGGCACAAAACATTATGCAATAAAAGTAAATCCTCAACTGTAAATAAAACACAAAATATACTTCTTGTAGATTTAATAGAAACACCGTAAGCAGAAAACAACAATGTAAGATGTTCTAAACTTGATTTTATTTTTAATCCAACAAAAAAATACCATGCAGTGGATACTCTTACTAACAGTCCAGTAAATACACTCTTCCTCAGTTACTAAATGAACTGCTGCCTGGAAGGCAAAGGCAACTTTGGAAATTTTGCTGAAAGCCAGACCACCTAACAGTCCTATAAAAGGACTCTAACAAGATTTAATGCCTTTTGTCACCTCTCTGGATACAGTCATTTAAGAAAAAAAGTGGACGGCTGGTCTGCTTTCAACCAAAAAAAACCCCAAAACTGAAATGCCAGAATATTTCTGCAGATTGAAGGAATTGGATAGCATCTTAGCGACTGTGAAAGTGCTCATATTAAAAGATAAAAGTTCACATTAACAGCAGCATTAGTTAGCTGTTGTGCAAACATTGTGATAGTGCTGGGATTTGCAAAGCCCCAAATCATCCTGAGGCACATCTGAGAGCAAATAGCTCCTCTGGGGCTTACAGTCCCCTTGTCTCAAGGAGTAATTCTGAGAGCAAGTTCTGGAGGACTCTGTTCTTCCTTCATTAAAAAAGATATAACCTTCAATAGGGGGAAAATATCACTTCAGGAACTCTGTTTCTGTGCTACCCTGCTAATTTAAGTGGTGGATTGTACAGTCCCAAAATATTATGCACGTTGAGGTTTTTTTTTTAAATTACAACAGAAATATGTAAATTGTAGGGAAACTAAAAAAAACATGCTCTCTCTTGAGTACAGCAAAAGGAGGGAAGGAAAGGATTGTGAAAAAGCTAGCTACAGTTTAACAAAGCAAGAGGAGAACAGGCTCACCATGAAAAGAAGTGCTACCCACTTCCAAAAAGCCCCTAAGTTATTCAGCTAAGAGAATGAGAGGTCCAGATTTCAATGCCTACTTTCTGCAATTCAGAGCACAGAAATGAACCTCAGTCTTAACAGGTCGTACATAGGCCTCCCAGCCACAGAAATAATGGCCGTGCCTTGGGAGGAAAGGGCAGGAGGGAGTTTAAGAAAAGGAAAAATAGAGATTAAAAGAAAGCAAGTCTTAAATTTTTGCTGCTAGAGCTAATTTTCCTGTTGAATAATGCCTGAATAACTTGGTACTTCTTAGCAAACCAAACTTGAATTTTCCACAGCCTAGGTAACTATGTGGAATGAAAGCTGTGCTTTTTGGCTCCATGATGAGGACAAGAAAGGATGACAAAGCAGTGAATGAATCAGCATTTTCCACATCCAGATGACCGCTGCAGTCTGTAGGCTGAAGAAACCATCTGCCTCTACTTTTGATCACAGAGACCAACCCAGACTAGAGAAAACCTTTGAGAAAAAAAAAAAACAGGAAGCTCTAGTTGTAATATATTGAGAAGACTTTCCTAAGCAAAACTACATATCCAATATTAGCTATGATGTGTCTAAGAAAAAACAGCTTGCAATCAAAACCACCTGAACAGCAACTCCTTTTTTTGTCAATACTGGTACTAAAGAGAAAAGGGAGGAAAAACTTTAATGTATAAATCCTCCTCCAAGAGGAAAAATACTTTAAATTCCAGTATAAGACAAGTATTAGTATACTTACAATAAGGCTATCTCTTTAGCATATTTAGTCATTGGACTACAAGATTGACATGTAAGTTTCTGCTTTACATTGCTATCTCATTAGAGAGAAATTGGAGCCATGTACCACCCCCCACCTAGAATAAGCTATTTCTTTCCAGAAGAAAGACAGAAGAGTGCACTGAATTCTGACTGCGTCATTGCCAGAAAGATATGAACAAATTAGAGAAGCTCAGAGAAAAGGGAAAGAATGGAAGTAGCCACATAGATCCCTAAGCACTGAACTATCTGAGTCTTTATGGGAAAAGACTAAAAGTTTATGCAACCTGGTTGATTATTTATGGGAGAAACGGAGTGAAAAGAGAAAAATGAACAATATGAATCAGAACAAGTTTCAAGCAGGGAGAAACTACTCTGAAGCTGTTCAACTCCCTCCTAGAAGAGTAATGGAGCTCCTATTGCTTACACTGTTTAAAATTAAGACAGAGCAATGGGGAATGATGAAACATGAACAATTCTTTATTTTACTCAATGTGCATTTATGAACAGAGGTTACTGAAGGGACTAAGAATTTATTTATGGAAGCAATGAGATGCAAATATACTAATGCTTATTTATGCACACTAATTTTCCAAGTATCACTGAGATGTACTTCAGTCACTTCAAGGATCCCCATTACGTTTTTGGTTGGTGCCAAGAACTACTTTGGTGCTGGCAGTGTCCTCACTGTGTGATCAGACTGTAGCTGTTATTGCATCTGTACTCCCAAGGCAAAAACAACTCTCCAAGGAAAGATGTTCAGCAAAATGGATTTCTGCATTAATTTTCATTTTGTATTAAAAACAAAGTAGTGAAAGTTTTAACTAAGTCGTCTATAAGCCAAGAGCTTACATTTTAAGAGTTAGTTTTTACGGGTTTGCAGGATACAGTGTTCTCATGAAAACACAGCTAATGACCTATCCTTTCATATTCATCAGATGCAGTATCTAATGGTTGGAGAAAACTTGGTTTATTTCTGACCTCTGCCAAACCTGAAGTTTTCTAGATCTTTGCAAGAAAATATTGAGACAGCAGATTACTTCTGTAATCTGAGCTACTGAATTTATTCCTAAATGAAATTGACTTCAGACATGCATGAAATTATAGTAATAAAGATCTCCATCTTGTTCCCTAGCTGCAAAGTGTTACAAAAATTATGGAAAATTATGTTATGCTAACCTGAACACATCAGCAGAAATTTTCAATGCGTTCCTTTATGATGGGGAGGGGAAGCCCTTATAAAGTAGGGTAACTTCTAAGAATGCTGCACCCTGTGGACTGATTAAAACTGTTTGGAGCTACCTCAGAAATCTCTGCAACTTGCTTGAGTATGAAATATGAGCACGCCTATAGAAGCCACAGCACATCAAGCTGCCTCTGGCAGCTTACACACAGGCGCTGGAACAGCCAAGAACCTCACCTCTAACTTTGACAGAGGGATGCTAACAGTTTCTGCTGAACAGTCTGGAGAGCGTGAAAAATCTTGACAGTTTTCAAGCAAATCACACTTTAAAATAGCTAAATATGATGTTACATACCTAGGACCACCTATCAGAAACTGCATTTGGAAAAGTTATTTCTATCACAACACATTAGAGGTCCAAAAGCAGCCGCCCCCCCGCCGCGTGACGGAGCCTGAGCACCACCCATAGCTTTGTCTGGGCATAAGACATTACAGTCCTCCCTGCTTGGTTCAGACCCCAGCGTTCAGTCTGAGGCAATACCAGCGCAAAAGCACTAATAAGGTTTGTGGATATAAAGTTGGAAGAAGGAGGTGACATCATTCAGTATGCTACATCGATGAGGTCAGTGTAGGAATACAGAGTTCTGGTGTCCACATTTTAAAATTAATGATGAATTTCAGAAAGGGCACGGAGAAAAGCAAAAGACATTATCTATGGGCTGGAAAAAGCCCTACAGTGAAATGCCTTTTCCAGCACAGAAGTCTTCAGAACAGAGGATGATCTTTTGTCTCTATAAGTAAGCCTGCAGACAGATGAAATGATACGGGAACAGAGACCTGGAACAGGGCTGGGAGAAGTTTCAGAAGTATTTAATTCTCCTCAGTTTTGTGTGTTATTGTCATAACAACTATTACAATTTGCAAGTGTCTGAAATTATGGTACGAATGAATCTGAAAAGTGATGTTTTCCTGCTTTTGCAATGGGTGCGGAGACCCCTCAGTGCATGTGAAATGTGCAACCCCAAATTGCTTCCTATCTTATTCACAGAATACATACAATTAACAGGAAATATTTAACATTTAAGCATACTTATAAGTTGCAATGTGCTTTTTAAAATACTGTGTACAATTAAAAGCCATTATTTAGCTGGAGTTTGGGGGCAGAATTTAAGCTGCTCACAGCTTTAGATTCTCCTGCAATTTGAGTGGTTAAGTACAGAAGTTGTATACTCAGCATATATATTTCTTAAAAGAAGACAGAATAAATAAGAATAATTTTGAACAAAGTATTCATGCTACAAAAGGAGGAAATAACAGTTCATCAAAGATGCAAAATAAAAAAAACTTGAAAGCCAGGACTACAGGATCAGCAAAAAACCCCACTGAAAGAATATTTTACTAATGAGCACCATACTGTATCTTTCTAAGTTTCTCCCTCATACTATATTGCTTATGAAGTGCCAGATTCTTGCCTGGGATAACAAAACTACACAGAAAAACAGTATATCTGTTTGCTGTCTCGTCTTATACTTGAGCTGAATGCTCTTCCAGGCAGATACCATCACTTCTTTTTAATATGTTTTGATAGAACTAACAAAAAGGATTGCAATCCTCGGCGAAGAAAAATGCCTCTACCCAAAATCTATTCTGAAGCTTCTGCTGCATTATTGAAAAAAACAATACACATTTAAATAATATTGCTGAATTTATGACACTTATTCAATCAATAACTATTCACCCAGATCTCTGCACAAAAGCCACTCTTCCCAGGAAGGGTCACCTCAGTTTCACTCTTCTGCCAGTGCTTTGCTGTTCCCCAGTTATTCAACCAGCCAAGCCTACGCTCCCCTTCTGGCCAACAGTAAGGTTTTCAAAGACCTCTCCAAAGGCAAAAATGTAAACAGAACTGTACAATCACTAATGAAAGCATTTTTAAAAAATAAGGGGAAAAGGAAACGACAATCCTAAAAAAGTCACAACCGTATATCCCTAGCCTTATTTCAGCTCTAATTTGCCTGTCAACAAAATCCTTTTCTAAAGAAAAATAATTTGAAAATACCAAAACTAGAAAGATTTCCAAGCCACACATAGATATAAGCAATTTTTGATGCATCCAGGTATTTTTGTTTAATCTAGGCATCAACCGAAATAGTTTTATCTTTTAATCCAACTTCTGCATATCTAGTTCCTGCAATTTATCAGTGTATTCCGTTTATTTCTTGAATGTCACTAAGAACAGGAGCCAGAGACAACTGTTAAAAAGATTTGCTGCTATTTTCAGTGTTTATGAATGGACATTGTAGGAGCAGAACATCCCATTTCTCTCACACCTCGAGCATCAGCCTTTCAAATAAAAACGTTCACCCCAAAGTCAAGAAAGGACAGTCCAGAAAACAACCTACAAATTTTAATAAATTCAAGATTTTAAAGGCTGCACCCTAAGTCTTTTACACAAACTTCATTTGCCACAAAGTTCATATTCTGCCTAAACCACTGACTGCTGTCATATTTGGTGCAACTTGTTATGGGTGGAAAGATAAGCAGCAGGGCAGCAAAAAGAGGAGGTTTATCTATGGCAGCTAATCTCCTCAATCAACAGCACTCAGCTCTGCTTAACAGCCGTTGCCAAGTAACAAGGACCAGCTTTTCTTATCGGCTTCATAATGTTTCATTGACTATTCAGACTAGAATAGAAAGCTGTGACACTCAGGGTTATAAGCAGCACAAAATGAAAATGGCATATTATGTGGTATGAAGAAGAGAAATCTTTTAGCCCTCACCTTATCTGGACAGTGACTGTTACAAAAAAAAAAATCATCTACGATTTTCTGCTCTGCTTATTTTAATATCACAAAACAAACAGAAAAAATATATCTACATAAACAAGATTTTCTTTTAACATTGTTGTTAGGTCCTCAGCAATTCACTGACATTACTGATACCTCTTATACAGAGAGGCAAGAGTGGTGGAGATCCCCATTACATTACAGAAAAGCAAGCATTCGGTGCTTAATCTAAAGCTTTTCAGCAGCTCCAGTGCGTTGAGGGATATCTTCTCACAGTAGGCTGGATATTCCTCAAACCTTGATAACCATGACCAAAATAAGACAGTCGATTCAAAACTGACAACATTACATTTCTTTAACAGTATTACTACTTCTCTCTCCTGTCTTCATCTCTGCAGAGATTCTGATTTTCTGTTTGAGTATTGATACTCTTCATGTACTGGAACAGGAGTAGAAAAGCCTTATTGCTATTCTGATTGGGATTCTTCTGATTTTTAGTATAATCACCTTTTCTGATTATCTGGTTACTAAAATTTAAATCTGGGGCCATCCAGAATTATGATGAATTGTAAGTGTCATTGTATTTGCATGTTATAATCAGCCTACACAGAATTACATCATTACCCACCACAACAAAAGTGGTAAATAAGTAAGAGAATATATTTAAAGACATCTGCAGTATCAGAGAACCTAATGATATACTGCCCAAATTAGAAAATAAATTTGTTTACCTTTATCCCACCCCGAGGAATGACTAACCATCCCCCAGTCACCATATCCAGAGAGCTATGGCCCCTCAAAGTTTTGTCTTTGTTATATTTACACATGCCCAGATGTGTAATTTTACACTCACGGAATTTTCTGTCTCTCACACAAAGTTCAGGTTTACATTTCAGGCGAATATTTATAAGCATTTGAGGTTGCAACTACTTCTGAAGAATGTCGTTTTACCCAGTCTCTTTCTGCACAAACTCCAATACATTCAGTTACTGTTAAGTGCATGGCTAAATTTACATTCATTGCAAGTCTCCCAGATGCTACTGGGAATATTTCCATGCTTAAAAATAACTGTTTGCTTAAGCAATTGCCTCTACTGCAACCTCAGTGTCATGGCTGTCTTGCTTTTACAAAATTTTAGAAAAACCTGAAAAAAATAAAAGCAGTTGAAAAATTCTGCAAGTATCATATCATACCCTTCAGGATATTTTAAAGCTTTACTGTAATATGGAGCCCCTAGGTGAACATAATCTACGGAAACAGAAACACATCTTTCTCTGGCACCGAAGTTCCCCATGCTGATGTGATTTCAAAGCACTGATTGCACTAGGCTGAAACGTCTCATGTGATCGTGATACAGTGTGATAGAGCTATGGGCTCTCTCACATTTGAAATGGGAAATGGGACTGATCTTCATTTCACAAAGGCATAACTGTTGTTCTTTCAGTGAAAAATAACTTCTGAGATACGCTCCCAAAGCTCACCAGATTCTCACTAGTTAACCTGCAGTTTTATCTAGACAATGTATTTACATCACCTAGAGCAGGGTTATCGACTTCTCCGCCTACCCATCTCCTTCCACTTTCACCATAAATGAGAATAGAGAAATTTCAAATATGAGAAAGTATTATTTCTAAGAACAAATAAAGGTAATTTTTGTTTTCATATGAAAAAGCCTGAGTTTTAGGAAAAAGTGTTTTAAAATCTGATTCAGACCACCAAACCTTATGTACGAGGTTGGACAATAAGTTAGGAACATGGTTGCCGCAGGCCTCCTCCCAAGCTACAGAAGAGAGGGGGGCACATGCTGAAGGTGATTTGGCTAAACCAAAATCTAAATCATTAAATTGAAAGATACATGCCTTGATATGAATAAAGTCACAAGGCTTTGATGAATGAATTAGCCATAACAAAAGAACAAACTCTCGAAAAATCTGTGGATACCACCTTAGCTGAGATGCTACTATCAGTTTTCACCCAGCTTAGCTTTTCAACTAATCAACACTAAAAGGAGGTGTTACACCTATTTCAACTTACTTAAGTACAATAATAAGGTATAAGAAGGTTCAAAGAGAGAGGTATTGAGTTTTCTTCCTGCTCGCAAATAAGTAAATTTATAAATTTATTACTAATTTGAATATATTGATTTGTATCTAATTGAATTTATCTATTTGAAATTATTACTATTTAAATAATTTACGGAGCATTGTTTTAACCAAAATGTAACAACACACACACACACAAAAAAAGCGTTTCCACATATATTCCCTTCACTACACTTCCATGAAAATATATAAACTGGAGAAAAATAAAATGGGAACATCAGTAATTTTGGTTCTTAAGACACTTACTTTTTGCCTTCAGCCAGGGCCAGAGCATTAAGATCTTAGTCATGGAGAGGTGACAAGGTTCATTAAGAGCAAATGATGGCATAGACTAAAAGAAGCTGTATGTATTTCATCTTTTCATCTCAGAAGAAAATGCAGCCTGATATAAATGAGAGGCCTCTTCAGCCATGACCACATAGTGTGACACAGAAGCAGGTCCTGCAGGTGATTGTGGGACTCAAGTTTTGAGTACCATCAAGAAGAGTGCACCAACTCTTGAGGCCAAATGCTGTTATGTTAGGATATATCCATCACCTGAAGTTGCTTCTTAAAATATTAGTACAAGAAGAACAACTAATTCTCTGGCAATTCACAGAGAGTATAATATCTCAAAAATCCATTTAAATTTCTCTTTGAATAATGTATAATTGTCCCTTTACTCCTGTGCCGCATCAGTAGTGACATTACTTCTGAACATTCACATCAGGATCCCTAAGGGCCAGATTTTCAAAGCTGAGCACATAACACTTAAGGAGCAAAGGAATAAAAATATCACAGAGGCACAGGTATGGAGGATCCACAATTTTGTGTGTGCATTAAATCAGTTGTACAGGCTGTGTCACAGGCAAGCAAATAGTAACTGCAGGTGCAGATAAAGCAGTCATTTCCATATTATGATGTATAACCTAAGGAAGATGGCTAGGCCAAGATCAGGGCAGAGGTTACTGCTGCTGTTTTGACTTCTGTCCCACAGGGGTCCTGTTCCAAAACTGTAATTTTAAAATCCCTGTCATGTTGTTGCAGTCCCTTCATGTTTTTGGTATCTGGAGTGGAAAAAGAAGGGGAAGGAATTGACTGAATAGAACCTAACAGTGCTAAACAGACACTGGAATAGAAATTTTGCAAAGCAATGAAGTTAAGATTCTCTTCACAGAGTATAAAATCTTGTACTCAAAAAACACCAGGCCTGTCTGAAAAATATAGTTTCCATACAGATCCATCACTCTAGTAGAACCATTAGAAGTGCCCTCTTTTTACCTACAGGCAAAGCACTTATGCTAAGCTGCTGCCATACATTTAAGGAATTGATTTCAACAGCACTCTGGTTTGGATTTCCTTTTTTTTTTTTTTTTAAAAAGAAGGCTTCAGAATAATTTCTACAAAACCAACATGGATCATCTTTAATTACTGCATTGCAACCATGGCTATTTAAAAACCCAGTCTCAGCAAAGTAGATGACAAACATTAATGAGCAGTAATGCACACATGGTATTGTAAATGAAAGGATAATGAAAGCAATTTATTTGAAAATTAAAATATGATCAAGAATGGCAGTCTGTACTAGGACCCAGATGCCAACAGAAAGCAACCAATGTGCAAGCAGACTGTCATTAATTTGGGAACTGTAGGAAATTGCTTTCCTTTCTTTGACAGTTTTTAATATAAAGTACCTTAACTAATAGACAACACGTATACATTGGCAGCCACAAGACCTATGGAGATTTTTAGAAGAAATAAAGAACGCTACAGGGAAAATCTCCAAGAAGAGACTCTCCAAGAAAGAGAGAGGGGAGTACATTTAGAAGATATTTCATATTTTAGCTAGGATGAATTACACTGTGCAAAAGTGCCTCTCTACATTGGCTCTGGAGAGACTGTCAGTTCTTCACTCGCACTCAGAAGAGTGCCTAAACTGAGGTCAGGTGAACCTAGAGCATCTCTCCAACAGCAGGTGCTCACACCAGCACCTAATTAGGAACAGGACACTTGGGGAGACCCCAAAAAGCAGGTGCACTGGAGTTAGCTAAATGCATGCATAGGAGGTGCAGAAGCAATTTAACTACAGTAGTTCTCCCTCATATGCATTAATAAGCCTTTCTGAGATGATGCAAATATGTTTAGGATCTAAACTGGTTCCATCTAAACATCTAAACTGGTGTGGGATGCTAGTTCAAGTCTCTATCAATTCAAGGACCTCTGAACTTTGCTCAAATCAGAACATAGCATACCTTGAAAATCTGAATTACTATTAGGTACTAAAAAATGCTTTTCTTCGGGTTGTAATGGGGTTTTTTTGTTTGTGGTTTTTTGTTTTGTTGGTTTTTTTTTTAAAAAAGTCTCTGCTTATCCCAAGTTGCCATTGTCACAAAAGCAAACCACACTCAGCTGATTGCTATTAAGTTGTCATATATACTCATATTTAAGCATTCAAGTTTGAAAATGTCAACTTAAATACCTTTATCAGAGGCAATATGTCAGAGGTGTTTGAGCTCCGTGACAAATTACTAAACGACACGACTCCAAGACCTACAAATATGTCAGGATATACAAAAAAGTTATTGAGAAAGATTTCTCTTTTTTAAAAAAAAAACTGATTAAAAGATAAGAGGGAGCTGTGCTGAACAAAGCAAAAGGACCCCTCTGTCTTGATCATACTAAGCCCGCTTGTTTTGTTCCAGCTTCGGCAGGTCACGTATCAAATATTTATCAGCCTGATTCAGAAATTAAATAGTCTTTTGAATAGCTGTTCTCATGGAGATAAAGTTCCTGCTAAGACCCATCTTCTGTTATAAAAATCCACATCATAAACGTATTAACTTGGACCTAACACAGCATAACCAGCTGGTCAAAAGAGGTGATTATCTTGCTGTATTCAGCATTGGTGCAGCCTCCCCTTGAAAACTGTGTAGTTTTGGCTCCCACAATTTAAGAAGAATGTGAAAGTCCTTGAAAGCATTCAGAGGAGGGCTACAAAGCCAGTGAAAGGGCTAGATGGCATGTCCTGTGAGGAGTGGCTGAGGGCTTTGTACTTGTCTAGTTTGGAGAAAAAGAGGCTGAGGGGTGCCCTCATTGCTCTCAACAGCTTCCTGAGGAGGCTGTTGGAGAGGGAGGTGCTGATCGCCCTGGTATCCAGTAGCAGGACACGTGGGAGTGGTTCAAAGCTGCACCAGGGGAGATTTAGGCTGCACATCAGGAAGCATTTCTTTTCCAAGAGGGTGCTCAAACACTGGAACAGGCTTCCTAGAGAGGTGATCAATGCCCCAAGCCTGACAGAGTCTGACACACTTGGACAATGCCCTTAATAGCATGCGTTAACTTCTGGTCAGCCCTGAAGTGGTCAGGCAGTTGGACTAGATGGTCATCGTAGGTCCCTTTCAACTGAAGTATTCTATTCTAAGGTTCCACTTCAAAGCAAAACCAAATATTCTACTACTATGAACAGGATTTTGTTGTATATTTACTAGAATGTTTCTGCAGATGATAAAAGGAAAATCAAGGTAATCAATCAATAGCTTCTTTCACCATATTTCTTGAATAAATTTATAATTTATGTATACAAATCACTTATCCTCCTATTAAAAGGCATCCCAGAAAAAGAAATTTCATCAATATGGCTCCCAAGAACGAGTATTTTCCACTGTATCTAAGGTCTGAGGAGAACTTCTTACTCAAGACTTAGCTGCGCAGTGAACACAAAACCTCTTAAGCAAGGTTGTACACTACAGACAGCTTCCATCCATTTTTGTCTCGGATAAGATATTACATATAATAATAGTCTGTGAATATATTACAACTGTAGAAGTAAATATCTGATTACCTAAAACAAAACTGGCAAGTTTTTAGGGGTAACACCTCTACCCCAGTGGAGCTGAACTGGTACCTTGTGACTACTAACACCACATGAAAGACAAAGAGAACAGTTTTATCTCTAGAACTCCATGACTTAACAAAATTCTGTTCCCAGGCCAGAATACACTTTTTTTCCCCACACTTTTTTTTTTCCCCCCTACTGTTGCTTTCCTTTAGCTATTACTAAATTTTACAAAGATTCTTAGAATTTTCAGCTTCTAATTATTTATTTTCTGTCAGTCAAGCCAATCACTCAACATATCTTAAAAACTGCTTCGATCTCTGTTTGAACAGTACCACATTTGGGTAGGTGACAAGGGCTAATCATCAATGAAAAAATACAAATAGAACCGATGGCTGCTTAAAAATATATTTTAAGCCTTTAGAAATCCACTGGGATATTAACAAAAGGTGGTTTTGTCTGCAAAAAGGCATTAACATAGCCATTTATAAAACTAATAGGAAAGCGAGCACTGCTCCAGTAATAATGAAAGTACACTGCGGAATAACATTATGGAAATAGGATACCAAATTGAAGAATTGACCTTGAGGCCCTGGCTTATCCTGGATGAAGATGACTTGTGAAATGAAAATTTGGCTGTAATTTGCTCTTGCTTTCCCTAAAAGGTTGAAGGCATTTCTATTCCAAATGAATAAAATGACTGTTAATTTCCTAACATTAAGCAGGGTGTTCTTAAATATAGTTATTTAAGTGCATTCAAATACATTTTAAAGTCTTATTTTTATTCTTAGAAAAACAGAACTGGTTTTCTATTATTTGTATCATAGTCTATTTCTAACAGTTAATTTTTATATCACTTCAGAGAGAAGTACCTGCTACAGCTGAATCAGTTGGATGCACTATACTTATGTATCAAGTGTTTATTCTTGATTTAACAGGATCCATTGGTCTGAGAATTTGATACTGTAAGTGAACATGAAATACAGAACATGAGGACATTCCTTCAAATTGTATCGCTTTCAAATAATGGTAAAAAATTATAATCTGTTTCATAAAAAAACCCAAACAGCTAAAAATATGAGCTGCATAGTTTTGTTTAACGTGAGACTCATTTAACAATGCCCATCAGTGCATCCATTTCAGGGAATGGGTAAATGTCATAGTACAGTGGTTAAAGTCAGAATTGAAATAAATCAAAACAAAGCAGAAGTCACAGATGGATCACACTATACACAAAGGCAAAAATTTCCATACAGTACTGTCATTGAAGGTACCAGGCATATATTAAATAGCACCAAGAACTAAAGGAAAGGAACATGTGCTATAAGATGTGCAAGTCTTCCAGCATGTCTTTTACACCAGTAGTTTTAATTATTGATATCATAGCAGTGCCTAGAATCCTCAATAATTGTTCAGGGAATATGTTTGAAATGCAAACATTTAACAAAAATTCCATCCATATGTATTTTTATGCATAACAGTATATGTGTGCATATATATATTATATTTTATTATTATATATGCATATAAAGTAAAATAGTAATTTTAAAACTCTCCCAAAGGAGATTACATTCATAAATGAGTGCTTATGGCATTCAGATGTAGATACACAAGAGCTTGGCAACGCCAGCCAGAATGACAAGCAATACTAAACACCGTCCAGTCCCCTGAACATACTTCGTATACTTCAGGGAGAAGAATTTCAAGAAGGAATCTGAAGGACAGCTTTAAGTTGGCTTATGAATGGTTACAAACAGCTTCTGTCGAACATGGGGGATATATAAGGGAGAAGGGCAAAGGTGCTTATTTGAAAATGAATACAAAGAAGATAAAGCCTGAGGTAACTGATAAAACAGAAAAAGGAATTAAAACCTGTATTATTTATAAGAAATAAGCCTAATACATGCTGAGCCTGTAGTCAAGATGAGAAAAATTCTCAACTTGCATGTCTAAACACAAAGATTCTAGATTTGCTATGTATTTTACCAAATTTAAAATTAAAAAAATACTTTTCAAATTAGTAATCTTACTGTTCAGTATGTTATTGATTTTCTTTCATTTAATAAAGTGGAATCAAGCACAAACAGTGAAAACCTTTCAGAAATCCATAATTTCTAAGAAAATACTATTCAGTAGCAGTTTACCAAGCTTTTTCAAAAAAATTTCTTGTTTCATTCTACAGTAGATTAATATTTGATCTGTTGCATTACATCAGAGATTACATAAAGATACAATTTATATTTCATATGCTCATCAAGCCACAGTCCCAGTCTAAGCAAGAGCCCAACAGCTCCATATCCACTGGTAACACGAAACCACACTACAGAACCCTCCTGGGCACCAGCATTTGGCCTGCGTCGGTAACATATTAGAGAAGTCTTTGGCATGGATTTGTCCCAACTAATACTTTTCCACACTAACCATACGGATAGTTCATGAGTTACAAGATTTCAAGGTGCACTTACAGGAGACAGTGCTTATTTGTCCGCCTGTTGACCAGAGATGGACCACTCTATGCTGCTCAGATGGGGGGCCAGACAGCAGGCTCTGGTCATTTTTGTAGCCCATATAGCCACGCATTTTTAAGCACACAGCATAAACAGCAATGAATATTGATTCTCTTAAGTTTGTTTTTTTTCTTGAAAGACCTGTGCATCTCACAAGCATCTGAGACCATTAACAAAAATGCAATTTATATAATGGACAGCGTAGCAACTGAGTTTAAGACCAAGTATAGGATAAGAAGAATGGAAGGAACTTCCTTTAATATATGCTGCACATCACAAAATTCCGCTTACAAAAATATATCAAACTTCATCTTCGAGACATTTCTTACTTTTTTCTTCAAAGTTTCTCCCTGAAAGGCAGGCTCCAGAGTCCGAAGTCTTGGAAGGATCCTCCAAGTCCAATTCTGAACTTACCCATGAGTCATTAGTACCTATCTGTTCTCATGCTAATACTGGCCTTTAGATTAAATAGCTCTTTCTCTCCCTGGTATTTTATAAATAACATACTTACAGACATCAGCTGCATCATCAGGTATCATCTGCATATAAGGTATCATCTCTCCGGCTTAATCTGCAAGGCTAAATAGGATGTCCTCCTCTAGTTTCCTCACTGATGAGAGAATTCATTCTCTAATCTTATTACCGGCCTTTTTTCTGCACCACTCCAGTTTCAACTAAATCTTCTTCAATGCATTTGAAAGAAAATGTCCATAGGAGTATTCACAGTGATCTCTTGTTAAGGCTATATACACTGCTGTTTGTTTATCTCTGCCTCCATGTGCCTAGATAGATGAATACTAAAATTGTCCACGGTCTTTCATGGCAATATCACAGTAAGAATGCGGAGTCACCCCACACGTGAAAAATACATGCAGGCCCTTCTCTTCCTCTGACATTTCCAATGTTCTAATAGTCGAGCATTTAGTCCTCGACTGCATGACCTTTCACTTTGTACTGTTCATAAGACTCACTATCATTCTACTTCTCAGAGCTACATGTTCTTTTCAGTGTAATATTCCTCTTCGCTTTTTTTTAAGTAGCTCAGTTTTCTGTCAGCACTATCTTAATATTTGTCCTAAAGTCACTAATAAAAATATAAAGTAAGATCTTTTAGAATCAGTTCTTCAGAAATTCTTTTACAAAGCTCAGTCCAAGTACTTCTCTCAACAATACTACCCACTGCTATACTCTATTAAGACACTGCATTCACATTACAATTCCTTTCATAGCCTCTATACTCTGAAATTTAAATAAAGGCTTCTAATAGAGGCCAACCAAGTGCTTTACTGAAGTCCAGCTGATGCCATTGCCACCATTTCCCATCCAGAAAGATAGTTCTCCTTCAAAAATACAACAGGACAAAACAAAGCAAACCTTTTCAAGTCACTACTATGATGCATCTTGGATAGGTAGATTTATACAGCCTATTTCCCATTTAACTTGGATCAGATTTACAGGCTTGCATTTGCCCGTCTCACACTCTCTGCCTTTTAAATATAAGCAATACTATCTTTCCTCCACTCTCTGTTGCCGTGTTTACAATACTTGCTGCCAGACCCACTGTGCCAGTTCTTTCAGGAAACTGCAACAGAGATTACTCAACATCAAGTCCTTCAAATGGGTTTTAATTTAGTTAGAGTAATTTCCATTTTTGCTAATGATTACTCATCTCGGTTAACATCAATCTTATAAAAATCAAGGCAAAGTATTAACAGAGCCATAGAATTGTCTCTCTTGAAAACTTTCATTGGCATGAAAGTAGTTCAGCTGGTAAATCTTTGCCACTTTATTACCTGGAATATTAACTGGTGAGGGTTAATTTTATGAACTGAAGCTTTGTTTGTATATCTCCTGTCCATTTACAAGGCCACATTTTTAATAACTACGTCCAGATGGATATTTTAGTAACACATAATCTGAGCAGCCACAGCCATTAACTAGGCAAAAGAAAAAATATGTAAATATATGTATAGTCTGACAATTATATTTTGTTGGCTCTTATTTAGAAGATTAATCAGAAAAGCATTGAGGGAGAAGAATCAGAAGAGGTCTGATACAATAACAATGGTGTCTCTCAACAGATTTCACAGGCTAAAAGAAAAGTCTGATACATAGATGCCCCCTAAGAGCATTCTCTAATACAGGCGCTCTTTCCTACCCATTCAGCAATCCCCTCTCGGTCTTTTCCAAAATACAGCAGCTGAGCTGCTGGCAAGACACACAGAAGCTTGCAGCTCCGCACACTCACAAGTAGGCATCTCCTTTCCAGTACTTGCACACCTACTAGTTTTTTCTGGAAACCACATTAGCAAAGGTTATTACAGTAGTTAGCATGATTTCTGTGCCTTTGCTATATGGTTGCACTTAATATTTTAATACTTTCTTTAGAAAACCAATGTTACTATTACAAAACAAGATAACCCTTGTAGAGATATATAAATACAGGTATTTCTCACATCAGTTCGTATAATTCGCTACCAAATAATGGTATTATGTCAAAGAGTTCTTAAAGAAATGTTTCAGATTTGATTCACACAAGTACAGAACATGCAAATTCCTAAATTGGATTAAAATATATGAAGTCTATCTCCCATGTTTCATGATAAAGACCAGCAATGTGGTCAGGAAGAAATTTCTGCACTGAAATTTGCATGTGGACTGAAAATCGTATTTTGTGTTGAACCTCAAAGTGCTCCTTTTTTGTTTTAGAGGGAAGAGTATTGTTAATGATAGGAGCATACATCCATTCTTTGCCGGCTTGCTATTTCAAAGATAACAAACAAATAGAGAAAAAATCCCAGAGTTTGTTAAGAATCTGAGATATAGAATATTTTCTCTCTACTTCAATTTAATAGCATTTTTATTACTAGACTTAAGCTGGAAGTCTAACTAAAACAAAAAACGACCATGAAAAACAGAACTGAAAAATAAATGACACAAAGAGCTCTCAACTCTCTTCAGTGTTCAGAAAAGTGAATTAACATATTTATTGAATTACATTGGCAATGAAGACAGCAATATATTGAAATTCATTGATTTTTTTTTCTTGACTTAAAAGCAACACAGATGCTTATTACAAAACAGCGGTTCCTCTTCTCATTTTTATCAACCCTTTTTTAACAGCCACTGACATTGACAGTCTCAAGCTTAATTGTACATTCAGCATGTACTGTTAATGACATTAGATAAATGGATCACATCAGAATGCAGTATCGTCAAAAGAGACCACGTGCCAATCTTACAAATTTAAAATCAAACAAGCTACTCTGTAGACCCTGACTCTTCAAGTTGTTTATCAACTGAGTACTAGAGAATATTTTGAAAGTCATTATACATCAAAAGATGAAAGATGTGCCTACCACAGCCCATGTTCCATTTATACAATGAAATTTAATTACATGTTATAACTATGCTGTCTTAGAACTATGGTAATTAAAGGGGTACAGTACATTGGTGTTTTATTCATTGTAAGCTCTTATTTTCAGAGGGCTTAACTCAGCCATGCAAATTTACTCCCTTATCAAAGGGGGGAGTCTGCCACAAGCACAGCAATGCTTGCTGCAACTATGCTACAATAGAGTTGAAACTTATTTGCAGCATCGTTGGGGATGTTGTTAGAATTATTCTAAAAAAAAAATCTTCTCCATGGCAATATATAAGGACTGAGAATAGTAGCAGTTTAAAGTATTGGTTTATGCTTAGAGGAATGTTTTGTTTGTACAGGTCTCTAATCAGATCTCTGAGCAAAATACTCTCAACCTCAATGCAAAACGTTTCTCTGTAAGCCCATTATTAACAGAAGTAGTGAGCCTCCCAAATAATTAGGAACCTTTTTGGAAGCATGAAATCTTGGTCCTTAAGCAGCAGGGTGTTTGGATAAAATTTTCACCTGTATAGGCAGTTGCAAATTACAATCCTCTGCATCTACATGGGCGTCCGAGCAAGACCGGGTGGCTGAGTGGAGGCAGTTTAATTGCCTGGCCATACTCCACAGGAGCAGTGAAGACTAGCTTGGAGAGGTGCCGAATTAACACATCTCACAGATTTCCCAGTCCTCACTCATCCTCTGCTTTATAAAACCAGCCCTGCCCCCACAAGCCTTCCAGACACCCTAGATTATGCTGGCTATCCTCATATATGTGCCGTAGCATAGAATATCCAGATCTATCTTCCAAGTTGTATCCAGATACACAGTGAAACAAGGACTGTATTCCTTCCCAGACAAGCTCTCTGTTCGTGGTCTCATACATTCTTGGATTTCTAGTTAAAAGGGAAACAAATCCATAATATCAATTCCCCATAAACTGTTGAAGACTCATGTTATCTTCATTAGCCAAATCTGATATTTTACCTGTTGTTAATGCAAGGCTACTTAAAACATGTCGGTGACTAGTTTTCAGGGCATCTAATCTCACTAGATTTATTGCTTCCACTCAAGTTACACAGTGTAAGGTGCACGGCATTTCTTGGGGTAGGATGTTTGGCGAATACTTTCCCCAACATATATACAAAATAGAGCTGCACAAAGCATCAATAAAAATAGCTTTCTCCTCAATCCACTGAACGAGGCATACGATTTCCAATAAGCAGTCATCCAGTGTAGCAAAATCCTGTGACAACCAACAAAAGGGGCAATTTAAGGATGGAGCATTGCCTTGCTTCTGCAGATCTAAGACTTATTTTAAGCTTTTTTTTTTGTGTGCGATCAAATCAGCATCAACCCAATTACGCCTAAGGTCTATCTTCTTGTTAGATGGCAGGGTCAGTCACAAATGAGCAGCCTCTTGCAATTTTCCATCGAATCAGCTCTGTAATTTGAGAGCTAATGCAGACATCTCATGAAAACAAATCAACAGACAGTGTCGGTTCTCCCCCTCCTTCCCAAAATGAAGCGTTCAGAGGGATTTGGGTTTCTCTTTTAAAAGCCAATTCTCCTCTCTGTGAAAGCCAATGTAATCTATAGTAAACAAAAGTCAGTTGTAATTTTTAGACCTTCATGAATATTTCAAACCTGTGTGCAGCTTTTTTCCAAAACCATTCTCACTTTGTTCAGTAAAAGACAGATTATAAATTTTAAGTACAAAATAGACCCTGTAAGTAAAGGTATTTTGCAAGAAACAAGACATTTGCATGAAACTGCAAAATGCAAATCTATAGTCATAAATTTAGTTGCTGAGAGCTCAGCATCTTTACAATAAAAACATTCAGACAAAAAAAAAAATCCCAAAACTTTATGTGAAGTGGTCTTCATAATTCATAAATACCTAAAATCTTCAGAAAAAGCTGGTTATTTCCAATGGGGGAGAAAGAGGCTGCACATAATGAACTACAGACAAAACCAAACTTAAGCTGCTTCATTCACCCAACCTCTGCCTTCTTTCTGACAAACCAAGCCACTGAATCTGTACATCTAAACTGCCAACGAAAACAGTAGGATGATAAGGAAGATCCCTAAATTATTCAAAGTGGTTCTGGGCTTCAAAAGACTCCTTCACTTTGTTCCTTTATATATCTATAGCTATTTAAGTTTGCCTCAGGCTCTGACAAAGGCAGCATTGTGCCTGTGATGTTGAAAGAGAGGAGCGATTCTGTAAGTTTGGGCAGACACTTCTCCGGCTGGAGCCCACGAAGAATAAGATGGCAACTTTGGCAGGTCTTAGGATACTAGGACTGTAACTCTGAAGAAGTTGTTACCTTCCCTCTACCTTTCTATTTCCAGTTTCTCCCACCCTATAACACTTCTGCATATGCCAGATGGAACTTGTCAATCTCTCCAAGGATCAAAAGGATCAAAAAGTAAGACGCTATTAACATATGCTTTTACTGCTTAATAGCACATAGACAGTGCTCCTAAAGGGGGCCTGAGGCTTCTAAAGAGGAAAAGGAAAAAGATACCAGAGTCAACATCCTGCCCTAATTTGCAGGTCTACCGCTGGTAGAGCTCACAAGTGTTATGCTGCTTTTTTGTGCTTCTCTAATGCCAGCAGCCTCATTCTTAACAGACAATAGGCTGACAGAGACACCGAGCTTAGGAAGGTGTAGAGATTTCTAGCACGTTGCCTCTTGGATACAGATATCTTTTTATTCTCATATCCACAGAAAAGGCTGGAGGAAATACCCTTCTAAGTTCTGCCAGCTGCTGGCAAAAGGCTCCTGAGCGTACAGCCTTTCATACAGGCTCCCACTGAAGTCAATGGGATCACTCACATGAATGCAAAGTTGCTAAATCAGGCACTCCAGAGGAATTGAAAAGCCATCTGCTAATTAACTTAAAAATCTATTTTCATCAGATATGTGAATATACACCATGCACTTCTCTGTGTGCTCCTCAGATTTAGATCCCAAAATGCCGAAAAAGACTGGAACCTGAAAACTGGCACTCGGGGCGAGGATTGGGACCTCATACCAAGAAAGAAAAATTTTAAAGTAAGACCTCAAAGCTGACTTTTTCTCCAGCTAGCTACTCACAATGCAATGCAACCAGTGTAGTCTAGATTAATAAGGAGTTTGCAATTTGACCTGAAATTCATTATGTGCACAGCATTACTGCCAAGGGGCTGGTGAAAGCAGAACAGCAGTGCCATGGAGAATTCAGAGTCCATTGCCCTTGGAAAGGAAAGGTCTTGGAAGACTGGCTGTGACTCAAGGCCAGGTCACAAGTGCAGTCAGGCAACAGATATGGTGCCGTGTACATCAACACACGCACTTACCTCAGCTACCACCCATTCCTGAACAATTTCCATACCTGCAAACAAAATGGAAAGGGGCAACAGGAAAAGAAAATACTCCATCACCCCTCTGGAAGATAAGCATTTTGTTTTCTTCCTATTTGAGTCCTTTAAATGTGTTTGTCAACAGCAGTCCAGCTCTGTCTCTGCTTCCACTAGCCATAACATCAGTGAGCTAAGACTTATAAGAAGTGAAGGTTGCTTTCTCAGATAAAAGGGATTTTCTAACGTCTGGCTTTCTGGATGCTTCTTGCATACTTGTTTGGCATTCAGAAACACTGACTGGTTATTCCAGTTCCAGAAATCTCAAGAAGCAATTTTATACTTTTGCAGGATACTGCCATGCTCCACACACTTGTCGGATCTGTGCATGATCTCCCTGTATCACTGTGATAGTTTCAGAATCAAAATATTTATATGTAAGCCTCATAAGCAGGCTTAACCTCTCCTATACATCTGCCACAGTAATGTTCACATACAATATTTTATGTACGTATTAATGAGATATGATATTGTCTATACAAACATAACTTACGTACCGCATATATACAGAACAGCATAACTACAAATACTACATACCTTTACCATAATGCAGGCTAACATTCAAATGACAGCAGTTTTGGAAATATTAGTCCAGCATCAGCAACTACTACCCACATGTAAAAATAAAAACCTTTTAAATCAGGTTCTTCTTGGTGAGCCTGCTAAGCTGGACACTGCAGAGATCCACCATCCAAGAGATACTGACCTATATAGATGATAGACACCAGATCTTCATGTTGTAATATTTTTAAACATAGATTTGAGGCACTTTAATGATTTCGAGCCCTTGACCGTAGACTATATAGTAACTAAATATTTAATCATTAGATTTCAAATCATTTTAAGGCCCACAATAAAAGTGAGTTCTTCAGTAACATTTTGCAGCAGTCATTTTCCAAGCCTGTGGTGTAACACGTAGATTAGCAACATTCATTTGGGAACGAGCTTTTTCTCTGCATCCCAGAATTACTCAGTAGCAGCCAAAAGAGGACAAATCACCCAGGTGAAGATGTAGCTGTGGCACAATTTCCATCATGACTCTATTCATGGGAAAGAGAGGCAGGGGGAGAAAAGAGGCAGCAGGAGTTTATATAGCCTTTATGGCCAGGGGCTGTGCCTGCCCTGTATTAAAAGTCATGTCTCTATTTCTAGCGCCCTGGATTAAAGCAGGTACCATCTGACTTGCCATTTATTTATTCACACTGGGTTTCAATCTACAGGGTATTACAGGAACAGAGTACTGGAGGGTTATTTAACACAGAAGCTGACAAGGCTGCTTGGGGGGGAGGGAGGGGGGGAAGATTTCTTTTCTGTAACTAAACCAGTAAGAAATGTTCTCAAAATTACACCAGTCATAGTTCCTTTTCTTTGGGTATTTTCTTTCTGTATCAGACATCTGACTTTTCTTACACCCTAACTCTTCTAATCAGAGTGTGCTGATAAACTCCTGAATTTACGCAAAGGCTCTTGAAAAACAACAAAACATCACACAGGTTCCCACCTGCTATTGCTGAATCAAGACTTTCGATGAGGCGCTGACTAATTCCAAATTGGTGCGCAGCAAACCGTAACTAAGGGCTGACAATAAGGAATATTGCTATATACAGCAAGAAATGCCCGGGTCCTGCCACAAAATCCATTTATTGTACATCTTTTGTGGCAACATCTAAACCTCAGGAAAAGACATACTTTGACCACATTGTTCTAATATTGCAAACCACCAAGTAATTACAATCAAAACCATCCATAGATTTTATTACACGTACATATGAGTTCTCAACACACAAGGATTCAGAATGGGAAATAGTCTGTATTGACCAAATGACAGATGCACAGGACCGAGGCCCTTAGGTTTATTGCTTGAAATGAAGAGAAACAAACTCATGAAAATTCAAAGTTCTCTCCTAAATGAATCTGGAGTAAATGACTCTTCTCTTGTATGGTCTTCGTCTATCTTCTAGGGACATGGTGAGAACGGATATCTAAATATAAGAAATATTCATATATGGGATCTAGACTCTATTCAGGTTATAGGGTAAGGAAATTCAAAACAGCAGCAATTACATGCAATGTAAAAATATATTTCCAGTTGCTCTGGCAGTACCTTATAGAAAATTTGCAAACATGCAATTTATAGACTGTAGCAACAACTGAAAGAAACGTAATCTAGGGAAAAAAACAACCCTGCCATTACCAGAGCCACAATACAACTGTAATTCCAGCAGGTTAGGATGAAGATATAATACAAAGCAAAAAACTAATATTATTTGCTTTTTCTTAGATCCTTTTTTCTTCTCAGTGGCTTCTGCCACTACCGTTGCAATATCAGTTATTTTCCAATCTTTTGCAAATGGAAAAAGGGGAAATAAAACACCTCTTATTTGCTCATGTTTGGATTTTCAATATTTTTTCCCTTGATAGCTTCTCCTTTGAGCAATAGCAGTGTCAATTCCCCAAGGGCAGAATTCAGGTCTCAGAAATATGTACACAGGATACAAATCTTCCATAATATTCTTTCTAATAGTTTGTTAAACTCTGAGAAATGTTATCTATGGAAAAATATATATATACGTTTCATAAGCCCAAAACCAGGTACTGATGCCATCTGCATTGAGCCATAACAACCATTTATTAGCTTTATAGAAATGATCATGGTTTTTACAACTAAGTTTGAAGAGCTCCTGCCAAGAGGAATACAACATCTATCAACACACAAGACTTCTCTGTGCAGTCCCCAGAAACCATCTTCCAAGTTTGCATGGCAGTGTGCACAAGCTGCAACTTTGTGAAACGCATCAGAAATTACTGATCAGACCTGAATACAAACTTCTACCTTTCTATAAGAGCTGAAGAAAGTCCTCTTCATACAATTATTCACCAGCCTGCCTCAAGCCTGAATTTATTCCTGGTGTTGCTAAAAGCAGTTCTACTTCCATAACCTGTGAAGCTCTGGATCATTTTGCCAATTAGTGTAAAAGGTTGTGCTTGAATTTGTGATGTGGAGTGTAAGAATGGAGCGGTGACCACAGTGGTCGCAGAACACCCAATAGCGGAAAGAACTTCTAAGTGCTCCTGACTGTAGATTAATCTGCTGATGCACAAGCAATAGCCTGCTGAGGTCATAAAATTAAACACGGCAGACTTTTTTCTTAGTACATGCCAATGTTACACCATCCAGAGGGAAGCTGATTTTCTGGCCAGACTGCTGTTAAATCAAGTCTGAAGGTTTGCAGTAGCAAAAGCACCCTGCTGACAAAAATTTCACCTGCATGTATCATTCTCAATTTTCAAAACAACCTGCAACTTCTTTAGGAAGATAGCTTCCATTAGCTAAAATGCAAACGTTAAGCAAAATGACAGCACCTACGTAGGTACAATTCCAGCTTACTTCTGAATAATATTTTAACTCGTGCTCTATAAAACCATTTCAACGACCATCCCAAGACCTGCATATCTCCCCCCCACCCCCATATACTTCTAACAAGCATCGAACCCTGCTTCTCCTAGATCTGGCCCCTCTAATTCATTAGTTTAGTTTGAAGTCACAGCCTGCAGATGAGCAACGGGAGCCTTTTAACAACCAAAAATTATTCTGGTATTTTCTGAGAGACATTTTACAAAAGTTGAAACACTTTATTGAAATTATTTAATGGGAATAATTATCACTACCAATGAATGTTAGAATTCCCATATTCTCATCCTTTACAAGTCATTAGCTACAGACAGCAAAACACACGTGCGTTAATGCCTTTAGCTGGGCTCACCTGCAGAAAGAGCCCTTATGAACTACATATCTAAAAGCATTTTCTTATCCTAGAGTGGAATTCATTTTCAAGGCACTCATTGAGAGCCAGAACTGACAAATTTAATGAAGCAGTTCTCTATGCAACGCTGTCTCAGAGGGATCTATGAACACCACCCCACCGGAGAAAAAGTTCACAGCATGAATGAGAGTAACATAGCTGAAACACAAAGCACTATGCCACTAACAGCAGTAAGAGTTCAAAATAACCATTAATTCTGTGATTCTATTTGAATATATTTGAAAATAGCACACATACTCAGAGAATAAATACTTTTTGAATGCCTTCCTAGTTCTTTGGCCTTTATATATAACCTTGACTAACAAAAACATTTTTCAATTTTATTAACATACGATATGCAAACTAGATACAGAGATAGAGCTGATGGGTGCAGAGCACTGTAATTCATCTGGTAAAAGTGCAAAGCCTGTCATCAGATACTATAAATACCAATAGGATATATTTTTTCTTTGTTTTTAAATCAGCCACTTTCAGACAAAACATAGACAGCAACTACCATAGCTATGTTTAGATGGAGATGTGGCAGAAAGTGATTATGGCTATCAACATAAAGTGATCAGAATGGCATGTTCCCAGATGTGTTTTCCAATTCAAAGAGGTGCTTGCAATTTTTATGGAAATTTGGTTGAAGCACAAGGCAACAAATGCTAAAATACTATGACAGATTATACTTTTGATTAAAGATCAGAACTTCTAAATGGAAAGAAATATTACGGCTATTTTGTACTGGGTTTATAACCACACTGAGAGAGTTATTGGAGCCAGCCACCTATGCCAAAACAACAGGATCATTTGAGGAACAAAGTCCATGTTGCTCTTACAACCTGCTAGTCCTGAGTGCTAAAAAACCACGTCCTAAACTGATGCACTAAACGAAGTGGGCATCTATTATGTGTTTTCTGATGATATTATCTTCCTTTACCTCAATTTTACATACAGTGTTGTCAAAGAAGAAAACTGACCAAGTCACATGGTTTAAATGAAATCAGGGTTGAAGTGGTTTATGGATTTATTAATGGTACATAATTAACTGGCAATCAGTGAGCTATACATTCAGGATCGATATCAGCAGAAGAGCAGCTAAACCACAATACCAGGCACTTAAAAAATGATTGCAAATGCTTACAATTTTCTAAACACCCTTCTACTGCTAGCTCCCAAATTTCTGATCCCCATAGCCATGTTCACCCAGCTGCCTGAGATGTGGAGGCTCCAGCTCCGTGCATACCTGTACTGCTTTCTTTAATTGAATAATTTGCAGGCAGTGAACCAGATCTCCCAGAGCCAGGTACAAATACCCAAAGTGGGTCCCAGCAGAGCTGGATACCCGCAACCTCCAGCAGAGAGGATGCACGATGCTGGATGCAGGCTGTGAAACTGGTAGGGCAACCTCCAGCACTGGCAAACACCATTTTGACATCGCTAGGTTCTGATTTCTCTCTCCCCACTGTAGCAAGTCCTCATGCTTCTTTTAAACTTCTTTTCAAGCTACCCCCTTTTTTTTTTTTTCCTTCCCTAAGCTCCCAGAAGTCTCTGGGTAACTTCCTGGTTACCATTTAAACCAGCTGATAGCCCTGTTCAGCAAACTTTTGTCCATTTCAATTCCTACTTTAGCACTGCCGGTTTTTGGGTAGTGCTCTCAGGCAGTTTCGGGTATCCCACGTTCACACACACTGTTTACTCTTGTATTCCCCTTTGTGGTTATCCAGGCCATGTTAGTCAGAGGAGGAGCCATGTTGACTCCCCACCAAGTATTACCAATAGGAGATTATACATAATAAAACTATTCTTACCAGACATTGGACAGGAGATGTGATAAATTAGTTGAAGTTCAATGGTTGAGTTCAACCAGACTGCAGTAATGTTTATAGCTAGACATGCCAGTAGACAGTTAGGCAACCCTGGCAACTCATCAATCCATGGGAGGTGAAACTCTGAGGACTTCAAGTAGATGGTGCTTCTCAAGCCTCTGGGACTTCTAAAATAATGAGTTATATAAAATTTATTTAGGAACACTCAAAATTTCCCTCCATACATCAATCCATATCCACAAAACACCACCTGTCAAATGTAGAATTTCTCACAGATGAGAATTTCTGATGCTTAGAATCATAGAATGGTTTGGGTTGGAAGGGACCTGAAAGATCATCTAGGTCCAACCCCCTGCCATGGGCAGGGACACCTTCCACTAGACCAGGTTGTTCAAAGCCCCATCCAGCCTGGCCTTGAACACTTCCAGGGATGGGGCATCCACAACTTCTCTGGGCAACCTGTGCCAGTGCCTCACCACCCTCAGAATGAAGATTATAACTGTTGGCCCTCAAAAACAAATTAGTGAGAGTTAATACCACAAAGAGAAAGCTTTAGAGTTGGGCACCAGTTCATAATAATGCTGTTAAGTTATAACATGAATTAAGCATGGACTCACCACCCAATAAGATTTTATTCAACAAAAAATGAGAAAGAATGCTTGCAATAAAACTGTGAGAAGAACTGGCAAAACACAGATGCATAAGAACATGCAGAAGGAAAATCGATGTTTTCAGGATGTAGAAATTGAGACAGTGTACATGTGTAATAAAAATAAGAGAGTTACTTGCTACAGATTACTTTCTAAGAGGATGCTCTTTGGTCCTGCAGTGTCAGTATACTTTATGAATATATGCAACCTTTGGAAAAAATATTACCTATTCTCCAGAAAAAAGGACACTGATTCTGTTTGTGGTTTTTTGGTTTTTGTTTTTTTGCCTGAAAACATCTCAGGTAAGTATCAATAAGATAAGGAAGACAAGAACAATGATGCACGTCAGTGCAAATGGATAAACAAACTCTTTAAACTTCAAAGATAGCTCAAAAAGCAATCAACAGGGCAAAGAAAGTACCTCAACATAATTACGAAGCTCAGCCATGAGGTTAGTTACAGGCACTTCAAGTTTTCTGTTACATGTTTTGTGTCATAAGTGTGCATAGTTCAAACTGAAAAGTTTGCTATTAAGGAAGAAATGTGGAATCTGTTTTCAAGAGTCTTGTATAACATAGAGGTCCAGGTTATATACACAGAGGAAGTGAACAAAGACACTGAATAAAGCAGATCTGTCAAGTGACCTGTCTGAGAATGATTCTTTACCACAGATTTTCCATTTGCTAAAGCAGAGTTTCTCCTCTAACAGCACGGTCCTCACCAGCAAAGCAGAAGCAAGCAGGCAAGGTTTTGAACCCAAGCGAAGACACACTATCAGCCACCTGCAGACTCCATGCACAGTCTGCGTGGGTGTTCATGCACCACACTCACCACACCACCCTCTGAGGATCCTAGAGATGACAAGAAGGGATTAATTCCCTATTGGTGCTTTTAAGCCGTTCAGGCTCAGCTGATATCTCCCCAGAGGGAACTGGTTTCCCTTCACCTGTTACCATGGCTCTATATCTATTCTGTAAGGGCACCTCTGCAAATAGATAGAGCTTCCCTTCTCCTGGAAATCACAAGTTTCTAAGCTCCCTCACCTTAGGAGTCTCCAGTCTCCACTCATAAGAGTATAGCCATCCCTCCTTCCCTATAATGTGGGTTTAGGCTTTTGCCCTGCCCAGTCTCTGCAAAAACCCTACTCATGTCCATAGGCTGCACGCTGTCTCCTACAGTTCCTTTGCGCGGCGGCTACATGGCTCAGTGTCTCAACCAGGGCACATCTCTCACTGGGAAGGCCAACATCATTGCCAGCCCCAGCCCTGGCAGAGGCACCGGGCAGTCTATACAACCTGAGACCAGGTTGGCCACATCCTCCACCTAGAGCTCCCTTCTGATATGACAGTGTGGTTGGTCCACTACATGCTGGGGAATGCACCCTGGGGTGCCCCTGTGCAGTCCAGTATCATCTTTGGCAGTACTGCTAGGTCCATTTGCAGCCCCTTATAGGGAAACTGTCAAGCAAACAGCTGATTTAGCAGTGCAGTTCCCTGTGCATCCTCATATGTAAATACATTTTAAAAAACCCACATAACAAAAAAACCACAAAACAAAACAATCAAATACAATAATTCTACACTTTGGGGAGAGATTAGAATATAGTAGATTATTATTCTCAACTCCAAGAGTTGCTTTTGTGGAAACCCACTCACATGTAATGTACCAATAAGTATTAGGGGTTGAAAACAAATTGGTTGTACACGCTCAGTGTTTCTGCCTTATTCTCCCTGGTCTCCAATTTACCGACTGGTGAAATATCACTTTTCCCCATTGAGTAAACTCATTAATCTTCTTGAAAAATGTAAATAGTGCAGTTGTGACTGACATTGAAACACTTAAGAGTAAATTAATAATTACGTATTCAGCATATGGTGTGGATTTGGTGTGCAGTATACACAGACTGATGAGAATAAAAATAAATATAGAATAGATACTATTCATTGAGCACAGAGAGACACCTTCAGAGGTTTATGTTCTAATACCTGTTTAAATGTGGACTTGCATAAGCACAAGCTTGGTCACATGAATAAGTGCTTTTGTGGATCTGGTCCACTGATTCTCAATCTCTTTCAGGTACGAAGCCAGAGGGCAGAAAACTGCAATTCTCTCTCCCACTCATGGTCAAAAAAAAGTCACTTCTGTATGTTGGATAATAAATATCACTTGTGACATCATCCTAAAGGGTAAGAAGCGATTTATATTTATATGAATAGACGTGGAAGACAATATGACCTATGGGAATATGTTGACTGTCTTCATGTGGAAACCAGAACTCCAATATTAACAGAAAAATTGTCTCTCTGAAAGATATTTTCTTGCAGCTCGACCAGTATCAACATACACATCTGCTAACATTTGTGTTGGGTAACTACATTTACACACCCAATCATCTTGCAAAAGGGCAAATACCTTGATTTCACCATCAATATAGAAATACTTGAAAACATAAAACTTGTTTTGAAACAAAGAAATATCACTATTGTTACCTATTCAATTTAAATAGACTTTGCAGCTTGCTTTGTTGGCAGAGAAAAGGTTTTGGACCGTGGTGTATACCTAGTGACTAAATATCTCTGAGGAAAAAAGCAGGTCACCAGTGCATAAAGTGGATTTGGGAACTGTTTAACTATGTTTCTTCTCAATATTCATTACAGAAAAGCACCCAGGGCGTCTATTTGACTTTACATTGTTTACTGCAATTTCCTCTCCTGAGAGTTTTAGACCTTGACAACTAGAAGTTATAGTACCTGCCCTCAAACCAAACTCACTCACAGAAGAGTAGTGGTCACATTTGATGTGACTGTGGGATCTGAGTTAGAGTCTAACAGTACTCAGTATTGAAATGCTTCTGGGTTTTGGTCTTGACGCTAAACAGTCAGCATGGCAGAGCATACAAAAATCACTTTGACAGAGACTGGCTTTTTAGATAGTTTAATAAAGAAATCGTTCTGTTCACCCCAAACTATATCAGCAGGGAGAAAGCACAGAGGAAGTGTGATCAACTTTCATGACATTACGTATGGGTATGAAATAGAAGAATTTTGGAAATTCTAAATGCTGGAGTTTCAGCAGCAGAGTATTCAGTTGCATTTTTTCTTTTTTTTTTCAGTTTTGGGTTTGATTTTTTTTTAATGAGTTCAACCTTAATTATCAGAATTAAGCTCTGTTAATTAGGAGAGCTCTCTGATGATCAAAATAATTCTCCTAAATTTAAACCATTCTTAATGAAGGGCAAGGTAGCTAGGAGAAAAGTATTGTAACTCAATGGAAATTAAGCTACTGAAACTCTTCCTGTATATTCTTCATCTTACTCAGGAAGGGTTTATTACATTGTCAGTCAATCACTTCACTTTCCAATAGGCAATGTTGGGCAACTCTTAATTTCCAATTACTAAATAATTTTATAAACTAGAAAATAAACAAGTGCACAGGGTTTTGTTATTGCTGTTTCTCCCCAACGAGCAGCAAGGGCAAGAAAAATAAATGGGAAGACAAGCAGAACAAGAAATAAAAGAGTAAGGATTGGTATGCACAGACACTGCAAGATTAACATGCACAACGGAAATGAAATATTTACAACCAGAAGCAGCACTTCTCATCACACCAGCCTAACTACCTTGAGAAAAGCCAGCTCAGAAGTCATGAAAACAGTAGAAGAAATAGCTTCAGTGTTCTGAAAACTTTTCTAAGGTAAGAAAGAAAATGAAAGTGGTAGGAGAAAAGATCTGAGCATAAGTTTTATATTTTGCCCTTGACTTTTCCTTTCTGCCCTTAACTTCTCTTGTCCATGAAGTTACATCTTGCTCTTGACTTTTCTTTACTGATAGTAAACTGGTGTGGTACTACTGAGGGTTTGGGGATTTTTTTTACCTGAAAATAACACTGTATTTTCTGCAATCCTAGATATGAATGTTCACCTGAGTTTATCCTCCTACTCCCCTCTGACTATTCTTTAAATTGCTATTTGGAAAGTTGATTCAGGTTGGGGGCTTCTTAGCTGTTAATGGTTTCATGAAGCATACAGGATAACACATCTGCACTTCTCCAGTCACTTGGAGCAGACAACATGGTGAAGACAGCCCTGTGCAATCTTTTATTTGCAGAGCATTTCCACAGAAGGAAGATGGAACATGGGCAGAACTGAGCAGGATATGCTCTCAAAACTCTAAATCGGTATTAAGATTCAGAATGAAAATCAGGATGCTATAACTCACTCCTCTATAGACACTTAATAAAATGTTCAGAGAAAAATCCTAGATTTTGAAACTAAATACAGCTACAGGCTTCCATTGTCAAGAATTCACCAAGAGTTTAACATACACCTAAATAGTGTTGCTGAATATTTAACAGATTTCCATCACTTTTCTTTCATCCTCCTCTATGCCAAATAAAATACTACATTTAGCATAATTTTATTCATTTCACATAATGCCATAAAAAACTTTGCAGACAGGTGTAAAACCTAATGTGTCTACTTTCTTTCTTGCACAGATTAGATCTGCCATTTCACTACTTGAATTCAAATGGGGATATAGCTTCCAGTAGATTTGAAGGCATCAGCAGTGAAACAACCTAGTTTTTGAATCATAAATGGAATTTTTTAACTGTTGGCATTCAGAGAACTTTGGCATAAAAGTGCAATATTTTACATTTAAAAAGCAGTAATTAATTCCATGCAAAGCCAACAGCTCACTAGTGATACAGTTATATTTCTCTATTTTCCTCAAAATACTTATGGTAAGAAAATAAGCTAGTTTTATTCAGTAACTACAAGCATTTTCATATAACTACATAGTGTTAGTTAAACTGATAGTAACTGACTCAAGTACGGCCAGTAATTTATGACATCTGCTATTCACAGAAAAGAAGAAAAAGCCCCACTGATCACATCTGCCTAGGATGCTTTATTTCAAAACATGTCTAAACTTTATGAGTAAAAATGCTAAACCCACCACTCTGAGGAGGGTGGCAAAAAGAAATATTGAATATTTGCTGTGAGTGTATGCAAAATACCATCAGCAGAAGAAAGAAAGGAAATTAATTCTCGTTGGAACTTTACTAACCAACCATTCTGCCAAAGATTTGCTCTACCACCTTGCATTTTTTTTGTACTCCTGTACGGAGCACAAATATTGGCACGTCATAGTTTCCTTGTTATCTGTTTAGATAGCTAGATAAAAAAGATACTATATGCAAAATATCAACTTTAAAGGAAGTAGCTACAGCAGAATACTAGTGGCTTCACCATCAAGATGAAGTCAAACCTAACTTGTATTAAAACTGTCTATAGTTTTTGGTCTAAGCTTCAGACATGTAGGTTCATTAGAAAAAGATTTATAATACTTTCCTCATACCTTGTCAGTTCAATTAACTCTGTGGTTGAAAAATAGAGAACACCAGACTGTGGAACTTCTTAAATTTTTAAGATATTAAGTAATGTGACAGGTCACAAATTTGAGCTGAATTAGGAGACATTCTTTCATCCCACCATGAGACCACCCTTCTGGCTATATACTTTATAAAATTATCTATTTTTATATCTATGTAAGACATATTATTTATAAATGTATTCTTGTAGATCACATTAAAATAAGATGATAAAATGCTAAAAGTGTTCATGAAAGAATCTATGCTAGTTTTCTTCAATTTCTTTAGCTAAGCTTTAACACTGGATACCAAAACTAGTGAAGACCTGAAAGATTGACTTAGATTACCATTTAGAATTTCATTATTAAAAAATCGCAGCATACTCTGACTGACACGAATAACAGGGTTTCTCCATATGATTACTCTTATGTGTTTACTACTAATTTACTAAAGTTTCCTGTGTAAAAAGAAGAGAGACATACATTGGAAAAATTGTCAATTCAGTTCAAAAACCAGAGGGCAGCCACTGGGCAAGACTCAAAAGATGTGGTTGGGGTTTTTTTTGTTGTTGTTGTTACTATGACCACAACAGCAGAAGTTTAAAACGTTTAGCAAGATTCAAGTTCTGGGGAACTGCTTCCCTTCAACTGGCTGAGATACTCCAGACCAGTATTGCCATGAGTTTGCCATAACTCCTTTGAGCCTGCTCCAAAAGCAAAAAAGCACAAACAAAATGAGAAAAGACAAAGAAGAATGTAGGAGAGATCAAACTGTAATAATTTAGTTGAGTTTCAAAGTTGATCACTAAGGTTCTTAATCTAGTTCCACGATTCCCACATCCTGGCTGACCCTCTTTCCTCTTCCAATTACCAATTTCCTATGTGATTTTCTAAGTAGAGCTTTCATTGTAGGGCTAACCTTAGAGCTACATCCAATTTAGTCTTAGCTTGGTGAAAGCATCCACAATGCTTTCCACAATCTACACTCAGCTCATATCCACTCTCGTTCTACACCCAACTGTCCAACATGCAAAGGCTTCCCTGAATTACCCTGAGGCTACTGGCACCAGCTACATAACTTAGTCAACTCCTGGAAACCTTGTTTCATCTTCTTCAACACAGTTCAAAAGTTTTCTCCACCAATCCAGTTAACTTCCATCTTAAAATGGTCTAGAAACAGTCTCCAGCTACTGTTTTTCTCTGAGCTGAATCTTCCTTGTCGCCAAGAATTATGATCATTTGCAGAAAACAATGTTAACACAAGCATCCCTTCAAGAGGAGGCTGCTCTAGGGCTGGAGACACAAGGAGCATATGGCAATAGCACCTTCATTGCCTCTCTGAGAATGGAACAGTGTATTCTGCTAAGAATAACCCATGGTGATTTGATGGAGCATACTTCTAGAAGAATAACGTCCTGTACAGCCTGCAAGTTTTGGAGCATGACCACAAATGCCCAGTGCCTCAGTGGATCAAAAACTTCTGTGTGAGCACTGACCTGCAAGTATTTGTATGAGGAGCCTGTCCTGCTTCTTGGTGAACAGAATTACAGATGAGTGCAATCAGGTCATCTGCAATTTGTTATTACTGTATTCTTACCTGGAACTTACCTAATTAGATTTCTACAGCTCAGTAGATCCTTGTTTTAGTAAAGACAGGTCTTTGCATGGCACTCTGCTGCATGAATTTCTTCTTCCAGTCCACTGATACAAACCTATGTCATTCCCAGCTACTGTTCTCACTGAGCACTTATGGAAAGCCAACATCAAACCTTTCGTCCCCCAATAGGATAGCAAAACGATTTACAACATAACATTTCTGTTCAGGTGCTGGGAAATACAGTGGGAATGCACTTCAGACTCTGATGCAGACTCACTATATGTTGTACACTGCAACACAATCCATTTATGCCCCATGTGAAAGCTAGCCTGCATCCCCCCAGCAAGACTAAACTTTAAATTTTAAAAATCTTTAAAATTAATTTAGAGGTTTTATTACCCAGACAATCAATATGTTGGGGCAACTCAGTAAATAAGAGCCCACATTAACCTTGCAGTGCAGATGCAGTGGCACTGTGGATCAATTACATTGCTTTTATTTCAAACAGAAATGTTTTTTTATTTCACAGGATAGGTGCCAGTACGGCTGTAGTCTTCAGTTATGTATTCTGCTTAGAAATAGAAATGTTTGGGGGGTTTGTTTTCTTTCTGTTAAAAGTTGAGGCATCGACACACCAGAAACAACCAAAATGCTATGACAAAAACATCTGAAGCCTTTGAAACAGATCAAAAGTATAGTGATTTGTTTGATCTAATTTGCTTTAAAAGTGAATATTGAAATATTTAACATGCTTAGTTCCCACACAAGAAAAATACTGTGCAATTCCCCTCTTTCCCCCAACCCTGAAATCTCTGATACCTCCTTCCAGCTTTTTTCCTGTAAAAAGCTTCTTTTAGATCTAAATATGGTAATCAACAGGAAGAAACAAAATTACAATTGTGAGCAATATTCCATTCTGCAGTGAGCTAAATTTGCTTAACCTCATGATCAAAATGTACAGTACGTCTCACTACTTGCTCTCATGTTTGTAGCAAATTAATATTCTGGTAAGGTGCACTCAGTGTGAGACTGAATTCACAAATGCTGTTATCAACAATAAAATAAATAAATCATGTTTCATACTAAGACATCATGGCTTTTTTTAGATGAAAATTATCCTTGAAAACAGGCATAAAACATAATCAAATAGACAAAGAAAAGAATGAAAGAAAATCTCAGAAGGGTTTAAGTATTTGAGATAAAAGACATATAAAACAACTTTGGATGTAGGGGAAAAAAACACTCTTGAATAAGAATAGAGAAATATTGAACAGAAGCAATATTTTCATGCTTCAGAGCCTGTGTTTCTTCCTTTCAGTGATCCCCAGTGAAACCAGTAAGAATGTATACAAATATGCACTGGAAGAGCAATATCAAATTATGCAATAAATTTAATAGAAGCAACCCAAAGATTGCAACTATACTCACTATGTGATAAGGTATTTCATACCTTCCTATTATATCTAGACACAAAGGATTGTAATATTTTATCCTGATACTTTATAAAATTCCTTCAACATTAAAGCAAGAATTACAGTGGAGAACACGGAATCAATTTTTCTTACTAATAGTTTAATAGCAGGCCAACATTTTCAATAACAACCAAAGAGATCATATCATTCAGCATAAGCAGTACTGCGTATTGGAGTACTATATTCTTTAAATGCATTCTCACAGCTTGAGTCTGCTTTCAGTATTTGATTCTTAGTCATGGAATATGCAGTCAGGGTGAGTTTCCATTTTACTGTCTAAAACTTTAGTTTATAAAATTCTTCTCAGATGACTTTACAAAAAAATTATTTATTCAGGGAAAAAAGTATTCCATTTGACAAACTACTGCACTCCTAATTGATTAAGCTTAGGAATTCCTAAGCTTAACCACGAAGTCAAGATGAGGCTTACTTCATGATCACTTCCGCTTTGTGCTTTACTTTTCCATCATTCATCAATTCTTCATTGAAAACACTGCATAATTCTACTTGCAGCACCTAATATAAAACAGCAGCCCCCCACCTCAGACATTAAGGCATTGCCACACTCTTTTCTTAATGGCCCTAGCTGCCCTCCTCACACAAAATCCAAGTTCATTCTTTCTACAAGACCAACTTTTGTAGGGATACAACTACCCTGTGCACGCATGAAAGGAGATATTTTTTACAAGGGTCACAAAAGACCCCCAGTTCTCCTAGCACTTGGACCAGCAGCAGTATCACTTCCACATTGCTAAGAGAAGGCAACTGGACCAGCCCAGTGCAACCAGCATCGCTGTGAAAGTCACAAGTTTTACCATATTGTCCATGACGTTGATGCAGATGTTGCCAAAGGTACGGAAAAGTATTACTGTCTTCTGTACCTTCTGATATCATTTTGTTGGCGTTATTCTCAGAGTCAATTATCTGAGTGGCAGTCACTGGACAGCTTGGTAGGAAGCTAAGCACCCACAGCCTGGACGGTGCCCAGCGCTCAGGCTGGTGCTGTGCCTGTGCTGTTTGCTGTGCAGGAAGTTTTAGCCTTAGGGCATATCAGAGTTCCAGTACCAAATGTCTCACTTTGTCCAATTACAGCTTTAGACATTCACAAAGTAAAAATCCAGCAATTACTTGGGTCATCACACCTTTCAGGGCACTTCATTTCATATGTCTTGGGACTAGTTTTAAGTATTTTAGGCACTTGTATTAGCAACAGAGGGAAAAAAAATTACAAAGCCAAAGTTGAAACCTAATTGGCCTCAACAATGCTAAAAAAGAAGCACAAATTAATCCCATAATCAATAGGCGCTTAAGCAGTCATATTTTCTACAAGTCTGTGCCAGAAAGTTATGTAGAATACAAGGACTCCAGAGGACAAAATACTGGAAACAATTATGAAAGACGGGCTGCAATGAGACTAGGTCATCAGCAATACTTTTCAACTTGGCACACGAAAAATTAATGGAAGTTTCTTAATTGGCTAAACCACATCTGTTTAATATTCTGACAGAATTAACAAAGAAAAGTAGAGTCTGTTGCTGCCACTGAGGCATGTTAATATAAATCTGATATCTCGTGTGATGATAAGCCAGTCGTTTTTATAAATATTTCTACGAGGAGTAACATTTTCCTAAGCCTAAAACATCCTGAATGACACAGCTCTTTTCTGAGCGAATTATAAGCCAGTGGCTCCACTGATTTCCATTGGATGCTCCTAGTGAGCGAGGATGATAGAACAGTAGCCCAGAGATATACATAGAAATGATTGTACCCTTGCAAATGATAAACAAACAAACAAACAAAAAAGAAAGTTCTTTCTAGACCCCCATTTACCCTTTCAAATGCATATTTACCCAGTGCAATGCAACAGCATGTCAGAGCTAGCCAAAGTAGCACATTTATACAGCACCATGCAGGGATATTAGCTGAGGTCTCAGAGAGAATATAACCTCGTTAGAGCAACATTGTGCATGGGCTAATTAGGCCTGCCTCTCAAGCAAGGCTAATTATTCCCAGTACAGCACCATACTGATATCGCTCTGCTACTTCTGGGTTCTGGAGCTAGATTATTCAGCAGTAGCTCAGGGATCTCTGCCCCACACTATATTCAAAATTGTAAACAAAATTGTGAGAAATGGAAGTATTATTCTGAAATAGCGGCATGATGCACTGCACTATCTCGCTTCATCTATCAAGGACATCAAAATGAAGGATTAACATGCCTATGCACTGAGATAATCTTTTAAATGGGAAATTCTACAACTAGACCAACATGTGTGCTAGAGAGAAAAGTTGGACTGAGGGGAACAAACATCCCAGGACTGGAGCCTGGTGTCACTACAGTCATCCCACTAGGCACGTGGCACACTTGGTAGGCCCTAACAAACAAAAAAGTTAAGTAAAGGCTAAAGAGAAGGTCAAGACTTCAGCTGTTTTTCTTACAGACCAGCTTTGAGTAAAAACTAGTGCAAAACGAAAGGTTTCTTACTCCGTCAGCAAGGCAGGTCCCAAACTGTTAAAGTGTAGATCAGAGTTCCTGTATGTGATGGAGTATTGGCCATAGTTAACGGAGAAACCTTAGGACATCTTAGCACAAGTTTTAAGGCTTAGGAGAGTTTATCTTCGTTGTTTCAGATGCAAAAGCTGATAGAAAAATCTGTGTCAGTGAGAGGCCTTAGAGAACCCAAACTAGAAATAAGCGAGCTGGGGCTGGAGCCCTCTGCCCTGGAAGCACGTGAGGTCCCACCCCTGGGTGCAGCTGCAGAGAAGACTTGTGCACCTCGTGGATTCAACTAGGCAACAGTGATCTGCATTGGATAAGGAAAAAGGAACTGTTTGACATTCAGTATAAAAGGAAAACCAGTGTTTTTACATAAAGTATACATAAAGGAGTCAACAAAATCATCATGCACAAGGCCGCCAGGAGGCTTCGTATTTATTCAGTGGAGAAGTATTCTTTGTATCTTTAATCCAGCTATCTTCTTATAAAAAAAATAAATCTTTGAAATAAAAAGGCAAGGTGAGGTTTCTCTCATCACGACAGAACTGAATGCATCTTGTTTCAACACATCTCTAACAAGCAGCCTAATGTACAAGAGTCAAGATTTAATAAACTCTGCTAGGATTTGAGCCCTGCACTGCCAACACACACTTTTGTGGTAAGACTGAATTGCCAAGAGCTTTCCTTTAAGGACAGTGTTTTTGTCCAGTTCTTGTTATGATGCCAGGTGACGATAAATCTAGTTTTCAAAATAAACTGTCATAGGAAAAGTAAAATAACAGAAATGTGAGCTAACATTGGAAGCCATTGGCATATTGTATCCACTTGTTTTTCTAACTGGCAGCAGTTACTAGTATAAAGATTTGAAAGTACACATAACAAGTTTCTAATTAAAATGAAAAAAACAAACAAACTCCCCACCCCACCCCATGAAACAGAGCTGTGATGACAGTTTGATTCCTAGAATTCCAATAGAATTAAACAATCAGTTTTGATAAGGAGAGCACAGAGACAAAGCAGAAAGACATCATCAATTTAAAGTCAATTTACCTTTGTTACTAGGCTCTAAACGAACACCTCTTCTGTAATGGCATAAGTGAAGAGTTCCTTTGGAGTTTTACTTAAAACCTACCTTACACAAAAGACACTGGTCCAAAAATGAAATCCTGGGCAACATGGTAATAAATTAAGTCACAACAATATCAGGATTAATTTAATCCCACTCCTTCCTGCTGCTCAACCTGTCCATTGTAATTTTTTTTTAAACCATGAATGGAGGAATTCACTGCATTGGCCACTCCTTCTCTCATTACAATTTTTAGAACCTCTACCAATGCCTAAAATACAACATTTTAACTCCAGCAGAAGAGTGGCAAATGCCATAAAGTCTACTAGTATTGGACTACTGCAAATTTACAGACAGAGGCATAGAAGTCAAAAAGTGCATAAATCCTTACACATGAGAAAATACTGATTTAGGGAACAGAAGGAGAAGAGATTTTGTTCAAAACTAATTAATTCATAAAGAAAATTTGAAAATCTCAGTCTGTAGAGAAGAGAAATACTGATAGCAACTGAACATTTACTCTTGAACATGCATATCAATATTTCTGAAAATGGAGTGGAAAATGGATATCTATTCTGCACAAGCTGACAAAATGAAAGGTTTAGTAACACAAAGATTATCCCATCCAACTTCCACACTTGTGTACTGTTTAACATGCTAGTGCCTGATTGATTCTGATAAAAAGATATAGAATATATTGCTAAAGCTGGTGATATGCCAAGTACTCAGTGGTGCAGTGACAAATAGCCTTCTTGATTCCTGACAAAATACTCCCTCTGCTGTACAATATACACTGTTACATAAAGCCTAATGCACATATATACATATTTAAACTATTAAAAGGTCATGGCTTTCATAAGCCAGACAGTTCACTCTAAGATATTTTTTTTTCTGAATGACCTTGCTGAAAATAGAAATATTAATTTTATCTACCAAATATAGAGTTACTTGTGACTTAGTTAAAACAAAGAGGATGAATATGCTAAGGTATAAAACTATATAGGTGCCCAGGCCTCAAAGTCTATAACATTCCTAAATTATTTAGTTCATAGTGAATGTTAGAAAATAAAGGCTCAACAGCCGAGTATAGACATAGATAGATATGTGAAAATAAAGATATCTAAATATAAGGACTACAGAACAAAGGAATAAATTCAGCTGTAGTTTTCTTTTGTTTGTGTTTTACTGCTTCTATTATATGCCCAGAATTTTCTTTCATCCAAAATTGTTCTGTCTCCATAATTTCATCATGTCTTCAGAGTAAATAGTAAGGTGGCTAACTAGACTGAAAAGCTTAACTTTTTTGATGGGCTGGAAAAATATTTCCAGATAAATTTTCCATTTAGAAATTTTCTAATCCAAACTACATAAAAAGACTCGGAAAACCAAAGGCATTCGGGAGACCACATCCGGGACAAACTGAAACGGGTGTGCTGAGTACACTGGCATGAAGATCTGTCCATCCCATGTAAAACCAGACCAACCCACAGTACATGAACTCCTGGAGTGGCACCTACATGCCATCCACATGCCACATGTGTTGCAGAGTCTCTGTGCCAAAGAACGTGAATGACGCCTCCAAGTTTTATCCTAAATCTGTTTTAATATTTAGTGGGCACAACCTCCCCCTCACCCCCAGAGAGGGCCAAAGTACGTGCATAGCCACAGAATAAAACACTATTATCCATAAACAGACGTTATGATTTTCAGCTTTTATAAAAGTTAGGATTAGTTTTTAAGGATGGAGATTAGGTTTTTTGTGTTCAGATAGTACACTAATCTACTTCAATTTATATTAGTAGTGCCTGACACAAACACTTTGTTCCTGCCCCAGGCTCTTCCACTCATAAAATGTGGTTAGGAAAACAGTAATTGAAGAACAAAATAATCTTCATTTCATGTTTTCATAATATATGTTTTGGGTTTATTCCACAGAGGTGTTAAGAAATATAAGTTCTAGTTTAAGGCATATTTTCATTAAGCACTAAATTTCATTAAAAATTCAAATTTTACCTAGCTGTCATGAAGGTCATTTACAGAAATTAGTAATTCCAGGGCAGCAAGATGAAAACACTGTAATAACAATAACGCTGGTTGTTTGCAAAAACAAAACCAGAAGATAATTTATTTCCAGAAATTCCATTAAAATTATTCTTTTTAAAGTAAAAGTTAAAAATTAATTACTTCTAAGGGTACTTAGTAGTAACCAGGGTTGTTTGGTTTTTTCTTATTTTAACATTAGTAGTTGATATAACTCCTTTGTATTTCAGAAACATGTCAAGAATATATGATTATCCAAAGAACGGTATTCAGAAGAAATTCCTTTTGTGTTTTTCTCATAGGAAGCTCAATAAACATTATTGTTTGCTTACTAACAGATAACAATAGCAGCTAGCCGCAGTGTACGCTAAATTGCATAAACGGGGGGGGAAAAAAAATCCATATTGTTCCTATCACCCCTTTGGGTAGCCGGGCCATATGGACATAGACCAGGAATTACAACTCCACTCAGAACAAGAACGAGGGCACGATGTATTACAGCCCCAGCATCCCACTACAGTCCGTGTTTAAGCAAAGCTTGGCAAGACCGGCCCTTTGCAGTATATCAATGCTGCCACAGGATGGCAGAAAGAACACCTGATAATTTCACTGGCTTTGCAAATTCCCAAGAGGTTGGCGAAAGCCTGTAACCGGCCGAATCCTCTGCTGCCCGTGTCCTGCCGCATTTGCAGAACAAGCGTCAATTACAGGCAGGGTCTCACTGGCAGAAGCTCACACAACACTGTGAAAAGCCAGAAACACTATAAAAATTATGAGTAGTTTTAGTGCTACTCATTTCCACGTGATAATCTCTTAAGAGCTACAAAAAAATAGTACGGCAAAACGACAGCGCGATGTGCCTCTAGGCACGCACCCCACAGATGGGAAGCTCCGTCAGACAAATCTTCAGGCCTCCTGTTCAAGGAACTTGCCTGGACACAACGCAAGGGAAAAGCGGGATGCGGCTGAGGGAACCAGCAGCACACTCGCATCAAAGGGCACTTCTTGCCCTCACGCAGGAAGTTACCTCAGTAGGTTTTTGATCTTTCCTTTTCCTTTCAAGCTGTTTACTACCACTAACAGGTATTCAAGAGATGCAAAGTAACTTGGAGAAATCGCTTGGATAAATGATTGAACTAAGGCAACACGTGCTCTAAAAGATGAGCTTGCTTACATGGGACGTTGGCCTTCTTTGGTCCCATAGCCTTGCATGCGTTCATTATTCCTGCAGTCACAGGATCAGCAACAACCTGGGAATGAGCAGAAAAGGCTGCTCATCAGTTTACCCACCTCTTTACTTATAGCACACTTCTGCCTTCTTACAGCACTGTGATGGGGAGACTCCGGGATGCAGCAGCTTGTGTCTCCATCCCTCTCCTTTTGCTCCCGCCAGAGAAACCTGATGTTCCACAGGGGGAATTTGGGAAGGAAATCTGTGGGAAGTTTCTGAACTTCTGAAGTTCAGAAAAAGTAATCACAACTCTGCTTCTTAACCTAAGATTTCTGGATCATACTTAAATGTTTTTAGTGTAGCAAGCTGAGGAAAGAAAATCTTAATCACAGACCCTATGTGATTTTAGACACATTTTTCCCCCTAGGAAAGGAACTTTACAAGATATCATGCTTTTGATCGTCAATGAAATCATGAAGACTACGCCTTTTATTAGGCCAGGTAATTTTGGCATGTCTGTTGAAACAACAGCTGAGACACACCTCTCTGCTGCTGCATCAAGTAATAGCCTGAATTAGGTTTAATTTCTGCATTTTCCCCTTGTTCTCTACCTACAAAATTGAAGACTTTTCACGTTAAAATTGCTATATCTCTTTCCTGCTGAAAGAAAAAAGACAAGTAACTGGTATTGCAGGCAAGATCTCTTTGCTTTTGCTGAGAAAAAAAATACTACTCACTGAAAAAAAGAACTTATATTAGTTTCAGAATAAATGATACGAACAAAAGGTTTTGGCCAAGAAGGATTCAGCAAGTGCAATCAGTCAAACAATTCTTCTATTTTAGCTAATCCAAAGAACTGAAAGTGCTGTTTCTACTACTGAACTTGAGAAAAATGTTAACCATACCCCTGGTCCAGTCCTTTCTGCAGTATTTTTAATGTAACATAATTCCAGTAATTTAGTGACAGACTTGCTAGATGTGTTCAGCTGGGAGGAAGAATTTTTTTTCCCCAGCAGAAAATCCATTTCTAGATTTACCCAAATGGAATTAATGGAAGCCAATAGCCAACAGCCTCTAGAGCAGCTTTAATTTTTCCAGACTACTACTCTTTTCCTCTTTTTTCTTCCTTGGAAAGCACCACACACTGTTCTCTGCTTTAATAAGGCACCGGCTTAACCAATTTGAAGCAGCTCAACAGTAATCTTAAATTAATTACAATGTCATCCATCCCTTCCCCTGACATCTGAAAATGACACCTTGTGAAAGCTTCTCCTTTAGCATTGTCTTTAAGAGTGATACATGATGGCAATTTTCTTCCATCTGCTAGGACTGCCAGCATAACAGCAAGCCTGGGGACTTTTTGTTGTTGCTGGTACTTTTGATGATAACAGATTTGCACCTTTAACGCATACAGCAACATTTGATGGTGTGGTAGGAAATAACCAGATTTCAATTTGTTCTGTGTTTGGGTCTACAATCGTGTCTTCATTTTATGCAGCACCATTGACAAGCTATAGATTTTTCAGCATCGCAAGCCCTAGTTTTCTTATCTAACTGGGCTTAAAGTTGCTACGTTTGGATAAACACATCCTAGATTTCAGCTGGCCCTTTGGGAACTGCAGCTACACAGGAACGGGCAGACCTTCAATAGTAGAGTTATTTCTAGAACAAACCATGCAGGATGTTCAGTCCCGTTTATTTTTTTGTGAATAAGTGATAGTGCATTTTACTTGACTTTCTCAAAAAAAATCTGGTTTGCTTCACTAGATTAGGGATGTACACAAATTGGCACTTTGAACTGTTTTCTCTTTCTTTACCTCAGTGAACCTTTACAATTGCACAGACAACCCTAAAAGCATCTGCAGACCCTATATACTAGCCCTAGAAACAGTATCTTTTCTAACTGCATTTTAGTTATGTTTTATTCATAATTCAGTGATCAGTTTAAATTTGCATTTGAGCAGTCTCATATGCTTCCTAATGGTTACACAATTGAAATGCCTTACTTTTCTGCAACCTGCTGTTGATTGCTTCAACGGGGTTTAATTTATTTAATGATTGAGAATACAAACCATAATATTTAATATGTTTTCATGTTCAGTCCAGGGCAAATTTGTGCTAAAAATAAACATGAAAGGCTTTACATAATAAGCAAAGCACCATAACAGTACATCATACACTGGAGCAGCTACGTTAAAATTATAACTATCATGAGCATGGATGAATCAAGAACAATTGCAACACCTCTTCATTGAGTTTATCACATATACTTTCTTTTTTCCACATACATGAATCAAAAATAATCCAGAGTCTTTACATCTTGACAGGTGGGGAAAACATCACTTTGAAGTGAATTTCCAAATATCACTTTGAATTTCATTTTAGAAAGACAGGCAGTAGCTATTTCAGCAAAGTTCTGCTTAACTCTGTAGAGAGATTGGGAAAATATACTACTATTACAAAGAAACACAACGCTAATCAATTCTGATATCTGCAAAAAACCCAAAACCTTCCTGTTCACATCAACTTTCAGAAGTCCAGCTCCAGCTTTCATTTTTGTGTATATGAAACACTGAAAACTCCTTTAAACTTCTTCCTTGAAGTCAAATCTGTTCTGAATTTAACTTACTTCATGCTATAAATGAAAGAAGATTGCTTATTCCTTTTACCACCAAATGGCAGAAGATACAGATCTCCTGCATTCTTACATTTGGGGCATCACTATGGGTCCTCCCTCACCCCCAAGAGCTCTGAAAGATGCTAATTTGTTAATCTACTAGTAAACACGAAATAACCTTTGCATTTGCTCACTCAACTTTTCACACAAGAAAACATTGCAGAAGACAAAGTTAGCCTAAAACTAGAAACAAATATAAAAAAAAAATAGAATAGAATATGAGAGAAGAACCTTAGTGAAATCTGAATCTGCATTTGAAGATTTAATGTAAACATTTTTGAAGACAATTTCATGGAGCAAATTGGAAAAGGTAGCCCAAAAATACATTCTTTAATAACAAATCCTGCATACCTCACTCTTAACTCCAAGTAAGAGCTTTATAAGAAAACTATTGCTAGCAATCCTAATCTACAAGAAAATGAACTTCCAGTATCAAATTCAACAGTCTGCTGCAAAGCTCTTCATATCAGTTGTCTTCTCAATGACCAGCAACGGTTTTGGAGTAAACATCCTTCAAAGATTATTAGGATGACATTACTTTAAGACAAGAGAATGACTATATGCGAGTATATCTGACTATTTACACGTTAGGGCAAACACAGCAGCATTTATCTGCACTGTGTTCACAATTTAAAAGCCATTTTCATAACTATAGTGGCAAGTGAGATAATGGTAATGGAAATTTTGACTTCAGAACACAAGATGGCAGCCTCCAAAAGGGAATAGGAAGTCATCCCAAATCACTTCCAACAGTTACGGACCTTTTCGTAGTAACATTAGGTACTGGACTGCAAGAGTCCAAATTTTACCATCTTTTTCAAATAGATGAATTTTGAAATCATAGAAATCATTAATAAAAGCCAAAAAAGTAAATATTAAGCTAAGATGTATTTCATTAAGAGAAAAGCATATGAAAAGTAGCTTACGGGAAATATTTTGCATATTTCCATCTATGACTTCTCTACAGGCTTTACTTCTGAAGGCAAAAATGCAAATTACTATTCCACACCAAACTTTACAAATAAAACTTACTAATTCATAAATATAAGATCATCCAAGAACTATATACATCTTTACCATACAAAAGTGAACTAAGTAATTGCTTCTTCCCATAAATGGCCAAACATTATACATATATGGCTATATTGTGATTTGTGGGGGAGCAGCAGATTTCCAGATTTCAGTTACAAAGCTGGATCATACTAATCCCTAGTAACCTTGCTGATTACCTGATACTATGCTATGTACACTATACACTGTGCAAAGTAAAGGCCCAGCACAGTTTCCTTTCCTCCTTAAATAATATGCCAACTGTTTGCAGGCAAATAGAAACATAAACTCCATGGATGGGCTTCATCTTCCGTAACTTCCACCTACAGAAATCAAAGAATCTCTTCCAAATTCTCATGTAGCAGAGGAAAAGCTTAAGCTGCAGATGTCATAAGGAAACCTGGGGGAAAGAGAGCCTAAAAAGCTATTTTTGTCACTGCTTTAACCTCCATCCAGTTTATTTGCACTGTGATGACTCAATCAGAGGTTGTATATGTGATCCCACAACAAGATACCAGTAACTATTCAATGCAGTTCCATTTGCATTCATATCACAGTAATAATAATGACTTAATTATGTCTTAATAAGTCATATCTTTAAAATATATCTGTGACTAAGTCAGAACAAAATTATATTATAAAGCTCCTCAGTTGTTTTTAATCTTTTTAAGCAAAACACATTCCCAAACTAGCTAACCAATACACCACAAAATTTACTACCCTAATGGTTAGTTAACAAAAAATTAGACACTTTCCAAATCAAAGACAAGTCACGCTTTCCCATTCTTTTGTAATCAAGGATTTTACTCCCCTTTCTTTTCAGATGCAAAGTTCTTTCCTTCAACATCAACCACTAAATCCTTGTCTGAATGTGCTTATTGCCATCCAATGCCCAGGGAAGCAGCCTAGAGCTGTTTAGGCTAAATACCTAAACATCTAAATTGCTAAATTTAGACAAAATTAATCCCATATTCAATGCTGGAGCATCCAACTGAATAGGACCTATGGTGACAATAGCGAACAAAAATGTCAATGAATAGAAAATTAGATTTACAGCACTTGAGACATCAGTTTAGAGCAGACAAGGAAGACACTGCATCAACAGGCATCGTACAAGAACCATTTTAACTGGAAGGTTTCTATACCATCCAAATACATCCCCACAGCCATACAATACCTCAAATGATTTGCAATATAAAAGACCACAGTGACAAAAAACTTGCATGTCTCAAACTTTAAAGACAATTTAAAACTTAAGGCTGGCATTCGAGATGAGTGTGTAGGCAGGCAAAATCCTTTGCAAGAGCAAGGCCTGAAGGATGCTGCAATGAGAATCGTAACTAATATAACAGATGGTAGAGCACAGCATACCCTTGTATTCTGGCACATTTCAGTTACTGCCTATCATTTGGTAGCACCTGTGTCTTTCTCTACTCAGAGATTAAAGTCCTGGGAAGCTGAACATATTTTGCTTCCATTTTTTGTCTCTTCCACACGGTTCTTCTGGCTCTTGATTCTCTGAGGTCTCCACCCAGGCAAGCTGGCATCACAGAAAAAATGGGATGTGCATTCAGACCTCCGGAGACCAGACAGCCCATCACCCACCTCTAGGCAGAAACAAAAGTCCCTAAACCATTTTTATAGGTTATATCTCACCAGCAGTCTATTTTTGTACTCATTGTCCATAGAGTTTGGATGTTTCTCCTCATGTTATCTCTTGATAACCCATGATATAGCTTAATTGACAAAGTTTTGTTTGTCAATTAGTACTCAATTGTTTGTCAATATCTCCCTCAGTACAGGGAGATATTTTTTTCTTCCCTCTCAGGCTTTTCTTTTTCAGAACACTGATTCTTTCATCGGTCTTTCCTCACATCACAACAAACAGACACTTTCCAACACCAAAACCACCATTTCTCCAGAATAAGCCTCACAAAAGTGCTGACCTGAGTAGAAGGATTATCTCCCAATACATTCAACGTAACATTCCCCCTTAAACATACCATTAGGATGCTTGATATTTGTGCAATATGATGATGGGACTGACTCGAGCACAGCTTGCAATGCACTTTAGATCTCAGAGCATTTTCTGCTTTTTAGCTAGCCTTCCCCTTCCACATTACACTACACATAAGAGCAGTACTTCACATTTTACTGGATGGCACTGCATTTATTTCAGGCCATTTCTCCATTTTTTTTTTCCTAAGTCATGGATTTCAAGCCTGTCCTTGAACATGTTGACAGGCCCTCCTGGCTTGTATATCACCAGCAGATTTCATAAGCACACTCTCAGCTGTATCATGTAAGTTGTTATGAAAATATTAAAAAGCATCAGATAAGCATCTCCAAAGAAGCAAGACATGTCTGGCCAGTAACTGCCCCCATGGAGGCATTTAGTGGAGTCACCGGGTGAAAGGACTCAGTGCAGGCAAAAACCAGGTGAGACTGCTGCCCACAGGGTCTCCACCAGTACCAGGCCCCATCCCGGAGTGGGGTTTGCTCCATTAGAGATGCACAGGCCAGCTCAGGAACTCTCATATGGACAGTGTCAGTACAACTTGCTTGTGAGAATGTTTCACTGGGTAGCAAAACAACTTTGTCATTAGTCCACACAGCAACAGATGGAGTAAGAAGAGGAAGTAAATATTCTCATTTCATATCATTTTTCTCAGATCATTCACAATTTTATTGCATTGGAAGGTTTGGGGGTTTTGTTTAGTTTTGCTTTTATTCCTAATGAGAACGAGTGCCCTTAAACAAGTTGGAAAAAGAATAAGAAAGCTCTGGATGCTTTACCAGCATCTCAGGTCCCTGCTACTGCAGTGCCTGCACAGTCTGTTCACAAAAGAAGATAAAGTTTAAAAGTGAAATTAGGCCATTCATTTACAAACCAGCAGAAAAAAAGCAGGCAGAGTCAGCAGCTGAAGACAGCATTGTGGAAAGCAGAAAGCAGTGCAACTCTGATTGCAGGTACCAATCAATAATCCTGAGAAGGAGGAATACCACGGAAAAATATATCAGCAACAATGACAATAACAAAACAGAAAAAAAAAAAGTACACACAAAACACCACATACCACCAAAAAAAACCCTAAAGCACAGGAACTAAGGAATGTAGCAGTGACCATCAATAATAACTCAGTTTTGAGAGCACTTCTGCACATGAATGGGTGGATAGAATTGCTCTGTTCTAGGGGAGACTGTCAGCATTGCTCCCTGTGTAAGCACCTTAAAAAAAATATCCAAACCAACTAGACTTCATCTCTTCTACCCTTATATAAATTTATATATTTCAGAGTTTGGTAAGCATTTCAATAATGGAAGATGGCGTCAGTATAGCACCATCAGCTTCATTGCTTTTCTCTCTAGGAAAATCTTTTGCTTTCATACTAGGAAACATATTTCAGATGAAACCTGAGCTTGGAAAGGGTTTCCATATGAAATTTCAGATGTCAAACACAATCTTTGGCAAGAAGACTTACAAAAATGGAAAAGGAAAGGTGTATTTACAGTAGTGTTTTCTTTCATGAGTCATATGTTTTTGCAGCAAATCTCTGCTTTACCCTCACTGAACACGCTTTGGTTCCCATGGTGGAGCACACGCATTCACTCTTTTGAAGGAAACAAGCACTAGTGGCGTTCAAGCCCCGGGACCAGACTAGATGTCTTCCACGGGAAAGGACCACCTGAAATCTGTGCAAACCTGGATGTCAGGTTCACAGATCAAGTGTTTTGCTTGGTAGGTCTGCTCCAATTACACTACATTATGTGCGAACATAAACATAGCCAGAATCTAGCTGAGAAACATTTTGCCTTCCTTCAAAATCCATAATCACATTTACACAGTCTCTTTCTCTCTCCTTTACAAGAAAACATTCTGTCATACCAAATGTTCCCACACTATTGATATTTACTTGTTCTGTGAGTTTCATTCCCTCAGGAATGGTAAAGTTGCTTGCTAATTAGGGTCTTTTCATACCAGATGCTTTCCTCCTTCGATTCGATCATATTTTATGCCTCCCCCTTGTGGGAGAAGGACTGAGGTTATACAAGAAAGTGCAAGATAATATTTGAACCTAATACCCCTTTCGACAAGGTATGGTTGGAAGCATATGCAATACATGCATATATGACTGCAGAGAACAATAACCTCAGCATTACAGTAATATTTATTTGTTCACATTTCAAAGGAACTGACTGGCAGTATGACCACGAAGATGTAGCATTTCACATCAGGTGCCCCAGGCTTACAATCAAGGAACAGGTAGGATACATGGAGGAACAACCCAGCACGACTGTTACAAAGACGCTGTTTCCACAACAGTCACTCCAGTCTGCACAGGCGTATCCTCAGGGGTAGTGGCATGGGCCAGATGGCTTTCCATTCTCATTTCCTACCATTCTTATTACAAGGCTATCCTCACAAGGATTTCTTGTAGAATAACACACATACCTATTTTCCTGAATAAACTCCCAAAGAAACAAACTTTAACATTCCTACGGAACACAGACCTACATTAGAAATTTAAGACTTTGTTCTTTGCAAAGAAAAAGAACAAAAGGCAAAAGTGAGAATAACAAGGTATTACAGAGGTGCTAAGAGATTTCCTTCCATCAGTGTGAACTGTGCATGACAACAGGGATGTACCTACTCTTGACCTACTTTTGTCAGAAAATAAGAATGAAATACCGTCACATACTTTAGTGTACAGAAAAGAAGTGCTTGAACAAACACATAGGCTGAGAAGCAATAAGCTATCAGCTTGGTCACATCATCAGAACCAGGGCTCAAAAAAACAATGATGCTTGAGGTCTCACAGCCAAGCACGACAGGCTCTAGAGTGAGAGAGATAACAGGTGAAATTTTGACTTTGTTGAAATCAGTAAGATTTATGCATCAATCTGATTCAAGGTGCTGTATTCCAGCATTTCCACAGAATAATTCTCATGGACTAAAATGTATTGTTTCCTACTTTATGACCGATCACCAACTCAACTTAGTATGGGAGACTTTGAAATACGTTATATTTTAAAGCTTCTGTGCTAGTATTCAAAAAAAATATTTTGCAAATAAATTGAGGTCAAGCCCACAAGAACCATAAAACGTTGTACATGTTGAAGCCTGAATATCATAACCTCTCGTATGTGATATATATGCCCTGTAAAGTAAATTACAAGTATTTGCAGAAATTACACATCTGCTCTAAAAATGTCAGATCTTGCTGACTCTAGGAAAAACACAGGAAGAGTTATGGGAGTGGTATGCCATAGATTAAAATTCTCCAATGAGTACATTTTGAGTAATGTTACTGCTGCATTCACTAACGAATGACAGGCAAGGTCACAAGTAATTTCAGAAGTCCTCCATATTACAACCTCCATGGCTGTGTAAAGAAAGCCCCATATTTTATAGGAGCACTTCCCTGAGATGAACTAAAATACTTTGGAAGAAGAAATAATATACATAAATCTGTAAAATTCACATCAGATATTCAGATCTATAGTGTCATAAAAATTATACCTCATTTTCTTATGCAAGATCAAGATATCTTAAAAATCTTAAAGTTGTTATATTAATTTTTCTCTCTATAGTACATTGTCTTACTTACAAAATCTTAAGAGCTAAAAGGCAATCTACAGGTTTAAGCCAATGAAGCAAAAGGGTCTGAGGATATGACTACCTGGTAAAACTGGAAGATTATACAACTTTGCCTACTAAGACAAGCTTAATTAAAGCATGTTTTTAAAAATGCTCTACTACATTTTATTTGAGAACTAAGTTATAAACCACCAGAAACCCATGTTACCTATACATACCTGCCATTCAGATGCGCCCTATTTATATAAGGCTTAACTCTGGATATTAGATAAGACGAGCAGTGAGGAGTTTGTAGTTTTATCCGCATTTCACAAGGTTTTTTAATCAGCATAAGGAAATAACAGTTTCTTACTGTAGCTTTACTATGGCAAGCCCAAGACAGCATGGTTAACTGTTGGAACTCCCTACATATTCTTCACTGTTGTGCTGAAATTCACCTCAACTCATTAACAGCTGAGAGTAACTTCTATCACACAGTCTATCACATTGACTTTGAACCACCCCAGCTCCTTTGTAACAGATGTTATTACTGACTAAAGAGCTCTTCCTCCAAACTCCCCTCTCCGTGTAGGCAGCCTGAAACACACAATGAATAAACAGTCTCTTTGGCCAACGTTTTTATTTAACACTATTCTAAGCAGCTTAAGAATGCTAAAAGTTGGTTACTTTTCAACATATTCAATGCCACCTGATTTTATTGGGGTTTATATGAGTAGCAACTCCTGCTTTTAATCTCAACCACTCCTATTTGTGTAGCTAAACAGAAACAGACTGCTGCAGGGGAGGGAAGGAGGAAATAATGCACTTTATGCATTTAATACCTGGCCATCTGGTACCTCAGAAATGTGTTCAACTTCAAAACAGCAGGAAAATAAAATGACAAAGCCAAAGAGGCTATGCTGCAGCAAAAATGCATGTATTCTATACAAACAGGGCAACTGGTAGCTGTTGCAGTAGATATACACATAAATCCAAATGCTAATACACAGATATTATATGAATAGAAATACCATAGGTAAGCAGTATCAGTAGAAAGTAGAATAAAGTATCTGTCTTTGATGTCCTTATTTAAATGAATTTTTTCTAATATTCTCTTCTGTATGTCACTAAAAGCACGGGAAGAAAACTGAATACTTACAGCATTTCCCTTCACCTAGAGAATGAAAAAACAAGGAACACACTAATGTTTTGCAGCTTCAGAATCCTCAACAATATTTGCTAGATGTCTTGGGAAAAACATAGATAGTAGGTGGAACTTCTCATTAGCACACTACATGACAGCAGTACGGAAGAGAGAGGTAGTCATTCTGCTTTGACGAAAGACCTTAAGACACATACAGATAAATGGGTTTATCTGTAGAGAAAGGTGGTGATCCCATCACAGGAAGAAATCAAATTGAAGGCGGCCTTTTACTGCTTCCAGGAAACTTCTGAACTTCTCTTAATCCCTCTTTTTGCCACCTGAAGGATGCATGGGGAAAAAAGCACTGAGTGGGTTTGCTGTGAAGCCACAGGATCATCTGGCAGAAATCTGCCTAAAAGAAAAAATTACTTAAGGACAAGCTTTCCATTGCTGCTAGATGGTAAATTCTATTTCTCCTGTTAATAAAAAGCCTGTGTGCCCACTGCTGATAGCCTTGCTGGGGTATGCACTTTGGGGCACCAAAAAAAAAAAAGTATATATACACACACAATGGGAAGGTCATAGAATTTCTGGAAAAACAAATCCTTCCTAAAGACCATTATGTTGAAAGAGTGTTTTATAGGTTTCTAATATGTTTTATCAACTACACCAAAAAAAGACAAGAACACTAAATACAAAGTAGAAGAGCAGAACTACTAAACAGTCCCTACAAGCAGAATGCAGTGGGACACACTGGGCTATTTATTTACATAAAACCATGTAAGAGCAATAGAGGAAGGCTCTCAGCAGCTCACTCTGGCAGAAAAAGAAGGGCTTTTCAAGACCTGCCAAAGGGACTACGGGTGCAAAAGATGGTGAAATGGCAAAGGTCATTAATTCTTCATAAGAGAAAAATGATGAAGTGGAGACTGGACCCTGCAAAGACCAATTTCACAGGGCCTAGAGATCTGGTATGTAGATAAATTTCAAGCTCTTAAAAATAAGTTGAATTAGAAGTCAAATTCGTAAGTAGGAAAATAAAAATAGAAAGAGCATAATGCAACAAAAGTCAGAAAGATCAAAGTATAGCATATAACGTTAAGGAACACACTCTAGAGACACAGAAATAGTATGAACAGTCAGAAAATAGATGGTTCAATCCTCCACAGTTTCTCTGTCTATGGTTGGTATATCACCTGTGGTCCCTCAGAAGATGCTTCACATATAACAGTAGAGAAAAGTGACCAAAAAAAGACCCATATACACTTTGAAAATATAAATTTTTTCTGCAGGATTTAGCAGAAAAAACTGGAGAAAAGAAAAGGTAATGAAACCTTGCAGCTGGTTCACAAATACAAGCCACTGTAGTTACTTCTGTGTGAAAAATACACTAACTGTATTTTTTTTTAATCCAACACATGGATTTTTCTAGGTGTTTTTTTTCTTCCCACAGAAGTAAGTATATTGAATATAACAACTGTATGTTACTCAAGAGAATTCCCAATAGATGGTCATGAGAAAAATATTCTCTTTACATTAGCTTCATTTTTCATTAGCAAGAGAACTGTGATCAGGCAGTTAATCACAGCACACCAGGAAAAAGAAGAAATGGAAGCTAGAATGAGGTAAGTGAGCATTTGACCTAATTCTACATTTTCAGGTTAAAGGCCTGATGAAACTCATTCTTAGAAAGCATACTAGAGGAAATTTAGAATACTTAGTACTTATTTAAAAGGACTCATGGGAAAGAAGTGTGGCTTAGGAAGGTTGGAAAAAGTCAACCAAAATACCTATCTTCGGACTGAAAGAAAATTGAAAAGTTTGGGAAACATGGACAACTCCGTCTAAACTGAATTCTCAAAAAAACACTGGAGTAAATAAAAGGCACCTAGAAGACAGGACAGATCACACAAGTGCTGTCAACACGGAGTTTTAAAGAACAGACGGCTGAATCAAGTTGATTTTCTCCATGACAGGATGAAAGCCCTTGTGTGAAGGGAAAGTCAGTAGATGTCTTACATTCACCTTACCAAGGCTTTTGGTACTGCCTCACATTTTCATTAGCAAGTCTAGATGAACCCCCTTTAAAATGGGTAAAACTGTTTTGAAAACCATATTTAGACCTATCAATGGATAACTGTCAAAACAGGATGTCAGAAAAGGATGTATCAAGTAGGATTCTGAAGAGGGTCTGTCCTGGGTCTAGTAATGTTTATTCAGTAATTTCATTAATCATTTAGATGACAGAACAGAGTGAACACTTATTAAATGTGACATTTGTCTGCACACAACACAGGGCCTGCAGCTTCTTTCAAGCCCCTAGAGAACAAGATTAGAATCAAAATAATCTTGACAAATTGGAAAAAATTGGATAAAAAGAGGACATGATTCAGTAAGGAAAAATGTCAGATTACCTATACCTATGCAGAAATAATCAGCTGTACAAGACTCAGAATAATTGTCTTGGATAAACCTCCTGATGAGAAATTTTTTAGGTAACCCATTACAACTCCATGAATCAATGTTGTTATACCTTTACAAAGCATAAGTTTTAGTAAAATAATATGTACAGTTTCTAAGGCTCCATACAGTCTAAATACAAGCTTACGCTCCAGTTCAACAGCTCACAGTAGACAGAGTACATATCTGGATGAGCCTTCTGCTCCACCGTCATGGTTTTTAGCTAGGATAGAGTTCATTTTCTTCACTGTAGCTGGTGTAGTACTGTGTTTTGGACTTAGTATGAGAATAATGTTGATAACACACTGTTTTAGTTGTTGCTAAGTAGTGCTTACACTAGTCAAGGACTTTTCCAGCCTTCCATGCTCTGCCAAGTGCAGAAGAAGCTGGGAGGGGAGGGGGAACAGCAAGGACAGCTGATCCCAACTGACCAAAGGGATATTCCATATCAAATGATGTCATGCCCAGTATATTAACTGGGGGAAGTTGGTTGGGAGAAGCAGAGGTTACAGCTTTGGGACCAATGGCATCGGTCAGCAGGTAGTGAGCATTTGCAGCACTTGTTTGGGTTTGTTTGGTCGTGTTCCATCTGTGTCTGTCCCCATCCCACCCCCCCACACCCCCCCCAGGTTTCACCTCTCTCGTTATTTTCCATTTCATTATTATTATTTTTGTTGTATTGTAATTATTAAGCTGTTCTTATCTCAACCCACAAGTTTACTTACTGTGGCTCTTCCAATTCTCTCCCCGATCCTGCAGGGGTGAGGGGAGCAAGCAAGTGGCTGTGTGGTGTTCAGTTGCCAACAGGGGCTAAACCACGACATCCACTTATCCAAGCATCAAATTCCTGAAGCACCTCAGCCACATGTTATTAGACTGGGAGACAGCTCTCAAAAACCTATGGTACATAGGAGATACTCTTTCAGGGAATAATGGAGGGCTCAGAAGGGCTGCTCTTCTCATCTGGGAATCCTTTTCAGTATAAGGAACACTAGATTCTTTCTAACTGGCTTGAAGGTAGCCACACCACTGGGACAGGTCAAATAAGTGACAACAACTTCAATTTCATTTGGAGTTGTGATGGGGAGAAATACAGTAAGAGTAAGGTAAAGGATATAACTTAGCAGGCTTTGGAATATATTTACAGATAAGTGTCTACAAACTTGGGTGACTCAGTTTTGCATCAAAAAAATCTTGTCTTCAGTGGAAAGATAATAGGCATTATAATACTAAAGTCATACAAACAGCTTTGAACTCTTACCACAAGATGGTCGTTTAAAAAAAAAAATTAGTCTATAGCTGGAGAATCAAAGTTGCATAAGGGAATACCATTGCACTATATTTTGCTCTAGATCCTTAGAAGAAAAGTCTCCTATGAGCCTCATGTCATCACAAATAAATGAGGTAAATATGAAAGCCAAAGTTGGTAGGATTAAAAGTTTGTTCCAATTACAAGTCAGGTTTGAACACTTCAAGCGAAGCCTCAAACTGCAGGAGACTATGGAGTTTCCACAACAGGGATGTGAATTGTACAACACTTAGTGCCAACTCTGTCTGTTCGAATTTGAGCAAATTGAGGATTACACTCCAGATTTACTGCTGTGCTACATTTAAGATTTTGTACATACTGCCAAAATACTTATTTTGTATAATACACATTTTTACGAGGCAGCTTTATCATTATGGGTCTTTTGTGGAGGGCAGGATAGAAGAGAAACAGTGTCAGATACTGGGATCGTGTTTGTCCTATGACAACTCTCTCAGAATAACTGAGGCTTGGTATCTTACAATGAAAATAACTATGCACAACAAAAAAAATTTAATAAAAATTTAATATTTTTTTTAAAAAAATCACATTTTCTTGCATGTCTCTGCCATACAAAACGTCTAAGGAACACAGAACAGTGAGAATCTCATTCTGCTTTGACGTTGCTTAATCTGGGATCTCAAATTATTTTAACAGAGCTTTCAAATGACAGCTTTTAGGCCTGACATGGTAGTTGAATCTAGTCACTGGAACTCAGATAAGTCCACTTACAGATTTAAGACTATATGGATGTGAGAAGGAATCTATGCCTCTCTAATGCCAGGCAAACAAATTTTTAACCCTCTTTTATATACGTAAAACTGATCATTAGAAGTAAAAGTTCTAGAAATTCACTTTCTAGCAAGTTTATTTTGCCCATTAATTTTCTGGGGTTTTTCATTTGTGATTTTTTTAATGCTACATTTTCTGCAAATTGCTTTACAAGTACATATCAGGAATCAACAAATTTTCAAAACTCAGTCTGTATGGTTAATTGAGACTCTTACCAGCCTTAGATTTCTTATCTGGGGTCTAGTTTGGTTTTTTTTTCTTAAAAGAGATATTGTTACAAGTCCTAATGTATCTGAGTTTGTAGAAGTGTTTGGAAATCCTTTGATGGAAATGAAACTGAAAGTTTATAACTTTTTTTTCATTAAAGATGTGTTTATTCCATAACAAAAATATCAGGTTCATGTTAGGCCAAGAATCATACAATTATGTAAAACTATCAGTCAGGGATGAATCATCACCAAAACAAGGTCTGACGATCTCTTTTCACAAGTAGATGGAAAAGGAGCTACTAGCCATCTGGATGCATCAATTTCAGACACAGAGTTGATAACTCAAACCAAATACAAAACTTAGTTTTCCACCTTTCCACCATCCTCAGATCCATGATACAAACAGAACATGAGCATACTTCTCGCAGGAAGCGTTTTAAACAAGAAGTGCTTCCAGTTGGTTAGCTATTATTTTAAAAATTTGAACAAACACAAGAGATCAAAGATTTAAACAAACTCTCATGTGACAAGCAAGTCAAAGCTGATCCCTCTTGTCATTATAATTATCATGCTTATACATTTCTATGACTTCCATGAGATGTCCCTTACCTGAATTATCTTTTCTTCACTATTCTTTTTAATTTCTGTAAAGTAGCTAATGATTACATTTTCTTATATATATATACACACCTGTGAAGTAAGTTTGATTTTGACTTATGATAGACCAAGGGGGCTGGCAAAACTGATAAAACTTGTCCTCCTCATATCAGTAGTTTCCACAACCAATATTCCTTCCAGCTGTCTACCTATAAAGTTATAATGCTCAGGATTCTTCAAGAGTAATGCTTTTGCATGGAATCTTTTAGTCTGTTATTAAACCTGGGGATACAAGATGACAAAAGCTTTATAAATGTGCTGAATTTCCTATTACAGCAAAATATCAAATGCAAGCATATAGCTAGACTTTTAAAAGCACTTTTTGATTATTTAATAGACCATACATATACAGGAGATCTCTATACCTTCATGTCTCCTGGGCTTTGGTAACTTTTAATCATACACACACACATATTAGCTCACACACACAGAGTCACCTGAAGCAAAGGCAAATGAAAGATGAACCAAGAGGCCATATTGATCCCCTTTGCTCTAATGCAACTCAAAAGTGCAATACAGCATCATTATTAGAGATGCTGTCCATTAATTTTTCCTTGCTCTACAAGTCCTTAATTATAACATGTTAGCAGTGCATGCCTGAGTGAGCACTGCTGTAATTTGAAACTGAAACAATGCTTGTGTCCCACTGTGAGCAATATTAATTAAAATCTCTCTTCCATTTTCCCTGAACTCTCCTCCTGACATTTCCAGGTGAAGTTAAATAAAAATGTATGTCAATATATAAAAGCTAGTTATCAGCAAATACATCATGTAGCTGAAGTACTGAATGTTGAACATCAATTTAAATTATTTCCCTTTAGAAACATGTTTCATGTTATGGTCTTTATTAATAACAGTAATCATATCAGGCAGTTTTTGCACATTTGACAAATTGATAATATCACAAAAGATATATGCATGCTTTCTGGGATATTAAGTATAATACCAAGTAATAACTCATTTGTGCATTTATTGATATTCCAGCTAAGGCAAAAAAATTAAAAGTGAAAAAATAAACATCAAAATTTTAAGAACTAAAACATAAAATCTTATATATCAATCTTTAATAAGTACAACACACAGCAGAACAGGAATAATAAACAAAATCTTTGTGTAAAAATTTACTATCTGAAAAAAATTAATATTTCTGGTTTAGGTTTTTCAAGCCAAGTTAGTCACTGGTTGATATCAGGTTGTTCAGCTCATTACAAAGAAGCATAGAGAGTTTATAGAAGTTCTTTGGGTAAAGTATACTTCACATGGTTTGCTGTACAACCTGTATTTTTCTCAATGAAGTAAGTCGATCAGCAATGTTTGCATAACTACATTTAAGACCATGCATTTTCAAGATGAAATATGTAACAGAAAAATATACTTGTATACTGATGAGTATTATGTATTTTTCTCCAACAGAATTTTAACAGATATCTGATGTAAACACAAACCTATGTTCAAATTACTGGTATTTCATACCTGAATAGTAGTGCCCATGATGTCCTTTTCTCATGAAAAGGACTACCTCACATGAAACACTGGCCTTGCTGAGCATGAGAAATGTTAGCCCAACAGAAAAGCCCAGCTTACCAACAAGAACGATAGCAAAAAATGCTCTTAAACTTCCTACTGTTGCAGCCAGGAAGCATCCAAATTGTCAGGGTCCATTATTGTTCGACAACAAATAGGCTGAGCAAAGTCTGACTGTGAGATGCTAAATTCAAATTATGCTAAATGAAATGTTTTCTAAATGCCCCACATCTGAAAAAATACATCTGTTGGCCTAGAAGTTTTTCATTCTTTCTCTTCAATCTTCATTTTTTTTGGCTCGATAAAAGTTCTCATACTGAACCACCTTCTAACTACAGGGTTTTTTTTCCCATCAGAAGTATTATACTCCTATGTATCAAATACAAGCGTATCAATCAACAGCAGCAGCACAAATTGAAATCCCACTTCTGGCTTTTTTTTTTTTTTTTTTTTTTCATATAAACTGAAACCTATTCTATCAAGCTAGCCAGTTGGTTTTTTAATGGAGCACTCTTCTGTCAAAAACAGCTTCTTAGTAATATAACTAATCTAATTGAAAATATAAGGGGCAGGGGGTGTCAGAAAAGATGTTCTGATCATCTTCAACAAGAGGAACTCAACTTGTAATTTAACTTCCCCAGTATAATTTAATATAACTCAGCAATACATTTTCAATTAACTTTTAAGTACATTAAACTCATGTAAAATTTAGAGAGCAAGTAATTGAATTAATACATAAATACAGCTCAAGATCTGAGAGACACTCCCATGGTATGTAGAAACACAGCCTTGTATGTTACCTGCTATTGAGGACATACTTCAATTCCTTGCTATAATTTAGTAAGCTAAAAGAAGATTTCCCTCATGTCTTGTGTAAAATATCTGCAAAAGGATGCAAATTTATTATAGCCAGACATACAAACTGGCTCATCGATCCCAGCTGCAGGGTATCACATAACCAGCTCCCAGTTCTAGCGTTGGCCAAGATGTCAACTGTCATCAAACTGCAGGTGGTTGAGCTTCCATTGATCCATTTATGACTACTTATGCTCACCTTCTTAAGGTGCGTAGGGATACGGTCACCTGCAATCCCCGAGATACGAGAGCTGGCCCTATCTTAGCCTGGTACAATTCCAGCTTTTGTGGCTTCACCTGGCCTTGTACTCAAGTCCCAGGCACAAGACTGTGGGTTTATGTTCAGTGGCTTCAGAGCAGCTGCATCTGCAGATGGTTTTTAAGCCAAAGCATTATCCGCTACAGCAAACAAAGGAGGAAATGCAATGCCTAGAGAGTCACTGGAAGTGATTTTTTTTTCTTTAATGTGATCTGGCAGAGGTTTCTGAACAGCTCCCAGTACAGTGCCAACCAAGTTTTAATGGAACTGTTCCAGTAACAGGCTTTAGGGGTTTCTCATTGTAGGGCTATTTTTGCTTTACTTGCATATGCAAGAAAATTCTTGTGTTTGTGTGGCAGAGAATCAGATTTTTCATAGAAGAAAACAAGGGGCAGAGATCAGTTTTCTCCTGCTTGGACTTACCCCAGAAAGCTTGCTGAACTGCTAGGAGCGTGGCTAGCAATGATTTGGACTGTCAGGTAATACAGCTTCTTAGGTGTTTTCAGCGCAAGAATACTAATGTATAATGTACAAAGTATTGGGGCGGGATATCAAACAAGTTACATCTTAATGTACATAAGTAGACCTCATCCATTTAAATCATTAAACCCACAACTTAAAACTCTGACAATCTATTAATTACTGGTGGTAAGGCAAAGGGAAATGTTTTATAAACTAGCATTTTATGAATCACAGAAACAGGACTAGAAATAGTACTGTATAGGCTTTGAAAAAGGGTGGGAGACTGTAACTAAGAAGAAAAATATCAAAAAACCCCAAAGCTCTGGTCAATGCTGTGGTAAACACCTATAGAGTTATGACAGCAATTTCTACAGATAATTGTTGCAGTACATAAGGTTAAATCCAGCCACTTGCAAAATACAAAATTATTTAGGCCAGCCAGAAATATCAAACAGCTTTCCACAAAATACGTCAGTATTTGCACAACAAATTTTCAACAAACCCACTTACAAGTAGCTGCAATTCCCACAATACTGATGCCAGTGTATTTAGTGATGATAAAGCCCAATGATTCATAAACAAATGTGCTACTAGGTATCTTAATTGCTACCCTTTAACTACAACTAAGACAAGACTTTTGAATCAGCTATATCCATTCACCAATATCAAAATCAGTCTGCCAAGCAATTCCAAAATAAGGCACAGCTCTGCTCAGGAATAAATAAATTTATTCCATAAATAAATGTGGAACACAGCTCCTTGCTCCATCATCAAATGTCCTCAGACTACCTCAGTAACAGTCACCTGGGAGCAAATGAAAACTTCATCAGAGAAGCATTGTGTTGTCACTAAAAGGAAAATGTATTTCCTTTTCCAACTTTACATAGTTCATTTAAAGAGTATCACCTGATGTGCTGTGTATGTGTGTTTGAGGCAGGACGGAGTAGCAGAAAAAAAATCTATTTGTGTTTATGTTAAAAAGTAAAATGCGTTGCAAAAGAGATTGATAACCTCAGGATAAATAAAGCCCACCACCACACAGTCAAAGCTGTTGCTTTAGAACTGTTTTAATTGTTAAATAGTTCTTAACCTGCATTCAGTACAAGAATCAGTATGACACATCAGACTACCATTCTATTTACAATATTCTCACTATAGATCTGAAATCATGCACTCCAGTCCAGATCTGAGATACAAAACCAAACCTTTCAAAAGACTGCAGATTGCTTAAGATACCAGAATACTATAGTGACTTGCAGTATACCAGCAGTGCTCAAACCAAACAGTTGCACTAGAAAAGAGGCATAAAATTTCTTTTCTGCATCTTGGCAAGGAGGGAATGACAGCATACCCCAATAAGAACCACCAGATAATCAAAACCACAACATACACCCTTACATAGATGAAGCACAAGTATCTCTCTGATTGACCTGAAGATTCTACGAGTGCTTGCAGTTCTGCTTCTGTGTGCTAGCATAAATCCTCAAATACTAAGTCACCAAGAACCAGACTGCAACTGAAAGTCCAGCCAATGCCCAGAAAATAGTGGTAACACCCTGTATTTTTCTGCTTTAAAAAATTATGATCCCCACTCCCATTGTTCTTGGTAACAAACTGGAACTGTCTCTGAACAAACCAGGGGCCCAGTGTACACCATTTGTTGATAGCACCAACTGGATCCAGATACTCAAAGTGATGGTATACTTGGTATCTTTCTAAAAAGCAGCTGTTGGCTAGTAGAAACTGTGAGGGAGTTACATTTATGCATATATATAAAATAGATACATACACATATATAGCATACTGAGTAGCACTTCTGCTCAGGAAATGAGAAATCTAAGTTCTTCGGTCTGAAGAGGGTTCACTCCCTTACCTGCCATGTCACAGGCTAGTCCCTAGCTATTAGTCTTTAAGAGGGACAGGGACAGCTCTCCTTTTCACTGAAGCCATGGCAATGAATTGAAAAGCTGCATGGAGCCAGAAAGAGAGCAAAAGGAAAAGCGTGACTCTGCACCTTAATAAGATATTTCACTGGAGTACAATTATCATTTCCAGCTTCTGCTCCCAAGACTGTTAATGCACTGTACATTAAGTAGCTATTCAGTGAAAATTTGACATGATCTTGGGAACAGGACTCAATCACAGCATAACCACAAGGGTACAATCTGTTCCCTCTTGTCCTCTTTTTCCAGCTCTGCAAATCTTGTAATCTTTTCCATACAATGGCTTTAGCAAAAGGGAAACTCTGTCTTCAGTCAGTACAGCCTGTAGCTTCGTAATTATTGTGCTGCCCCAGGAAGTTAAGATCTTAGACCACACTTGTGGGTGTTCCTGTTGACAGTTTTTGAACTATGGGGATGTCTAACCAACCATGGTTTGAGAGGGGAAGGGTACAAGCTGACAACTACCAGTGCCAGAAATGGTCTATCCTCCCTGGCTTCTTGGTGTATCAGGTTACTTGGCAGAGGCAGTGCCACGTTTTGTTGTTGACCTGCCCAACATGACTGGTACTTGCTTTACTTAATTAGAGCAAGTTGCATTCACAGTAGCTAGGTTTTTTATTTCACTTTCAGATACTCGAAGGAGAGAGACAGCAGTTATCCTGGGTAATGCTGGCTGCATTAGGTACTTTGTACCTGCCAGTTCTTTCATTTTGCCTGGCAGGACCAGACACTGGCCATTATCCAAGACAGCATGGATGGCATTCACATGGTTAAAAGTAGGTCTCTTGTATAGAACAGACCTAGTCATCCTATCCACATTTTTTGCAGAGATGTAGTCAAGAGACCAATTTATCTCCTCTTACAGAAAAGATCTAAAGCATGTTAGATCAGTTGTCACCTAAAAATGCCTATTTTACTCTCAACTATGAGCTGGTTGCCCAAAGTTTCCCATAGAGACTGACATTCAAAATGCAGATACCTATGATTAAGAGAATAAGCCTGATGAAACACCACCTCCATCCATCCCCACCCCCCCAACCAGGTTTTTGAAGCAGAGTTTTCTCTTGACTTCATCCTTTGGCTTCCCATATGCTGACACAAACATACTGACCACAGCCCTGCTTTAGGCCAAAGGAGGAAACCAGCCAATCCCCAAAATACACTGGGTTATTTCATTGTGCTTTGGGTAGATTTCAACTTCAATAAGCATTGGATCAAACCTTATAAAATTAGAGGTTTTGTATCTTCCTCCCTACTCAACTCTCACTAATTTAAACAGTAAATTGAAGTAACGGTCATCAGAACGGTCCAAGTACTTATCATAAATTTGCAGTACAACTATAAACTTAAATTCATATATAGTACCCAAAGGGGAAAAAAAAAAAGAGCACAATTCACCCATTAGATCTAATGAAAAATTTCAAAAGCCAAGCATTAGTTTTACAAAGGAAATTAAAAATACAGACACCGACTTTAACTGTTAGAGAAGATTTTTTTCAAATTTGAATGTCAGATTGCACCTTACTGATACCATCGCTATTCTGGAAGAACATTCTCTTCAGGGCCCATTTCTTTTCAAAAAGAAGTGTAATTGGATAGACTAGGCTAGGAATGGCTATCATAGATAACACACATGGTAAGAGGTCTAAGACAGCTCAAACCAACCCATAAGTTATTCTGAGAAAAAAATTAAGCAGAAAAGATTAAGAAACCTGACCAGAACGTGTCCAGAAGTGAGACACTAGGCTGCTGGCCATGAAAAAAAGTGTTCCCTACAAAGCAAGCAATTAACTAAGAATTAATTTAGAAAAGTGACCTGGGATCAAATTCTCTCAGTCTTTCTCAAACCTTCTCTGCTCAGGATATTTTAATGAAAAATCCACCACTACCACTATTATTATGAAGTGCAGCTCTGCTAGTAATGGCACAGCTATGATTAATAAAACAACCCCAATTCCTAGGGTCGCAACTATTTAAATCTGAGGTGGTCAAATCTAAGGCCATCTTAAAAATGGTAGTGATGGCTCAAATACCATCATGACAAGCTGCGTCCCCGCAGTAGCATGCAAATCAGAAACAGGCCAGAAACTGCAGAACATGGTTTGTCTGGTTCCCAAATTATACTCTCAATGTCCTTTCATGCATATACAGAAATCTTTATTCCTGAATTGCAGTCTGTGTGCTCCTATGCACTGATATAGCAAGTGACCCAAACTGTTCTATTGCTTTATAAAAACTGAACAGCCAGAGTTCAGGTCAGAAGAGATCTTCTGGCTGTTTAACCAAACTGTTCTTGCCTCTCAGCCTTCATTCCTCTGTTCATATCAACTACCTCATGCTGCAAAAAAACACGTTCAAATAAAAATACATTAAAAAAATAAAGACAAGTGACATTTGAAGATAAGTGGCAAATAATCTATCTACCCACCTCCCATTTTTGCCCACCAGTTCACATCAAGACTGTCTTCTCGCTTTGAAGAGGTCATAGTGCATGGTATGTGCTGAGCATTACAATACTATCACACTGCAGTCATGCAATCTCATAATAGTCTTTGAGAAATTGAAGAAGTCGAGTCTCATGAGCCTTAATGTTTTATCAAACCTAAAAAGTCATTTCAGGTATTCTTTTCTGTCTCTATTCCAATTTTTGACAATAATTTTAAACTCTGGCATGGCTTTTTTACACAACATTCTCATAGTGGCCTTACCATTAGACTTGATGAAAGTGAAATCAGAATCAACCCCCCACATCCCCAAGTTACTCTTTGTTCTCACATCATGAATTACATGAACTATTTTGCCACGATACCACAGTAAAAACCTATATCAAGTTGTTTTCCACCGATATCCATTACTGAGGAACCACCTGGGAGACTGTCCTCCCCTGTTTTGCACAGCACGCATTCCCCCCTTTTAGAAGTACATGTTTGGGTGTACCAAAACTATTTTTGCTTGAAAGCACAAAAGCAGCCATGCCGTCATCAAAAAACATTCTGCCCACTGCTTGTGTCATTTGTAATTGGTTGTTTTTAGGAAAGAAGGTTTTTTTCTAGTTTTTCTAATTATCTGTAAAACTGAATAAAGACGAACCCTACTTTAAAATCCAGTTCATGACTGGTTTGAAATTGGTCAACTCTGAGATCAAGGCCAAATCAATCAAGCCATATGTTTTTCTTTACTAGCTGTACTTCAAAATCTTTTGGCTTTACGCCATTATTAAAAAAAAAAAAAGACGTACTTATTGCCTGTTAATGAACTTGTACCATGGCTAAATTTTTTTCTGGTAGTTATACCAGATTAATGCCCTTAAACCTCTTAAGGAATTACTATTCCCTTAATAATAATAGTGACATTACAGATGGGGTTTTTCCCTTTACACGGGACCTTGGAAAGCAAGGGAGAGCACAGATCATGAGATGATAATTACGTTCTGCACAACTGAAAAAATCTATTTAACTTCATTAATATATATTTGAATTTTGCAATCAGTATTTTAACTTAATTTATTGAACATATTTAAGTATATTAAAGAAGCAGAAATCAAGAAAAAGCAACCAAAGCTGTAAAGTCATATTCTGTTTTTAACAATTGTATATTCACATCAATTTATTCAGTATCCTGGGTATTAGATTATTATTGCTTAGTTTCAGGTATACTTTCTACATCCTCACAGTCCCCATCTGTCTGCTTTTGTTTTCTATGCACATTGGAAGCGGGCAAATAAGCTCATTTCTCTTCTGTTTGTATCGCATCTACTGCATAACTGGAGCTCCTTGCTACTGTAGCTATATAAATAGAGAAAACATGCAAGTGTGCAAGATGTGCAAAATATGTTGATTATTCATTTACATAAACACATACCATACCTGCCAGTTAGCACGTTTACAACTGCTTACTATTGAATTAAAAAAAAATTCCCAAGTCCTTTTTGTTCATTGTCTTCATTATAATCTCTGTTGCAATTACAGATCTAGTTAACTTCCTAATTTGCTTTCTGAGAACTTAAACTAATGCTTAACTTAAGTGCCAATTCCATTGCAGATGTTCAGCATGCCACTTGGTTAAAGGATTTGCAATTACATTCTGTAGATTTGTTCTTAATTGTCAGCTCTATTATCAATAAAGCAAAACTAAGCTCTGGCTCAGTGTCATCCCTGCCCTCCTGAGTTATGCATAAACCTGAGCTTTTTGATATATATTTGGGAAGGAAAAAAAGAGCTACAGTATAGGAACATAACTGAAAAAGGAAGGACAAATCAAGAAGGAGGATTTTTTTTAATCTGAGCTTCTATACCTTAATGAAAATGTCCTCTTTTTTATATATACACATACATCTATGTTTATACATGTATTTGTTGGGTTTTGGGTGTTTTCTTTTGGTTAGGTTTTCTCATTTCTCACACCTGGTCATTCAATATGCAAAGCTTGCTGAATGTAATTATGATGCTGCACACCTGCACTTTGTTGCCAGGAAGCACTGGCTCTTCTGGGGGAAAAAAAAAGCAAAAAGCTGACCCTTTACTCCAGAAGGGTTGTGCCTTGGCATTTCTGTCCCCTGCATTACTGACAAGATTATTTATTTATTAAATTATGACAAGGTTAATTTCAGAAAAGCACAAGTAATTCCAAAGAAGTCTAATGACTACGAGTCTGTAAATACTTGTCAAGATTTAACATTCATTTTTTGGCAGAGGTGTCTTAGACTATTATTAAAAGATCCAGGGTCTACTGAAGGCAACAAGAGCTTGAGACATAGCACAGCTGGGCATCTCCCACACCAGGGCACCTGCTCTTTGAGTTTTTCATCATATTATCACATCAGGGCTTAAAGACTTTTAACACTTCTAGTGTATGGCAAAGTGGTCCGATGAGCCCTGTCCAACCCTTAAGGAGCACATATGAGCGCTCCTACGTATGGCATGTGAAAATCCCAACTATAATACAGTCATGGGTAGCAGCAAGATCAGCAAAGGCCTGGCCAGAGACTGGTCTAGCTTTTTGTAGTCAGCATGAGGCACTCAGCTGAAACCAACTCTACAAAGTAGCCTGACCCCTTTCTGATCACCTGCCCCAGAAACTTCCTTATGAACCCAAATGAAAACTTAAAATCTAGTTTAAAAATACATATTCACCTTTTCCAACACTACTGAAGTTTTACTTGAAGTTTGGCCAAACTTTCAGAGCCATCTTTTTTTGCCTGCACTCTGGACAAGCTGCATTTTCTATGGGTTCCAGTTCTGAACTTGAACTTGCACCTTTACAAGCCTATTCATGGCAAGATAAAAGTATTCAGCTGAGTAGCTACATCCCTCCTACACAGCACATCCTACTGTGAGTCAACCACCCCAAAATGGTTACGTAGTTTAGTTACACCTTTGGGTAATACCTTTAAAATCAGGATGCGCTTTTAGAGATTGGAAGCCCCATAAAGCCTTCAAAAGAGTGCCACAAGTCCAACATTTGTTACATGGAAAGCACACATTGTTTTGTCTTCTTCTAGGCCTGGGAAGACTTATAAGGTAAAAAATTTCAGAAGAATTTCAGGAATCTTTCATTTTGGGTACCTAAATTCAAATATTTTTTTTTTTTTAATCTAGTTCTTGCAAATATGAAATATCTGCATTCTCTCAAAATAAAGTTTAACCTAATACCCTGTTTGTAAATAATTGCCCAAATTGTTTCATTTTATAAAAACAAGTTTTAGAAAAATGCATCTTTTATTTGAAATAGCTAGATTTGGGTTTTAATAGTACAACTATTTATTCCCTAATGCTATCATTAAAAGACAAGCTTACTCTGAAGAATCTGCAATCCAGTTAAAATGCATCATTACTACAGATAAGGGTGTGCTTTTCACATGTTCCCAACTAAAACTGTGTTTCAGGTTACTGACTCAAACCTATTTAATAAAAGATGGCAAAGACATGATTTATTGGTCAAGCCTCTTTCCATTACACCCTCTGAAAAAGCCAGAATTCAATTCATTTGATTTTGACCCTCTATTCATTTATATTATTTAGTTTCTACATGGGAAAAATAGACCACTTCAAAAACCACACTTCCCCTAGCGACATGTGGACCACAATGCAGATGACAAGGTCATTCTTTTTAGTTAGGCTGCAGAATCACAGGAGCAGAGGCTATGGCACAGAGAACCAGCAGCGAGGGCCAGACAAACTGAAATGCCCACAAAGTACAGGAAAAACAATTCTGGTTCTGGAACTGAGCTAATAAGGAAGCTGCTTGACAGGTAAGTCAAAATTGCTGACAGCAAACACAGTAGTGTGCTTTGGATGCCTGTCTCCCTCCCTCACCTAATTATGCAGGCACGTTACTTAGTCACCAGGAAGACCTTCTGAAACCCAAGCAGATCTCAAACAAGGGCTCTGAAACCAGAGGAACGCCTAGTTCTGGCACAAGGAAAGCAGCTGGTGCTTGTGACTGGGGATGGAGAAGGGAATCACCCTGATGGTGATCTGCTTGGCTTAACCATAGCAAACCACACCCTAAAATTCATCTCTGAGAAGACCTACTGAGGTCAAGTCTAACCCTATGACACTATGCAGGTCCAGGTTTCAGTTTCAGGACTGGCACGGTCTGCTTCATTCTGTTACAAAACAAAATAAGAAGTTTCATGTGTTGCAGATGTAGCTCAGCGCATTTACTTAGCAAAGGTAAATAGTAAAATTTAAAGGAGAGTCTGACATTAGTGGATGTAGCACAGTATTCCCAGCATTCTGGAAAAGTGCTTAAACTGAGTCTTTGCTGAAATTTCTTTCACACAAGACTTTCCCCTTCACACATGCACTGTGTATTATTTCCTCAGGTCAATATCTGTGCCACTGACAAAGCAAGATGGACAGGGAAATAATCATTTACATGCTTCTATGAAAATCATTACTAACTTTCCTGTTAGGACAGCCAACCCACAATGAACACCTAGATTTGTCATAAAAGTAGCTGCATCCTTAGTTTAAAATGAAGAATGAATAGTGCCAAGATGGATGGATTCAGATGGATAGATCCAATTTATTTATTTCAGTCAATGTATTTAACAGTATTCATAAAGGTATATTTCTCATGCTAAAAGTACAACCCACTTCCTCACTTCACTTCTGCTCTACAGTTCTTTTTTCCACATGCAATCCAATAATCCCATGCCACATCAGATTCTAACACTGTACACATTTTCATCAAAAATTTAGATCAGGACATGGTTTTGAAGTTTTTTTACTTCATACTAAGAGCCTCTGACCATTTGGAGAGGCATTCAGCAATCACTAGTGCCATACTTCTCATTAAGATCTAGATGATAAGAGAACAATGAGAAGAAAAACATTGCCAAATCACTGCAGAAGTGGACCAATTTTTTACAGTTACTACTGCAGATTTGTTCCAAATCTGAACTGCCATAATACAATCAAGGAGATTCAAGTTTCAGAAAGGAAACTGCGTCCCTAACAATACCAAGAAATCCAAATAACGGTCAAGAAAAATAATGTATATAAATCTGTTCATCTGTTAAAGTCTGCACCACATCCAACAGATCATGTTGTATTTTTGTGCATACAGACCCATTTTATTTCATTATGTGAAATCACCTGAAAGATGTTTTCAGAGAAATCTTTCTAACTCCATAATCGACGGCATCAGATAGTACAAATCTACAACATACTACACATGAAAGGCATATTGCCACAGCTATTGTACTACTTTTTTTACTGTGAAACAGTAACAGCTACAAATCAAACTAGTATTTAAAACATCTATTTTAGACATACAGTGCAGCTGTGACAATTGCCTTTCCAACAGGTGTTTTCAGCAGCAACCCAAGGAATTCTGAGACCCACACAGCTCCATTTTCATTTGTTAATATGCCCCTTCCCATCCTCTCCAGTAAACAGAAACCACATACTTCGGTGATTAACTGATTTATAATCCACAGAGGTATAGACATTTATGAAGCAAGTCAGGAACTAAGATGGAAACAACACCTGTGAGGCAATTACACTGAGTTCAAAACTGTTATTCTGCTAAAAGAGCAAGCATTGCAAATTAAAATATTTACTATACAGATGGTAATATGACTGCTGTTGCTTTTGAAAGCATTACTCAGAAATGCAACATTGCACCTAAAAATTCTATGTGTGAGCTCAAGCACCTAAAAAAGAATAGAAATTATATATGTTACACTCAACCCAATATTTTGTACCTGTATGTTATGACACAGAGTATTTTATACCTACAGAACTCTTTCGCCATTCATAGTATAGTTGAAGGCTCATCACTAGGCACCTCAATCTGTGGCTGCAGAGGGTGTGAACAGATTTCTTGCACAAGAAAAACTCCTGTGAATTCAAAAGTATTATTTCCTTGTGGACTTCCACTGTAGCACCCAAGATAAAGGGCTAGACACAGCCATAAATGAGCCTGTATAAACAGGGGTTACAATTCCCATAGCCTTAGCAGTAAATACTCTCCTGCCGTTCTGTATGTGACTGAGCTGGGTCTCTTATGATTACAACACACACTATTTCTGCTGATTTATATGACATATCTGGTATAACTTTGTGCTGACATACACCTGAACAGTTTTTTGATAAACGTATGCAGACACTCCAGAAACCTGTCCCATTACACACTTGTGCTCGTACGAATTACATTACCCATTTCTGTATTACGTTTGTGCTCTCCTAGCAACTGACTGCTAGTCAGAGAACCACATTTTGATCTCTAGCACTGCACACTGCTAACAAAAAGCACCAACTTCAATCCTTACCCCAAAACCTGAAAACCCAATTACCGCACCAGGGCATCCAGATGAACAAACCTCCCCTGCTTAGCAGCACATTCCCTGGCTTTCCCAAGTCCACCGTACGCAGACAAAAAGAAAAGAGTGGTAAAAGAGAAGCCCAAAGTGACCTGTAACCCTTCTGAACCTACTCTTCCTTTTGCACTTGTGACTAAATGATGGGGAGGTAGCTAACAGCCTCCTCGCAGAGTTACATACCAGTCACAGCTCACTGACGGTTTTTCCAACTCTTTTGGCAAGCCAGTTCCTTGCCTGTAAGCCGGTGCCTTCTGCAGGTTATGCTGCTCCTGAGAAAAGGTGCTGCACAGTCGTGATGCCTGGGCTGTTCTCCAGCCAGCTCATCCAGAGATGTTAACTGTGAGCTCATCATGCCCAAGAATTTCAGCCTAAGGTTTACTTTTCAGACTCGTAGCCTTTCTCTGGCATAAGTACAAAATGTTTTCCATGCCATCTGCTCATCTATGATATAAGCAGGGTCAGCACAATGTTACATCAAAGTAATTTACACCTATTCATACTGACTTACGAATAAACAAGCACATCAGTACTAAGACAAAACGGTCTACAGTTCTTCCTAAGGTGTACAAGCATTACTGAGAGGCTTCCCTAGCCACACTGCACGTGTGCCTGCCAACCACATCATATAATAAAAGGATTTACCGGCTACCATTTGCTCCAGCTATCATAGAGGCTTAACACTTGAGGCTAGGTAAACTGTTGTTATGCTGTACCAATCCTAGTTTTAAGAACTCAGCTCCAGAGCCTTCTAACAGGTTGCTTTTTCTTAAAAAAAAAAAAGAAAAAAACACCAACCACCACAAAAAAAAAAAAAAACACCACCACCAAAAAACACACAATCAAAAAATCCTACCAACCCACACCAAGCAAACAACAGAAACCCCCGAAACCAAACAAGAAAAAAACCAACAAAACACACCCCACCAAATGAAACAAAATAAACCAACCCAAAAAGCCAAAAACAAAACAAAACCCACCAAGATGCTATATTAATTGTGGGAAGAGGGGGCTGGTTCTTTGTGTTTTTAAAACTTGAGTCTCAAAATTCACTTTCCTTGTGAAATTTCAGGATCTACCCCAACGGCCCAGACTATGGATTCTGCTTTCTGATCAACCCTCCCCATCGTCACCCTTCAATTATGTTCACAGGGTATATTTGGAGCCTCAGCTGCGGCTTCTGTATGATCCACTCTTGCACTTGCATCTGAGAGATGCCTGCCTCGGCAGGGTACAAGAGGGAGAGGTTGAGGAGTCAAGAGACAGAGCTGCACTAATGCAGGAAAATAAAAGGTCAGAACAGAAGCAGGGAGTAATGAAAGGGAACAGGAGGAGAGTGCAATTCATTCTGGGGGAGGACAGACTGTTTGCTATTTTAAATTTCATGGGAAGTTAAGAGTTTTCTCTCAAAATTAAGGTGGTTTCTTTTTTCCAGTGCAGCAGTACTGCTACACCAATTCCCTTTCAACAAAAGTAGCCCTCTCATAATAAAAAATAAAACCTCAAATAATTATGCAAAACATTGCATTTTGCTGAAACATTTCCCCTCTACTACTCTCCAGAAAAATATTATAAACTGTTAAACAATGCATAATGGAAAAGTACAAGCTTTTAATTATGGATAAAATTGATGTATTTTAGCACTTTTAGGTTTTCCCTACTTCTATTTGCAACTATTTCTCATGTAAATGTCAAATAAAACATAACATTTTGATCATATAAGGCTGTATTCTCCCTATTATTGACCAAGAGGAGCAGCTGATTAAAATAATGTTTGCATATATTCATAAAACATTTAAAACCAAAGTGCTGCCAGATCCATAACAGTCGCCCTAAACACCTCTCATATAAATTCATCTGTTTAATAAGAATGTCATCTAATAAGCAGGTCAGAAAACTGCAAAGCAAACAGGTTAGCTCTGCTGCTGCAACTACTCCCCAGACAATACTCTCGTCACATAAGAGATAACCATTATTCCATATGTTTATTATAAAATAAGTCATTTTAGCTGTACATTTTCTTGATACCGAGTACTACTATAATCCTGTTTTAAAAATAAATTTATTTGTTAAAGCCATACTTTTCATACTCTTTAATGTGAACACTGCATACCCCTGGACTGTCTGAAAATGGAACCTTCCTTTTTTCTGCATCTGTCATTACTACAGCAAAATAAACCTGAGTAAAGAGAAAAGGATTAGAACTGTCCCCCAAAAGGGAAATAATGATTGACTATCAGTAGTTAAGAGTTATGGTCCAAATTATGGTCCCAAAGCACATTGAGCAAAAGTCTTTTTTTGGAGATTTTCAGTTTTGTGTTTAAAAAAAAAACCCAAACACTGCTCTGTTCTTAACTAAAGGGGCTGGGGAAATACCCACACAATGGCCTCATACTGTGGGCACATCTCCAGCCACAGCAGGATTTCACAAAGGCACATCACCAGCATGGCAGGGATCACGCAGGGCTGTGAGACACCTCCCACCAGCAGCCCAGCCTCAGGCACAACCCCAGAGGAACTTCACCAGCCAAATTCATGCCTCGAGCCACCAGACCTCCAACACAAATTTTAACCCACCTGGCAATCAGACTACCATACCCAGTGATGGGCTGCGAGTCTGGGCCTCTACTGGGTCAGGAGGAGAGAAGGCCCTTTTCTGGAGCAAAGATGTGTATTGTGCTCCTGCTTATGGATTTTCTGATCCTCTAGGAAGAGATCCTTAGCGGTGTATGGAGCTGCGCAAAGGATGGGACACTCCATAAACTGGGTTTAATCCTTTCGCTTTGTGCTCACAGATTTTTGAGGTTAGCATATAGGACATTACAATGTGGCCTCTGGCTGACCATTTTGTATTTACACAAAGGTCACATGCAAACTTCATCTGTCCAACATCAACATGACTCTCTCTAGCCAAGCAGAAGATCTTAATAATGGCTGTTATTCCACCTTCTCTCCATGCAAACCGAAGGATGAAAGCCTGGGGAAACACCTTGCTCCCTCCTGCCACCTGTTTAGAGTGGCAGAGGGGACACTGGCTCTGACATATGCTCAAGGCTTCCTGAATGCACCAAGAAGATTACTTCAGCTGGACCCAGGTTATTCCTGGAATGAAAGTAAGAGGCACATGCCGAGGGCTAGGACAGGTTTGCACAAGGTGTGTCTAGCCCAGCTCCAGCCCAACCGGCAACTCTCTCCATCCTAATGCCCGCTGCAGAGCCCACAACAGCACAAACAAGATGGACTTGAGAGTGCCGTATATGCTGAGACCAGGCCCAAGACCATAATATCTTATTATTGTTCAGGTAAGAGCATATTTTAAGCCTGTGAGTTTTCAAAACCTGTAGAAACTGTATCACAGGCATGGGTAACACAAACATAATTTCACCTTTCCTTTCATATAGTAGGAGAGCACTGATACCAGTTTTAAGACTTTTTGCACATCACAATTGACCATGTTTATGCTGCTTACAGGTACACAAACATTACTGTAAGACAGGTGGCAAGCCACAAAAAAAATAATTGCATTTCAACAAGTTACTTCTAAGACATTAGAAAATTTACAAACTTCTTCCTGACATAACAGTGGCCTTACTAAGAGAACCCAAATACTTTTAAGCAAACAATAAACAGTCACTGCTGCCACTTCTGGTTGATGCTGAATCATTCTGAACAGCAAAGATTTGCAAAGTTGCAAGTGTTCACATAAATATAGCAGAACTTTGCCATTTTTAATTACTTTTCTAAGTCTTTATGGTTTTGTTCTTTCTCCTCTTTGGTATCTGCCAGTTCTATCAATTTAACTGAATCTTCTGCAGCTATGAAATTCTTTGCTACCTCTGTTGCCTGTTACGAAAACCAGTCCTAAATCCACCAGCTTTCCACACCCCATCATGCTATTACTCCTTATTACTGCTCACCAATTTCACCAATTCTCTTCCATTCTCTGACAACTAATTTGAACAAGAAAAAAAAGTACATGGCTGAATATATGGCAAATCAACTAGCACTTCTAGCTCCCGGACTAATCTCAGGCAAGACAATTTCTTTGGATTTCCTTTCTATCATACATAATGCCGCTACATTTGATAATTCAATCATCTCACAGGAGCAAAAAGAGAACATACATGAAGTATTTGAAATCCAGTACTAAAAGCTACTTTCTATGCCATGTTATTGTTACTCAAGCTCACCTCAGAGTAAGGAAGTATTTTTAAGAGAGTAAAACTTGTCAGAGTAGTGAATTTAGCTCTGTAATGTTCCTGCTTACCAGTTTCACATTGTCTGCCACTGAAATAACGATGGACACACAGGCAGCTATTAGGTAATTCTGGAGTAGAACTTGGCACCTGGCTTTATCCATTTATTCAGAATTTCCTGTAACATTGATGGAGCTGCCATTATGGCACCCATCCACAACACCACATTGGCACCAACCCCTGACAGATCACAGTACTACTTAGGCAACGTATTGTTGCAGAATCACAGATTGCATTGCTCCAGTTATGCTTCTCTCTGCAGTAGTTTCAATCACAACCCTGATATCGTGGGGCTGTCAATCCAGCTTATAGCTCTACACTGCTAGCACCTTTCATCCTACCTTAGGGACCCAGCAAATGCATCAGGCAATGCAAATAGTGGGATTTAGAGATTAGCCAATTCATCCAGCTGCTGTTGAACCACTGCTGGTTAGGGCAAGACTATGGTAATAAATTAAACCCATTAAAGACAGCTATACTCATTAATAGAGACAGCAGATATCTTAACCCGCTACACCTGCCTACTGGCATTATTCAGCACTGGTAACAAAGAGACTCTCAACTACTCAAAATACAAGGTGAGAGAAAAATACAGCCCATCACAGTATTTTTGCACTTTTTTGCCTGATGGGAGCAGGGGGGAGGGAATTCTTTTTTTTAAAAAAAGGAACTCTCAGAACACAAAGGATGTCCATGCAAGTGCCATGTCTTATGGACTTTTCTGACATGTTCTTTCACAAGCTATCACTTTAGACAAAGCATTTAATTTTCTATTTTTTTATACTTCGTATTCTCTCACAATAAGGTTATCAGGCCTCAAAAGAATATGGAAGGTTCAGGAAAATACTTCCTTCGCCTTGTGTGTCTCCATCTTTTATATTATCTTCCCAAGCTCTGGCACTGAAGCTAACTCACTCCTCAAGTGAGCCAAGACTTTTAGCTTTTTCTTCACACAAGCACTCTTAATGCAAATGAGCAAACAATGATTCATAGAATAAAATTAGGGACCAACTCAATTATTTTTCCCCAATAGCACTGTACTTTTCCCCATTAAAAAAAAAAGGCAAGTTTCCAATTTTAAAAGTAAATATTCTTTTAAAAAGACAACAATAAAAATAATATTTGTTATATTTTTAAGCTATACTAAATTATTGATTAAAATGTAAAATAATATGAAAGTCAAAGTATGCCTACAGCAAACAGTATTTACAAGTTATTTCTGAATATATACAATAATTCTCATTAACTACTATTTTTTACTGTTTTATCTTTGAAATGTCTGGTGAGGTGTTGCTTTACCAAAATGTTACACATCTCAGGTTCATGTAAGCTTTTAGAAACCCCTAAGCTACTAACATACTCTGACACTTGACTCAGAGGTCAAGACCTAGCACGGTAGGATGTGTGGAGGGCTCCTATGAATCTAAAGAATAAACATTTGACATTAATATTCATTTGGGTTAGTAACAGATTTAGGGATGCAAGCGGAGGTATAAGAGAGTGTCAGTGGAAGCAACGTCCAAGGTTTCTCTGTAGGGATCTGGTAATCTGGTAGGCTAAACAATTTCTGTGCTTTTGACCCACCTGGCTGCTGCAGAAGACAACATGCAAGTTAATCTGAGCACCTGGTCCAACAGATATTGCTTCTTTGTCCTGGTTTTGATGAAGCAAAAATAAAAGTTATTTGCAGTGACTCCACACCCCTCCACCATCATGATTTCTCCATATGTGTCCTTTTCAGAAGAGTACCCAGGGTCATGTCTTCTCCTCACCCAACTCTGAAGCTCCTTTCATTGCCTAGGAGAAGCCTCAGCAATGGAGGCAAAACTGAATTTCACTTTTGGTGACACCCTGGCAAGGAAGGGTGAGGGAGTGAATGGGAAGGAGGGCTAGGTGGACCCAAGGTATTATCCCCAGTCTTTTACCACCTTTGGGATTCCCTCACTACTTCCTCCCTCTCTGACATGCCTCCATGCACCCTCCACAGTCCTGAAGCATCTCTTCCCCCATTCAGCATCCCCACACTCGATTTGCAAAAAATGTCATCTTCCCTTCCCTCAAGCAGCAAATGCTGCTCACAAGGCATCCCAGGCTACGGCAAGGAGAAAAGGTGTCAGGTCACAGTCAGACTCTGCTCTAATACAGCATGGCTGGATGAGGAAAAACAACACTGAGTTGAGGAGCTCCAGAGAACAGCTTACTGTGGCCCATCTGAAAGACAAAACCACTACTTTTGCTGGCCCTGTCCCCCACCCCAAAGCTGCTGTAAGGAGCAGCTGAAGTCAGAATACCTCATCATCATCTTCTCAGCCTTGCCAGAAAGGGCTGCGTTCTTTGGTTGAGTCTGAAGTTGATTCAGAGATTGTTAACAGCAAAAGATGAAATTACAAGTTGTTACAGCCCCACTCAGATTCTCTTCCACCTTCCATAAAAATGGCCCCTAATCAATACTATTCAGAGTTTCTTCAAGTGCAATTGCATAAGACATTTCTGAGAAGCTGCTCATGGCACGTGAGTTAGCCGCTCTGTGCGCAGCGCTCTCAGACCCCTGCAGAGCACAGATCCAGCTGTGCAGCCAGCATGGCTCACGGGCACAGACAGTAAACAAGTAGAAATAAATCGATCTGTTCCCCCATGAAATTGTTGCCACTTCAGCTGCAGTATCTCCCACACTGACATTGTAGATAATTCTGTTTCATCTTGATTACAACCACTATTAACACCCAAAGCAATAAAATCTTTCACATTCTCAGTTTATTCAAGCCAAAGGACAACCCTGCTGCAGTGACATATGGCTCTGCTCTTCTGCAAGTATGTTAGACTGCCTACAAAATCTCCTTGTCTAGCAAAGGATAATGCTTTTTAAAAATCAATGACCCACATTAATTTGTATTTTCCACAAAGAAAACCTCACATACCATCATAATCATCTTTCTGTACAACAGATAGATGAATTTTCTCACAGTGTGCATTTTTTTCTCCTTTAATGAAGTGGTTTTCGACTGTCATTGATTATAGAGACATGATGTTCTATTTTTTCCAGCAAAAAAGTCAGCTCAGGCTTCACAAACTGCAGAGCAATTTCTGCATAGTTGAAACTACATAAAGAACAGTCATGGGGATATGAACTGAGCATGGCACTAAGTTTTGTAGCACTTTGAAAACAAGAGGCAGTTCATAGGCAATTACTTACAATTTGCAACCTCAGGGGGTTTGGTATTATCTCTGGATTTTTTTAATTTATTTTTTTTTTTATCTAAAAGCTTTCTCTAGTAGTGTATGTACTGACATCCAAGTGAACATCCCAAGCTCCATGCAACAGGATCAAATCCCTTTGTACTCTTCTCCTGGCTGCATGATTCCTCCCCATGTTACTGCAAGGTGACTGGGTGCCATGGGGAGTGCAGAGATTATTCCAGGTCACTATTCTAGGAGAAAGAGATAACATTTCCACCTCTGAGAGGCAGACAGGAACCTGAAACCATGCTCCATGTCCTACAGGAGACCTTTATAAATGTCTCCTTGTAAGGATGGAACAGATTTGTATTTTCACATGGTTAGAAAGTATTTCTCTGCTTGAAAATGCAGGTTCACATAATAAGGTGACCTGCAGCTCCCTGCAATCATAACAGCTGGTGTACAAGCACCAGCTCATAGGAAAATAGGCATTAACAGGTAGGAAAAAACCCCTATTTATGGCCTCCTCTTCTTTTTCCATCTAAACCTACACTTCTGAAAACAGCCAATTTCAGACCAAGAAAAGTCTGTTTATTTATTGTTTTTAACAGAACATCTTCTGCCTGTGCCAACAACTTCTTAATAGTAAACAGGATGCAAACTGCATGACATACAGGAGCAGATTTTGTTTAGCAAATGCTTAATGTCATTGTCATGGTTTCTAAAAAGGCAGCTTGTAACGGCACTGAAATTTGTACTTACTGCAGCTTAATTAACAAATGCCCATTTCCCGTTTGTATCTATATAGAAACTTTCAGATTAAAAAAGGGAAATATTTACTCATGTACTACTGTACGCGAATGAAACATAATAAAAACCCTTAGCCTAGAATTCTGAACTATCATTTCCTTTGATCAATGATGAAGTAATGCAGTTATTCTCCCCATAACTGGGGGGAAATCATAAGGTATTATTTGAGCAAGCTGATCTGCATTTGTGGGACGCTTGTTTAAGCAAGGCAGGAAGGAACCATCATATTAATTTTGCAAGCCATTGCAGCTCCGAGAGAGCATGGCATCTCCAGACCTTAGAGTTTTAGTTAATGCGTGCTGGCCAAGAGATGTCTGCAGATAGAAAAAAAGGATTCTTTATGGTAGACTGATTCTTTCTACAGATTTTTGCCGTGGAATAACCTTTCTGAAACTGCAGATGCCTTCCATTCTAAAATATGCTGTTAAACTCTATTCCAGCTATAACTTATTTTCAATTCACCATGCCAACAAAATACATTGAAACCTGTAAATCTTTTTTTAGCATCATTTGTGGAGGGTAAATAACAAAGTAATTTTACTCAACAACCTAATTCATTAGGGAAAAAACCTAAACAAACAGAAAACCAAAAAACACTTCTGGGGGCTAGTATAAATATCTTTTTAGATAATTTGGAATAAAGCCCAGAAAGAAGGAATGACTTCTAATTGGCAATGCATTAGATCTAGGGACATGAAATGGACACTAACTGGTTGATAATCTTTTTAGTAAACATGGATTTGTAATTTGTATTGCAGTGTTAAACATGCCCATCATCCCTTTGCCACTGAGCACTCAACCCTCCAGTGAAACAGGGACTGCCTTCTACACAAGCTTCTTTCAGAGATTTTAATTTCTTCGGTTATAATAATTTCTGACTCAGGAGCTTGAATGGGTGAGTTTTAACTGGAGGGCAGAAGGATTACCCCTTGGGCTTTCAAGGCAAAGACAGTGACCCTATTTAAAACAGTGACTGATCTACTAAAAGAAAAGAAAATTAGTATTAGACTCAACCTCAAACACTTAACAAAAACACTGAGCTAAACTTTGGCATCTAAAGTTAAATTTACCATAACAAAATTAAAGCAAATAAAAATTTTTGAGACATGGAATAGGACTGATATTTCTTAACTATTAGTTTATCTATTAAGCGTTACATTATCCTACGTTATCCTATGTTTTGTTGAACATATTGGCCTATTTTTATCCAACCATTATTCACAGAAATTTTTGAACTAAGAAAAAAGTGGAAGGGTTAAAAAATATTACCTCATTTAGGAATCAAATATTTAGATCACAGTAATTCACAAAATACATGTAAGCAATCAAACTTATAAGTACAAATTCAAGGGGAAAGTTTTCTAATAGCTACTGTCAGTGAAAGAACAGTTTGTTCCATCAAATTACCCAGCATAATCCATCAGCAAAATTCCATTAAAACGAAGGCAGGCTGTCAGTAAAGAGAAGTAGGAAATCTTAATTATTGTAGAAGTCTAGTAGATCTTTACATCTCAAATTTGAAAATTAAACACTGAAGGGAAATGAAACAATATCCTAGGAAGAGAGATGAAATCAGAAGACTAACAGATGACTATTAAAACTTGGAAAGATGTAGGGGTTTGGGTTGGTTTTTTTTTTAACATCAAAATAAACTCAAGAAACAATCAAGTTTACTACTTAAAGGTAGAAAATGAATTAAAATTTAAAAACAAAACAAATGCCACCACCCCAAAAGCACTCTACCTCCAAAGGAAACTAATTGAGTTAACTTTGGAAATGCACAATCCATTTAAACTGCTTCCACTGTGACTGTGTATTGCATGTTGTCTTCTATAAGTGTCCAAGAAGCCACAAAACTATTGGCAATCATACCATCCAAACAAGCATCCATCTAATTGTCAATCTACCCCAATATTATTTTATCTGAATATCACAGGAATACAGATACAGCAGCATTATGTAGAGTCAAATGAGAGGACTACAGGCCAAAGAAGAAATATGAAGGAAGGTGTCCTGGTTTCAGCTGTGATAGAGTTAGATTTCTTCATAGTAGCTAGTATGGGGTTATGTTTTGGATTTTTGCTGGAAACAGTGGTGATAATGTGCAGATGTTTTAGTTGCTGCTAAGTAGTGCTTACACTGGTCAAGGACTTCTTCAGCTCCCCGTGCTCTGCCGGGTGCAAAAGAGACTGGCAGGGGACACAGCTGGGACAGTGACCCCAACTGACCAACAGGTTGTCCCACACCATATGGCATCATGCTCCACTTATAAAGCTGGGGGAAGAAGGAGGAAGGGGGGACATTTGGAGTGATGGCATTTGTCCTTCCAAGTAACCATAATGTGTGATGGAGCCCTGATTTCCTGGAGATGGCTGAGCCCCTGCCTGCCCGTGGGAAGGATTGAATGAATTCCTTATTTTGCTTTCCTTCCACGCTCAGCTTTTGCTTTACCTGTTAAACTGTCTTTATCTCAACCGACGAGTTTCCTCACTTTTACTCTTCTGATTCTCTACCCTGTCCCACCGGGGGGGGGGAGCGAGTGAGTGGCTGTGTGGTGCTTGGTTGCTGACTGGGGCTAAACCACAACAGAAGGTCTCACTAGTTTTCAATTCTCCAATTTTTCTTCCCCCACCAACATATTATATAGTTTCTGGTTGGATAAGACACCTCTTTCTTACCTGTTAGAGAGTTCACCATAGAGAAAGAATCAATTACAGCTCAACAACAGGTAGAAACAGCTAACAAAAGATGTTCTTGCCATTGAAAAGCTGCATAACGTGCAATGGTTCACAATCGTACCTGTCCTGTTACTTCCAGGAAAAAACTATGATGGTATAGTCTAATCTCTGAAAGAGTCAGTGAGATAATTGAAAGATTAAATACATTCTGAAAAGGGCTAAGATTAAATAGAATAAATTGGGTACACATTTTCAACCCTATCATAATATTGCAAATTCAGTATTAACCCCAGTGTTTGCTGCTTTACATTACAAACCAAAACACTGTCCTTTTGATAGGCATCTTTACTTGAAGAGTTTAGAGTCCAAACATTGAACATTGCATGCCCTTACTCTCCCTTAACATCCACTGTTACCAACATTCTTAAATCATGCTGACCCTACTTAAGGGCCAATAGAGAAACATGCTGACACAGCAGCAAAAGCAACCAAATACTTCTCAACTTATGTAGAGCAGCAGCCAAAGCTGTTTAAGTAAAGGATGAAATTAAAATAATAGTTGGGACCATAAAACGTATTTATTGTTCTACCCCTAGAGCCACTTTTGTTGCTGTTGCCATGGAAGTTGTACGGCATGAAAGAAAACTGTTTAAATGCTTCAAGTTACTTATAATGGAGAATGACTTTTCATTAACAGGTCTTTACCTGTTAATCAACAATACAATGATTAGCTCACTTTCAGATTGTTCTTATTCATTAAATGAGGACATAGAACAAAAAACCTGTCACTGTTCTTTATTTCAGAGTATTTATTCTAAGCATTAGAATAAAGAGAAGCTATATATTTTCTAGCTCTTCGGATGAATGTTCTACTTTGGACCCAGTCCAGTCCAAATTAAGGACTTCCAGTAATATGTACACAATTTGGGATAAAACTCCTACATTCTTTATTTGAAAATAAAAAAGTAAAAGCTAATGTTGTATCTACTCAGTTCATCTGTGCAGAACAATCAGTCACTGAAAGTTATTTTCACATATATAATAAATATTTGGTTTTTTCATGTGCATATGAGCTTGCCTCTCATGTTTAGAATATTGTAAATTAATTCCCTCCTCCTTAGCTTCTTATGTGACAACATGGATGGTATTTCTTACCAAATATATTTTTGCACCCAAGCTATCATCAGACAATAAAGTCACTGTGTCTTGCAGAAACTGTAATCCAGTTTTGCTGTGCTGATGCAGATACGCTTTCAGGTGCTCCAAGTCATAAGGTTCTGCTACTCAGTTCTCTCACATTCTTTGAGACTTTACTTAGCCAAGACCATAACATTCCCCACTGCAAACCATAAATAATTTTTTCCTATTAAGTTTACTGTCTAAAGGCAGATTAAGAATCAAAAACCTATTAGTACTTGCCAAATGCTATGAAGTCAGCAACAAAAAGGTGTTCTTCAAATGATTATTGTAATGCAACAGCAGTCAGCCGATGCACATCTGGCCAGAAAACAGGGAGGATTTTTGACAGAACTTTTGAAGAAAAAAAGAAAAAAGGGGGCGGGGGGGGTATGGCATCTTGAGCACAAAGAAACTTGAAACTGTAAAGAAACATCCAAAAAGACATTATTCAGGAGACATTTAAGAAATTTACAGCTTTGCCTCCCACACACTCAAGAAAATGCAGAGTGAGTAGTCAAGAGTCATTCATTAATGGCCTTGTAAAATTAGTACATTTCGAAAATATATAGAATATAGGACTATTTCGGTTGAAAGGGACCTACGATGACCATCTAGTCCAACTGCCTGACCACTTCAGGGCTGACCAGAAGTTAACGCATGCTATTAAGGGCATTGTCCAAGTGTGTCAGACTCTGTCAGGCTTGGGGCATTGATCACCTCTCTAGGAAGCCTGTTCCAGTGTTTGAGCACCCTCTTGGAAAGAAATGCTTCCTGATGTGCAGCCTAAACCTCCCCTGGTGCAGCTTTGAACCACTCCCACGTGTCCTGCTACTGGATACCAGGGCGATCAGCACCTCCCTCTCCAACAGCCTCCTCAGGAAGCTGTTGAGAGCAATGAGGGCACCCCTCAGCCTCTTTTTCTCCAAACTAGACAAGTCCAAAGCCCTCAGCCACTCCTCACAGGACATGCTTTCCATTTCATCCCATTAATCATAGCCCATGCTCCAATCTATCTAGAACCCTCTGTAAGGCCTCCTGTCTCTCACGAGAGTCAACGGCAGCTCCCAGTTTGGTATCACCAGCGAACTTGCTAGTGGTGCATTCAGCTCCTGCATCCAGATAGTTGACAGATATATTGAACAGGACTGGCACTAGAATCGAACCCTGAGGAACACTGCTGATGACCAGTCACCAGCCAGATGTAGCCCCATTCACTACAACCCTTTGAGCTCTACCCTTCAGCCAGTTGCTCTTCACCCAGCATGCCGTGAACCTGCTCGTCTGCAGCTGGACAACTTGTCCAGAATGACACTGTCCCTCACAGCATCCAAAGCCTTACTGATCTCCAGAAAAACTGCATCCATCACCTCACCTTCAACCACTAGGCAGGTAATCTTACCATAGAAGGGCTGTCCCTTTGTAAACCCATGTCAGCTGTGCCTGATGATTGCATTAATCCTTTAAATGCCTTTCAGCAGTACCCAGTATAATCTTCTCCATAATTTTATCAGGAACCAAGGTTAAACTAACAGGTCTGTAGTTCCCTGGGTCTTCCCTCACACCCTTCTTGTAGATTGGAATAACACTGGCTCACTTCCAGGTAGCAGGGACTTCTCCAGACTCCCAAGATCTTTGGTAGATGATCGAGAGGGGTCCTGCCATAACATCCACTAGCTCCTTCAGTACTCTGGGATGAACCCCAGCAGGTCCCATGGGTTTGTGAACATTCAGCGGGTACAGCTGGTCCCTTACAATTTCAGTGTTCACAAATGGAAAGTCACTGTTCTCACAGTCATAGTCCTCCAAATCATGGGACCTGGATCTGATTCATGATCCCATGTTTTAAGCATATGTACTGTTAGACAGGATTACTGCAATTTTCAAAAAGAAATATACAGCAGCGTGATTATTTAAAAAGCATATATTTTTCTCAGGCATGAAACGTGTTCAAAGTGTTCTAGTCTATCCTCTTTTAGACACTCTCATCAATGCCTTTGTTAATTACCAAAGTACCCTGATAATTAAAGATAATAATTAATCTGATTGACCCAGTTAACCACTGCTGCACAGAGACAGTATTCACTTATTGATATTCAGGGGTACAAAGCAAATATCATAGTTTCACATCTAAGAGATTAGGTGAAGTCTAAAATAAGCAAGTAGATCCAAAGTTATGCACTTCATTTTTGGAGTTACACATTCATAAGTAATCAATATACTAAGCAGAAGCTATTCTTTTAACACCAGAAAAAAAAATCATCTCATTCAAATCTGGAGTTGCCCAATAATTGCAATATGGCTGTGTAGCTGTCACTGCCAGCTCACCCATTTCACATCTCCTTTACTTTGACAATTTTTATTACCATTCTTTGTTCATAAATACACTTATGCACGTTTTAGTTTTGGGGATTTTGGGGTGTGAAAATTTTAAAGAAAAACCCTGCCTATTCTGTTTTCTCAAAAGCCACAATCCAGACATCTTAATCATGAAGTAAACCATAACGCTTCCAAATGCCCCTTGACACAAGGAAGGGGGAAAGTATGATGGATTTTCAGCAGAGGCACAATGCTGCAGTGTCACTCCAAATCAGGATTCATTTGCTTTCCACCTCATTGCCAGAACATTATCCCTTGGCGTTCTCTTCTCTACAGACCACGCTGTCCTTTTCAGGCTTTTATGTTTTATGATTCATCGGGCACAAATTTTACTGAGACTCCCTAATGCCTCTTTTCAAATGGGCTGTACTTTTCCATATTCTCCCAAACGTTAATTTTTTTTGTGTAATGAAGTAATTAAATATGGAACAGCTCTGAACATGCCCAGCAGATGTGCCATCAACTCCTACATAGCTTACCCAAAAAGAGATAATGAAGGGGTCCACCACACACTAATAACATATGTGAAAACAGACAATATCTCAAATACCCAGATACATTTTCAGGAAACATTTAATATGCTAGTATAACACATTTTCAAAGTTACCCTAAATTTTATGTATCCTGCCTAGTACAAGTTCCAAAAAGCAGCAGACAAATAGGATTTCTATGTTTTTTCTAACAAACACACACATAGCTTTTAAGCTATCAACTCAAATATTCAATTGAAAAGTAATTAATATTTTAAAAAAGCATAAAACCAAAAATTCTAGAATTTCAATCCTCTTTAATATCAGATCATTAGATTCTGGACACTCATCTACACTATCACTGCAAATATATGATTTAGGTAAGAAAAAAGAGAGAGATACTAGATAATTAAGTTTATGCTCCAGTGATCTAGTCCCCTCCTGCCCCCTGCCCCAGCCTACAGGTGGTTAAGTAGAATCTTTTAACCAGACTTCTTGATTTTTAATTACAGTGCTTGCTCTGGTTCTGTGAAACACAATGCTGATATTTGGTGCAAGAAAATACACTACCACAAGTCACAACACTAAGATAGAAACAGAATTTTCCATATGACGACACAGCAGCATTCTTGCCTGAACTGTAACAAAGAAGTCTGTCCACAAAGTAACACGCTACAACACTCTGCAGTTCCAAGACTTATTTACTAGCACAGGACACAGGAATATAAAGGATTACCTACGGCTAGTGGTAGATTTATGGTTGTACATACTCTCCTCTCACTTGGTGCCAGATAGGAGGCTGTCAGTGAAGTCTTGAGTAATGGTTTTGTGCCCTGCAGGAGCTACATCTTGAGATTCTCCACACACAAAAAAAACCCCAACCCACAATAAAGCTTTTGTTGACAGCTGGGATGGTGGATATCCATAGCTGCATTATCATGCTAAGCACCTTTTTCTATGGAGAAGATTGTAACTTCACCTTTGATCACTACTCCAGTTTTAATGCCAGTTGTGCTAGATGCCTCTACCTGACTATCACACAGGTAACTGTTTTCACACCACACCGAGACAAACACAAATAGATCATTTTGAAGATAAACAGGACTTTTCTTCAAGGAGAGAGAAAAAAAAGCACCATAAGGATTAATGAGCAAAAGAAGGTGAAGCAGATGAAGTCATCACTGCACTGGCATTTTTAACCTTGTGGTAAAACTAAAATGTTATTTTTTCCACAGTGCTTTTACCTCACATAGCTCAGAATCATTCAGCACTGTTGTTTAAAGTGTTCCTGTTGGCGAACGCTGTGTATACTCAGGAGCAAACCAGACCCCCATAGTTTAGAAACTGAGCTGGTACAGTTTATTTGGAATGCAGCAGCACGGTGGGGTGGAGCAGAGCTGAGAAAGTCTCAAATTCCTCCTGTCACCATCTCCCGCTACCTTTCGTTGTGTTATCACCATTCACAACAAAAGTTGCATTGCAACATCTCTTCTGCTCATTAATCCAGCTCTGACACTGTCATTAATACTGGTGTCTATAGAGCTTCATAAGACCAGGGGAAGCAAGAGAGAACACGAGGGAGCGTGCAGGCTAATGGGAAACCAGTCTTCCTCCCAGACAAAATCTGTATTATTTACTTGCTCCTATTACATGACTCTGTCACATAACCTAATGAAGAACAAGTACAGGGAGAAAAATGTGAGCAAATTTTAATCTTTGTGTTTATTTCCACAGAATTATTTCAAAGGGTGCGTGTGAACTCTTTAAGAAAGATAAAATATTCCTAATAACTAAGGCACCATCCTCACAACCACAGATTCTCAGGAATATTTAGGTGTTAACTCACCCTTGATTTCAGCTGAATGAAGTTTCTGAAGATGGGGGTTTTCAGAATACAATTATACAATGGTAGATTTTAAAGTTCACCCCTTCTTGAGTATCACACCAGGTTCTGACGTTCTTCTGACATGATTTTTTTAAAATATGCTTTGAATAAGTAAGTCTCTGACAAAAAAACATAATCTATGATATCCCTGAATGGATATGGAAGAACCGTTGACAGTAAACCATTATATTTAAATAGTTGATAGGACTTTTACTCCAAACATACCTGTATTCCCATTTACCTCAGAATCCAGGTTAGAAATGACAACACCAGGTTTACCTCTTAGGGGTCATTAGGACTTCAGTTACTTGTAAAGAATTCCCACACCCTTGGAAAGCACAGAAATCATCTGAACACACAATAAAGCAACAGTATGTAGAGGTACCACTTTGCGTTACTCTTCAGAAGCCTGAATTTAGATATAACAAGTGCTGATGCTTCCTGAAAAGCTTCAGAAAGCTTAGGCACAGATTTATAGTGTAATTTGACAAAAATTTGATAGCTTTTGTTAGAGCAGTGCCTTGCAAATGCAGATGTAGCTACAGACATCTGTTAGCTAAACAATGCTGAGGTGCATCTCCCTCTGTAATCCCATCCTGCCAGGCAATGATCTGGAAAACCTCAAAGCATAACACATTAAGTTCAAGAAACCATTTCAGGGATCCCGACTCCTCTCCCTTATCATCTGTAGCACATGTTTACCATTTATGGCTCATCACCAGCACATGCAATCACTTATATTCCAAATGTTAAAGGAGCTCTGTAGCTGAGCAAGAAAGTACATTAATATTCTGAACTATCTGGAGACATCCAAACTTGGAAAGGCTCATGACTTTGTACTGCAATGCTTGGACACCTTTGACACACCATACTAACCTAAGTCTCTCCTAACAAGCGCAGCTTGCATACATAAAGCAATATTGATTCAGCTGTGCATAGCTGTTTATACAGCCTTTCAGAAACACAGCATCTTCAAACACTACTGCAGACATTAGACCATGTCTTCCTAAGAGAGGTTTAGTGGTTGTTAGTGAGGCTTGACTTAATGATGCACGCTGTGCCAATGACTGTATTTAATTAACTTTTTTGGTTGGCCTCACAGAGCTGTTTTCTACAATCTGATCTTGTCTGCATGAACCCTGTTATGATTTCACGTGGGAAGGAGGCTTGCAGCCACATCTTTCATAAATAAGACTGCCCTGATTTATAAAGGCTCTGTTGATAAGGAGCAAAGATATCGTGGTGTCCACACATGGATAAAACACAGGACAAAGCTTCTTTCTGAAGCACAATATCTGAAGATTAAACCTAAAGAATGCCATCCTTCTAAATCAGCAGTTCATTTTAATAAAGCCAGAAACAAGGACAATGAGGGATGGTTATTTTGAAATGAATGCTTTTATCTACACCACACGATGTCTTTCCAGTGGCATTACCAGAATTGAATAGCTTGATTTCATACGAAAGGATAAGAACTAGTCTTTGTTGCTTTCAGGAGCCAGTTTGTTTAAACCTTCCAACAAGGAAGCTATGTGAGCTGATGTTTTACATGAACTGCTTTACTTATCACTTAAAATGCAAAACAGAACATGACATATTCCCACTTACCCAACTGTACTAGGTTTAATATATAAATACAAAGAGTATCCAAGGATAAGTGAAGGATCTCTGTCAGTCTAAAAATTCCTTCTTGATGCTTTTTTATCTTTCCTTTTCATACAAAAACATTCTAGGCATAATGGTTAAGAAAATAAAAATAAGCAAATGAGTTTGCCCACGTATGTAAACTTCTAACCCAGAAAGCAAACCATATGTGAAAGTGTGAATGCCATACCCCTCTTTAGCCACAGCTGTGTCATTACACATACCCCCATTTCAATTCCTATTCATTTTATTATTCTTTTCCCGTCTATATAACTCAACATTGTTATTTGTTTCCTTTGGCATCTGTAGCAGCTCATCAGCACTTATTAGGGATCAAGCATTTCCAAGCTTATAGAATGCCAGATTAGGGTCTGCGGCTCATAAGCATATCCACCTTTTATATCAAGTTTTTTTAGCTGCAAGCTTTCAAGCTTCAAGTGTTTCAGATGGGTTCCTCCAACTGTAAAATAGAGATAATGATTTACCCGAAGTGAAATAAATGACACCTAAGCCACTTTACCCCGCAAAGTTCTAGCTTTGTAAAAGAAAAAGTCCAGGAAAAGTAACTCAGCCTTTTTGCCTGGCGTATCCTTATGCCATTAAAATAAACATGAAACAATGTGTTCCTTTCTAACCACTTGAGTCAGTGAAGCTCAGAAAACTGATAAAAGGTTTATGGAAATAAATTAATATTGCATGAATGCTGCTGGAGCTATTAAACAAACATAAGCGTGAACCCATCACTGAAGCCAAAAGAAACCTTTATATGATGAGGAAAAGTGGCAGGAAAGTCAACAATCATTATTACAGTAGGTTCTTTGCCCTACAAAAATGGCATATGACCTAAACAGATGTGATTCAACTGTTACAGTTATGCTGTTTATACCAGACCTTACAACTAGATTACATTGCTTTTAACAATAATAGAAAGTTCTTTTAACATCCCTTTTTTATTCTTTACTTGTCATTTAATTTGAGGTTATAGAAGAGCATGAAACAGCTCAGCAATTGGTGCTTTGCTAATGCTTTTACAAGTCTGATCATGGCAAGTCCTTGAAGTCTCCAGCTGATGACATAACATGAGACAGCAAAGACAGTGACTTATGTCTTCAACAGGCAAACCCAGTTTCATTTTTGAAAACGCGGTCACTTCAGCTACCTTTGCTGGAGGCCGAGAGAAAGATCAAAATTATCAGCCTTCCTGCATGAGTTAGACTCAGATCTACAGGTCGCAGATGCTTCAGAGATGCTACCCAAAAGTAACGGCTGCTTCCTACCCACATTCTCACTGTACTTCAGAAATACACACTTGTGTGACAAAAAAAAGGAGGCAAACCTTTCCATGACCTTGCAACACAAAGTAAGCTCTGCTCCTGAGCATAGTGACCTACAGACCTAAGTTCCCAAGCTTTCAATCCAGCAAAGCACTCACATTTTAATATATCGGGATTTCTGAAGAACTTCAGAGATACAGATGAACTAGAAGCAGTTTGGACAGGAAAAATGGGAAGGACTGCTCAGAAGCAACCAGCCCTTTTCTGTTCTGGTACATATAAAAAGTAAATTCTGATGGTATTTCAGTACTTCAGAGTATTATCTTCCAAACATTCGGTTAATTTTATCATGGATGGTGTACTTTCATTTGCATCAAGGACACCGTTTAAAATCCAATCTAGATAATATTTGCCCAGTTAGTGCAAAAAAATGAAGTACTTTGCAGTGACCTTGAACACATTGACAGAATCCCTGCATGTTTTGTTTGTTTTTTTTTTAAGATCAGCCATTAGGATATATCATTGATCAGCTAGCTTATTCATTACTGACCTTTCTTTAAGTTATAGTTATGCCAAAATAAGAGTAGATCTACAGAAGGGGCCCATTCTGAATTCAAAGACACAATTTCCATAGTTTAAATTTGCACACTAATGAAAGTCATGTTGAGTTTTTTAAAACTGCATCTTTAATTAAGAAAACAGGTAGACCAAGAAGATGTGAAGCAACCTTTATAGGAACACCTTTCCTGAAGACTTTTTGCCATCACTTAAAGTACATACATTTCTTCACTATCATCTGTTGCATAAACTCCCATTATACACCATCTGCCAGCTATAACAGCGGCCTATCGTAAAACCTGATTAAATATACTTGGATTGGGGAAGACAACATCTAGGCACTGAAGATCATTGGTAGTCAGCAAAACGTACCACTGGAGAAAGCTGCCACTAACCTTCCTGGTGTTACTCCAGAACTGTATTATTTGAACAACTTCAAATAACAATTTTACACAAGAATTATCTTTGGAGATGTTAATAAATGCACCATTGCTAACTGTCTACCTATTTAAATTCCTCTTAACTCTTCAAAGTTATTTGTGTCTTTTATTGCCTCCCCTGCATGCATTTGTCTGACATTCAACAATAATCTCATTTAACTTCATTTCATCTTAAATGTTAGTTAAATTAGGTTATTAATAATTTTATCTATTAATAGATTAATATTATTTGCTCCCATGTTTGATGGCAAACAAGATTTCTTCCTTATGCCATACATTCACAAAGAGAAAAATCATGTATAACAATTAGGGGTTTTTTTAATTACAAATCTACATATTTTACACCAGCAATTGCTTCAAAAGATATGGTCCGTCTTGCACCAGGGCTTAAATGATTGCGTACAGCACATTAACAATCTTTGGCTCTTCTCAGAAAAGTCATTCCTACTATTCCATTAGACTCATTCGTTCATTTGTGTTTGATTTTTGACTTACTGAAATTCTGAAGGAGAGCAGAAGAAAGCTGCTTTTCATAGCTCAAGTAAAGACACAGAAAAAGGAAGCAGCATAATCAAGAACAACAGTAGCCTTCTTTTGAGACCTTCTTATTATAATAACGTTTTGAAGAAAAGGAGACTGATAATTATTCAACACCACCCTTTAAAAAGATGAACAATGCGAAAATAACAAAACAGTTTTCACCCTGTATTAAGACAAATTAATTTTAGCATATTTCAGTGTGTTTAATTTAGTTACAATGTATTTCTCTTAAAAGGATATGATGTTGTTAAGAGAATATTTATATATTTGTAAAAATGTATTTAACTTCCCCTAACTGCTGACCAGAATAGTCACACATAATACTTTTTTTCTCCTTTCCACTCCTCCTCATATATATTTTTGGGTTTTTTGGTTTATTGAATTGACCACTAGCAATTACACAGCAGAGGACAGAGTAGAGAGCAAACAAAACATTCAGGACTTACCGTTTACACAGATTTCAAAAGATTTGCAAAGGTCATCCTCAAACAGGCAGCCTAAAAACGCAATAGAAAAGTAAAAATTAATACAGGTTTCAAACTGTGGATAAATAGTGCAGACTGAAGACCTCTCAGGCTGTTAAAAGCTCACCAAGAGTTGGGCCTTAGGAATCTAAATTGAGCAGCACAGAAATTCAAGAACATGAAACAGGTCTGGTTAGACAGCACATCTTATTAACTGGTTACATCCAGAATAACCCTTGATGTTTTTCTTCACCTTCATTCCTCTACTGAGGATTCAGTTTTCTCTGTGCACATGTCTCATTTAGTAATCTGAGGTTTAGTAATTTGAGGAACTTCATGTTATCTTAATTTTGAATATATTATTATACCACAGCATGGTAATACTGCAACACATTACAAAAATATACACCAAGAAATCAGGGATTTCCCCAAGATATTTCTACTGCAATGAGACAAGCCTAGGAAAAGGTATTGATTCCTAGGTAGATGAGGAAATTACTCAAACTAGGCTTGGATTTAGTAACTGCAATAATAGACCATGCCTAGAGACTCAGGGGCACTAACTCTTCGGAGAAAGGCTGAGAAATTAAGCTGTCCATACCAACACTGTGATACTTCCACAGAAAGCTGACAAATCAGCACAGACCTATGAAAAATATCCCAGGATTTTTAATCCGTTTAAAGCAGGAAATTTGTTCCAAAACATGCTACTTTACAGGCCCCTCCTACACAAGCCCCACTCCTCACCCTAGAAACTGCATCCAGGTTGACAATCCCAGCTCACTCACTTACACATCTTCACAGATGAAGTAAATTATTCTGTTCCCCTGTTGCTTTTATCACCTAACCAGCTAATGAGACACTAGTTATTAACCCCTTTAGCTTCAAATAAAATGAACTCCTGGTGACATTTGTGGGGGCACAAGAGAAGTGGACAGGATACACTTCTGCTCTGGTCACTCCACACCAGGGGACAGGGACAAGGACCAAGTACAGAAGCAGTGTGAAACAGTGTGCTATTGTTAAGGGCATGCACTCTGTCAATCCAACCAGTAGTTTCTTTATTGTGTTTTCTAAAAAAGATAAAAAGCCAGGACAAAATAAGCTCCAAGGAATGAGGCTGTATTTTGAATACAGAAACTGCCATATTGTCACAATTAAGCCTCTCTGGAAAGTACCCTAAGTTTATAAATGGACACGGGGAGTTACAGAAGTTAAGCAGACTTGAGCAGTTTCACACTACGCATCAAAAAACCAGCCAGGAACTTCAACACTTCTTAACACAGGAGCAAATTCTCTCTCCCCAGCCACGTCTATCTCCACAGAAGTACAGAGTACATGCATCTGTATTCATCAGAGTCAAATGGATTAAGAAGGCTATTCTTATTACAAAACAAAACAACAACCCAAAATCTGAAATGCTTAAGACTCTCTGCTTATGAATTACCCGAGTCCTAATCCTACTAAAAGAAAAGTTCAGGGGGATAGAGTGAGTTACATATGCCTGCATAGCCTTTCAGCAGGTAACTGTATTAGCACATCATTAAGCCTGAACTAATACACTGCATCTCTCAGCAGGATTTATTAGCACAGTGGTAGGTCTGAGCTAAGCAAGCACTTCTACATGAACCAAGTCTCATGGAACACCAGCAGAGCCCCTTTTATTATCCCACACCTGCCTGCAACAGCCACAAACAAGTAACTTAAAGCAGATAATGAAAGCCTATAATATGCACACCAATAAAAGTGTTCTCTCATCCTGTAACCTATGCACCAATAAACTGTGGATACACATTTAGTAGTTTTTGAAAGGTAAAGGAAGTTTTAGGCCAGGAAAGGCTTCTTCAAGCTGAGTATGGCAGAACAGCAGGTGTCTACACAATCCACAAACTCTAGTTTGTGACTTTTTTGTTGCGATAGGTATAATTTTGCTCCAGACAAGGTACTGGGACAGCTGTTTGACCTAAAACACTATCTGAGAACTCACTAAGGATATCCACTTGCATCCTTGGTGCCAACCCAGCAAAGCAGAAGGATGCCTTAACTATATATTGACCCATAAAGAATATAAGGCAAGAACAATGATAGGCAGTAGCCAAAACACATCAGCACAGGGCATACAGCACAAGAGGAGCACTAATTAAAAGCATAGTAATGATCACTTCAAAAAAGGAATGCTTGCAGAAAAAAAAAAAAGGTAGAAGACTTCAAGTGCTAGTATACACAAGATAAATGAAAGATATACTTCAACATTCCTGTTTTCAGAAATTTGAAGTTCTCTCTTCTAAAAGAAAAGTTTTTATGGTTAGGAAAAATCCCTGGTTAAAACTCTCTGCCTTGTTTTCCTGAGAGAGCAAAAAGGGCTAAAACCAGAAGCCTGAAATGGCCATGGCCAATGAAGGGCTGTAGAAGGTGCCCGGTGATAGAGGGAAAACAGGCAGGTTTGCAGTTGATTTCCCATCCTGCAGCAGCTGTGCTATAGAACCAAAAGGCATCAGATGAGAAGTTTCAACCAGGAATGTTTCTAGTGGAGTTACACATGAAAATAATGACTGGTTCACCCAGACCCTACTGATTTTGAAACACGTCAGAGCTGGGATCACAGCCACCTGCTAGAGGTAGGTCATTCTATAACATACTGATAGTCTCAGAAGCAGAAAAATCCAGACAGAAGATGAGTAAATTCAGGTACAAAGAAATAAACAGCCAGACTACCTCTGTACAGAACTCTGATTGAAATGCACTCTGATTTTCTTGGTACATTTTGCTTTATCCCCCAATATATTTTCCATTAAAAGCACAAAAGAAAACTGATTTTATCATGCTTAGTATCTCTTTCAGTAGTTGGTTATTTGATGCTCACTGCAGCAAGGCATCTGATGCAGTTAGCCTTGGAAATTTATCTTGGAGAGCAAATTAATAAAGTCAATGCATGGCAAACTAGATCCATTTCTGTTTACTCTAAACTAGGCAATGACCTCTGAAACTCCTTGAAAAATATTTTGTTTCAAGTTATTTATTGCTAGGGCTGATCATTATGCTTATTTCACCAAACCAGTCAATATGTTAATTTAACTACTCATTTATCTTTTGTTGTTATTTGCTGTGACATTAAGGAGCATCATATTTCATTTTAAATATCATCTACCTACTAATAGTAATGGTGGTAATAAGTCACCACTGAATAGCAAAGTGGTACTGTCTCCAAAACACACTTCATTCAGTTCATGCCTTATAGGATCAAAATTACATTTCATTTTCTATCAAACAAACCCCTTACCAGACATCATCTCCCAAAACATAAACTGTTGATGCACCACCTTCAAACCCCACCAAAAAACCCCAAATCCCCAATCTTACTTCATACACCATCCCTGAAATAACTAATTCTCCATATAACTATTCAAGCAGCTGATGGAGACTAAAACTGAACAGGTACACATACATTGCTTTGCTTAATCTAGATTTAAACACAGGTTTCTTACTTGCATCAAAGATTTGCCTCTTCACTAACACTTGTACGGTCCCCGCATCTCAGTAGTAACAAAGGCAGCTGGAGCAATGACTTGTGCACAGGTGCACCAGCACCCACAAGAAGTTCAGCTGACCCACGTAACCATAGCACACAGGTCTATGCTGTGCATCTCATAGTACAGGAAGAACAGTTCCCTGACACATATTGGGGCTATTTAAAATCCAGTTAGCACTGCAGTAAGGATTGCCCCGTATACTTGGATAGCTTTGTGCTTTTGTCACATTCTTAGGTGTAAGGGTTTGCAAAGGTGTGGTATATGCCCATTAACTCCTACTCATGTAAATCATGTGCTTGTAAACTATCTTCTTGATAAATTACCACAGTGAATTCCAGAAGAATATACACAAGTAAAGTTCACTACAGGTCAAAAAAGTCCAGGCTGTGTAATATAAACCAATACAGTGAACTTCCATACACCAAGGTAAGCACGTCCCTTAGAGAGAAGCCAAGAATAATAAATAAATACCTAACTTTATCCCTTCTTCCAAACACAGACTTTAGTAGCCTGCAGTTCTATTAAGTTGTGTCAGGTACAAGGACCGTTTGTATTGAACAAACTTTTATATACACAAAATTTCTTCATTTTTTTTTTTTTTTAAGAACTATGACTGCTTAGAATAAAGGCAGGTATCTATGCTACATATTACAATTCATTTACAAGTATATTCTTTACTAGCCAGGAGAGTAGATTCCATAGGGCTTCTCAAAATCTTCTACCTCCTTTTCTTCTCCCAGTACCCTACATCTCCAGTACTGTCTCTCAGACAATTAGCACAACATAATCACAAAATTTTTCACTTCCTCCTTTCATCAGGTATACAACTGTTCTGCTTTCCCAAAAACAAAATAGGAAAGCTTAAACCACACTGGAATATACTGTTTGGATTTATAAGGGGTGCCTCTGAAGGTTATGACAGTCAAGGCACCAGATGAAGTCACCTGAACTTCATCTAGAAAAAGCCATAGTAATTCACTTATCAGGAAAATAATTTTTACCAATCCACCAATCGGTCAGATTGTATTGTGTTGATTCCTCCGTTCCTTCCCCAGTTAACCAACCCATGATAACTTTACATTAAACATTTCTTCTAAGAATACCCAAAATCTTTAAGCATTTTTACTAACCAAGATGAAAAACAGGCTGTAGCCCCTCTCTGTCAAAATTAGCTTACAATCATCAAAACAAGAAAACAAAAAATAGACAAGAACAGCTAAGTACTTCCTATACTTATCAATCAGAAATTGAGAAAATACAAACCTCCTAAATCCCTTCTGCTCTTGGGAGTTCTCTACCTCTTTCTTTCATGCTTTTCATTTAATTGCCATGTAACCAAGTGGTGCCTCTTCACATTTGCAGACCATAGCAACCTCACCCCATCACACAGTTTTAGCCAATGTGGCTTTCTTTAATAAGAGTATACCAACAACCATTAGCATTTTTAATAGTCTAGAATAAAAGCTCACTCCACATTTAACTGCTTCTTTCAGATTTAGTTGTTACCTGGTATGGAGACCTTGAAGGGTAAGTACTGCTGAACACACTGAGAGAAACAACAAAAGGAAACACCTGGGTATGCCAACACTGGGCATGCCTGATGGGTCTTGTTGGGCCTTCAACACCACCTGTGAATGACTCTAAATAGAGAGCATCTGTTTATTTTCCTATAGTAAAATTAAGAAATATGGTTCAAGGATGATATTTTAAAAGTGCTCAGCTCACACAACTGGGCTAGTTCTAACTAACTGGAAAAAAAATCAAGAGCGTGCATAACAGCAATAAGGAATGATAAAATTAACTGATTGGTAGGAAAGGTCAAACAGTTTTTATGCAGAAGACTGAATGGAGAAGTCCTCTGATTGAGAGACACATTCTTCTCACTAATAGAGGTAAAAGAAAACTTTGTTCATTCTGCTAAAGCTGTGATCTATCCAACGTATCCTTGTCTGTCTGTCATGCATATATACATAACAAGTGTAGAATTACATAAAATTGCAGGTACAGCTGGGTAAAATGTACTTTAAGCTGACCATGGATTTTAAACTGAGTTCCTTCTGGTTTCCTGCTCTGTGGTTCTATAGGTGCCTTAGGTGTACGTACACGTGTAATGTGGATATTACTCAAATCCTATCAGTTGTATGTGAAAAATCAACTACTATTTCTTTAGTTTTATTTTGGCATTCACTTTGTTAATAAATTTGGATATTCCCTGGCCCTAGTTCTTAAATTTTCATTTTTATCCCCTTTTTTCTTTCTTACTTTTTGTTCCAAACTTTTCCATTCTGTTTCTGAGAAGTATTTTTTCTAACTCCCACCCATTCTCTTCTACTCTCCAAGAAACCATTCTTCCACCACCAGAATGCAGTTGCCCCTTTCTGTCTCTCCCAAGTGTATGCACTCAGGCACTACCCTTCCTAGCCATGCCCTCTCCTTTCACTCATGCAGGTAAATGGCATGTCTGTTGCCTTTTTATCGCTATCGATTGCTAGCAATTTCTGGATCTCTCATCTCACTCACTTCCACAGGTACCCTCCACTTCCCTTCTTTTAGCACACTTAACCATTCCTCATCTTCCTCCCTTCTGGTGTGTTGACTAGGAAAGAGCTAAAGAGACAGGAGGTAAGAGAGGGGCAGAATTTGTTCTGTCTTGCTTTCTCTATTCAGAGCTTTACAGGAGTGGAGTAGGTTCCCTTTTTCTCAATAGGTTCTCAGGATATCCAGAATATTCTTCATTGAGAAAGGCATTTTGTCAAGACTTCAGAACTTTCGGATGGTTTTTCAACTCCTTAAAACAGTAGTTTCACTATAAATGAAAAGTAAATAATTTGGTCAAAAACAATATTAGAACACATAATCCTAAAGAAGCTCTTTCTCCCAAGAGAGAAAGTGAGAAAAATATGACAGCACAATAAATACTGACCTTTGACTTTCTTCCTTTGCTCCACCTCTTATGTTTTTTTGAATATAATAGGTGCCTGATGTTTTTGCAATACTGTAATCTCTCAAGAGCAGGTTTTCTTCTTTTCAATCGTGTGCCTGTACAAAGCCTAGTACAATGAAGCACTGATCCCTGATGGGGAATGCAGACCTTACTGTAATCCAAATTAACAGCCATAAAGATGACAAAAGAAATCCCTGCAGTGTTTAACTGGACGGCTGTGCAATCTCTTACATGAAAATTTTCCACAGAAAAGTAAGGAAAGATTTTCCATAAGTGTTACCGTATGGTGTTAACACTTCCTCATCTCGGAATTACTCCTTGTTTCAATCATTTTTCATACACACTAATTTTGTATATTGAAATATGACCCTAGCCAGAATGATTCACCATAGAATAGTGTTTTCATTCAAAAAGGGAAAATGGCACTATTAAACTTATAGCTAAGATTTGCCCCTGAAGCCTCGATGACAGTCTATATTAATGCTTCAATTACCTTCTTTATATCACTTGCCCTTCAACATGTATGGATTGACGTGCTAAATAGGCAAAATAGTACAAAAATGACGTGATGTATGATACTGTTTCTTACCATGTATGGGAGGTACTTTGTCCTTTCTGCATTTAGAAAAAAAATGATCAGATCTTTTTTTTTTTTTGCATGTAATTAGTCCTGAGCCTGTCCTCCACTAAAGAAAGGAATTGCTTTTGGTGAAAATACTATTAACTTATCTGATTACTAATGCCATGATTGCAATGATGTAGGGCTTTTCTTTTGAGGAGCACTGAGGAAAGGTCACTACTAAGAATAATGGAAGATGCGAGCCATAATAATAGTTCATGAGGCGAAGAGACAGGGAAAGGTCATCACTGGAAAAGCTCCAGAACAGCACTTCCGTTTCCCAAGGACTCAGAAAGAACATGGCATTTCATGGGCTGATACAGGCAATGTGTGTTTTGGTGTCCCTTTTTGTCATTTCTTCACAGTGAATATTAAAAGAACTTGCATCGTATAATACTCCTGGCAAACAAGTACCTCCACTAGTACTTAGTTACATTGAACACTAACGTGCTCCCCATTTAAATGAAAAAATTTGCAGATAAACCCATTATTGGAGTACAAAAAGAACAGCATTTAAAAACTAAGATTAAAATTATTACTTCTTAGGATCAAAACTGAGATCATACCATTAACTGTGGCAGGAGGGGTCAAATCTGATTTTGCTCGAGGAACTCAGCCCCAAACAAAAGACCTTTGCTGTGTTGGTAGCCCATATTTGGACAAAATTAAGATCTCTACAATACAAAATGTATGATCAGTTTCTTCAAAATTAGAAAGTGTGAATTGAAGTGCTCACAAGCTGTATAAAAAATATAAAGATCCAGACCAGGCCTTTAATAACTTCATTTCAATACCTTCTACTGGTCCCCAGTTGCTAAAATTAATTTCCTTAATGGGCAGTAAACCGAAATCACCCAACACCCACTAAAATCGCAACTGTGACCTAAGCAAAAATTTTTTTGCACCTAGCAGAGAATTTGAGGGCTGAACACCATTGATTCTAAATTAATAATTCCACCTTGCTGTTTAAATATATCAACAAGCAGCCTGAAATTATTCCCCTGCTGTTGCCTGTATAAAATGCTTCCCCACAAAACCTATGGGCAGCAAGTCCTTCTCATATTTCTCATAGAAGAAAGATATTAAAAACTGGGGCTTATATGGAGCAGAGTATGATCTTACCAGCAAAGCCTTCCTCAGTATTCTTGCACATAGACCAGCAAACATTGCAGTTCAGCGGCCTCTGTCATATCTATTCTGTGAAAGAACTACTGTCATCATTATATCTGTCAACCTCGTTTTACCCATCAGTAACTGCCAGTCTATTCCTGTATACTTGTTTTGCAAAACTGCAGAATGGAGTGAATTCTAAGTCCTAACTGTAACATAATTCTAGCCTTCTTCCTTAGTCAGGGTTAAGACAAGCTGGGTCAAAGAAGAAATGAACCATTAGCCAGAGGAAATAAGAACAACCTGTCTGGGTGTTATGTGCTTTGGAAGATAGTTCTTTCAGATAAAATTTTCCAAAACACTTACATGATAAAGAAGCTTATGTCCCATCATCTGAAGCTAATCAGTCTCTGAGATGCCCATTCAGTGACAGTGAATGCACATTCAGATGCACATTCAGTGACATTTAAAAAAAATAATTCTTTAAAGTCACGCCTCATGTTTTGGGAAAACTCCCATTATTCACATAATCAAAGAAAGGAAAAGAGATGTTTATCATTTTCCTCTAATGAGCACCAAAATTTTGCCTTCATTATTTGTCAGAAAATCTTATAAGTATCTGCTTGGTGCTTGAAAAAACATAACTGGAATTCACAGCAATTCTTATCCAGTTATATTGCCTCCAAAAGTAAGTAATTGCCCAATATTCAGGGGTAATGTGCCTCTCCCAACACTGCCCTGGAAGGACTTCAAAAGCAGAAACAATTTTTTGCAGGAGACCTCTTTGGAATGATTGGTTTTGCTGTTCTGTTTTATTCAGAAAAGAGTACAACATCTTTTAACCGATGATGCTTGTGTTCACAACTGCAGTATGGCCAGTACCTGTTGCATATGATCCTATTTGAGCTGGGTAAATTATCACGTGGACTTGGCAAAAACAACTTGGGAAAGAAGAAAAAAAAAAAGAATCATATAACTCATTGGAGTCTGAAGTGCAAGGGGATAGTCCACAGTCATTTACCGCAGGAAAGCAATTCTAATCTAGACAACAACACATGGGTTTGGGAGCTACACTTAACAGATGAGCTCCAAATACGGAGACAGGACCCAACTAGTACTCTAAATCTGTTTATTTCTGCATATTCACATTGAGGCCTGCTAGACATTGAAAACACTTAAAATTGTTATTATTCGGAGTCTGGAAAAACAGCTTCATACATTTATGGTGCAATTTTGAATCACATGATAATGTTTACTTAGCGTGCCAAAATCACCTAAGTTCATCTCATGAAAGAGACACTACTATATACGCATTGTAATTTCTTTAATAAAGAGTTTAAACAGTCCAGAGTTGTCCACATTAATTATTCATGTGTTGGAGAAAAATAATGAAAGTCAATGCAGAAAACCATAGTCTCTTCAAGTTCTTGAAGGAAAAAAGAATAATATTAGGTAAAATTCAATGGACTGTGGCACCAAGATTTATCCATCTAATTTACCCTGGGAATTTGAATTGCAAATGAAGCTGCAGCATCCTCTAGCATGGGACAGAGCTATGAGAAGTAGGTCATACAAGGATATTGGTAGTACATCAAAGTTAACGGTACTTAGCGAAGATGCCTAAAACTCTTCCCTTTCCACAGAAAAGTAAAAGAATCTTACAAATGTTTATGTACTAGAAGTTTTTTTAAAGCTACCAAGAATTCAGATGTTCCAATCAATACAAATTATCTCTTGACGTATAATCAATGTGCAGCACCATGTGGCTTTGTTCAAGTCCTGTTGGACTTGTAGTGTATGTAACCACGTACGTGGGCATCACTCCCCTTCCTTGTCTGGGATTGATGTTGAGGAGCAGACTTAGGACAATACTTTGTTATGCTGATAAAGAATCAAGTCTATCCTGTATTGATTCAAAACTCATTCCAGATGGTAGTTTAAATTCATTACAGAGTAAAATGATCTGCTTCTCTTACTTTTGTGAAATCACACCAATTTCAAAGAAAATCTGGAACTGAGAGTGAATGGTCCTAATTTTGACCAGTAATTGTGCTCTAATTACTCCTGACTCACCCTGATGTATCTGAGGCTGGCATTAGAGCCAGCTGTCCCAGAATACATTATGCCGTTGTCTCCGTGAAGTAGCTTCGCCTGCCTTGTGATACCAGTGAGATGGTTTTTTCCCCAGGCTGGCTGTTAAGAGGCAGGCACGTAACGACACATATCAGAGAAGTAGTTAAGAAAAAGACTAATGATTAAAGCAATTTGGGGAGGAAGCCAAGAAAATTAGAGATAATTCTGAAACATGACAAATATGATGCATGCAGAGTAGCACCAGAATTCATGTTCTGGTTCCTTCCTAAAAAGTACACAAAAGACAACTTTTCACTCTCTAGAAGAAAAAGATCATTAGAAGACTAAACTTCCCAGATTCTAGAAGTTCAAGTAAATACAAAGTTCCTTTAAACAACAAGGAAAAACTGCCTTTGAGAAAATTCACTTGTTTAGGAAAAAAAATCTGAAGCCTGGATGCCTTCAGGAGTTTATATTAAGAGTAGCCAAAAGTCATTTCTATATTATAGCCATATAGTCACCAGCTCTCATTAACTTACCATCTAACACCTATTGATTTTGATGGCATTGAAGTGTCTGAGCAGCTTTGTGAATTAGGGCCCAAATGCCTACTTTTTTTTGTTCATGTTTATTAACTTTGTTATTTTTCCTCTCTAAATGAAAAGCTCCAAAGTGTCTGTGCAAAACTTGCACAGTAGGAGGAAAAGTTTTAGAACTTTTGTTGAACAGATAAGAAAAAGATGTTAACAAGCAGTTGATGTTGCATGACCCTGAATATCTGAATATGATAATGAGAAGATACCAAGCTATTTATAAGCCAGACCTACTAGCAAGGTTACCAGACTACAATCCAGCAGACTGGAATTCTAGTCTTGGTCCTGATTTTTGCTGCTGGCAAATCATTTCACCATGACTTTCCCTCTGTTATTTTGTGTGTCTTGTTTAGTTAAGTGCTAAAATGTATGATTGTCATCATGTGTTTGTAAGTGGTTTGCAAAACAGAGATCCGGTCAAGTTTGGAGTTTTAATGATCTTTGCAGTAAAAATAATAATCTTTGTATGCCTGCCTTTAACTTCTCCACATCTCACAGAACTGTTTTGAACCTTAAAGAAAAGGAAGTAGCTGCATAAAGGTACTGGGGAGGGAGCATGCAGTACAATGCAGACAAGCGTTTCCTGAGGAGTGTGGTTTTTAATGGTGATTTAAGTAAAGCCAGTGCCCTCTACCTCTTCTCAAAAAAAAAAAGCCACTGAACTCTACAGTAGATGAGCTTTTGAGTTTATATTCCCTGAGAAGCAGGGTGGGGTGGTGGCAGGGGACAAGAATTCTAGTTAGGGCCCTGCAGTGGCCAAGTGTCAGACAGGCAAGGAGACCTCCAAGCCTTAGATGACAGGTTATACAAATTTCTGTATGGCTTCAGGAGCACTGTCTGTCATTCTTTCTTGACTTGTTATACAGATATAGAGAATGAAGATGGATGGAGAAACTTAAAAACTTGGAAACAGTAAGAGGTAGCAACTTAGAAGAAAACACTGGAGAGAGCGCCACGGTTTAAGACAGGAAATAGTAAACACTTCACTATGCACTAAGTGAAGAAAAAGAATGTACAAGAAAAGAGGAAACGGGAGGAAATAAGAGAGTCTGAGAAGCGAAGTGAAGGAGAATAACCTTCACAAAAATGTCTGTAATGCACGACGAATTAAAAGTGATAAGAAGTCCAACGTACAGAGATAAGCCAGTGGCAGAGATAAGAACAGACCTGAGTTTTCCTGATAGCATGTTACACTGACTTTACAGGAGTGCTGCCTTGGGATTTCAGAGAGTTTAGCAGAAGGGGGCTTTCATTTCTTGGAGGCATCCTGAGAACAGAAGTTGTTTTACAATAATCCCATTGACAGTTTGCAAGCCTATTCCAAAGTTTCATTAATTCAAGACTGGATTTTATTTTTTTCCTCCAAAAATGCTTGGTGATAATATTTCATGAAGTTCCAGACATGAGTCTTCAATCTACAGTTGACTGTAGGTTGACTGGCATTTGCATAATTCTGTGAGACATGATATTCAATGAGGTTTAGAATCAGTCTGGCACCTCATATGGGAGCCTTCTTAAGAATTCTTAAATTATTTTAATGAACCAGTATTATTCAAAAAAATATTTTTTTCCTTCAGGATTTGAACTTCAGCCAAATCACTAAACCATAATCTTTAAAAGTATTCTTGGAGACTTTCTATTTGATGAATACCTTACAAATCTAATTTTGCGTTGTTTCTGAATTTAATACTCTGCAGACAGCAAAAAACAATGTGTATGCAACATTTTCTACATCAATATAGTGTTTACAAAAAATCCTAATTATAAGACTGTTTTAAAAAAAGGCAGAAAAACTCAACAAATAGATCACCCAAACAAATCTTGTGACCTTTATCCTCTGTTCTACAAACTATACATCATGCAGCAGAAGTACAAGAACAAGAACATTAAAATTATGCCCAAATGAGTAAATGATCTTTTTTTTTACAGTGCAACCTCATTTGAACTGTTCTTTCAAACCAACGTGGGATTGCAACAAGAATGTCTGAAAGCTCTGAAATTGTTTCATAAAAGGTATGTCAAAAAATGCAAAATGTGGAAGGGTGATGTGCTATTACACACTAGTCTATACAAGGAAACAATACACAGCTACTTCTCTTCATTTAGCTTTGCTGAGAATAAAGCTTAACTATCAATTCACATCAAGTACCAGCCTGTTTGAGAGGGTGGCTTCAGTTTCCTGTAGACAGTTGAAGAGCATCAGGTCAAAGACCAGAACACCAATCACTGCATCTACAGTTCTCTTCCTTTTGTATAATTTGTTGCAATGTTTTCACTGAAGGGCACATGCAAAACCAGGACAAAAATGGCGTTCACAGACTATGAGCTGTATTGTTATTCTGCTGTTGAAAACATGCACAGGCAGCCTCTTGGCTGGAACTTGGTTCAGGATAGCCTCAGGATTTTTACAGCTAAGAGGTTTTGTCTATCAATTCAACTTCCCTTTAGCTATTAACATAATGTCAGAACAACTTTAAAAAAAAATCTGCTTTGCACCACTTCCTGTTTAATCACCACAAACAGCTTTAACAGTTTTACATAGCTAAAAACATGAAGTTGACGTGTACATTCAATGAAAAAATGATCCTCCAAGTGGCCCAAGTCTGCTGGAGTATTACATCAGAGTAACCCAGCTCTTCATCCTCCCAATTTAAACAGAGCATGAGGACAGGGCACAACTGTGATGGAATGGGAAAGGGCTGCTCGTGGCTGACAGTGTGTGACCGTACCTGCATCCTTCCTATCTCCCAGAAAATCCTTACCTTCCTTATACTCAGCAGCTCTGTCCATTGACATCTGATGATATAATACCATGCAATTTATGTAACACAGCATTAAAGGTAGAACACACATACATAATTTCTACACATTTACTCTTGCTTTTGTTGTAACGCTTTATTTACAAAGATATGGCAGTGTCTGCATACTTTCAAAACAGCAACTGGGTATTAGAGCCTTTTATCACTCCACAACTCCCAAGCCTTTACCTGCACTGTCAATAAAACCTCTAGAGAAGCGATTCCCTTGTCATTGTTCTTTGACAACGCTATACCAGCCACTACCTTTCCGGATGTGTGAACACCTTTATTGCTACTATTAGTCTAGCGTATAACTACAGAATGCTAACAGCCAGCCACAGAAAAGATTACCCAGTCTTCCTTCCTTTTACAATCCACACAGCATTTACATTCCCAGATGGATAACTGATTCTATACCCTGAAGAAGTTTAAAAAAACAAAAGTGAAATATATCAGAAGGAAAAACTTACTAGTTCATTACTTCATAGAAGCTTTTTTAATAGAATTTTTACTAAAATATCCTAAGAGATTTAAGGTGACTCACACATGCCTAAAAATACGGAAGCTATTTTTCTCCTGTGTGTTTTTTCCTTTATGATGAAGGGAAGCTAAAAGTACTTTGCTTTTGTTTGTTGTTTTCTGCTTAGTTTCACTTTTTGTAAGAATAATAACATACATTGTTTTTCCTTGAGAAGCTCCTGAATGCACACCACCTGTATCAGCAGGAGGCATGGCAGATAAAAAGCACTAACCACACAGTTGCAATTACATATCAAAGATGACTGCTAATCTTACTAACTGCTATACGTTAGCTCTCCCTCTTTCAATCAGTGCCATCCACTTTGCATAACAGAATCAATGCTTGTCTTTGAAAACTACAGGTATGTATCTGTGTTACACATGCATGACTATACATATATTAAACATGTATATATTATACATTTATTATATATGTAGAGATTATTATTATTATTGTTATTATTATTATTATTGTAAAAGAGGGGTGAAATTTGTTGCCAAAACATTGGCATCTAGTCCCATTTGAGATGTCACAGACTAAGATACCGACACAGCACTGAGAGATATGGTACAGAACTCATGGGAGACTCAGTCCTTTCTGTAGTGTCAGGGAGGTTAGGCAGAATACCCACAGCACCTGAAACAACACAAGGTGCCCTTCTTTACAGAACTGAATCCAGCCTTGTTTTCTAAAACAATTTAGGTAAGCCATGCCATAAAAGTCCTATTCCTGTCAACGGGTCTTTCAGGTTTCTCTGTAGTGGTAAATGTCAGCTGTCCAAGCACTGCAACTACTTGAGATGAAACCTCTTTACTGTCTTTGAGATATAAAAAACCAAAAGTCTAGTTCTTCACAACTGCTAATTTTGTTGAGACTCAACCATCTGAATACCTTTGAAATATACAGATTCAGAGGATGCAAGGACTCAAAAGGAAGGAAGAACTAAAAGGGAGACACTGTACACTGTATTTAACTTCTCCACACTGTATTTAACTTCTCCGTGAGGTTTTAAGGTTTGTTAAATCATAGAATCATAGAATGTTTTGGGTTGGAGGGACCTTTAGAGGTCATCTAGCCCAACCCCCCTGCAGTGAGCAGGGACACCTTCAACTAGATCAGGTTGCTCAGAGCCCCGGCCAGCCTGACCTTGAAAGTTTCCAGGGATGGGGCATCTGCCGCCTCTCTGGGCAACCTGGGCCAGTGTTTCACCATCCTCATTGTAAAAAACTTGTTCCTTATATCTGGTCTGAATTTACCTTCTTCCAGTTTAAAACCATTACCCCTTGTCCTATCATAACAGACCCTACTAAAGAGTCTGTGCCCATCATTTTACATTTTCCCCAAACCACCAGTGCTCATTCTTTGTGGAGGGGCGTCACCAAACCCTCTCAATGCTGCCTGCTTTCTTAGATGCCAGTATTAGTTTACAGCAAACCAGGAAACCTTGTGCTAAGCCCCCATGGAGAGGCCCAAACAGTTTGTCATATCAAATAACCCTGTGGGGAAGAGGCTGCAGGCTTTCCCATCAGTGGTGACCTCTCTGGGGACACCCTTTGTCACAGACCCTCTTCCCTTTGTCACAGGGCTCTTCCCAAAGCCGGAATCATGGTGAAGGAGTCACCCCTGGGCATCAGGACCCACCTCCCACCGCCCTAGGGCTGCCAACCCTCCTCTACAACTGCTTGCAGCCAGAGAGGACAGGGTAGAGACAGTAATTCAATCTGAAATGTCTTCCCTGAAAAGAGCTCCGAAACATCCTAATAACCATGCATAGGAGCAAGCAGTTTGGAAAGGGCCTGTCTCTACTTGATACTAGTTCTGTTGGCATTGTATCCTTGGCTTGCCTGCTCTTATGTGCCTCTTTTTCCAGTGTTGCAGGTGGTCATACTTCCACAATATAGAGCACAACTATTGCCAAGGGTATAACCTTGTTCCTGGTATAGGCACCGACAAAACTTCATTGCTTTTTGAAATAACAAGTCTGGATTCTAAATGTTCAGGACAGGAATAGGGGTTAAAGCAGACTGGAAAAGTGCTCTGGCTGCATTACAGAAGAGATACTGTTCCTCAACTAAACAAGGAATAGAAAAGTGAATCAACCTTTCTCTCTACTTGAAAAAGAAGGAAAAATATGCTTTCCCTTCCCTATATTTTGCTTTAGTTGCACAGAATGCCTTCTGTTATTTATAAGCAACTCTGTGAATCAGAATTAACAACACACTGAAAAGCACACAATTTTGCCTGGAAATATTACGGTAGACATAGAGGCCTAGCACAAGAGAAAGTAGGCCCACCTTGGCTTTTAAAGAAGGTAAGAAACAGCTAAATAACTTTGCATTATATTTTTAGGATACATTCCTAAGAATTCTTGAAATTATCTAAATATTGGTAAATATTCTTAGAAAAAAGAAGTCTAAAACATTAAGATTTTCCATGGAGACCTAAGGCTCGGAGATGCAGTCACCATGCCGGGTCACTGGCACATAGAGAAAGACAAGTTTGTGTGATGAAAACAAACCTAATGGGTTTTTATTTTTAAATACAAGCATTTCATAATGAATATTCAGGAAGACAGCTGCAGCACAAAAGTTGTTCACTGAGCATAGCCAGGAATGGTTTGAAATAATCATTGCATACATTAAAAAATCCAGAACATTCCTCATAGGTCTCCCTCTATCCTATATATTTGGGATTATATTTTTTTGTTGCGTGTGTTATGTATAACAGTATTTAAAAGGAAGTTCAGAAAACTTATAAAACAGCACCTCTGGAAGCACTAGGATTTTTGAGTCTGGAAATATTCATCTGCCAACTTAAAAATGTTCATCTGTGGAAGTAAGGCAATGGTTTTGAAACTTCAGCTTGTTTTTTTTTTCTACTTTCATCTCAGTGGGAAGGTAGAATCTCATCCTGTACTTCTGTGGCCAATGTTACAGCTGAAATTGTTTTAACATAATTTACCCTACTTTATGTGGGCTGCTTAAAGAACAGTAGGGTAAAGGAAATTAACACTTCAATCTTCCTTGCATTACTATTTAATCACTGTAAAATCATGGGGTAATCAACTAGTCTGCAGAGAAGACTGTCATCAAACACACACACACACACACACACACAAACAAAAGATAAAATAATTAAACTACAACCTTCTGGGCAGCACCTATAACCCTCAAAACAGGATGGATGGCTTTGTAATTGTTTATGATAAGGCACTGATATTCAGTATTTCTCCCATCTCTAAAGTTGTTTTAACTGTACACATAGTGGTGAAATTTTGCCACCTTAAAATCAATGGCAGGCTCACACTTGTTGCAACTGGCTCCGAGAATGTTATTCTACAGATTTATACTACTGATCAGAACCTAAAATTTCATTGCCAGATATGCTGAATAGGTATGATAGAATAACAAATAGCATACTTTCAGACCATATCTAGGCTGGTAGTAATCAAGCTTAAAAAATTATGAGATGTCATTCATACAAAATTTCTAGACGTTTTTCTTTTCAAAACATAAACTTCCATATCACTTACTGAATTATGCATTCTGCACAGAACATTAAGAAGCTTTAATACTGTGTAACACAGAAAGTAGACATGAAACTAGAGATTCTAGTCATCTAAAACTATCTTAGTTCAGAAGGTTAATTTTTAGTTAGACAAGTGAGAGATTCATTCTCTATTTCTGTGCCCCACTGCATCTGAATCCCTGAATGATCTCTACAGAAAAAGTGTGAAGGAGCAAAAGAGTAAGGCTATTTCAAGTCTGTCTCAAGTATTGTAGGAGTTTGACAGTATTTCATTTTCAACATATGCTAAAATACCGTGGGATGACTTTATAGCTTCTGCAGCTTCATGCAGATAAATATGGCTAGATAGGATCTGGATGTTTCATGCAGACAGAAAGATGGAAGGAACAGCACCAGCAGGTTACCTTCTGCAGTCAGGTCCTTATAGAGAACAGCAACGTATGAGCCCTCTGTAACTAGTTACAGCAGCTGGAATCCAAGCACAAAGAAACAGAGACCACATCCAAGCTCATTTGCCCGGTTCACAAAGAAAAGCTACACAGGATCTGAGTTGTACTTTACTGTAGTAGGCTAGTTCACTTGGGGCCAATACCTCAAACATTGGTGGATGACTGATTTATGATGACTAACTGAAGAAGTTTCATTTTTAATGGAAATTATTCAAAGCCAGGAGAAATAATGAGAAAGGCACAAAGAATAAATTGCTGTTATGTGACCCCGTTCAAGCTTAACTCTCTAATGCTATTCCTGCACAGTGAACTCTCTGCTCCCATTTTGTTTCCTGTTCTGCTCTGCAGAAGGCAGCACTGTCAACCATATCCAGCTGAGACCTTTTCAATTTCCATACTCCAAGGGCTCTTTTATGTCTCCTCAGCTCAGCAGAAGGAAACACAGGCAGCAGAAGATGGAATGTTTTTCTTCCCCTTTTATGACAGCTGCCATTTGGCCAACTGAGGTGGCACCAATAGCACAATAAAATCACCAGCGTGAAACTTAATGCATCCCACAACAGCATGCAAATTTTAAGAACATCAGGCTGGCCATTTGCATCAGGGGAGCTCTGCCTGGCCCTGGATTCTGGCTCTGAAAGTGGCCATCAGCAGATGTGCAGGGAGAACGCATCAGAAAACCTTCCCAGTGTGAGGCAACACACTCTTTAAAAACTTAGGCTGTATCTGGACTGTGAAGTCTGAGAAGTATCAATTCCCCTTCAGAGCTAATTCATTCTTTTGGCTTCCATGACACTTCTCAAAGCCCTTGTGACAGGCAGGTAAATAAATATTATCTACCTTTAAGGGGCAGAGGACAGAGGAAAATGTGTTATATGATGTGTGCCAGATGTCAGGAAAAGCAAGCAATTAACAGTCCTAGGAGTGGTCTGCATGCTACTTGTGTGTAACTTTTTGTCTTAAAGATCTTACAGTCTAGACAGATGGCATAGAGTACTCCAGCAGAACAGAAAAAGTGTCGAGCCTGACAATTGGTAAAGCGTTTTGTTTTGTTTTGTTTTTTGTTTTTTTTATATACAGGAGTGGTGACTGTCTTTTCTTCTTCTATTTTAACGCATTTGGCCTTACGGTTCCTAATATCTAATACAACCCTGTTAGACCAAATGCTTCCCTGTTTTTCTCTTTCTCAGTACATTACCTTTCCCACATATAATAGTAAAACGATATTTTTTTTTTTTTAGTCATCAGCAAAAGACAAACTACTTTACAGGCCAGAAAGCATTACCATCTTCATTACAGTCCAACTAGATCATCAGGAAAGTGAAGATTATATTATTTTCCTAATCTTCAGTCATAAAATAAGTGTAAAAGATTCAAACACTGGGATTTAGGCTAGGCTGCAAATCAGGTTTCAGTGCATTTACTCTTTCTACCTTTGAATAGCAATTTTTACTTTCAGTAAAGCCAGAGATAGACTTCTGGGATCTAAACGCCATGGACATTTAGGTAGTGTAGGATATTTTGTGTTCATATATGGAAAGTTATGCAAACATGCACAGATTTTATCCAACTAACAGCATTTTTCATGCTAATGAAATTTTCTTCCTTTATGCACCAAACAATATTTTAAACTCGAGTGTTTTAAAAAAAAGATTTTTATTATTTCATTTATCCAAGCAGTAATGTGTATCCGAAGGAAAACACAAATGCTATGGTTCATATATTAGAGTTTTACTGTTCTTTGAGCTACTGTAAAATTTCTGACTTTTCCTTTCCAGTGGGCAAATACATGAATGTATACATCTAATTAAAACATTTGAAAGGACTTGACACAGTTTTCCCAAGCACATGAATCTTCTGGGAAGAACAAAATTTGCAGAGTTTAAGCCCTAGAGATGAAACTTTTGGAAATGTATTAGCATGTGATAAAAGGGGGCAAGAACCAAAACTTTTTATATTCAGTACATAACCTGTGCCACCTGCTCTCCTATAAAAGTTCTCAGTTTGCTTCTGCATTGCTTCACAAGTTTTATGTGAGTAGGATCTTTTTAATACATCTGAGGATTAATTAATACTGGCAGTTTATATATAAAACATAACATGTAGTATTTATAATTGTGCTCCAGAGGTCTAACACTTTTTGAAAACACAATTTTTCGTAGAAAACAGCACAGTGCACCTAACCGTAGTAGTACTGAAGAAAAATGCCAAGGGGTATGATAGTTGCCTGCAGTTGCTCATGTTGCTTGTGTTCAGCTTTCCACATGATAGTAAATTACAACTATAACTGTAACCTTCAATGCAATTTACATATGGATTTAGAAAAAAGACACATAATTATCAGAATGATATATTTCCAGCTAAGCAATAAAATAGCATGTCTTCATTAGCCATAGATTTGCTCAATAGAATTCAAAATTGCAAATGAAACCAATAATCATTATATTTTATTACAGCAAGCAAGTCTTCCACTTTGGAAAAGGAATAAAAGATGTTTGCAACTGGTGCTCTTCACAATACTCACAACAGCCTCCCTCAGCATGCACCTCTCGTTGATGGCAAAAAAATAACAGTGGAAAATATTTAAACTCATTAACATGTTTGTGCCTTCCCCATTACACACACAAGACATTCTCATTCTGCAGGGGATGATTTTAAGAAAATAATATAACAGCTCATTCATTTTGTGAGCATTAGTGGTCATCTTGTCACCTGATTGGAATTACGTTTGAGAACACTGAATAAAATGCATAAAGATTTACTATCAACAAATGCAACTTAATTCACTTATTTTTAGCCACTTGTGCTATTAATCAGCAGCACAAATCCACACTAGGATAACAAGACTATGTTCCTGACACTCGACAAACAAGAAATGGAACAGAAAACACGGTGTGACCAAACTAAAGGTGACAGCCATAATACAGAAAACAAAACAGACCTTGAGAGAACCTTGCTTTACAGAAAGAGCAGAACACAAACATTTGACGTTTAACTTCCCTGTAATAACTGTGTCCAAGTGATCCGAAATCAAAGTAGAAAAGATTGTACTGAAGTCAAAATTAGCAAATGAAAAAATGGAGTCTGGGGGAGTGCTAAATTAAAACAAGTGTATTATTTGGTACTTTGGAAGAAGTGTAAGCACCCAGAAATTTGAAAACGAGAATCAAACTTTCAGCATGTAAGAAGCTCAAGTGCAACAAAATTATTTTGATTTTAAATCTTAGTGAATGAAAAATAATGGACAAAAATCAATTTACTATCAGTTAAAAACCTGTATTGAAGGTCTTGTCTCCATCGTAGAGCTCTATTACCTTCAGACTTTCTGGCACATTGGTTGCATTTCATGGCATACTTCTATTCAAACGGAGGTAAATACACAACAGAAAAATGGAAGATTTTATCTGAACTCACCCTACTAGTAATTAATTTCTTTGTAAATACATAACAAAAATGCAAGTAATTTTGTACTGGGCATTACCTGCACCTTATAATTTTTCTCTTGCAATGTTTGATTTCTAAAATAAAAATTAAAAGATATTTTCATAACCTTGTACAATTTGTTTCTAACTAGTCCTCCCAGACAATATATCTCTTGAATGAAATAAACCCACATGCTAAGACTAGCAGAAACAAAACATTGAGGATGATAAATAATACACATACTTTGAGGACAAGTCAGAAATTTTCTTATCATAGGCTTCTATGATTAACCTGAATTTGCAAAATACATTTTTTAGTTGTCTCAGCATGAAAGGAGACTGTTTAGAAAGAAAAAAAGTTCCTAGTGTTGGATTCTTTGTAAATGAAATATTTAAAGTTCACCTTGATTTAATTAATCTGTATAGTTTTCTAGTGTGCAAGAAGTTAAATACCATAGATTCAATTACTTTTCCATGACGAGCAAAAATTAGTCTATAAATAAATAAATAGATAAGTTCTCTGCTACTGCTAAAGAAAGAAATGCTTAATGAATCCAAGGCTATTTAAAATATTTACACCCTAAATAAGCCTTTACCAGCCACCCTAGTAAGTGGAGAACAATACTAAAAATATTTAAATTACCACAGATGGTAAACACCCAAAAAGATGGGGCACAGAGGAAATGGAGTATATATGGGCTGAATACATTACAGTCAGTCTGGCTGGATTAGGAAAGAAATTTTGTCTAGCAGCAAGCCTCAGAGTTGCCATGGCACCATTCAAAATAGCCAGAACAATCACCTGTGACTCCTACACTTGCATTTCTTGGACAATAACATGATGGTAGACTGTGTACCAATGTCTTCTGCAAAAACTATCCTCTGCAAAGACTCCTCCTTTTAGGAGAGGAAGCATCTGCATTTGTAGAAATATGTAAAAGTCAGCAGTAAGGACAATTTTCTTCAGTAATAAAGACCTCATGAACAATAGCTCAGTTTTGAGTGATTCTTTTACACAAGAAAAGTAATTAAGACACTAATAAAAAAGCTGTCTGCTAGTCAGCTGCAACAACTGTGTAATCACGGGCCTTCAGGCCAGGCCAGTTTTGAGACAGCATCCACTGCTCTAACAACCTGCTCTGCTCCACTAACAAAGAAAATGCATCCAGGCTCATCCCATTGGGCTACTCTGCAGTACAGGAAAGGGTAGTCTTCTCAGATGTTCATGATTACAGGGATAAAAAGAAGTACCTGAAATGGTGCTTCCTCTCAGAATGAACCCAAAGGATCATCATAGGCCCTACAGAGCACACACATCTCAGCCCTCCACGTTATATTACTGAACACCAATCTGGGAAAGCCAGAGAGGTAAATTGCACTGAATTATCAGCAATGCAGGTAACCACAATTGTTTCAGTTCAGATGTGAATGGTATATTCTCCTACTGTTCTCACAGCCTGGCTGAAGTCAGCACTTGACTGAAGACCAGATGGCTAATCTCAGCCAGAAAAGAATGCGTTCTTGGACTTGAACAAAGGAGGCCTTTTGAAGAACATGTCATTATTTCCATTAAAGTAACATGTAGGAGTTCCAATAAGGAGAAAAACCCAATAAGTGAGCCACTTCCAAGCATGGCTCAGAGAATATACACCTTAATTATACATTAGCATTTCTGTAAGTTTAAGTTCCAGGTATTCATAAATCAAAGTTCCGAAAGCTAAAGAGTGGTAGATGTGACAATGTAATCTTAAATAAAGACTTATTTGCTGAACAGAGATTGATTGAGAGAGAGATCTGGGGGAAATGATCTCTGAGTACATAATTCAAAAACTGCCACAGTGTATGTGTGCAAAGGGAGCAATTTAGAACAGGAATTTTCCAGCTTAAAGTGCCAAATGTTACAGCCAAAGACTTGGCCACATATAATAACCTTGCCACAAAGAAGGCTACTTGTATCCTCGGCTACATTTGAGAAGTGTTGCCAGTAGGTTGAAGGGGTGCTCCTTCCCCTCTACTCAGCACTGGTGAGGCCACACCTGGAGTACTGGGTCCAGTACAGGCTTCCTCAGCACAGGGACATACTGGAGAGAGTCCAACAAAGGGCCACTAAGATGATTAAGGGACTAGAGCATCTCTTCTATGAGGAAACTCTAAGAAGTGGGGCTGTTCAACCTGGAGAAGAGAGAGCTTGGGGGGATCTCATCAGTGTGTACAAACATCTGAAGGGAGGGTGCAAAGAAGGCAGAGACAGGCTCTTCTCAGTGGTGCCCAGTGGCAGGACAGGAGACAATGGGCACAAACTGAAACACAGGAAACAATTTATTCCTGTGAAGGTAACAGCACTGGCACAGGTTGCCCAGAGATGTTCTGGCATCTCCCTCTCTTAGAGGTACTCAAAAGCCACCTGGACATCTAGGTAGCCCTGCTTGAGCAGGTGCATTGGACATGATGACCTCCAGAGGTCCCTGCCAACCTCAGCCACTCTGTGATTCTGTGAAAAAAGCTATCTCACCAGTTAAGCTTAGCTCAAATAAAATCACTTTACTTCTGAGTGCCTACACAGAGTGGGCATGTAACAAACGTGGCACAACAAATTCCCATTAAATTCGCACTTTTAATAATTCAGGTTATCTTGTTTATGTATGCACATGCAGAAAAACTCTAAGAAGTCATACTTTCATATTTTGGGGATGTGTTTTCTTTACTCTTTTCTTTTAAAGGAAAAAAAATCTAATTACCTGCAACTGTAGTAAATCCTGCGCATCAGCTGCTCTGTGGAAGAGGCTTCTACCACTTAACCTATAGGGCTATACCCTTTGCTAAAAGCAGTACAAGACTGCGAGACAGACACTGCATCAAGCTGACCTTGAGCAGGGAATTCATTTACAGGAGTCCATTCTTTCCCCTCATACTACTTTAACAGATTGCAGGCTTTCCTTCTGCAAGGACTGTTATTTCTGCAAAGGTGGTGTGCAGTTACACTTGGGTCGTTCATTGTGTCATTACATTTTGGAGATAAAAGTGAAGAACATTTTCAGATCAAAACATAACAAAACATTTCCTTCTATCTAAAAGTTTAATCAGATTTCTAACTACATCAGAATATTTATTCCACAAAATGGTGTAGCAGAGCAGTTTAGTACTTTCATTTTAAAAACACTGAAGAGCACTTGATGGTATGTATTTCTTAAAAAAATTTTCTACCTGAACTTATAAACTACATACAAGAATTTCAGCTAAAGCAACATGAAAGGCACACGCCAGGAAGTGCAAGAGATCATCATTAACCTGTTTTGTCACAAAATGTTGCAACAAGAATAAAACAAAACCACAGTAAATATTCCTTATTTGCTATTCTCTTTTATTTAAAATGGGTACATATGTAAATAAAATACCTTCATATTTTAAAAATTGAAACATAAGTTTCACGTTGAAAGCATTCCTTCTGCTTCTCCTTATATAAGTTAATAAAAATTTTCCTAACTTATTTTCAATAACGAGAAGGCAAATGCACATAACTAAAAACGTATTACTATTTCAATTTTATGACTACTCAAGGAGACGGACATCACAGGGGGATTCCAAGTTGTCAACAGTGCCTTATTTTTCACAGCTAGGTCTTTGCCAAACCATTTAAAAGCATGCTTGCTATTTTGCACGTCACTAACACCTACCCATCCGTCACATTTCACTCCACGAGTGCCCTTTTGTGTTATACATCAAAGCGCAGACCTCTTAAATAGCGTGTTGGAAAAAAAAAAAAAAAGAGACGCTCTAATGTTACTTACATTCCATCACACTGTTACTCCTTGCTTTTACTTGTCATTCTCTTTGAATCCCATATTGATGTGACACACTGGGACGTGGATACACTACAGATGCAGCATGATTCACCAGGAATATATGGCTCCACTTTCAACACAAAAAAATGCTTTTAGAAGATATCCAAGTTTATTGACTCGAGGTTTCTCACTAGGAGGCTGTTTTAACACTGGTTTTCTTAGTTTTCTCATGCCAGAGTAGTGCTGCCATTTTCCCTGCATCCCTGCTTCTGAAGTCAAGCAGCATGTTGTTAAAGCCCCTTGGATGTTATCACTGGGCTGAAGCAAAATAAGCCTCTGCTAAAGTCTTAGTGCTGCTTGTTTGATTGCTCTCTTCATTCTGCCTTCTTGTAGTCAAAAACAGTATTTGAATTAGTTTTATGAATTTTATGAGTTAATTTTAACAAATCCTGACAATTTGTTGATCTGTCATATCTAAAAACAGCCTTAATGATGTGAGAAACCACAGGGACCTAACCAGGATGAAGCAGTAAAAAGAGATAAAAGGACAGAGGGCAAAATAAAAATAATCCTGATATTTTTAGACAATAACAATATGTAATTAAAGATTTTTAAGACATACTATTGCCAGAAAATCCTCATAGCTGGTAGAAATTTCACTGTGACTAGATCTGACAACCATCTTGAACTTCTGACACCTGACAAGTTAATTGAGTCATTTGCAACCCATCACTGGCTCCAGCTACTTTCATTTTCTAAGAAAAAAATACCTGTCCTGAAGCAAATCTTTCTATGGCACTAGAATATAGTAGTTGGTTGATGACGAGTAGCCTTGAGGAGATTTTACCATGGCTCTGTCTCAGGAAGAAGAGGACATTATCTGCTGAGAGAAAGAAAGGAACTCTGGAAAATAACAATTCTATGAGCACATAATACTGGCACAGAGTGGCACGATCACAGCTCTGACTATTCATTCCTGTCTCTTTCACCTCCAGCTAGTTCTAGCTGGGATTAGTTCTCCCGGCCTGCGGAGGAAAGGGGCAGTACGAGGGCAGCATAGTGGGAGAAGGAAAGGATTGCCAGCTCAGTAGAAGGCAGATGAGCAGGACAGCTTGTTTGGCAGCAGAGTAATTTTGTGCTAGCTTAAAATGTGCATGGAATTACACTGCTAATACTTACTATATTGTTGCCAGAGCTGAAAAGTACTATTTTGTTCTGTAGGCTACTTCTTATAAAAACCTTGGAATTTTGCGGGAATAGTGTTCAGATATACCATTCCAAGTCCTTGACTGGAGGTTGTGGCCAAACCTAAACTGAAGCCCAGCTCAGCACCTGTATTCCTTCCAAATTACTTTATCTCTACTGAAAGCCTTGTGCCTTCCTGCTGCTCACCACAGGCTGATCGTAGCTCCCATGGAAAGATCCCTTATTCCAGAGCAGTTCTTTTGCTTAATTATTGCTAGCAAGAAATGCCAAATGAACTATCATTTCCAAATCCAGATATATTTGTCTAGAATAAGTTTAGCTGCCATCGTTACTCTTTCAAGGCATTGACAGTCCAAAGGATGATCAAACAACCCTAATCCCGTGCATCTTCATTACTCTCTGTCGTTTTGTCAAGTCTGCTACTATATATAAAGCACATAGGCATCCATGTTAAAGCAAATATACATATACTCTGTAAAGTAATATTAACTTTGCTGTTTCAAATAACTGAGGACAAATCTGTCTTCCAGTTTCTTAAGAAGATTCTCTAGCACTCCCTGCACACTCCTGGCTCAAACAATAAATTGTCACAAGTTGCACAACTAAAAACTTTTTGAGAAATAGAAATCTTCTAAGTTACACCAAATTCATCCTCCTATGTGAATGCACAAATTTTATGTAAATCAGACATTTGTTCCAAAATATTAAAAGCTTTCTTTCTAATTTTTTTTCTTATGTTGTAGAATGTGAACTATGCCTTCTTTCAGTTTCTGGAAACACCTACAGACATCATAGAAATCGGGCAAAAATCACAGCTATCCAAGGGGGTCTAGGTTGAATTAGGACCAAAAAAATTTATTACTACTGCAGCCAATCCATCAAGTTTCATTGCCAGAAATAAAATAAAATATAATAAAATAAAATAAGTTTTTGACAATAAACTTCCACCAATCAAGATTACAGAAGAAAGCTGTAAAACATTATCTAGCGTAGATAAAAAATGGATCCTGATTTTAGGAAGTGTCTCATAATTTTTGCAATACTGAGTTGCTCTGACTATTCAAGTATTTTAAGATGTTACATCATTTCAATTTTTGTATTTATTAGAATGGAATTTCTAAATTCCTAACATATTATGGCATGTTTCTATCTGGAAAAATTTATTTAAAGTTTTTTTCACAGAAAAACAGATAATGTTTTAAAAACTGTATTTGAATGGCAGTCTGAAATGTAAAGACTACAATATGTATGAGTAACAGGAAAAGTAACCAGACATGGAAAAACTACAGCACCAGAAAAATAATTCAAGATTAGAGGAACAAGCATTGTATGAAATGGAGCAACAGAATGAATTACAACCTAGGCATCACATTTTACTAAAGTACTAAATTAAATTTCAAAATGGTTACATAGTTTCCATTAAATTCAACAACCAAATTTAACACATCCACATGATATATTTAAAAGGAAACAGAAATATGTCACCTTATTTGTGATATAGATGAGCTTAGAAGACAGAGATGTCTTAAAGCTGTGGATTCTGAGAGGTACTAAATAGCACTGTCATCATACCTTTAGTAAATGATAATACAAGACACAGAAAATATGGACAGAGAATGAAGAAGGCATTTTTCTCCTGGGCTGCTTGTAAATATTTAAAGTTAGAGAAAAAAAACACAGAAATTTATTGGTGACTGTCAGAGGAATGAGGAGGAATTTTTCTCACCAATAAATCAATGCTCTGTCTGCCAATAAGCAATCAGTTAGTCCACACTACTGCATCTCAGCTGCTCTTCCTTGTCACTGTGATATATCTCCACTTCGAAAAAACGTCTCTAAATATAAAATTTGTACTACTTTGTAATTAATGCAGTTTTTACCTTAAGCTCTAATGCAGAGTTAGTATCGTAGCTTAGTGGAAACAAGTATTATTGGCCAAATTCTATCAGAACATACTTCATGTGGAATGAAAATCAAAGTAGTCACTCAGGCCCTGTGATGATGAAGGTAACAGTGCAGAGGCAGAAAGCTGAATCCTTTTGGATGGGACAGGTAAGGAGGAAAGAGAGCATCCTGCCACAGCAATGCTCTCTGGGGTGATCAAACTTCATCCAGAGCTCAAAATAAGAGGTGAAATATCCCAGATGACCTCACTTCAGAAGCAACTGGTATATGTTATCATAGATACAAACTTTATTTTCAAAGTTGCCAGCCCTGCTCCAGGCGATGCGCAAAATTAGCTACGTAGGTAAAAAGAATGAAAAATATGATTAATTAACCGTAACGTACAGTGGAAAGAGAAGTAAAGAAATTCTGGCAAATCAATCAAAAAAGGAAAGGATTGACATTTTCAGTCTAAAACTTTTCTAGATTTTGTCACTTTTTAAAAATATAAACAAAATTATAATCGAGTTTCAATTAATGTCATTAACAATTTATTATTCATATTAATAACTATAATCATAAGCATAATTGAACAATGAACATTAGCATCTCCAAGGCAAAATTTAACTTTCATGCTGGTACTGTTTCTTTACACTTAAAAAGCTAGCTTACTTATCGTGAAAATTTTGCCAGAGCTATATTCCCATTCACTTCCATCCAAAAGCCTCACAAGTTACATGAGCTTTTTTACGTCAACCATTCTGTCTGTATCAGGCTTTTCCAAGCTACAGCAATTAATATAATTCTACTAAAATAGCACACGCTGTTTCCTAATTTTTCCAATTATCAGCATGATTTGGAGATATAAAACCACACTAGATCAGGCAACAGCATCTTCTCACTTCATTAATTTGTAATTTAATTTTTCAAAGTATATCCTATTCATCACTTTTTAGTTTGGATTAGTATCTGTGTGTAATCTCATGAACAACCGCTCTTCTGTTATTACTCTAACACAGAAATTAAGCAAAACCCGAAACTAAACCATAGAGTAACATTCTCAATTTGTATAAATAGTCTTAAAAAGGAAAATACACATGGGAGTATATATTGCTATAGGACAAATAAGCTGCAGGTTTCTTGCTGTTATTGAAACAAGTTGAAATTTTCCACTCCTCCTGGTGCGTATAAAGTTGTACATGGGGAGAACTGCCCTCCAAACTCAGGTAGTTCTTTGATACCCTCTCCCTCACAGTAGCATTTATTTTAGAGCTGATTAATATTATGAACAAACTAGTCAAGAAGCTTGAATGCAAGAGTTTTCTAGGGAACTACAACTGTTTCCTATTGATTTAGAAAACCTTTGTTACCCTTAAGTTTTCGTCCCCCTTGAAAAGGTATGATTTCTCAATTTTAGCAAAGCCCAAAAGGTAGAACAATTATTGTTAAAAGTTTCTTTTATTAACCTGTTTCCTACAAAGTTTATTTGACGTTAGTGCAAACTAAGATTAAATTAACACCACTTAGGGTGTAAATGGTGTTTGCCAACGTAGAGGTTAGATGAAAAAGAACAAATTTCTCTCTCTAATTAACTGTTATGACTTGGGAACAAGATCTTAGACTTATGATACAAGGTTCCATGAAAATTTCATCTGTGTCCTTAGTTATGGTCAAATAAATATATCCAGAAAAAAACAGCAGAAGGAACCAGCTTGTTCCCCAGCTGAGGGAAGGGGTAAGACAAAAGGCTTAAAAACTCATAAGCAGCATGGAAAAAGTAAATAGAAGAACTGAGTTCACCATCCCTTCAACCGCAATAAGCACACTTTTTAAAAAAATTACTTCTATAGCTCTAGAAATTAGTGCCCAAGAATGTGATATAATCTTTGATTTAGAACTCCCTGAGCTGAGAATTTCTGAAGGCTGGCAAAGTATACCATTAAAATGTGGCTATATGCTTGCCCTGTTCTTTTGTACTCTTTTAGGTAAATGCTATAGGCAATGGGCAAAGAGAGTGTATGGGGCTGTATGGATGCTGACCGTGGCCTAGAAGAGCTCTTACCAGGTTTGCTGGCAGGTAGCGATATTCCACAGTTAAAAATAGGACCAAGGTTATACAGAAGTAAATAGAAGCCACAAATAGATACAGAAGTTCCACATGAGATTCAGTTACAGATATTATTTCTCTGTGGCACATGGTTATGGATGTTCAGCTGGACACAGATGTTGCAGTGAAGGGATATATATTCTAATTTGAAGAAATAGTCAATAAGGTGACCAAGGTATTTTGGAAATAATCCTAAACTCTGTTTATAATGCAAACATTGCAGAAGTTTCCTGTAACAAATTTGACTAAAGGCATATTCTTCACAAAGAAAGTGGTAGTGGTGATAGGTAACCAGTAGACAAAAAAGCCAATAGCTATTCAGTTGTCTCTAGCTTACCTACCCACATTTGATCAGCTGAAAAGCTCTCTAGACTTGACAGATTATACTGACTATATTGGGAGCTTAGATAACTAATTCATGTATGAACACCTACATGGAGACATCTGAACATAGGCATCTTAATCTGGAGCTGAATCCTGCCACACAATTCAAATGTGCCTTGACTATTCATATTTAAGTAATGCATATTATAATGCTTTTATGATTTTATTTCTTCCAGCCAGGCTTTGATTGCTGACCCCATTTAGCTTTGCAGTTAATAGCTATTTGATGACTTGCCAAAACCAAAATCATGTGTACAGATTGTTCTTTGCTGAATTGATTGATTCAGGACCTATTTTCAAGATCATATCTGCCCCATTTGCAGATGTTCTATTCTTCTTAATAAGGACAGGAAAACTGACAGGTTGTGTGGGAAAATTCATATCACTTCCCTTCTGTTATTCCAGTATGCAGCTTGTCTGAAAACTTGCTGCTACTATTCATCTTTTTAGTCAGGACCAATAAATCCCACACTTCATCCAATTTTTATTTTCAGATAGGATTTTCAAAGAGACCTAAAGGATTAGACGTCTCAGCTCTCATCAGCAGCCACTAGGAACTGGCTTTTAACTCATTGAAACTCCTTATCTTACTCCTCCCATAAGCTTTCACATTCTGCAACTCTGACTCAATACAGGCAGCAGGTAATCACTGATGCGAAGCATGGTCTAAAGGATGGGTTTTAAATTCGGGAGCTACTTACCTGACCACAACCAAAGCTGATGCCTGTACCATTACAAACTTGCTAGACAGCCTTATGATTCCTAACACATAACTTCAAATGTCAAGATAATTCTAGGATACTGGTACTTGTTCTTTCAGGCTGCTTTAAAAATAAATTAAATGGGCCAGCAACAGTTCTCTGACCCCGGTATTGATTAGCACAGCATGGCTCATATCCATTTGGCTGACTTCTCCCATTCTAACTTCTACCTGCTTGACCTCCAAAACAGAACAGCTGTACCCTACCTGCCTCTTTGCAGTGGTGTTTTGCCCATAATATATCCCCAGTCCTTGCCCCAGTACTGTCTGGAAAAGCACTTATATAACACTCCAAACTCTGCCATGGACATGACCATGCTAGCAGTTCAGCAGCATGGATGGTCATATATCCATGGTCAGGCCCAAATTGTGTCCATGATTAGCGTACTAACAAAGACATAACCTCATGCTCCCAGAGTATGATGCAGTTCAGGTGACAGCTGGATTTTTTAGCCTGGATCTGTAAGGAGAAGTAGACCTCTTGACGGGTACATTTCACTCAAGTTTTTTTTCCCCAAAGCAATTATATTCTTCCCTGGGGATGTAGCTTTCTCTGTCCTTTCTTAGCCTGAAGACATAATGACACTCTGAAAATGGAGAAATTGCTTAAAAATCACTTACTCATCTCTTCAGTGTGGCAGGCTCTCTCTGCTAAGGGTTAGCAGAGTGAGTTACAGCAGGCAGTCTTAACAAATCCCTTAAGAAAAATATTGAGAGATGTCTATTTAATTCATCTTCACAGTGTAAGTGTCAAAGTAAAAAGGTGAAGACCTACAGTCTCAACTACATGGAAGTTTAACTACAACTTTGAGACAGGTGCCCAAATCCAGACAAGAGAGAGAATTTAGTCTGTTGCTTCCTCTCCACTCTTGCTGTGTATTTCCAGTCTTGCTGCCTTGTGTGTTCTTCAGAGCCCCATTTCCCTCAGCTGCCTAACTCTTCCTGTCCTTGTTCAGAAAACTCTGTTGCCTAAACCAAAACTGCTTAGCCAAACACTTTATTTATATGCATTGCTGGCACAGGTGGTCCTAACAGTGACCAAGTTCTTCTCTGGATCTGGTCCTCAACATTTTTGCTGCCTTTTCTTGACTAATTCAGATATCATTTCCACTTTTCCTATGCTATTCTCATTCTCAGTCTCTTCATATTTTTCTGGTTTCAGTTGTCTCATTTTGAAAACATCAATTGTTCCTTAAACAACATCCTGCTTTATCTCATGTCATCCCATTTATCTCTTTTCTTTCTTCTGTAACTTTTCTGGGGGAAAGGTTTTCCTTGTCTCCGGTCTGTTACCTGTTGCTTCTGCTACACATTAAAAATATCGGCTGTTGCCTTATTATATTCTGATTTTACTCTTTACTCAATCCTCTTCTGGACACCCAAATAACGTGTTTTATATGTGAGTTCTTCCTTAAGCAAACCGCCATTTTACTGTGATGCTCTCAGGGCCCTGAGTTCTCTCCTCCTAGAAGCAAGGCAGCACAAGGCCAGCTCACTGATGGGAGCGGTTTCGAAAAAAAAGAGCTGGAAGTGGTGGCTCCCCACTCTGTCTCTTGGGAGCTGCTGTTAAGCTGAACCCCTGGGCCGTGGCCTGAACTGCACTGCAGGTGTGTTTCCACCGTATCGATGCCTGAGCATGCACCCTATTGATCCAGACCCTGACCCAGACCTTCAGACTTAATATCCCAGCCTGATCTTAGGCCTTCCTCATCACTATTGGCTTGCTCAGTGGCCTGCACTCAGCTAAGCCTGATTAAGGTCTCCAGATCTGCCCTGCTTGCCTTGCTCAGGTGCAGTGGGACTGGGTCCTTGTTGGTGAGGCTACTGCCTCTGCCAGCCTTGTCACCATCCTCAGCTTCTGGCTCACTTTCCTTTTGGGAGCAGACTGCCTTTGCTGTTCCTGGCGGATTCTTTCTGAGCCGTTTTTTATTCAGACTTTTACTGCTGCAGAAATAGCACTTGGCTTTATCATCTGAGAGACAAATACATTCAAACAGCTCTTGCTTCTTTCATTATTGTTCTTAACTACTTCATTTAGATGCTGTGTATCAATCTCACCTTTTATGATAGAAGTAGGTTTTGGTTTTGTAATCATATAATTTTTTTTCTCTTCTCTCTCTTAGCAATCTTTAAGGAAATATGGGGATTAAAATTGCTTTCCTTTATTAATAGGCATCTCCCAAGAGTCTAGCAATTTCCTTTTTAGCATTCCAGTGCTTTCCTTCTTTCACATGCCTTTTCTAAAAAAGCTTTCTTCTTCAAAGCTACAGTCTCTATTCTTAAATTGAAAACATGCCTTTCCAGTTTTTCTCCAGTTTCTTTACTACTTTTTGGTTTAGTTCTATTGACTCCATGGAGACAAATAACTAAACACAAATATAGACTAGCAAAATCCTAATCTGCTTCAGTTGTCACCTTTTTTTTACTACTACTTAAAAGTTATTTTCTATCTTGCACTCCTCTTATAATTAAAATGTGATGACGTACTATGAGTTCTGGACTTGGTAAGAACTGTTCAGTCTTTTAATACTTTTAGAAATACTGTTTTGTCTCCTACCTTCTACATTTTTCCACATTTTCACCATTTCAGTTCTATTTTAACATCTCTTATTTCCTGTCTGAACAGTCACCTACTTGTTTTATTGCAAAAGCTATTTCACTGCCCTACCCTTCTGTTGCTCTTATCTAATTTTTATCAGGCATTACAAATAAAAATGGAAACACAACACAAATGGAAATGCAAGTATCTCATTGTTTTCTTCACCTGAAAGCTTCAATGGTTCTCTAAAGCCCATCCTGGACTTTCATGTACAGTAATACATTATTCTTCTCCATAAGTTTATTATGGAGAAAGCAGAATACTTGTGCAAAAATGACATTAAATTAGAAAGTACATGTAACTTTTAATTCAATTTCTTTGTTTCAAAACACAAAGGTTGCATAAAAAAATTGGGCCCTTGGAATATGTCTTTATTGAGAACATTTACTGTCAATGATTCAATCTTTTTATGAAAGAATTTATACTGTTACGATCTGCATTTCTGTAAAACCCTTTGCTCTGAGTCATTCAGCTGATGGCTACTTTCCAATATACTGGAATTACTCATCACAAATCTACTGCAGTGACAGAAATGTAATTTTTGAATAATGGATTTAAGGACCCTATATTATATTTTGGTTTATAAGATGTATTACCATAAAATAGACATTAACTATATGTGTGCAGTGCAGCAAACTTCCAGAACTCAACCATAGGGTGACACATGACATGCAAAATTTTAAGGTTTTCTGGAGTTTCTGAAGCCGGCTGGGATCCAGTTTAGAAAAAGTTAGTCTTATGGTCACAGAAATCTAATCTTTAACACCAGAATTATTATTACATTCAAAGGGGATGTTAAGTAAAAGCCTTAATCTATTTTTCAGAGCAATGAATAAATCTGTTGATATATTAGAGGTTTTCTTGGGAAGCAAAAGTAACAGAGGATGCAATATCTTATTTTCATCTTCTGAACTTCCTCCTCCTTCTTCTGATATTCCAACTTTCTACCATGTTCTGCATATTAAATACAGACCAAAGAAAGGCAAGGGAGGGCAACCCTCCCAAGGGATTTCCTCATCTTTCTCAGTTCCAAGCAGAAATTATATATTGTTTTCCAAATACAATAAGAGGAGAAGGAACTGAGAGAAATTCTAATAGACCAGCAATGAAATTTTGAGGGTCTCATTACCAGGAGCAGGCCTGGGGGAGTGGAACAGGGTTACTGTTAATGTTCTTAATGCTTTTTTTTTTTCTTCAGAATTTGGCAGGGCCGAACTGGGCAGCATTCCTAAATTCCCCTAATTTTGTCAATAATTCACAGAAAAGCACAGAGCCAAGTCCATCATTAGAATTAGTGGCTTTATCACTATGATGAATTAGCTTCTCAAACTTTTTAATATGAGAGAATTGTACTACCTTTGGGTGGGGCGTGAGGGAGAGAATAGAAGACAGAACAATAAGTAATTTTTTCCAAGGGTGGAGAAAAATACAAAACCTATTGTTAAAATATTCGTATTTTCAATAAGTCTTAAATAAAGAGCCATGGCTATCACCTGCAAACCACATAATGACAATTATTAAGAGAATCATGGCTAATGCTGCTGTCTTCACATAGTTTTATTTCATTAGCATAATGACAGACGTGCTTTTCTGGCAACATGACTGGTGAAATATTTTCTGAATCAGAACTGTACTGTTAATCTGACCAGTACAATTAGTATTACGTCCTTTTTTCATTATGCTGTTTGTATTTGGGCAGTAAGATAACTAGAAACTTAGCATATAGCTAGACTCTCCATTCTAGACTGAGATCTAGACACCATAGATTTAGTGGGAGGAGGAGATACTTCTGCTTATGTTGGGAGTTTTTTGAAGATTTGGTAGTTTTCATTTAAACAGTCTTTCAGTCTGCGTATGCCAATAACAACAGGAAACCACCTGCAATACCATTGGTCTTAGTCAAGCATTGTGATAAAATCAGGAAAATTTCATAAGAAGGTTGGAAAAAAGATAGAGATTCAGCAATTTTGTATTTAAATAGTCATTCCTGTGATTTCAAGTCATTAATAGTCTCTCACTATACACGGAAGAACTTGTCTACACTGCAGAAATAAGACAAATATAAACTCATTACTTTTCTCTGGCCCTTGGATGAGTTATATATTTGAGGAGTTTTTTAATATAGGCTTACAAGCACCATCATAAATTATTCAGAGTTTGATTTTATATTGGATTTGTTCCACAACGCAGTGATCAATCTGTGCAACTTTCAAAAATGAGAATGGTAGTTTGTGAGTTACAGAAGTTAATAAATTCTGTTTTAATTGTCTATAGTCTGTCACTGTAGGTCAGACAATGGGTCAGACATTTGGTTTATTAGTGCAGACTGTAATCAGTATGTTTTGCCGCATATTCAAGAACCAGCTTCTCAGTTCCCTTTTAGTGTTTTATTTAATGAGCTGCAGAAGACCTTTCATATGTATTGATGGTTCTGTAGCTCCATTTGCTTGCAGGTTTTGCACAGGATTTCATCATTAGCAGATAATTACTGCTAACCTTTATTTTCTGCTGTATTGCTCCTCTGTTCTCACTGCAGAGAAAGGCACTTCTTTTGACACCTACTTCACTTCCACAACTGTTTTAATATTAAATACCTTGCTAATTTTTAGTGGATTGAGAATAGCCTATTTTGCTCAGGAAATAGCTTGCACTGGAGCAGTATGGTCAAAGAAAATAAATTACTATGCCCTCCAGCTAAGAATAAATGACATCTCATGTAGCTGAAGGAAATGTGTCACTAATACATATAGGCAAAAATATTCCATATCAATTTTAATGAGATGTGGTAATACACATTTCTCTTCTTTCCTTAAACACTTGTACATTTCTCTATTTGTTTTCCAATATCATTAAAATCTTTTTTTTTTTCTTTACTAGATTCTTTCCAATCCTAGTATTCCCCCTCTACCTTCACACTCTGTATTGTACTGTTGCTGTTCTGAGCTCACCCTCTCTCTTCATTTTGGGACCCGCCCTTCTGAAACTCGCATTACTTAAAGTTGATTGTAGTGTTCTGGAAATAGACCTTAAGCAGTCAATAATAGGAGGGGAGGGGAGGGGAGGGGAGGGGAGAGGAGAAGAATTTCAGTTGGAAGGGACCCACAATTATCATGTAGTCCAACTGCCAATTGTATGCAACTATATCATGCAACTTAGCAGAAAGTTGCCAGTTAACCTTCTAATATCTCTGAATATGGAGAATACTCTAAATCACAGCTAATATCCACATTAAAAACTGCAAGTAAAACCTTCTTTTTTCCTTCAGTGTAAATTAAACTTTTAAAGGAAATAGAGCAACATATGAGAACAATTTCACTTTCAGCTTCAGGAACAAATGTAGCCTATCTCAATAAGGAAACTGCATCCCTGCACATCTGTACTGGTTTTTTGGTAGCAAGGGGGCTACAGGTGTGGCTTCTGTGAGAAGCTGCTAGAAGCTTCCCCCATGTCCGATAGAGCCAATGCCAGCCGCCTCCAAGATGGACCCACTGCTGGCCAAGGCCAAGCCCATCAGTGACAGTGGTGGCACCTTTGGGATAATATATTTAAGAATATATTTAAGAAGGGGAAAAAAATCCTGTGTAACAGCAACTGTAGCTGGAGAGGGGAGGAGTGAGAATATGTGAAAGAAACAACCCTGCAGACCCCAAGGTCAGTGAAGAAGGAGGGGAGGATGCTCCAGGTGCTGGAGCAGAGATTCCCCTGCAGCCCATGGTGGAGACCATGGTGAGGTAGGCTGTCCCCCTGCAGCCCATGGGGGTTAGCGGTGGAGCAGAGCAGTCCCCCTCCTGGAGTGGAGCAGGCTGTCCCCCTGCAGCCCGTGGGGGGACCCCACACCAGAGCATGTGGATGTCCAAAGGAGGCTGTGAGCCCATGGGAAGCCCGCACTGGAGCAGGCTCCAGGCAGGACCTGTGGCCCCATGGAGAGAGAAGCCCACACTGGAGCAGGTTTGCTGGCAGGGCTTGTGACCCCGTGGGGGACCCACGCTGGAGCAGCCTGTTCCTGAAGGACTGCAGCCCATGGCAGGGGCCCATGCTGCAGCAGTTAGTGAAGAATTGCAGCCCATGGGAAGGACTCATGTTGGAGAATTCCATGGAAGACTGTCTCCTGTTGGAGAGACCCCACACTGGAGCAGAGGAAGAGAGTGAGGAGGAAGGAGGAGCAGAGACAACGTGTGATGAACTGAGCACAACCCCCCATTCCCTGTCCCCCTGCCCTGCTGTGGGGAGGAGGTAGAAAAAATCAGGAGTAAAGTTGAGCCTGGGAAGAAGGGAGGGGTGGGGGGAAGGTGCTTTAAGATTTAGTTTTTATTTCCCATTACCCTACTCTGACTTGATTGGTAATAAATTAAACTAATTTCCCCAAGACATGTCTGTCTGGCCCATGACGGTAACTGGTGAGTGATCTCTCCTTGTCCTTATCTTGATTCACAAGCCTTTTGTTATATTTTTCTCTCCCCTGTCAATTTGAGGAGGGCGAGCGATAGAGCAGCTTTGGTGGGCACCTGGCATCCAGTCAAGGTCAAGCCACCATAACATGGGTATCACATGGAAGTGGCTAGATTTAATAGAGGGTACAGGTGCCTTCAAGTAAACCTGTATCTGGTAGCATTGCCGAAATCCTGAACAGAAAAACAAATGCAATATAATAGAAGCAACAGAATGACAGCATCTGGAAAGCATGCAAAAATGCTCTTAAAATTAATAAAGGAGTATGATGAAAGTTCCTTTGGGAATTGTAATGTAGGTATTACTCTGTTCTTACTAGCATAATCCTCACACATATTTATTTTGTAAAGATCTCAGAATTTACCATGTAGCATTTATTGGTTTTGAACCTCTGTAAGCTACAGCAATTTAGCAGACCTCTGTTTGCTGAAGTGGATGGGAATTAATTTAAATGAAGCATAAGTCTATTCCAGAGTTTTCTGTGGCAGCTGGGTAAAACCAAATGAAACTTTAAAGCAGTCCAGTTTTACTGGAGGGATGGGGCTTATTTCATCCACCTCAAACCATCTATAAGTTAAATTAGTGGTATATGACCTCCCTGTGGTACAGAAGAACTTCAGAGAAGTATCCATCAAGAGAACTAGCAACAAAATTATTTTCATCAACTGCCTTCCATCCAGCATTCACATATAAATATTTTGCACAAATCATTTAAATGACCTGTGCAACTTAGCTATAAATCTTACCTTTTCCCTCAAAGTCTCTAAGCATTCCAGGATGCCTAGAAAACATATAGGATTCCCAAGATTTTCACATGAGTTTTGGTCACTAACTTGATTACTTATGTGGTTGGTTATTTCTTTAAGTGGGAAATTGCTGATAAAACCCACCAGCCACTCACATTTTATTACAGATACAACCTTCACCTACCTTTCCCCAAGTCATATTTACCTTGAACCACAACAAAAATGTTGACCAAGCTGGGATATGCCTGTGATATATTTGTCTTTTAGATATATTTTGAACTGATATTTATACAACCATTCAAACACACTGAAAAGTTCCCATCTATTTTTAAATATATAGGTATGGGCCCAGTCCTATGCTGTCTTATTCCAAAAGAAGTTGGAAACTCTCAGAAAAAAAGAACCTTTCAGAAAAAAATCTGTTGAACTTCTATCATCTGATGCTCTTGAGCCTTTTGCTGAAGTCCTGATATGTAAGTAGTGTTTTCATTAACCTTCCTATTTTCCAGTAAGCTTCCTTATACTCCTGGGCCAAAAGGACTCCTGTCTTCTGCCTTGGATATCATCCAAAGCATTAACAATGATTGCTGAAGTTTGTTTAATACCTCAGTAAATAAAACAGTTTTACTTTCTACTTCACATTGGCTGTCAGCCATCTTCTGTGTTCCCAGACAACACTGAACCGATGCATCAGCAATAATATTTAGCTGCTACTTTGGGAGAGCTGAAACTGTGAATGTCTTTCCAGATAAACAGTTAATCAGGGTGTCCTTAGTCGTGTGACAATCTTAGGACTGTTTTTACTCTGTGAGCTATCTATTTCCTGAGAAAAATAGACTAGATTAATTCTAATAAATTATTTTTACTGTCTTCTGTTCTCTTACTCTACCATATAAATGAACTAACACACAAATGTTTCCTATTAGCAGCAGTAGGTAAAAGAGACAAACTATTTTGGATTCCAAAGGAGAACCATATTGATGAAATAAAAACCTGAATCTTGAGTGTCTCTTTTACCATTAACTATGTGATTTATCCAGACTGGTCTATCAGGTTCTTTATTTTTACAGTATACACTTTTTTTGCATGTATACACTTCAGGTCCAACACAACGTGTACATTTTAACTGATCAGATATGCCTAATGGCTCTTTGTTGTTTAGTTTTTCATTTTAAATTGTGTGTTTTTTCCCAGTTGCGATGTGATGTTTTAAAATCGATTCATTAAAATGTACGTTTTCTCATGCAACTGCTTTATATTTGAATGGACTTATTTGAAAGCTTTTTTCAGCTCAACAGTATTGTGCTTCCACAGCAAGGAAGCTAGAAATGGTTTTCAGTTTGGAATCATACACATCACATGTGTCAACATTGATCTTTTCAACTCATATCTAATAAAGCCTGAAAAGAAAAAACATGTAAAGATAAGAGATGGAAAAACACACATCTGTGGCAAAATAAACATCTTCTATCTGCCCAGCCAGATCTGCATCTTCATTACTACTGCATCACTGACAACAGACTTTAAATCGTAAATTGGCTCTAGTAAGATGCTCGGCACTTTCTGTCCAAAGATGAATGTAATTTCCCAGTAATTTCAGAAATGTGGAAATTGTGAGAGTACTATGATCTAGCTGGATGAGGAGAAATAGAGAAGGCTGAAGCAGAGCCAGTAGACTTGATATTTTTAAAATAATCACTGAAGACATATTCTTCATTAAAATCCCCAATAAGGATGAGCATCTAACTCTCTTAGGTTCCTAAGAGAACCAGTGCAATCTTACTATTCTCCTAATCCATTTTACAGGTAATAAAGACAGACTGACAAATCCCCTATTACAGAGATTATAAACAGTCAGTCTGTTACATATTTACTATGGAACAGCCACAAAGACACTTGCTGAGATCATTCAACATCTGCCAACTAGTTAAAACTAAACCACAGGAGAATTTTTTGGGATTTTAGCCAGTCAAGTAAGAATCTAAAATCTATGCAAAACAATCTGTCTCACATTGCTTTTGTATTAGCTCTCACACCTCAACAGACTGTATTTTGCATTTTTTCTAGTCTCAAAAAAAAAAAAACACAAACCAACAAACCCAAAATCAGTATAAACCTATATCAAAATCCATCTAATAAAGTCCTTCCTTGAGAAAAACAAAGAGAACGGATAGTCTGAACTGCTAATTCTGGCTTTCGACATCTTATCACTGTCCCTCACTCCAAGAAGACAGGAAATATTTGAATGAAAAGCATGTTTCCTGTAGGAAGGCAGAGGAAACCACATTGCACACGGATACTTGCAATTTTACCCACAACAGAATTATTGACAAGTATATACTGTCTGAACAAAGATATGCAGCAGAAGGAAAACACAGCCTGTAGCTGACATTTATAACAGCACTTTCAGATGGTCAGAAGCACTATGTTCAGTCCTCAGCTAGCAAGGTGTTTCTGGCTACATCTGTCACCTCTTACAAATCACTGAATCAGGCTGCCACGTATTCAATTATTTCAATATATGTTCCTGGATCACTCAACCTGATATAACTCCTCCAGCTAGGCACTGTACATCTTTTTGCCTCCTTCATTTGTATCTCTTTCTGCACTGTTTACACTTGGAAAACTGACATCTGTTTCCCAGGGATGGTAAAGCACTATTAGCCTTGCAACTAAGCATGAGTGTAGATCTGTAACAGTAGCAAATCTTGCTTGGAAGCTTAAAGAGCCATACTTACTGGACAAAACAGTGCATGCTACTTTCATACAATTAAATTCCTCCTCTTTAATATAGAGCAAATCTACTTAAACATCAAGCTTGGCCATCACACTCAAATCGATATGTCCATGCTACCAGCTCATCAGCGAACTGCGTGTATCTGCAGAAGATGCAATTTGTTCTGTAAGGGCCACCTCAAATAATCCTCTGTTGGGTTTTTGACTTTATCATATAAAGCCTTGCAAAAATTTAAAAAAAAAAAAAAGAGAGAAAAAGAAAAATCCTCAGACATTTAATATTCCAGCCTGTGTAGTAACTAGATACAGAAACTTCAGCTAAGTGCATAAAAAATTACATTCAGCTTTTTTCTTGAGTTCAGCCAGTGGAGCTCAATGTCTCTTTTAATCTTCTCTTTCTTCATCCTGTTCTGCAGGTAGGTTCCACCCCATTATATAAACTCAACCATAGTCTGTGAAAAATTGGATTTGACAGCTCATTCCAATCTATGCCTCTAGGATGGTGTAAAGCAGCAATTCTCAAACTTTTTGGAAATGTAAGCCTACTTTGGTTGTCTGCCTTGGGCATGATATCTCCCCTTCCTGACAGCTACTAAGGTTTAACCTAATATCCATCATGGTCCAGGAGTGCCAGATTTCATAATTGTTGGCAGGGACTAGAATCCTCCAGGGCTAAAGGGTGAGAAGAGGCTGTAATTATGGGCTATAGATGTATCCATTTTCCAGGTAACTGTTAACTGTCAGCAATTAAAAATAGTCACTACTACTGTGACAAATGGAAATACCTGCCTCTAGTAATGATAGCTGCTTGTAATTCTCCCTCCTGGACAAAATGAACTGTTACTGTCTTATCTGAGCAGTACTCCTAGGCTGTACTCCTAGAATCTCATCCTAGTGCTGTATGGCAGAAATATTTTCTGCATGAAAAGCAAGGATTTCTTACCTGATTTAAAAGTGAAAAAAAAACCCCAACCCACAAACCAAAACAAACTTGTCATTAAGTACTAGATCTAGTGAATTGTTTCACTGAAGATTAAATCACCAAAGATATAACTTCAAGGCAATCTCAGCTTCATAAGTCCAACTCTAGTTCACTAATTTGAGTTCAATTTTGCTAATAGTCCTGACAGAGAAAGCACAATGTGGCTATGCCGCACCTTAGCAGTTAGGGCTATCAAAGACAATGTGAGGAATTTGAGCTACAATGCCCTTGCAGCCTCATTGAGGCAGAAACCCTGCACCTCGTTTTCATGGACAACCCAAACCACCAACTGTTCCTATGGCCTGCTTAATACCTAATTACTTTTATACAGAATGGGACAGCTTCAACAGCACCAACTCTTTAGAGCTCAGAATAAAATGGACCAGCCGAGTAGCCTGATGAGAAAGGCAGAAGGCATCATCTCTACCATTTCAGAAATTATGTCTAAATCCCCTTTGTAGTCCAGCCATTCATTTCAACCTTTCTTTTGTTCTTTCTTATGAAATTTCTGCATATGCTCCTAAAGATGAATCTAACACAAGCTTTTTAAAAATCAAACTATTTAATTTCAGGTCAACATAAATTTGTCACAATTCAGTCACCGATAATTTACATTGTTCAAGCCCCACTTCATTTCATTATGCTTCAGTTAGAGCCATTTTCTATGTCAAATGTATGTAGAAGATTGTAGACTAACAACGTCCCACATTTAAATCTTAGTTTTGCATCTCCAATAATCTTGCATTCTACATAAATGATATAATCTTGAGTGATGTTAAGTTACTCAAATTCTTGACTACTAGAACGAGAAACATCTCCTCTAGAAAGGAGTGGTACCTCTGTCAAGAACGTGGGCTCTCCATCACAGGGAGATGCATCACCAGGGTAGGTCCATTCTGGATATAGGTAAGCACATCTTTGTAAGAATTTGGATTTAATTCACTGGTGTTATTGAGCCACTAGATAGGGAAAGTCTTCAAATGTCCATAATTATATAGATAGAAGGATACACATATGCTCCATAATTTATGTTTCCCATAGTTCAGATTTAAAAAACATTCTCGTTTTCTTTTTCCTTGCCGTTTTCTTTTTTATGTCATGTTTCTAGCTTTCATTTGTTGAATTGTGACGGTACGCTATGTCAGATAAAAATTCATTAAAACTACCCCATGATTCTGAGGGGAAATCTCCCAACTCTTCAATCACCTCACTGCTAGTAAGACAATTCCCTCACTATTTCAGTAATTCTCAGATCCAGAATCAACACACAGTTGCTAGTGAAGCCAGCTTCATAATTCTGTATTGCACAAAGCACTCTGAGATGTGTCACACACTGAGGTGTATCCATCAGGTTTCTAAAACACAAGACCTAAAAGGCATGCAATCATTTCTAAATGTTGACATTTCTGTTGCTGGTAAGATTTAATAAAAGAAATATTAAAAAAAAAAAAAAAGAAAAAAGAAAAAAATCAGTCTTACTAGCTGATAGAAAAGATCCTTCCCAAAAACAACAAGCAAGTTGTCTGACCAAGAGTAACAGAGGTAGGTCAGTATTTGGATGACAGTTACAAAGTGGGTCATCACCAACAGCTATAGTATATGTCACCAGATATGTAATAGCTTTCTCTATAGCTTCAGTCATGCACTTACAGATATCACCTAGCAGCCTTCTTCAGTGATCACAGAATATATTCTTTTTTTGCTGCTTTCACTGTCTAAACATTTTCTGGCTCATTTTCAACATTTCTTGTCGTTTAGCAAAACAGCTGTGACACTTACGCACCATTACCTCAAACAAGCTGAAGCTGGCCATACATTAAGACTCTCAGTCTATAAGGACACACCTTTCTTTAGGACAAAATGCTAGAACAGCACACTGTTTTGAAGCACCCCCTAACTATCACAGCTATCTCTTAATAATTTTGAAAGGCCAGAAATATTCCAGTAGCTTTATTACTTCAATAGCTAGAAAAAAATAAAAAGTGTAACATTTCAATAGCTAGAAAAAATATGTGCAAGAACATGGAATAAAAACAACCTCTGCTGCTTCAAAAATAGCTGTTCCTGTCTTACTTTTTCACAGATACCTGCAGTATCTTTTGCCACGAGAAAATCATACTATTATTTATTCACTGTGAAAGCCAGCAATTTATCTCCTTATTGACATTTTCAGTTACACAAATTCCTGCATTGTAAAATGGAAGCAAAATACGGTGAAATTATTTTATATTACCAGTTTTATTATGCAAACCACAATTGCTTCGGCTGTCAACAAGAAAAGTTTAGTGCTACTGAAAAGCACTTAATCTATTCTTGCAAAACATGACATGAGCTGCATGTAAATTAGACCACGCCTCCTAACGACTCATGTCCCATTTGTCTTGACAGCACAGATATTTTCAAGGAAAATCTCTTAAAAACACACTCTTTTTTTTTCCCCAAGGTATAGTTTTGTTGTAACATGTAAGATTCTAATTCAAACAAACTAAGGGGAGGTGGGATCCTTTCATGTTTCTATGGTCATAGCTATATTTTTTACCATTACTGTATTGTCTACCTGTTATTTTTCCTGTCAACTGTACGAAAAGTAAACACACAGCGGGGGGGAGCCATTAGCAGCCATTTCTAAAAATAAGAAAATTCTATTGTCTGATCATAAAAAATATTAGAGGGGTAATGGAGAAAGTAGTGTCTGAATAAACATTCTGTTCATTTTTGAAAGGTGACCATATTTCAGCCTCTGCTTGTTCCCAAAAATCTCTGCAGCAGTTGCAGAATGCTAAAAGACAGAAGCTCAAATACATTTCTCTCCGCGCTATATGTGGAACACCTGCTGGCTTCCTTTTCTTTGATGTAGATTTTGGCAATAAATAAGAAGACTAAAGAGTCCATACGATCCAGTGACAAAGTGCCCACCGGGGCATGATCCTGTACTGACCTGAAGTCACAGGAGTCATTCTATTCCTTCAGTGAGAAACACACCAGTAAAAGCTGCAGAAGAAGGCAGAGAAAGCTGCACTGCAGCAAAATATCAGGCCAAAGAGAATAATGAACTCTTTTCCATCAAAAGAATAAAAATTCATTCAGTGCTTCAGGGTCAAAAGCTATTATTGCTATATTTTAAATTCAGATTAGTCAGATTTTTCTATGTGTAACTTCATTCCCAGTTACCATAAAATCAGCCAGCCATATTTGGATTATCCGACCACAAACACTGCAGAGGGAACTAAACAGAGAGGTGCAAAAGAATCCAGTGGTGGCTCTAATGCTTTGTAATACTAGTGGTGAATCACAGCTGAGAACTCTGAAGAAGACTTCAGTGCGCATGTGATGTAATGCAGCCAGTATTTAAGAAAACATTGAGTAGCTGTGAGTGCTACTGAACTGGTATATGAATGCATGAGAACCCTGGACTGTATTTCAGTATTAATAACATACATATATATATACACACACATACATGGAAAATTATTACCTGTTGAGGATTTCACTGTCCATCCCAAAACGTAGCAACTTAGACTGAGCACTGCGAGTGACATGTAAGAGAGTGCTGCAAGGTAATGTTCATTCTTTCTGTTTTTCAATATAAAAAACCTAGATGCTCTCATCTTAGTACTGTCTTGATAATAACTAAGTCATACTGGTTTTGCTTTGTTGAAACTCCACCTGAAATGCTGCTATGTTACTAGGACAGAACAACAATGAAAGACTTTAGCAAAGCGTATAAAGTTCTGGTGGAGATGAAAACCACTCTCCTCAAGGGAAAATCTGTCCTTGGAAGAATCCACTCTTATCCAAGACTTGCCCAGTTGAAAAGCAAGAACTAGGAAAAAGTCTGATGACAGTTCACTTAAGAAATTATTGCTCTGGTTTACTAATTCAGGTTTTGATCTTGTTCCTATTGACTTGAGTGTTTTAGGAGCAAGTCCTCAAACACCAATTTAAAAATAATACAAAGGTGAAAAAAAGAAAAAATATTTTCTGTTTAGCGCTCATTATAGAATGAGAACCTCTGTCCTTCCCTTCTGCAATTTGTACAGAAATAGTAAGTAACATTCAGACATGCTTACTTATATTACTACAAGTAATCAGTGTAAAAATTGTGAATACAAAATAGTCATCCATACCAACTTCCTACAGGTCAACCCATTACAAAATGCATTAAAAGATGACAACACTTCTCAATCAAATAGATTTTAACTGGAGCTCATAAGGAGTTTTGTCTTTGTGTTCTGGTAGGATTGGCCAGATTTTCTTAGCGCCGTTATTTAGAATAAGTAAAAATTGCTTTGTTTTAATCACAAAACCACCATAAAATTATTTTACTATGGAATTAATAGGTACCACCATTCACATTGCATGAACAGTAGAGGAATAGTGAAGAAGCAAAACTCTATACAGAATACATTTCACAGTAATGTAATGCACCCTAACATATGAGATAAAGAGAAGTGTGATTGACAGATTTCAAGGTCAGAAAAGACCACGGTGAGCACATTCTACATTAAAAACGTCAGAGAATGTCATCAAGTATCATCAGGAGGTCACTGCAATCAGTCCACAATTTCTGTTTGAGTAAAAGTATTGCATCATATGCTCCATTTGAATCAGCTCAATGGTTTACCATCCCAGTGATTAAAAAATACTCATATTTTAGCACGAATTTATTCAGCTTCAGCTTTCATTTTCCATGGCTCATTATGGCTTTTTCTTGACAAATTTAACAACTTCCTTCTTTTACCAGAACTCCAAAGCTGCCATCATGGAAACTCGCCAAATTCTCCTCAGTCCAAACATCCATGTTTCAGAATCTACTTTTTGCACTGTTATAGAAAGGATTTTTATTGCATTAGATCTTATAAATAAGCTTTGGGTCATAATCAATAGTAAGTATAATTTTAATAAAAATGCCAGGAATATTAACATCAAGTAGTTTACTTTACTAGAGAAACAACAAAATAAGAACAGAAAGAAAACTTATTTTCATTTTAATTTACGTAAGCCACAAACACTCCCACAAATTAACTTATTCAGATATAGGATTTCCCCAGATCTCTGACTTATTTTGCATGAATTGTTACATTTAGATAAGACAAAGTAAGTTGTTTTCATATGTCAATGAAGTTATTACCATCTTCAAACATGAGCTCCATCCTATTTTTAAGAAGAACCTTGTATCACTCTGTGCTTTTGGACTGCTGTCATGTCTAACTGTTTTCCAGTGAATGTCAAGTGACATGACTAAGATGTGATTTTGGAAATAGTTTTCTCTCTGTCTGTGTGAACTTCTCATGGTCTCACTTCCAATGGTATTCACTTTGTTGGAGGGTTGTTTGGTTTTTTTACAAATTATAAGCATACATACTGTGTATCTGTATTAACAGACAGAATATAAAAGAGTTCATCCTACATAATAAGTATATGTGACACAGGTCTCAGATGGTTCTCAGTCTTGCTTAGATTTTTTGTGTAAGTCTCAAACTACTCCAAAGCCCCTCTCTACTGTGCAGACAAGATTTGTCTTTGAGAAGGTGATTTTTTATCAGCAGTCCTACATCTCTGGTGGAACCATCAGGTATCTTGGACTATTAGAGGATCAGCAATCTGGCTAGTGAGTGTCTTGTAAACAAGGATATAGGCTTTAAGCTTGATCTGTAGGAAACTAGTGGTCAAGCTGAAAACAACTCAAATGTACTTACCTCTGACGGTGTTGCTGAATACATACAGTGCTATGTTCTGTATAACCCACTCTTTGTCAAGAAACAATAACTTTAAACCACAGTGTATTACCCCACTGAAATCCAGATGACAGGCAGCAAAAGCGTGTAAAATCCAGGTCTGGTCGTGAGACATAGTACTGGTATGAGACATAGTACTTTAGCCAGCTGGACATGGTAAACAGGAATCCTTAGAGACAGTACTGTATGAAATCATCAGGGACCTCACAACCATTCTCGAACTTGGAATGGATTTAATTCTTTGCTATTTTTCACCTTCAACAAAAGGAACAGCTCCTCTTGCTGAAACTCCTCCATGTACCTTCAATATATGTGCTCTATCTATGGTACAGATTAGAATTTTATGTAACTATGACTGTATCTTCCAAATAAATTCAAAAAGTGTACCTAAGAGCACGGCAAAATGACACATGAGAAACAGGTAAGAAGGGCATTGGTACAATTCACTGTTTGCCTATACTGTTTGAATATTATCCTCTTTCAGTGCTCCGTTCTGGAAGTTGACCAACCATATGTAAACTATTGGTTTTATGCAATCTATCAAGAAAGCAGTTGATTTTCTCCTGCCTTTGGCAAACCTGAATCATTGCAAATTCCTCATTTGACATAAAAATGGTCTACGTAAAACCAAATGTTCCCTCCAGAATGATGTAGTTTCTCTGCTGTACTGTATTTGGCTTTTACAAAATGTACCACTATAAGTATATCTTACATGGCAAAGTCTTATTTGGAAAATAAAATCAATACATCAGTTGATGCAAGGATTGCTCCTGCAGCTGACTATTATTTCACATTTGTCTGACGGAATGAATAGGACACTAAATTTAACAGTGATACAGTATAATCTTCGATGTATTTTAAGAAAAAGCTTAAGATCATGAAGTCCAAAAGGAAGCACTCTTCCTCATTAACTGTTCAATACTGCTACAGATTAGAAGGAAAATCACCTCGCAGAAACTTGCTTTCCATAAATAAAAAGCTTTGTATACAGAAATCAAGCTGTGCAGAAATCTTGATTGCAGCAAAATATGTTAATGGCTACTGCTAAAAAATATAGTGTAAGGTCAAGGAAATTATAAAACTAATGCTTTCATATCACCATGTTCATTCAATAATTTTTAAAATTAGTATAAATATCTTATTTACATTGCAGGAAGACCAGAGCTGTCACCACAGTTCTCTACTTGGTATGCAAGCATCATCCACATTTTCTGCTCATAAAACATAGAGAAATGTCATGATTTGCCTAATGTCACATAGCAGGAAGCAGAAATCAAATCCTGTTCTATGACCACTTGACATTCAAAGCCCTTCATGATCTGCTTCCTAATATTCCTCTCCTCTCCTGTCATCCCCTCCTCTTTGAACACTCAAACAACTCAAGTCCTCCAACTTCTTGTATTCTTATTCACTGTTTCCTTTCATGCTGCTAATACATTTGGAGTTCCCTTTCTGAACTAACATACAGCTTCTCCTTTATTTATTAATGCTTAGATTAAAATGCAGTCCTTCATGACTGTCACGGACCATCACAGAAGATGTCCCTGTGTGTAACCAATTCTCAGCCCTCACCCATATCTACAGACACCATTTCAGCCCCTCTAGCCTAGTGCCAGCACACAATAACTACATATCACTCTTACTCCAATGAGCTAAAAAATCTTTCTTCATCCTACAGAAAAGCATTCACTGTCAGAACTTCAAAATCAGTTAATGTAAACAGCATATTGTTAACCATCTTTATATTACTATTCATTTATGCAACTCCTAAATCCTTGCATTTATTATGTTGCCTACCTAATTCATCAACCCCTTCAGGCTGGAAGTGCATCTTTTCAAAAGTCTTTAAAAATCCCAACACACACGGTGGCAACATAAAATAAATAAGCACTATATAGTTCATTATAGAAAATTGAAAAACCAGCAGTATTTCTATATATAAAGTAGTCTACATCAGATGTAAAGACAAGGTATGTTTTCTAATGAACACAGATGAAAGAAAAGTCCCTAAAAAGTGTCTCTGCGCTTTTCACAGTACCAAGACAAGTTAGTCATCCAAGAAAATAAAAGAATATGATTAATATGAGCAAAGCATCATGAAGCAAATAATAATAAAAAATCATGAAGTCTGTTATACTGTAGAACAAGAAGGAATGTATTTTCAAGCAAGTGTGTCTGTGCTGGTACATTTGCATGATTATTTTTCATGGCCAACAATTTTTTGAAATTAGAAACAAACTGGAATTTAACTGCATCTTTTCAGTTTAGAGGTAATGATTACTTAGAACTTACTTAGGAAATTCTTATATTTTAATTGCTTATTTTAAAAAATCTATAACCAAATCAAGATTACTTAAAAATTTGAAAGAATTGATTTTTCAAAAATATCATTTAATCCCAAACTACAATATACTCCCTTGCTGTAGAGCTAAAATGTACTTCAAGAGAGGGAAGATCATGCTATCATTCTGCAGAGTTCCCGTTACTGTGGTTCTCAAGTTTTACAAACTTTGCAAGAGAATGTATTTGCCTTTTAAGCAATATGGTTTTTAGGTACAACAAAGGCACAGCTAGAGATTATAAACTTTAGCATTAAAAAGTACTCTTGAGAGAGAATTTGGAAACTATCCCATCTGAAGATAAGATGCAGAACTCAAGTTTAAAAAGTTCATGGAGATATATTAGAAAGTTCGGATGGGCATTTACACTCCTCTACAGTTGTCTGTCTGTAACGCAGCCTCTGTTCACACTGTGTTGCTTTTGCAGTTGACGGAAATCTAGTCAGTTTAGCCAAATGTTCCTGGAGTACTGTTCATCTCATCCTGAAGCAGACACATAAAATAGGTCAGATCAATTGTGTCCCATAAGTGCCTCTTTCTCTTCAGTGACTACAAACGCACCACAGACTGACTCAACTACAGACATCTGAAGTGAGATGAATCCCACACCCCACAACTAACTGCCCTGCAAAAATTTTCTCAGTAAAATAATACTGAAATGTTTCTTACCAAAAGTATATTTAAACAAAAGAAAATAAAGACAGAATGTTAAATATCTAATCTAATACAGTCTAATTTCTGAGAAAGTACTAAATTGCTAGAGCTGAAAAAGAATTTGTTGCATGTGGTTATTGCTCACAGTGTTTGTCAATAGGTATAATTTCCAGTCTGTGTGTGACTAGGAAATAATTGAAAAAATGAGCAGAACCCATTTTTGCTGTGAATCCCTCTAGAGGACAGATATCTACACATTTTGTGATCTTATGAAAAAAAGATGGATCTTTTGAAAACACATAAAAACACACCAATTTTATTGAAACCAGCTTGTTCTTTGAAGACAGTTGGAAACCAGGCCTTTTTTCCTGCTATGAAAAAGCAGATGAGGCAGCTGGTACCTCAAGAACGAGAAGTAAAAGCTTAGAAATATCACTTCCATGGTAATTCCACTCACACTCTGCTCTTACGTAAGAAAAATTAAAAGATTGCTTTTGTTTTGTTTTGTTTTTTTTTAAACAAAACCAACTAACTTCTCTGAACATTCTGATCCTTATATAAACTAAAGGTGTTTGGAGACTGTCAACAGGTCTTTCAATCAAAAATGTAGTTTTCAGAAAATCAAGGTTCTACAGGACACTTTTAATGAAACACTTCACTGGATAAACTGTAAAAAAGTATTCCAGTTAATTGACTCAAAATAATTAATTTTGGTCAATTTAACACTGCAGTGCATCTGAGCCAGAGACAAATGGTGAGATTTTGATTTTGGGTGTTTCAAATTCCCCTTCTGAAGTGTGGCAATGCCTCATGGGTGAGTTGAACAAGGAAGCCTGACCCAGTGACAAGACTGGGGCCTCTGATCTGAAGATACAAATTCGGGCATCAGGAGTAGCAAAACGCTCTCTCTGCCCTCAGGCTGACAAACACAGCAGTTTAGGCTGAAAAAGTTCAGTGGTACCTTAATTTTTTTTTTTGATGTTTCAGTATTTTGCCTTCTCCAAAAATAATATTTTTAAAATGTTTTATTACATTAAAACATTCTCATATTTCATTTTTGTCTTGATATGGAGCGAAAACAAATGTTGAAATATGGGAAGCTCCCATAAGAAAAGAATTCCAAATGTTGAACAGATAAAATTAAAACCTCTTCAAGGAACCATTAAGGAATGAAAGAAAAACAAATAATAAGGGCAGAACCATCCCAAAATATACTTTATTTCCTCGTTTTGTTGTCTCCTGTAAAACCTAACTTTAGTATCTGTACTTCACTTAGAGTTTTAATTTAATAATCACACTAAACTAATGGCTCAATAAGTTAAAAATAGCAGCTGTATGGTATGTAATAGCCATATTGCACTTGGGAGCAATTTGAGATCTCTTGCTCTTCAAGCAAAAACTCACAATCATTGCTGAAATAACCGATATACAACAGCCAAAGTTGAGAAAAAACAACAGCCACTTTCTGCCACTGTAGTAATTTTTGGTGAAGTTAAATGTATTTATTCTCCTGCATTATCTTTATTTTAAAGAAAGTGATAAATATATATTCTTAGGCTTATATTAGAAGAACAAACCTGTTCTGATAGCTAGAAGATTCAAGGAACTTCTGTTTTGAGCTGCATATTCAGAGAACTAGAGGTACTATTCCAAGGAACAAAGACGTTTCACTTTAATTAAAATCTCTCACCTTCTTCCTTTACAGAAGCATTCAAAAGTTACACTTCTTTAAACTGAGTGACTTCAAGGTTACAAAATATCAATGGATCTTCCTGAAGCTGCATAGCCTTTCTCATCAATATTATCATCTTGCGTTTGCTTGCCTCCACACCTGACTATTTTTAAAGACTTTGTTCACTTGTGAATGCAAACCAAGGCAATGAAAAAATGTGTTCAGCTGACGTTACAATATCCACCAATCTGGTATAAAGTCATGATAAGCCAGTAAAATACATGCCTACTGCTCGTCTTTCTACTTTATTCAATTACATATCTTCTGAGTGCACTATAGAGCTATTTCCCAATAAATTCAGCTTGCTTGCAATTTAATCTTCCCTCTGACATATATGTCATGCACAGTGGTGGACTTTTATTATTTCACACCCATTTGAGGAAAAAAAAACAATTTTCTTCTGTTAATTATATATCTATTTCTCTATGTGCAAAACACTACCCCAGTAGCTCACAAACTTTCATAAACTGAATAGCAGTGGATCTCACCAGCGCTCACATAAAACCTCCGCATTACACAAGTGTTGCAGAAACCATGATTCTACAAATGGCACACATCCTTCTAGGGTCCCGGACCATAGTTCCAAAATGAGACAGACAGGAGTATTGATGAACAAATCTTTAAAACAAGAAAAAAAACCAAACCGTTGTCCTGTTCCTTTCCAATGCCAAGAGCAAATAAATTAGCTGATGGGCATACCCAAATCTCACTTACATTTGCTTACTCAGAAGCCCATGTAACTTGACTTCAATAGCTTTCACATGCTACCATGCAGAACTGCTACGCAGTCTTAAATTGCTGATTTCTGCAACAGGCAGAAGGCTGAAGTGATGGTATTGCTTTGGTGGGTAGAATGATCCAGCTCAAAAGCCCATAATACTTGAAATGTGCTTTCTGTCTTGATATAATATTTCCATTCACACTTTCTCATCTGTACTGAAATCCAAAGTATAATGCAAAGTCACGGCTTTTTTCTGCTACCAAAGTTAGTTATGTATTTTCCATGGTTATGGGAACCCGGTGGGAGCACTTTACTGTAGACTGCAGACTTCTGGCTGGAACAAAAGTCCAAAAAAAAAAACATCTCACCTAGTGTATTTTCTGCCCACAGTGGCAAGAAATACTTAGCACTGTATTAGCAGTTTACTAGCAAAAATCCACTTCTTTTTGTTTCTAGTAAAATATTAGAGTTCCAGGGCCTAACGAGCAAATACTAGCATAATTTTTGATTCACAATTACTGTGAATGCACCAGTTTTTTCTTTTGACAAAAGTTTGTGTACATCTGCATCTATAATATTTGTCCACTTCAGAATTGTTCTGTCATTAGTCAGAATATCCTCAGGACTGCGAGTGTCTTGTCCCCACTGGTCTATAGAGGAACATGGGCATTATTCAAGGGGATGCTCTGTGCGCTTACCGAGTTTGGTCTAGTTGAAAGTTTCTTAGGAGTAAACCATGCAAAGTGCCATATCAGATTAGACCAAAATCTGTCTCTGACAGTGATCAGTAGTAGTTGCTGAGATAAGGAAGGCAAGAATGGGACAATACACCATGACACTCACATTGGTGTGACCTTGCGAACTATCCACCACTGTCAAACAACCCTCAGATCTACCAGGCCTCATCCCAGCCTGGAGTGCTGGTCCGCCAACAGAGATGTGTCCCTCAGCAGATGCACAGAAAAAGGGAATCATGATTCTACTAATATTTTAAAGCCTCATAAAATGTAATGGCAAAATATTACTGTACATAAGATTCTTAAAAGTCACTATCTGAAATCATACTTTCCCTCTTTGCACCACTTGACTATTTTTTGATAATTAATTCCAAAGATACCACACATGAAATTGAAAAAAAAATCTTACTGTGAAATCTGGAAACTATGCAGTCAGGAAGGACACTATAGCTTTTTATCAAATCTGAAAAATATTACTTTACCGTTGCTACAGTAACATCTTCCTAATAAGCCCTTTAAATTTAAACACTGTCTTAAGAGAGTTCTAGGTCAAGTTAAAAATCACAGACAAGCTCTTCAGAGGAATCAAGTTTATATTCAGCATGGGTAAAAATGCCACAGAAAAGGTGAACTGAAGTTTTTAGCTATTTCCATAATTACTTCTCACTTTCTGTGGACTGTCCTACTTTCTTTCCCCTTAGCCACCCAGTAGTCTCTCTTCTGAGGAAAGAATTCTCAATTGCCTCTAAGGGAAAAATCCTAATAATTTTTTATCCTATAGCAACATATGACCTTCATTAAAAAAAAAAAAGCTTAGATTTGCAAAAAGATATATTTGCAGATGTAAGTTTTCACCTCCTGAGATGAGACCAAGAATAAAAAGCTATTTCCAGTTTCTCACATATGGAGAATAACTACACATAGATAATACATGAACTGAGAAACTGCAGAGCGCATACAAAAATCATTCATGAGGCACCTGGGGATTATAACAGGAATTTATATTTATTTGCTTTATAACTACATGATATCTGGTGTGCTCTCACTGATCTTTAAGGTCTAGAGTTGAGGTCATTCTTCTGGGGGAGAGTTGGCAATATGCACACTGGGGATCATCTCGGGAAATGAGGAACAACCTCTTTCAGTTTTCATGCAGTTGTACAGCATCAGTTAGTGGATTTTTGGCACCAATCTGGTTTCACAGAAATGTTCAGTTAATTTGCATCTTCTCAAATGTAGGTTTTTACAGTCCTTCCCAGATGTCACCAGATACCTACTCATTGGAGGAGAATGAAAACCAAAGCTTCTAACTCATCCTAAAGTGGTGCGCCATATCAATTTTTAAAAAGTAAATGAAACACCACAAAGTATTATTATTGCAGAAGGCATTTCAAATAGCAGAGTCAAAGTAATCTGAGGAATTCCTATCTAGTTTCACTTTACATAAACTGTTTTCATTATCTTCTTTGGAAATTACATAAATTCTTTAAGTAACCCTGAAAACGTACACAGGTGACAGTACTATAGTTTGTTATTACAGACTTTTCTAGTGTGTGAAATTTTGATGTTGTTGAAGTGCTCAGCTACCAAAAAAATGAGTGAAATGTAAGTTCTGAGTCTAGAAAAAAATAAAAGTAAAATCAAAACTGCTGTGACCAATTTTTGCCCATGCTGAAAGCGAAAGGGGTGAACGGTCCCATTTACTAAGTGAGAGTAGCACTCTACCTATAGTTAGGCACATGCCTAAGTATTTGCATTGGTAATCAGAACCAAAAATTAAACAGACAGAGTTAATCATAGCTTTCAGGTAATAAACTGTTATAGAAACAGCTCTCCTGTGATTTACAATGTGAAAAAAACTATCATGATACTGAACATACATTATTCACAAATGAAATGTGACTAAAAATAGATTACGAATAAATATAACATAAAATACTGTGGAATGAACTAGTGTTAAGAGAAAACATAATGAAATTAATCTATTTCCAACAAAGCTGCCAGTTTGCTGGTTTTTTACTTAAAAAGACTAGGAAAAAGAGCTGTTGTATTCTGACTCCAACATAACAGAATATTATAGTATTCTAACCTCCAGCTTGCCACATTTAAAGGCTATTTATCCCTAACACACTCTCTCTCCCTTTTTCCTGTTTTTGTGTTTGCCATCATATCTGGTCTCTATCAGCATTCATTGCTTTCATTTAGACACATTTGTAGAATTAATTTCTGAAGCTGTACTTTATAAGAAAGCTATGTATCTTATCTAAAGTGTATTCAGGAAGTGCCGTGTCTGCAGTGTGTAAATGGTTTGGGTATTTTTACAAACTGGCATTTGCACACTGGGAAGGACTTTCGAAAGGTTACGTGGCAATGGTGAAGCTGGTCAAACAGAGTTTTGTTAGCACAGCTGACAAGAGCTGAAGGGACTGGAAGGTGGGAAAAACATTCCAGGTATGAATGAGTCTCCACTCAACAGAAACTACAGTAGAAAGGTAGATTCTTCAACTCAAGTCAATACCCATTTTGGAGGATAAAAGCTGACCAAAAATAATCTGTCTCTGAGAAATTTCATTAAGCATTCTGATAATTAGATTAATCTGACAATCTGGTGAAGCCAAACCAGGATTACAGGTTTCAAAATGTTACATGATCTTTCTCTGCGCCTATTTCTTTATATAATCTTTCTATACTGAGCTCTGCATGGAGTAGAATACTTGCTTTCTTTTCATTTGCACGTGAACGTTGTCTAACACTGAGAAGTGACTCAGGTGTGGCTGGCAAGCTACAGAACACTACACCCTCTCTTTTCCAGGGAGTGACAATCCCAAACAAAGTAACGTTCACACCCCGTTCTACAGGATCAGGGCTGCAAGATGACACACCACCAAACCACCAAAGCCCATCCTTCTGCAAGAAGAATTCTCTCAACTGAGAAGAGTTAAGCAGAGAGTATCTTTGTCAAGTAGCAGAAAGCCACGGACGCTCCTGAGTGAAGGCTTTCTTCCAGACTGCAACAGAGGCAATGGAAAAATGACTACAATGAAAATGTTCAAATATTTATTTGTTAATACTCCCCCTTAAATAAAGCTAAACATATTCTATAAAACCAGCTCTAGGCAAGTCCTGTTCAAATATTTGATGCTTTAAACCACCTTAAATCCAGGAACCCTGGACTAATATCAGTGACATCAGAAGGAACTGAACTTGCAACCGTTCTCATTTACACCAAACACAAAAACAACTTCAGGAAAACTGGTGAAGCTATTCATAAAAGGCTATATTTTATATACTTCTGTTGATAACAGAGTTTCCTTGTGCAACCATCAACTTTCATCTGAGAGCAAGTTAGTTTTATTGTAATAATACTAAAATACTAAAAATAAAGATAACAAATGACAAGAAGCCCACCTTGTTACAGGAGCATTAGGTGGCCAAATTCAAATTCTGGCAGCTTCATGCAGAGGCTATGGGGAGGCTCATTCCCCTTTACATGCACCACTATTTATTTAATTTAGTCTTTCTGGAATGAACCTCCCTAAACTGCAAGGTAAAAGAAGGAAGCACACCCATGCTCCTTTGAACAACCTGCATATCCACCCCATCATTGGGTAGCTGATCATGTCACAGCTAAACTATGAAAATAGTTCCATAATCTGAAGGTGATAAAGTATTGTTCTAAAATTCTCTCAAGTAATTCTTTAATTAGGGAAGTTTGACAACCAGGTGTGATCAGCTCCTTCATTCAAGCTGAATCAGATCCTTCATAAAAGCTGTGTGTTCTACTTTATAAAATGTCAGTCGTTTGACAGCTGTTTATTCTCAAGCCTCTGTGCTGTGTCCATTTCCTCCTCCTTTCTCAGTTATTTACTTTCCGATTATAAACTCGTTAGAGCAGGTGTTGCTCAGAGAAACAAAAGCAAATGGACAGAAAAAAAAGCCCTCAACTGTAGAACTTTGTCTTGTTGGGCAGCATAAAGCCAACCAGATATAGGACTGAAACAACCTTCCCATTCTGCTTTTTTAAATGCTATTTGATTATAGAATTATAAATTTTATACTGTCTACAAGTGTGAGCGATTGCTCCCAAAGAACATGATCGTTTTATTTTTCTGCAGCTCTTAAGATGGAATTTCACCAGACAGCATCAGTCAACTTTTTTTTTCTTCAAAATTTCTGTTTTCCCTGTTATTACATTTATTTTGAATACTCAATTTTTAGAGCTTCCCTTTGTCCATGGCAATCATCCCCTGTATTTAATATATGTTGGTAAACTGTAATTATGAGCTGACCTATTTAACTAAAATAAACCTCCAGGTAGGTAGTACTAACATGAATATTTTAACAACTTTGAAATTTCACTTCATAACTGAGGAAAGGGAAAATTGCAGAATCTGACTCCAGATTTCAAGGGTTAAAAAAAAAAACAACCCCCAAAACACCCCAAAAAGAGACATTTCTGAAATGTAGATGAAATGATAATCAAAATTCTAAAAGGAATACCTTGTGCTGAAGAATTTGGGGCGGCAGGCGGGGGGGTTGTCTCTGCCAGCTGTGTCACTAACTCCAAGATGTGTTCACCTACCTAAATGCTTGATGATATTTACCTTGGTATCTTGGCTTCATTAATATCCAGCTATTTCCAGAAAGTCATGACAGATGTATAATATTTCCCATATTTTCCTTTTCCCCCTTTTTTTCTTCCTTTAGGACATAAGTAAGAAGTGGGATAGTCACCAGTGGCTACAGCCTTCTCCAGCAAATGGAAGGGGTTGCTATAATCCACGGGGTCATACCACAAAAACAAGAAACAGTGTTTAGCCAAGAAGCTGGGATGAAAGGTGAGGCCAGGTCACAGAAGCTGTTGGGTATAATATTTTGCTAGTCTGATTAAGGCACTGCACTGACTACATACTGAGAATACTGAGCTGTGCTAATATCTAGAAAAGGAAAGAAGATTTTATGAGTAATAGCTCACTGAAGATATTTGATAGCCTAAGATCTATCATATCAGATATCAAATAAAGCTGAAATATAATCAGCAAGTATATAAAGTACTCCACAAGCTAAACTAAAATTATAACAAATCATTTTGCCAAGAGTAATACACTATGATGTATACATCCTTTAAAAACTAGAATAGACATTCACATTCTTTGGTGGTGATTTATCTGCATTTATCAAGGGTTATGACCTTCGATTCCACATTTTTAATTCAGCACTGAAGAGTAAATAGAATTTAATACCTGACTTACAAATCAATTCTGTAAGAAAGGTCAGGTTAATAGGAGACTATCTTTTATAAAGACACAAGTCCCTTCCAACTCAAGATATTCTACGATCCTATGACTCTGTGATTCTAAGTCACAGTTTCATGCCATGGAAAACTCAGGGGCAATAGTGGCATGACCAAATCCTATTCCCAAACCCACCTCCCTGTTGCCATTTCACAGATACCAGCACTAATACCAGCACTGTTTTCACTGCTTGTGAGCAAGGCTGTGATTCAGATCCATTTTTTGTTTTCTTTTCTCTTTTTTCACCCAAACCAACACCCTTTACAAAGGCAAGATCAAGCAGTCACTGGCAGGAATATAATAAACTTTTGTTATTGCCAAACATTCTGTACTGCAAAGCTTCAGCCTGATAATAGTTGAAAAAAACACAATTTTTTAACACAGAAACTCTTCTTCAGGCCTGAAGATGAGGCATGACCTACCAGGTGAAGTAAAGCCGTCGTCTGAACCAACTGCCCTGAGTTTAACTGAACTGTATTAACCAACTAAAAAAGGTGTAGAGGAAAGATAGCCCTCCTGGTGCGGAGCAGAATATTAACAAGAGGAGAGGTTACAACATCTTTAGCCCTTTTAGGACAGTGACAGACAGACAGGTAATTAGCTCCTGCATAATAATGAGAGCAGGAGATTTCTGTGTGCTAGAAATCCAAAATATCTTTCAGCTTTTCAGCATCCAAGGTTGATTTTTGTAAGCTATTTTGTAGAATTTGCTGAGGTTCAAACTTGAAAGATCAATGATTAATTTGGGGGGAGGGAGTAAAATTGGTATTTTTACATGTATCTCGATATTTCCTGACTTTTGTTGAACTTTTTAAGTTTATTATAATATGTAGTATCTGTTTGGTCTCAGTTGCACTGTTTTCTATGAGGACATCTGGAGGTATATTACATTTTGGGAGGCACATATATCTCTGTGCATCACCTTGTACTTGTTGATTTCAAGCTTATGTAACCATCATTGCATGCTGTTAAGCTATGACTGAAAGAAAAGACCTTACACCCACTACAACCAGCTGTACTTCCCATAAAACTTCTAGTTACTGATTTTTACACATTAAAATAGCTTGTTTTATCAGTGTTTGAAGCAAAATAGGTATGCAATGTTAAGTGCTAACTCTTCGTTCGGAGAGACTGTACATCAACAAACTATGTTTAGTATTTAAGCATGCTTCACTGAAAGAAACTACAGGAATAATGCAGTAAGATGCAGCAATTTACTAAGCTACTTTACTTCTCAATAATTCCTTCACAAGAGGAATAAATAGTATAAAGTTAAAGCCCTCTAATCTTTTCAGAAAAAAATGTCCCTTATTCTCTGATGAGCACAGCTGTTCTGAATGGCATACTGTCATTGGGAATGCTGCACTGTATTGACGCTATGAAATGGCTGATGTAAACATTGAGCCCTTCCACCCCCCTCACAAGTAAGCCCCTAAAACTCACGTAAGAAAACTCAGTAATCGTATGTGCACATTAACCTCCATGCTCTTCATGCTTTCTCTTGACTGTCCAAAACTAGCAAGTCTTCATGGTCCCCTTCCTCGAGCTCTCCAATACCAGACTCCCCTACCATTTCTCTGTCTTACCTACCTGCAGACCTCCTGTTCATTCACCTGCTTTTTTCCCTTCACTTGCTCATGTCATTGTGCCTGTTTCTCCTCTGCCTCATTCAGAGGTCACCTTCATTTGTTCGCAATTACCAGAGGGTGATTTTCTCAGACAGATTTTCTCACTTGTTTCATTCCCTTATATGACAAACCTGCCTGACTGTTCACAGGACCTTCCTAAACAGCTTACTTGCAAGACCTATATATCTCAATGTCATGTCTGTGGTTTTAAGTTAACGTAGTAGGTGATCCTCAACCAACTTAACTTCAGTTGAAGCTACACTGTTAGTATCACCTCAGTGATGAGAGACAAGTGAATCACTTTCCAAATATGCTTACCTCTCCCCAGGTTTAACCTGAGCATCTGATTTTTAATAGCTACGGTTCAGTCTCTACCATGAAGATATTTACACATTTATCTGACCTATGTTAGATATGTACAGTTGGGTAAAATTAATTGAAATTTATAAACTAGGTACAGGTTAAAAGGAGCCTCGAGTGATTAGCTCAAGTAATCACATTCAGTTAGATACACCCCACCCCTTACATTAAGAGAAATAAATCCTTTCTATTCCCAGAGCAGTTTCTCGTAGTCTACATGCATTTTCTGACCCCATTTTTGCCACAGCTTTGGCCTAAATGAATGAATTTATATTTCTCTTTTGTGAATCCCTTTGCCTTCTTGTCACCTTGCCTCGTTTTCTCATGCCTCAAACTGGCCCACTGAAAATCTCAGTTTTGCTGCTGCATTCGTCTGTCTCTTCCATGAGAAAAAGTAACTCCACCCAATATTAAGTTTACATCTTTACAGATCATATACAACTCGCTAGTCTCCATTCCTGATCTCCAATTCCAATAATTTTACTTCTACTAAACATTTCATTTCTCATTCCCTCTTCTAAACATCCACATTCCCAACATGCCTCTATTCCTTGGCTCTCTTCTGATTGTTTCCCTGAAAACATGCTCTTCATCTGCATCTTCACCTGCTTATTCTTCATTTGCAAACAAAACTGTGTGACCAGCAACAACATCACTTACTGCCTCCCTAGATTTATTAATAATTACTATGCTGAGCCTAACCAAATATACATCCAGCTCATCATCCTGTCTTTGACGGAGACTAGCAGTGGACTTTGCCTCTTTGATACTTTCTCTCCTTTGCCAATTTTATCGCCAAAACCAAACTGATCTTTCCTCCAATCTTTACTGAATGCCATCCTAAATCTGCCTGTAAACACCAACACAGATTTTAGCAAAACACTACATATACTGATTTTGTAAGAATAACTTCAGAGAGTTCACCTAAACTTTAGGCTACAGTGTAAGTGGGATGAGGCCAAAATATGTATCGTTTTCAGGAAGTTGCAATATACACTGCCTTTTGGCTTCTACAGGTCTTCTCGTGGATTTGGATATGAATGACAGCCAGTAATCACCTACACCCGACCTCCTGTCTGTAGGCTCTCTTTCCAGCCAATGGAAACCTGACCAAGGCAGGAGACCTCAACTCCCTGCTCATCAGGGGGCTGCACTACCTTCAGGGACTGCAGTTGCCCTTTTCTCGCTAACGGCAGCCACTCCACATTGGCGTTTACAAGCGTTGCTGTTCACTGTAACAAAGGACACGGGCAACTGCCTATTTGTCATCAGTGTGTCAACATTAACTACCCTTCGGTATTTTAGCAGAACTGCCCAAATATTCCAGGATCTGACAAGCAGGAGTAACCTAATTTCCTCTCAGTAGGCTGACCGATGGCATGGTATGAGGATGGTGTGGTATGATGAAGTTTTTGGGACCGGTACTATTTCTTTGTAGCAAAAAACGAAGGAAGACAGTAGGAATATTCTGTTTTATTTCACCAAATACAGAGAAATGTTGGAATACACTCAGGTAGGAAGCAGAAACAAGCTTGTATTTCCAAAAACTTGCCTGTTTTCTCTCAATCAAAAAGAAAAAAAATCTCCCTAGAAATCCTATCCTATGAACAGCCTTTAGAGGACCCTGCAATGACTTCCTTTTACTGGCCGAGAAATAATTGACTTCCTGTCCATCTGAAACTTTCAACAAAAACAAGTTAGATAGTAAAAAGATATTGCAGAACAGTTATGGCACGATGCCAAAAGCATTAATGCATATTCTTACTTTTAATTCAGTGGAACTAGCAGATAGCTATGCCTTGATACCAAGCTACTTTCAAGCTGATTGATTACTTAAGAAAAATTTCTAGAATATACAAAAATACTTTTGACGGAGGGAAGCATACATCCTCCTACGCTGAATCCTTCACGGTCTAAGCACATAGCATGGTCTTAATTACATTATTTTGTTGATATTTTTATTTGCTAGCATTATATCATAAATTACACTCCATCGTCAATAATTACATCTGATCAACACATATCAAAATACCTGAGTGCCTATGAGAAGTTCCAAATTAATGTAACTGGAAAGTCAGGCAATTTTATCCACTGAACAGATGGCAACACTGTAATTCTCCTACTTTCTCAGCCAGTCTGCTACAAGCCTCAACCAGCATTTTGCTCCAAATGCTTCTGAAGTCAATGGGAAGGCTGACATGGACTTTGGTGCGCTTCAGCTCAGCTCAGAATTGCTGCAGGAAGCAAAATTTCCATTCTCATGGATCTCCAAGACAGTTGACGATGATGGTTGAGAACAACAGTTATGTTAATTTTGTTATGGCAGCATCTATCCAAGAAGAAATAAACCAAGATTTACTTTCTTGCTTTTCCCTGTGAAACACCCATAGACAAAAGCTCTTTGCTACTACTTGCTTTGGATTGTATTTGAAGTACTGGACTGAAAAGCAAAAAAAAATTGTATATTTTCATCTCTCCCTCTCTATTTCATTCTCTTGTAATTTAAGAATCAACACTGGAGAAATGCTTTCCACCAATGGTAAATGAAGTCCCTGCTTTTGTAATTTCTTACCTCTGATCAACTTCCCACCCCATGTCTGAAATATTTTTTTCAGCTGTTAAACACACGCACCATACTTTGTGAAAGTCCTGCAATTAACATGCAACATTTTTAAAAAGTCTTTGAGTAAAGTTTCTAACCTCAATTACATTTAAAGAGTAGTGAAATGTACGTCACTGACTTTTCTCACTGTATGTGACAGATAATCACAGCTACAGGTTTAGAAGAATCTTTCATGTTTATAAGCTGAAATGTGACCAACTTGTCTTTTTGTTAGTGAGTTAAAAACTAAATCCACAGGCATTTGACTTCCAAAAATTTTGCATATGATGATTTGAATACAACTTTGAAGGAACTTTTACATGGTGTATGGAACACCTGTTTCCAGAAATTTCCACAGCATATTAGTGTACTCATTTAAGAAGAAAATGCGGACCAAAAAATGGGACAGCACGCAGCATAAAAGATCAAATTATAGTGCAAATTATACTGAAGGTTGTAAGCATCATTTTACACATTAGAGGTCAATGTGAACGCACGGTACTCTCTTTTCCAATACATATGAGGATGACTTCTGCTGTAAAGTACTGGTATTTTAGGACTAATGAAATAATGTAATAAAGAATGTTCACAGTTTACTTTGTTCCCAAGTTCTCTACCTCACCCAGCCTATCTAATATGAAAATAAAAAACACTGCAACCTTCTGAATCGGTTAGTCTACTTAAAAAGCTGTACAACTGCGTGAAAATACTTTAACTGTTGGAGTTGCAATTTTTACTGAAGTAACTGCTTAGTGTTTACTTAGAAGGCATTTTAAGTTCAACCACTTCCTCAGCATAATTATTTGCTAATAAGAAAATGCCTCATTTAAAAAAAAAAATCCATACAACCATTGCTACAGGAGCAGAATAACCCAAATCTGTGGAATTTAGCAAACTTGATCAGGATATACTGTTCACAGATTATTACTTTGTAGAACACTTAAAAAGACGTTCCATAATCTTAGACGGACTGTGTCTTATGAACAAATAAAGATTTATTTAGAATACTAAACTCCCAGCCCAAGTGTTTCATCAAAGACTAATGAACTCGTCTGATTTTCTTTTTCTGTGTAAAAGATAAGAATCTCTCTCCTGGGCTAAACCTGGGCAAGAGGCAGAGAGAGAGGAAGGGCTATAATTTTCCTCATTTATTCACGTTTAAAATGATACTATAAATGCCAAGCAATGGAAGAATATGTGCTTTTGTTGACAGAATCTTATAAATACACCCTCCCACCAGAGCAATCTACAAAGCCTCATTAATTATATAGTTAAAGCAGCACAAATCCAAATCTTTCGTCTTATTTAACTGTAACTTTAAAACTTCCAATTTCTTACACAGGTTTATAAGTATGTTACAAGATAAACAGGTCACCATTTGGAGATGATTGCTATATTGGAAAGCATAGACAAAAGTTAACCAAAATAAAGAGGAAAAGAATGAAACTGGATGAAAACATCCTATGAAATGGTAAAGGTCATGAACTTCTACTTCTGAACCAGCTTTTAGGAAGACTTTCTGACACACTTAGTAATAGCAAGAAATTAATAAAAAACTGTTTCTATAATTACATGGCTTTTAAGGCAGTTTTCAGCACATATTATAGAGGTTTCATAATGCATCTGTGTTCAGTCCTCAGTTGAAGAGATGGGACTGTGCACAAGAAGAAACCAAACTAGTATCTTCTACCTATAACCACAAAAAAATCCCAAAACTCAGATACCTTGTAAAATTAGAGTTGCATCTCCTGATTGCATCTAAAAATTGTAGTCTAAAATTGAACAGAATCTCTTGTAATAAATAGTTTGAACTGAAGGTTAATGGAATCTGAAACACTGGTCAATAAAAGAAATAAAGGAACTCTAAGGGAAGAGACAGCTCAAACTGTTTCATTTCCAGCAATGCAAACATTTTTCTGCATCTTGTCAAACACAATAAATCCTTTCCCATCTTTCACAGAGATCCGTGAGATATCAGTTGGTTCCCTATCCCAAAAGAAGTAAGTTTTACTGCTATTGAAATATTTCTGAATTATACCTCCCAGACCTCTGGATTCCCTGTGTAAAAATCAAGCCTGCTCTTCCCCCACTCCCTTCCACGCAATGCCAGCCTTGACTGTCAGGCAGACATCCTTGCTGAGGCAGAAGCACAGGAAAGCTACAGGGAAGTGACAAACACACAAGCATTGTTTTGTAGCTACAAAACACTGAAAAATATTTTGTGACCCAGACTGATTTGCAGTTCATGTTTAGGGAGAGAGAATCAAAATCTGCCTAGTTTGAAAGCACAATGTATAGCCTATTGCATTATTAAAGGTAACAATTACAGCTATTACTTTCAATATTTTTATGCAAGCCTTCTCCTCAGCAGATTAGGAGAAACTGTCTATATCTATAGCAACCAGGAGAGACGAGGGAGGGATATATCCAGTCCAAACCGTTTCTCCTTAAAACCTTGCATCACTACCTTCACTACTGCAAGCATGTAATAGCTCATTTTTATTGCCACTTGACCGAAGCCTCATTAAAAACATGGTCAGCTGGTTTTAATTCCTTCTTAATAAAGAGAATGTACATGAAGATGACTGCACTGATACTTCTGTGGGAGGCTTCCTTTGTTACTTAAAGTAATTTTATTTTTTTCTCTTAGAAAAAGATTTCTTAGGAACAGCTAGTTTAGCTTTCACTCTCTGATCTCCATATCCACTCTAGGTAGGTAATCAGCCGGGAAAAAAATACAAAATTCTGCAAGTTATGACCTTCTTGACTTAAAGTGAGTTTCAGAAAGATACTGTAAGTGAAACGAGACTGACTGTATTAGTAGATATCATTGGAGAAAATTCTGGTGAGCATACAGTCATGAGTGCCTCAGTGCAAGGAGAAGGCTGCCAGGGAGAGTGGCACAGGAGAACAGCACTGATCTTATACACATCAGAGTTTGTTTTCAGGATCCCTTTGTGTTAGTGTGGGTCATTTTAGCAGGTGAGGGTGTTTATGGCAGACAGTATCTTCTAAAAGAGGCAGGGTTTGGTCGGAGAACGTCTCAATGGAAGGAGGCTGTTTAATGGTCTTCACTGGGCAGCAATGGGCATTTTTAGACACCTCTAAAGCAGCCTTAACCGGGAGCCCGTGCTGACTTCCACCTCCAGTAGGATGGGTTAGGGGTGGACACCGGCGAGGGCTGGGCTGCACCTGGGGGTCTGTGGCCGGGGCATTTCCTGTGGTTTCCGAATATGAGGGCAGCTGAGTGGGCTGAATCCAGTGAACTGGGCGGAGGGTTCAATACGTGGAGGCTGGATGCATTTTTGGTGACTCCCCACCGGCGGACCTCGACTTTAGGGGCCTCGTGATTGTCGCGGCGGAAGTTTTCAGCGTGTGGGGAGACTTGGTGAGACCGGGGCCGTCCCCCGGGATCCCGCCGGGACACGCAGCTGGGGCGGCCGGGGCCCTGGGCCGGCCTCGGGGTGACCAGGGGCCGGCGGGGAGAGGCGAGACCCGGCAGGTGTGAGGGGCCGGCGGCCGGCCGCGAGGGCGGGCACCCTCAGCGGGCGGCTCGCCATGAGGAGCCGGAGGACGGGGCCCCTTAGCGGGAGCCGGTCGTGAAGGACGGGAGGACGGGCCCCTCACCGGCAGCCGTGCGGGCGCGGCCGCCGGGGCCCTGCCGAGCTGCCGCTGAGGAAGCTCTTGGGCAGCAGCGGAGGGATTGGGGGGACGGCGCGGCCCCGCTCCCCGCCAGCCCCACGCCTCCCGCCCCTCTCCCCACTCACCGATCCGCGCCTCGGCGGCGGCTCCGGCGGAGGGCGGCTGGCTGCGCGGGGCGGCGGCGAGGACCTGCAGCAGCGGCGGCAGCAGCAGCGGGAGGACGGAGCCGAGCGCCCCCATCATGCCTGGTCCATCGCAGGCGGCTGTCCCGCTCCCCTGCGCGCCGCCGCCAGCCCTCACTCCATGCCGCCCGCCCGCCCGCTCTTTGCCTCCCGCAGCCGCTCCCCGGCTCCGGCGAGAAGCAGCCGCAGCAGATTCAACACCCGGGACAGCGACCGACGCCGCCTGCCCGCCCCCGAGCCGGCCCCGCCCCGCCCCGGCCCGGCCCGGCCCGCCCGCCCGGCAGGCTCGGCGAGGGGGGGCAGCTGGCTCCCGCTCCACGGCGCCGCCTCCCGCTCCCCGCCGCTCCGCTCCCCGCTCGGCCGGCCGCGGGGCAGGGCCCTGCCCTCCCTGCCGGGACCGCGGGGTAGCGGCCCCCCGCGCCGGCGGGGTGAGGGCAGGGGAGGTGCCCCGGCCCCGAAACCGCCCCGGGCCCTGGCGAGGCTCCGCCTGGGGCGGGCAGCAAGTCCCTGGACGCTGCACGGTCCCTGCGCCGCCGGGCGAGAGGGATCGTTCCCGCCAGAAGGGCTGATCCCTCCAATCCCCCATAAAGATGGCTGAGAATGGGAAGGGAGTCATTAAATGTGCTTGTTCCACACACCTGTGTGTAAAACCAATCCAGTCCCTGTCAAAGTTTTGTCATGAAAAACATGCTCACTCTCCAGCCAGGAGGTGGGCTCTCCCTGGGGCCTTCTCAGTGGTGGGTTATTTAACACTGGGTTTTCCACATAAAATTTCTTGCCGCCCTGAAGGATTTTATGAGCCCTCAGGTAAACACCTCCTGCAGCTGAGGTGCGCGTGTTTTCCCAGGAGATGTCTGCGCCGGTGACGTGTTTGACCTCCATCTCCTGTCCCCGATTCACTCCACCTGAGTGGGAGCACTCGGTCTGGGCTGCCAGAGGGAGCAGGAGTCTCAGACACGAACCCTTGACTCCCTCCTCATCCACAGGCTCTCATTTTCCCACATACTCAGTGTAATAATATTTCCTTTAACTTAATCCTTTAACTTAAATTTCATTCAATTTAATCCTTTAACACAGCAGTCACAGTCACTGAGGTGAAACAGCGCAGCTGCCATGCCTCCTGGCAGGGGATGGATATTTGAATGGGACAGCCAGTGCCGTGACATGGCAGGTGACGGCCGGTCCCAGCCCCATCCATCACCCTAACATCTGCTTTATTCCTCCCTGGTGTTTCAGATTCTGCTGATCTTCTTTATACCTGAGGTAAACAGCTCTAACTATACTCCCTGACATGCTTCGTCCCTGGCTTTAGCTAGGTAAAAGTTGTAAGACATGAAATGGCCTTGCCATAGACTATGAAATTAAATAATGGAAGCCCACAGAACAAACTAACCCTGGAAGAGCACAGCCGCTGCTTGCTCACCTCAAAGGTGAGCCAACATGTCCAGACCCAAGTGGACACCAGGACTCTTGACACCATGTTGGGACCAGTGGGACGTGCCATGGGGTGGTCAGCCAAGCCTGGGGGCCCAGGTTGGAGCTTTGCCCCAGGCTCTGGGTGGGAGCTCGTGGGTGACACACAGGGCACTTACGGCTCCTGGTGTGCTGACAGACAGTTGCAGACTTCTCTTGTTCTCTCAGTTTTGCTCTGGGGGAAAAGTGTGAGCCTCTGCGCCCAGGAAAAAGGAGTTATGGTTTCCAGAGATGGTGCAAAATCACCTTCTTTCCTGTGTGGTTAAGGCTGGCGACTCAGATGCAAAAAAGGGCAATATTTGATTCAGAAAAGAGAAAATTCAAAAAAATATATCAATACTGGGTGGTGTTCACTGGCCCAGAGTTTGAAAAAGGATTGGATGGTCTTTTCAAGCATTTCTGTCCTTGAGGTCTATTACATGGTTGCTTACATCTGGCAGAGGAGTGGTTTCACTAACGCAAAAGGTCCCTTTACGTCAGGAAAATCAATTTTGACAACTCTGAAAGAAATCTGAGTACTGAAAGGGGAGAAACAAAAAAGGAGGGAAAAGCATTCTATGGAAAGGACAAGATGAGAAATGAAAGTGCTGAAACATAAATTAGTATATTCTCATGGGTTATGCAAACCATCTGGCTTTAAAAGCTAGTAGCAGGAACAAGGGAAAAGGTCATCTGAATTAGCAAAGAACTGCAAAGCAACTGAAGGTAAGAAAGGAGCAAATGGCAGGCACAGCAAGAGAACAAGTTGTTCGTCAAAATACAAAATAGCAGCAGTATTACTGGAAGTCATGGCAGCTCTGCAACGAATGATTTGCATAGCTCCTGTGAATTTATGATCAAATACTATGCAGATTTTAAAACAAGATTAAAATTCTTGTAGCCACTCCATGCAGATGATTATGAGAATAGTGACATTTGTGTAAATACATTTGAAGCAATGTGAAAAGAGAGAGAGGGCATTCATTGAAGATGGTAAGAAATCCTTGAGTACACAAGGTTAGTCAAGACAGGAGTAAGGTGTCAAGGAAAGGGTAAAGAGTCAACTGGTAGGTGAAGTGGGCATTTGGAAATAACTCAAGCAGCAGTTGTCAGGACTGGAAAGTGTAAGGCGTTCCCTACCTGGTTGTGCTTTACAATTTTATAGTAGGCTGCACCTAGCAAGGATACATAGATCTGTCTTAAAGCCCCAGGAAGGAGGAGATCAAAGCCAGTGGTATTAGGTATAATGTTAATTGTTAATGACAAGTAAAAACTGCGAGACTTGAGTCTGTGCATAAATTAGATGAATAACAGAATCACAGTGTAAATAACATGTTGTGACACATGCAGGTTTCTTGCTGGTTCACAGTCATTTTCTCAAGAAATTTCTCAGGGCCAGGGTTTTTAGGAGTTTGTATAATAAATTAAGCATCAAACTTCCAAACTACTACTACTTCAAGTCTACCAAACTTGCTTGTGCTGATTGTTTTTTTTTATTATCACGTTTTCAATAAGTTTCTGAACTGTGGAAAAAGAAATCTTGAAGAGTGTAAGTTATTTGTGAAAACTACTAGAAAGTCTAGAAGAATGATAGTCCATTCCTGAAGTCAGGGATGTTGTGGGGCTGTTACAAAACTGTAGGACTTGGCAGTTTTGCAAAAGGAATAGAAGAGGCTATCAGTAAGTTATTTATGTAAGGGCATTTTTAAATCTTTTTGGTAAGGGTTTCTAAACCAGTAAAGATACTGAATGGACGCTAAGAGGATAGAATACCAGCTCGCCATTGCTAATGTGTCTGGAGGTGAATGTGAGGCTATACAGAAGAATGACATTGGAAATTATAGATCTGAAAATTTCAGCATAGCGAAAACACATTGAAGTTAAGCATGTCCTTAATTGCTGGAGCTGAGTCTTTATATGATACTCATATAGGTGTGACAAACATGGTAGGCAAAGTGAAAGAAGTGCTAGATGATCTATATTGTTTTATACATATGAAAGATGTACATTCTTATCCATGGTAACCAGAGCTGAAAAGGAGTTCTTCAAGGAAACACTTTTCTTTCTGAAAATGCTGTGTTGTCTGCCTAAGGTTTTTCATAAGAAACATACATGTTTTAATCAAAAATCCATTAGTAAGTGCCAGAAAAAGACCCAGAAAGGGCCAGAAATGATCCCAGAATTACTAATTGCCTGGTAGCCAGGACACCTGCGTGGGCTGACATTTTGAAGGTTCAAATTTTTGCTCTGGTTGATTCAAAGAGATGACCTAACCATCGGACGATAAGGTCAGCCTCTCCCTTTCTCTCAATTTCACTAAGCCATTTAAGATTATATTAAAAGCAAACAGCCCTGCTAGAAAAGACATCGGTAGACAGAAGTAGTTTAGCGTCGAGGAGGCAAGAAGATAAGTATAGGATTTATTTTATTGATTTAATACTGTTTAGAATGAAATAGTAGGAGTAATGAATTAATAAGCTGGGAACTGTGTTAATGATAGAATTTTTAGAAGAAGAAGAAAAGCTGCCAAAATTACATGAACCAAATATTGGGTGGGGGTAAAAAAGAAGATAAACACAGGATTCAGTTAAAGTAGAACAATGCCAGAGAATAATTTAGGGACAAAAATACACAAAGAGGAAAAATAATAGTTATATACTCACAAGTAATTAAGTGATATGAGTAAAATGTTGTAAACAGGATTAAAATAATATGTGATAGTTAAAGGCTAAGTATAAGAACTATAAAGCAAAGGTAGCATCTGAGTTTTACTGTGTACTTAGTTACCAAGGTCATGTTTGTAAGCCTTTGCAGGTCTGTTTTTTAATTACAAATGGGAATTATATATGCAAGCACAGGTACACCTGCACGATTGTAGAAATTATGTATGTATATTTGTACAGGATGGAACTGCATGTTTCATCTCAGGATCACAGAGCTATTTGTCAGTTTATGCAAGTATAAAGAAGAGCCTGAACAAAAGGTCAGTTCCAGCTATGCTAAATACCGCCTACCTGCACAGGCAAACACACCCTTAAAAAAACTAGCATGAAAATTGCCTTCTTCATTTTCTCTCTTCCTCTCATCCCCCTGTCCTCCCTTCCCCCCTCCCCAAATCAAGGCTTCTGAGCATGTTAATTGCAGATCATTTGTCCTGTTAATGGGTCCAAAATCCACAGGGAACTATCTATCAGGCAGTTTATCTGAGATTCAGTAACCTAGATATCCTCACAGAGCTTTAAGATGTATTGGGGGTGGGGGTGGGGGTAGGGGTGAAAGAGGAGAGAAAGAGGTTTGTGTTACATCCATGCCCAGACAAGACAGCATTTAGACTATTTTATTATGTACATTTTCTGGCTCTAAAGGACATGGGTAAAATATTCAAAGCCTGCAGATATATATACAGACACAAAGGGGGTCTTTTGGAGGCTCAGTGCTGCACATGGAACCTTCACCATGCTTTTTTGAGGGTAGAAAGAGCTGGTTGAGGAGCAGTCACCCTCTTGCACCTTGCTCGTGATTTGAGGACTTCTTTCAGAAGGCTGTGAAAAATAAGGCTAGAAAAACCATCTCTAGAGCCACATCTTGGAGCACCACAGTTACAAGAGAAGAGTACTGATTGCCGCTTTGCATATGGCTGGTGGGAGCAGCCATAAACTCTGCTTTAGGAGGCTGACCAGCACTGGACCCTCTTCAGGATGATCTGGCAAAGACACCCTTTGAACAGTGACTGCAGAACTGTTCACACATGCATATCCCAGAATGTTTTGATTATGCTATTCACTACTGTTGATGGAAAGTGTAAAGTGACAAGATTTCTTTTTAAATTATGGGGAGTATTGTAGAGGCTGTAATAGCTCTTGGGATTTAAAAACTATCAAAAAAGCTAAAAGAAATTTTGCACTGTGCACTCATGTTGAAAAAGTACATTAATCATTATATAGCTCTGTATATTCGACCCTTTCATTAAGAGAAAACATCACTTATTTCATGTACACATTTATTTAAAATACAGAATTAAAATACTTAATATTTTAAAGCAGTTAAGAATGAAGGATTTTGTCCTGCAATATGTCTAAAAAGCCATCCAGTGCCTCAGACACTAAAAGTGTTTTGAGGATGAGAAGCCACACAGAAGCCTGGATTACTGAGGGCTAGAGTCATATACCTTGCTCCATAGTGGTATAAATACTCACTTAAATTTCGATTTGGTGGTTGTATTCCACATTCATGGGCTAAGTTTATTAAAGGAATAGAGAGTTCCTAAAGGGAGAAATCTTTAACTGGTGTAAAAAGGTGTAGCCCAAGGTTGTATCAGCAGTGGTTGTGGTCTTTCTTTCTCAATTATTGAGCATTTCATAGTATAAGTAAAAGTACTTAAAAGGATTTTAGGATCCAAGACAGAAGCTCCTGATTTTCAGTATTAGTTATTTCATATCTATAGAACTAACGCCTATGAGATTTTTAAATTAATACTGAATTCAGTTTAGCATGAAAATAAATATTTGCAGAATCTAGAAGACATCAGATTGCTTGATGGAAGACTCTGGTAGGGTTTATTTTATGACTATCACAGCAATTCAGTTGTGCGTAGGAATAGTGTTTTAACGTACTGTTGATTTCCACTATTTTAAAGCTTTTCTTCTTGTTTCCAAAATTGTATTAGAAAATATCTTTACTCTGGAGCATGCTAAAAGTTTGACTCTAGCTATTTCTGCATCACTGAGGAACAGGAATTCAGCATGGGGCCAGAAGAAAAAATCCTTGAGAACTGTGGAACTGTATGACTGATTGATAGTTTGGAAAAGGAAGAGGAAAAAAAAGTAGGTTGATTTTAGTTATGTCTGATAAGCTGCGAGCTGGCCTTTTATTCCCTATGCTGTAACTGAATGATAATGGGTTTTATGTGTTGCTGGAAAGAACAGCTGGAAAGGAGCCTAAAAGGGGGAGTTCAGGGCCTAAGAGATGAAATGCAGCTAGAGAAAATTACCTGTGAGAATAGCAGGAGATGTGACTTACATTAACCCAAAGATATAAATGTGACTCACATTTATATAAAGACCTAAACACCTCTGTATATAAGTGCTTAGGGCAGCATGTTTTGAGCTGACTCCTAGGGCTGTAGGAGCCCTTGGTACCAGACCAGCCACTTCAGTGTGCGTGGTAGTTTGGGCTTGTGAGGAAAATTTCCATAATCTCTTCTGCTGGTTTGCTAGGGGTGCTGGAGAGAGCAGCTTCGGTAAATGTAGGCATTTGCAGGTCTGGATTGAACCCAGATTCATTTGAGATTAATTTAAAATTCTAGCTGACTTGTTCAAATACCACTTATGGTGATACCTACATTAAACAGGGTGCTGAAGCGGTGTTCGACATGAAACTGGTTGAAGAGAAGGAAAAGGTGGCATGAAGCAATCTGCAAGTAACAATGTATGGATGTTCAGAATCTGCAAGGAGCAAACCTCCCATGTCTCAAGGCAGGGATACAGTACCTGATGGATCCAAACTCTGAGGCCACTTCTGACATCTTTACATCTAGCGTCAGGCTATGGAAGGGAATTTGGGCTTCACTGGGAGAGGGATGGCCTCTGTGAGAGCAAGCACAGGTCATGACATGCACTAGAGCTGGCCCCTTTTAACTGAGAAAGGCTTAATTTCCTGCTAATGCCCACCATCACCTGAGATCAACAGAGGCTAAACTGTGACTTGCCTAGCTTGAAGTCACTGGAGACAAATTTCCAAGTCAAAACCACCCGAATTCCTACTGATTTTTATGGATGTTTAGAGCTTTCAGCACAGCTGAAAACCTTACGATCTGAGCATACCAAGGTGGTATATCCAAATTAAATGATTAGACATTAGTAAATTTTTTTTTTTGCAAACAAGTTCTTGTTCTTCAAAAACCAGGTTGAAACCCCTAGCTGTGCAATAAATATTTAGATTTGGTTGCCATTGATCAAAATTGATTTGAAATGTCAATAGGGAGACAAATTTTTAAATTAATTAGGTACTTTTAGTGGGAGGGAATTCAGAGTTAAGAAATTCTATTTTCATCCATCTTTGCTAATCTGTAAGATTTGATAATTGGTGAATGGGTTTTACAACCGATAACTAATGCCCTGAGATATCCACTCCTCTTGTGCTAAATTAAAGGCTGAATGAGATTACTGCACCTCATCAGGTCATGGAGGACGGGAGAGGTGCTTGAGGACTGCAGGAAAGCAAATGTGACTCCAATCTTCAAAAAGGGCAAGGAGGACCTGGGAAACTATAGGCAAGTCAGCCTCACCTCCATCCCTGGAAAGGTGATGGATCAGTTCATCCTGGAGGTCACCTCCGGGCATGTAGAGGACAAAATGGTTATCAGAAACAGCCAATGTGGATTCACCAAGGGAAGATCATGCTTGACCAACCTGATAACCTTCTACGATGGCGTGACTGGCTGGGTTGATGAAGGGAGATCAGTGGATGTTGCCTATCTTGACTTCAGTAAGGCATTTGACACTGTCTCCCATAGCATCCTCACAGGCAAGCGAAGTGGGTATGGGTTGGATGTTTGGTGAGTGAGGTGGACAGAGAACTGGCTCAACAACGGAACTCAGAGGGTCGTGATCAATGGAGCAGAATCTGGATGGAGGCCTGTCACTAGTGGTGTTCTCCAGGGGTCTGTGCTGGTTCCAGTCCTGTTCAACATATCCTTCAATGACCTGGACAATGGGATCGAGTGTGCCCTCAGCAAGTTCGCTGATGATACCAAGCTGGGAGGAGTGGCTGATACACCACAAAGCTGTGCTGCCACCCAAAGAGACCTGGACAGGCTGGAGAGCTGGGCCGAGGGGAACCTCATGAAATTCAATAAGAGCAAGTGCAAGGTCCTTCCCCTGGGGAGGAACAACCCCATGCACCAGCACAGGCTGGGGGCTGAACTACTGGAAAGCGGCTCTGTTGAGAAGGACCTGGGAGAGCTGGTGGACAACAAGCTGACCATGAGCCAGCACCATGCCCTTGTGGCCAAGGTCAACATTGTCTTGAGGTGCATTAAAAGCAGTGTGGCCAGCAGGTCAAGGGAGGTTATCCTCCCCCTCTACTCTGCCCTAGTGAGACCACATTTGGAGTCCTGTGTCCAGTTTTGGCCCCCCCCCCCCCCCCAGTTTAAGGTCAGGGAACTGCTCAAGCAAGTCCAGCAGAGAGCTACCAAGATGATCAGGGGACTGGAGCCTCTCCCTTATGAGGAAAGGCTGAGAGACCTGGGTTTGTTCAGCCTGGAGAAGAGAAGACTGAGGGGGGATTTCATCAATACCTATAAATATCTAAAAGGTGGGTGTCAAGAGGGATGGGGCCAGACTCTTTTCAGTGGTGCCCAACGACAGGACAAGGGGCAATGGGCACAAGCTGGAACACAGGACGTTCCACCTCAATATGAGAAAACACTCCTTTCCTGTGCAGGTGCCAGAGCAGTGGCACAGGCTGCCCAGGGAGGCTGTGGGGTCCCTTCCCTGGAGACATTCAAACCCTGCCTGGATGCGTTCCTGTGCCCCCTGCTCTAGGTGTGCCTGCTCAAGCAGGGGGGTTGGACAAGATGATCTCCAGAGGTCCCTTCCAACCCTTACCACGCTGGAATATCTGTCATTTTGAAAGATAGTTATTGAAGCTGCTGGGGAGTGCTGGTTACATGTCCCTCACTTTCTGTGTCTGACGTGGGAACCCAAAGTCTGATTCAAGTGCTGAGCACCCACAGCTGCAGCTGGAGACAGGTGCTTTGAGGTGATGGGTGCTCTACAATGTGACACATTGAGTACTTGGGTATCAAGTTCCCAAAATTCATAGAAATTTTTTAACTTAGTCACACTGTGCTTTTGTAAAATGGCAGTAAGAAAAGCTACAGGGAGCTGGAAATGTACATGAATCACTGTGAAATTCTGGGCCGGCAGTGAATAGTACCATAGTAACGCCATTGTGGAAGGTAACAGTTTTGTCCTCAGAGCTGGGTGTGAATAGCATGCAGCAGGTTAAGTGTAGAGCTATATGTTGAACAATGAGTGGGAAAAAAGCACTGAATATTTGCTGTCGTCAACAGCAAGGGTTTTGAATCATCTTTAGAGCACATATGGACTGAGCACTGAGTAGGGAACAGTTTCTGTGGAATAAGTAACTTGTAATGTAATTAAAGATGTCATGTCATTTGACACATAATCAAGGGTGAGGTTAAAGCTGTGCACATCTTCATTTTGAAAGCTCCTGACTTTGCATGCCTGACTTTTCAGCTCTACTAGTATTCTTAAACCACGCTTTCACGTGTTACATTCAAGGGAGGATCTGGTGTCACAAAGCGCAAAGTGCTGATGTTTGCGTTTTCCAGCCCTTTGCTGTGGTGCCGAGAGGAAGCGCAGGACAGCAAATAGTCAAGGAACCACTTGCGCTCCTCTCCATTTTTTTCTCCAGCACATCTCTCTTGCTTTGGCCTCTGATTGCTGAAGACACAATACGCTTTTGGGTTAAGCTCGTCCTCTCTCTATGTTCTGTGTGGGAAACATCATTGTCCTGCTTACTGTAATAGACAGTGGTGGTTACCTGGTGGCAAGAATATTTGCTGTAGCTGTTGTATGACTGTAAACTTGGCATGTCATTGAGAAATATACTGGGAGGAAATCTAGAATTGAACAGTATGTTTTAGAATTGAACAGTATGTTTGATAGCAACTCAGAATGGAGCAAGAACAACTGAGCTCAGGTCATTTTCACTTCAGTTTTATAGCTCAATGCTTTTTGACACCAGTTATTTTGAATAGTAATAAAAATAAAAAATAAAGTACATATAGTTTCTAGTGTAAAAAAATGAGAAAATCTTGCTCGGGGCATTCTGATATCTCAGAGAACGAGATTCCTGGGGCCATTGCCTACAGTGTGTTTCTTTTAAAGGAAGGTTACTGAGGGTATGCTGTGACCAGAAAAAAAAAACTAGGGAAAGTTCACGGTAATGGCAGCTGGGGAGAGGAACGTTGTTTGGACTGCACCGAAATTACATTATGTGTCTTTGCAAGTGCAAGATTACCTTAAGAACAGTCATAGGTTTTGGTGAAACTATTCAAAGTTGAATAACAGAAGAGACAGGATGCTCTTTTTCTGTTCTGAATCACTATAAAAAGCCTTCCCTTTGCTGGCTGTCGTAGTTCGGAGTGTTCCAACAGAGCACCAAAGGCCAAACAAAAACACTTACTTGACCTCTCAAGGGAATCTTCCTAGGCTGAGCGTTCTCCATGAACTCCTCTGCTCTGTGTAACAGAGCTTCCACTGTACGACTGAGTGGATTGAGTCACACAGAATTACTTTCTTATGCAATAGTGTTAATCAATGTGGCTGCACCGCTCTTGGTAAAGCCAAGGAGTGACTACCAACTTTGAAAACGCAGGCCACTATTGCAAAAATCTTACTATTTAAAAATTCTTATCTCCTTATGCCACCCTAGCCTACAGTTAGCCTCTTTACTGTGAGAAAATTACGATGAGGTTGGCAGCCCCTAGCCTGTAAAAAGTAAAAATAAGGGATTGGAGGAAAGCAAAGATATGGTGCCAGGGTCCCACGCACAGAACGAAGGGATGAGGGTGGCCGAGCAGCAGCCGCCACGCAGGAGTAGCCTAGCGCGGACTGGGGAGGGCGGTCAGACCCGGGATTGCCGAGGTGAGTGCCTTCCCTCACAGGCCCGCTGCGTGCTTCACTAGGAACTGCAGAGCCCGGGCCTGGCCTGGGCCCTGCTGTGCTCGAAAGAAATGCACTGACAGGAGTAGAAGTTCCCCCTTGTGAAAGGGGAACTTCTCCAGCTGATTCCTAAGACAGATGAACAGGGTTCCTGCTTTGCGGTTTATGGTGGGTATTTAGATTTCTATCATTAAACCTCCTATATTATCGATGAAAAAAGGAATATCACAGTGAAAAAGTGGCAAAGGTACAAAATTCTGCTAGCAAGAATTATATCGCTCACAGTTAGAAAGAATACTAAGACAAAAATAAACTTGTAACTGGCATTTTCTTTCATTTGCAGTTGAATAAAAATTGAGGTAAAAGAGCTGTCCTAAACTGGAACTGCAACAGGAAGGCTGAGAGCTACAGGGACAAAGATGGTCTTCACAACAGGTTTGTGAAGAAGGAATTCTCCTCTTTCCCCCCACCATAACTTCAAAAAATGAAACTGTTTCTATATATATATATTCCACAAAGTCAACATATTTCCAGAGCCCAAAGCATCACACCTGTTCAGATATGCTAATTCATCAGTGAGCACCGAGTGCTTGCCAATATTAGATCACATTGAAACAAGTCTGCTTTTAAGTATTCAATCAATGGATCACGATACACAGATAAATTAAAACTGCAAGCTAGATTCCCTGATCTCTGTGTGCTGCTCAGGCGGTTTAAGGCTCTGATCTTAACTGGGAAGATAAGAATTCCCCGGAGGCTGGCTGACCTGTGGTGGGTGGCTAGGGAGCCAAATATTGTTATCAGTTCCAGTGTAGATCAAGTCAGGGAATTGGGAGGCTGTAATCAGACCCCTTGATAAGTTCTCCCATTTTCTTGCATCAAACAGTTCTCAATGTCATTGCAGATGGACTAGTTTTATGTTTTCTCTTTTTCAGTCTTAACATAACCATAACCTTTTAATCCCTGACAATAGCAGACTTCTGAAAAAGTAAAAAAAAAAGAAAAAAAGAATCTGATAAACACTGAAAGTCAGTAACCCCACCTTTAACTTTTTTCATTTAAGAATCAGAGTCTTGGCCATAGATGTGCAGTCCCCCATGCAGTCTAGGTCTCAGGCATTTTTGCTACTGTTCAGCAAGCCAGTGCGGACTGAAACATCTGAAGAAGATGGGCTGTTGTGGTCATCAAGCTGCGCATTCCCCTAGCAGCTCTTGTACGAATTCATCCGCTCAGCCCACTGACTGGCTACGGCACGTGGTACAGCTTTCACTGTAAAACAGGTATTTCTCACAGAGTGGGCGGACAGCCACGTGGAAACGGCCACCCTGCAGATCGAGAGCAGTGGTCTGTGAGAGGGCATCTGGGGACAGAGGATGAGAGAAAGGTAGCTCTGTTTTTGTCACGAAGGACGGTCACTTTTAATAAAGGACTGCTTTTAAAACAAGGACAAGCCTTAGAACTTCCCTTTGTGTGGGTCTCAGGAAATACCAGCAGTAAAACCTTTTCCTTTATACTGTGTATTCTTAGTGTCCCACCTTAGGGAACGGTGTAAGAAAGGACACAGCTTTTGCCATTGCGATCAGTAAAAGGACCTTTACCTTCAGTGGAGCAGTGGGAGAGCTTCAGTCACGCTGTCATGAAATAGCCTGGAGCAGGAACCAGCTTCACCTTCTTGTTTGTTTGGCTTTGGTTTTTTTAAAGTAGTCTTTTAGATTGGTGTAATCGGATTCACAGCCTCTTACGGAGGCTGTATTTTTCCTTTAGATGTTATTCTGAGAAGATAAGGTTGTGAAGACCTGCCTTTTTTTAATATTCAGTTTCAGAAAGGGCAGTGCACAAAGCCTGCGTTTCTTGCTGTTAAGCCGGTACTCAGGTACCATTTTCGGCGGTTGGTAAGTAAGGGCTGTTACATTCAGAAGCAGAAGAAAAAAAAATGCCAAATCAATATTCTTTATTCACGTGCAAGCTGAGCTAGCGCAAATGGTTTAAGTGTTTAATAACTACCCCAAAAGGCAGGAGGCATGTGTCCTTACAAATTGCAAAGAACTCAAAAGGAGGCTGGGTTGGCTCTATCCTGTGCGTCCTCTGATGTCGGCATATGGCTGTGCAGGATTCACGTACCTTTCCAGCAAGAACTGCTGAAATGTACCTACTTAAAATGTAAGGCTTTACAGCAAAGCATCTGCTACTGCAGCATGCAAAAAAATTGTTAACCCAAGACAAGGGTTGTTCTAGGAATAGTAAGATGGGCAAGGAACTAATTGAACGGAAGAGGGAAATAGATTAGGCTGAAAAGGAATTACTAATGATGTTTTGGAATGGCACCTTATTTAATATTTTCATTAATGACAGTACCAAAAAAAGCATAAACTAATGGAATTTGAACATATATTTGAAACCAGGACAAAGTTGACTGCAATATCAAACAAAGGACTAGAAATTTACATAGGAAGAATTTAATGATGTGAAGTCTGAAGTAATAAAAGCACCAGGAAATCAATAAGTGTAAAGTCATGTGTTTGAGAACCAAGTTATTTTGCTGAAAACAAGGTGGTCCTCTGGTTAAAAAAAAAACCACAGGAGGAAAAGGTTAGTAACAGCTTCTACTTCCTAGAGTCATAAGCAGTAAGAGAATAGTAGCGACAGCACTCCTACTGCAATACTGCTTTCAAAAAATGCTCACAGATATAACAGAAAGTGAATTTCCACCGCGCAGGTTTCCCCAGTACCAACGCATATAATTTCTGCAGCTTTTTTAGAACCACGATGTGCAACTGGACAGAGAGAAATGACCCACTGTTATTGGAGAAGGCTAAGGACACACCTGTGCCGAACAACCTAACACAGTGAAAAAATCCCAATGGTTTCTGAGTAAATGAAAGCTAAAATTACCTAGCTTTTTGAGGCTGAGGGTCACGCTCAGACAAGCAGCAATACAGCTACACAGAGCCCAGGACTAAGAAGTCTTATCTGAAGTAGCTTAGGCAAGATTTGTGCCTGTTTGCCTTGGCATAACGAAGAACTGCTGGCTGCCTGTGGAAAGTTTTGCAGCCGTTCCTGAGAGCTGCCCTTGAGCAGCTGACTGTCAAGACGTACGCGCAAAGCCACGCCCTTCTCTCTGAGGCGGGCGGCTGCCGCTGTCGGTACTGCCGGCACAGACACGGCACGGCACTGGGCGATGGTCTTGCTTCACAAGACTCGGGAGCAGATCGGCAAATAATACTACAAGGTGCTGGTGTGTCTCGCGATTCCACATTGCGGTCATTATCGTAAGGATTCTTCACTAAGCATTTATCAAGTGAGGTGAAAGATTTTATCAAAATGAGTGTCTCTGATTTCCCTCTGTAAGTCAGAAGACCTCAAAGCACTTGACAGCAGCAGCACACGTGAGTTGAAATGCGAAGTGAGTTGCAGCTATCATGGGAGTAAACAGCAGGTGCAAGGCGGATTTTCAATTTTCTTTGGCAAGTCTGAAAGTTTGCGTGCTTGGATCCATACCTGCAGACATTTATTTGCTAAGGAAGAAGCTTGAGAGCTTCTGCTGGTTTTTCTTTAGCCCATATCTTGAAGCTGTGATAGATGGAAGATTGCTGGACTTTGATTCCCAGCCAGACAATAGAGCAAATGAACATTTTCATCAAAGGGACCAAGTCCCTACAAATTAAGTTAAAACAGAAGATTACTGCAAATAGCTTAAAGCTATTGCTTTCTTCAGTAATATTTATACCGAATATATATGCATGAAGGGGAGAGCTACAGGCATGCCGCTCTGAGGTACAACTGGGACTAGAAAATTCATTCTTCAGGCAGCTGTACGTCACCAGTGACTGTCAGTGCAAGCTGCTTAAAGGGGTATCTTAGCACGGTGTTATCTTCCTCATATTTCAAGCAATTTTATTAATCAAAGTCAAATTCAACTTCCTGAAAAAGCCAAACAGATCTCAAAGGGTCTGTCTTAAAATTCTGGGAAGTTCTCAGACCCACAGCCAGGCCAGCGCAGCTGGCTGAATACCAAGATTATTCCATAAGAAACCCCTCTCCCCCAGCAGCGCTTCAACAGCATTTTCGATTAATAAGCTGAAACAAGTTTGTTTTACAGGTTTCCAAAAGATAACTCTGCTTAAGGAACATACTATTTATATCTTCGAAACAGAAAGAAAACATAAGGATTTAACATTTTGGCAAGACCTACTTTGCAACGAGAGGAGCAAGTAAAACCTAGACCTCTTGTGACAGTTCTGTGAAATTTGCCACAAAGCCCCAAGGAGAAAGAGCTGCCAGACCTTGGCTCAAGGAATCCCGAGAACGTCGTTATTTGTGTTGCAGAAAGCCAATGTTTTTTCACCTGTCAGAGCACTTATAGTAGAGCTGGACTAGAAATTGAGCTGAAATCTATACACCAGCTGCACGACTAACACAAAACGATTTCAACGCTCTTGAGAACCACTTCAGTACCGGCCACAGGAGGACAAAGGTTCCTCTTTATATTTACTTACCCTTCCCAGCAATATCACCTCTGGGCTCTTCACAAGAAACCTGCATATTTCTGATGTTGGTATTACCTTTATTTCTTCCAGGCTCAGGGATGTTACATCTGTAATGACTATTCCATGAAAAGTGAAAACTGGAAAAGCGATAGCATACGCTGAGGAAGAACAAGGCAGTAAATCTGGAGTCTCTTCTAATCTAATAACATAGGCAAATACTGAAAGACTGAGAGCAGAAAAAGATACTGTGATTTACATATTCATTAAATAATTTGTATAATCAAAAGATTTAAAAGGTCATTACTGGAACACCTGCCTGTTAACAGATGTAGAAGAACGAAGGCCAAAGAACACAGTTTTTGTAGAGATGTTGATAGATAAGCAGTTGGCAGATCTGCAGGTACCTGCTGCGGCAGCAGTAGCCTTTTTGGCTCAGGCTGCTGTTGTGGAAAAGGTAAATCTTCTGGAATTCATGAATCCATACACATACTGACTTCCCTGTTGCAAAGCCTGACAGTTGTTCATTAAGAATTTGATTGCTATTAAATATCAATATTCTGGCTAAATAAGCTTTTATACAGTAGGGAAGTTTTATGCACTAAGGTCAAGTATGAATTTGATGTAAAGCAGGGTGAAGGTAGCCCATTGCGCTTGACAGAGCAGATGCTAGGAAAAAATCTCACAATCTCTTGCCACCAAAAGAAAACCAGCACAGCACATGCCTGTTTAGATAGATGGGGGTACAGCGCTGTGCACACACCTTAATCGAGACTGTGGAATCTCTCTTAATCTGGCTAAATGTGCTAATTTCCTTTCCAGTGCCGCCCAGTAACATCAGAGACCTCAGTACGCCATTTGCCTGGACACATGGTGAGAATAACCTCACTTGACTGTAGATAACCAAGCGTCCGATGTCCAGGTCTAAGCTGGTCACCGTGTGCTACTTTTAGCCTGTGGCTGAATCCTTTTCTGGGAATTCCTGTTACATCTCCTTCTAAAACAGACAAAAGTCTGGCATTATGAGCTGTGCTGGTTTTGGCTGGGGTAGGTAATTTTCTTCACAGTAGCTCATATGGGACTTTGTTTTAGATTTGCGCTGGAAACAGTGTTGATAACACAGGGGTGGTTTTTTTCCTGCTGAGCAGGTCTTACACAGCATCAAGGCCTTTCCTGTCCCTCACCCCACCCCACCAGTGAGTGGGCTGGGGGTGCACAAGGAGCTGGGAGGGGACACAGCCGGGACAGCTGGCCCCAGCTGACCCAAGGGATGTCCCACACCATGTGACATCATGCTCAGCATATGAAGCTGGGTTGGTGGGGGGCTGCTGCTCGGGGACCAGCAGGGCATTGGTATGTTGGTAGTAGGCAGTTGTTTTCATTTGCACCACTTGTCTGTCTCGGGTTTTATTTTCCTCTCCCAATTATTTTTGTTTTCCTTACAATTTTGAATTTTATTTTGTTTAAATTATTAAACTGTTTTTATCTCAACCCACAAGCTTCTCACTTTTACCCTTCTGATTGTCTCCCCCATCCCACTGTGGGGGAGTGAGAGAGCAGCTGTGTGGGGCTTAGTTGCCAGCAGGAGTTAAACCCCACCGTGAGCTTAGAGATATCGCAGTTAAGGCAAAATAACATTCTGCAATCAGCATTCTATTACTCGTCTTAGGAGAGCATCCGGTTGCATTAAGAAAATGAAATAAGTGGCTTACATGTCTGCATTATCTGCATCATTAGTGTGAACTTATAAAAAAGCTAAATATAAAACAATTTAACTTATGTATTAGTTAAGTATATGTTTAATAGCTAGGGCAGTTCCCCTCCAGTACACTTGTTACAGAATCATGCAAATATTCAAGCTGGGAGGAAGCTCAGGAGATAATCTGGCCCCAGCCCCGGCTCAGGCAGGGCTGACTTCAAGATTACGACATGACGGTCAGGGCCCTGCCAGTCAAGCTCTGCACATCTCCACGGATGGATGTTCCACAGCCTTTCTGAGCAACCTCTTCCCAGTCCATTTACAGTTTCAATTCACTCTCACAATGAAAATTTTTTTCCTTCTGTCCAACAAGAACTTCTCTTGTTGCCAGTCATCTCTTGCCTCAGGTGTACCTCTCAGAAAGGCCTTTTCTTAGATCCTCGTCCAGACAGGTGAAGACAGCAGCAAGATTGCCCTTCCACGCTCGCCTGTGCTGGTGCACAGGATTAGTCCATTACGGGTAGAAGGGCATGTGTCTTTGTTGAACACCATGAGACTTGTTGATCCTTAAGTTCAGCTTGTCAGGATGCCATTGAATGGGACAACCCCACCCCTCGGTGTATCAGCCGTTGCCCCCAAGTCGGTGTCACCTGCCAACAGACTAAAGGTGCATTTCATCCCATCACCCAAGCTTTTAATAAAAATATTAAATGGTATTGGCAACAGCGGCTGCCCTGAGGAATGTCACTAGTGACCGGCTTTCAATCCAACGTTGCAGCATCATTATTCTTCAAGCCTGATGGTCCGGCCAGTTTCCCACCCACCTGCCGAGCCCACCCACCCAGGCCACCTCTCTCCAGTGTGGCTATAAGGATACTGGATAAGCCTGTGTAAAAGTCTTTGCTAAGGATAGGAAAGGCAACATTCTTTGCTCGCTCTTCTCTCACAAAAGGAGGGAAATCAGGCTGGTTAGGCAGAGTTTGCCCCTGGTGGATTCCTGATGGCTATTCTTGATCCCCATTCTGTCCTTCACGTGTCTTAATGAAATTCATTTTGTAACCTCTAGGAATATGCTCGATAGCCTTCCCTGGGATGGAGATTATGTGCTACCTCAATGGCAAAGTATATAAGATACAATTATTATTTGTTTTATAAAAACAAAGATACTGATTTTACATCCCAGCCAAATAAGATGTTTTTGTACAGAATAACCTCTTTACAGCTGTTTGAAAAATCTTTACTATTACATGATTTCTATACACACTTTTATACATTTTGCCTGCTTTAAATGTACAGAATAACAGAAAACGAGCTTTAAGTATTAATAAGTTTACAAGATAATATTTTTTAAAAAGCAATACATCTTCCTTCCTTTCATTTCCACGACAAACGCTTCCGTGTGGTTAAGGATTCAAAAATTCATCCAAAGATTTCAGAGATAATTCACACAGGATTCTGAAACGGCATAAAACAGTGCGTAACAGGGTTAGATATGTTAAATGCTAAATCAGTCCTCGACTATCTGAGTACAGCTACCGCACAATTTCTCTGACCAGTTATTGCATATTAGTTTAAGTATTAAATATGCCTCTACAAATTACTTTTGAAATAACTGGGGTTTTTTCTTTCAACTTTTCCATTTTTCTGCTCATCATCTCTAGCCATAGTGTAATCTACAGCAAACCAGCTTAAATTACTATGTCAATTCAAGCACATTTTTTAATATTTCATCATCTATTTAAACAACCCACTCATTTTCTTCACAGCATTTTTACTCTCTTTTCAAACATCAATAGCCAAATCCTTTACCAATAGTTCATACTAAGGCCACTTGTCATTATCTTACTTTCTTCCTCTCTCCCTCATTCTTCACTCTTCATAATTTTCCTCCTCGCCTGTGGCAATTTTTTTCCAAGGATTTATCCTTATTAGCAGCTGCCACCTTCAGCGGCATGCACACCCACCGTGGTCCCTCTCTGACTCCCTTTCGTCTCACGCTACTCCCTAAACAATCAAAGGTCAGCTCTGAAATTTCCATTTGGCAGGCCCCTTTTCTTTTCTTGCATTCCCTGACAAGGTCACTCACCTAGCCTTCGTAGCTGCATTCTCACGCAACTACTTCTAACGCTGCTCTAAAATATCCTCAAAAGAAAAATGGGCACTTTGCTCTTCTGTCAAAACATTATTTCACTCTTAACCACTCTAAACTCTATCCTTCTGGTTACTTTTGTAAAAGGTTCCACCACCTGTATTTCTCAAGCATTTTTTTCTCCATATTTTTATTATTATTAGTCTAGACTGATCCCCCACGTAGGCAAGGTTAGTCAGCCATGAATCACGATGAGTTAGGGCATTCGTCAGGAGACACCAAGACCTGAAATACAAGAGGCAGCAGCTCTGCATTTTCACACCAGTGTATCGGGTGTTAGGGCTCCCTGGACTCAGACCACCACGGGTGTGTCACCTGCCCCTCTTTGTAGAGCTCTATCTGCTAAGCCTGGATGGAACTCATCAAAATAAGCTAGTATTATAATGTAAAATTAGTATAATTAGTTAAGCACTGTGGTTGTAGACACAACGCTACTTTGTATAAATTTTATCTTGTTGCAGTTTAAGACTAATAAAACAGTAGCTCTGTACCGTTGGGCCATGTACCAGCAGCACGTGGGACAACAAGCCGTCATTCAAACAACTGCGCGCCTCCCCAGCCAGGCAAATAAACGCCAGCCCGTTTTACCAGGTATCTTTCTGGCGAGCTCTCAGATAGGTGGCAGACAAATCATGCACAAATTTATATCACCAAACAGTTCAAGAATCATTATTTACAGATGCAAGGAGAGGGCAATGAAGAGTTTGGGAAGCTAGCTAAATGATAATCCTAAAGAAATATCTTTCAGCACAGCCACTAGCTAAATTTAAATTCTAATACCCATATATTAAAATGCTAATTAAAGTAAATACGAAATATTAAGTCAAAGGTAATATTCTACAGCACATTTGTTTTTATAGAGCATGGAACATTTTTCTCTAGCCTCCAAATCACTGCCTTGACAGCTTTATTTGCATTTTTTCTTTTTTTTTTGCTAGGCATAAATATTTGCATTTTATAAACTAAACTAATGCGTGTGCCATTACTCTTGAGGAAATCCTCTCAATATACAATATATTGTCCAGAATTTTTAAGTGCACTGAACAGCATTTTAAAAATAATAGACCCACAGGGCCATCTTAAACTGCTAACTCAGCTGAAGAGGAAAAACTAAATTACAGCGAAAAGTTTTGCTTCTGAATTAGTGCAACGATTCCTTGTTTAAGGGCAGCGCTTTAATTACTACACCAGACAGCATTTTTACTCTTTTTCTTCTTTGCTAATATGTAACAGATGACTTCTAAGTCTAAATTTAAGATGCTGGCACAGAATGCCAAGTCTCTTGGGAAATTAAAGAATGTCACTATCTCCTGGTATACCTGGGTATTAAATAAAATAATCCTTCAAGGACTTATTACGAGATGATGCATTCAGAAGCAAAAAGTAATACTACCATTAAATATGAGTTAAAAAACCAGTAATATATTTTAGCACGCATCAGCGCAGCACTCTGTTATAAGATTGTGCTCGAATTAATGATCAGAGATGGTGCTTGTAGCATACCATAACTAAAATTTGGGGGTTTGGTAAGCAAAGTAGGATGATAAAGCAGTTGACAAACAACGGGGCACATTTCAGTGGCTATAAGCACATTTTAGCTATGCATTAGCTCACTGGCACCAGAGCACTACAAATGGTGTGTCAGAAGCCACTAGAGGCCCACCCCGCTCCAACATTATGTCTATCTGCGGAAGTGCAAACACGCTTTAAATTAGTCAAGGAAAACTTAATCAAGGAAGAACTTCCTCCTAACCTTTTTTCAGCATGAACTCTTTTACCCTTCTGGACAGAAAAAATCCCCAACATACCTGTACAAATACAAATCCTCCCAAATTCTGCAAAGCTCTGTGATAGCTTCTGCATTTGGTTATCATATTGCAATTCTGATTTTTGTTAAAAATACTTCCCGTCATCATGTTCATCTTCCTAATCTTTTAGTTTTTATCTGCGACTGCCTCTTGGTTTTGTATTATACAAGAGTAGCCATTCATATATCATGAAATTAAAACACTGTGTAGCATCTGATGTTCTTCATCTGCCCTGACTTCTAGGTTGATTTGCCCTGCTCACTGGGCAGAGATTATCATATAGATTCATAAAGCAATTATCTGTGTTCTTACTGAAATTTATAGTCAGTAGTGCACTCAGGGGGCAGCAATTATTCATTTTAATGTGCCTATTTATTTAATCATGTTAAGATTTGCTTTAATTTCTCAGCCTTTTCTACTGTCTTGATCAAAAGAAGTGCAATCTGAATCACAATACTCTGCTGCTCACCTTTCTTTTCCAGATGTTCACTATTGTTTTTAAAAACATTCTAGCAGAACACTTGGCAACCCAACATTAAATGATTGCAGGGGGAAAAAAACTGGGTTTTGTTTATTTTTGTTTGATTTTGTTTCTAAGCTGGCTCCCAACCAGAAGACATTTGTTCACAGCCAAGCAACTAATTAAAACAATCTACCCAGGAAGCAGAGTCATGTTGAGTTTTAGAAGTCCAATCATGTAGTGATTTTTTGTTTTTTAATAAGATATTTTTTGTTTACCAATTTTATGTCACATGAGCACAGTGTCCTCTGTGAAAACCACTCAAAGTCCTGACAGCAACATTTCTGTTTTATATTTACTTGTGTCAGACAGGAAATGGAAGTGAAGGGTGCGCTGGTTTTGACTTTTTTTTCCCTTTTTGTTTTTAAAAAAATCATCTCATTTTTGATGGTACATAACGGCTTGTATGTATCATAAAACTTTCTGGTCTAGCTCTTAAGATGAGATATCTCTTTAAAGAGAGTTACATAATACCTTTTTGCTCTGATATAATAGTAGATTTAAAAGAATGAATGCATATTTTGTTACCAACAACACAGCTACTCTCTTGTATTGCCCTGAATATCAGGCTTTTTTTTTTTCCTGGAAAAATTCAATTGACCTTCTGCGCTTCTGAACCAATTCCAAATGGGTATTGACTGTACAGCCCTCACAAGGTTCTACCACTGCCAGAACAATTAGTGTTGCTGTTGAGCTTCTTGATACAACTCAAGTGCAAACTCTAAGGATTTCAAGTACCATCATAGGAAAGGGATATAGCCCATGTGGCCTCCTCAATAAACAATCTTATTTTTCACGCAGTGGCATCTCATGACGTTAGTATTGGCTTTAAACCAGTGACACCAATTCACTCACAGCAAGGCTGCAAAGGTCTGTGTCTAAGTCATTTCAGTGCTAGAGCACACCACGCCTCCGGCCAGTGATCCACCAGAGCAGCGGGCTGTGGAAGCGAGCTTAAGTCTGAAGGGCCATGCAGGAAACTGCTGAGTAAAACAACGTAGGGGTCTTTTTGTTTTCTCTTGCTTTTTAATTTAAAGTCTTTCTACTCTACATCCATTAAACAACTGAACAGTAAGGATCATCAATCTGAAGAATTAAAGATTGCAAGGGCCTCTGCATGATCAGGGCACTGTGGTGCATTAACAACTTCCTCAGTACTTTTTGACAAATGTCCATAACCAGAGTCCGTACTTTTTGATGTCTGCTTTGCATGTTTTATAATTCCACTGGCAGTTCAGTAACTGGGCAGAAATCAAACATTAGCAAATTTTTAGATTTAAGCAAGTTTGAGACACTTATGGCTAAAGCATTCATCATGACTGTCTATCTTAGGCAGGTCTGAAATAAAGGATTGCAAATACAATGTAGCCAATCACTCTTAAGAAACTTATCCCAAAAAATCTAAAGGTCAACCAGATATGAAACTGATATCCCCAAAAAAGAGCAAAATAAAATCACCTGGAAAATCACCTGGAAAGGTCTTAAAGTCATTGCTATATTCAGTTAAATTTTTTACCATCTGCATAGGTATGGGTTCATATGCCTAATACCGAAACGTGGGAGAAAAATCTTCTAGTAATAAGAAACAGTAAATACACTACTTGCTTTGTTCTACACCTGCTGCTAACAGAACTGAATTTCAGAACTGAATCCTGCAATATACAGGATCAGGTCATAACATATTCAAATTAAATGCAAAAAGCCAAACGAAATATGTAAAGATTGCAATCACGGCAAATGTATGGGCAGGAAATTTAATAATGTGCCAGGGTCAATACCTCACAATTTTTTCTACCCACTATTTCAAACCTTGCAATCATTCAGAATGCTCTGTGTAATTTAAGTACAAACCACAGCCAGTTATTGCAGAGAGGGTATGGGAGAGGTTAGTGCTCATCTCCCACAGCACATTTACCTTTCAGTGCTGCTAGATTCTTCTGTGGCAGCATCCTTGCATGTTATCAGCTTCCTTTGAATGGCAGGTGCAATATCCTTTAGAAGTGAAGTTTTGTGCTTACCTATTTGAAACAAATTGTGTTGAAAAGTTGGACACAAATAACGACTTATCAAAAAAACCCTGCATATTTTCATCAAAACTTTTTAACACAAAAGACTGTTTAATGAAAAACTAGATATTAAATTAGATTTTCACTGTCCTGGATTAATTACTGTGTATCTCAGCAAATCATAATATAGAGGTGGATCCCAGGAGTTAGCAGACAGTGGTATTTTTAAACTCACTACTCATAGATTGAAAGCCCAAAGCTTAACAACATAACTTACAAGTGATATAACCTTGAATCCTGTAGAAAAATGGTAACTTATGAGAATGAGGAAAAGTGCCTGCTGAATTGTATAAGAACTCAGCTTTCAAAATATAGCATGTAAAAAATGGAAAGAAAAAAAACGGATAAAAGCTGTTTGACTGACCTTTAATTATACTCACAATGCAGACAGTAGCTGTTAGACTAAAAATCCCTTCAATTTCTTTAGAGATAATGCATTCCATTAGTTTATTTAAAAAGGACCTACGGAAAAAATAGAGCAAAAAGACATTAGAAATCACGTTTCTTTCAAAATAGAACTGAACACAAGTTTGTGATTATGCTACCCTGCCACCATCGCTTCGAAGATACCACACAGGGCAGAACAGTGGTTGTTGGGTAACTGAAGGGTCTATGCTGCTTGTGGAACGGAGAGTATCTGAGTTAGCAAAATGGTAAATTGCTTGGGAAGAAAATAAGAAGCTTGCACACAGAATAAGTAGCTGTTAAGGGACATGAAGAGCTCGTGGACTACTTTGGGAAAGTCAATCCATTAAAAAAAATACTGGTTCTACTGGAATCTAACTCACATAATTTGTACTGAAATTTCTAACTTCAATGTCTACTGAAGTTTAAAAAAATACGTTATATGACCCCAATGGTTTGTTAGTAACTACTCATGTGCTTAAAACTATTACGACTTGTAGCCTGATTAGAAACTGGAGTTTAGTTAGCACTTTGGTCTAAAATGCATATCATAAAAATTATGGGTTTCCAATTAGAAAACAGTGAAGAATGCTTATAACTAAATACAGCCCCCAAAACACTTCCAAACTACATTTTAGATACTGAAAGTATGGACGGACTAACAGAATCAAAAAAACTCTTTATTGTAAAGTGTGAGATACATACTAACTCTATGTATATCTTAAGAGACTCAATTTTATCAAGAGATGGTGCTATTACCAGCAAACTTTAGAGGTGTTTTGGGACATATATTAAGTTAATAAAAATGAAACAAGGAAGTCAAAGAAGAGGCCTAGCAACCAAACTAAACTGCAGTATGGAATAAGGCAATACTACAGAATGAAACCACTAATTAGTCATCAGTGTTCACGGTAACAAATTAAACTCAGAAACAATTCACAGAAACAGAGAAAATTAAAAGAACAAGAGGGGTAAAGCAGGAGATGGACAAGATCTGTAACCCTCATACTCCTCAGAAGGCAAAGCTAAATGCTCTGTGAAGAACTGAAGGGGAAGCTGAGACCAGTAGATGCAATACATTTCCCTAAAATATTTCAAAATACCTTTAGTAACATTATTATCTGTTACCAAAACTGAACATCATAAATACCCAGTTCTGACTTTAATTGTTCTTGGGGCTTTTATTGTGCTAAGATATCAAAATGAAGTATGCAGTTAAGAAAAGAACAAATCTCCACTAGTGATTCAGTAAATAAGCTTTGTAGAGGCTCAAATATTGCTTCAAAGAGCTGGGAAAGATGAGGTATTGAATGATTTACTACTGGCTCTGATTGCGGCCTGTCAATACAGATGAGTAAAAGGAAACAGCCTTAAAAGTAGTCTCAATCCTGAGACACCAGTGGAACTAGATGTAATTTATCTCCTGACTTAGATGATCTTTGCACCAAAAAGGTAAATACTAGAAGGTAGACACATGCTTATCAAAGTACTCATAGAAACGACCTGGTCCAAACTAGCAGTTTGTCAAGAACAGACAAGATTCTCCTTGACCACTACAAGAAAAGGCTTCAGAGGAATTATTTAACTTCTGCATCTCTTTTCAAAGGAGGTGTGTAAAATAATTGTGTTTCACTAAAAGAGAACACTTTGGTGGACAGCTGCTGCCTCACAGAAGATGATGATTTGCGTTAGGAAACCAAAAAAGGACTCCCTGGAGTCCCTTGTTTTGCAAGTTCAACTAGAACTACAGAAGGACTGAGAAGGAAAAAAGAAAAAGCCTCATGACAGCAGAGACAGGGATATTCAGTGCCTGTCAGAGGAGGAGTTAGCTGTGATAAGCCATGGAGAATGACAGGACTTCTGAGGAATACACGTTAGCCCCTTGATCATTCCGAATAGCTCTAGTGTGTATAGTCATGACAATAAAACTTGAATATGAACAAACTAAGCAAAGGAAGATAATGAAATCCACTTGTGACAATTTTAGAAGATATTCAGGGTACCCACCAAATATAGCAAAGAAAAATGCCCAGTTTAAGTCTTAAAAAAAAAAAACAACAACAAAAAACCCAAAAACAAAACAAAAAAATCCAAAAAGGACGCAACCCTACTTTTGGGGCTTTTAGGACTCTGATACTTTAAATCTATTTTGAATTTTGTGATTTTAATACAGCTATAGTACATTTGCCACCTCACTGCACATGTCCAATTAAAGGATTAATGCTATTTCTGGTAAATCACAGAAATATTTTACCTCATCCAAATACCTCTATATTGGGGGGACTAATGTTTGTAAGTATCTTATGAAAGCAGCAAGCCCAGATGTGTGATTAACAAACTGATTTAGATGAACAGTCTTGTAAATAAGAAACACTCTTAGAAGCAGTAAAGAAATGGAGCCAACCTCCCCAGTCAATACCTAGAAGGAATATCTCAGGGGAAATATATGCGGGTAGTGCAGGTAAATTTAGTAAGCACCTAGTTCCTCACAATTTATTTGAATTTAGAAATTAAAACATTATTGACAACGTATAAGCTGTCTTACATTACCCATAACCTTGGAGAAATTAATGTTGAAACATGTACCTGACAACATTAATTGACTTCACAATTATGGCCATTAGACTGCTTGAAAGAGGCGGAAGGTCTGAAATAGTTGTTGGTATAGTCAAGTCTTTTTCACTGGAAGCCTAAAAAACAAAAATGTCAACAACTGTTGTAGATCACAAAATACATGTATGCAGAAAACGTCAAAGCAAATTATATTTCATTAATTACACTAACCAAGACCTATTCTTAAATAATTAGACGAAACATTCACATGTGTTCTTTGAACAGCCTTAATCCAACTGTGTTGTGTCCAGATATACAAAACAAATTTAAATTAGAAAGGCTAAACCTAAAACAAATAAACAGTATTTGTACCAAGGCAAATATTCTCCACATTTGTTCTGAATAGAAGTTTCATTTAACTACATTGTTGGTCACTGTTTATAAAGGTACAGCCTACTACTACTTTCCAAAGAAACTGAGATCAGCTATTTGGAACACCTCTAAACAAAAACCAGAACCACAAAAAAAAACCAGGCATGGTATGAAAATGGATCTGTACTGAAGCAGAGAAGGCCTAAGTGATCAGTGCCAAGCAAGACATCAGCCTGCTCTGGAACAGGGTTGCAGAACCTTATGGGACAGTTCCAAGAATAGGGCACTGGAGTCTTCCAGAAATCAGTGGGTTGCTTCTTAAGTTCCCTAATGCTAGTGAGACAAAATGAGGTAGTTTTAGAGCAACCTCCCTTCCTCTTCCTTCCCCTGAGCTTTTATTGCCGAGCACAGCACCGTGTGGTATGGAATATGCCTTTGGTCCTTTTGGGTCAACTGTCTCGGCTGTGCCCCCTCCCAGCCTCTTGACCACCCACAGTATGCTTACTGCTTTTTAGGGCACGAGGTGAAGGAAAGAGAGAAAGCCTTGACACACTGCAAGCACAGTTCAGCAGCAGCCAAAACTAACTGCTGTGCCCTCGACGCTGTTTTAGCTACAGACACAAACCACAGCATCATAGGGACCACTGTGAAGAAAGCTAACTCCTTCCCAACCAGAGCCAGCACAAATACACATGGAGAAAACATCTCAAAAACCATGCTGTTTTTCTGAGAGACAACATCTCAAAAACACTGACTAATTTCTAAATTCTTCTGTCAGAGGCAGAGAGTGGACTAGGTATCAGGACAACTCTGTTCTTACATGGCTGTATTCAAAAATCTGAGCGATGTACCGTAATATGAAATTTTGGCAAATAAAACTCCCCATTTGTTCCATGCCAACACACAAAATCTTTATCTGCAGTACTAAGATCACACTTTCTGAACATAGTTCTGTTGTTCCAACATAATGTTTAAAAAGCAGTAAGTGTAAAAAAAAAAAAAAGTCAGCATTAACTTTACCTCCTGTAGCACATGATTTGTCTCTGCTATTATTGCAGCCAGGAGAGTAGAAAGAACACCGTGGTGAACTGCTGGGCAAGACGAATGCCAGCACTGGGCTGCATGTATGAATTCTCCAAGGGGCATTTGAATAGAGTGAATCAACTAAAACCAAAGAAAAACAGATCAGTTTTTTCAGATTGCTTGAGTATAATGGAAATATTTCAGCAAGATTCTCTGCGAGGAAGTGCAGATCACACCTTGAAAGCTACTGAGGTATTCTAGTCACCTGGATCAGAGTCGGAATCAACAACACGCTTGGGAAATCTACTCATAAATTTGAGAGAGACAAATAAAACATTGGTTGTAACAAAAATAACTGAATGTTTTCCAGAAGTCCTGAAAAGCAGATCATCAAATTTTCCAGAATGCCCACCCATCTCACTACTCTCTAGTCTCTGCTATAACATACAAGAAGCTAACTTTTCTGTGAAGATAGGAGCTTTTGAAGAACTTTAGGACATCATACATATTTTGAAGCTGATATAATTCAAGCTGAAGTAAGTAAATAAATTAACAACAATTTCTCCTCCCTCTCAAGATCATTTAACTGCAGATTAATAACCTGAGTACTAGGGTAGTTCAGGATCATTGGTAACAGAATGCATTGCTCTCCAATTTACCAGTTTTTCTGTCATGATGAGATCAATAATGGATAAAAAAACCCCAATAGTAACAAGGAAACTTAGAAAATTTAATCAGATGTTGACTCAGGTAACAACCTCAAAGTAGCTAAGTATAACACGTTTGTGTAAAAAGCATGGATTCATCTACATATTAGGTAGCAATTTCAAGCGTTATATGATACCTGAATCCCTTCTTCCTGCTGTTTCTTGAGTCTACGTGCCACACATTCTAAAACTTTCTGGAAGATGGTCTGTACAGCATGGAAAAGATTTGCCACTTCATCTGTCTCAATACTCTGAGTTAAAGAAGCTTCAATAATTTCTTTCAGAGCACACAGTAACACTGGAGCACAAAAGCCACCTCTCTCTAGAGAACGAGATAAATACCACGGTATAAAAAATGTAATGAGATATCCTCCAGGTGCAAGCTTAGAATGAAACTCAGTTATATAACACAAACAGCTACAGTTTACAAGTGTAGATTATGTATTTAGTTTCCGAGTATCCTTAGCTGAAATTTTCATACACTTCAATATTTTAAATATAAATCCAGTGTTCCTTCTAATCCTCAAAGTACGGGGATTAAAACTGTAGATTTCCTCAGGAACTGAGCTCTAATTCTATCTGTACTGTAGACATGACTTTCCAAATGGGAGCCAAATTTAAACATTGCTACCATGCTGCCTCCTAAAGCATCCTGATATATATAGAGATATATATCTCTATATATAACACTTTACATATATATAAAACACCCTGAATTATACAGTAATAACTGGAATCTAAGAGCAAAGAAGAAACATTAGTTCTCAAGAGTGACAAGGTTTTGTGTTGGTTCTCTGCTTGTTTTCAATTTTCTGAAAAGCTGCTGTGACTTTTGACCATATTATTGGTACTAGCTAGTGTTAGCAGTAAACACCATTTTTTGAGAAACAGACTCCAAAATGCTAAAAGCAACAGTTCTGCTAATATAAGAAAAGTCAGCTAAGTATATATGGAGATGTTGATGTTAGTACAAAATATTGTACCTGTTTGTATAACTGAAAGAGCCATATCTAGAAATTGTGCTTGAAACGCAAGATTTCCAAGGCCAATCATTATGACATCTTTACATACTGTCAAGTAGGCCTAAAAAGGAGATGCAAAAGTATATGAGAAACAAAATTTATATAAAGTAACCATTCAGTAAAATCTAAAAATAATAAACCAATGAAGTCTTAAACAAATTGCCTTGAAAATTGGGTGCATCTACTTGCAGTTACTCGGTTCGCAACCTTTGAAAAGGAGGAGTTGCAAAGAGTTCTCCAAATGCTTCCACTGCCCTTTCTTCCAGTAAATACAGTTTCTCAAAGGGCAGTAAATCCTCTATCTTTTTCACTCAGGCTGAGCGCAGAGGGACTGGCACCTAACACTGACCAAGGCAGAATATGGCATCTCTACCTATCTTGAACAGCAAAATAAAAAGCAGCATACAAGAAGAGCTTTTTCCTAGACACACATGTTACATCCTAAACAGGTTATAATACTCATGTATAGATACAGAATTTTTAACCAGTCTATATATACATGAGCTGGGTTGTTCAAGGACGCTGACTGTAACTGAAGTCCAAGTCTTTCCTTTGACCAAAATCTGAAAGGACCTGTAGTTCAATGCTAAAATCCACCTTAGTTCAGTGATATGTCAGGGGACTGTAACAGAAGACAATGCAAAACGAGCTATAAAAAGCCCTCATGTTATATAATCAAATGCTTTCTGTGAAAGGCAAATGAAGACAAGTGGTAAGGGACAGTGTCCGTGACGACATGGGTTTGTGTCAGAGGGCCTGCCAGCCCCGCTCAACACATCAGTGGCCTAAAGAGAGCGGCCCCTCAGTGAATCCCTGCCCATAACAGCAAGTGCAGAATTAAGTAACAGACCAAGCAGAGACGGAAGGGTGAAATGGGAACGAATGGGGTATGTTGTAGGCAAAGTTATAGAGAAATATAAGTGGAAAAAGAAGAGACACCCTGGTCCCCTTGCATATAAAATAGTATTAAAGAAGCAACTGTAATTATTGTATATTATATGGAAATTCTGAGACAAACTAGGTCTGCTTTCAATGCCAGAAGTCATGAAATACACATTCTAAACAATTAAAAAGCACAATCAATACCTCATTCCAATAAAAAACAGTATACGAGGTGAGAAGCAAATAGGAGCTGCTTAACAAGCATGTGGCTTATTACAGGAGATGCAAGATGCCCGGATTCTCTTCTTGACTTCCAGACAAGTCACATCAGTCTTTACACCTCAGTTTCTTCTCTGGAAATAACGATGCAAATGGACTTTCAGATCTACTAGTAAAGATCATTGTGTTTCGTTATTGGCTAGTCAAGTAACATGTCAGATGGGTTTACAGGTGACAACTGCCTATCTTATTGCTTATCAATGAAGCTTCATTTTCTTTTTTCATTCAGACCTAGGTACTTGATTGTAACTATTCTGGTAATGCTGGTAAAGATTCCCTATTTTGTGTCTTGTCTTTCTACAAGCTTGATTCCTGTGCCTCCAAACTTTTGAAAAATAGCCACAGAAGAGTTATGCTATGCATACCCAATTTTTCATACAGGGAGAAGACAACAGCATATAAAACACACAAGAAACCTGTACAATGAACAACTACAACCCTTGTTTGAGTTTCCCATCTCTTTATACATTTCAAAAAGTCATTTGGCTGCAGCATCAGGGTTTAGTACAAGACTGACCTTATTCGATTCCCAGGTAACTCACATCCTACCTCTCTGCTGACTGCAAAAGATATGGGACTTGGGACTCAGGGCTAGAATGAAGCACACTGAATGCTTCAGGGTATAATTTTACCTATTTCTTTTGGGAAGGCAGGAAGGAAAGAAAGGAAGAAAGGAAGGAAGGAAGGAAGGAAGGAAGCAAGCAAGCAAACACGATTAGATCTAAATCCTCTCTCATAATTACACCACCTTCCTGATCCTCGAAAGTCATCCTCTGTTGCACTACTCAACACAACATGGCAGCTGCGGTGATTCTATGCAGCTTCCAGGACCTTCTAAGCTACAGAAGAGGCTATTAAGCGCCACCATACCACATAACTACACCCTTGTTTTCAGCAAATGTTTTTCTTCTCCTTTTCAGAACAGAGATGCAGGGGCAATCTTAACGCACCTTTCATAAAACAGCATAAACATTACTTTTATTTAATACTGGGGGGATGAGAGACTGAGGGCAAGAACTACTTGTTAGACACCTAAAATTTGGGACACCCAGGTTACATCACCTGCTGTGCTAGAAATTTCTTGAGTGGGCATTTTCACAAGTGTGGAACATAAAACATGTTCCATCTTCACTTCCAACAGATATGATGAGAATATATATTCTGTACTTGTTAGTGAAAAAAGTCTAGATAAGAACAAAGTACTGTTGACTCTACTTGATTTAATTGCTATGGTATGCGTGATTATATTTATATTTATAAAATATAAAGGTTATAACTAAACTCAAAGCAATTTTTAAAAAAATGTGCATGCTTTAAGCAATCAAAGGAATAGCAAAAGCACAAAACTGTAACCTCAGAACAATCAGGACCACCCTTCATTAGCTCATTCACTTGCTGGGCTCCAAAAACTCCAGCGCACTGTCTGTCAGTGTACAATTGCTACATATATGGCTTTTCAGATCGGTAGCAGTTTGATTTATAAGAGACCTCTAACCTGGATAATTAATTCAGAAACATTACTGTATTTTGAAGTGCCATCCTCTTGATCACTTCCTAGTAAAAAAGGTACAACTTGACGTTCTATCCAAGCACCTGTCTCCTTCAGAAGTGAGAGGTAATCTTTTCCTTCTTCAGAAAACTGGAAAAAAAAAACAAACCAAAAGTTTACCAATTGTCCTTCCAATTCTTTTGGAATTTCCTTATACTGCCGGCTGTAACTCCAGCTTATACTGAAAACGTGTAGCCATACCTGGTTCTGAAGATGAATACTCAACCTGCAAAAGAGGCTGAAGGCTCTTAGGCCTGTTGCTTGATTGCAGCTAGCAGAATCTGCATAATTTGCTTTCATAATCGAGCCAAGAACCTCCTGAAATATCAAGGTTTACAGTTATATTTTCCAGAAAAATATTTTCTAATGTTTCTCTTCTCGACAGCTTTAAACAAAGGATTTTAAAAAACCACCCCACAAAAAAACAATAGGCATACTCTCAATTGCTTTCATTTTGCAATGCTATATGCGAGTTTCAGACTATTCCTTACATGTACATTCCAAAAGTCAGGTTCCTTTAAAATGCTTAACATAAGATCACAAAAATTTTAAGACACCTAAAAATGACCAGCTGCTTAAAATCTGCCATTTATAAACAATTCTGAAGTAATATACTTCTAGTTCAGAATATTCGTTTAAAGTACAAATCAAAAGGAAAACCTTTATATAGAGTGGAAGAACAGATCGTGAATCTTACGTATTATTCTTGCAGGCCTTTAATTTAATTCAGACAATATATGACGTTAAGCACTCTTTTTTAAGCACGGTTTTTGGTAAGGACAATACTACCTTTGCAGCACTGAGAATTTTCAAAAGCTTCTTCAGTTTCTTTTCAGGAACAGAGAGTAGGCAACTACGATTAACAGGATGAGTCAATAAATATTCAATGTAATCAATTGCTAATTCTGCCTTCGATTCATGTGGTACTTGGACACGTACTCGTTGTCCAGACTTTTTAATATTCTAAACGAGAAGAAAGCACAAAACCAGTACAACACTGTTAGCATCTTACTTTACAACTAATTCCAAAGCAGACTAATATGTCATTAAATAGGCTGCTTCTACTAAAAAAGAGAAAAGCACGATGCCTTGATGTAATCTAGCAGTTCCTTAATTCTTTGACGTATGCACACCTTTCTTTGGGTTAGCGTGTCAGACAACCAATCACAGGCTAATTCCATAATATGTCCCACTTGACCCCAGCGACACACACAGTCTATCAGGGTAGAATATTTGCTTTGGTCAACTCCATTGTCAATATTCCTGAGTTTGGAGATCACACTACAGCTTAAAAGAAAACAAACAACAAATAAGAGATGTATTAGCTTTATATCCAGTGCAGAAATAATTCAAAGAAAATCAACCAGTATGATACCAAAAAAGATCCACCAATGGCTCAAAGGTGTATTTGCACCTCACAGATTTTAACAACTTACCAAATTTGTTTAGTGGATTAATTTATCCAAATGGGCATTTAGTATGTCAGGTTGTGAAAAATTAACAAATACAGTCAACAAGAGATTTCTTGTCATTCATATTTGGATTTAAAAATAGTACCTGAATGTAGGAATAGCAGCAGGGGGCATAAAGGATGCCAGAATAATCAATGGAGTTACACAACGCTCATCCTAGGATAAAAAAAGTACACTATATGATGTACATGTACAGATGCACACAAAACTAAAAAGTACTGAAAAAGTACGATTATATTATCTCAATTTAAGTGTTTCCCTTTTTTCACCCGAAATGGAACTGGAAGAAGCTCATAACAACTTGTGGCTTGCAATCTGAAACTTCTGATTCCCATTCTCAGAGGTCAATTATCAATTATCTTATCATTCAGCTTTCTGACAAGCTGTCAGAACAAGTACCATGAATAATTATGGCTCTATTAGATTAATAACCGTTGCAAAAGAAATCACAGCTCTAGCTAACAGTTTTTCTAGTTGAGGCTAATATTTAATTGCACAATCACGATACGGTCTAACTCCTCTCAAGTAACTAGTGCCTTACATGAATATTCATTCATATCCGAAACTTATAAAGAAGGCTCTAAAGGGAAGGGTGCTTATGTAACAATGGTAATGTAAAACACACTACAAGTCGTTACAGAACACCATAATAGATGGTCTAGACCATGACACAGTCTCACTTGGATTATAGAGAAACCAATCTATGTGAAAGACTCTTCAAAAACAGACTGTGTGTCCAAGCTTCATGAATACAATCACATGAAATTATTACCCACTTAGACATTTGAAGAGCGAAAGCCTTTTAAAGATGATTTTTAAAAGAACATTTGAAAATATGTTTGTGGCTTTTCAGGAAAGAGACATGCTGCTTCATTCTGTAGTCTTTTAGAAGCTAAGCCTCTGATACAGGTCTTTTTAGATCCAAGCTGCTTATACTCACTGTAAGAATATCAAAGTCAAAGCGGTTGCTTGCTAAAGCTGGGTATCTTGTCTGCTCACCAGAACCTTTCAGGAGGGATGGTACATCCTCTACCAAAAAAAAGATTTGGCGTGTCTTTGACAACTTCCAAATGCTTTCAGGGTAGGGAGAGCTGTTGGTGTATCTGTGCTGCAGAATATTCTGTAGCTATGAATGGCTTTCCACTCCCTGATTATCTAAAGCACACTTGGATGTTGTTAGGTGCAACAGCCAGCATAACTCAGTATACTTCAGCACAAAAGCCATAAACAAAAAAGACATCCAGTAGGTAATCCCTCCAAATGAACTACAGGGTGCAGCAGATACTATTACATACTATCAAAAGACAGCATCCTGAAGAATAACACTAGAACAATTAAAGAGATCAAGGAGACTGAAAATACGAAAATGACTGATTTTAGTTAATTGCTTATATGAAACCCAAACAATAAATAAGTGCATCAAAAGATCATCAGAAAGTAGAATCAAATTAGCAGAAACCAAACACAAGAGAGTGAAAAAGGAGCCGCAGCTGCTTCAGCTGTTTGTTCCAGCAGCTGGATCATAATAAGAAGTGGTGGTGGGTAAAAGGTTTGGGAGGGGTGGGTATAAAAACATGTGGACTTTCATCTACACCGAGTATTTTTTCTCCAATGGCATATTTTCAGTTACTGATTGCCAAAAGTTCCAAAAACATTCAAAAGAATGGAATCCTATAAAAACATTACAAGGAGAGCGATTTATTGCCTAAGTATTTCTGTGTTGACTATTTAGATAATGGTTCATCAGTCAGATATTGCAACTGGAGAACAGCTTCTAAGAAACTTGCTGTTGTTTATCGTTTATAGCAACAATGAAAAAGAATAGTTAATGCCATGAAAATAGACAAAAGACATAACAGATGAGAAAGCATCTGAAGAAAATCTAAGCACTTACAGGAAAATCTAGGCTTTCTTTACCTTAAATACTTTAAAATATTCAGGAAGTACAGAAGCAAATTTTCTGACAGCATACTCTTTGGCATCTTCATTGTGATCTAGTGCTTTGTGAATACTTCTCCAGAGAATAACCGTGATCTCCAGTAAACTTGCCATGCTGGCCACATCATTTATTGACAACACTTTATTCAACACCTGCAATACAAACACTTAGATGATATTACCTATTATATTCTCAAATACAAATTTAGGTTAAAATAAGGTTTAAAAAAAACCCTGAAAACTCTTCTATTAATTTCACAAAGGCATTGTGTTTGCTGTAGAACATGAACTCCACAATTCATTCTTACTCTCCGTATATAATTTAAGTCATCCTATAACATTAAGTTTTTGAATAATTTAATTGCAGAATCAAACCAAATTATAATTTGTACTAGAATTACAGAAGTATTAATTTAAAATATGCTTCATATTTCTTCTACCTTATTCTAGCTACTTCACCAAATTTCTGCTATTGCTGGGCATGAAAATACCATATCGGCAGTTCTCCCCCTCTAATTCCACTGATGCCCAAGTGCTTTCCTTTAGATTTCTGTTGTACCATTAACTGCCTACGTCTCAAATTAAGCACAACAGAAAAAATGTTAACAGAACTTATCATAAAGTGACTTTCTTACACTCGTATTCTCCTTTTCACTTTCATTTTCACTTTCATCATCATCACCATCACTCTCATGAAGACTCTCTTTCATTGCCTTCTGGATGCAGGCATTCAAGCAGCGCCGTATAGTAAGCATCAATTTAGCTACATTTAAATATGATAAGAATAAATTAGACATTTACTATTAAGAAGCATTTACTAGCAACATTCTAAGTGCAACGCTGGAAAGCCAGTCTGAAAAGCAGGCAACAAAACCAGAAATATTTAGGAAAAAAAGATAGCTTCTTGGTAAAAGGGAATGGGAAAAAATGTGAAAATGTTTTATATCCTCACATATGAAGAAGAAATGGCAACATTATCACCAGGTTCTATAATTTTATTGTTAAAATGTCTACTCAAAAAAACCCCAGCCACCAACCTTATCAATCAGGACCAGAGGAAGCTCCCACAACTCCTACATTCATCTGGTATAGCTATTAATTTAATGACCTATGTTCAGTAATACACCCCTCCAATGTCAATTCCAATTATTTATAAAAGGTGTAGTAGCCTAACCATTGCACTCCTTAGTGAGGAGCTCACCTCTAGGTAAAAGTGACAGGGTTGTGCCCACTCTGGTGAAAGTATGGCTAGCTGAAATACACTAGCACATGTTATTTCAAAACTACCTTACCAAGGTAATCGGTCGAGGGGCAACAGCTTGGGCATTTTACCCAAGTCACTCTGTGCCAACTACTTTGTTTTTATAGTATCAGAACTCCTCTGAAACAAAATTTTCCCAATTTCACAGGGTTCAATAGCACTTTTATAAAAAGCAGCTGTACTCTGTGCAGTTCACACCCTCTTTACTGAAGGTTTCTGAAGCTTTTAATAGGAAGGAGGGCTTTTTAGATTTTCTGTGAGCAACCTGAAAATACTACTGATCCACAAATCCCAGTTAATCAGATTATCAGGCAAAAATATTTTTCACCTTCTATAGAATCTTCCACATAAAGATCTTGGATCACTTGAGACACCAGGGTATTTTATTTCACAATTTCTGTGTGATAAATGAATATCAGCTTAGATAGTTTTAAGGTACATGCGAAGAGAAAGGGGAAAAGAGAGACTAGATAACAACACTGGCTAGAGAGTAGAGTACAGCACCTAAGAGCAGGAACAAAAAGCTTCTCTTCATTGTTGACAAAGCTTACGACTGTTGTCACCAGGGTTCATTGCTGGTGTCAAGAATTTCAGCAACTACAAACTAGTATTATACTAAAACCAAAAGACCAAGCAACAATGTACCACTTTTAGAGAAAAAATTTAAAAAGCAATTACATGGTGTGAAATTAGCATTTCCAAAGACTCATAAGGTTTTGTACTTTACCTATGTTGGTGGGGGCAGTATATTCATAAGCATATTGATAGAACTTTCTAGCTGCTGCTGAATTCATCTGGATTAGAGTCACACAGCGCTCACACCACACATCCTCAGGTTGGTTAATGGGAAAGAAAGAGTTGAATAAGAGATTCACTATGCGTCGTGACACAGGCTGTGAATCAACTTCAAGACGAGTCAGAAGATGCTCCATGGGACAGATTTTCCAGAACTTTTTAAAGTGAGAAAAAAATATTAGAGGAGTTAAAAAAGTAAAGAGGAAAACGCAATCACCTTTATTAAGTGTTGTCCACATCAAAAGTCTCAACAAATATAAATAGCATTTACCTGAAAAGCATGTGCATTTTTAATTTTTACCAAAATACCAGCATTTACTTGAGGTTACATATTCCTGCAACAATGCTACTTTACTGTTCTGATGCACTTCTAAATCTCCTGGTATCTCTGACAGACCAGTAAAATTCTGGTTCAAGCAATTCCAGCTCAATATACTGGAAATATTAATGCAATTCCATAGGTATAGGGAAGAATTATTTACTCTACATGGATTCACTGCAAAATATAATTATTTGTCATTACATGCCAGGTTTCATATTCTCATCATGGGACAAAGTAGGACCAAACTACCTACAAGTACGGCATACAGCCTGAAAACCTGTATAGAACAAGGCCCTTTCCAAAACCATCCCGAACCATAAGCACATCCCATCATTAGCAGAGCTCTAGCTTATTTGTAACACAGTAACTGAAGCTATGAAATTCAGAAAGAATAAATAGCTTGTTATGCAAGCAATAACACGACTCATGTTTGTAACTTTTCTGAGAAGATCTTGAATTAATTATGCTGTGCACTCTCCAGATTTAAAAAACCCAGCTGGCCCCCCACCCAGGGTTTCTTGGCATCGAAAATTATTATTTTATTCTTGCGTAGAAATATTTGCAGCAGCTAATTCCCTTGTGATTTCAAACTACAGGCATCCCTACTAGAATTAGAATAAAAAGCAGGTCCTTGGAGTAAGCATTAAAGTAATTCCAGGATTTACCAGAGATACATATTAGTTTTTAAATAAATAGGAAATTACTGACAAAACATCCAACATTTACTAGGATTTTTTTTCTTTTATGTAAACCCGATCCTTCCTTTAGAAGATCTGAATCTTTCACTACATAAAAATAAAGCACAGAGTGGGTGGAAAATAACCATTATGCCTAAAAAATGAATTAATACCTAAAAAAATATCCCTGAAGTTGAGAAATATCTTTTTTCTCTGTCTTTAATGGCACCAGATTCAGAATAATTCAGGAAAGCCAAAAAGATTGTTCGCTTGAATTTTGATACTGCATGACAAATAACTTTCAAACAAGAATTTTTTTTACATTTAACAGCAGCATGAATACTTTGTTTTCAAAAGACTGTAGACAGAGTAACAACATTAAAAACTGATTAAAAGCATTGTTGATATTGCATACAAGTTAAAAAAGCTTGGTTGTATTTTACTATACAGATAACTGATATTATTGGATCAAATCATGACCGTAGGTGCCAGTAGTTTAAATCATACTTGCATATCATATCTTATGAAGAGTTAAAACTCAGCTCAAGAAGTGCTGAGTGCCTGTGAGGTTACAGAGTGATGTAGAAACGAATAAAAATGACACATAACCAGATTAATAGAGGATTATGCTTGCTGAGTCTTTTTAGAATAATAAATAACACAAGACTATGATAGAAATCATGGTTAAGATTTTAGAGTCAACAGTTACAAGCAACGGTTCTATGGTCTGTTGCTTCTGCTGATTCTGTGAACCGGGTGATACACCTCTAACACACAGGCATCATCAGTGTGAAGTCCAGTGTCACAGTGATACGTCTGCCATTCTACTTCAGTTTTACCTTCTAAAGCCTGGCTTTAGAACCTGCTGAAGCAGAAACTTGAGAAAAAACCTATCTTTTAGAGTACTGCTGCTTATAACTCTGAATTGCCTCCTCCAGTTATCTCCATTAATTTTAAAAACCAGAACCAATTGTTTAAGTAAAGGTACAGCTGCACATGGTTAATTTCAGATCATCTGCAAACATTACTGGGACCCTGCCGGAAACTTCTCGTGCTGACAGTCTGAATGATAATACCTTGTACTTGCAGAGTTTTTCTCCATTTCATGTTTCTGTAGTCTTGCCTAATCAATGCACTGAGGTACATATTATGAAAGTAACAAACTTGCTGTTGCATTATTGTAAACTTTATCCTGAACCTGTGTGCAAGAAGCTCAAAGCTCTCAATTTTGAAATCGCCTCCCATTTATCTTGTCTTCTGATCATATTTTGGGGAATTTGGAAGGTATTGAGGTGGTCTAATCTCAATATATGCCTTTGAGGTCCTGTCATCAAAGGTGGAATGCTCCCATTTAGCAAGTAGATAATTCTCCTGTTAGGGATAGATGTATTCCTTGAGCACTGAATCCTTAAAAATCTGACAAACCAGGTATTTATTTAATTCTCTCCTGAACAACAGAGATACATACCTTTGATTTCATATAGCTTATGTGCCTAGCACAGGATAAGCACATCCTAATAATTAGGCTTAGCAAGATACAAAAACATGATTACAATAAAATATGAAATTGAAATTAGGAAACCATTAACAGCAGAGAGTGGGGGAAGCACTCAAAACTGCTATAATGTCTAAGGCTGAACAGTAACACCCTAAATACGAGTCAACAGCAGAACACAAAGTTTGTTTGAAAACACTATAAAAAGATAACAAAATCCCGAAGGACATGCCCACAAAAGACAAAGGGAAATTATAAAAATTGGTAAATAAAAATAAAAAGCAATTCGATAAAGGCATTAAGCACTTAGAAGGTGAGAGTGTCCTGACTTGAGCTAGCCAGGCAGGAAGTCTGGCGGTACCGATGCTCTGCCCGGTACGGCCACGAGAGGGGAGGGAAGACAGAAACACGCTGAGGAAAAGCTCTGCAGAGCGCCTGCGACGCCAGCAGCCGCTGGAAAAAAGCAGGCAAGCACAGACACACCACTGGACCTACTCATCATCCCAAACTAGTCAAAAATCTGGGGGAGAGGGAAAGGAGAAGAGTATACTTGGCTCAAAAGAAAAGCAAACTTTCCAGCACATCTATAAAAATCTTTGCCACAGTAATATCCAAACAGTAATATCTCACAGAGTTAGTATTTCTGTGAAGAACAGCTGAAAGCTCACCATGACTAGTTACAATTTCTTTATTGATTTTAAAAGACTTTTCATGGACAACATGATTTCAGTAGAATACGCAAAATCACTGGAAAGAAGTACTTCTATACTACTACCTACATTTGGATCAAAACCTTTAAAATAAACAGAAGTGACTAACAGCAACAGAATCCACAAGTCTCAGAAATAAAGTCAGTTATATGCTTAAATATATGAAGAGGGGAAAAACTGAAATTAAGAATATTACTACATTTAGCATGAAATTTTTGTCCTTTTAGGACTACTGCAGTAGTCCTAAAAGGTTGGTTCTTTTTTTTTAAATAAATGCCTTGATTTTATCTCATTCTTGCTACTTCTCAAGCATCGCTTATCCTACCTTAGCAGCCTTGGTAGCCTTAATTTTCAGCAGCATATCAACAAAAGCCACTCGCACTTTCTCTGAATTGTCATGAAGACTGTGTCTGACTGTTGGCAGGAGCTGTTCCAGTAACGGATGACTTAGTTTGTTGTCCAAAAGTATCGGTATGCACTGCAAGACAAAAAGATTATGCTAAGAAAGAAAAAAAAAAGAATTTAAAGAGTAGATTTGCAAAAAGATGTAGCTAAAGATTGTTGAACTGAAAGGTTAAATTAAGTAGGGACAGACATTGTGCATGCATATTTTCCCTGTATTATTCTTTAGTAAAAATTGCTGTGATTATTTCAAATCTCCAGTGAACAGTGAAATAATTTCAGGTGAAGCAGCTTCAGATCTATGCTGAGGCCATGATCTTGCCTTCTACTTGAGGGTACTGTGTCAAGTACTTTTTGTGGTAGCAATACGAGATCCCTAAACTCTGGTAATTTCAGATTAAAAATACATCTTTTTTTGCCAAGTTATTTTTAAAGTAGCACTTTCTGCTTATCCAGTATAGACCCCCATGCAGGTATAGCAGAGCAGACGAGTATTAACATGAAGACAGGTCCAAAATAAGGCTGAATTGACACATTAAGTGAAAATATTACTTAAGGAGTTCATTTTGATGTCTGAACTATTGGTTATTTACCGGATGCCAGAAAGATGTAGACGAACTAATCCTAACATGCTGAGCAATGCACGGGAGGCCAGCATTTCCAGAGAAACAGTATGTAATTATATTAATTCAAATCTCAGAAATGCAAAGTGGGGTACAAAATCATAACATAATTGTGCATGTGGTTAAAACCACTGACATGGAAACCTACCAGAACCTGCCTGCATACCTTTCCAAGTCTAAGTATAACTTCTAATAGCTAAAATAACTAAATTATTAGGTCCAAACAATGTATATAGGACTAGAAATAAAAAGTGATCGAGAGTCACAAAGCTAAACAGTCACTATTTTAAAAGGCATTTGTTAATTCCAAATGTGTGGCTTTTATAAAACGTGCACAAAAATTGCAATAAGTAATAAGTAATAAGATAAAATAAGAAATAATAGAATAGAATAAAAATAAGAATAAGTAATTTCCTTGACTTAAAGTGACCTATACTAGAAACCTCTGCATCAAGTAAAATGTAAAAACTACAATCATGATTTTAAAGTTTAAAAATTTTATTTACTTTGAAAACAGAGCATCGGACATCAGCAGATGTTATATCACATGCCAGCTCTCCAGTTAGTTTTTTTAAAAGGTCAGCAAGAATATTTGGAGGAATCATCTCCCAGTATTTGGATGTTATCTGAGTAACTCCGAGGACTCCTGTAGAGCGGACAACTGGATGAGGATCTTCTAAGAGACTCTAAAAGAAACAGAAGAATAATAATATGAGTATATGCATTACTGTGACTCTACTGCTGTTTGACATTAACCCATCATAAACAAAGAGCATTCCATTACCTATCAATCATAGAATCATAGAATCATTAAGGTTGGAAAAGACCCTTAAGAGCATTATTCAAATTGTTCCGCTAGGAAAGAAATGTAATATTAATATTCCCTCAAGGCATTTTATTATGAAGCAAACTAGGAAATTTAAATCAGAAGCAAAATTATGACAGATACTGGGCAACTTTTTTTCAATTGGACTTTTGAAATATTTTTTTTAAAAAAATAGGTCACATTAAGTCTTGCATTCGTGACTTAATTAAGAATATTTAGCCTTCTATTTACAAATGAGTTTACACAGGCCACTGTTCCTATGCAACAATAGAGAAACTTTGAAATGCATTCAATTATCTGACATTTACATTTTTTGAGACCATACTCAGGATTTCCCTAACATTTTTTTAATGAAAATACTACGCCTGTTCTCAACCATCTAGACTAGTAAAGAGTTTTTTAGGTTCTTATCTCCATTATATTTCATTTCAGAAGTATTTAGTAATACAGCACCAGACTTCCATTGAATGCTTACATATTAAATGTAAAGCTGTCTTCACCAATCCTGGGTTAAGTAAGGATCAAGATCCATTACTCATGCACCTAGTCTTTCAAAAACATCTTTCATTCAGATTAATGAAAAACATTCCCAAATATTTCATTTTCAGAGCTGAAAATGGCGCATGTCACCTGTTGTCAACATCCTACAGAAATTTAAAATATTAGTTAACTTTTGTTCTTTCTGCACCCTATGAATACTATCCTGAAATTTCATAAATTTTAATTGCATCCACAGCTTATTTTTGAGTTGGTTTTGATGGCAGTTTCATTTTTAACATTTTAATTTCATTAAAACTTACGAAAAGTTCTTCAAACTGTTTCTGAATTTCACTGTCCATCTCTTCAGTGTTAAAACTGGGATCATGAACAGGAAAAGCATCAACAAACAAAAACGCTGCGTTTGCTCGAACTTCTGAGTTTCTGGCCTGTTACAATGAAGGAAAAAAATATTTTTTCACAAAGTTTGGACTTTTAATGTCAAAAGGAATATCCTGTCAAATACTGTTCCCCAAACACTTCTAGCAAGTTAGTATCTTTAATTCAGTAGATGGAAGTGATGAATTTTTAAATGTATGGAAGTACTTATGGTAACATACAATTTTTTGTTTTTACCTTACATTTCTGCCTGTTCAGTAAAACCTCAGTTATTATTACAATCAGCTTTCAAGGCATATCAACTTCAATGGCCTTGAAGAGTCACAGTCAGAGCCCTTCTGCTCTCTGCAATGCTGAATAAATTAAAAGCAGTTGGAACTTCTCTTGGTCATCTTAAAGCTCCTCTTCAGAATACAAAAATCTTGAATTCAAGCAGATTTAAGTAATTAAATTGCCTGAAAGAGACAGCCAACTGAATTGAAAAGCTTAAGCCTATTTCTTCAAGAAAACAGTATTTAGAAACCAAGTACCAGCAAGCCTGGAGAGTAACTTATCCAACATAAACATATTCAGTTCTGTATCCATGCACATAAGTAATAGGACCACGTTCTGAGCTCCAGGCAGCTCATCAAAAATCTCAGGCAAGCCTCATAACCCTTGGACATTTTACCATTTGTGATAGCTTTCAGTGCATTACACTACACATTTTGCTGGTTGTACAACCGCAAATATAAAAAAAAAAAGGGGAAAAGTATATATTTAGACACTCGGTGAAAAATAATTGGCCCCATGGACTCTTAAAGGAGAGAAAAAGAGACCGGGCAATGAAATGAAGATGAAATTCAAGGTATCTCAGGGAGAAACCTGAAATCTAACCATCAGACTACACTTTATTTCTCAGATAGCAGTGCAATGATAAGAGCCTGAGCTCTCCTCTCTTGGAAGGAAGAGGGAAGGAATAAATTTGTTCAGAGTCCAAGGTAAAACAAATATATATGTGTGTGTGCGTATGAGACTATGTATATACAACAAGCAAAGTTGGCTAATTTTTAACAGCAAGATAAGAGGCAGTTCAGGGAACCTCCTGACCATTCTAATCATCCAATTTTCTTCTTCCCTTGTCATAAGAGACATTCAGATCAAAGGCAAGAAAAAGAATGAGGATAACCATGTAATATTTATAACTAAATAAATCAATGGCAAATAAAAACAGAAAAACATGAAAGAAATGAGCAGCAATTACCTAATTTACACTTTATTTTCTATTTCCCTTCTGGACCGATCATCATATGGTGGGTCATATCTCTGGGTAGAACCAAAAATTCCAGATTCTTCGAGCCAACAAAATTAAAAGCAATTCTAAATTTAATACTTTGAAGGCAAATAAAGCCCACATATACATTATTTAGTTATGGACTGGTGTTTTACTTTATTTATCATGGATAATACAAACAGTCTAAAAGTGAAAACATTATAATTCTAAATTCAATCCTATAAAGCTGTAGAAAATCCTTCAACTTTGAGCTTGTCTATATTCAAGAATTAATACAGATCAAGCTAATATGTGAATTCAGGGTGAAATAGCTCTTCTGCACTAATATTTCATGTGAAAATTAATTCAAGTATGTTTTTGTGCAATAACGTAGACCTTGTCTACCACGGCCATTCCAGAAAGCTAATTTTCATAACCTTTCTAAGTGCATTACACTGAATTCCATTAAGCTCACTTTAATTCTGAACTGAGTACCCACAGTTTAAATTCCTGCCTTTAATTAATTGGAATTTATGCCAAATTTATTTGCATATTCAAGCTCATAATAGGGCAAATGTCTTCACAGAGGTAGAACCTAGGACTTTAAATTCATATCCTATTTTATTCCATGCAAGAGGAGCCTGCAGTTATTTAAATGACTAATGTTATGCTTGTACAATTCTGAGGAATTTTCAGAACCTTTTTAAACAATATTTTAATTTTTTGTTTAGTTAATTTTCAGAGCTGTCTTATAAGTTTCAGATGGTCTTACAGGTCCTGAAATTCACTTCCAATTATTTAAACTCTGGTTTTCCCCAGTAAAAGTTAGTTTAAAAGTGTGGGATGATAATAAAAACAACAACACAGTACTTTAAAGGAATCACTTCCTTCAACAGCTTGAATTCCTGGAGGAGTGGTTCTTGACTTTTTGAGCTTGATAAGAAAAAGCTTAATCACTACTATAAATATCCATATTTTTATATTATATAGCTTCTTATACCAATAACCACTCACTGCACAACTGTCTCTGCTATATTTGCACAAGACTTCCTTTTCATAATGAAGACATGAAAAAAGATGAAGAAGTTACATAAGTGCGTATAGTATAAAAACTTAAAGTTGCATAAAGGCTTATAAAATATGCGTAAGTAAAAGCCACAAAGGAACTTGTGCGATCTAAGTATTTGCAAAACAAGCAGTTTCAGAAGAAACAGAGAACTATGCATTATAAACATGGGTTCTCAGTTTAAAGATTTCAGAGATGATATGATGTAGTTTCCACATGAACAGTTCTGGAATTCTTCATATTCTTACAACTAAAGTATTTTTCTGTTCTGCAAGAAGGAATGCTAAAGGGGTCCTTCAATGAGTTGCCTCTTTGTTTTGTAACCAGTGTTCTAGAACAAGATTTGTTCTTCACTATATTAAATTAGGTATTTGTACACTGGCTAAAATAGGAGCATCAAAATGGTTATCTAAAATTAAACTGACATGTCAAGCTTTGGAGCAGAATCCATACCAGTAAGGACAATTATAAGCTTCCCTTCTTAGTTATCTGTCTTAAACTACTGGTGGTTCTGAGTCACAGCAGCAGCTAATTAAAAATGCCAAATACTTCCGCAGTACTATATTAAAAGGAAAAATTAACTATACAAAAAGCCACACAGCAAGACAGTGGCCTAGCCAAAAATAAATCGCCAAATTTTGATGTTCAGTCACCTATTTACTTTCACCAATCACAAATACGGTACTGAATAATTTGGAATTCAGAATCTTTCTTTGCACTGAATCATTACATGATTAATTTAATTGCTGCATTCAATTTTTTACAATCCTCCCTTTACCATTCTGAAATCTATGTTCACAACAGTTGGACTATTTTGCTGTATTAAAACAAATTCTCAATGGGCTATTTGATATGCCTGCTAATGTCTAAGCTCAGGTATGTAGAGGCTGTCAAGGTAAAAATGAAACAAAACAGAAAACCCCAAACCAGCCAAAAAACCACCCCAAAATATTTCCTAAAATTCAGATTTGTTCTAGCATATGTGAAAATTATGAAGAGCAGCTGTTAAAAATCTGAACTGCTTCTGAAATCAGGAATTTCTCCCACTGTCTTGCTGCAAATCAATAATTAACCTTTTTTCCTCAAGCAAAAGCTTTCTGTTACATTTCCCCAAACAAATCTATGAAGATGTAATAAGGTTTGACAAAGTGTTCTTCCAAAGTACTCTAATCTTATACTTAAGTTGGGTCCTGGGCTTTGGAAAGTGAACTACTAGCCTCCATTTACACATAGCAGCTCCATTAAGAATGGAATACCATGTTTGACTAAGCACTCTGAAATTGTTTCTGAGACACTAGTCAGGAATTTTGCTATGCAGTTTTTGTAACTGCAGTAGGAGCCTTTAGTCTGTGCATGCAATCCACAGGAAGACATACACACTTACCTTAAAAGTACTAGAAATCAGAAATTTCATTCCAAATGCTTGATTATAATCACACCCATACCATGAATGTCTGTACATACTATCAAACTAGACTACTAGGTTTTCTAAAATAATACTCTAATAAATCAAGTGAGCTGTATTCTAAGGCTGGTAATTAATCAGAAGGTAAGACTAAATCATCCTCTGAATGTTTCTGGCTTTGATCAGTAAAGCACTTATCACTCCATAAGAACTTGGAAAACAGAATACAAGATTACTCAAAATTCCCAAATTGGGAAGATGATGAGAATAGTCCCACTCTCTACTGTAATCCCGGAAAGCACACTCTGTACACATAAACAAAACTGAAATACAGAAGTAAATGATACTAACAAATTATTGTTGTGCAAACTATGCCTAGTCACACCTTGCAAAGTTACCATGCTACGGCTGAGATGTTAAGCACACTCGGTTTTTTTTCCATAGCCATTTTATTTTAGAAGCAATTATTAAAAACAGAATTATGTGGGAGGCATCCAAAATTCAGTAGTTGGAGAAAGGTAGTCCTATATTATGAAAAGATAATTACCTTCAGTGCTCTCCAAAGGATAGGTTGATACAATCTATAGAGCATTTCTTCAATTCCTTGACGTACTTTACTTTGTTTATGAAAATAACTCAGCATCTGAGAAAAACAAATAAACAATCCCCCCCCCAATTTTTAACAGAATTTTCTACATTCAGGAAGTGTGCAGGAGTTGTCTCATTTCATAATCGATATAAGATCAAAGAGTTTTCCATACTATGGAAAATTATAAAACTAGACATATTAATTGACCCTATATTTTATTTAAAAGTATCAAAAATAATAAAAAAATAAATAGATCTAATAAATATCACATTTTATAACTTTATAGATTCAATAAATCTATATAAAGATCTACAACTGAGAAATAAAATCACGGCTGGAGAGTCAGTTTCACAGCAACCACTCATTTTTTTGTTACAGTAAAAAACTCTAAAGTAATGAGCAGAAATACTTTGAAACCATGTAATTATCAATTACAGATAAATAACCCATTTCTCTGTTAAGAACAAAGGAACACTATTTGGTAACGAGTTATCCAAATACAAATCTACAAATGTAATACATTTTGTATGCATTGAGGAAAAGCAAGTATCAGCACTCGGTTTGACTTGTAGCCCTTTTCATTTTTGTATCTGAATTATGCGAAGAAGGAGGGTAAAAGACCAAAGCAGAATATGAGAAACAACATCATGTAACATTATATCGAGTAATTTTACCACTCAAAACACTGCAAAGTTTGAAAAGAAGTTGACCCTCTAGTGGCAATTTTGAATACTTCAGGTATTCAAAGCTACAGCCAGACAGGGAAGCCTGTGAATAGCATTTACAGAAACAATGCTATACTGAAAGAAACACTTTTCTCTGGTTTTGAAATACACTGAAGTAAAGACATGATATATTTTATAAGAGACTATGTAGCTTTTATTTAGAAACAAGAGAACAATGGATCTAATCTGAGATTATGGCAAATCAGTACTGGTTTGTCATAGATTTCATTAGAACATTGAGTATCAGATATCTGCAAAATGGACATAGGTTTTGTAATCAGAACTTTGAATTCAGAAGAGAGAGTTGTACGTGTTGCTTTCCCTTCCCCCCTCACTCTTTCAATGAAATGGCCCAAACTTTGCTCAAGTGATTGTCTGTGGTTGGTTACTCTCCTAATTATGACAGGAACTTCTGGATTCTGAAGGACCATTTTAAATCAAATTCTCGCCTACTGAAAAAGAATGCACCATTCAAATTTAGTCTGAGACCCACTCTCCTCAACTCAAAGACAGATTTATTTACACCTCTGTCCTCTTTCACAGTCACGAACTTCTGAGTCCAGAAAAGATGAAATGCCCTGTCAAAAGCCTACTACATCAATCAGGAATCAGAGGACAAGGGAATCGCTACAGATATGAGAATCTATTTACGTTGGATAAAAAAAACCAAACAAACAAACAAACCCAAAATACCAAACCTAACCAAAAAACCCAATATATGATTGTATACTGGTATATCAAGCTACATATTGCACATGCTATAATACTCCAGTGCCTATGTATTTGGGGAAAAGCATGGGAGGTGAAGGGGCATAGATCAAATACAAATGCCTTGTCTTAGAAAGCTTTGTGCACTTCTCATTCTGCTTCAAATGTTTTGCTCATGAATAAAAGCCACAGATAGAAAACTAGACTCTGTAACTGAATCATGACTTGTCCCTATAAACATATTTACACAACCCCCATATATAATTAAAAGACAAGGTTACTTCCAAATCCATCTACTAAATTTGCTTCAAGAAGCACATGACTTTTCATCCCTGTGATCAGCTATGGAAAGGTCAATTCTCTACATAAGTTAAAACTTAGACAACAGATGGCAAAAACGATTTCTGGCACTCTGGAAAATCCCCTTATACTTTTACTTTTGAGGACCGAAGACAAATCTGGTGCAAAACTATAAGCAGGCTCCTCCTAAAATTTGTTCCAATATAATTTCTCAGAACACGCCAATTTTTAAGTATTTGTGGTGGGTTGGCCCCAGTCATGAGCTAAGCACCAAATAGCCACTCACTCCCCTACCAGTGGGGCAGGGGAGAGAATTGGAAGAGAAAAGCAAGAAAAGTCACGGGTCAAGGTAAAGACAGTTTAATAAGTTAAGGAAAGAGGACAAAAAAAAAAACAACAAAACAAGTGATGCAAATGCTATCACTCACCACCTCCCACAAGCAGACCAATGCCCAGACAGTCACCAAGCAATGGCTACTTCCCCAAAATCCACCTTCCCCCATTTTTTATTGCTCAGCATGATGTTATATGGCATGCAATCTCCCTTTGGCCAGTTTGGGTCAGCTGTCCCGGTTGTACCCCCTCCTGACTTCCTGCTCATCCCCAGCCTGCTCGATAGGGAAACAGAGAGGGGAAAAGAAAGCCTTGACACCACCCAAGTACTGCTCAGCAACAGCCAAAGCATCAGTGTCTTATCAACAATGTTTTAGTGAATAAATCCAAAACACAGCACCATACGGGCTGCTATGAAGAAAAGTAATTCCATTCCAGCCAGACCCAGTATAGTATTTCAGTACGAAATGGAAATTTTGCAATTTATAGTAACTGAACTGATTTTGATGCTACTAGTTAATGTCATGTGTTACAGGAACTTACCTCTCTAACTTTAGAATGAACAGAAGAACTTCTGGGAAGATGAATTCCATGATGCATGAAATCCTGAATGCAGTTATGTTCAAGTATCTACAGTAAAAACACATACATGCTACTGGTAACACACAATAAAACAATAATAAGAACTGTACGCTCTGCAGCAACTTATGTTTTTCTCTAAAACAAACAACTGAAAATAGTCTTTGATATTATTTCTTATTTGGCTTCTGCTAGGCCCAAATTATTCCATGCTAGGGATCCTCTGTCTGCTTAAACTGATTTTCAAAATTTCAGAATATATAATTAATCTGATTCTCAGAACCAAATTGGGAATTCTAAAGCACCTCCACATGGTAAATAAAAACTATTTGGTATCTGAAATTTGGCTGTAGCATTGTTGCGATGCTGTAATTATGCTTTTGATCATCTCCATGGAAAACCAAAAAAGCTAGTTAAGTATTTAAGCTATCAGATACATAGACTTGCACGTACTGAATAAAAGCTCAACAATTCAGATAACTAGTGTGTTTACAAAAAACATCATGTAGTTGCATTGTTGCATGAACCAGTATTCCAGCAGTAGAATTAAAGGTGTTTAAATGCAACGAAGTTGATCACATTGGGAAATTCAAAGCATGACCTGCTCTTATTCCTTGACAATGCTGAAGGGGCCCTTTCCTTAGGGAAATAATTCCTTAAGCCTTGCTTAGGAACCTTTCTGAGACTGAAAAGCCATGTATCTTCTCCATCTTGAAATTCAAAATGATCCAAGTGAAATTTCAACCATAGTATTACCTCTAAGAATTCTCCTGACACCTTCTTCCAGGCCCTGAAGTAAACTTCTGAAACGTATTCCATCAAGGATCTGTATTAACATACGGGAAACACTTTCACACAAGCATCCTAATCATGTCTTTGTACAATTCATAAAGGTAACAACATCAAGTCTTTGATAAGCACCAATTTTATCCCTAATTCTGTGCATCAACATTAGTTTTAGAAGAAACAAGTATCTTGAAAGTCTACACTCACAATTACAGAAAAACAAAATTAACTGTTAATTAATGAACCCAAGCACTATTGAAAAACACAGGAAATATCTCTTATGGTGGGAAAGTTAAAACATTAGCACATACATTTTATCATTTGTCTCACAATGAGTGCCTTAAATTCTTTATAATGATGTACAGGTATACGTTATTCTAACTGAAGGCATTAGAAAGCCTCTGATTTATATATGAAGAACTGCCTCTGTAATATTTCACTAAGTGATCAAAGAAAAAAAAAATACACATTTTTCATGCATCAGTCAAGGTCTCAGGCTATGATCCTGCAAGTCACTTCTTATTAGAATGCCTCTATACAGAATCTTACCAAATTAAATTAGAGGCTGCTCACAGAAAAAAAGAAAAACACCTTACAGAAGCAGAAATGGACCCACAATTCTCACACAAACACTGCAAGTAAAGCAGCACGGTTACATGAAAGTCATTTGCTTTAGCTAATGCTAAATAAGCATTTTACTATACCCATCATTGCATACATAAGCATGTGCAGTGCAACTATTAAATGAAGTTGCTGAAAAAATATTCAACAGATTTGAATATGTCTAGATTCTGATGCATTTTATCAATATACTAGGTATTTTAGAGTGTGACACAAACAGGATTTTAGCCAAGCCCTTAATGATCATTAAGAACTCTAACTGCCATGCATACCTTGGAAAAAATTGTAATTGGTTTTTAACAGTTCCATGTATCATTTTAATGAAGTTTACATTCCAGCTGAACAAAAAGCTCAGGAGTCTTCTTCCCTATTGGAAGAGGAAAAGAGAAGAAAAAGGGAAGTCAAACCCTAGAGGAATACCCAGTGTAAGAGCCACCTCAAAAATCAGTAAATATAGAGCTTAAATATCAAAAGAAAGAACACCTTTAATTTTAAAAAGCATGGATGAGACTGTTGCAGGAAAAAAAAAGATTCTTAATTTTTAAAGAGAATTCAAGCATTACTGTTATTTATACTGAAAACGCAAAAAAAAAAAGACATAAGAATTATATATCTGCCTGTATTTCTTTCAATGTCCATTCTGTTTTGTGTGACTTCAAGTAGCCTTCCATAATGATAAGGGACTGTGCAACTCAGTACCCTCATCAAGGCCACATCATCAGAACTCTGTCAAGTGCAATGTCATTCCAGGATGGCACTGTAATGACAGTGAAGGTACAAATAAAATAGCATGACAACTCTGTCAGCATTGGATACAGAAACATCTTTTAACAAAGCCACAATAAACAGCTAAGCCACTGAGGGAAAATAAATGTTCTGATTAGCAAGGACAATTCCTTTTTTATTGCCTCATGAAAAGTAATACTCCAAACCTCATGGGGCTGCTTTAATTCATGAAAACAGAAAAAAACCCCACTATTCAGGTTTTTTCCCTGAATTAGTTTTCTTCCATTTTAGCAAGTAAGAAATGGTGATAACAAATCTGATGAGCAACAGAATTTCTGCAAGAAAAGGCAGTGGAAGGCTGTGGATGGAGGAAATAAATGCTCTTCTGGAATCAGCAAGATCTGCCCATGGAATCAGAGCCTTACAGAGTATCTGTACAGAGAGCCTCACACTGGCTCATCTTACAGGTAAAGTGAAGGCATCCAGCTGCTGAGACTTCAAGAAGTTCAATCATACATCAGGGTGAGTCAGCCAGTTGTAAGGGCCCTTTGTATCTGTCACCTTTCTAGCCAAAATTACATCAAGAAAATTAATAAGGAAGTGCAATAGTAAAGAGCACATTGGCAGAAGTTCAAAAGGTGTCCTGAACAATTAGCAGATGTTCAAAGGCACTTCCATCAAGAGCTGGACCAACCAAGTTATGCCCAGACCTTTGACGAAACAGAAAAACTAAGGCTGATAATGCCATGCACAATTTGAGGTAGAATATCATAGAGTAGGTGTAGACAGAAGGAAGCATATAGGCAGAAACTGCCCTTCAGTGGAACTGATAGCTTAAATGCCTTCAGGTCAAGAAGTAATTCAGAAGATCATAAAAATCAAGACCTAAAGGCTAAATACAATGTCAAGATCCTTGCTGCAGGTCTGATGGAATCCTTCTTGATGTCAATGGGAGCTGCTTTTACCAAGAAAAAAAAATTGAATAAAAATAAGTCACTTATCTCCAGCTTTGGTGGTACAACACATATATTGCAGCCCCAGTGGTGCACTCTTCCATCAACATCCCTGACAAATCAAACAGTCAAGGGAGTCTTGACCTACAGAGCTCCTGCCTCAACAAGGCAAAAATGAAGGAAAAACTCAAACTCATCTCATCTTCAACAATCACAGCAGGAAGATGGATGAAGAAATGTCACAAAGTAGCTTTCAGCAGTTCAACCAATTATTTTTTGCCTTAGATTTCAACAGATTGACCCTGATACTGAAAATGATAGTAAGTGCCTCTAATTTAATCTGCTGCTTGTGATAGACTGATCGGAAACAATTACTGTTACCAGCATTCTCAGTATCGTGAGAGGTAAACTGGTGATAAGTGAATATGATTGCGAACTTGTCATCTTCGGGATTAATGCATTAACAGAATGCTGAGCGTATTGTACTGCTGTGCTTGTGGACATAGTACATGTGACTTTGTCAGCTGTATACACACACAGAGGGTTAGCAAGGAAGAAGAGAGTAGAGCAAGCCTACTTCCAAAACAATAATATATGCTCTGCAGGGCTCTCCAGTTGTTTAACTGGAAACCCCACCTGAACAAGAATTGTTTCATTAATCACACAGAGATATAAATTCAGAGGATCACTCCACTAATGCAGACTGAAAATAAGCGTCTGAAAAATATTACTCTGTGTTGAAAAGCACAGCCTGGGAAGGCACTAAAACTGAACTCCCTGATCTTACAGTAAGGCACAAATGTGCAATTCCCTATCAATTTAATCTGATCTAGAACCAGGATCGTGCATTCCTGACCCTCCCCTTCCTTTCATCCTTATGATCCATATGATCAATCCAGGCAGTTAATCTGGCTGAAAAATAATATTACTAGGAAAAAGTCTGATCCACTACCTCCTTGAATCAACCCATGACATAGCTGCTTCAGCATTCACACATTGCAGAGAGGAAAACAGGCATGCTAGCCCATGGCAACACAGGATCATTGCAACCTGGAGTTGCATCAGCTGCTGCTGCTGCTGTGGAGCTACACTCTGGGATATACTCTGACAAGTCTGCAGGCAATAAAGGGAATATTAGTCCTGATACATAGGAGTTCAGTTTTGTCTCAAGGCAATTCATACATCATGTTGATATGTGGAATGACTATTAACATTTTAGAAATACACACAGAATGTAAGAAAAAGGTTCACCAGAGATACTGGGGGTATGTTGGACACATTGCTACAAGAAACCTACCATGAGCAAAATGAGCCAGGCAGAGAAACTAGAGAGCACACAGGAGGTGGGTTATCACTAAAACTAAACTCTGTCAGGGTGCAAAATCCCAAAACAGAAGGACTTGCAACAGAAGCACAATAGTTTTACAGCAACAGGAAAATGGTTTGAACATTGTGAACTCTATGAATTTCAAGACACTTAATGTCCTGTCTGCAGAGCAAGAAAAATCCCAGAGTTATCATTCTGCATCTGTACTGGCAGTTCACACATTGAAGTTGTGTGTCACCTCACAAACTGAGACATATAAATTTGAATATTTAAGTCCCTAGAATGTTAATTGCCTGGAGAGTGATTCAGTTGATCAGCTGTTTAGTAACTGCTTTATGAAGCTGAATTGTTCTGCTGACTCCATTGACTAGGGGCAGTATGCCACTGCCCAAGCACAGAGCAATTTTACACACTCAGGTGGTTTTCCGGAAGGCAGAGATCTATGACAGATCCTGTATTTTATGTGCCAGCCCTATGGGAATGTCCAAAGCAACTGACGCCATTTAATGTAGCACAGGTCATTCACTTACACTAAAGCAATTAAATCCTTCCCAGAACCTACAATTATTAGGCTCCAGTGTAAATGTCCAAACTGGTTTCAGACACCTAACTTAACTAAACCCTACCTTGGGTCTGTCCAAAATGGGTTGTGATTTCCCTCTTATTTTGAATGAGTTTCCTCAAGGATGTAAAGTGACTTGTGGGGTCTGCATGGCAAGGTTTTGGTAGCAGGGGACTACAGAGGTGGCTTCTGTGAGAAGCTGCTAGAAGCTTCCCCCATGTCCGACAGAGTCAATGCCAGCCGCCTCCAAGACAGACCCACCACTGGCCAAGGCCAAGCTCATCAGCAAGGGTTTGTAGCACCTCTGTGAGGTGCTCCTTAACGTATTTAAGAAGGGGGGAAAACTGCAGTGCAACAGCAGCAGGAAGAGAGGAGTAAGACTATTGAGAAAAACAACCCTGGAGAAACCAAGGTCAGTGAAGGAGGGGGAGGAGGTGCTCCAGGCACAGGAGCAGCTATTCCCCTGCAGCCTATGGTAAAGACCACAGTGACACAGGTTGTCCTCCAGCAGCCTACAGAGGTCCACGTTAGAGCAGATACCCACCCTGCAGCCCACAGAGGACCCCACACTAGAGGAAGAGGATGTGCCCTAAAGGAAGCTGTTACCCCCTGGAGAGCCCACACTGGAGCAGGTGTTCTCACAGGACCTGCAGCCCACAGGGGATCCAGGCTGGAGCAGTCCATTCCTGAAGAACTGCAGCCCATGGGAAGGATGCATGCTGGAGGAGTTTGTGAAGGACTGTCTCCCAAGGGCAGGACCCCACACTGGAGCCAGGGAAGAACATGACAAAGAAGGAGGGGCAGAGATGAGTAATGAGCTGAGCTCAAACCTCATTCCCCATCCTCCTGGGCTGCTCCAGAGGAGGAGGTAGAGAATTCCAGAATGCAGTTGAGCCCAGGAAGAAGGAAGGGGTGGAGGGAAGGTAGTTTAAGATTGTTCTTATTGCCCTACTCTGTTGTTAACTGGCAATAAATTAATTTCCCCAAGTCAAGTCTGTTTTGGCCATGACAGTAATTGCTAAGTGATCTTGGTTTGTACAGCTTCAAGAAGAGCTGGCTGAGGAATGACCTCATCACAGTCTACAACTTCCTCAAGCGGGGCAGGGGAGAGGGAGGTATTGATCTCCTCTCTCTGGTGACCAGCAACAGGACACAGGAAATGGAATGAAGCTGCATCAGGGGAAGTTCAGACCTAACATTAGGAAAATGTGCTTCACTGAGAGGGTGGTTGGTCACTTGGAGAGGCTCCCCAGGGAAGTGGTCACGGCCCCAAGCCTGTCAGAGTTCAAGCAGCACCATGTGGTTTAGTTTTAGGTAGTCATGCAAGGAGCAGGGGTTTGGACTTGATGATCCTTACAGGTTCCTTCCAACACGAGATACTTTATTCTCTCCCTGTCCTTATCTTGACCCCTGAGCCTCTCACCATATTTTCTGTCCCCTTTCCACTTGAGGACAGGGAGTGATAGAATAGCTTGGTGGGCAGCTGGCAGCTAGCCAAGGTCAACCCACAACAACTTGCTAAGTAAACAGACGCATAAGAGACTTCACTTCCTACCAAAATAGACTCCCATTAGACAGATCACTGAAGAAATAGCAAGGATGAAATAAGTGATAGCAGAATACCACACTGACTAAAAAAAACCTCAATGGATGATACAAAAAGCTTCCTTGACTGTAGCAATACTCAAATATAGCACTAAGGTTAGCAAGACATTTTCCAAATGAAAGAAGAGGACAGAAGAAAACCCTATGACTTAGAATCAAAGAGTATCTCAACTTGGAATGGCCCGATAAGGATGATCAGCACCTCCCCCCTCTACTGCCTCCCCCCTTGAGGAAGCTGTAGGCTGAGATGAGGTCACCCCTAAGCCTGCTCCTCTCCAAGCTGAACAAACCAAGTGACCTCAGACACTCCTCCGAAGTCTTGCCCTTGAGACCTTTGACCATTTTGGTCACCGTCCTCTGGATACACTCTAATAGTTTGATGTCCTTCCAAAGGAAGGACAAAGGGCCAAAGCTGCCCACATTACTCAAGGTGGGGCCACACCAGAGCAGTGTAGAGTGGGACAATCCCCTCCCTTGACTGGCTAGCTATGCTGTGCTTGATGCACCCCAGGACATGGTTGGCCCTTCTGGCTGGCAAGGTACACTGCTGACTCATATTCAACCCAACCCCCCAGATCTCTTTCTTCTGGGCTGCTCTCCAGCCTCTTGTCACCCAGTTTGTACGTGTATGCAGGATTACCTGTGCTGGCTTTGGCTGGGATAGAGTTAATTTTCTTCACTGTAACTGGTATAGTGTGTTTTGGATTTGGTATGAGAATAATGCTGATGACACACTGATGTTTTAGTTGTTAAGTAGCAGCCTCATGTTGCAAAGTAGTGCCTACAGTAAAGGACTTCTGCAGCTTCCCATGCTCTGCCAGGGACACAAGAAGCCAGGAAGGGAAGGGGCACAGCCAGGACAGCCGATCCAACTGACCAAAGGGATATTCCATACCATATGACATCAGGCTCAGCATATAAAGCTGGGGGAAGAAGGAGGAAGCAGGGTGATGTTCGGAGTGATGGCATTTGTCTTCCCAAGTAACCATTATGATGATGGAGCCCTGCTTTCCTGGAGATGGCCGAGCACCTGCCTGGGAGGTAGGGAATGAATTCTGTGTTTTGCTTTGCATGTGCATGCAGCTTTTGCTTTTCCCTTTCATTATATTATTGTTATTATTACTACTTTGCTTTTCATATTACACTGTCTTTATCTCAACCCACAAGTTTTCTCACTTTCACCCTTCTGATACTGTCCCCCATCCCATCGGTGTGGAGTGAGTGCTGTGTGGGGCTTAGTTGCTGACTGGGGCTAAACCATAACATTACCCCATCCCAGGTACAGAATATAGCACTTGCTCTTGCTAGATTTCATATGCTTGGTGATTTCCCAGCTCTCTACTCTATCCAGATCTCTCTGTAAGGCCTCTATACCCTCAATGGAGACCACAGCTCCTAGTTCAATATCATCACCAAGCTTATTTATTTGATTCCTGCATCCAGAACATTTATAAAAACATTAGAGCGCACTGGCCCTAAAATTAAGCCCTGGGGAACCCCACTAGTGACTGGCTGCCAGCCTGATGTAGCCCCATTTACTGTAACCTTTTGAGCCCCACCCACCAGGCAATTACTTATCCAATGTATTATGGACTTGTCTAGCTGCATGCTGGACATTTTGTACAGAAGAATATTGTGAGAGAATATTCAAAAGGTCTGCTAAAATTTATTAAAAAAACCCACAAAACAAAACACATCATCTGGGTTTCCTTGGTCAACTAGATGGGTGACCTTGTCATAAAAGGCAATTAAATTAGGTGAACAGTACTCTCCCCTCATGAATCCACGCTGATTATAACCAACGACTACATTGTCTCTCAAGTGTTTTTCAGTAAGTCCCAGAATAACCCCCTCCATAATTTTAGCAGGCACTGACATGAGACTGACAGGCTGGTAGTTACAAGGGCCTTCCTTTTTACCATTCTTGAAAATTAGGATAACCATGCAGCAGCATTTTCAGAAGTCGGCACAATGATTCTTCTGCAAATGTCTGAGCATTAGCTTAGAATACGAAGCCCAGCTGGCAGAAATTTATTAGCAGCATACCCCAGAGGTAAATACTGGAGCCAACACTACTTAACATCTTCATTAATGACCCAGATGATGAGTCAAGAGTAATGCAATTTTGCAGCCATATCAAGAGGTTGATACACCACCTTGGGTGTGCTGCTGTTCAGAGGGACCCTGGCAAGCTGGGGCAATGTGCCAAAAGGAATCTCATGAAGTTCAACACAGGGAGATGCAAAGTCCTATGCCTGGGAAGCAATAACTTCATGTCCCAGGCCAGGCTGGGAACTGACTGGCTGGAAAGCAGCTTTGCAGAAAAAAAATCTGGGGTGTCCTGGTGGGCAAAAAGGTGAACACAAGTCAGCAGTGTGCCCCTGTAGCAAAGGCGGCCAACAGTGCCCTGGGCTGCATTATGAAGCGCATTGCCAGCTAGTCGAGGGAGGTGATCTTTCCTCCCTGCTCAGCACTGGTGAGGCACAGCTGGAGTGCTGAGTCCAGTGCTGGGCTCCCCAGTACAAGAGACATGGACATGCTGGAGCAAGTCCAGTGAAGAGCCACCAAGATGACTGAGGCACTGGAGTGCCTGTCATATGAGGAGAGGCTGCAAGAGCTGGGCTTGTTCAGCCTGGAGAAGAGAGGGTTTGGGTGGCTCTTATCAATGCATATAAATACCTGATAAAGACCATGGAGACAAGACTCTTCTCAGGGCTTTCTAGTGACAGGACAAGAGACAATGGGCACAAATTGAAATCCAATAAATTCCTTTTAAGCATAAAGAATTATTTTTTTTGACTGTAAGGGTGATTGAACACTGGAGCAGGTTGCCCAGAGAGGTTGTAGGGTCTCCATTCTTGGAAACATTCAAAACCCAACTGGACACAACCCTGAGCAACCTGCTCTAGCTGACTTTGCTTTGTGTGAGGGTGTTGGACTAGATGATATCCACAGGTCCCTTCCAACCTCAATGTCTGTAATTCTAACATTAATGCCCAGCAACATTTCTTAGGAATAATCAGAAGAATTAGGAGCAACTATTACTCCTCTCCCTGTCAAGTTAAACTTTTTCAGGGAAAAAAAAAAGCCAAAAACCAAACACAGAGCATTCCAAAATAGGTACAGATTAAAATTAACAGAAACTCTGAGAATGGCCGAAGCATCCTTGATTACATGTGAGAGTTTATCAGGCTTGAAGATGAAAAGCCTGAAGCTCTTTCAGGTCCTGGAAGCCCTGAAAATGGAGCTACTCTACCCACTGTCATATAATCTAATAAACAGGTCAGGTCCAGAACTGAATCTGGCAACAGTGACTATAGACCCGTCAGCTGCACCGACAGCCTTTGAAGCTTTCTGTAAAGAGGTTTAGTCTAATAAACAGACCTCAATAATATTAAAAAGGTATTATCTGAAATGAAGAAAGCTCCCCAAGCCCACTCAAAGTTTTCAGCACTTAAAATTGATGCCTGGCAGGCAATACTAGTAATTCAATGGAAAGAACTGATTAGAAGATTGGATATAATCAATAAGTCCGTATTTGTTAACAGTGGTTCAGACCTTTCATATTCATCAGAAAGGAATGGATGGTCTAACAGAACGCAAATTCAACTCCCAGCTAGGAGCTGCTATTTTCTAGTCAATCCTTCTTAGCCATAAAGCTAAGGATTCAGGATTAAGGATTTAAACCACTAATGATCATATACCAGAGCAAAGAGTGCAGTAAGGCGCTCTCTATATCTACCTAGAAAGAGACAGGCATATGAAAAAGAAAACGTGACAAAATGTTAAGAGACCAGAAATCAGGAGGAGGAGGGAAGAGCAAAAGCTTGGGCATAAAAGTAAATGTGCAAAGTGTGACCAAATTTGCATATTCTCGTGGAACAAAGAGGATGCGTTTTGATATGCCAAGAGAAACATTCAGTACCAAGTCTGATTATTACCACTTTTTTCCCCAACAAATTTAAAAAAAAGGTTTCATACTTAAGGGTGTGTTTCACCCAAAGAGTCAAGGTACAAACTTTCTTTAGAAAAAGCTTATGTGTAGTAATTAACGTGTTATATTAAAAATCTCACAAGATGTGGAAGAAAAAACTAACTACAAGAAGTTGCTTTTGAAGCCTACATAGCAGTTTCATTTTACATATATAATTCCCAATTATTTACTGTGCCTATATGAATATGAATATGAAATATAAAAGTGATGCAGTGGATTCAAATAAAACATTAAAAAATTATTAATACAGAATCAAACACAGACAAACAAGGCATTTGAAGTACTGTGACAAAGAACATATACCGGTACACACTTTTTCAAGAGGACAAAAAATGACCTAAAATGAAATATAGTAAGGACATAAAACCAAATATAAAATTAGTCAATCAAGTTGGACCTGTCTTCTCTCTTTCCACCCACGTTTTCTCTCCTTCCTTTCCCACCTCTCACATTGCCTTAGTAAATTCCAATTCTAGTCAAAACTAAAACATCTTAAAATACAGTGTGTATGTAACAACAACAGAAAAATCTTACTGGCAGGTATCCAAAAGACCTGGCCTATCAAACTTTTCACCTAATTTGTTCCCTGCCACCACTTTTAAAACCCTATATGCCTGTAGTGCCACAATCACGCAGCAACCTCACAGCTCATTTTTATGGCAGAAGTTCGTACATTCCATGAAAGGGAATATATGCATTTTAAACAGGCAAGGAGGAGTTAGAACTTAGAAGCCAATGTCAGGTTGTCTTGTCACCTAACCAGAAAAAAGGCTTGGATACTACTGCTGTGGTGCACACCAAGAACTACAATACAGCAATTCTTCACTGAGAGGAATACAGCTATTCAGAATAATTCTCATTTTGCTGTAAAGTTGGGTTCTTCGTGTGCTACTTTTAAAACAGACTGGCAATGCAATCTTCTAGATAGAACAATTTAGAAGGGAAATTATTTTGCTACAGTTATCCGCTCCAATAAAATAACAACTGCTATAAAAGAAGATAATTATACAGGGAATGGTTTTAAGTATTGAATGATGTGCACTGGAAGCAAAGCACTTGGTTCTTATTAACTCAGGATACGAGAACCTGAGTGATGATTTAGACATATACTTCTATATTTAAGTCCAAAACAGAAGTAAAGCTTTTTCCAAATGAAACAGAAGTATCAACTGTTTTAGCCTGGAGTCAGAACTGATTCGTCTTGTACTGCTACCTACTGTACTGTAAAAAAAGGCTTAAAGCAAAACCATTAAAAGTAACCAAAGTGCACTCACAAAAATCACAGTAAGATAAAAATTTGCTTACCTCTTCTTTTTTTATGTGTTTTACGCTCATAAAACACTGAAGCAACAAGTCCTTGACTTCATTACTCTCCTCTGAATCATAATCAAAACAAAGTAATGCCTGATGTAGACTCCACAGACGGACTACATCTGCACCCTGACAGGAAAAAAAACCCCATAGTATCGTGAGGTAGGTACAGCTTTCATGTGAAGAAGCATTTAAAGGATTTTAAATAATTAATTTGAAATGTATTGTTAGTTACAGATAGAAGGTTTTCAGACTGTAAAATCAGGAACATTAATTGACTTTCACATCATTGGGAAAAATTACAAAAATATGTGTAACTGCAGAAATACCAACTTCAAACAACTGAAGACTTGCTCAAGCACAGAAAGAAAGCTGGTATCTCATGCAAAATAGATAAAAACTATATTATTCCACTTTTGAAACTTTATACAAAGAAAGTAGTGGAGAAAAATAAAAGAAAGAAATAAAAGAAAAAAAAGGGCATGTTAAAAAAAGGGAAAAAGAGCATGTAAAAAAACCAAGAATGTGAAAAACCAGTTCACTTGTGAAATTGATGCAAAAATCTTTAAAATTTGTTCTAGAGAAGGCAACGTTTTAGTATGCTGCTTATGCAAGCAACACCAAAAAGGCACTTTGTACCCTGAGTTTCATTAACTGGGAAGCAGTAGGACATGGAACAAGAGTTAATCTGAAATAAAAGGTATTTTGGAGGGAAAATCTTTCTTGGAATATTCAGTAGTAATCTAAAAGTCATTATAGCTTCAGCATACCGTAGCAGCTTTATTTAGGCTTTTTCTTAGCAGAATAATAAATAGAGTCTTCCCTAGCTGCTCCTTCCCTTCCAGTCCTTTCTCCCACCACAATTGACATACACACTGGAGAGCATCCCGTAGGATCTTTTCAGATTCAGGTAATGCAGGAAGAATACCTACAACAGTAATAAAGTAATTATTTACCGCAATGAACCAAGTTATTCTCGCAGACATTAGTCTGTTAGCACACTAACTATACCTCGCAATGTCAACCAGTTCTTGCCACATTTACAGATCTTAATGGCTTATTCTCACGGTGGGTATTTAGGCACCTTTGTTAACCCTAAGGGTTTGGCCAAATCTTTGGATCAGTAACAATGATCCAAAGTTCACAATGATCTTAAGTTTTGCTTTAAAAATGCTATAAGCCACAGAATAACGGAAATTATCTACCATTGGGGAACAGTTGGGAGAAAGAAAACTAAGTTCCAACTTTTAGACTGCGTAACTGATTTTTAAGTAAATGCTCCCTTAATTTTGTCACATAAGAACTCGCATCAGTACCAACTTTTCTGCTTTAAATTCTGTTCCAGTCAGGTCAAACAATGCATTCTGTTACAAGTAAGTACGTACCATTCAATATAAAAACACATTCCATAAGAGCTTTGTAGTTTACAGTTTCATCCACTGCAGGTATGGAAGCAGTAACTACAGCTGTCACTCCTTGGATTACAGCTACAGTTTGTTTCTGAAAGAAAGCAATGTCGAGGAAAGAATTCTGCAGTGTATTTTATACTTCAGAAGATAATTATGACAAGAAATAAACCTGAGCAACAGAGAGCAAAGCTGAATTGTTATTTAGCTTCCATTTTGAACAAAAAAAGTACACTGGCATCCAAAATCTATCAAATAAGAAGAGGAAAAAGCATAGATTTTAAAGTACAACCATTTCAGAAAGTTTGAGAATGCCTTTCAGCTCCAGTGAGTAGGTAATTTGGAGACTGTAAACATGCATCCATTCTGCCATTAAAAACTTTACCTGCAAGAAAACCACTCAAGCACACATCCATTCCAGAACTAAAAAGACCCTACGTAGCAGGGTCTTGTGCAATTCAAAAATGTGTAGAACTGGTGACTTTAGATCCAGGTAAATGATCCTATAGGCCTCGGTATGTATGCTGGATTTCCTACAAGCCTCGAGCTCTCCCTAATGACTTCCCCACTGCACTCCTTTTTTTCTTCCAAAATTAAATCACCTTTATCCCCGATATATTCAAGACTATGTGGAATACAGTGCAGAAGGCAATATGAGAGGGTCTGAGAAATTCTAAGTTTGTGGGAGGGGCATTCAAAACTAGATTTCATGATCTTCATTCAATGAAAGGACATAATAAAACGATTTATTATAGTATATGCCAGATACTTAAGGAACATCTGAGAGATCAACATTTGTTTACTGAAATAAGACATACAAAAAGCCCACTCAACTCTAGCGAAAAAACTAAGTCCCATCTTTCAAAATTGAAGTTATGAGCAGATCTAATCTTTAATAGTATAGTCCAATCATAAGTTTAGCTTAACCCAAGCACGAGGGTTAAGAAGTCAGTAAAGAATGGGGGAGGGAGATGATGTTTGGAACAGACCCTGTTTGATAACCCTTGCATGTTTTCAGATGGTATGAAAATATTTCATTTTATTTCTCAGAAAATATGAAATACGCATGATATTTTTTTATTTTTACAAGATTTTTACCATTTCTGGAAGTATCTCAACTTCCATGCCATCATTACTTTCGTCATCTTCTATCCTCTGCCATGTTTCCACAGGGTTCTCCATCAAAGTGTCTGTCAATAGCTGTGTCAGTCTCTCCCATAGTACTTCTTTTTGCTTTCTTGGCAATTCTTGAAGTAGCTCATTCAAGTCAAAAGGATCAAATGTATTTTTCTGTGAATAGTCAGAAGATATCACACAACTCCACATCGGTGAAATGACTCATATTTCATCTTCCCAAAATTACCACTTTTTTTACATTAAGGATTAATATCAATTCCTCTGCAGTTATGGAACCTTCTAGAAGTTGTATTTCTTCAAAAAATAGCATGAGAAATTCCTGCTGCTTAACTCATTATCGTGAAACAAGAGTGCTTCTTTTAAGGCTAAAAGTCTTTAGCCCTTGATAGCAACACTACTGAACAGAAATCACACCCCTGTAACATCAACCTCCGTCTCTCATGTGTTCTTAATACTTTGTTCCCAATGGAGACAATTCCATACAGAGGAGGAAGCTCACACGAAACTGAAGTCTGTGACTATATCTTTGCTATCTTAAATATAGATTTATGATGGGTGTTGAAAGAAAATCCTTACACAAGGACTAGAAATGTAACAGCCAGTACAGCCACCGGGACAGCACTACAGGTTTTGGTGTATAATCTGCATAGAACCATGCTCTGTATACCGCACTCTTTGAAAGCTCCCCCTATCAAACTGAACTCCTGAGCACATTAACCCTATACCTTCTTCTTAAGCTCTGCTGAATGGTAAGCCACTATTGGTCTCTATAAAAAACTTCACTAAGAGACTGATCAGAACTATTTCCTCAGAATAACCTTGCTAGAAGAATTTACCTCAGAGATGCAAAGAGCCTGTTTAGCATCAAAGGAGGGTAGGCAACCTGCTAGGAAAGGGAATGTGCAAAGAAAAGATGAGAAATAAAATCAGACACAGCCAAGAGGAAGTACAGATAATTTTTGAAATGTAATTTGCAATACTAAAGTGAAGGTCTACCAGATTAAAAACTTTGGAGGAAAGAGGGAGAACGTTGATGATCTTAAAATAAAAATATCTTTAGTTTGCAGATATACTAAAAAAACAGTAATCAAAAAGGAAAAAAAGTTGAAGGGAAAAAGAAAAATAGAAAATAATGAAAGAAGCGGCAGTAAGTATTAGAAGGTTCCCAGAAGGGTACGAGTAAAAAGATCCTGTTACATATTTATAGCTGAATTTCTATCCTATTCTACAGCTGGAAACAAATACAATAAACCAAAGGCTACACAGGGAGTTCTGCAGCCCTCTACTTCAAACAAACCCAAAAGACAAGATATTAAGATCGTACTGTTTTGAACAAAAAGAATGAATTCATAAGACGACCAGAGTCTTTCTTTGGGATGATATAAGAATTATTCCAAAGCCTATGAGGGAAAAGGATGTCATTGAATAACAGTCATATCTATGATTCCTATTTTTCTGTCTAAGATATAATGTATTATCTTGAATTGGAACAGGATTTAGTGAAAAAATTTAACAGCACCTGATAAAGACTTCAATGAACAGCATCGCAATGTGGTAATATTTTTAAAAGGTTCTTAAGAAAGAAAAGTGAAAAGCCCAAGGCAAACCTTGAAGGAAAATTAGCAAACACCTGGAATTTTAGATGTGAATGAAACAAAACACTGAGAGGAGGAAAACGAAACTTAAAGGGTGGTGGTGGGGTGTATAAATGAGAGACATTGAAACAGTGATGCTAAGAACAGAATTAAAAAAAAAAAAAGTTAAAAAGGAAAATTATGATGCTAGAGCACAAAATAGGTTGAAAAATCAGGGCATAAATAGAATATGAAAACTAAGGAAAGCAGTGAGGCTCTGACCACCCTTTCATCTTCTTTCTTCATTTATACATCCAGTTCTAAAGGACAGAATACACTACTACAGCCTCCTCGAGAAAAGCAGTTAAGAATTATTCAAGGAAGATCTTAAAAAGAGAATCTTCATCCCAAGATAAGACATGGTCAAACACCCTTCATCACTGAAGGTTTCAAAAGGACATGTATAAAATAACTCAGGTCTCTTAGACAAGCAAAAAGTAATCTGGATATTCATGTTCCCTTATGCTGGGAAAGCACGAAGACAGTTTTAATCAATATACTCATTATAGCCGGTGATGTACAGTTTCCAGAAATATTGGCAACAGCTGAAAACTGCTGCTAGACAACTCTTGTGAAGTGGTGATGAAAAACAAAAGGATGAAAAAACTATTTTAAATCCAAACAGACCAAGATACGTTAAAATAGATTACTGGATGAAGATGGCAGAAACAGCGTGACCAAGTTAATTAACAAGAAAACACTGCAATCACCGTACGTTATCCCAAACCAAAGAGTTTCTTGTTAAGGTGTTTAGATCTGGGGAAAACGGGAAGGACACTTGAAGCAAAGGCACCCTGTTAATAAAGTTGTCATTAAGTACAGGAGTGCAAATGAGAAAACTAGCAAAATTATTGGAAAAAGATATTCGATGATGTTTGATAGACAAACACTCCTAAGTTTATTACATAGAACATGATCCCTGTCATAGAAATCATAGGTTTAATATTAATACATCTGCTACATCAGTAAGTTAGTTCGTGCCCCTGCGGACACAGAGGTCAACTGATCCACTTACTTTAACCTGATACAGGTTATATTGGCAAAATACTGATTAGAAAGCTTAAACAACTAACCTGACAATACCATTCGTTAAGGCTAGCAAAAGAGGTTTCGGAGAAATTGTGTATATCTTTATACCAGACAGATTGAAGCTTAGTGGAAAACACCTCAATGCAAATTATTATTTCTGATTACTATGAAATATCACATATAAACAACGTGAGAATGAACTTTTAATTAGTAGATTTCAGTGGATTTGTTTTGTTCCTCCTGCTTCTCTCCACGCTGCATTTAGAGACAGCAATCCATCACATCTCTAAAACATTCAGTGATAAGAACTATCAAGTACAATTACACACAGACTAAAGAATAAGTGGACAGCCTAAACTATCAAATGAATGAAAAAACACTAGTGAAACATGCCTCTGCTATGTTTGTATATTATCTCATATTCATTACACAGCAATAAACTCTTTCATGGGCTGAAATTTTTAAAAAAATGCTTCCTCAAGATCAAATGAGTACTTGGTTTTGCCTTTTTTTTTTTTTTTACTATTATCACAGTGCTAATCGTTTATTTTTTAAAAATGTAAACTGTATGTGCAACAAGCAAATATTAAAAACTTGGTTTATAAATAGCAAAATTTCAGATTCTATAATTGGTTCAGCTATGTGCCATTTGAATTTATTTTCTTCAGCAATAATTCTAGCACGTCTGCAGGTACCAAAGAAATAGTTTCTGTCCCTATGACACAAAATTTCTGTGCTAGTAACAGAGAAGACTATATTAGTAATGCCCGTGTATCATGGCTTACTTACAGGTTTCCGAGTATAACGCAGGAAGTCTTCAATTGACTCTTTAGACACAACTTGTAAAAATGCTTTGCGTTTCATTGTGGCCTTGTTCTCCCTTGTTTTATAACCAAAGCAAAACAAATGTTAGAGGACACACTGTGTCTCGAAATAAGAACGTTTTTGGTCTTGGTGAAGAAAATATGAAGTTACATTCTTCATCTACATAGTTATAAGTAAAAAAGTATTTCCCTCTCCAAAATACTTTACCATTATCCCAATCAGTGTTCAGATTCCTAACAGCTCTAGGCTGCAGCATTTGCATGCATTCTCCTCAGTCCTTTTACTAACGAGCTCTTAAAACTGACGAACTTTTTAACAGATAATTTTATTTTTAAAAAGAACAGTGTATCCAGCACATACCCCCTATTTAGTAGCCATCACTCCCGACTAGAGCATGTACATGTACGAAAAGTACTGATGCTCCCCCCCTTGTCTCTCGTGTCCAGCGAGGACTATGGGAAACGGGCAAGGCCACTTTTTGACACCAGCTTTATTTACGCCCGTAAGCATTCCTTCCGCGCCGAGTGATTCCGGACGCGCTTCTCCCATCCCCGCCCTTAGCACACCACCTTCCCCACCCGCCGCTGCGCCCGAAGCCGCAGTACGACCCAGGGCGGGCGTCGGCGCGGGGCACCGTCCCTGGCCCGGTCGCTCGCCGGGCCACCACCAGGCCCACGGCGCGGCCCCGCAGGGCCCCGCAGGAGGAAGATGTGCGGGCCGCTTACCCAGCGCTCCCTCGGAAAGGAATCCTCACGGATCCACGGGCCGCGTTTGCGATGGCGCGGAGCTGCCTGCGCAGGGGGACCAATCCCCCCTCAGCGCGCCCCTGAGGCGCGGCCCGGCGCTGCCGCCGCTTTCGAATTCTCCCGCGGCGGCCGTTGAGCGCGCGCGCGCCGCGGAGCTCCCGGCTCTCGCGAGAGCCGGGCTCGCGCCCCCTGAGCGCAGAGCGGGAGGCGCAGGGCGGGGCCCCGGACACGGCTACGCGGCCGCGGGGGGGGGGGGGGGGGGGGGGCGGGGCTCCGTTGGCAGCGGCAGGTCCCGGTGGCTCCCAGTAGCCGCGCCCCCGCGCCGGGACCGTGTCCGAAATCCGCGTTATTCACCCCGTGATAACTACGGATTTTTAAAATGTAATCAGGAACTAGCCGCTTTCTGTTTCTTCTCAAACTTACTTCACGGCGTTCGGAAATAGTTGGACTCAGTTCCTTAAATTAAGAATCAGCTTTAGAATTCTCTATTATTCCCAGCTCCACTGGTGTGAGCCCTTCTGCAGACCACACTCCGTCAATACGCCTCGCTAAGGGCTCAATTCATCTAACCTGGTTTGGGGTGTGCAGGGGCGGAGCACTCCGCGGCGTTGCCAGCTGCTGGGCGGCGGCAGCGCCCGGCTGAACGCCGCCGCTTTGAGGCGGTGGCAGCAGCCGCCGCGCTGCCGGGCGGACGAACAGAAAACCGGCACTCGTTCCCGTCAAAGGTCCCGCCGCTGACTGGACTTTCCCGGGTTGTAATTTTTAAAACCAGAATGTAATTAAGATTTAATATTCTATATAAAAATTCACTACTTTTTAAAGTTGTATTTACGCCTTCCGCTAATATTCTCATTTTTAACATAGAAACGTCTTTAATCACCCTACCTCTCACAGTGTCGGTTTACATTCAAAATTAAGACTGGTCACATTTTCTGCCATATATATTTGGCTTCCAGACGTTTCCTGGTTTATTTTTTAAAGTTTTTGAGTAAACTGTTCACCTGGTTTTTATACAGTTTGAAGACTATAGGATGAAAAATTGTTTATTATATACTTATCCCATATAAATAATACTATTCTGTATTGCTTAAAAACTGTACGTAACAGATGACTAATGTTACTGAAAACAAAGATAAGAACTGTTTCAATTCCTGAATCAATAACTGAGTGCGTGTGAAACTTCTGAAATACCTGGATTTTAAAACAAATATGTGCCAGTCAGCAGGCGCTGTAGGCAGTGTGGGAGGATGGGTTACCTTACTTACAGGTTGTAAGTGAGATGGTCGCGCACCCAAGGCAGGAGGAGTCAGTAGCCAAAACCTCACCTCTCGAGCAGCACACCCGCGCACCTGCAGTTCGGTGCCACTCCTGGTCTCCGCCTGGAGCCAAACACACACGTACCTCTTCACATTGTGTTTCCATCTAGCCAAGTCTCCTCTGAAGCGTGAAAAAGGCAATCCAGCAACTCCCAACATCCACCTACTGGCAGCCACAGAGAGAGGTCCCGGGAGAGACTGGGCCATGAGCAGTCACTGGGAACAGCATCTGTCCTCCAGCCCCGGTCCCCATGCTGTGACAGCGGGAGGCATTGGCTGCCGGAAGAGGACTACCAAAAGGGGAGCATTTTGCTGCTCTACAGTAAAGAAGGATCAAGAATTAAGGTGGTTTCAGATCCTGTGGACTTGACTTTATTTCTTAAGTTAGGGGTTCAGCTAAGTGCAAGAAGCCTGTGAAACAGTTTGCTTGAAATAAGTTGTACGAGCAATTATCATACTTGTAGACTGGTAAAAGCAAACAAAAAAGTATGAAAACTGACATTTATACATGGCACTAATGTCTACTCTTTCTGCATATATTAAAAATCTTTGCCATTTTAGATCCAGATTGATGGATTTCTTTATCATCTCTTGTGTGGACTGAATATTTCATTAATACCTTGATTAGTCTTTTAATTAGATGCTACATTAGTCACCTGGTTACTGTTTATTTAGTCGGGCACATACCCATTTAGCAAACGAACTAAAACATATTTTAGCTTATAATCTGTGTTGCATAGCAACCACAGAATGATTTTTTTCATAGTATTGAAACTCAGAGTTGACACAGATAACAACAGACTGAGTAACACCAAATGATTCATTTTGAAGGACCGCATAGAGAAACCAGGGAGGCAGAATAGTGTTTTGTAGGTTTTTTCACGAATTGTGCAAGAACCGCAAGCTAGTAATGAAGCTACAACTCTATCTTCAGTTTCTCTAATGTTCCCCCTTTCAGGAGGACCAAATTACATGCCTCTTTTTGACATATCTGTTCATCTGCTCAAAATGATCTATACCCTGTGATAATAATCTCATATTTATTATCATTTTCCTGTCAAGTCAAGTTAAGGCAAAAATGAAAAATGGGCCCTCCACACATGGTTGCTGAGCAACAGCAAATAAAGATTTGCTTTTGTGCTGCCGCTTCATAAACTAGACTTTATTCTTGTTGGTGGCCTGTATAAGAGATCTCAATTACAAATGTCTCTCACAAGAATATCATAGTTTGGACTACCGCAAGTATTCTATTTTAACCTATATGATTCAACATTACAAGTACTTGTAAAAAATAAACAAGTAATTCCCTGAATGTCAGGTGCTTTCTTGACATTTTATTTTTCTCATAGTTCAATGTTATTTTCTAGATAATAGTTTCTGATGAGATTATTGTACACATTATCTCCTAACATGTTAGAAATGTTACTCCTATTTCTTTTCATTTCAATATATAATAAAATTTGTTATGGCTAATACAGCATCCACGAAATCTGCTCATCCTCTGAGGCAGGCTGTTAATAATTTATATGCATTCATTTCCCTTGTTTTTTTTTTATCTTCATACACTTTGATAAATAAGCCGAACAGCATGGGAGAGATGACGTTTCACACTGTTCCACTTCTCCAGATCTCCCCTTGCCTGAAGGTAATACTGCCAATCACGCCATCCTTTATTCAGAGGCAACTGTCAGTTTTCAATGGTGGTGTGATTAGACCATGAAACTGCTTATTTCCCTTAAATTATTAATATGAAACAATTTTAGAGTTTAAGAGATTAAGTAGAAAAAAACCCATTTACTTCAGAAGAAAAAAAATTATCCTTGTTAACTCGATCAAAAATAAGGAAATAAAATGCACAAGGGGAAGGAAAAGCTTTTCCGAAGAGCCACTCCCTGGAGCGGCTGTAGATGCTACTGAAGCCCTGAACTGCCGCCCTGTGGGAGTGCGCCGGTACTGCTGGGTGTCTCGCAGGTTAGTCACACCAAGATGAATTTAAGGTGTGAAAACAGTGCAAATTTATTTATTTTATTTTATTATTATGCTTTATTATAGAATAGTTGATTATTTTGGGGGTTTTTAGTATGTTCTTACTGTCATCCCTCTTTCCTTACAGGCAGCGTTCTAAATCACAGTCATTTACTCTGCTAACTATTAGTACTGTGAAAATTGAAAGATTTCCAAAATGCTATACAATGCTCACGAAAAGAAATTACAATAATAATATTTGCACAGCTAAATCCACCCCACTGTAAATATAGAGTATCATTTTTGTGATAACTACAGCAAACATTTTCTAATATAAAGTCATTAACATCTTTCAGAATATCATGTATCAATAAGTAAATGTGTAATACTAGTTTGTCAGTTAATTTCAGATGTAAAACACTCCAGTTACATCTGCCATGTCTAGATTATTTTAACCCCATTACATTTAACATTCTGAATTATTAGAGTTTTACAGGTCTTGTAAGTGTTCTGTCTCCTTTCAGCTCTCATTCTATTTCAGTCTTTACGGATAAAAGGAATTGTTTCTGAAGTACAAAAATACTGTTGTTATTAATTTTACAAGTGCTCTTAGAGGTTTCATTGTGCTAGAGAGGCGTCATCTAGATATGACACCATCTCTGTTCCATCTGTCTAGTACTAAACATTGAAAATACGATACAAATACCAGGGTGGACGTGATTTGCTTGTCCATATTAGTTTACATGCATATGTGTACATACATGCATACACACACGACAAACTCCTTTACAAGGGCTGGAGAATATACAAGCATTTACTTGCCTCTCACGTCAGGCTGGGAGGGACATGGGTGCTGCCTGTGCTCCTGATCCAGACCAGTAACCTAACCAAAGCCCGCCGTGCTTTACAGGCTGCACGTCCAGCTTCCTTCATGCAAAACTGACAAACAGGGAACTGAGTGAGTGTGGTACCAGCTCTGCGCGGTTTCAGGCTGGGGGATACGTTTGGAGTTGGGCACTTGAAAGTGCTCACAAGGTCACTGGTTCGGCCATACCTGTCAATTACTCCCGTTCTGTGCAGCAAACAGTATCACAAGACCTTGTGACAATGTGATTTGGCAAATATTTTCCAATTGTATCTTTAAACAAAGGAACATTGTTTTCTAGATTTTTTTTCTAGTAGACTCTGGTTTTTGCCCTGTTTTCCCCTGTGTTTATCATACTGCTCCATGATGGCTTTCACTGTTGTTAGATACCCTGAGTTTCGAGCCTCATGCTTGAACCAACAGCAGAAATAAATACTTAAAGCACAATGATGTTTCAAATGTGTTGGTCCAGGCCCTTCTCCATGTCTTAAACTGTAATTTCACTTCTCCCTGCCTCTGATTAGTTTCAAGTTTTTCCACTTAATCTTATTAAAGTCGTGTCAGCTCCTCGAGGGAGTTCTATAATCAACTCTAATTGCCTACGCTAGGTATCTAAGGCACGAAACACCTATGGCGAATTGCTGACAGAGGCAATTATGGTGAACGTAGAGCCTTAATCTTCCAGGAGAAATTTCATGTTTCCTCAAATCATGGACCAGCTGTTTTATTTCCCAGTGCCTCATGACTAAATGGTTTTACAAAAATATTTTGGCAAATTGAATCCAGATGTTATTAACCTCTGTATGAAACTCAATTCTTTTAGTGTCACCTGCGCCTTGGAGCAAAGGGGCAGAGCAGAGCACAGTGGGGGCCATGCCTGCTTTTCATTGCTTTTAAGCTAGAATGGCTTCAGGCTGCACTCCCAAAGATGCCTAGACTGCAGCCCACTTCATTCCTGTACAAGAAACAAAGTGCACGGGCAGCAAAACAGGCTTTGCAGAATAGGGACTAGACTACCACCTAGTGGAATATAACGGTGTCTTCAGAAAACAGAATTCGTGCAGTAATGAGTATAAATCCAAAAACTCTAAAGTCTCATTGTGAAAGACAAGATAATCAAACTAAAATGCTTTATAAAAATGTTAAAAATTAAGCATTTTTTTACATTTCCAATAATCTGAACTTGAAAAATCACATTTAAAGAAAAAAAAGACCTAGAACAAAGTTGCCAACTACTCTAAGATTTACCCCTTTTCAGAAAGCTCATCTTAGTATTTTAAACCTTCAATTCCAACTTATTTTACATGCACAGTAATTAATAATTTACCTGTTAAAACACAACCAGTGTTGCTACAACTACCATTCTGAGTCACGACCAGCCATTTCCATTAACTCATTTTCATTACCTTCATTTCATTTTCACCACCTGTATGTGAGAAGGACGGGTCTAGAGACAAAATCTCAGTTCTTCGTTTGGATGCGGTTGTCACAGTTCATCAAATGTATCCAGCTGGGCTCTGAGCTGGAAGTTACAACACAGCACCCGTTCAGTGGTTATCGAATTTACCTTCGCTCAGAGACCATTTCACGATTCATGCAAAAACAGGTAAAGGGTCTTATCAATTCGAGGTTGAAAACACTGCAACATGGTAATTCCAACTAAACTTCCAGATATCAATGAAAAACCATGCAAAATACATCAGGGATTTCAGCCTGTCAGTTGAAGTATTTCTCCCATGTTGACGTCTGGCATGGGACCGTCTTGCAGAATAGTCTTTATTAAATTATTAATCTTTGTGACATGCTTGGTAAACTCCAGCTGTCAGTCTCTGAGAGCTTGTAGAATAACACATTAGCTTGCAAATCCAACTGAAGAATAAAAAAAACACCTCACTGGAAATTCCATGCTGGAAACAACCACCATTAAACCAGTGCACCATTTTTTTATTTTAGAGATCTCATCCGTTATCCAGTGAAATAACGACCTTCATTCAGTACCTACAGATGATTGTCGCTTTGCAAGCATTATCTACATTGCAACTCAAGTTCTATGCAGAGATTAACGTATTTTTAATGCCTACACAATTTTTGCATCCTGACTTAACAAAGCTTGCAACTTCCTGCTACATGCCTCCTTTATTTGCTCAGCCAGAGTTGCTACAATCCCATCTCCGAGAGCTAGGGGTCAGGCAGCAAAATGCCCAGAAACACCTACTCACAGGCCCAAGAGGGCCCAAGAGCTCCTGTACAGTTACTTTAACACTTAAAAAAACATACTTGAGAGTCATAGAATAATTCAGGTTGGGAGGGCTCTCAGCAGTTCACCTAGTTCAACCTCCTGCTGAAAGGTCTACTTTGCTTAGATAATAAATAAATCAAATTGATCATCAGTTACACAACACATTGTTACCACGCACCTGATGAATGAAACCCCAGGCCAGCTGGGGCACTGGGACATCACAGCTTTCTTCTGTCATTTCTTGCACTGAGGCTGAGGTGCTGCATGCCCAGCTCTGAGGGCAGGTGGATTATCAAGTCCTGGCAGGAACAGACCCCGCTGTTCCCAAGCCAAGACCCACCCCTGCTACAGCTGGAGTGTGAAAGGTTGGAATCTTGCCTCACTTTGTCCATCCTTGAACCTGTTTCTATACAGATCTTAAAGGGAAGAATGATCACTATTGGCCCGTAATTCCTTTGCAGTAAAGTTTATGGCTACTTAGGACTCAAACAACAGGGGAAGACACGTTGGCTTCACTTCAATGGCATCTCAGGAAATAGATCACAGAATCACAGGTTGGAAGGGACTGATATGTGGCAGCCTGCTCAAATTGGACTCCACTGTAGGTGACTGGCAAGAAACATTTCCTGCAGACGGTAAGAACAGAGAGCATCACCTCTATCACATGAACACAGATTAGAGAACATTCCTCACGGAGCTGCCATCTAATCTGGCACCGAAATTCACTGCATTACACTGAAAGAAATACAAGTGTATTTTTCACTTCAGCTGCTTTGCGTTTTTCAAATAATGGATTTCAGAAGGTGGTTGAGAATATTGTTGGGAGCCTGACAGTTAGCCTGAGAACTCAGTAGGAGAGCATACAGTGATACAATCAGACACTTTGTTAAGATGTATAAAAACACCAGTTGTGATTAAATAGCCCTACTCCTTCAGCACCCAGCTACAGCCAGGAACATGCCTGGGACTGTCTCAAGTTTTGGTTTTTTCTACCAAATATCAAAGGTAGCACCCAATATTCAGAGTTTGGGGGAGAATATAAATAAACTGATTGAAACAGAAACCTCATGGGAAACCAATTTTGTATTCAGCTTTTAGCTGAGAAAATACCTAAATTAACCATATTGGTAACTGTGTTGACAAACACTGCTCTTAGGTGGAGACTGGATGAACTAAACGATGGCCCAAAAGAGTTTAAAAATTACAGCAAATATTAACAAAAGGTCTAGGCTTGGCTGAGCCCATCAAATTAATACCAAATCCATCCAGAGGCATCTTGCACAATTATTTCTGCTCTCCAACAAGATCTTGTGAATACACAGGCAGCATTTTTGGCAAGTGCTGATCCAGTTACCACCTGTCTTGTGGGACTGAATGAAGGCTTGATTTTGATCCAAGACTGGAAAACAGAGACACCTGAGCAGTACTGGCACTGCCAGGAAGCGTGCCATCCAGAAACACCGTGCCACGAGGGGGTGATGAAGATGGGCATGCTTTTACTTGGCTTTAGCCGCCTTCCCATGGATTAGGAGAAGCCCTTTATTCTGCTAAAAAAGGAAGATATCTCCTCTAGGAAAAAAGAAAAACAACAAAACAACCCTGGCCATAGATTTGTGTTTACTATCAATAAAGATTATCCAGTGGAGTCCCTTCTAAATGTGATAGTGACTGGGTGATGAACTTCTGCAGCTTTTGTTTATGGCTGATGAAAACTGACTGACTATCAGGAATTCAGCCAAGTTGTAGCTGTTTAAGAAAAAAGGTATCATAATTAATTATGGTATTATAATTAATTAAAAATTAATGCAAACAGCATAATTTCTGAGTTTTTTTTTTCTGTATTAGAGGATCCAATATCCCTTTCCTTATTTATGTAGTACGCAGCTGTACTTTCTATCAGAATCTGCCTTAACAAGCAGGTGGAAGGATACACCGAAACCTGCTGGTTCTAAATCCAAAGCAATTACGTGCAGTTCTAGGTCCTTTTGAAATGTAATTCGTGACAATTGATGAGTAAGTGCTAGAATCGTGGCAATTTGTTCAACTGATCATTTTAAGAGAAAAATGTTTTAGATACTTAAGTTGAACAAAGGACCTACTAATTCTTATGGCTGAATCGGTTCCAGACCAACAAGCAAGGAGCTCACCCATGAAGTCCCGTCCTGTACTTCTCCCTCCACTTTCTCTCATGTAAGACCCCAAAATCTGCCCACACACCTTACAGCAAGGCTACCTGGGTTAAAGTAGTCAGCATACAGGGCCATTTTAAAAATTCACCCATCAAATTACTAATTAGGACAGTGATATGCAAAAGATGGGAAAAGGGAATGTGTGTGTGTAAAGGGAAGCAAGACGCCGATTTCCATATGAACCATTTATTGAATAAATACATGCATCATAATGTAGAATTACATGAGCAGAAAAGGCAATCTGTACAAAATTGATTACCCTTTGTTCTCATTTCAACTCTCACCATTTGCTGCAGCTCTGATAAAGGATTCAAGATAGAAACTGAAAATTCCTTTAATCCAAATCCAAGTGATATGCATGCTGATTTGAGTTCAGGTTATACCACTGCTATAATAAAGAAAGCTGGTTTTCTTGTCAGTGAAGCAGAGTAATTCTAAAAACAGTTTCAACAGTAGAGAACGTGTTGACGCATACAGGTAACAAAGCTTATTTTTAGCCATTTCTTAAACATCTTCATATGTCCCTATTTTAAGGCACAGGATAAACAAGAACTACATGAAAAACTATCAGTTGATATTGAATACATTGACTTGATAATGAGGTGCAATTTTTGCCCGGAAGAAAAATTAGGTTTGTCCTTCCTAATTCCATATAAATGGAACAATCAGAATTTAATAACTATGAGTGGTTTGTTTCCACTACTGAAAGAATCAATCTCACCTAGGCAGTCATATTCTGATCCAAATTCACTCAAGAGAATATTTCTGAAGAATCTGGCATCCAGGACTGATTACAGTCAATAGGAATTACTGAATTACAATGACAACTCTATCTCTTAATTTTAGATTCGTAAATGGGAACTGGGCTCTCTTAAGAACCTAGCCTTATTTTTAGGTTGTAAGCTATTTTGGAAACCTGTCCTATATATTTTATTCAGTTACTCACTTTGCGCGCTCATCTCACATTTACCCAAACACAGCATTCTTTTCCTCCTCGAGACTTCAGAAGACAAAATGTGCACTTTTTTGCTTAGATGCAGTCTTTGAACATCCATCCCCAGGCTTCACTTAAGACTTGAAACACCTAATCAGTCTAACAGCCCATTTCCTGGCTATGGGTCAAACTCAGGGGAGTCACTGGCCAAGGAGTACAGCAGAAGTCCTTTTACCTCAGGCTGAACCAAGGCAAAAGCCGATTATGCTGAGCTGCTGCACTTGGAGCTCCTTTATTTAGATCAGCTTTCCCTTTCTGCATTTTCATTGCATTAACAATAATTCTCTGCCTTTCCATTCTTAACATTTTAATGGAGAACTAGCAAAGAAAATCTCTTTTGTAATATATTACATTTTATATGAACAGATGAGCGTGAGTGTACATATATAGATACTCATACATTCCAATATAGAGTGAAGCCCTCAAATGGAAATGATTTTTTCCAAGGAACCTCCCTCTATTGCCCAGTCCATCAGAAAGTAACAGCAGCAGAATTTACATTGTAAGTTAGTTTGCTAAAATTGCGTGGTATGAAATGTAGCAATAAGAAGGCCAGCACTGTACAGAGGTGTATGTGTGTGTGTGTCACACACATCTGTGACAAATGGTCATGTTAAACCGAATGTAGACGAACTGAAACGAGGCAATTCTTAAACTTGAAAAAGACAAAAAGCTACATCTATGGTAGGCACTTTGGTACATCTAGTAATGTAGGCATATTCTACATCTAGATTTAAGGTTCTGTCAGTAATCTTACAATAAAGCTAATTTCAGGAGTTTATTATTTTTTAAATATTCTTTAAAATTCTTTCTTGGCTGAGAGACCATTCTAGAATCCTAACTAAATAATATATTTTGTCTGTGTAATTGCATACTTACCCAAGAATGAGGGCGTTGGCTCTGAAAGAGCAGAACTGTTCTCTTGGATTCTTAATGCACATTTTTATAACAGTCTGAGAGAACTTACCAGAAAAAGAAAAATCAATTCTGAATACAAAAAAAAATTCCTGTAATTCGTAAGATTAGAGTTAAGAGCTCAGCTGTTCAGGCTGATACTCTCCCCTCAGCTCTCAACAGTGTACTTTTATCAGTTTGTGCTAAGTGTATTGCTGCTGTAGTCTTGCAGCAGACTGTGGCGATGCTTCAGTAGAGTGCCATTATTTCTCAAGAAACCTGGTGGACCACTGAAGTGCATTTTCTTCATGCACCAAACACACTAAGTAGCAATGAAGCAACTGTAAAGACAGTCAGTTTCAACTCAGTTTCACACTTACTTTCTGATGGGTTTTCCATTTTAGTATTACAGAAGGTATAGCATAATATACTATTTAGCAGAGTATTGTATAATAAAAATAACATGTCTTGTACGTATGCCTACTATATGAAATTACATTGCAAGCTGATTTGTATACCTTTTAAATCAGTGAAACAAGGTAGTAAGGACGGTTCTAAGTAGTTGGAGATTGTCTTGTTTACAATACAGAAAAAACCCATTTCCTTATACCTTCAAAAAGGTCACATCTGGTACTATGAAGTACAGGAATAAATAACAAAATCTGAGCAAACCTGTATAGTAAAACTGTACTGTTTGTCATGTTTACTCCATTAAATGAAAATGAAAACTCAGATTTAGAAACTGTGATTCATGGACCTCATTCTCTATTTATACAATACTTATAGAACTTTCATTTTTGTTTATAATATTCTATAGTATGTTTTTCCAATAATACATTTATATATAAATATTAAAATGTTAATGTTTTGTACATTTTAAGCTAGCCACACTGGGCCAGAAACACAATAAAGTAAAAATGCTTTTCTGCAGTTTGTTTTTGAAGAATATCACAAAATGATTAAGACCATTGTGCTGCAAAGACAAAAGAGATTCATCTGAAGAAATTAACATGCATTTAGAAGAAAATATCTATATCCTTTATCTAATCTTCTGAATTCAAACCAGCATGAAAGAATTATAAAAAAATAGTATATATTTACATGGTATGGTATATCTTGGTGAGATATAAAACAAGGCAGGAAAACAGAACACCATCTTCTCACTTTCTAATAGGTACAGCTGTCATAACGATCAATTTAAACACAAAAGGTTACTTTACTGTACTATTGCACATTACAGTAACACATTAAACTGTTCAGCAAATTAAAATACAAAGTTTAACAATGAGAAAAGCTATGTCTACATAAAATGACCAAGTGTTATAAAATTATTGGGGATGTCTGTAAGAACTAAATCAGTAAAGCTATAAAAATAATATTGGTACATCTGTGAGAACAACGCTTTAAAAATATATAAAGGTTGGCAAAAGTATGTGTGGGGAATTCCCAGTATCCATGGGCCTAACTTGCACCCTGTGGCCTTGTACCATCTTCTGTTAAATCATACCTGAAAATAATAAAAAAAAAACCCAAAGGGTTGGTTTTTCTGTTGTTTTTTTTCCCCACATTTAGCATGTATTATTAAAACTATTATTAACACACCAGTTATTAGTATGTAGTATTATTATTAATAAAGGAAATCCTATACTTACCACTGGGTCCAGCCTTTAGCGAGTTCTTCAGATGCCAGAGGTATTAGTAACTGTGGAAAGTTAAATTAGCAATCAATGCATTATGTCCACCTTTCATTCTGTATCTTTTAAAGATCAAATCTGACAATCCTGTAAGCTACTGTATAAGTAATGCCATTAATAAACAATATATTTTACATCCTTGTCATCACAGCTACCTGCTACCTCCTCGACTTGTAGTAAAGTTTCAAGTTGCTGTTTTTGACCTAAAAATCTATACCTTTTAGTGATGCAGTCCCAGAGCACCGCACAGGCTTAAATTCTGAACGATGCACATCTTGGCAATGACAATCAGCTGATGTGTTTACGCTAACAGCCTTCCTGGTAAACAGGAAAATTAAGAATACTGATCACCATGAACTGACCGTGATTCTGATATCTCTGATCCTCTTCCTGAAGGCTGAACATGGCAATTTGCAAGGGTGTAGGAATTTACTTTTCTTTTTTGCATGCTCCAAATCACATGTGCAGGAAATAGTGATTTAATAAGAACCTACAGAACAGTGAAGCTGTAAACACAATAGCTGGTTTTGGCATTGGGAACGTCTCCAGTAGCAGTTCTTTCTCACAGATTTTACAATTTGGAATTTTAATTACTGAACGTGTGTTTGTTCTGTGTGCTTCTCTAAGTACTCCTGCTTGTCTTTCCAGTTTGTCTGAACATTTTCTGAGGTATCACCTGTTTTGTACTGGTTACTTTCTTTCTCTAACTGTATGATTAGTAAGTCTGACATGCAGGTTTCTTTTGTTACTGTAAGCCTCAGAATTTACCATTCTCTAGAAGATATTAATGTCTGTGTCTGCAGTTTGTTCCTTCCCTAACTGAAGCTTGACATTTAAGCCATCTCTGATTTTTCAGAGCTTCATACCTGAATCAGGTGCTTCAGTCAACACTAACAAGCTCATATCACAAGAGGATTTTATATATAATAACAAGCTCTGTTAACAGAATTTGCTTGTTGTCAACTTACCTTGCCAAGCAGCCCTTTATCTTTGGACAAGAAACCACCACTGTTCTTCACTGCTACATCTAGTGTTCTTCTTTGTACTTCAGGCAGGGAAACACTGAAATCAAATCTGACAGGCAAAGTGATGCTTTAGAGAGAATTTTGTATCTGAAGTGCAAGTCAGATTCCTACAGCTAAACAATTCAAATTATAACCAAACCATCCCCCCTCCCCAAACAAAAAGGTGAGGTCTGAGATAAATGAAGAATCCCAATGTTTCGCCAAAAAGTTTTCTTCAATACTATGATCAATATCAATGTCAAATGTTTGAGGCTTCTGTGTCTGGTTTCTAGAAGCCATTGGTAAAACAAAACAAACAAAAAAACCAAGGAAAGGGTCAGCCGCTGACTCCACAGCAAAGAGAATGAGGAATCCTACTATCCTGACAGCTCAATAACACTATTCTCCAAAAGGGAATGTCTGGTCACTCTTACTGATCCTCAGTCTTCTAGAACCAGAGCCCCTTTTCTTTCCTGGCACACCAAGGACACCTATCAACTTTTAAGGGAGAACACATTTTGTTCACTAGGATCTGAAACTTACAGAAAGTGAGGGCAAGATTACACCACAATCTACATCTAATTGTCACTACAGTTCTTAAACAGCTTTATTGCTTTGCAATACGTTTTACTTGGAAAGGCACAGTAAACAAATCTATTACCTGGAATAAACAGGAGAGAGCTGCAGTACCAGCAAAACCTACCAGAGCCTCTAACTAATGATTTACAGATTTCCCTTGGACAGAATGCACTGAAGCACTGCTTTCCCCAAATTAACTTTCTGTCTCTAGAGAGAGGTTTGCTTTATTGATAAGTGACGGGTGGGGGAGGAAGGGGTAGACATGTGAGGGAAACTCCCATCAAAAAGCTGAATGCAAAGATAAGGGTTTTTATGCAGTATAATGTTGCACAAACTTGCACAACTTCCAACCTATGGGCCAGGATGTAGCCTATGAGGAAATTTCCTGACTCCATGGATGCTGAGGAGTGCCACCAAGTAGACTGACTGAGCAATGTGACCATGCACAGGCACTGGCTGGCCAGTCCTATCAAGGAGGCAGCACCTATCGGCCAGGCAATGGGCCGGTTAGAATCAACACACTTCCTGGCAGGAAGGAATTCCAACAGCATTGCCCAGCTAAAAGGCACTCTTGTTCTGACCACCAGCCAGAAGAGTGCACATTGCTTTGTAGCTACCAGGGCCATAGCGGTAACAGGGAACAGAAGGATAGGAAGAGCTGTTATAGCAGAAGAGAAAGGTATGATCAGGTCTGGTGGTAACAACTATTGAGTTTCATCAGCTCATCCGTCCAGGTAAGCTGAGAAACCTTCATTTGACAGCTTTGTTATTACATGACACAAACTATTACACATAGTTTAGAACATACATTTGATCAAATACTGGGTTTAACGTCTTCTTTGATACATGTGTTTTTCTTCTTCCTGATCGTCTCTTATCAGGCAATAAATACATTCTCACGTATGGGTCGGATCCTTCTTCTGAAAAAGCTATTAGATTTCTGTGACCAGTGAAAAACAAGGAAAAACACTTAGAAAATAAATGAGACATTGCTGAATAGAAGTGTCTACTATCACTTAAGTTAGAACATGAATCCATTGTGGGATATCCTGCACAAAGTATGATGCACAGGATACAGCATGTAGATGGCAGCAGTGGAAAAGAAAAACTAAAAAAAAAAAAAAGCCAAGCAGCAGACAGCAGAGGTGGGAAGACAACGTTTCTTTCTTAAATTCCAATTCAAAGTTTAGATATGGGTTTCCAAAAACCATGCGGTTTTGTCACTCCATGAAAAAAATCAGTCTCAGACTTAGCTTTCAGACACTGCTGATAAAAATCTACGTGCCATTTTTATTTCAAATCTCACAGAGGCATAATAGACAAATACAAAATCAAAGCAAAATCTTCAAAGTTTTTACTGATTCTGCGTACAGCTCTGTATGTTTTTGTATTGACACATAATTACAATCAGTATGTTATTTTAAAAATAGCAAAGATCAGCCAGACAACCAATTTAAGAGCTTAAGTCAAGATATAGCAAAGTTTACAAAGAAATATGCACAGAAATGAAATTTGCTATTTTGAGCTCACCTGCAGGAATGCACTACCACAATCAGTTTGTTTCTTTGTGAACTGTGACGAATCGTTAGCTGAATCTGTCCTAAGGGAGACTGCCCCAGAGTTGTTCCACTGCAGGAAAAAGTAGAACATTATGCTTAGTTTTAAAACGCATATCTAAAGTAAGACCTGACTGAAATACATGCTCAGTAGTTTTACCAGAAATCATGTATTATCCATTTAACTTTTCACTAGTCCAATGTGAAGGAAGAGAGCACACACAAGTTAGCACATGAGCGTATCTTCATCAGTTTCTTTTACCTCGGTTCCTTGTCCAACAGCTCTACTCTCCAAAATAAGCTAGGTATTACTGTCAGTTTAGAGGTCAGCTGCTCTTCAGTTTTTCTGCTCTGAATGCTTTTACTGTTTTTTTACTTTGAAAGCCATTATCAGTAAAGAACTTGTTTACCCTAAAATAAACATTAAAACAGTGTATAGGAAATTGGAAAGAATAATGGTGCCAACTGCAATGAAAACCTCAGTGATGAGTCACTCTTACCTACAGCCAGGAATCAACCAGAAGCCCAGCTCATTCTTTCCTAAATTCGCTAATGTAGAAATATAGATAGTTTTGAGATTAAGGGATACTTAAACCCACTTACTGTCTTAAAAGCTCAAATCACAGGATAAACACTGCCATTTTACTTTTCTGTAGCTCATGCCACACTGAATATAAGATTAGAATCAATTTACACTTACAAATACAGGTCATGCTTAAATAAAAAGCAAACACCATGTTTCAGAATTTCTGCTTTAAAGAATGGGCAATATTTGCAGAGTTTCCTCATCTCTATGAAATGCTTGTTTTAGTTTGTGTAAACTGACTATGAGCATTTTCTGTTTCACACAGGACAGTATATGGCATGCTTGGCATTTCTCAACTGCCTGAAGGGTATCTTAACTTCAAGGGAGAGGCCTGCCTCTTTTGTGAACAGCCCCTTTGTAGTGATTGCTCCATTAAAGTTCCCAAGTCATTCACTTCAAAAACTTGAGTGAAGCATTTCAGTTGTTTTCTATTTAGAAGGAAAAAAAAAACCCACGTAGCTTTACCACTCATCAAATGAGAAAGTATGAAATTTGTGTATTAAATAAGGAGTAGTATTTCAACATCTATCATAATTAACAAAGCCTAACACAGTTGTGGGCCAGAAGAGAGACTGACTGAAGACAAGACAGCAGAGGACCATAAAGATAAATGGGGGACTGGAGCACATAAGCAGATGGTGGAGGAGATGAGTCTGTACAAATTGAAGAGAAGACCAACAGCATATTCAACTACAGACTTCCACTGCTTAAAACAGACATTATAAAGAAGACTGAGTCAGACTCTTCATGGCTGCACACAGTAGAAGAACAAGAGGCCACTGTCAAATTGCAGCAAGATAAATTTCATTTGGAAACCAGGAAAAAAATGTTTTCACAGTGGAGTGGTTAAGCACTGGAATTGTTGAGAAAGTTTATAGAACCTCCATCCTTGGGGATATTAAAAACTTGTTTGGAAAAGCCCAAGAAACCTGATCTCACTTTGAAGGGGGATTAGCTTTGAGCAGAGGGACCAATGACCTCCAGAGGTTCCTTCCAACCTGTATTACTCTCTTGATTCTATGAGCTCTGTTAGAGAAAAAGATGAATCAGTTCAATCCCTTACAAATAAAAAATTAAAACCTTTCTACTTAGCTTCACAGAGGAGCTACATGAATAGGGATTAATGGTTTCCATTCTCCTATTCAGAGCAGAATGGCTGCTCAGCTATCTTTACTGGTAAGTATAGCTGCCCATTGAGGCAGGTAAAAAAACCTAGAGAATTAAAGAAAGCATAACTGCAGCAATCCTCATTAACTGAACAGTAACTCACTATTCATTTAACATTCTTTATAGTCAACTATCCCTCTGAGTAATTTAAAAGACTAGCTATATTCAGCTTAACTGGCTTAATACTATTGCCAATAGGATTCAGTGGCAAAACAGGCAACTATTGCCATGAAAAGTGATTAAACCTGTATTGAAAACTAGTCTTCCCTCTTGCCATCCTGCTCTTTTTAGTACTGCACAGTGTAACTATGAGAACAAGGTGGACTTCATCTTGCAGATCATCGCAATGTTAAGGTAACTTCTAATTGCAGAATCTGTCTAACTGAGGTACAGGGAAGAAGCAGAAAATCACAATGACTGATTTTCAAACGCCAGGCTCAAACTGCAACAGGAAAAATATTCCAGAAATGCAAACTAAGCACTCTTTCTGTGGCTGCACTGAGGACATTTTATATAAATCAACTTAGGTGTATTGCAAAAAGAAGTAATTAACACCGTACTTTTCAAGCTGTCGTAGTCTTTGCCGTAGCTCCTGTGTGGCAATAGGCAGAGATATGTCTGAGGCTATGCTAGGAGTGGGTTCTTTGACTGAGAGGTGGCTGGGAGAATAAGAGAAGTTAGAGGCATGAAGACTGGAGGAACTTCGGCTGAGATCTGTTGGCCACTGAGGGCTGGCATTGGGAGGCTGACTTTTTTCAGCTGTATCAGTCTTTTTATCACTGTCAGTCACTGGGGAAGCTGGAACAGGTTTGTTTGAATCAGGTGGTGGCGAGACAGGAACCTGAGGCTTAAAAGATGATTTTCTTGCATCTTTGGAAACAGATGGCCTTTTTACTTGGGCTGAGTGTTGATGATCTGGAGATCTTGCTTGCTTTTCAAGAGAAAGGACCTAGATATAGCAAAAATACATATAACATTACTATTTTCCAGTATAAAAAAGACTGACAAATTTGTTCTACAAGAGTACTGGTTGGTGACAAGTTGTTAAGTTCAGACACTAATGCAGGACCAAAAATATTCACACTTATACTCATTCACTCTACAACAGGAATCCTTTTGCACAGCAAAACAGCTCCATCTTCTTTGCAGCAACTGCAGTAGCTATAAACCAATGTGAAATTCTCCATTCATTTAGAATTATTCTCCTCGTTTCCCTCTCATACTCTACACACTTCTGGTGCAAGTGCTATTACTTTGCAGCTCCAGGCACTGGGAAAGATATTCTATAATTTTTTTTTCTTCTAATCTTTTGAAATCAATCCTACATCACAAGTTCTTCTCATTGTCCTTACTTTCTCTTTAAAGGTTAATTTCATTTTTAATGACGAGCAAGCAAGAAAGTGCTTTGGGAATGAACAAACAATGGAAGTGAACAGAAGCTCACTACCTTATTAAACCAGGTAATTTTGCTGCGGAAAAAGAAAAATCAGCTTTCAGGTACGCAAGTTTCATCTTCAAAACTCCAATGTGCTTGAAAGTTGGTCTGAATTTTTCTAGTGCTATGAAGGTACTTCCCTTCCCTATAAACCTTATTCTTTTTAAACCATCACAACCTCAGTTCCATTTCTGTAAGACAAATGCGATTTCACTGATCTGTAGACTACTGAGTCATAAGAGACTTGAAGGAATTCAGATTGCAAACATGACTTATGAACCTAAAGCCACGGGGAACCTCAGTCTTAATCAATGCAGCCGATTATTGTTTTGTTCAGATAATTTTCTGGTTTCTAAATTGCATGTATTTAAATTAGAGGTTATCTTTGTGTAGTTGATAGCACTGCCACAACTAAGAATGCCTGGCATCGTGACACCCAAGGAAATGTACTGTTTTCTTCATAAAGCTAGAAGACCAGAATATTTAAGTATATTTAAGACCAGTCTTAAATATACTTTCAGATATTTACAAAGGGAAAAGTTTTAGAGTACCCTGAGTGCAATCTTCATGTTTATAGTGCTGTTTGGACCAGAGTTGCTCAGGTGGAACCGCTGATGCATAGTTAAATCTTCACTCTCCAGCAACTGGCTTAGAGGCAGTTTGAAGTTCCCCAAAGAACACTGGTGCTGTTCATCCCTCACCTGAAAAAACACAGAAGCTAAGACATTTTGTATCATCTGCTTTGTTAGAATTCAGAGAAAGGAAAGGAAATTACAATTTTATTTAAAAACAAAAAATCCAAACAATATGAAATGTAGTTTGTTCTTAAACCTGATCATAAGATCTTGAAGAAGGAAATAGCAAACATACTTGATGCCTACTTTCTTCATTCCTATCTTCTATGGCAAAAGCAAGGCAGAAAATTAACCATATCTACATCTGCTTGACCCTTGATCAAAACAACTATGTGGTTTCCAAACGGTCTGTGTGAAAATGAATTCCCACAACTGTTAGAGGAATAGTAACTAGGACAGTAGTCACTTACAGTTTAGTCTCTTTGAACTACGAAAATGACATGTCAGCAGTGTAAAGGGATACAGTACTTGGATAATGCAAAGGCTCCCTTGGCATGACAGAGGAAACAAATCAGCCATACATAACAGCAATTTCTGCTAGTAGTTAAGACTGTTAAGGTTCAAAACAGGTATCAAAATTTCATTTTTTTGCCTTTTTATTTTTTTTTTTCTGAAGTAAGACATCCATCAACTATGTTCTTCTAGTGAGAGACTGGTTATAATTTTTCTTCCTCTTAGTAGTAAATGCAAATAAACATTTCACAGCCTGGTCTTAAAATCCACTTTAAGTATAATTTTAATGGTGTTCACAATATATTCAGTCTCATTTCATAACAGCGTGTAATGTCTGAATGTTACTACTAAAATGTCTTCGAAAAGAAAGGTATCTAAAGAAAGTGAGACAACATACCTCAACTTCAAGATCTTGTCTTTTGGGATTGTGTACAAAGAAAGTAAAGTTTTCCTCCCACACGGGTTCGTTGGTCTTGTATCGAATCTAAAGTTAGAGAACAGGAAGCATACAAACTGTGAAACATTATTGTCTAATAAAGCCGTGGCAAGAGTTGAGCACATTTTTCATTCTGGCTTTGCAAAATTAATGTCTGAAGCATGACATTTAAACAAAGGCCAGGTGGGACCTACGCAAGGCATATGTAATATCACACATAAAATTATACACAGGACATGTAATAGATTGTTTTGCATTAAAGTTGCTGTACGTAAAGTAAAACTCCTGCTAAAGAACCTTTACTTCACACCAGTCTATGAACAAAAGCAAGGTCTTCAGACTGGCACATTTTCTCTCTTCTCATACTTCTCTATAAGGGCTGAACTAACTCAATTAAATTCCTTGAAACTAGTATTTTTCCCTCTAATTGCCAAGTAGCCATGTGGAAGATTCACTGCCAAATCTCACTACTTTCAGCAACCCATTAATTGTGGGAGGGAGAGAGAGGAAAAAAGCATTCATTAAAAAAGCTATCTCCAGGAACAAAGAACTTTAATTTTTATCTACATTCTCTAATAGGTATCAAAATTAAGACTGTATATAAGATCTAGTCTAGGCTTTGTGACAATTTTTGAAAGGATATGAAGAATCCAATTTGACAGGATATGAACGAGAGGGAGCCTCTTCCTTTTGGCTCCCTGACATTTTTCCTTTAAAAAAGAAAGAAAAAAACCCAAACCCAAAACACACCCATATTGCATATATCTACCTATCCCTTCACTTGCTATTTTATTTTAAAGAGCTGTTTGAATGCACACAGGTTAATTATGGACAAGACGACAGGTATGGTGAATGCCTTGGGTCAAAATCAGAGGGATCACCATCAAGATCGACGTCATGACAGGCATCTGTTACAGACCACCCAATTAAGAAAAAGAGATGGATGACACCTTCTTCAGATGACTCAAAACTGTCTCAGGTCTGCAGAACCAGGTTCTCACCAAGAGCTTCAACTACTCTGATGTTTTCTAGGAAAACAGCACGGTGGTGCACAAGCAGTTTAAGAGTTTGTGCTAGGAAAATGCACACTGTTGTGTTACGGTTGTCTCGATCATTGGATGTATTGACTAGGAGTGGTGTTTTGAATCCACTGCTTACAAATGAGGAATATTGATTGGCTGATGTGATTTTCAACAGCAGCCTTTGGCTACAGTGACTGTCAGATCACAGAGCTTAAGATCCTAAGGGGCATGAGGAAAACAAATAGCAGAATAAAAGCCTTGGACTTCAGAAAAGCAGATTTCAACTTGCTCTAGGAACTGTCAGAAGGGATTCCATGAGTGTCTACCTTGGAAGGCAAAGGAGCTCAGGAGTGCTAGAGGACAGCCTTCTCAAAGCACAGAAGTGGTCCATACCTCAAAGCAGAAAAAGCAGCAGACATAACAAAGTAGCCTGGCTAAACGACAAGCTCCTGAGAACTACACAGCACTTTGGCTAATCTAAGTCCCTACTTTTTGAGATATGGTGTGAATTTTGGGGTTGTCCTGTGCAGGGAAAGGAGTTGGACTTGATGATCCTTGTGGGTCTCTTCCAACTCAGGACATTCTTTAAACAGAAAGTTAAAGCAGATGATCTTCAGTGGTCCCATTTCTGGGATTCTGAAAATTTTCAAATCTCGATCAGTATTTTGAAGCCTGCTGTTTGCCTACACCGTTATTTATATAATCACTACTGTAGAAATCCCAGCTGCAGATCAGAATCTACTGCGGAAGGATATCTACAAATAGTTAAAAATCTGGTCTCTACTCACAGTGGTTAAACTGAGTACACACCCATTCCAACCTTGGCTTCTTGTTGGCAATTTCAGTTCTGGTGGTAACTTTTAGTGCAGTGGATATACTCAGTGGCTTGATAGCCAATGCCAAGCACACAGAGCCACCAAATGTTTGTAGACAAAGCCAAGTAAAAAGGGTAGGAACTTACCTTACTTTCCTGTGCCTTGTGTCCAACCGACAGCAAAACAAGTGGGTTGGGATTGCTGTTTATTTTCTTTCCTGACTGGTAAAGAAAAAGCAAAAACTTTGCCTTCAGAATAAAGCAAAACCTCTCTCCTCTGAAACTTAAATGTTTGCATCTTAAAAATACAAATCATATGCATTCTACTATATGCTTATCGATTATTCTCAGTATTTTATTCAATAAGCTTGAATGGCAGGCTGGCTAGTAACTCATGAACACATTAACACGAAGGCATCCAGCTACCCTAAATATGCTGAAGCAAAGCACTACAAATAAGCAGGAGTTTTACACTCCCTTCCATTTTCTTCAAATGAAAGTGGTAAGGTGCAAATTCTTATCCTTTAATGAGCATTGCAACCCCCAAAGCTAATGAAGCATAGTTAAAACTGCAAAATGAATACTGCATGCAGATGGGAGATATGGAGAAAGCACGAACTCAGGAAGCTTACTTTATTTACATCGCAGTAGTATTATTAAATTGGATGTAATGTCAGAACATTGATATTCCCCCTTTTTCAGTTTGGGGAGAAAGAAGATGCACTATAATGTACCTGATGTATATTTCTACAGTTTACCAAATACTCATTATTAGAGAATCAACCATCTGCCATATCTGAGCCTTGCTCACCAGCTGTATAGCATTACATCAAACTGTGAAAATAAACATCAGTTTAGAAAAAAATTATACACACAAAGGAACATTCCCAACTACATGTTTCTTTCACAAATTTTAAATTAACCTAATAAAAATTTAAGTCAGAAAGAAAAGTTAGACATGAAAGTTAATCATCTCAAGCAGGTGTTAATGCAGTTTAAAAGGCCTAGAAAATATGGTATATTTTGGTTAATAATATACTTTGAATTCTACCATGTAGGAAATTGTACAGATCAGGTATGTAAACAGAAAGTTAGTTAAAATCTACTTAATGCATGTAAGGTCACAATTACAACCAAGTGATTGAAATATTTTATATTCTTAAGAGTGTGCATATTTTAGGTATTTCTGGATCTGGACTTACATTTTGGACATCATACTTCCACTAATATTACTTGACTTCCACGTGACACACTGCTTATAACCATACTTTCCTTCAGAAAAAAAGCTGTTAAGAAAGCACTCCTTTCTTGGATGAATGCCGCATTTCTTTTTTTCATGATTTCTAATCAAAAATATTTAGCTCTCATCAAAGACAACAGAATACAAAGGTTTAAGTAACAGAAAGTAAGCTAGATTACACTCCAACTTATGGTGTTTAAAAGTGGTAGGTGAAATTCATTTCATGTTTTCTTTGTCCATAAAAAGGTGCCTGAAACTCCCTTTTCTTCATAAAACGATGAAACTACAGAAGTTGACAGAAAGACCCTGTCGCTTATGCTGATGTGTAAATATAAATGATATTAATTCATGTTAAATAGGCCACAATATGTACACACACATAGAACGCACCTCTAACACCTGCCACTGACAGATTTGCTGTTGACAGTCTACTAGAAACTGCCTCTTGTTCAAGTTCCTTCAGCTGAGAACATGGCTTATGCCTTCCAAGGTTGCCTCTCAATTCTGTCTCTTCCATATCAAAAAGCTGGGCTAAATTTATTTAGCATTTATATAAAAGATATAATGTCATCTAAAAACGTCTATCAGAAACAAGATTATTTCAAAACATGTCAGAGATTGATTTTACTGGTTATTCATTCAGAGTTGACCAATAAAGCAATAAAGTATCACTCGCTGTGTAAAAGATGTTTTAGCTTTCATGTCAGCTTTGGTCCTTAGTTACTACTACAAATTAGTTCTCAGGGCTGTTTTTTCCCCCAGTCTTCTAAAGCAGTCTATACTCCACTGAGCTGATCTAAAATTCAACTTACCACAGACCACAGTATTTTACCAGTATCTTGACCCCTTCGTGAAACCAAATTTAAGTAAAATGGAATTGCACTAAATATGTATCTGGCAACAGAAATTCTATCCACTGTTGGAAAAGAAGTGTTGCAGGCATTTGTGCATTTCCAATTACTTTTGTGACCTTAAATGGACAACTATATTAGTTTTACCTTTAGGGCTTTCTGAACAGCAGCCTTCTTCAAGCCATCAGGGTTAAATTCTAATGGATTATGCTTTTATGTCAGGAGAGAATGAACATAGGAAGGGTTAATAAGTCATGCAATGAAGCAATTTCACTAGGTTAATTAATTATGACATGACAACATAGGACAAAGCGGGGGAAAAAAATCAACCTAAAAAAATCCCCTAAAAATCTTTCAAACAAAACAATGAAGGAACCACAACAACCACCATCAGGTCTGACAAAACTTTGTTTTTTTATCTCTTGTCCTCCCTGAATGTTTGTATTCTGCTTTAGAACTAATATACTCACTTTCAGTCCACTTATAACTGAGCCTTACCAGGTTTTTTTTACTGTAATAAAGAAACTTCACAAAACAGGTGTTATTGAATGCCTGAACTCTTATGGACTGCCTTCTGAATGATCCTTTTTTAAATTTGGTTAAGTAGATTTTCACAACATAGATGCTTCTCTGACAGCAAGTCAAGTAATTATGTGAAGGAGTCCTCTTATGGGAGAAATTACTATGCTAAAAGTATTGATAGGACTCAGATTATAAAAATCTAACTCACTTGAGCCTCTTCAGCAGATGAATGATACAAACACCGCATGCTAACTAGAATGAAGGTCTACTACTTCACTAATTTGAATGAAGACATGTAAATTCACTAACAATAGGAATTTGAACTGATTTAGCAGGACAAAACCTCTGACTACTTTCCATTAATTTAGCAAATTTTTAAATTTTATTTTAAGAATATTGTTCTTGAAGGGACATGTGTAAAGTACCAAAATGTTACAGAAAATTTGCATTCAACTCTTAAGAAATAATTTCACGAAATACGATTTTGAAAGAATAGACTTCAAGTTAGTATACTTATGGCTGGCTGCTTCTTTGAGCACAAATTTTTGTTTCAAGGGACAATTCTGCTTTAAAAGCTGTAGCGTGTGGCATCAAAAAACCTGCATAATGGCCTTTTTAAACATGCTGGTTTCTGAACAGGAACTAATATTATTAATGCTCTGACAAAATAAATGCCTTCCTGAAATTCAAATCCAAAAGTGACTAAAATGTGAAGAGAAAGTAAACCTTTGTGCAGATATACTCTTTTACATTTTCTTTTGGAATGTCATATCCTGAAGTTGGTCAACATATACGGCGAGATTCCTGGCACTGAGCTTTAAAATTTCAATTTCAGAATGAATATAGAATATGATGAAATTGGCTTTGTGGGATTTTTTGTTAATCATTATTTTTCTTAAAATAAAATTAAGGAATCTTCCACAGCTATTTATGATACATTAGGGACTTACTATTGTACTTAAAGACCTTCAAAGATGGGACACTGCATGATACCCCTAAACATATCAATCCTAACATTTAACTATCCTTTTCATTAGAAAATATTTTAACGCCCAACAGGTTGTGCCTTGCTGGAGTTTAAGCACTGTATCTTCTTTTCTGACAATCATGAAAAAGTCACTTTGTTTGCAACAGCCTCTTATCATTTTCATCCCCATCTTTACTTCCTAAGGCTAAACTCATCCTACTTACTCTTCCTCTCCTAGTCATGCTTACTGGCTTTCTCATTATCATCACTGGTGTCCTTCAGATCTTAAATTGCTTGTCAAAATCAGGGCCTTAGTAATCGCTAAATAGAATGGAAAGATTAGTCCATACATCTCACAGGCTACACTCCTCTTTCTGTATATAGTATGGCATTTGTCTTTCATAACAGCATGATACAGCACGACTACATATCAATTTCTGCAGAGCTATCCATCAGATAACTATTTCCACCCCATATTTATATGGGTGCAATGACCATCCTCTATGGAAAAGTACCTTATTTTTCCAGGTCATATCTGCAATTCATCAAGATCATTTTGAATCCTAAACTGCCCCTCAACTTACTGGCCATCTTTCCTTCACATTTGCACCTGCATATTCAGTACACATATTTTTTCCCCCTATACTATTGTTTCAAAGAATTCTGAAAGTCTAAAACAAACCTATGTGATCAATTATAAAGGCAGGCAACCAATGATTCCTGGATATTGAACATGTCTCAATTCCTCTGGAATCATAGCAAGGACAGACCAAAAGGGACATCAGCTGGGGCAAATATATGTTTAAGCCAGACTTCAGGTTTCAAGGGAAGGAGCTGCACATCCATGAGGATGGTGGCTGAAAGGCTGGGTGGGAGGAAACTAAGAGAAGAAAAAGGAGTATTCAATATAAAAAGCCAAGAAAAGGTTTTGCCTTAGGCGACAGAATTGTCTTGCTATGCTTCTGAGTGTCTCTGCAGTTACAGAAAAAGGGGACGGGTATCCAGGAGCTATACTGGTAACTGACACAGTGGAATAAATCAGACTTCAGGCTAGCATTCTGTAACAGCCAGTGACATTTGCAGTAAATCCTAATGGCAAACCCATAAATCACACCGCAATAAGCTGCAGATCCTAATTCAGGTACGCTTTGGAGTACGACTTCTGTTGACTCACTAAGTCTTGCTTGGGGCTTTAAAGTGTCTAAATCTGTGAGTGCATCCTCAGCTGACAACCAGAAAACAGTCACTGATTTGTAAGAGCTGATTTAAAATATGGATAATTTATGATATATAGACACCAAAAGAAAAATTGTTATGAACTAATGATACTATATCATAAAAATAGCATTACTCACTTTTGGAAATTATACTAAGAACACTATTCATACTTCTTAACTTCAGATAAATCAAATTTAGATAAGTAAATGTCTGAATTAGGTGTCATGAATCTAGGTTCCCCGCAGTCAATAAAACGGTCTAGCAAGGAATGGAGAGCACTCACAGTATTGGATTTTACTCTCCTGTCATGGTTTTAGCTGGGATAGAGTTAATTTTCTGCACTGCAGCTGCCATAGTGCTCTGCTTTGGACTTAGCATGAAAACAATGTTGAGATAACACACAGATGTTTTGGTTGTTGCTGGGTAGTGCTTGTACTAGTCAAGGACTTTTCTGGCTTCCCATGCTCTGCCGGGTGCACAAGAAGCCGGGAGGGGAGGGGGGCACAGCTAAGAGAGTGGACTGAAACCGGCCAAAGGGATATTCCACATCATGTAACGTCATGCCCAGTATGCTACTGGGAGGAGCTGGCCGGGGGAGGGAGGCAGCAATCGCGGCTCGGGGACCAGCAGCATCAGTCGGCGGGTGGTGAGCGGTTGTACCGTTTGTGCTTCTGGGTTTTTTTTCCTTTTTCTTTCTATTATATTATCATTATTGTTATGATTATCATAATATTATCATTATTTTATTCTAATTATTAAAACTGTTCTTACCTCAACCCACAAGTTTTTTTTCTTTTGCTCTTCCAATTCTCTCCCCCATCCCACAGGGGCGGGGGGAGCGAGCAAGCGGCTGCGTGGCGTTTAGTTGCTGAGTGGGGCTGAACCATGACATCTCCCTTTATAAAGTAAGTCCCCTTTTTAACACTCCCCCCCGCCAGTAACTCATGTTACATGTCAATTCGATATCTGAACTTGCAGGTGTGAGTGTTTGCATAACACATGTTTAAAGATGCCCTGAAAACAAGATGCAGTTTTATGACTGCTGAAGCTGTTGTTATCTCTGGGCTACTCCAGTCCTCTCCTCTCTCCTGGACTCCAGCCACAAATCTTGTCCTCTTGCTTGCTGCAAGACTGGCAACTGCAGAACAAGGTAGTTAACACCACTGTTGAAGAAATCCAGACCTGGCTATCCTAAAATGGTTGCTCGTCAACTCTGGCTCATAAATCACTTCGGGGTTTTGAAAAATTTTGTCCTATGTCTAAACAGATGCTGTTATACGTATATGACATGTCCTAATGCAAAGACCCTAAGATCAACAAAAACATCAGGGCTACAGTCTTTATCAAGCTTTTTGATCTTTTAAAATTATTATTCTTTTTAGGATACATCTATTATTTTTATAACTAAAAGAAACAGCAACTACTTATCAGTTATAATACCAAGATAACTGAACGATAGCTTATGAACTGCATTTCTTAATCATTAGATTTTAATAAGATTTCATAATGGATGTAACTTTTCTGATACTTCAGAATGAACTACAAAAAAAACCTAACTGAAAGGACCACAGAAAAGGGTCTTGCTGGGATTTGGGGGGGGGGCAGGGCAGAAGATGTTTTTAAATCAAGATTTATGATATGAGCCAAAAGTAGCCAGCCAGCATCAAATTTATCTGCACAATCAACAATGGCATACCCACCTCTCTCTAGCAAGAGTTCTTATTCCTGTCCTGGTTTTTGCTGGGATAGAGTTAATTTTCCTCCTAGTAGCTAGTATAGTGCTGTGCTTTGGATTTAGTATGAGAATAACCTTGATAACACACTGATGGTTTAGTTGCTGCTAAGTAGTGCTTACACTAGTCAAGGATTTTCCAGCTTCCCATGCTCTGCCAGGTGCACAAGAAGCCAGGATGGGGCACAGCCAAGACAGCTGACCCCAACCGGCCAAAGGGATATTCCATGCCATATAACATCATGCTCAGTATGTTAACTGGGGGGAGCTGGCTCGGGGGCAGTGATCACTGCTTGGGGTGGGGCTGGGCTGGGCTGGGCAGGTGGTGAGCAATTATATCACGCATCACTTGCTTTGTATATTATTATTACTACTACTATTATTTTACTTTATTTATTTCAATTATTAAACTCTTCTTATCTCAACCCATGAGGTTCCTCACTTTTACTCTTCCAATCCTCTCTCCCATCCCACCAAGGGAGAGTGAGTGAGCAGCTGTGTGGGGCTTAGTTGCTGGCTGGGGGTAAACCACAACAATTTTGAACAGATTCTCATTCTTTTTGAAGATACCAAAGTTGTGTTTACATATTTAAGTGTAAGATATTCAGAGGCTCATTAATCTCGTAACATTAAATTCAAGCAAAAAATATTAATTGATAGTTCTCCCTAGCCTGGATTTTCCTGGCTACAGACTAATTTGAAAAAAAGAAAAGGAGCTTGGGAATTCGCAAAACAAGGAGCATCATGGAGTGAAATAGAATTTACAAGGGAATTTATAGTTTGGGGAGCACAAAGAACCACACTAATTTTTAAAGCAATACTTGAGCCAGTGTGGAGAGGTTGCAAGTTCTTACAAACATTGAGTGCATCACCTTTCAAAGAAACTACAGGGATGTTGGTTGCAATATTTATTAGTTTAATTTCTTTGCAATAAAAGCCAACAATTCACCAGCACACAGGGTGCTAGTATAGTATGCAGTTTATTTCTCAGTGAATCAGCAATTTAACTTAAATGTAAGAGCTGTTACAACAAACTTATCTTGGGTTTATATCATAAAAAGTTAATTACTTACCCAATGATATGCTGATCATGAAATTTAAGTAGCCTTTAAAATGCAATAAAAATAGCACAAAAACAATGCACACTTGTTGAAACCATGCAGCAGAACAAATTGCATGCTCTCATTCCACTAGAGTGAGTGGCTTTAGTAGCACTAATCCACACTCTGGCAGATAAAGGTACAATACAAATAATACCAGAGAACTCACAAATAGTGCTCTATAGAGTGAGGTAGTGTTTTCACAAAAGACTAGTCCCGATGCTCTCCTCTCTTTTAAGTATCCACACCCAAAGTTTCCCTCGTAGATACTCTTAGGAAGATGGAAATGGAAGGAGAAAGCAGAGTGATGGGATTGTGGCAGAATGAATGCATAAGCAGCTTTACTACACAAAAAAGTTAAGGAGAACAGTCAAAGGATTCCAGAGAAAACAGCAGAAAACAAAGAGTAAGTAAATATTTGTCATTACAAATAGTTTCATCTATTAAAAGACTTTCTGCAGCACAGCAAGGTGACTTTTTTTAATTAATTTTTCAAATATATTAACCCACTTCCCAAGTTTACTCTTGGATCGATACAGCAGATCCAACTACGTAAATTTGGACACCAACCTTCTACACCATTTCTATTTCAGTTTAAACATATTTCAGATAAATCACCCCAGTGTCTCAGAAACCTGCAACTGTGATGCATCTGTGCAAAAGAAATGCCTGTGCTGGGAATTATCCACTATAGCTCAAACAAAACAATACTGATGACAAGACCTAAAAATATACCTGTGATAAGCATTAGCTTAAGAAATCCATTTGGGAGGCAATAAAAAGTACTTATTCATCTAGAAAATGTTTTGGCTCTAACATTAAAATTGTGGACAAAAGTCTTCAAAACTATTAATAAGGGTCAGTGTAATTTTAACACTTCATTGGCTTTGAACTTTTTGTTCACCATGAATACAAGCAATCCAAAAGAGTGATTAAATTTGTTATTACACTAACAACCCCTATCAGTGAACGTGAACACAACATGAGAAGCCAGCAGGCTTTCATGTTTAGTCTTGCAAATGTTGTTCCATATTAGAATCAAATGGCCATAAAAAAAGCTGTATTTGCTACAATTCACTGCAGTTTGTCTAGCAGCTCCATGAAATTATCTAAGCATTGTCTTTATAGAATCTAGAGGAATCTTTTCAGTCCTGCCACATGAAGAAGTCTTCCCAAGATATTTTCCTCCCACTTAACTGTGAAGCCTTTTTGTATCTGGTTCCGGATAACTTGAATTTTACACAGTATTCTACTATTTTATTGTTGTAAACTTGTAAATGGAATTTTCAAGTGTTCAATGTTACTCTTTATCATATGCTTTATAGCACATTTCTGGAAAGAAAATGACTTGAAGTTAAACACTGAGTCATTTGTAGCAACTGTTTTTCTGGGCTGTTAAAGCAAGAAAAAATAAGAGGGTTAAACAGGTCCCACACTATAACCATCCTTATTCTCAACCCACACAGGCAATCTTGTACTGTAGACAGAACATCAGACACAGCAATAAGACATTTGGGATCCTGTTCCCAAATTTCCTAACTGGTCAGCTTTGTACAAAGAACTTCCCCTTTCTCTTCTCTGCACTCCAGAGAGCTACTGATTAGAAGTACTGATTAAGACACAAATTAAAATACTATCCCCAGCAGTAGGCAGAACTCAAGACTTACAGCCTAACTTTTCTGAAGGAGGGAGACAATGTTACAAAATGCTTGTTTAAAACAGGAAGGGAAAAAACTAAACTTATGACAAAGCCTCTGAGTATTTGCTGGAGAAGCTAATCTAATACAGAGAAGCAGAGTTGTATGGAAAAAAACCTGGAAATTGTGGATGAGAGAACTTGAAACTATTCATTTTAATTAAGAGGCTTTAATGTATTTTAACAAATCTATTAAACTTGTAGCAGTTTGAGTAAAATCCAGTAGCAAACAAGGAAATACAGAAAGGGTTCAATTTAATCTAGTGCACAAAACAGATGGCAGATGGCTTTTTCTGTGTGTTGCAGTATTCTGAAACTGATGTTAAACACACCATAAAATTCTATTCTATTTCCGCTTACCCTGTACTAGAGTAATTCTACTCTTCTGCTAAGCTACAGAGTTCCCCTGGATTCAATACAGTGAGGCTGAAAAGACAATGTAGGGCCCTGTTCCGAATGAGCTACGTCTTTTTAGCTTTTACTATAACCTATAAATACTGCTTCCAAACACTGCTCTGTACACCCTGGAACAGATCTGAAATCACTAGTCAGTGATGTAAATTGTTTAGGCTACTAAACTTTCATTTGTTACCACTCTCTTTGGTGCAACATTTTAACTTAAATTTGAGATGAGTGAACAAATTTGCAAAATGCATGCAAAAAAATCTGAGGCTTGAAAACTTTATTCTCTGATTAGTATTTTAGTCATCACTTCCAGAATTTCTCATCTAATAGCAATGCTGAAAAACAGCAAAACTCAGTGTTATGCTTCACATATCTATTTATGGTAGGGTTTACTTTATTACCGCTATCATTTACAACCAGGAACAGTACTTTACTAACCTGAAATAAACTATAAAACAGTCTGTGCTGTCATAAACAAGCTATTTCACAGTCCCACAGTAAAATCCATATAATGACAGAACCATTAATTTTTTTGTTATGTTTTGCATAAGCAAATAAACAGTACTTCAAATGACAACCCCACAGAATTCTTATACAAGTCCTCTGCCGCTGTAACATCAACTGCACAGTATTAATTTCATAATAAGGACTTCAGTACCTCCAAGTCTACCACAGATACCCTAAACCAAAGCAAGCAAGTTCACCTGAACTGAAGGAAGTGGGCCTTTTCCCAGTTAGTTCCTTAAAATTCCTCATGCTAATCCCATACTATTTATGGAAAACACTGTGTAATAAAAACATGCAGCCTTTCAAGTCCAGGAAAGGAGCATTCTTTAAAGAAAAATCACACTGATTAAAGAGTAATGTTTTATTAAATGTACATCTATAATGCTGTATAACTAGAAAGGTGGACCTTACATTACATGTTTTGAAACGAGAGGAAGTATAGAAAACATGGCATAATGTGTGTTAGTAAAGCAGTGTGCCATACTACCGAGCAAGCCATGCTGGAAATACACAAGAGATACCCACGACAAAAGGGTATCCATCAGAATATAACTTACGGGCAGGTTTCTTGCTGAGTCCAAATAGAGAATAAGCAATGCAGAAGAAAGCCCATCATTGGCTTGGTCTTTATCAGCTCTAATGCTTGTTAGCACCTATACCAAAAACACACTGTAAGCCTTTCTGAAAATCAATTATTATTATTTCTGTCCCATTCCTGAAAAAACATTTTAAAAACATCTCCCAAAAAGCAAACATTCACAAAGGCACATTATGAAGCATAAGAAGTAAGTTTTCAAGACTCTCATAGGTATTTCAAACCCATTTTTATGGAAATTTCCACCCCACTTGCTAATATTTTTTTTTAGACTGGACAGATTATAGTTTCTTATCCAGCTTTATCTCCCAGGCTAATGAAATGTTAGCTGATATTCTCAAACCATAGCATTAAGAGAAAAGGACAACAAAAGCGTTTTAAAATCCCATGCCACAAGAATACATTGACAGTTATGACTGGTTTGAGATTTCTAAAGACAAACAGCTTGGAATAAAGTTACAGGTTTATCCAAATTCACAACAGCTGGAAAATTAAAATACTTACATAATTGACAAAAAAACACAAAACCCCACGTAACAAAAAACACCCCACAACAATTAAGATTAGGATAAAAGTAATGTGTTCCTTTAATACCTTGTCTAGATTTTCAGCAGTTGGCATCAATGTGAGCCACTCCAGTTTTAAGTGCAATTTTCCTTTGGACACTTCATCCAAAGTAAACCACTAAAAGTTAAGCAAAATAACGTGAAATAATCTGATACCAAACAAATACATGACTGCAATTGGCTCTTCCAGATATTTAGGAAATGCTACGCTCTACTAGAAATCTCATGGAGCTGAGTCTGCATAAGCTGAAAAGATCTGATCCGTTGTTTAAAATGTCCTATTTCACACTAAATATTACAACACACAATAACAAAACCAGCCACACAAACCTCTATGCTATACAGCAAACGAGTTTTTCAAATATTAAGAGAATTCTTTAAGTTCTGTAAAGATGCTCTAGAAATACAAACCCTGCGTAACATTATTGTAAAATCTCTCTTGTGTAGAGGACAAAAATTAGCCTGCTAAGTCTAATAATAGTTAAACAGGGCAATTAACTGTTCTTGTGCAAGAAAATCCTCTCACCAAAGCTTAAGTAACTTATATTTAAGTTACTATTTTTTGCATTTACATACTAGTAACCTTAAAACAGAAGACTGGCATTATTCTTCAGATTTCACCAATTAAGATATCATTTAAACCAGTGTGCTGATCATCAGGGAATCTATTTCTATAGCATTAAAATTATTCATGCATATATATATATATACACACACACACACACACAGAGATATATATGGGACACTGTGTTGGTATATACAGGAACTAACCCCATGAAAAAAATAATACAAGAACAATTACAAATACAACAGATGGGCTTTTTTAGACCAAAATTTACTGAAATCTTACCTCATCTAGAAGACGCTCCTTTTCAACTTCAATTAAATCTATCATCAAACTAGAAAAAAGAAAAGAAAAAAACCATCAGTATTTCAGCCAAGAAGAAAAAAGATCTAATACAGAACTCAAACCCCACCCTGTGTTTGCTGAGTATCCAGGATTCCACTGAGATCAAAAGAGCAGAATACTATTCTTTTAGCCCCTAAGAGAGGAAAAAGTAGGAAATGAAATGGCTGAATGAAGATGAATGCAGGATAACAGAAAATCTGCCTATACTAGAGCCCATTTTGTAGCTATGAGGGCAACTGGCACAATATGGCTCATGTACATATGACCAAACTCAAAACAGTGACCACATCCAAACTACCCCCTGGAAGGAGCCCCTGGACATATGCTATGACCGAATCCATGCTTTAGCACTGTGTGGGAGAGTGCTAGTTCACACAAGCTAAAAACTTACCAGGAATCTGCTAAAAATTAAACAGGGCAGACAACTGCATGCCAGTGCATGAAAACTTGCCATGACTTTATATTTTATTAGTACTGATGTACACATTATGCCACTTTTCCCCCCCACCACTTCAGTGTAAGATTAGGGAAGTGCAAAGAAAAGAAGCCTTTGTACTACCTACTTCTTTATTTTAATGAGAAGAGAAGTAGGTACTGTTGCTCCTGTAAGAGAGAAGGAGCTCGAAAGATAAGGGAGTTCTACTCTGTATGGAAAGCAACAATGGGAAGCTCCAAAACTCTGCAAGAAATAAAGGTGACAAATTACTGGAGAAAGAAGCTGACTAAAACCCTGAAATGTTTATGGGTAAACACTAAAGGTAGGCCTATGGAATCTAAGAGTGAGTAATGTTTGCGAAGGCATTACAGCAAACTTTTTTCTTTAACCAAATAGTTAAGATCAGCTCTTAGAGAAAAATAAACTGTGAACTAGCCATTTAAAAAATAAGAAGATGAAGAAGATAACACAGCTATAAAGCTATATTAACTTAGCCTGAAGAAATAATTAAGACTTAGTGCTAGCTTACGAACATTAAAGCAGATAGGGTACAACTCCTAAATTATTTTTTTTAAAAAGCAAACAAACAAAAAAAACCCCACCACCAAAAAAAAACCCCAAACCAACCCCAACCTTTTTCCTTCTGGGTACCCACAATACTTACCTTATTTTTTAAAAAAAAAATATACAAACATATAGATGTGTATATACAGACACAAGCACGTTTTTATAGACATGTATGAAGTAATTAGGGAACTACTTACTACCACCATTTCAAAAAGATAATGAATTTATCAATATAGTAATATAGCAAAACTACAACTGCAATAAAATGCAAAAAGCAAAAGGAAAAAAAGATTACACCAAAATCTCTTTTCAATACCTACAAACATATTCTCCATAACATTTACCTTCCCAGGAAGTCATCTTTATCTGGATCTTCATCAAAGAGCTCAATCTCTAACTCCTGTCCTGGATGTTCATATACTAAGGCCTGGAAGTACAGTAAGATGGCACTGTCAATGGTAAAACTAACTAGCTTTGTTAAATGGCATAGTAACAGTAAAACATTGAAGTGCCTTTGTCTATTAAAACATATCAATAAGCAAATGCTTTACATAAAGATGCAATTTAAGGAGTAGAAGAAGTGTAAGAGCTTTGCAGGTGCGATTTACTAATGTTGGTTTTAAGAGACTAGACTGCATTTCAGAATTAATGATGCTTAGTCTAAACAAAAGAATTGTAGACATCAGTGAAGAATTTCTGCTTTGTTACAGAGCTTTGGGCTTTTACAGGGAGACATCAAGAAGCTCCTCAAGGAAGTCCCCAGGTTATCTTCTTTAACAAAAGAAACTTTAGAAGACAACTTCACAGAACACACAATGAGTTATTTTTATTGATTGTACCTCATAAACTTCATTCCATTTTGGATTGAGATTTTCTTTGATGACCTTGCTTTGGAAAATCTGGTTGCCCACACGGATGATTCCATAAGGATCTGACTTTCCTTTGACAATCCCTTTTAGGTAAGTATCTTTCCCTTCCAGGTCCTGAGCTTCAATAAAATGTATCCTTAGAACACCCTGAAAAAGGAAAGATGAGTTTATGTAGTAATCTGAAAGCCTCCATGTCATCACAGTTTATGCAATATATGTTATATAATTTCCATTGCCACTTCCTTAACATGAAACTTAGTTTCAACACACTGTAAATGGAGGGGTATCAATGATGATTCACACACACGACAGACCTAGCACTCAAGAGATTCCTGAAAAGAAAAACTGTCATCAACAATCAGAAACATGCCAGTTATATCAAGAAATGCCGTGCTACTGGAAATGAGTAGCAATAAGTAGTAACAACTTTCAAGTGATGAGCATTAACAACAATTTGGAATGATAATATAAAGCACGTGCTACTTAATTTTTAGCCTATACTGTTGAACTATATTTTAACAAGTGGTATGTTTAAGATTCTAGCAAAACAAAAATATCCTTCTTAGCCTTATTACGAAATATTAACTCCACAGAAATTATTTCTAAACTAAATCAATTATTTCCAGTGACTGGATTCACAATAACTTGTGCTACTGCGATAACTATATTTAGAAATCCACACAGATGTGCATACCTTTAACAGTTACTACTATAGTAAAAACTAAATGCCAAATCATTAGTATGAACAGAAACATGCTTACCTTTGGTATAGGAAATCGCAACTGAGCAATCTGCACTTCACTGACAAGGGGGACTGTAATTCTGTTTGGAAGGACCAGGTAGTTGGATATTATATCCAATATTATTGTGTCTGATAAGCCACTGTTGGAGAAAATATTCCTCAGTTACTTCATGAGAATTAAATGCATGTTATGTCACACGAATATACTCCTTTTGCTGTTTAACAACCTAAATGGAAAAAACATTTGCCTTTGGGAGTGGAGGGTAGAAGACATATCTGGTTTTTAAAACACTTTATTTTAAAAGGATTCTTGCCAGAAATGGCCACCAGGTGGAACCAGCTGACACTGAATAGCAGAAACCACAAAGATGAATATAAAGTTCTCCTTTCCCTGCCACCACCAAATTCCCCCCTCACCCCCACGCCTTTTAAAACCACCCAGGGTAAAGGGCTGTTGCATACGTTTCCTTGCCTGCGTTGCACATAAACAAACAGATGTTAACTGTTAATCTACTTTTGTATTTCAATGATGATTTAACTGTCCCTGAAAGTTCTGCTAACCATTCCTGTATTGTTATGAAACAAGTTGTCCTCTTGAGCTGGGAGGACCATCATTTGAAAGAGAAACACAAAGAAAACATGTTCCTGGCCGAGTAAAATATAGCCTGGAGAGGCAAAACAGGTTTTGTTCTGGCAACGAGGGAGTGGCAGTACAATCATATCAGTAATGAATCATTTAAAAAACCCAACCCCATGCCCCGCTACAACACAGGAAAAAACCAAAAATATTTCCTAAGCTGTGAGTTGGCCCAGTTTGGCTCTGAACTGACAACAAGTACGTACGTTGTCAGACCAACACCACTGGTTACATACATTACCTACAAGGCAAAAAGGCAGAACTGGAGTAGCAGAATTCACCACGGAAGACAAGTATTTTAGACAAGCTTTTAGGGGTATGTACAAAGGTTCAGAGAGAAAAATCATAAAAATGCTTGAGAGATTCTGAACTGCAAGTGCACTCTTGCTAAAGCTGGTGGAGCTTCTTCAGGGATGAACCATTTCTCCTCCTAAGTACACTTTATGATTCCCCTTTTACCGTCTTTATGAAAGTAAGATGCAGGTGTTTGATTACTTAGAACATTTTCAGATTAAACACTTGTGTGTAATCACCTTGTGAAGTTTTTCTAAGACTGAATCTGCAGTTGGGAGTAGCTCTGACTCAACAGCTAGCATCTTTATAAAAACACAAAAGCTGCAGTGAAATGTAATATACATTACATCTTCATTCATGGAAAGAAAATTTTGTGGTGAGCAATAAACATACTATGGTAAAGATGGGTAACAGATTAACTCGCTAAATACAATCTGGTCCATTCCAAAACCACATTGATCTTTCCTGCCAGGGAACTGCAACCTGCCTAGCCTGCACCCCCATGTCTGCCCCCCTCCACTGTAAATCCAGACGAACTATGATGCATAATAGGACATGGCTGACTTTTTAATGGCATCCAGTACAATAGGAGCAGAAGAAACTCAAAGCTGCATCAAGATCAATGGAAAGGTCTGTGCAGACCTCTTTTTATTCTCTGAAAGAAGCAACACTGGACAAGGTTAAGAGGAAATGCTCCTAGGAAAAGCTTCCTCTCAGCTTCTGTGAGTTAATTCCCAGCTGTCCTAGAGGAGTCTTCATTGCCCTTCCTTTCTTGCAGAGCTTATCCAATCATATTTACAAAGATTTTCATTCTACACGAACACTGAAGCCTACAAGTTTGTAGTTTCTGTAATTCTTAAGACAACTACTACAGGAAGATAATTATGTTATATGAAAATAAGTAGCTTCCTTTAGTCATCACTGTAACACATGTTGCTTTTCAAACTTTTTCAGTTCTGTTTTGCTGAACATCAAGTTTTCAACTTCTGTATGCTAAACTTTCTCTAAAATGATCCAAAAAAATACAGCCCGTTATTTTGTTAGACTTGACCTAAAAATTTAAGATAAACATCTCAAACAGTCTTACCATTAAAATGGAAGGAAAAAAAAAAAGCTGAGGTGATCGTAGCTACATAAGCAACAATCACACTTTTCAAAATACAAGTCTGGTGACAAATCTCCAGTATCCAGTTCAGATAAATTTGTTTTGTTCATGGTTTTGTTAGTGTCCCTACCTGGCAAGAAGAGAAGCTCTACCTTTATGCTCAGTAAAGTGCATGCCTTAAGAACAGATGATTAATGGAGAAAACTAACTGACCTAGGTCACAGAAAGCAAACGAGTAGTGCAAGAGAGGCAATGGTACCAGAGCTGCTTTGAAAGAAAGGTTATCATGCTCTTCTCTAGTATTTAGTTAAAATCACATACATTATAAAATAAGCTACAGGCATAAATAAACCTATCCTAGACAAGCAAGAGGTTCAGAGATTGATTAATGTTCAAATGGAGCTACAGGAAATCTCCTTAAATAAAAGGAAGAAACAGCCTGAAGCACAACAGAGCCCAGTCACTTGGAGGATTCGCAATCCTTTATGCTAGGACCAAATCCCAACTCTGTGATTCCAAAGGTCAGTCTCACAATTTTACCCCAACATAAATGCTTGAATTTCACTAAAACATCTGAGAAATGAATATGAAAAATGAACCACCATTAATGGAACGTCACAGAATTTTACACAGAGAAACTGCACTCAGAGGAGGTAGCAGACACTATGCCTTTAAAAACAGGGAGCTGAAAAAGAATACCTAAGATCGTAACTAAGTTATGAATTAAATGAATTCTAAAACAGCATGACACTTTCAAGCTGTTTAAAACTTATCTAACCTAATATTAGCCAAGTGGCATGCTCCCAGCTGGAAAGTATTCTTTATGAAAACAAGGCAAAAATGACAGTCGTCTTTATTACTTTATTATTTAAATTAAGAGGTCTGATCTATGGAAAACAGAGACAAATCACTGATCAAGCAACAGGGAAAGATGTATCTATTTAAACCCTTGTGTTGATGCATCATCGATAAACAGCTGTTTAAGAGCATAAAACTAAGTTGTTGATTCTAAGTCCAGTTATTTTTTTCAGTTCACAAAAAGAGAAGTGTGAAATGCTTCAGATAGTTTATTGTACTAAATGTCTTCAAAAGCTCAATTCCATTGCAGAAAAACAATTGGCAGTTACCTACTCTGCTGTATTGCTCTCTATTTAGCTCTACTTAATTTTTAGTGAGAGAATAAACAGCTAGGGTTTTTTCTGCATCACCTTTATTCATACTGCAGAGACAGCATACCTCTGACTGCATAGATTATTTTTACTATATCTCAAGCAACAATAACAGAATTCATCTTCCCATCATCCACATCCCCTCCTGACAGCATGGGAGTATTGCCACAGCCTGGCTCCTTCTCACACAGAGATTTTAATTCCACTCCTCCGTAAGCTATACTAATGGTGGAATATGAATTACTTTTGTGTGCTTCTCCTTGTGGAATCATACGCAAAGAGCAATGGAAGTTAACAGCTGACGGGAGCTTCCAGCAGCAAAAGCAGAAATTCATTTAACAGAAGACATTTGCAAACAGAGTACACATAAGTAGTTTAGTGTGCAGCCAACAGCCTTAGTAGGATGAAAAAGGTACCTGTGGTGGCAGCAATCTCTTGTTCATCATTGTTCATAACAACTACAATATGTCAAGCTGTCCTACCAAAATATACAATCTATCTATACAGATAAGAAAAACAAATACAGCACTGAAGAAATCTCTTGGCAAGGGAGTGCATGAGTCACCTCAGTTACAGTTACTATAGAAACTATACCACATCTAGATGGCACCATTATATGGATATGTGGCCAAGTGTGGTTGCTCTGGAAACGATAAACTTGAGATACTTAGCAAGACTTTGTTTACATTTGAGGTTTTGTTTGCAGTCAGGCAAATATGTAGCATGATGTCAATCCCAGGAGCCCAGTAAGCTTAAGTACTAAATGGAAATTTATTAGTGTAATATCAAAATAGCAAATTATTACTCAGGAGCTGTACTTCGGAAGCCATTTTCTCACTCATCAAGAAAACCTCTCTCCTCAGAGGCAGCCTTAAGCAGACTTGAAACATAAGCAATTCTTGAAGCCATTAACCTACTTAATGCAAGTTCTAATTTCAAACTGTTCAACTGGGATTCCATGCAATGGCTTCACATGTCTAAGTAAAGCAAAAACCATTTCAGTCATGCAATCAAGCACTAAAGGATTAATTTAATACCTAAATTCAAACTCTTGTTTTTAAACAATAGAAAATAATTCTGGAGTCAGCCAACTCTTGAGAGTATGGGATCCAATAAAAGGACTAGTCACAAAATCCAAGTGTGTATCAGATCCACCATTATCCCCTTAGCCATTGTCTCAATATTAAAAAGCCCCTGGGTAACTATTATAACTTGATAATTATTAATATATTCATGGATTTAACCTTATTGGGATTGCAATTCTTCAAAACAGCTTTTTTCTCTGGGGTTTTATCATGTACTATTTTGAAAAGCTCTGAATAAGCCAAGTATTTTTTTCTAGCTATATATGGTCAATATTTTTTGCTACTCCATTTGATCTTCACATAATAAACTGAAAGCTTTAAAAATAAGTACTTGACAAGATTAGAAAGTTTATTTAATTTGATTACTCTCTTAAGGTATTTCTAACTAAATAGCATACCCAACTAACATAAACTAGCTGCTTTACACAAACAACTAGAGATGTATCAGCATACAAAAACATAACCCAAGATGTTGTGAACCCACAGGCGTAAAAAATACAGACTCTTTGTCTTTCTGCTTTCCTAGCAGATGGCAGACAGGAAATTTACAAGATTCTGGAAAGGCTGAGAACACTAAAAAAGCAGATTAAAATTTATCTTTTCAAAATGTTTTAACATGACCTACTAGATACACTTTTGATGTATTTTTATTTGTAGTGAAATCACTGCCTTCTGCATATTGAGCAATTTCAGAGTAATTTAACCTAAAATTATTTAGTGGATGGTCTTCAGACTTTCTCGGGTTTATTGGGATGAAGGAATACCAAACACTGCTTTACATGTACTCACTTCAGTCCTGGTACATCCAGAAGATTGGTCAGCCCAGTCCAGTTAATTTCCAAAAGCTGTGAATTACAGAGAAGAAAGACAGAAAAAAAGAAAAGCAATTTAGAATTCACAACACTGAATAAATAAACCTGATCACTATAGATTCTGATCAGTGGAGGGTTAACCGGTTTCCAGGATCTTCTTACAACAGAAAACCAAACCTCTTCTATAATTTTTAGCCATGGTTTTTAAAACAGAGTTATAAAAACATCTCACCATCCTCTTACCCAGCCTTCCACACATACATATAAATACACACATGCACACCTCAACATACACATGTACATAATACCTACACACACAACCAACATCATATAATGAAATGTGGTCCTACTTTCTGGAGAAGTATTTTAATATTCACCATAGAGCTGTTATAGATGAAGAGTCACCAACAGGAATTTGCAAAGTGTAATAAACTGATGAAGAATCCCATCTGAGACCAGGAAAATAAGAGATCTATAAGACATGACCAACGGATTGGGACTACATAACAGAACTAATAGAACCGAATTTCCTAATCCCCCGCCTTCTCTGTAAAAACTTTCTCTTAACTGCATAGAAGTTACCTGAACATAAGCAACAAACAAACCCACTGAACTACCACCATGCTTCCAAATCCAACTAACCCAATCTAAGGATAACTGCATGAAAAAAAGACAAAAGAATTTTGAGACTCTTTGGAAAGGAAACTAATTGTGTTGGTTCATGGTTAAATGCTGAAACAAAACAACAAATCTCTACAAGAACCTATACTGCATCTTTCCACAAACAGGAAAGAAGAATCACCCTACATTCATTTTCTATCAAAAAAACCCAGCACATACCATTCTTTATAAAGGATCTATTAATAGCTTAATTAGTGATTTCCTTTGTGAATAGTTTGACTAAAGATAACACATAATACATTTATAGAATCATAGAATCACAGGGCTTCGTTGCCCTTCTCTGGACACGCTCCAGCACCTCAGTGTCCTTCTTGTAGTGAGGGGCCCAAAACTCAACACAGCACTCGAGGTGTGGCCTCACCAGTGCCGAGTACAGGGGCACGATCACCTCCCTGCTCCTGCTGGCCACGCTATTCCTGATACAAGCTAGGATGCCATTGGCCTTCTTGGCCGCCTGAGCACACGCTGGCTCATGCTCAGCCGGCTGTCAGCCAACACCCCCAGGTCCCATATTTAACATTATTGTATTAACATTATATGTATTAATTAATATTATAACAGAATACAAACATTTGGTCCCATCCAGGGAATAAGATTAGTGTCTTCCTAATTATGCCAATCCGAAGGGTGAATAAAGCTAGAAACCTCAATAGAATGCTTAAAATTTAGCACTTGCCCTGCTGATATCCATTCAGAAAATTGCTGCAAGATTCTTCTTAGCCGCCTCTTTTGCTGTATTACACTCCTGTATTGCTACAGAGTCAGGAGAGAAACAGAAATAAGGTCTCCTCTAATGTAGGCATCTAACTTAAACTCCGGTGGATGATTCAAAGCAGCTTTCTCTCTACCTCCATCAACCAAAAGGAATCCAACAGAGACCTGCCATATTTCAATATTTAGAAACCAACACAGTTAGAACAAAATAATTATAAATTTATATAGATCGTTACAGTTTATGTGTGTGCTTCTTCTAAATGTCATTTTCTAAACCCCTCAGGACATTCATGTTTCCCAGACTCTGAAAGAATGAATGAAAGTCAAAACAATTTTTCATTCTGTCATTAGAGCATCAGACAGAAGAGCCCTCAGAATGACAGCTAAACTTCATGGTTTAGCTCTATTCAATTCAGTTTCTTTCTTACATAGTTTTATGTTGTGTGAGTTAAAAATGCAATAAACAATACATTTCTGCTGGTTTTACGTATCGTGCTCCCTTCTCCCTGTGACAATTACAGAGTATTCCCTTTATCCATCAATTTCATATACAGATTTTTGCCCAGGAATTATATTAAATATCTCAGATACAATAATGAAACTGTGATACCAGGAAAAAAAAGTCAATATTTCAATTATTCTGCTCCGATCCTTAAAAAACATTTTCCCAAAATATCCACAGTAAAGTAGCAGCAGTACAGAGAACTGAAATGTAAAGCTTCGGACACTTGGCTGAACTATGAGTAACATGCTTCCTATAAGCTTAACTCTGTGGCTTCAGAAATAACAGGAGCTTTGTAAAAAGATATTGAAGAATTGATGCTACTGTGAAAACTTGTTTATTTTTAAGATATTTCTAAAGCTGTATTTTGCAAGTTTCATCAGAAAGTTAATATTTCCTTTTGATTTATTTTTTCAGCACAATATCTCAAGCAGACAGTGAAAATAGCAAGTCGGAGGAGGAAAAAAAAGTAAGCAAATTTGAACTTTTTACTAAATAGCAATAATTTCTTTTTGTTGTTTAGGGCATAAAGAAACAAAGATAAAATAATTCTTGCATTAGTTGCTGGTATTACTTCTGTGTTAGCCTTCTCATCGTTGGTGAAATGCACCACTGGATGAATTGAAAATGAAAAATTTTATTTGTCTGCTGATAATTAAATTTCAAAATTAAGATATTTTGTCTTTATAACTAGTATGTTCCAAAGACATCCTCTCAGTTAGTCATTTATTTACTTGATTCTGTATATTTAAATTATCTTGCAGAACAAAGTGAAACAAATTATCTTGCAGGATAAAATGAAACACAGCATCAGATATTATTAAATATAAACTGAATTTCCAAGTTCGTGTTTCCAGATGCACACAACATTGGACATAAATGGCATAATGTTATTAGGAAAGATATTCTCCAAATGCAGTAGTACCCCTAGTGATCAAATTGCATAAAGAGGTGGAAATAGATAGCTTTCAAAAAGAAAGTTCTGTGATAACATAATTGATTTTTGGACTCTAGAAATTTTAATGAAAACTGTCCTTACCCAACAGCTGGAATACCTCTCAAATCCTAACATACACAAACACAAGCATTAATTGAACAACATGGTAGAAATTAACAATTAAAGCAAATTTCATAATAATGAAGCAGATCTTATTCTTGCCACTTGCAACAACAGTCATTTTAAAATATGCAATATTAACAGGCTTGGTTTTAGTTTTCCACTTATGAAGTGATACAAACCCTGGATGAATGTGAAATAAATTAACTGCGTAACTGGCACGCAACACCGACTAAATGACAAATGCAATGGTAAAATGAGAGACAATGCTATAGATATAAGCTTCTTCAGAAAACTTGCCAAGTGAGTTTACTTTTCCCTTAATGTCATGTACAGCACCACTTGATCTCTACATAAGTGGAAATTTCCCTCGACTGGGAAACTGAAAGCTTTGGTTTCCATTACACAAACTGCCACAAACCATTTTTACCCTCTATCCAAGAAATAGATGATTTTGATTCTGAGATAGGAATATAAACCTTTCTTTCAGAAGACACATGCAAAGAACTGTCTTTGCAGTCTGAAGGGAGGCAAATGGTAATACAGTATCAGTCCAAAAGTCTTCTTTCAAAACTTAGTGGTATTTCAATAATATTTTTTTTTTTTTAAGTTTTGTTAATTCATAGGAAGTTCTGAAGCCAGAACAATTGGGATGAATTCCAGGAGTAAAAATTAAAATCTCAGAGTAAAAACAGCGGTTTAACTGACCATACACAGGTATCTAGTTCCATTTGAGATCCATTATGATACAGAAACAGAATAGCTCGGGTTAGAAAACATCTCTGGAGATCATCTAGTCCAACACCCCTCCTCAAAGCAGAATCAGCTACAGGTTGCTCAGGGTTGTGTCCAGTTGGGTTTTGAATGTTTCCAAGAATGGAGACTCTACAACCTCTCTGGGCAACCTGCTCCAGTGTTCAATCACCCTTACAGTTAAAAAAAATAATTCTTTATGCTTAAAAGGAATTTATTGGATTTCAATTTGTGCCCATTGTCTCTTGTCCTGTCACTAGAAAGCCCTGAGAAGAGTCTTGTCTCCATGGTCTTTATCAGGTATTTATATGCATTGATAAGAGCCACCCAAACCCTCTCTTCTCCAGGCTGAACAAGCCCAGCTCTTGCAGCCTCTCCTCATATGACAGGCACTCCAGTGCCTCAGTCATCTTGGTGGCTCTTCACTGGACTTGCTCCAGCATGTCCATGTCTCTTGTACTGGGGAGCCCAGCACTGGACTCAGCACTCCAGCTGTGCCTCACCAGTGCTGAGCAGGGAGGAAAGATCACCTCCCTCGACTAGCTGGCAATGCGCTTCATAATGCAGCCCAGGGCACTGTTGGCCGCCTTTGCTACAGGGGCACACTGCTGACTTGTGTTCACCTTTTTGCCCACCAGGACACCCCAGATTTTTTTTCTGCAAAGCTGCTTTCCAGCCAGTCAGTTCCCAGCCTGGCCTGGGACATGAAGTTATTGCTTCCCAGGCATAGGACTTTGCATCTCCCTGTGTTGAACTTCATGAGATTCCTTTTGGCACATTGCCCCAGCTTGCCAGGGTCCCTCTGAACAGCAGCACAACTACCTGGTGTATCGGCCAGTTCTTCCAGTTTTAAGCAAACAAACTTGCTGAGGGTGTGCTCTGCCCCACCATCCAGGCCAGCCACGATGATGCCTTGGCTCACATATTTACACCTAGGCATACCACTACTGACTGTCCTCTACTTAGACTTCATGTCACTGACCACAACATATTGAGCCCTAAGAGTTCAGCCACTTTTCAGTCAAGCTCACTGTCCACTTATCTAGTTTGTACTTCATCAATTTACCTATGAGGATGCTGCAGAAGATAGCATCAAAAGCTTTACTAAAGTCAATGTAAGCAGCATCCATCATTCTCCCCTCATCTACCAAGCCAGCCTTCTTATCACAGAGGGCTATCAGCTTGGTTACCCGTGATTCCTGCTCATAAATCTGTCCTGACTACTCCCAATCACTTTCTTGTCCCTTCCCCCTTACCAGCAGGGCTGAGATTACTGCTTGGGCCCCTGTGCCTTGAATCGGCCCCAGAGCCATGCAGTCACACTTGGTGTTTTCCATATCTCCCCCAGAAGCAGTGTTGGTGCCCACACGAAAGAGCAGCAGTGGGCAGTAGTCTGAGGGCCAGACAAGCTTTAACAGTTGACAACATCCTGAATCTGAGATCCAGCCAAGCAGCAAACCTCCCGAGACAACAGGTCAGGATGGCAGACGGAGGCCTCTCTCCCCTTCAGCAGGGAGCCACTCAGCACTATCACTTGCCACTTCCTCCTCGTGCTTCAGTGCTGCTCAGGCTTTGCTGGCTCAGATGCTCCCAGGCCTTCCTCTGCTACGCTGGTCCATACAATCTGTTCCATAGTTGCAAATCTGCAGGTGAGGTAGGAATTATCTTCGTTGTGCCAGATAACTTCCAGTTTTCCCTATCACGGGAGAATCCCATCCAGTAGTGTCTCAGAAGGTCAAAGGTCCTATTTCAGGTGTCCCCCCTCTACAGAGAATCACACTAGATGCACGTGTGAGGGTAACTAAACTCAGCCTAAGCCATCTACTTGTTCACATACGTTTGTCATATCTGAAACTGTTAGAATCTAAAGTGAAAAATACTATCGTTAGTAGTTGTACAGAGCCCAATACAGAGACTGGTGACTTTCATCATTCTTCAGGTGAAAGTGTGAAAGTATCATTGGCTCCAGTTCTATTTTGTATTCAATGCCTTTTTTAAAGACATCTCATTTAAAACTAGTTTTGCCCACTTTCCATTAGAGTACTAGCAGGATTATTTTAATGAGAAAAGGCTAATCTACCTTATACAAGGAAAAGTGTGTACCTGAGCACATAATATGGAGGAACTCATGGGCTGTGGAATTCACATCATCACTTACCACATTTATCTGGCTATGCATCCACATTCTAATACATACTGAAAGTTCAACTAGTACATGTGAAAGTTTCCTCTACCTCTGAAAACACTGATTTTTAGAAAAAGCTTTTGAGAGACTTAGGTTATCAGGTTCATTTTCAAACAGACAAAAAGAAGTTTAAAAGCACTCATCCAGTTTGCTCAAGAGCCAATGTTTATACACTAAACCTCTGCCTTTCTTCCTCCAAGTTTATCTTCCACTAGCATACAATGCCTCTATCACTTATAGATCAGGCTGTCAGCCAAGCACTCACAGTAAGTTACACACAAGAGATGAACACAGTAGGAAAACAGTTTTGCAATTAACATTTTCAGCAAGGGAACACACAGTTAACAGCTGGATTGGAAAAGGTCCTCTTCAGGTAGGTGAGACGCTTAGTTTGCCAAGGCTCATCTATTTACGGAATGCTAGCAAGGCTAAGTGGTACTAACTCCTTGCAGAAGTGGATGAGATCTTACCTAAAACTCATACAGTACACTGAACAGTCTGCTTGTTTGTTTTTTTTTTTTTTTAAGGTGCTATGATTTCTTTTCTACATTAATATAAATTTAAAAGCTAAAAGGTTTTTAATTTCCAAATGCAAAGAAAAACTGTTAGAAAGAATTTGTTGTAAAACAGGTTATTTTAATTCGTACATAAGTTTTACTTGGCCAGTTCTACAATAACAAACTATGAGCTAGAACACACAGAACATTTGTATTTAAGAAAATTGAAGGTAATTTCAGTGTATGTGTTCTTAGGTCTCATGCTTACCTTAACTGTGAAAAAAGGTAAGATAATTAAATAACAAATAATTAATTAATGAATAATTAAGTAATTAAACCGGGATGGAAAGTCCAACTTAGCATGAATAACTACAGTTTTGTGCTACTTCCTCAATCCTGCATACCCCCAGGTGTTTAAGCAATATAACATACAAGTATCTTGCAGCAGCTGATAGGACTAACCACAATTTGTGCTTTCAGACTGGTTCTCATGTCAAAACTTGAAATTAGAACATAATGTTTTGTCACACTTTAAAAATCTACATAAGCTACCAAGGCTCTGGAAGAAGTGATTTTATACTGTTTTAGAACAAAGAACCCAATTTATTACATGATTTATTCCCTTTTTCACTATTCGTAGGCAAATTAGAAGGCAAACACACATCAAAAATATCTCAATAAAGTGGTCCTAAGATGTTCATACCTGCATCCCACATTTAACAGTTTTACCTGATGTTTTCAGAATAAGTAGAAAATAAGAAAATATTTGCATTTCCTTCTGATTTTTTCAGGCTTTGTTTAGTATATTGCATACAGCAGTTAACACGGCAACATCCTGTGTGTTCTCCTAAACAGACTTAACCAAATTAGTTAATTGAGCAATGTAATGCATGTTGAAATTCAGCATTGAGAAACATCTCCTACACTAGACTGAAACACATATCATCGTGGTTTCTGTATTAACTGCCACAACCCAAAGCAAAATAAAGAACCTGTGAGATACCACTGAACTGAAAGGTTTTCAATTTATGTGACCAAATGCATTTCCAAAGGTTGCAACACAGCATATGAAACAAATACAGTGCCCATGGTACCACCTCACTAACAATACTTTGATTATTACACCCCTCTTTTCAAAAACCATGCTACCAATTATTCTGTCCTCAGTCCTTAGACCATGAAGCATGTAAAAAATAATTATAAAAAATCCTGAAAAAATAGTGCTACTAAGAGTGTCCATTTAGACAAGAAATGCAATTAGTACATATAATATCAGAAAGCTCTATTCATCCACTTATTGTACAGGAATAATTACAAAGACAGAGGTCAATTTCAGTAATGTTAAAGACAAATCCTTTCCCATTCAAAGTGGGAGCTAAGAAATTAAAAAACATTACTAAGGCTAAGCACTTTACAGGATTATTAGAAGAGCTTTGCTAATAAATCTTAAGCCATGATATGTTTTGGAAGGAATATGAACCTTCAAGCTCCTGGCATAAATGAAGCTTTACCTACTTGAGCTTTGAAAGTAATTTCTCCTTGCAGGCAAGATTTGCTACATTTGCGCACCACCGTGCTTCCTTTCCAGTTCTACCAGAAAAGCCCAGCAGTAATGAAGCACATTGATATCACTGCAGTAACACACACTCTCTAATCTTAATCTACATATATTTGTGACACATGCTTTTTCCTTTTCATGTTGTTTTTTTTTTTATAGTTGTGGTGTTCTTCCCTCCCACCTCCCACATTCCTCTCAATAAGGTTGTTTCCAGTCTGCACTTTTGGCTTCCAAACTTCATCAGACTTCAGTATAAGATCCACCTTTTCTAACATAAGAAAAAAAGAGCTTTCCAAAAAGCAACACCAAGTTCAGACAAAAAAGCTTGTACTTGCAGTAGCATGGAAATAGCACTGACAGCAAACAAACTCACAGTAGAGAGAGAAGAAAGTAGTCAAATCTATTCATTGCTTGGTACACAAGAGGGAGACCATCCAGTCACAGTCCAGTCAAATAACACGGATTTTCATTCTATATTTTGGGCATTATCATATCACCACTTGCTGGAGAGGAAAAAGACCCCCTAACTTGTTGTTCTGACAGTAAGTTAAAGCAATGCCACCACCCTATCAAACTTAAGAGCCCTATGGAGAAAAAGGCAGCAAGCAAAATACTCCCAGTTGATGAATCATTTTTTGAAGCACTGAATATAAAACATTCCATACTTTAAAAAAAGTTTTGGCCTATAAATCTCAAAAATAGCTCAACAATATCATTTCCTTCTCTGCCACCACTTTGAGCAATGCATAATTCTCTTTAGCTAAATTCAGGGAATGCCAGCTGGTTCTCTGTGGCAGAACTAACAGGGCACTGGAAAGACTGCATTCAGGATTTGTCACCAACAGAAACTACCAGGAGCCAAAAATGATGTGGTGTCTTTCCACAACACAACCAAGGGAGGTGATATGCCTTGCAGAGACTGTTAACAACCAGCTCACCGGCTTAGAGTGAGATTTCAGACACCACTTATACTTTCCGATGAAGCAGTATGTGTACTGTGTTACTCAAAGCTCTTTTCAGTTCTTCCTCTGCTCAGAGCAGTGAAAACAAATTACGTTTCCTCCCTGAAAACCAAGAAATTTGTGTCTTATCAAGGCTCTGTACTGAGAACTAACACAACACATGCTAAAAAGTGTACACGTTCTGACGCACAAATCTTTCTTGCTCCTGTAGACATTTTATGTAAGTTGAAGGAAAGGGAAAGGAACATAAAATCTTTATGTGGGAAACCAGTGATTGTCCAACATTGTTAACAGCTAAAAACTGATTAGATGTCTTTGTACTCATAAGGTATGGTGACTCTGTTATTGCACCTGCTAGCAAAACACATCTACATTTAAACGTGGACTTAGTCCAAAGCTTGGGCTCATAGGCTGTCCTAGGCTTACCGGTTTAGGCCCTGAGCTAGCAGTAAAGGCAGCCAGAGAGCTGTGATCTGATGAGGCAGACACAGGAGTCTGGACACACAGCTGAAGTCTGGAACTACTAGCACACACAAAGGACTACTTATATTCTGAGTTCAAAGTGAAGCTGTCCACAGTAAGCAGGGAAGATGAAGGTAAGAAAGGCTGCCAGTTGCTCCATACTGGGCTGCTAGATGTCTGATTGGGGCACCACCAGAGCCAGAAATTACACCTCTCCCAAGAGCAGCTGAACCTACTGAGCAGAGAAGTGTTTAGCATCGGGGGAGATAGTGCGAGCAGCGATGCAGCAAGGGCACTGATGAAACACCTTCTCCTAGCCTTTCTTGCAAAGGGGAAAGGACCCCCACGTGGAAAAAATATTCAAAACTGGTTTTCAAACTTTACTAGCTGACTTTGATCCAAATATTAGAGCTATGTTTCAAAACCCACCTTACCTATTTTGCATTTTAAGAAAATCCAGTGATTAAGTGTTTTGGGGTACCTCAAAACCCTGGCTGACTTAAGGTCTCATCACAGGGTAATGTAATTTTGGAATTTATCAAACATTCAACCAAGACCAGATATCATGCAGAATCATATTTTATATCATGTAGAATCACCTTATATGGTGGAAATCCCAGCATAAACTAGGACTTCTAAATATTTACTGAGTTTTCCTGTGCTTGCTATTTCCTTCCTTCCTTAACATCTTCTATTCACAGTATTTGAGACTGTTGAGTATGCTTAAAAAAAAAGCCCTCAAACCCACTAACATGGGAATTCACCTACATAACACAGTGGCTGAAGCATCATGAAAAGTACGAAGTTTCCAAAGCTTATTCTAGAGAGAGCTTGTGGAAAACAGAAATGGAAAGTTCTCATACATTTTTCACATGTAAGAGATGGAGAGAGTTGGTTGCGTGTAATGCTTATTAATCATCTGGAAAAGTGATGGTAAAGAGAACTGGAAAACTAAACAAAAGAATTTGCTATTTACTATGCTGCTTTTTCTACTTCAAGAGACTATGAAAAAGGTCAAGATCATATAATATGCAAGTTGTGTATTTTAGTGTTGATAAAGAAAAATAATGCAAATGAATAAACACACAGTATTCAAATTCACTCTTGGGGAAATAGGCATGCAGATGTCACAGAAAACACATAAAGCTCTACTTCAATCTGTTACTACATTCATGAGTTTGATAAATCCCTGAATAAGCGAGATGCAACACAGAACAGGTGTCAGGATGGATTAGTAGATTCAGGAATAATTCTGATGTTCATATATGTTTAAACAAACAGTAATAGAACAATCTTCCTAAAACTCTGTGAAGATTAACAGCCTGTGAAGTTGGGATTTTAACTAAGAGCAAAAATGAGGAATACAAATTGGACAGAATTGATAGCATGGAATTATTCACCTTTTGTTAGAATGAAAGAAATAGAATATTGTAAAGATGGGACTTTACACAGTGACTCTGGGCTGTGGGTCCACTGCAGACTGCACTTGGAACCAGCTATATAATTCCTTCTCAGCTTCCCTAATGTTACACAGCCTTCTCACAACCTCCTGCAGCTCAGCCAACTGCTGCAGAAGGTCCTCCACCTTGGCACACCTTTTGCAGGCAGGTCTGCTGCCTGCCCCTGCCCCAGGAGAAAGGTCTGGGCACTCCCTGCCATCTGAGGCCTGCACTGCAGCCTCTCCCTTCAGCAGCTCCACCTGTGCGGAGGCACCAGCCACTGCTGGGGTCGATGGTGCAACCCCCCAGCCAGAGCTGCAGCCTTTGCTCTCAGACGAGCGCCCACCATTCTGCCTTGAGGGTCAGACGGGATGAGCACCCTTGCCCTGTGCAGGTGGTCACAGAACGGTGCCCGGTTGCTGGGTTATGTGTACTTCAGGTCCCCGACTCGGCCAGTGGAACGCCCGCCTTTGAAGAGGCACGCTCCCGCCTGACCTGAGGCACCAGGCCCTGGCTGACACACCACGCTCTTTGCCCGCTCTGTTGGCAGCGCTCCTGGTCGCCAGCGCTCCCCAGGCTGCTTTTTACAGGTGTGGGGGTGGTTGTGGTTGCTCTGGCAATGCCCAGGCCTTGTAATTTCTCTTATGATATTCACAATTTATGCTTTTGTGATTTCTTCTGTGTTACACTGTAAGAGTTTAAAAAGCCATACGTATCCCTGCAGCCTATAAGAAAAGGTGGACTAAAAACTGATGAGCGTTTTTATGTATTTGGTGCCTTTACAAAGGGAAAAGAATGTACTGGAATGCAGAATATACGGGGCCATTACTGAGGTTCATAACAGCACAAAATGCAGCCTCTCAACACTGCCAACCTTGTGGCTTGATTTGGCTGCCATAAACACTGCTAGTTCTCAGAAGAGAAGCCACAAAGTATTTTAAAATGCTGATGAACAACTTCCTGCTAATCAAGTTATGGAAGCATAAGATTTCTGCAGGACAGATTTAAGGTCTGCTAAAGGGCACGATGATACAATTCCATGGCATAAGTTCTGTTTCTTCTCAGAAATTTTTTATAAGAAGGGGACTAATATGCTCTCATCTGTTAACCTGCAAATGGTCATGCAGAAATATAGTCCACTTTGTCTGCTAGTAGAGTGCTCTACAATGCTAAAGTACTAAATTATTTCAATAATGTTAGCAAGTAACAGTATCCAGTGTATTTCCCCAGAAAACATATAATATACTCAGCCTCTCAAACAAGGCTTGACTATACAGTACCACAGGAAGTAGAAATCACACCGTTTGCCATCCCTGCTATAGGAGACACAGCATAACTCTGTACAGGAACTGTGTTTAACACTAGTAAGTTTTTCAGCGATACCTGTCTAAGGATTTAAGTGAGACAATTGCTACAGAGATAAAATATATTAGTTATGGGGTAAGAGACAGAGCAGGCAAGTCTCCCACTCAGTGTTATTGTCTCCTATACCAGTGTTGAAACTTCTGCTCCTGAAGGAGGCTGGTTAAGGGACATAAGCTGGCAGAATATTAAACACAACAAGAAGTGACTAGTTTCCTGTCCTTCAGATGTATTTTAGCATCTTGAATTGGCTCACTAGGGAGTCAGGGAGTCAGTAGCAAGCAGTAGAAAGTAGAGGAAATCGGTTTGAACTGTAGCTTTGAGTAGTTGACTCTATGGAGAATATAGCAAGGTGCACTGGGTTTTTGTAAGACCAACTGTGATGGCACTTAAAACATTCCATAAGCTATCAAAAATTAACAAAATTTAAATTATAGCAAATTATAAGTATAAAAAGTAACAGTGCAAATCACTGACTTTATAAGCAACGAGACAAATATTATAGCAGTACCTACACTTCAGAATTTATCCATGTGTTCCACAAACCCCTTTAAAACAGGTTAAAAAGTTTTGAAGCAAAGATACTGACAGTCTCATACAGCATTTTTGATCAACTAAATGCAAACCGAAACAACATTCTGCTGCATTCTACATAACCACTTAATGGCTTTTTCTAGCCATTTCACTAGGGCACATTCTTGGTGCAAGCACTCCTTTTGAGTCTAATTTTCATCAGTACTGGCAATTTTGAAAATGACATCCAGCACTAAACCTTCCAAAGGTGGCCAATATGAAATGAAACTTAACAAATATTAAATAAATCAAAACTACAGGACAGACCCAATCTACAAAGTGAGTAGAGGGAAAGCAGTGCTCAAGTCAGCAAGTGGAGGGCTAAAGTGTGAATGTAAAAATGAGAGCTTTGGAAGAGTTGCCCACTTTTCCTGGAAGGCATCCTGTTGTGGAAGACATAGCTGTTGTTTTTTTAGAGGAATAATATTGGTATTTTCATGTGTCTGTTGTAGGTTTTTTTTTAAAAGAGAAAAGGGTTGTGTTAGGACACACCTTCAAGTATGCCACTAAACAAGCTTTTGAAAATTACCAATTTGCAGTACAGCTATAAGCCACATACATTTCTATAAGTGAACCAAAAATCAAAATAATTAACTGTGATATTTTATTCTAACAGTAAAACTACACTTAAAGAAGCAGAATATATGGTAAATATACATACGTTAACATAATGAGAAGTAATGCAAATCCTGACTCTTTACACAGTACTAACTTCTCTCTAGCATTGAAGCTCAGAGATTTAAAAGACTACTTCAAAACATTAGAATGCACATATTTCTCTCTCCTGAAATCTCGTATATATTTGGACATATTTTACAAGCTGCTGAAACATTTAGTACCTTCTTCACAATAACAACAACAGAATATAGTATTTTAGAAGTTTCATACAAAGTAAAAACTCTCACAGCATCAAAACCTTCATGCATTACTCACAAATACAAGACTGGTAAACTCATTAAACAAGTATGTTAGGAACTATTAATTTAGGCAGTGTTGCCTTATATAGTCATTAAGGCCAGCAAACAGATGATACAGAGCAAGAGGAACTGTTGCCAGTTACTTTAGACTGGAAAATATGAGAACAAAATCTAATGCTAGCTGCCAACTAATTTCTCTTCTAACAAAAATATTGAAGAAAAGCTTTCCTTGGCTGCAGCCACTTTCTCTGTAGTAAAAGGGCAGAATTTGGTTATTGCTATAATAAGCATTATTTTACATTTTTCTACAGAAGTTAGAAAAATAAATGCCAAGACGACACACTGCAGTGGGGAGAGAAGCCTGCTTTGGAAAAAATAAACATCCATGTATAACCGTCAAAGTTGCGGAATAGCTTAATTCAAAAGTATATTTTTTGAACAATCCACCCTTAAGTTTGCTTGGACCTTGACCACTAGCTTAGTTTTTAAGTGAAAGCAGGGTGGAAAATACTTTTATTATATTTGTAACTGAATACTTTTGGGGAGGGATTGACTCATTAATTTTCATACTGCAGTCTACTTCCCATCCTTTTTTGTGCACTGAGTCAACCAGATCCCTAATAAAGTGGCATGGGAGTAGAATAAGATTACCCTGGACAGTGTCTTTCACAAAGTGACATGCTTAGAAAGGTACTAACCACAAGTGAGGGGTGTTTCATATGATATATTTTCAGTTTACTATCTCAGGTCCAAGTTGTCCGAGTTAAGTACTCAGCAAATGCAGGGTACTTAGTATGGATCAGGGACAGAAAGGCCTGGGCACAGGTACTGGAGCTAAAGGCGGACTGGAAGGGTATCTGGGACTACCAGAAATGAGAGGTTCAGACAAATGCTACCAGAGCACAATGCTGAGACTGGGAAACAGCAAGTGTCAGGAACTGCTTACGAGCACACCTGCTGCTGATCTCTCCCTCCCTATCTTCTGCTAGCTTTCCAACCCCTTCCCTAGAAAGCAAGAAAGAAACAGCAGCTGCAGGAGGTACCCCAGGAAAGGAGTGCAGACATACTGCATCAGGTCATGGCTCCGGCACTGAGTGTGTCATTACAGCTTCTGCAGAAGGACTATACACTAGTTTCTTTCTCAGTGAATACAAAACAAAACTGAGAGGCAACACAAACCACATCTACAACATGAAGAAATATTATCCCTGGAGAAAAAATGTAAAGCCTCCATCCACAAAGCTAAACTCCTCTCCCTGCTCCTCTAAAATAGACTAGTTTTGCATTTAAATTGTTTATTGGATGGTCCCTGTAATGAGCTGGGCACTGTACTGAGTGTGGAAATTGGGAGAGCACTAAATAGCAAAATAATATCACAGAGTATGCTAACAATGACACAGTGCAGCCTACCATACAGTGGTGTTTAAATGGTAGGGCAGTGTTCAACCTTTGTCATGGCCCTGCTTGCTTTGTTAGTATAAACATGAACATTAACAGATGCCCCACATTCATACTGCTCAGCCAGAGGGTAAAAATGAGACAAAACTTAAGCAGCCATCTCCTAATATTTAGACTCACTTCACAGAAGTGTGTGGAAATCCGAATTTGGTTCATCCCGATGTAGCTCCCCAAACCTTACCAAATAAGAGCAATGTTGTTTTATCACTTTAGCATGAACTATTTCACTTTTACAAAAAAAAAAAAAAAAAATCACTAAATTATCCAGAAAACATTTCCAACTTCTTGCATGTTTTACTAAGATTTAAGTCTACATTCCCTCTACCCAAGCACACATAGTTTCTCTAGACACATGAAAAAAGCCACATAAATGATGCAAGTGACACCATCCTAGGATATACGTGAACACCCATACAAACCTACTTTTTCAACAAGTTAGCAAAAATTTATCATAGGACATTTGTTCAAAAGAATTGTGTTACAAGAGTGCAATTTCATTGAAGAAAATAACAAAAGCTGTTGAAGTAAAGAATTCACTCCCACACCCCCCAAACCTTGAAAATTAGATCAACTTTTTAGATCTGCAGACTGCTGAGGAAACCAAGATGATCAATCTGAGATGGTTTCAAAGTGCCTAAACCCATACACTTCTAATTTACGACCTAGCATAGTCTGAAACAATTAAATCTTGACATCACAAGTTTTACTGTTTAATTAGAACATATCCAAGAAACAAAAGCTTCCAATGGAAAACATACTTCCAAGTACGAAGCTGGAACAGTTAATTTCTTTAAAGAAGCCTGTGTAGCGTATGAATTTTCATGATGTTCACATTTTCTATTAAGCTCTCCTACTGATGCTTATCAAAAACAGTATCAAACTTCAAATCACAGAAACTGCCTTAAACACATGTACATCAAAGAATTTTCTGTCAGCAAGCGTGTAATGTGTGTTATGTTCTCCATATTTTTCTGAAGTAAGACTGTTGTATGGGCTTTGCATCATCTGTGAACACTTCTCAATGCATTTCTAGATTAAAAAAGAAATTTCCTGGAAGTAGTAAAACCTAGACTAGAATTACTGTCATATAAGATTTAATTAAATTAAAACTGTAGAGTATTTGTTACTCACTTTCAGCCACTGAAAATCACATGTGCTATCTATCCTCTGCTCTTCTACCAATGCTGCACCAATTTACCAACAGACATGCTGGTGCTTGTCAGCCAATCTTACCTGTGAGATTCAGACTACTGCTCCTGAAGTGAAACAATCACTCCAAGGCGGAACAATCCACTATCTATAGTGCCTTATCACAGCGCAAATTTCACTGACATACATCTATCATTTTAATGTAGAGGAAAGTGTTGAACTGAAGTTGTATGACTACACCACCCAGGTTCCCTGCTTTCAAAAACAGTATTAGTTTCAAGCTTGACACTTAGTGTATTTTTTAAAAATCATATTGAAGCTCAGCATGAAAAGGCAAGACAGCCATATAAAACATGGCTTCTCATGAAAAGTAACTATCAGGTCACTTGTGATAGGCCAGAACTCAGAAAAGTTTGTAGCCTTAGAAAACTTTCCTTGACTCATTTTCTTCGAATTACTCAGATGCAGTTTTCTTTCTCTTCAGTGAGCTAAGAATTATTCTCTTTAATTCTCTTAACTCAAGAGAACTTAAATATGTCTGGAATGACTACAGTGTTACTGAATCCTGCAAGAATGCACATCATTTTGGTGCCAGACTCCATGATACAAATTGATATTGGCTGAGCCAAAAAATCCCCAGCTACTTTCATTGCTGTTTGGGTAGTAAAGAACTGGGAACCCTAGGAAAGATTTCTAAAGTATATTACAGTTTCATTTAGATAAAGAAAACAGTTACTTCTACAAAAAAAGGTGGTAAAACACAGTAGAATCCTATAAAAATGCTAGAAGACCTTGAAAGCAATTTCAGTTTGTACATAATTATATTATTTAAAATTAAAACCTTTTTCAATTACTAAGAAGTATTTTGACTCTTACTGAGTCACGGTAACCCGCCCACCTTCTACAAAACTCACTAGGTTGGATACAACCTTAAGAGCCTGTCTGTGTGAATGGTTCTGGAAGAGCTACACTTAGATCAATCCTAATACATGCAGGTCCAATCTCTTCTTAAGAAACATCAGTGGCAGAGATCCACAGTGTCTCCAGGCAGCTATTAGAGCACTTCACTACCACTGCCATTCAGGCCTTCCCTCATCCTCCTTGACCAGCCTGAATCTTCTCACTGCAATTATTTGTTAACCTATCTGCTACAGATAAACAGAATAGATTGCATGTTTCTTTTCTGTAAGAGCCTTCAACATTTTTGAAGAACATGTTTAGTTTAGAGAAGACTGAGGAGAACAACTCCCATTCTTTTGGTCTGTCCTTGAGGGTCAAGTTTATTCTCATCTCCCTACTCTGGACACTCTCCAACTGGTTGGTATCTTTGTTAAGTGCTGTGCCTAAAATCGAACACATCGTGTGGATTATCCTCTTGTTTACACATGCTAGTCTAGCTGTATCATTCTCATACCAGCAAGACCTTGTTGGCTTACCTTTGTTTCACTGTTATTCCTGCCCAAATGTGTACTTTGGCTTAGCACGTATTCCAGTTGAATGACGTGACACCCTCTCCCCCTCCAACTTCTGCTGCTGGCATAATCATTTTGAATTCAAATTCCATCTCACTATGGGTCATTGGTAAATGTAATGGAAATTGCCCACCTGCTGTCTAGGATAAAACCTTCTATCATCATAGTGGGTAATTAATACATCCATTCTGATTTTAATTTGTGGTATGGTTTTCAAAACAACCTTGCACAGACCTTGTGGAATTTTAACTTAGATCACAGTCACCTGCAGAGCGTCATGAAAAACAGCAACAAAAGATTTTTTACAAACAACCTAGAAGGTATCTATTGATCTTCCCCTATCCAGAAGACTTGTAAGAAAAATTTGACAGCTTTGACAAAATACACTTCATAATTCCAAGGTAATTATCATTTATCTTGGTTTCTTCTAGTATTCATAAAATTTGCCCATTATTTTTCTGGTAAAGTTCAACCAAATGGTAGCAATTTCCCAAATTCTTCCCTTTTGCTGCTTAATTCTTGCTCCATCATTTTCTGACTACTGTCATCAGCACTCTAAAAAGAGTAGAAGCAGAGATAAAAGTACTTACAGGTTTCCTGAGGAAAAAGAGGGATAGTGCTCCAATTAGGGGCATGTCTCCAATTAGTGGTTCCAGGATAACCCTCATAGTGCCATGGATCTGTGGAAGGGGAGGGAAAAAAAGGCAATGGAATTTATTTCAGTTCAAGTTTTAAATAAAGTTTATTCACTGGCAATGCTCACGCTTCTAGTTCATTAAATTGTTTGTTATGGAAGAATTTTATATGTATAGCTTTCCATGTCATACAAACCCAAAAAATTTACCACAGGCACTAAAATAGTTGGGCTTACAAATTCATTACATTCATCTACATGATGCTGTGTCACGTTAGTGGTTATTTTGCTAAAAATACGAAGCAGATTATTTATACATACAGCTCAATGTAAACAAATGTGGCACAAGCCAATATAATGACAACCACAGGTACTAGAACATAAGTACGTAAATGCTTATAGGTATGTCAAGACACCCCACACCCCACACCCCCCACCCCCCCCCAAAAAAAAGCATACTGTTTTTCCTCATTAGAGAGGTCTGTTATCAGAAAGTTAAGGAAATTTGAGGAATTATATCAGACGGCAAGGCATCTAACATTGAAATATTAAATAAAACAGAACTTTAAGCTCCATGTTCCCTTTACAAACCTACATATCACATGAACAGTGGCTCGATGTGAAATTATCTCCATCTCTTCCAGTAGAAAATGTAATATATTTAACACAGTTCTACATCTGAAAGGAATTTACCCTTTCAGCTACGGTCTGTTACTGAAATTATTATGCAACCTCAGTATTATGCAACTGAGAAAAAAAATAGTAAGCAACAAAACTACACAATTACTGGTTCTTTCTTACAAACCATTTCATCAGAAAACAATGATTCAGTGGTGACTCGATACCAAAGTGCAAAAAAAAACCCAAACCACCCAGAATTTCACCTGTATACTTTTCACACCAGCTCTGCAGAAGTATCTCTTGATCTCCAAATCAATTTCACAGTTTCCAACAAAACTAAAAACAAAAAAGAAAGTATGCACTTCATTTTTATGGACTAAACTGCAATACACAGTTCTGTTTTGCACAGTCATGACAATATATTTTCTATCTCAGTCTACGCATAAAAAATGTATGTTAAAACATTACAACATATAACAAAGTCAAGATATTAAAAAAATTACATCCCCTTCAAAATATCATCACTGTCATCAAAATCACTCAAACTAATACAGAGGTATGTTGTCATCTCCAGAAGCATGCATAAAAGAAAACACGCAAGCAGCCTTACTTTTGGGAAGAAACAGGCACAGAATTCATACTCCATTTCAGGAAAGCTCTACATAGGTCTCATTGATAGTACATGTACCCAAATCCACTCTCATCTAGTATAATGATGAGATGCACTAGACAGAAACGGTTATTTTGCTAAAGCTCAAAGATGTCCAAAATGTTCAGACTTGCAAAAACAGTCATATTTAGAAGTTTGGTAAACTGGCCATGCTGAGCTGGATGATCCATTACGCAAGGTTTAAGCCAAAAACGGTTCAGCGCTTTCTCAATGGAAAAAAGGAGGCAGGAAGCAAAGTAGAAAATTATATATTAAAAATGATGCGCATTTTTCCCTGAACAGCTCTTGCATCCCATTTTGGGGGATGCAAGGTCAAGTGCTTGAAATTTTGCTCATGCTGCCCTATATCTCAGAGATAATCTGTAGAGATGGTAAAAAAACCTCTATTTTGCCCATACCTCAAGGCTAAAAGATTACTCGCACACAACTCTGACTCAGATTTTGCAGTTGCTTTTCCTGAAGCTCCATGCAGGTCAAGCATGTACCCACAGAATTGGGCAGATCTTTTCCAAGAACTGCTGCTGCTGTTAGGAGCCACATTGGGTCAGAAAACAAACTAATTCTGAGACTCAACAAGGAATTTAGGAAGAAAGCTTGAAACTCTGATTTAGCAAGGGAGTTTGTCAATGATCCTACAGAATGAGAGCTAAAACCAAAACCCAACAGATTGAATACCAAGCTACAGCTAAGGAGAGACTGGCTGGACAAGAAGACTGGCTAAGAAGATCTAGGTTATGACAAAAGGACAAATGAAATCTGAAAAGCCTTCTGAACAGACCATCCAGTTAAAGAAAATGGAAGAAGGAACAAAGTGGGGAGGAGATAAGGCAGCTTAAAGCTGGACACTGCTGGGAGTGGGAGGGAATTTATTTCCTCTTAGGGCATCCTGTTCCAGATTCTGCAGTAGAGCCAAGGCTTCCTCACATTAGGTTCCTCAGACCTAGCCTGCACAATGAAAAACTGTTCAGCTGTGTTTAGGACTCTGATGGAATCTTATTACAGAAATGTCTGGGAAGTTATGAAGAAAAATGGATTTGCTGTCTTCATGGGGCCATTTTAGGATCAAGTCAAGTTAAAATAAATTACTCTCACAGCAAGAGCATAACAGCAGGACTCCTGCCCTCTCCCCCCAACAATCGATTGCTACAAGGTACTATCAAAAGAAAATGAAGGTGAGAGTTGCTGCATTCAGGATATCCATTATTCAACTCATCTGTATCCTCCTGTGCTCTGTGTGTGATGTTGCTGCCTACGGGATTTCAAGCAAAAGCAAATCTTATCAATCCTTTATACAGAAATAAACAATAGTACCGAGACATTCTTATAAACATCCAACATTGGAATTTATTTTGGACTGTTCAAAAGGTAACACTATGCAGAATCACTTTGGTACAATGACCAGTTAGGGGAACTTGAAGACAACATGACAGGGGTCTATGCGAAAGGAAGGTGACCGCTGCTTTCCCTGGAAAGAATGTAGTGTGACCGTACAGTTTAAAAATAGGTATATAATTTTTAACACACTATTTAAAACGATGTAATTGCTATTTTTACCTATCTAACTATATATAGAGATAGTAGAGATATATATAAATACACACACACATGTAAGTAATTGCATAACAACATGACACAGAGAAGCAAGGTCAATTAAAACCTGCAGCTGAAACCTCAATCTTGGCACTTTGTAGCCTCAGAACTATTTGTGTTATGAAGACTGGGAAGCAATATGCTCAGCTGAAAATCCGTAATAACATGACAAATTGAAGTAAAAATAGTAACAAACTGCATTGGAGGGTAATAACCTTATAACCTTTTAGCCTTATTATAAAGTTAAACATGGTTTTATTCCCTAAGATACTTGGCCGGGTCCATTAACAGTCGATGCCATACAGAATTCCACTGTAACATAACATACAACTTCAAGGCTCATTTAGCAAGCAAATTCTATACATTCGGATCATAATATCCCAGAAGTATTTATGACCCCTGTAATGTACAGATCACTGAGATAGATTACAGTTTAATGAGGACAGTCTTGCAGGAATATAACAGCAGCTGTACTGAATCAGACGAGAAGCACAGTATACTGTATGTGGTCATGGTAGCCCATAAAAGCCAGAAGGAAAACAAACAAATGAAGAACAGGACAAAAGTATTTCCCGGATAACAATGATGGGTGATTCTGCACTATGGACTATCTTCATTGTTTTCTGGAAGGTCTTTAGAAGGTCTTTTGACCCCATTTTTACATCAATCTTCTGCCAGTACAACGGTAGTGACTTCCTCCATTCAAGCAGACACGTGAAAAAAAAAATGTATTTCTGTGTGTTTAAATCTGCAGCCTAAAACTTTCTTTTAGTGCCTTTACTTTTTGTGTTATGAGAAGGTGAAAAACCTCAGCTGTACGCTATTAACAAGTATTTCCTCTATCTCTCAGTCCTTTTTGGCTTTCTTTACTACATTTCTTCACATTTAATTTGACAGAGTTTATCTTGTCTTCTGTTGATCCATAACCTTTAATTTTCCCCAAGTGTTTACTACGTTCATGCACTTTAGTAAATCTAAGATTTCTATTTATTAACAATTTATTTAGACTTTATCTTCATTTGCTCAAGAGTTAAAATTTTTCCCTTGTGCATCTTTGTCACCAGAAACAAGACTTTTAAATTGTAACGTGAGTTTTGACAATTTTTTTAACATAAAGCTACAGTAAGAGAAAGGTAAAGTGCTCCCTTTGCAAATGTGGTCCTGAAATTGAACCTGTAAATACAATTTCCAATGACTGCTTTGTGGATTAGGTAGTCAAGCTGCTTACTAGAGTAAAGTTCTTAACTGGATCCTGAGCGATGCAAAGGACCTGTTTCAAAAGGTTCTGAAAAACACTGAAGCGATGATCATACTGCACTCGATTTCCTTGCAGAAACAATAAAAACTAAAATAAAACACACTCCTTTTGCAATTAAACTTAAAAGTAAAAACCAAAAAAACTCAAGGAGGATGCAAAAACTACTGAAGTGTTTTGGAATCAAATAGAAACTACTTAAAAGTACTGTATGGAAGGTCCAAAGCAAATGCATATACTCCGTCACAAACAACTGACAGTAGAAAGGGCTAAAGGAGGCCACGACAGTGGAACAGCAGGATAAAAGGAGATTATTAAAAGAATTAATGTACTTTTAAAAAATTAAAAATGTAAATAAAGTCAAATCTTTCTTCTTCCTCCCCCCTCCCCTGCCACACCCCCCACGGGGCTTGGCTTCGTACAGCTACGCTTATGTATGTTTAGAGAGATTGTTTTCCTTCTCAATTGTATTTAGGGAATGAAGGGTTTATAGAAAGCCCCTAACTTTAAACTTAAAAATAAACTAAAATTAGAAGAAACTGATTTATCTGGAGATTAAAATCTACAGGGATAAATACTCCAAAGGACAGGCTTCCCCAGCAGTAAGACTGTTCTTTATAATCTTGCAAAACTGAACTAAAGTTCATTCCCTAAGAAACAGTTCAGAGTTGGTGTCTGTACATAACTCTATATCTAAACATGCCGGAACATTAGAGACTCTTATTCTTTCTTCCTGTTACTACTGAAACAATACCAGTGATAGACTCTTAGAGGACATTTTAAAGAAAAAAAAAAAGAAAAAAGCAAACAGTAATAATTGATACTGGGGTGCCATCTGTCTTAAATGTGCATAAGTAAAAGCCTTTGGAAAAGAGCCCTTTCCCAATGAGAAGGTGTCAAGGACAAGTCTTAAATATGAAATGGGACTGACTTTGATGGGGGTTTTGTCTAAGCCCCCATAGCTCTCTTGTTTCTGTTTTCTTCCTGGAGGCCTATGCCACTGGCAGTAGGGACAGGCTGTTGGGGTAAACGGGCATCTAGCTGACTCTGCACTATTATTGTTATTTAAACCACTTCAAGGAATTTATTTCAGCCTTTTAGACTGGATTCTACTCCAGCTGTTATCACTTCTCTAAGTAGGTTACAATGTAATGCAATGAGACATATGGGTAAAGATTTCCTTCAGGTCTAGGTAATAGGACATTATTCCTGAAATTTTTGTACAAAGCTATTGTCCTTTTTACATTTATCTGTGCCAGCCTACTTCACGACGATGAGCAGGAGGGGAAAAAAATAAATAAAAAAGGAACATTGGGTTTACCCTCTCCTCCTGCTTTATGCTTTAAAGGGAAGAAGTAGTCTTGAGAGACATGGCCCCTCAAGTGTCTCAAAAATAAGTTCTCAAAAACAATTTCTCTTCACTGTGTCCATAGTGGTCAAACAAGTCTGTTTTCCTGAGGGCTTAAATCTGAAGAGGTGAGGCTGTTCTCACAGCTGCTATCAAAATGACAACAAAGAGAAAACTGAAGGAAATTCCTCCATTGGGGCTAACAGCAGCCATCCAGTGAAACAAGCTCTCAAGAGACAATCCTGCTGTATTTTGTCCAGCAACACCAATCCTTGGTTTGGATAGCTGTCTTTTTCCTACAGAAATAAAGTGGTTCAATTCAATAAGGACTGTGCCCTACTCACAGACATAGCTCTCACCCTCCTCTGAAACCCAGGAAAGGATGCATCAGCATCTTCTCTTATCACTCCAGGGCCCAGCTTTGACAAAGCAGCACAGGCTTCAACAGAGCTGAGATTTAGATAAATAATTCAAAATTAAGAATAACCAAGTTCAAACTTTGGGAGTGACTCTGAAATAGAAAAGCTGAGAGGCCTCATTAACCTTCTGGCTACTGCCAGAGAAGCAGCATGAAACCCAGAAGGTTGCTCTTTGCTGGGGCATCAGCAACTGACAAATCCAGCCTTTCCACAAGCTACAAACAGGCAAAAGCAGTCACTGTAACACACACCTGTGATGGTCAAGCATAAAAACATGGCTGGGTTCACTGACTGAATTTTCAAAAAACTCTGTAACTGTGTTGAGAAAGACTTTGGCAAATGGTGGGTAGATCTATTTTTAAACCAATATACATGGGGTCATGATGAAAGGGCAAAGAAACCTGAAGCAGTGGAGCACAGTCACTCTGGCATTATATAATACATAGATTTACTTCAGTTAGTGGTATGAGCACAAGCTATTCTGTAACTATCATTCTCTTTTTCTAATATGGTGTTTATAAAAAAAAATCTAAATAACTGAGAAAAGTAAAAATTCCCAAACATCCTATATCCTGAATTTCAGACTGGACTAAACTTCACAGCAGAGTTTTAATACCTTAGAAAAAAAAATTCAAAAGATAGTGCTTTAGCTTTAGAAAGTTTTTTTTTTATTAACCAAAATTGCTTTAACAATGGAGTCACACTAAGTTGATATACTACTTCCCTCAGATAAATTCTATTTACAGCATGTAGTTGCTTCCTCCTTTCATATACAGTTAGAACTAACTGCATTTGTGTAATGAAGCAATTCTTCTCCTTTCAGGCCAACACAACTGCCAGATCAAACAAAGCACATATTATAAAGCATAGACTCCATTTTAATATGATAAAGTTTACCTGATTTGAAGATCCAAAATGATCTGCCGTTTGTCCACATTTTCAGTGTACACTTTTACACCATTTATCCGCAGAGGCTGAAACAATGAAACAATGAAGCAAGTAGAAGTTGGATCCTTTTACTGAACTATACGATATTAAACTCTTAACTTCAAAATAAAGGTGGATATACGCACATTCAAGCCTTAAGTTAAGAATTTACTGTAAGTGTTATTAAAAGGTGTGAAGCAAAGCTATCAATTTAGCTCAAAACATTATTTCATGGGTAAAAATTACCTTGCTAGGATCCACCCAAACACAACCCTTCTGGCAATTACCCTGGGTTTAGACAACTAGATTTCAAGATTAACCAAAGATTTAATATCAAGCTTTCCCTCTCCCTGCAACAAACACCTCATTTCTCTGTACTAGTATATGTCTAACACTCCCAGATTAAGCATCCTTTTCTGTGCAACTAAAACAAGCTAAAATTAATTCACAAAAATGTAGTTGTCTTAAGCAAAATTTAGTTGGAACGGATGGAAAATAATCCATAACCCCCACAAGAAGTTGTGCCAACCACTCTGTGCTCTCTCTCTAAACTGCTGCGTTCGCGCTCTCCCTCTCACACAGAAGCAACACATATCAATCAAACATCCCCAAGACTCATTCATCAAATACTAGGTGGGAGTGGATGACCAATGACCTTGTTAGCACCAACTCCTACCACATCTTGATTTTTTTCTTTCTGGAAAAATTGCCATATTCTTATTTACACCTTTTTAGTAATTTACATAAAATGGAAATCTCACTGCTGTCAGATTCCCGCTGTGTTTGGGGCTGTGCAGCTCACAGGACACAATTCCATTGAGGTTGCAATAGAAAGTAAGAACAGCTGTTTCTCATGTCTGAGATAACTCAGTCCAGCTGCAGAAGCATACAGAACTGTGTAAGCTAATTTAAACCCTACTTAAAATTAGTATGGCTTTAAAGGAATGCTATTCCACAGCCTCTAATACAGGTGCATCTAGGGCAGGACAGAGCCCCTGTGTGAAAGCATTTACAACTTAAAAGAGAAGCCCACCATACAAAAGGTGAAGTATAATGAACTGTAATATACATGAAAGAGAGTCACAAAGACAGAAAAATTGTTCTCCTTCATCACACCTGAAACTTAACTTCAGTTTTTGTAACATCGGGGGGGGGCAGGGGAGGGAAGAGAAGGGTGGATGGGATTTTTAAATCCTTACTTAAAATCCCATTTATAACAAACAGGAGGAACACAAAAAGACAACTTCACAAAAAAGCTGTTAAAACTACATCTCAACAGAAGTAAAGCTCTGGTTGAAGTAGGTAAGAATAAGCAGTGCCGAGCTTTGCAAGCAGAGCTAACTTATTCTTAGCTTGGACTGGTCAAACAGGCTCTTCTGCAGGCATCTAAGATCTATATATTATGACCCCTTCTTTCATGGGACCGAACAGAAGGTAAACACCTATCTGCTCCTTGATACTACGTTATGTGCAGTCCTTTGGAAAGCTGAGCCAGCAGCCTTGTGTCAACAGACTCCATATATAACATGATTAAAGTTCATCTGTTACAGGAACAGTAATTGCCCTTGGATCATCTGGCAAGAAAAGGATAACGGTCCCTGCTCAATTAATGTAAAGCGTTACATGAACAGTATTCAAATCATGTTGCTATGAGCTCTTCACATGACCAGGAGTTACTATACTTCGAGTATTCTCCTAATTCTCAGGCAAATTTCTAAAGCAGAGACCCCCAGAGGAAAAAAGAAAAGGAAGAAAAAAAAAAAAAACCACACCAAAAAAGAAGCCTCTGCTAAAAAAGCCACATGCATTTTTATTTTAATGTCACAACAGAAACCAGAATCAGGCTTACCACCAAGTGTAATCCAGAAATACTTCTGTGTAGATTTGAACAGGCTACATGAAAACAGTATGTAAGGCAGAGCCTCTTAGAAGAACTTCACCAGACACTGACCTGATGACCGATATCAATCTTTGTAAAACTGAAGGTACTGAGGTGGTTGTTTGCTCCTCTTACTGCTGGTTCTATGGTCTCCCGGAAGAGTTTCTCAATAAATTGGCAAATAAAAGGCCACATCTGTTTTACAGTCTAGGAGAAAGGGGGGAAAAAAAAAAAACAAACCAAAACCTCCGTGGAACACAACCTCACACAAAACTAAAAATATTCTTTAAGGCATATGTAAGAATATGTACAAACTTTGTACATACAAACTTTGAAAACATACAAGTTCTCTATCCACTTTGTTCCAGACATAAGAACTGGTTCCTTTCTACGTACAGGAAAGCTTTCTGGAATTCTCAATTTGTGCGTTTTATACATTTGCACAAGTCTGAAGCACTGAAGGAAGAGAAAAATAATATGAAGATTTTTCTTCTTTTATGCCACAAATGCACGTGCATTCAGCACCGACACTGAATGCTGGGGCAAAGTGTGAAGAGGGTTATGTTTATTTGCATGTAAAGGGAGGAATAAGAAAAAATGGGTCAAATGCATTACTTAAATAAATGCATAAGGTTTATAAATGTAAAAACATAGAGTATTTTACTGTTATATCTGAAAATTCTATATAGGGTTTTTTTCCTCACTATTTTCTAACTAACTCATGTTCCTTCTATGCTCCTTGAATGGAAGATATTTTTTGAAAAAACAAGCTACATAGTTCTGTATATTAGATTATCACACACACAAATCAAACTGAAAAATTTCTTTGTTTTTAGATTATAGGTCAGGAACCTACAGTAACTGGGAAGTACACCAGACAGGTAGAATATAAGAGACTGTCTTTAGAGGTGCTATGACTTCCACGCAATTATAGCTGTCATTATTTTAATGCCACTTAAAATCATTCTCCAAAACTCATGATTTCAAGACCACGGAAACAGATTTAATCTTTCTCGTGACTAACTAGATCAATGACCAGAAGCTTCAACTGTATAAAAAGCACAAAAAGTTAAGACTAATCTATTCACAGATTCTTGCCTCACTGTTTTTTTTAATCTCAGATTTCCCTCCTTCCCCTTCCCATTCAGAAGCGATGCTAGTTACTACCCTTACCTTGTTGAGCCATTCTGCCCTCTCTGTGTCTGGAAAATGGACCTAGAAAAAACAAACACCAAACAAAAAAATTAATACAAATACAACACACTTTTTAGTTAATCATGTCCAGCCATTTATAATACAGGAAAGCTTAGGGATCTGCCTATGAGCAATGTATGCAGTGAACAACATATTAAACAGTTAACATTCTTGACAAGAATATACTGACAGATAAAATATTAACTGATTTCTGAACTACAGAGATACAAGTCCAAGCATATGTTTAATAGTGGTGTCTGGAATACACAGCTAGCGTCAACCAAATTTACCTCTTCTGTTTCAAGAGTTTTTAACGACGCGCGACTGCCAGAGTTCTGACTGTACTTCTACTTCCTTTCTTTCATGCCAGATCTTTTGCAATATCAATAAATCATGGCTAGAAATATTTAATCAGTGGAGCCAAAGCTCAATAATATGGATTTAAGTTCTGCCAAAAGCCCTTCAAAAGACATTTTTAGTGATTTCTTTTATTTAACAACTGCAGAAATCAGAAAGAGACAGAAGGATGACGGTATATATGCAGGATGGAAAGTACCCATCACAACAGGAAAACACCAATTAAACACTGGAAGAACAGACGCAGTTTACCGAGACATAGACGCAGAGCACGGTTAGTAGCTTTACATCTGGTGTACATGCACCACCGCCCCACCCCCTCAAAAAAAAACAACCCCACCAACCCCAAAAAAGAGAGAAAAACCTGAAGCACTTCAGTAGAAGTAGAGTTACAAACATTTCTTTAGGAACAAAGAGCTTCTACAATGAGATGCAGATCACACTTCTGAAACACAAAGAGCCTTTGAACACACTAAAAAACTGTGACCTACATATACTGACTTTTGTGAAGCAACGTCTCTACATAATTGCAAAGTCTTAATCTCTTCATGGCGCAACAGACTGTACCACTGGTTTTAACAGCAGTGCCCACTGGTTATTTCTATTACGCATATGTATCCCAGATGTGAACGGTCAGTTAAATACATACTTTTTAAACTGTATTTTCAACAAGTTGGATTTGAAAGTAAGCCCAGTTAATTATTTGTCTAGTTTTTATTAAATTCTTGCATTAACAATTAGCACTATCATAGCCTTGAATATACTCAAGTTACCTTCAGAGCAGTCCTTAATTTCATCTAACAATCCATGTTTTAACTATGCTGGAGGATTGGCCCCTACAGCATAGTCAATATTGTCTGTTATTTCTCCAGTCTGTTTCTCTCTCAAGATCTCCAGGTCCATAACTAAGGTAAGCTGTACATTTTTACACATTCTTGAAGAATTACAAATACTGCTGTCTTCCACTGTCAAAAGAGAGGCTTTTTAGCATCTTTTTCAAATGGCTTTTTTCAAGTATATCACATATCTGTCAAAACCGTTACAAGTGGCACAAGAATGGCCGATGAATAGTTTTGTTACAGTCAAGCAGATCAATTGGATTTATTTTACTTTGTGAGTTCAAAGAATAGAATTATTAATAGTGGTAGGAGCCATCCTGGAACCATATTACTATATTTTATTTATTTAGAATTAATTTGCAAGAAAATTATGGTGGGTAGAATGTAAGAAGCCTGTATTTAGAAGATTGGGTGGGGGTTTTTTGCTTAAAAACAAAAAATACTTTTTTTCTGCATTTGCAACAACATGAGCAGTTACTGTATGCACATGAATTTATAGCTGATCAGAGCTTACACTTCTCAAGTTGGCTTCCATTGGTCAAAAAAGTTAAAGGAACAAAGAGAATGAACACTACGTTAACCCTAATGATAATAAGTAACATTTTCATCTTTCTCCTAAATATTTGCCTTCTGAATCTGCAGACAGAAAATGTGCCAATTCTCAATAATTACTTAGCCCTTAAGCATGATGTTGGATAAACATGGAAATTTCATTCTGATTTACTTAGGAGAGCGATCAGTGGCATTCACAGGCTGGAAACTCAAGAGCTGTTCCACACAGGGAAGAACACAAACAACAGCCATTGGAATTAACTGCAACAGAATAAGTTCAAAACAAACACACACACACAAAACAAAACCAAACCACCAAACAACAGATTAAACACAGAGATGAGGAAAAGAAAAGAAAATTCATGGAAATACCAAAAGCTACGTAGGAACTTGTAGCTGCCTGCAACAAGCAATGCAACACAACAGAGTTACCATGTTCACAATTCATTTTTAGTCTTTTCTAGAAGTACCCAGCTGACATCAACAGAAAAGCCACACTAGACTGAGAAAGACCTCCTGTCCTAAATATAGTCTCAGCCCAGATGAAATCTATCTTCCTCCACAGAGTGATCCAACTTCCCAGATTCACGGTCTAAACTCCCCAAGGCATAGGCCACGTTCCCTGCACTATGCATATGGCTGACATTCAATACACCTGACTGGAATAAAACAGGTAGCATCTCCCTCTTGCACCCATCAACCATCCTTCACATTCAGTCCCCAGTTATGAAGAACTACTTGAGATAGGCTGGGAAACAAGCAAGAGGCCACACACACTAATATCTAGCCATACATGCTAATTTATTATTTTTGAATTTTACCTGCTGTACAGTCTTTATTAAGACCTCGTTTAACAGGACACAGTTCTTCATTTTTCCACAGGCTTAATAATATTTGTCCTTTCGTGTGCCACACCTATTACGCACCTACCGTTACCTGAGGTAGTACTAGGTCAACTCCTTAATTATAGAAGCCTTGTTTACTTCTACAGTTACACATGTTAATAGGCAACAAATAATACAAGGAATTACATCTTCTATTCCTGTTTCTCATCCCTTTTCCATCCTTGCTTTTCTGCTCACTCCACTTTTAACATAATTCAGTTGTATTGTCTATTCTTACATCCAAACCAGAGGGAATACAATCTTCCGTCCTCAAGACACTGAGATTTTTAATCCAGCCAACCCTAAATCAAAAGTTGAGCTTTATTTAGTCCTTAGATAGTCCACAACCAGGCAGGCTGAAAATAAGGCATAAATATTTATCAATCTACTAATTCCATACATTTTTAGCCTGCTATATGACACTGCAATATTAATGGCAACATTATATTTTGCTTTAAGAGTTTTTGATACCAAATACAGTCTTACACAAAGACACTGGGGAAAGCCTGAGAGATGGAAATCGCTACTCTGGTCAGTCAGGACTGACACAAGAGCATCGAGGCAACCGCCCAGACATTTTACAGTCAGAAACAGAAGCAGGAATCAGACTAACTGATGTGCAAAATCTATTAACTCCTGTAAAAAATTTATTAGGCAAGCATGACAGAAAGAGACAGAAGTCAAGTTTTCAGCAAAGACAGTCAAAGACTAAAAGCATTTTCCACTTGGTTTCTGTTACTAAATTGCCCACGCAGGTTTGGTAAGTACTGTCTCATTTCCACCACTCGGCATAGTTATTTATTATCCAAAAGAAAGTATAACTAGAGAGAACTGTTGCAAGAAACACCCTAAAGACCATGTTCAACACTAAAAATGTTATAATATTACATGTTCCAGGAATGTTCTAATATTAAAGTTATATTGCAAGATACTTGGAAGTGCTCAGAAGATGCATTTCTGCACATTAAAAATATATGATTTAGCTTTCTCACATGACTGTTTGTGCTCAGCTCTAAACAACTCTCATGTTTACTTCCTATTTCTGATGTGTTAATATCCTGCGCTGTCAAAAACTCAATTCAGAACACATTATTTGTTGTAATGATCAATAAAATATGAGAAAGAGCCCAAAGGAATGCAGTTCCTTGTTCTGTCCTGGAAGATAATAAAACAAAACAGGGACAAAAGAAAACCACTAACAAGCTCCTATTTCCAAAATAACAGCAGAAACTTTTTTTTTTACCCACAATTATTTCATTATTCCAACTCTCTATATATGCTCTTCATATTGGCTAAATTAACTCAGTTTTCTGCCCAGATGATCATCTGCTTCTTTCTAAGGGAAACAAGGCTAGACAAAGAACAATAACCATTAAACTCAAACCCCACAGACTAAGGGCTGGTAGAAAATTTTGAAGGCCAACAGTAAACAGCAAATGTTATCAAATGAGTTTCAAAGCGCAAATAATGTTGCTGCCTTAAATATAATTCCTTATGCACATACGGGAGGTTTCACATATCTACATAAATGTCTCTAAAAGCAAGCATTGACAAGAACAATCAGAAAGAATGAAGTTACAACACCATTCTGGAAATAATGGTGAATTGCTCTCTGCACAACTTATAGGAATTAATAATCTACTTTAAAATATAAATTGCACAGTAGTTGTTATTATTCACTGATTCCCTCACTGTAAAATACTTTTCTTTTTAAAATTATCTTTGCAGCCTTCTCCATCCTTAAAGCTATTTATCAGCCAACCCATTACATTTAGCCTCTACTTCATGATTAATACAGTCTGTAGGTCCTAAGTACTATTTATATTAGCTGAAGCAACAAAAATGGCACCTACATTGAAAACACAAAACTACTGCTATTGACCAGAGTATTCCATAAAGTGAGAACTTTTTTTGCTACAAACCAATCACTTTCTCATGCATTGTGTATTATAGCCAAATAAGCAATAAAAACAGTTTAGATTTTTAAAACTGACAAAAAAACCCAAACCAAACAAAACCTCATACCCCTGTATATCTTTTTTCCCTTCTATTGCCCCCAAGGATTAAAGCTAAGAATTCTACTTTAGAGTACATTAAAAATTTTGTGTTACAATAGTTATGTTTAACAGATACTTGTCTGAGCCAGTGTTACTTAGCTTATGTCTAGTTCCTTGCATTTGCACTGTTTAATTACTAGTTGCTCCAGATGAAAATCTCGCAGAAACTATACAGTAACTTTCTGTTTACTTATAAGGTCACACAATATAACCAAGTTTCTTGGCATAGTTACACTGTAACTAAGTATTAGTGAACAGTTTTCCAGTTATTTCACATATATCTCTTACATCAGGTATCCATCCCTTCTGCTTACTTCGGAAAGCTAAAATTACATCAGAAACCCTCCTCCCTATCAAAAGCACACGCGTCTAGTGTAAATGTAAATATATAAAAGGGTATCGCAACTAGCCTTCATAATCTCTAATGCATCATCATCAGGGGAGAGGGAGAGCACCCCACAGAAGGAAGTGCAGAACAGAAGCCCAGCTTAGGGGCTCTAAATCACCCTCTGAACATACAGCATAAATAGTTACTTAACTACTAAGCCTAAAACTAGGTGATGTGGCAAAAACCACACTAAAATTAAATTATCCTTTGAAGTATAACTGTCAGATTAATTTATCTAAACTCACCACACTTGTAACTCAAAAAGGCCAGAGAGATTTAGTAAAAGAATTGAGAAGAATCCCAGCAGGAATAGTGTCATACAGCAGTATTCAAGCTCAATTTAACAGCTATTCACTCCAGTGTCTTCCAGTCAGTAACGCAGATTGGCCTAAAGACAATTTAGGTAAAATAGAGCTGAGCAGGGCTAATGGCTGCAATCCCCTCTCTCTCTCTCTGGAGAAAACAAGGAGCAGCAGTAGGTAAAGTATTTTTTCCTTGCCACAGAGGAATCAATGCAGAGCCTTCTGCTACTCAACACAACCTGAAGAGGCTTGTCCCCAAACACAGACTGGGGGAACAACCACTCCTTTCTAATAGGGGGTAAAGAAGGTGGGGCTGGAAGGGAAAGCAGAGCAGCCAGGCTGTCTCCTGTTACTCCAATAATCCACCTCTAGGGTTACCCTAGCAATTTTCATAACTTCTTCAAGCCCAGAAATACTGTAGTTCCCATATCTTCTGAAATACAAGGGAAAACACACTAATTATTTATTGTTGCAGAACTGCAGGATTCAGTATTCCCGAAAGAGGAGGTTAAATTGTTAATAATTAGGGTTCCTCAAAAATGCTGCAATTAACCACAGGCACTTGGTACTAAATTAACAAATAACCTATTTTCATTATTTTTTGGTAATCTGATTCTATTTCATCTGTTTAGCATGCTTTGGCATGGATTTTGTGTTTGCAGTCTTAAATATATTCAAATGATTAGCCTTTGCACAGCAAAATTCATATTCAGTATTACAAATGTTGTAGGATTTCAGCATGGGCATGAAACAAGGACCCTCGAAACAGTTTTATTGAGAATCATTAGGGGTGTGCTGCATATGTAATGTCTTTCAACAGAAAGATCTGGAAGATCCAGAAGCAGGCTGAATATAGAAAATCAGTTTTGTTGAATAGACTCTCAAAGCCCACAGGGTACTTTGCAAAACGGTAGTTAGAAGGACCTGTGTAAATCAGTATGACTAACCTAAAATTAAAAGCTAGATAAATAAGCAGTACAGGTTTTGATAGTAATTGCCCATAAACTAAACAAAACAAATCTGAAAATTAAGGGAAGGGAAAAAACCCAAAACAAAAACCCACATACACACACACAGAAAGTAAGATACAGAGATAAAGAGGTGGGGAAGGGCCCTAGAGCTGTTGCCATGGCTCCCTGAGCACTGTAAAACCTGAAAGTAAAATGGAAACATTGGGAAAAGTGGAAACATATCTACATGGAAGAAACAGTTGTAATGCCAAGCAAGGTTAAGCATTGTCTTTATTTATAAACTGGAACATAAGCCACTGAAGTGCTTGGACAACAGATTGGAAAACAAAACAAACCTTAAAGAAAAAAAATAAAACCACCAAGGAATTACACGCCCTTTGAGCCAGATTTGCACCTATGAGATGAGAGTGGTATTAGAAACACATACTTGGTATCCCACCCAATGTTCCTAAAACATTCTACCAGCACAAACATTGCCACCCCAAGTGAACTGCCACTATCACTTCACCAAGTCCTAAGAGCTACCACAACAAATTATAGATGGCTATTCAGCACAAGCTGTCCAGTGTGATCTCTACCATATTCTCCACTGACTCACAAACTGCTTCAGAGTCAGCATCAAAGTGAAAAATAATTCTTTCAACAACACAGCAACTAAACACAAAACAAGCTGGCACTTGTACAAAGTCTGAAACAAACAGCTTTTCAACACCTCCAGGTTTCACTACTAACACAGGAAAGCTACTATAATAAAATCAATATACTTCAAGTAATAAACCTGAGATTCTTTATATGGTATAGAAAGTTTTATTTCACTGCAGCCTTCTGTTACCTCTGTTCCTCTCCCCCTTCTTCTTAAAGTCTAAAGAAAGGCCTAATTTACTGACCAGTTCAAACCTGCGGTAAACAGTAGCTCACATACTCAGGATACTTCAGCATCCTGGTATGTCCTGAAGGGTGTATTTCCTAACATATGTTTGTAGATATCATATCTGGGAGACAAGGAAAATGACTAGCAGCACAGAGGCAGTTTTTTGTAATGTCAGGCTAAACTAGCATAAAACAGGTCTTCGTAAAATGCTGCAAATGGTAGCAGCACTGGTAAGAAGAGCCACTCCTACCCATACACACACTGTTGAACTTAACTAAAGCCCAAACTGCACAGAGGGACCTCACATCCACCTACTCTGCTGTGCTAGAATTAAAACATAAAATTAAATTCAAAATGCTTAATGATTTTAAAATTTTACCAATGACCATAAATGTACTTATGTTTCTCATTTGAATAATACAAAGATGCTACTTTGCTTCGATTTTTTATAAAATATATATAAAAAATACATATGTAAGACTGTAATTGGGAAAGTTGTTCCTCTGTTTTCCTTCTCATTGCAGAATTCAATGGAACAGCATTTAGAAAATTAACAATACTCCAATTTTTGCTAGCAGCCTAGCAAAACTCTGATCAGCTTAAAATTGTAGCAGCTGTGGATTCAGAGTCCATCCTTCTGCAGCCCTGCAATACCACAAGAACATTCTCACCAGGACATTCCCCCCAACTTTTATGGCAAACAATGGCTTTGGCAATGCAAAATAATGCTGTATTTGCAAAAAAAGGAGCCCTGACTAAACGAGGCTCCAGAGCTCTGATACTACTGAAACAGCAGCCCAGAAGCCAGAATTCAGAACTGAAGGATGCTGAGACATTACAAAGCACAGTTTCATTTTCTCCACGCAAATCTTTCACCTGAACATCTATTAAATATGCTTCACTCATACTGACAGTGAGGCTTGTCAAGAATTGCATTACTTTTCAACAGTTTGACTCAAGAGTACAAAAACTAAATAAAATTTGCCTAAGTGCTGCTATTTTTGCAGAGATGGAGCAAGCATACTGCAATACAAAGTTAGCCAGAAACCTCCTACTTAGCAGCAGCTTGCCATAACAAAGTCCTCCAGGAAAGGCATTACAAACAGCTGCTCTGGAAGAATGACAGAACAGTAGTTTGCTAGTAAGGGAACTGGGAAATCCTACTTCTAGCCTGACACTCAGCTTTTGCAACACCAACTCAAGAAAAGCTGTGCAGCCTAGAAATTAAAAACTGAGCATCATTAACTTCCAGAAGCACCCTGGCTTAATCACCTGAAGAACACCACCTCAAACAGAAATCCCTTGCTTTACCACTAGTGGTTACACAATTTCCTTCCGAACACCTGGAACTACACTGGCATGAGTTTCTGTCGTACCTGGATGCAGAATCTCTCCTAAACACGGCAAACTATGTCTGCTAGAGGGAACCATGTAGCTTTCCTTTGCTCCTCCATTACCTCTTTCTAAATGGAAACCTTTAAGCCTTCAGTCTTCAACTGTAAGTTCAGAACTACCTTCAGGTGCTAGTACACTAGTACTATATATCATAACTCAGGCTTCAGTACAGAGATCAAGCCACCTTTGTAACTAAGCTGCTTTATTCTCACTGAAGAAGATCTTGTCATTTTTCCTGACTCACTGTGTTCACACTTCTTTTCTACTTTCCAGCTGAAAAAGGATGTTAATTTTTCAGTGATCAGTTTGGACTGGCAGGACAGTTTAAAAAAAAAAAAAAAAGCTATGGGGGGGCATTAAGTTGCAGGAACCGTAAAAGGCTTTCAATTTCTGAAGGATTCACATGCAGAACCTCTGACATAAGACTGATACTCTGACACAGAAAGAGACACATTTTTCATACCTAGCGAGTATTCTTCTCTATAGTTTAATGAAGGTTATTGGACCATGCCTAAAACAGGATCTCTGCTTCCCACAGCAGGAGTTCTCCAACAAGTGACTTCAGCAATGTGGCACAATTTGTCAAATTTGACAGGAAGCGTTCCTAAGACTCAAAACACGTTATTATGAATAAGAATTAGAGCCTTTAGAAGTAAATGTAACTAAATAAAAAGATTAATCTTGCCCTAAAACTTTCTCTACAAGAAAAAAAAGCACAATACATACATAGGCTAGGGAAATGAAATTACGCTTCTCACAGTTTGGTGGCTAGGCTTTTTAATTTAATTTTTTTAATATCTTTCATATAATAATAAAAAATCCTTGATATTTCATATCATACCATATAAAGGAATTTATATCTAAAAGCATTCACAAAATCACTGGATATAATAGCAAGACAGGGACTAAAGCCGTCATTATGTTCAGCATGCAGGTCCACTGAGACCTCACAGGTCACCTGTGTATACATATTCCTGACACCTGACTGGTATCAGCTGCCTGGCAGACCTGCCAAAAGAAAACCCTTCAATTACACTGCTAAAGCTCATACCCATCATTCAGAATCCATCAAGAATGGAGACTGCTATCTTTTAGTGAGTCTTTAAGTTTACAGGGAGTAGAAGACTCCTAACAGAAGTATTTCAAAGCCTTCTTCATCTAACCATTTACCATCCTTCTAAATTGTCAGCTGAAACAGAAGTGATATTGAGCACCTCTTAAAGTGAAGCAACATAAGAACTTAGGTTTAACATTTTGGTCACTCACTACCCACAGTTACAACAGTGCTGTTATCTACACTAATTCCCATGGAATCCCATGGGCTAGAGCTCTAGAAGGCAAGAGGGTCCAAGAGAGCTGGACAGTATTCAAGGACCACTTCCTCCAAGCTTAAGACCCCTGCATCCCCAGGGGGAAGAAGTCAGGCAGAGGAGCCAGGAGACCTGCATGGATGAGCAAAGAGCTTCTAGAGAAACTCAAATGGAAGAGGGAGGTTCACAGTATGTGGAAAAAGGGACTGGCCACTTGGGAGGAATATAGGAATGTTGTCAGGGTGTGCAAAGATGGCACAAGGCCAAGGCCCACTTGGAACTAAATTGAGCAAGGCATGTGAAGGATAACAAGAAGGGCTTCTTTAAATACATCATCAGTAAAAGGAAGACTGGGGATACAGTGGGCCCACTCCTGAACAAGGTGGGTGCCCTGGTGACACAGGATGCAGAGAAGGCAGAGTTACTGAATGCCTTCTTTGCCTCGGTCTTTACTGCTAAGGCTGGTTCCTCAGGAATCTCAGCCCCCGTAGATGAGAGAGGAAATCTGGAGAAAAGGAGGCTTCCCCTTGGTTGAGGAGGATTGGATTAGAGATCATTTAGGCAGAGTGGATCCTCACAAATCCATGGGCCCTGATGGGATGCACCCATGAGTGCTGAGGGAGCTGGCACATGCTAAGCCACTCTCCATCATCTTTGAAACGTCATGGAGGACAGGGGAGGTGCCCAAGGGCTGGAGGAAAGCAAATGTCACTCCAGTCTTCAAAAAGGGCAAGAAAGAGGACCCAGGAAAACTATAGACCTGTCAGCCTCACCTCCATCCCTGGAAAGGTGATGGATCAGTTCATCTTGGAAGTCATCTCCAGGCATGTAGAGGAAAAGAAGGTTATCAGAAACAGCCAATGTGGATTCACCAAGGGAAGATCATGCTTGACCAACCTGATAGCTTTTTACCATGGCGTGACTGGCTGGGTCGACGAAGGGAGATCAGTGGATGTTGTCTGTCTTGACTTCAGTAAGGCATTTGACACTGTCTCCCATAGCATCCTCACAGGCAAGCTAAGGAAGTGTGGGTTGGATGAGAGGACAGTGAGGTGGACAGAGAACTGGCTCAACAACAGAACTCAGAGGGTCGTGATCAATGGAGCAGAGTCTGGATGGAGGCCTGTCACTAGTGATGTTCCTCAGAGGTCTGTGCTGGTTCCAGTCCTGTTCAACATATCCTTCAATGACCTGGACAATGGGACAGAGTGTACCCTCAGCAAGTTCGCTGATGATACCAAGCTGGGAGGAGTGGCTGATACACCAGAAGGCCGTGCTGCCACCCAACGAGACCTGGACAGGCTGGAGAGCTGGGCCGACGGGAACCTCATGAAATTCAATAAGAGCAAGCGCAAGGTCCTGCACCTGGGGAGGAACAACCCCATGCACCAGCACAGGCTGGGGGCTGAACTACTGGAAAACGGCTCTGTTGAGAAGGGCCTGGGAGCGCTGGTGGACAACACGCTGTGCCATTGTGGCCAAGGCGGCCAACGGTGTCCTGGGGTGCATTAAAAGGAGTGTGGCCAGCAGATTGAGAGAGGTTACCCTCCCCCTCTACTCTGCCCTAGTGAGACCACATTTGGAGTGCTGCGTCCAGTTCTGGGCTCCCCATTTTAAGACACACAGGGAACTACTGGAGAGAGTCCAGCAGAGAGCTACCAAGATGATCAGGGGACTGGAGCATCTCCCTTATGAGGAAAGGCTGAGAGACCTGGGTTTGTTCAGCCTGGAAAAGAGAAGACTGAGGGGATCTTATCAATGCTTATAAATATCTAAAGGGTAGGTGTCAAGAGGATGGGGCCAGATGCATTTCAGTGGTGCCCAGTGACAGGCCAAGGGGCAATGGGCACAAGTTGGAACACAGGAAGTTCCACTTCAGTATGAGAAGAAACTTCTTTCCTGTGCGGGTGCCAGAGCAGCGGCACAGGCTGCCCAGGGAGACTTCCTTCCCTGGAGACATTCAAAACCCGCCTGGACACAATGCTGTGCCCCCTGCTCTAGGTGTGCCTGCTCAAGCAGGGAGGGTTGGACAAGATGATCTCCAGAGGTCCCTTCAAACCCCACCATTCTGTGATTATTCAGGAGGCCAGAATTTATTACCAACTGTTATGACAGCAGGATGCCCTTTTCCAGTCTCGCCTTCTGTGGGCATTCAAAGCAATAACAATTATATTTTAAATGCTGATGTCCAATGGAAGGCCAGGACGAGCGGAGTTAAAAAACCAAAGACTCAATAGCATAACACTCTACACAAGCAAAATATCAATAACAGAATTTATACTGATTGAAGTCTTGCTGTCACACCAGGTTATAGACACCTAGTGCAACCAATGTTTACAAAATACAACATTTCACGACAGCCCACATTAGCACATCTCCGAATTCCCATAAGCATTGCAATCATCACTGAAAGCAGAGACCCAGATTTTAAATGTTTAAACTGCTGAAATGCATAGCTTGAACCATAGCTATAAGGGCTCACTGGATCTTACCTCTTGAAAAATCTTGCTCAGTACTACTTTTTGGCATGTTATCAACTTTACCCATTTATTCTCAAAAGTAATTTCATTCCTTCTCCTCCTTTCCCCAAATAAAGTCTTAATACCTTGAAATTTGAGTTTCAGGTTTTAAAAATTTCATAAATCATTAGCACCTTATTTTCAATTTGTCACATTTCAAAAACGTGACATATTTTGTATTTTTAAGCCTGTATAACAAATTCCTTTTCAGTTCCCTTGAGAGTCCAGACATGTTCCCACTCCACTGCATGCCAGTGTCTTGCTCTCTTGATTGTCAACACAGGAAAAATTTTCCTCTCTGGATTGCTAAACATTAGCTTTCAAAATAGCTTATACAACCCAGTGCTGCAGCACAACTTACTACCCTTTGAATTGTCTACAGCTAAGAAAAGAAGTGCTGGGCTCTGCACCAAATCGTCAGCCATCCTTGTTGTTGCTGTCTAGACTAAAAAACTGAAGATTTCTTCTCCTTTCACTCCACTGACCCACTACCCGCTTTACCAAGCCCTGTATTCAGGAGCTCGGATTCACTAAGACTAAACATCTCCATCTACTGAACCCCAAATTTCATAGGTTAACCTTTTTCTTCTTTTTTTAATGTAACCAAGAGCTCACAATACATTTGAAACAAATCTATATGAACTCCCATAGACAAATGGAATTCACTTCTTTATTGGTTTGGGGGTGAGCAAACTGCAAATTTGTGTTTGAAATTAGAAAAGAGCAAAAGGGAAAACTTGATTTTTTTGGTGATATTCAAGCTAAAATACAGTATCAGAGCATGTAAATTCAAGCTGGGTTAACCTGCATCCTGAGAAGTCAAACAAGTCTGTAGAATATGCTCATTATTTAGCTCTTATGTGCTTATTATTTTGTTCTTACACTGAAAGAAATATACACACGCTCATGTTTTCACTGAATCTGACTCTAACACCAGCAGAAGTGTGTCACTTCTACATACTGCACTGCATCCAGTACTATCCAGAGTTTATTCTTAGTATTAAAACACTTTTTAAACATAATCAGAAATCATTCAAGGTATTACAGGTATTTTAAAATGCCCCTGTACCATTTCTAGCTGAAACACTAGAAACTTATTATATAAAATCCAGAAAGTATAAAGAGTATAGACAGACTGTCTGGCAGTTTTGTTGAACCCATAAATCTTCAGTGATAAACTCTCTCAGAAACTATAAAACTCTGCTGAGAAAGTAACAGAAAGCAGAACATCCTAATAATGTGAAATCAAAACAAGTGGCCATGTTTAATTTGGGTCTCAGTTAACATAGTGATAACAAATGGCAGGGAGGAAAGCCCTAGTTAACCTGATAGCATCTGGTATCAGATGACAAACAGCTTACACGTGTAACTCTTTCTGGTTCTTCCATTCAAGCATTTAACCAGATTCTTATATGAGGTTCTTATACAAAGCTCAATATTTCTAATAATCAGGTACCAGTAGAATTTCTAAGATTCATTACATTTGTTCTCTATCCTCTCTAAAACAATTTTGTGCCCCCTAATGAACTGTATTTCAGCACAGAATACAGTATGGTGTTATTTGTTAGAAAAAGATATTCAAAATATATCACACATTTCACTGGCAACACATAACATAGCAACTTCTGCACTAGAGATCAAAGATCCAGCTAACACAGCAACCAAAAGTGTCTGAAGAAGAGTCTAAAGGAAAGAGAAAACAAAGTAGTACTATGGAGTTATCCTTCTCTGAATATCCTCTCAGCTTCTGCAAAGGCTGGCTATAATCCTTAGCAGCTGTTGTCACCCTCCTTCACCCCTTCTACCCCAAAAATGCTCAGCCCCTTGCAGAAAAAAAGACCAAAATAGAAAAAAAAAACAAGCGAGAAAAAAATATTCATTCCATTTTAGAAATTCCCTTGTATCAGGTAAGTTTACTCTAAGGTAAAAACTGATGCTCTAGATTTTTAGGGTGGCCCTTATCCTCATGTAAGATCATGCTGAAAATACAATACCAATGAATACATAACTAGAAAACACTCTGACCACTGAATTCCAATCCCCTGCAATTGCAAGCATCATTATCCTATTTCTGTTTATAAACTCCACCTTAAAAACATGTAGTTCACTACCATTCTTCAGTACAGACCAGGAAGGGCAGCTCTAGCATGTTTTTGGTAGCCTGGGTTGCTAAGGAAAGACATTGAAGCACTCCCTGCTAAACCAGGTTTCTAAACTTAGGTATGCTACATCATATGTTTGAGCTACAAGGTGGAACCAAAACCCAGACTGCCTCCCAACTAAATTAACTATTTTCCTCATCCTTAAAGTATCAGTCTTACTGTTTTGACTCTATGTGTTAGCAATGAAAGTTGCTTTAGAGGAAAAAAGATTTTCATCAAATGACAGAAGATAATGTTCAACACATAAAAATCCCCATCAAATCCCCACCCAGTAGTATCACTTGGTTTTGAAGTAGAAAAGGTATTTTCATTATATATTTTTTTTTTTAAAAAAAAAGGTTTTACAAGAATGTTTTCAATCTGTGCCCACATCTTGCAATTCATGTATACGTCCGAACCGTGGATCTGTTTCAACAGCCTGTCTTTCAGCTGGAGTATCTGTCCCATGACTGAGCTTAGCACCTCTTATCTAAGAGGCTATTTTAGAAAAAGCAGAATAAGTGTACTTCAGTCAAACCTGCAGAAGGGAAGGATGCTACTGAAACCACATCCTCTGAGGAAAATATGCATGCTTATGCTACCAGATCAACACATATGGCACCTGTACAGTATAACATCCAGCAAGTTGCAAATCTCCCACAAGACCAATCCTTTCTGTCAGCCACACAGTCACCAACAGAAAAAATATTGTGGGAAGGTCAGAAGCACTAGGCTTTCATATATAAATGCAAAGGTTTTACTTTTTTCCCCTGGAATTAGAAAACTGTGTAAAAACCTGGTTGAAGCAGAGTCAGCTGCCAAACTCCTAGGAATTCGGTAGGCTCAGAGGAAGAATCCTTCAGCAGGTGGACATAACATATACAATTTTGTCCTGGCACGTGGATACAGTGCCTAAGACAAATACAACATTAAGAACAGACTGACAGCCCAGCACCGAGAGTTAAAATTGACAGTGATGAAATCAATTAACAGCAGTAAAAAATTGAAATAAACAGACTTTCACACTTACAGAAGTTGCTATTCTAGGCTACACCCAGAACAAGTAGGAGGACAAAGTGTGCTTGGAGTGTCTCTCTAGAACAGTACAATAGTTTTCATCAGAAAGTGAATTCAATACCAAAACATACCATCCACAGCACTGCAGGATTTATGATCATCCACAAACAGATGAATACTGCCTGCAGGCACCTCTGAGTTTGCAACATAATAAAGTCCCCACTTAGCAACAAGGAAAATTAAGCCCCTCAACTGAAATTGAGGTAAATGAGTAAATGAGTACCAATGGGCATGCAGTACATTTTCTCCAACACACTACTACACGTTGCAATATTTTAGTTAAAACACACCTAGATACTTGAGAGTCCTGTTGACTTTGACTTGTGTACACAGCAACATTTATTCAGTCACTTGTCCATCTATGCAACTCTTTACAAATCAACAAAGCCAAGGGAAAAAAAAATACCGCTCTAAGTAGGAAATCTGGAGTTTTAAACCAGCATTTTACCTTTTCTAAATTAGTGACCAGGTTTCAAGAAGGTGACATCTTTTAAGAGTTCAGTAGTAAATACAAAAATACAAATTACTACATTGAAATAAAGCGCCCAGTTGCCAGCTTGCAGTGCTCCCCTCCACTCTACCAAAATTCCTGCAGGCCCTGGTTCCAGGAAATATCCCCTGAGATTCCAGCTTCCCGCAGACACAGACGGCTTCTCTCATGTTGTGACTGTGAACCATCACCGATACCATCTTTCAAAATAGTTGTCCTACAATGCTCTGCATCAAAACACTCTCCAGCCTCTATTGAAGAGTTTTTCCATTTAAAAAAACAGGGAAAGAAAGTGATAGTAAACTCTAAAAAACAGAAATCCCCTTTCTAAACAAGCCATTTTTTAAAACAATATTGGGAAACTAATAATCTGCCTTCCCCTGTTGTTTGGGAAGTTTTACGTTTGGCCATATGTGTCTTAAATTATACTCTATTTTAATTTCTCTGCCTTTAACGTAAATCCACTTATTTTATTTGCATATGTTTAGACATATATGTTCCTATATTTTTTGAAAAAATATACTGTAGTTTTTACACAAGCAGTTACAAAGCCAGCCCTTAAGTGGAAAGTAAACTGTGAAAAAATTACCATCTTGAGTATATAGCAAAGATTTCCACTAACACCATCAGCGTACTTCCAGGTAGCATGCCCAGTCAAGTGTGCACCGCTACTGGCCTGAACCACAAAAACTTGTTCCTATACAGTCAGCCATCCCTTATGCTCAGCAAGTGCTTGCATGAAGATGATTATACAGAGCTAGTTTCAGCTGTGGGTAAAGGCAGTTACTGCCCTTCAAACAAACGATGGGTAGCAAGCAGCTGAGTGATTACAATTCAGTATTTTCTTGGATGCAGAGGAGGAACATTCCAGCATTAAACTGCTGGAATTGTTGGGTGATAGATAGACAGGACAGAGAGGTAGCAAGAGTGAAGAAAGAAGAGCTGGATACATTTTTCCTTTTATAAATGCAGCACAGAGCTGCCACCTCTCATATTTCTGATTATCATCAACACTGAAGATAACTCAAGCATTCAGGAATCTCTTGAATATTCTTTACTCCAAACTCAACCATTCCAGTCTATATTCTTCTACTTCCAAGTTCAGCAGTAGAAACAGCCATCATAAATCAATACTACTTTAGTTAATGACAGCAGCAGTAAGCCACTCTATAAACATACTGCCTACAACTGAATCATAACATCAAGCACACAATAGAGTCTTTGAAGACCTGCTTGCTTATAACTGAGTTCACAATTTCTGCATATTAATCCACACCCACTGTCCCACTTTGGATATTTCCATAGTGTATAGCTGAATGGAGATAATCAGATCGTACCCACTAGATCTTGGTTGCAGTTTACAAGAAGATGATTCTTTTTACATCTCAGCAACATTCTTTTACCTATATATGGCTCCACAGCAATTTCAAAGGTTTCCATTTTAAAGATTCCAATACTGGTGATGAGTAGGCAACTGCAATTGCTGAATTATTCTTCTCTGGTGTTCAGAATTCTATCTTTTACATGTCCAAGAATAATCTAGCCACTCTACATTTGCCTAACCATTAACAGAGAAAAGTAAGGGCCTCTGGAGGGATACATCTGACATCTTCAAACATTTCTCCTGTGGCCAGATAAGGTCCTCTCGAGGTGCCTGTATTGATTGAAAAATAATTCAGACTTATATGTCTAAATTTAGGTTCAGTATATTCTAGTTCTGAGTGGAAACCAAACACCTTGTCCCCAAAACCAAACTGAATATTAATTCTACAAGTGGAAAGAAATCTCTGTCAATTAAAGACAACTGCCTGAACTGCAAATAATCAACAACCTAGTCAACCAGTTCCCTGAAATGTAGCTTCAAGAAGTTTTGCCCATGGCAATGCCAAAAAAACTATGCCACTTTGCTCAAAAGCAGGAGAGGTTAATGTTTGTGCACACACGGGGAGTAATTATATGCAGCCAAGTCACTGTTAGCTCCTAAACTCTCAGCAGATTTTACAACAGATGCTGCTGCACGCTGCTCGTAGTTTTTTGAGAAGTTCTACAACATAGTATTTACTACATATATTAATTAAAATCTAACAGCTGTGGCCCACGTTACTCCTTGCTAAATTTAGGCATGTAAAAAGTAGCAGTGAAGTTATAACCTCATTAATCTAGGTTCTTATTATACAGAGAAAAGGGACCTCCTGCAAAAAATGCAGCTCATCCCTCCCACTGACTAAAGACAGGTGGCAGAAAGAGGCTTACATCTCTGAAATGAGATGCCCAGGTCCTGTAGATGAATCTACATTAGAGTTTGCTACAGCAAACTTCATAGTGTGCACTAATTGGCAATAGATTCTTTTTTACGGCTTTTACTATTGACTGTGTTGTTTTAGGCCTTAGTCTCAGCCCAGTACAACTAACAGATATTTTCATCAGTCTAATATCTGTATGCAACTCTGATCATACGTAACAGCTTTCTTGCAAAAGACATCACACTGAGTTTAGAAGAATGCAGTGATGACAGTTAAAATGAAATCAAACCCCCTGAGTAAAATGCTACAGTTATTTTCAGAGATCTGGAAAAATAGCAGTTAATTTGCAACTATATCATTCCAGCTGAAAAAAGTATTTTCAAGAATTGGAAGATTAATTCCATGTACAACTAGCCTCTGGGGAAAAAAGCAAGGTTTTTATTTCTTTTCAATATCAAAGGGATGTCAAAATGCAATCCACCATTCTTTTTGCCATATATGATTTGCTGCACCTGATACAGTCCTGACTCTGCTCAATGTATTTGAAAAATTGTTAGGACATCAGTCACCAAGCTTACCATTCACCTAAGACACATTTTTATGTTAAACTAAATAAATTGAAGACACTTGCTTTAACTAAAGAGTTGAAGATCTATTTGCCTATGGTAATGTCTGCAATCAAAAGTAACTTGTAAACTATGTTGGAAAAAATTAAAAACAGTCTTTGAGATATGTATTTCAATGTCTCATTCTCAATGTTCTCTTTTATCCTCAGGAGCTCATATAGTCACTTGCTGTTAAAATAGTGACATCTCAAATCCCACATCATTGACTAATCTGAGCTGCTCCAAATCAGAGATTTCTTCCATTTCACTTAGTGGGAGATCACAATGTACCAGCTTTACATATACACTGCGTTCACTAGAGTATGACAGACAGGAATGTTATTTCCATGTGCCTGGCAATGCAAACAACCACAGCAGCAGAAAGCGGAGCTAGAGTTTATCACTTTCATTGCTGGAGGAAGAAACTAGAACAAATGAGAACGCACAAGACCGCTGGGGTTGGCAAAAAGAAAAACCATTTCCCCAAAGCACTGCATGTCTCAAGAAAGAAAGTAAATGACCTCATAAATTCTTACAGGTTACATCTAAACTAGAAACTTATGTGCTACATGGGAATCAAGAATCAGATCTTTACAGTAGAGGAAATTCCAAAGTGATTTGTCAGAGCTTAAAACTTGTTAATTTGAGGAACACTGACGAACTAACCTCCTCTATCTGGCAAGTGGATACATTTCCATTGCTTTTCAGTAAACTGAAGCTTAAATTATATTCTATAGTTTTTCAGCTTGCACCCTGAGGACACAAACGTGAATCAAGTCACGGATAAATGCTTTAATGCAACTGTAAGTAAAAGCTACAATCACTTCCATCCCTTTAGAAAAGCTACATTTCAAGCACAAACGCCTCAACTTCTCACTCTAAAAAAAGTTTTAGAAAATATCTGCCAAATATTCTACAACCCAAAGACCAAACTCATTTGAAGTGAAGACTAAAGTTTGGATATCTCCAGCCAGAACCAGCACAGATTGTCCCCTGGTATCCCACAGAGTTTTCCTATTACCCATTTCTCAGGTAAATGTTCTAATATCTTCAAAAATTATCCATTAGGCCTTAAGGGTCCTATCTTCACTTTTTCCCAAACAAGTGAATGCCCTCTGCAACTCCCTCCCAGTCCTGCATAATATCCAGAACAACACTGTGCAGACCCTCTCCCCAAACCTAACAGAGGTATAAGCACTAGCACAGAAGTTTAAAAAAGGGGAAAAATACCTAATTTCAGTTATAGACACTTGCACTTCCATCGACAGCTTTGTCAGAAGTATTGTTATGGTGTTACTAGCACAACAGACCTCCTTCCTAGCTGTGCCAGAAAACCGAAAAATATAAAAGAAGCAGGTTCACCAATAATAACATGTGTGTGCTGGAACAAATCACATACCCCTGAATTACTGTTTTAAAAGAACACATTTGTAGTTCCTCATCTCTCGTATAGTAAAGTTTGTATTATTATAGGAGAAATTGCTTTGTAAAAAAAGGTGGGTTTTGGTTTGGTTTGTTGTTGTTTTTCTTAATCAAATCTATTTTCAGGCTGTTGCTATGGCTCTGTGTGTAGTGGATTACTGAGTGTAATGAACTAAAAAGGGGGAAGAAAAAAAAAAAAAAAAAGCCCGAAACTTCATCGGGGTGTTTTTAGCAAATTAAAGTAACAAAAAGAACAGATTGGCAACATTTTTGTTATTCACTGTAGAGAGCTCATGAAAGATAAGAAACATACAGGAATGAAAATTCATACTATAATTGCAACAATTTCAAAACACAAAGGAACTAAAAAACCCCAATTGTTGGCAAATGTCTTCTGTTATCATACATCTATGTCAAGACCTGAAAACAACACAAGCACATATTATATCAACTTTTTAAAAAGCTTTATACATAATCAAATGTAGTAGAAAATTAATTATCATAGAAGACTTATTTGAGCAGGACAGGAAAAAAAAAACCCTGATTTTATCAGAGGGACATAGGACAGTTTAGGTACATTCACATCAACAGAGTATTCATACCTAACACACCCAAGAAAGAAAAAAGAAAACAAACCAAAACCAAACCATTTTCAACAGCCCAAATGCTTTCCCTAAAACACAAACCAAAATAAAGACTATCATGAGAAATAGAGAACAAGCAATTACTAAATTTAAACTAATTTAATCGATCACTATTAAATGTTCTTATAACACATACAAGTCAAATGACTGAACACGGGGTTTTCTGTTCTCCCTGTGAAACACACTCTTATCATTTCTTGGCTGCTATTTGACATTTAACTGGCAGAGGGTGGGCGGGTGGAAAAGCATTCTTTTTCTAGTTCAAGTATTTTAGGAGAAAGTCATTGGGTGAGGAACACAGCATTTTAAAATATAAATTTAGTCTGCATCATAAAATTGATTACTTGACTAAGACAACTTCCTAGCCACACATACAGGAGGGTTTAGTATTCTAGTTCAACAATTAACAATATGGATCAGTAGACTGGGGGAGGAGGGAAGAGACTTGCCACAACACAAATCACAATTTTTCAAAATTCTGGACCAGCAAGTTTACTGTACTAGGAAATATTAACAAACTAAGAAAAAGCATTTCCTCATTTGAAGCATCATACATTCATTACATTAACAGCCTGCTTGACACATGCAGACAGATCAAACTTGCTAACTACCAAGTCCTGAGCATTTGCTCTATAAGCCTGCCCAAAAACTAACAGCTCTGAGTATGTCTTGTAATACTCTTCCCTGCAGAAGAATGCCACAAGAGTTCTCGCTGAATTTTTGGACATAAAGTTGTAAACTTATTCACTATTGTTTTTCAAAGCTAATCAAGTTAACAGTCTACATGATATGCTATGTGAAGAAGGGCATCTGAGAAAGTACAGATACATTTTTTTTTTTTATACCAAGCTATGCAGATCTGAAATAAGGCTAAAAGAACGATGCATTACAAAGATGCAGTAATATAAAGCAAACCATGAGCTTCCTGAGCTGATAATTTCCATTTGAGTTCCCCCCCCCAAATGTTCTCCCCTGCACAATCCATTCTTTTTTAGTAAGCTATTTTAAAAATGAACACTCACAAACTTTAGGAGCAGAAGTGTGGATCATAATACCGTACAATTAATTCAAATCAGAACACTTAAGGTTTTATAGCTACCTCAATGCTTCAACATATCTTGTGGTTACTTTTAAAAAATAGAACAGGAAAATACTGCATTTTTAGAGGTTCACCCGCTTTCTTCCCACCTTCCTTTTAAGGTAGACAGTGATGGAATACAAGACAATGGCTGGTCAATACATTTACTTTTGCATTCAGTGTTACACCTTTCAAAATCTTTCCAAAGAAACTATTTCAATTGGTTTGGATAATACATGTGAGCCAGTATCTAACTGAAGGAATGCAATGGTTATGAAAACAACAGTGCTAGAATCTGTACTAGACTCCCTCAATTAACGTCTTAATTAAAACAGATGCAAAAAGTATGCAATTTACATCACAAGTATAAATCCCTTAGGTAAAAATGCTTGCAACTGAACTAATGTAAACTTGACCCACAATGCTATATGATAAGGACAGCCAAATGACAATGTAATGCTTGTCTGTCACATGATGGTTATTTTCAGCCAACTAAAACTAGCTTCGTATTTCTAGCAACAACTTCATGGTACATAATTCTAGACTGCCTCAGCTGAAAAACATTAGCCCTACTTCAGATTTTCAACTCCTAAGGAGAATTTTGTAGTCACATCAGGGTATAGCAGACAAAACTTTGTGCAATGACTCATTATTCGGGAACACTCCTCTTCCAAAGGCTATTTATATAACAGGAGTTCCACTGGAAAAATTGTATGTTTCAACAATTTGCTGCACAGAATTTTAATACTAGCTATTTACCTGACAGGCATCTGAATGACTTAAAAAGTCTCACCACCTCCCACAAAACACCTCTCTAAAGATAGCCATCTTTTTTTTTTTTTTGCTAGTACACTTAATAGTTAATACCAGTATTAAGCAAATACTGGTATTTTATGCAGAAAAGGTTTCTTACCGTTTGTAAGCTGTAACTGGAGACTGAAAGCTAATTTAAATGACAGCTTAGAACAAAAACAAAAATCATAGAATAATTTAGGTTGGAAGGGACCTCTGGAGCTCATCTGATCCAACCACGCACTAAAAACAGGGTCAACTTTTAAGTTGGATCCAAGTACTGAGAATTTATACATTTGATGATTTAGTACGTTAACAAGTCTGATGAAATGTCATAAAACAACTTGGGTATGCAACTTGACATTATAATCTGTTCAACTTCAAACTTTGCTTCCCCACAAAGACACCTCAGCAGCATTATATGCCACTTCTTTCTAAGACGGTCCTCTTCATGCAGGCTATTGCTGCATTTCACTTTAAACCTGCCCACAGGCTTCCATAACCTCCTTTTTGTAGGCACTAGCACTTGTGTGCTAGTTGCACAGTAAACTAACTCATGGAACTGATCCAGCTCAACACAAAACCTGGCAAAAACCTTACAATTAGGTGGCCAAGTAAATTATAATGCTGGCACAAGAAAGCAGTGGGAAAACGCATCTGGATGCAGAGCATCCTTTTTGCCAGGAGTGCACATTTGCTTTGTTCTGAAACTGCAGAATCATTCTCTTTAACTACCAACCCCCCTGATTATCTCTGCAGTAAGCATATTTGAATGCAGAGAAAAGCCTACAAAGCCTACAAGTAAAATTCAGGGATGCTAATTACACACGTTCTCATGAATAAGGAACTGTTGGTAGGAAGAAGCTTTTAAATTCTCATTGCTCCTTGAACAGTATCACAGGAAGCACATAGAACAAAACAAAAAAGGCTGCGCCATTTAAACTATAAAGAAAATAAGAACTCCACCAGTCTAATGAAGACCAGCATGTGAAGTTGGTAGAAGCTATTGGGAACAAAAAACTAGAAGTAGATTGGGGAAGAGGATCAACTGAATGCACGAAGGCTGAGGAACACCCCTCCTCCTCCCTCTCTAAGGAACGATAGCAATGGGATTCAAGATGAGTCGGGACACAGCCCCTCACTTGAACCCTGACATAAAAATGGAGACTATGCAGAATAATGTTAAGGAACAAGGTATCAAAACAAAGTATCGTGAGGAGCACAGGTAAATGGAATGGACTTAGCAATGCCGTGTACCTGTTGAACACATGCCGCCAAAGTCAGGAAAGGATTCAGGATTCTCAAACCTCACTTTTGTAATGAAATTTCCTCATAAAGAAAGTTTAATCTGAACTAATTCTAGTCAGTGGAGAAGAAACCTACTATTGCTGTCAGTTACCCCATTAGCTGATGTGGCAAGTTTGGATAACCTCACCTTGCAGGCCTGACAACGATCCATTCTGTGACTTATTCTTTGATTGTCAGCTAAGAAAAGACACAAACCTTACATTAAACACATAATAAAAAGAACAACATCTGTGAAATCTGGCTGCAAGTGCCAGAAAGAAAATAAACTTAGGTTGGCTCTTCATTTTCAAAAAAAATATACACACATTTTTAATTACATATTTTCCTGATTGCTGCAACAGAACTTTAGTCTCATCCAGTGAGAAGCCAAGGCTACCCCAAAAAAGGTATTAAGATTGTCTCAGAAATGCAAGTGCTGCCCAGATCCTCTCCTCCTTTTGCTGCAATATGAGAAAAGCATCTAGTTTATGGCAAATGGAACTGAAGTCATGGGTCCTGGGTCAGTTCGTGCCGTCTTGGACGGCCACAAACTCTGTCAAACACATCAAGCTGGCAGCTGGCTTCCACCATTTCACACACGGCCACTTTCAGCAAATTCTGGATTTGATTCCTTCCCCTCATTCCTCACCCAACAATTCTTCCTAAACTTTACAGAACTTTCTCCTCATTCGACTGAAACAAATCTTACCCAGAAATATCAAAGTGACATATGAGCTAAAAGTTATACAAATGATAAAATGCCAGACCCCCCCAAATGTTCAGTTTCATAGTTTACTTAATTCAAACAGTTGTTTAAAATAAAGTCTCCCCTCTTCTTATCAAAATACTGTTTCCCCACTGTTCTTATTCACATTTGATTCTATGTTGAACACTCCATTTCTGTATATCCCTTACTTTCATTAAGTATTCACAAACACCACCTAAAGATAAGGATTTAATTGTCGTCTTTGAAGTAGTGCAGTATTTCCCCCAAATATGCAAGAGCAGCTCTGCATACACTACATTTGAAATTCTACTGGCCTGTCAAGCTTGCGCCATAAAACTTAGAAGCTGGCCCTTGCTAGACCACAGAAAAGCTTCTGAGCTGCTGGTGGGGTGTCCATTCTAAACTTCCTTAGGAAAGAGTAGTATTGGATCTAATTTATATTGTCCAACAATAAGGAAAAACACAGAGAAAGAGAAGAGACTTCACAGGTCAGAAAAACCTCTATCTAAACTACATGTATCTACATGTATCTAAACTACATCTAAAATACAAAAATCTCTTATTTCTGCAATCCTTTCAGCAGAATCATACTCTTATTTCAGATACCCTTGTATCTACATGTTAAAACATACCAAATCAATGGCATAGGTCAATTTATAATATGTAATTGCTGCTTTCAGAACCTGATATGCTACTATATGGTTCTGACAAACTGGTTTCAGAGACTACAGGGGATATTTAAAACTTAGCATTCTTTTAAACCTTCACATTTTAACATAAGTTTAAAAACAGCTTCCACAAACCCACACCTCAGACTCAATACAGGCACATGGTCAGCACAAAATTGTTGCAAAGCTTGAAAGAATCATAGAATCGTTAAGGTTGGAAAAGACCCTTAAGATCATTGAGTCCAACCGCTAACCTATCACTACCAAGTCCACCACTAAACCATATCCTCAAGCACCACATCTACCCTTCTTTTAAATACCTCTAGGGATGGAGACGCAACCACCTCCCTGGGCAGCCTCTTCCAATGCCTGACAACCCTTTCAGTGAAGAAGTTCTTCCTCATATCCAACCTAAACTTCCCCTGGCGCAGCTTGAGGCCATTTCGTCTCATCCTATCGCTTGTTACTAGGAAGAAGAGACCGACCCCTGCCTCACTACACCCTCCTTTCAGGGAGTTGTAGAGAGCAATAAAGTCTCCCCTCAGCCTCCTCTTCTCCACACTAAACAACCCCAGCTCCCTCAGCCACTCCTCATAAGACTTGTTGTCTTGACCCTTCACCAACTTTGTTGCCCTTCTTTGGACACGCTGCAGCACCTCAATGTCCTTCTTGCAGTGAAGGGCCTAAACCTGAACACAGTACTCGAGGTGTGGCCTCACCAGTGCTGACTACAGGGGCACAATCACCTCCCTGCTCCTGCTGGCCACACTATTCCTGATACAAGCTAGGATGCCATTGGCCTTCTTGGCCGCCTGAGCACACTGCTGGCTCATGCTCAGCCGGCTGTCGACCAACACCCGCAGGTCCGTTTCCTCCAGGCAGCTCTCCAGCCACTCCTCCCCAAGCCTGTAGCATTGCATGGGGTTGTTGTGACCCAAGTGCAGGACCTGGCACTTGGCATTGTTGAATCTCATACTGTTGGGTCTGTCCCAACGATCCAGCCTGTCCAGGTCCCTCTGTAGCGCCTTCCTGCCCTCCAGCAGATCAACACTTCCACCCATCTTGGTGTCATCTGCAAACTTACTGAGGGTACACTCAATCCCCTCATCCAGATAATCAATGAAGATATTGAACAGGACCGGCCCCAATACTGAGCCCTGGGCAACACCACTCGGGACCAGCTGCCAGCTGGATTTGACTCCATTCACTACCACTCTCTGGGCTTGACCATCCAGCCAGTTTTTAACCCAGCGCAGAGTGCACTTGTCCAAGCTGTGAGCAGCCAGCTTCTCCAGGAGAATGCTGTGGGAGACAGTGTCGTCCACAGCCTTCCCCTCATCCACTAAGCAGGTCACCTTATCATAGAAGGAGACCAGGTTAGTGAGGCAGGACCTCCCTTTCATAAACCCATGCTGTCTGAGCCCGATCCCCTGTTTGTCCCGCATGTGCTGCATAATGGCATTCAAGATGAATACCATCTTGAATGCTAAAGAAGTTATGCTAAAGGTGATTTCAGCAATTAGAGAACCTTTTCAGTGCTATAATCAGTGATGGTTTGATAAATGGGAGATAAATAATTTGATTTATATTGCAGTTTAAGTCAAAGACTTATATCTTACCAGAAACAAAGTGTCACCTCTTCTTTGATTTTAAAAACCATGAACAGGACACCAAAGAATTGTTTTGAATACTTACAATTTCTGGAACAGGCTTTTATCACTTAAGACTACAGTGAAAATTGATTGACAATAACCCTGATTCATCTTCCTATTTCTCAGCAGGCTCTCATGCACAAAAAAACCCAACCAAACAAAAAAATAAATTATAATGCATATCCAACCACACTGTGATGTGCCAACAATCTCAAAAAGTAAAAAATAAAAGGTCGACTGATACTCTAGACTTTTTCTTCCATAAAACCTCGGTCTTTACTGACAAGATCTTTAGGATTCCCACGTTTTTCAATATGGCTAAAGCTGGGCCAGCCCTTACACACAAAACTACTTAGGCATGGAAACAACACTAGCAGACTAAAATTAAAACTAAAGAAAAAAACCTCTAAATTAAAAAGACTTGTACACATCTTCCTTAGCTGTTCAGGCAAACAGCACATTTAAAAAACACATTTGCAGTAGTCCCAGAAGTCAGTAATAAGTGTTATGCAATATCAATTTGTTACATGAAAAAAGAATGTATTATACACGTATATATTTAGAAGGCCTGTGGCACCTAAAAACAGTTCAAGAAGCATACTAATACTTTCACGTTAATATTTTTCTTTAGTATTTTGATATCATGTTCATAAACATCAGTTCATCGTGTGGCCTTCTACCATAAATGTTCTGGAAAAGGATCTTTACATATGAATCACATAGTGATGCTTTCCACATTACTAAGTGAGAGAATGTGTTATCTGACAGACATCATCTCAGCATAGTTTTAACACACTATATTTGAAAATTTTATTTGAGAAACAGGAAGGTATATGATCAATTATCCAACATAAATGCCTTTTTTACCTCTGCTTCTCCATTCCTAAAACCACCATTCACATGTCTCTTAACCATGGAATACTCTTAGAAAGTCACCTAAATCACCTCTGAACTACAAGAAGTAATACTGAACCAAATTAAACTTCTATGTTAAAAAAAAACAAACCAAACAAAAAAATCACACAACCCACAGTACACATGTATCTATACATACCCTATGAGGCACCTAGAACAGAAGGCAGTTTTGAAAAAAAATGAGCAGGCGGAAGGACATGGACTTCAGTTGCTAAGTACTTGTAAGTTATTATTCTATTCTTACTCACACCCCTCCATCCTTTCCAGATGCAGGCTGCCAGTGTAGAGTATATGGCCATCTGCAGTACTAACCATATAAACTGATTAGATCCAGCTTAGCATTAAGTAGCCATACATGTAAGTAACTTTCCTTATAAATCACTCCTCGGTAAATTCAATGTAACATGCTCAACTAACATTTGGAGAAAGGATCAGAAGACTTGTGTCACAATGCCTCACAGCCTTCTTTTTCATGTTTTGGTATGCTGTATAAAAACCCACGTACAATTCCTACAGCTACAATAATAACAGCATTAACTGAAGGTATAATTAGAAGTAAAGAGGAAGATCTTTTTGTTCTATGGCAATTAAAAACAAACATCGCATTCCAGAAGTCCACTTGTTTATCAGGTTTACTGAGTACATACTTAACACTCATCAGCAGGGATTCTTAGAAGATTCCTGTCCTGAACTATCAACCTAAGATCTAGTTAGCAAGTTTGATTCTACATCATTAAGAAATCTTTGTACCAAATACATGTAAGAGCATAACCACCTCAACCTTCCCTGCAGATGTCACTCAGTACAGGATATGACTCTGCTGCTAGAGCTACCTAACTATTTTTCTTCCACATACATAGCAGGTCTGCCTTCCTAATATCAGTAAATACCAATGTCTTTATTGCTCTAACCACGTTATCAGCATATTTGACAATAAGGTCATGGAAGGGCTTGGGGTGGGGAGGGGGAAGTAGGTATGCATATTTTATTCTAACACAAGAGTAAATACAAATAATTTCAGAGTTATAAATATCAATTTCCATATTCAGACACGTGTTCTTAAGTCTGCTTTTACCCAGAATGGTTCCTCATCCCTTAAACACTAGCAGTTTGTTCAACATTCAGTAAAACTTTCAACTAAGAAATATGTAACTGCTGCTGAAGTTACGCTTTACTGAACATCACATTGCAAAAATGCTCAGCTAAACATGGGTTGATAACTATTTCATTGATTACTGTAGCTATACCTCAGCATCTAGTAAAAACAGTACATGCTGACATTATCTCTCCCCTGTAGGTGTAGTGGTCATATAGCAGTTCAGTGGTAATTCACAATACTTGCAGTATGCAAGAATTTCATACAAGCTTCCCAAGAGAAAGAAGATCTACCAGATTTCTTTACAACAGGACTGTAAATCTGTTGAGTTAAAAAGGTGACTAGACATCTTTTCATGTTAGGCATTTTTTTCCTTTTACCTTCACTAGACGAGAAAACAAAACAACAAAAACAAAACCCAAAAAACATTCCAAACAAAACATTCTAAAACAAACATTCCAAAACAAAACATTCCAAACTAGAGCAGAAACTCAAGCGAGCCTATAGGACCCAAAATGCTACAGGAAACTTGTGATTAATGTTTTAATATGACATTATTTCACTACAGTGAGGTACAGTATTTCAGTTTCTGTATAATACATTGTTAGGGATACAAAGAAAATTGTCTAAATCTGTTTTCATAATCAATTATTTAAAAACACTAAGATTTATTCCTATTTCAGTCTCCTGCTGATTGCTGACAGACTGCACACAGATACAGCTCCTGGTACCAGGCCAAATTTACGATTAATCTGGGGGAAAAAACTCAGCATGGCTTTTTATTGGTACATTGAAGAAAACAGGAGTCAAAGTTTCACTTATCCAAAAAGATGTCGAACATGGTATATTGGCATGTTATAAAAGTCACATTAAGTAACCAAAAACTCCCACAACAGCAAAATTAGATTAACTTTTTTGGTTGTTCGGAGAAAGAACAAAGTAAATTTGTTATACCACTGAGATTATGAGATTCCATTAATGTTTTAAAAATAAAAGGCAACATGATACCTGGCCTTTAAGAAAGCAGAGTCCTGGTTTGCTACCTTCTACCGTCTATTTAAGTAGCGACACTTAAATTGCCACTCTCCTTATATATGTTTTCATCTTAATGACATTCATTCTAGTACAAAACACATCTAGTGTACAAAAAATGTTGCTAAGAAAGGGGAAATGTCGACTTATTTAAAGACCGTTTTGATCTCCAATCCTTTCTCATCATAAATTCTGCTGCCTAGTTTTAAATGACTTGGAAAAGCACCCACCTCTGCTCCCTCCCACCCCATATAATCAGTGACATCTTCCAAACATGCAGCAGAGCTTAACTACATGTTAGGAAGTCTACGAGTACAGATCTTATTCTTTTAAGACAGTATATGAAATATTTTTTAGCACATACATATTTCTTTTAAATAATTCAGTGTTGACATTTTAAATAACATAGCTTGTATTCATTTTACATGCACAGTACAGAATATTCCTATTGTATAATCACCTGCTTATGGAAGAACTAAATCTAACTTAGGAAACTAATAATTAACATTATGAGCTCTAGTGTGACAGCACAAGAGTATCACTTTCAAGTTGTAACTGAGCATATTGCCACCAGAAAAACCTTAAATCATTACTCCTGCAATAACCACTTTTTTAAAAAAATATAACTCAGTGCAGTATAACTGATTATTTAACTGGAATCGCTAAAGCAGCAATCAATCCCAAGGTAGCGGGGTGGAAGGAAATCACACCTTACATACACTACTGCTCAGCTAAAGTCCTCTTCCAATCAAGAGCCCAGATACCAAATGTCAAGTAAATGTTTGGGATGTTTCATAATTTTAGTTGAAAATTTTCCTGTATCTAAAACACAGCACTGTCCTACTCAAGTAACTTAAAGTTTATTTTCGTGACCAGAAACCAAAGGAATACCCTCCAGAGTTCACACTGAGATGGATAAAATTGATACCTAATAAAGAGATGTCAGGCTCCATAAACCACCCAGAAGCTCTTATTTGAAATATGATTGAAATCTATGAATCTCCAAGACAACACACATAAAGCAGAATGAAGGAGAACAGCAGTTTTCCAAGGCACATTACAGAGGCAGCAAAAAGACTCATAATAAAGCTTAATGACTATGACAGCAGACATTGAAGACCACTTTTGATTTAAGGAGGCCTTCAGTTCTCAGAAGATGTCTGTTTTTCAGACTCCATTTCATCCAGAAGCTACATCTATTTGGAAGCACGGTATTTCCAGAACGTGGCATATATGTCAGCAGAAAAGAACCAAGACTTAGAATTTAAGAACATGATTAAAGAGGGGGGGAGGAAAAAACCACCACCACCAAAAAAAAACCAGCAGTGATTTACAGTGTGTCTGCCAACTACTGTATCAGAAGGTGACACTTTTTGGGAAACCCTGCATATTAATCAGTTGCTTTCTCATAATACCATAGGATATGCAGGTGTTTGCAGCCTGTACACATCCCGGTCATTTTTTTTTTTTGCCTTTGACTTCAGTCAAAAGGTTCTTTTCTAACTCTTTAGTTATTTGGACAACTGTTACAAGGAATTAATTGCCATTTTATCAAAGGTAAAAAATTTTGATTTAAAATACATTTACATGCAGCACTAAGCTCAAATATCTACTGCTTAGTTACCAGCAGATAGTTATTAAATACAACCCTCCACAAGTCTATCTTCAATTAATTCATTTTAAATGCATCAAATCAGAACACTTCTATGATATGGCTACATGATTACAGCGGAAAAAAAAAAACCCAAAACACAACACAGAGCTAACACACAAGCTGTTAACCACATTATTTAAGACTCACATCTCAGCTTCAAGCAGTAAAACCACCTCTACTCTTTTAAACACTGTTCCCATTTTACCATGATCTTCCACTAGAACTTGGGTAAAAGACAGGAAGAAACGGGAGTAAAATAAGCCTCCCATTTCACATCTACCCACTATATTATCTCCAGATGTCTGGAACTCCTATAACTTCCTTAGCAGAGCTGGGACAGGTCACATCAGGCACAGAAATCTGATCACATGAAAACAGCTACCTGGATATTTATCATTGCAACACCGCTTGATGCACAGTCACTGCAAAGAGTAGGTAGCAGAGATGTGGATGGCTATTACTGAGGAGAGGAGAGCAGTCAACAGAGAAACCACACGGAAAGTATTCGGCAGAAACCTTCAAGACTTCAGGTATGTGGGCTAAGGGAGCAGCAAGCTCGGCGCAGCAGATTGCCGGGGCAGAGCAGGACATACAGAGGCCTGGATGAGCACTGACACTGCCGGGTGGGGGGCTGTCAGCTGTATTTAGGGAACTGTTAATTCTCCAAAGTAAAAATTACAAAGAAGTATTCAACTTTGAAGCTGAGTTTCAGTTAAAAAAAAAACAAAAAACCAAACAAACGGTAGTTCCAAAGTCTTAATAGAAAGCCTAAAACTTGTGAAGGAAGGCTCTGCTTTCGAAGAAAGCCTTTTAAAACCAACCACAGCAATGCACAAATAAGACCACCAAAGCCCCTTTACCTTAGTCCTCACATCACAACCCTGACACCAGCCAGAAACCCCACCTCATTTTTCGGTCACTCTTTATTAAGTAACGCTTTACTGAAAACCGTTACGATAGCGGTTTTGCCTGCCTCGGACCTCAACTTTTGAAGAAAAGCCTCCTGCCCACGTCGCGAGATCCGTGCCCCATAGAGCCCTCGCTGCATCCAAGGCGTGTGCGTCCCTGCCGTCTGAGGGGGATAAAGCCCAAACCCTGAGGCAGTTTATTTCTGGGAGGGAAACCCCGGCCACGCCAGACTCGGTGCAGCGCGGCAGCGCCGCGGGGCCGTCACCTCCGGGCAGGCGCGCCCGCGGCGCTAACGGACCGGGCGGGCGGCGGGGACAGGCCACCCCGGCGGAGGGAGGGTCCCCGCCGGACGCCAAGTCTCGAAAGAAGCCGGCAGAGCGGGACGAGTAGACCAGGGGCTCGGGAGATGCCACCTCCTCATCGTCCCCCTCCCGCCGGGGCGGCTGCGGAGCTCCGGCCTGCGGCGAGCGTCTTCCCCCGCAGCCCGGGGAGACGGGGCCGCCCCGGGGGTGGGGGTCAGGCAGCTCCCGGGGAGGCGACCGGCCCCAGCCCGCCCGGCGGCCGCGCTGCCTGCCGGGCACGGAGCTCCCTCGGAAGCGCCTAAGGGTGTTGGCCACTCACCCACGCAGGCAGATCCGCGGAGGAGACGCTGAGCCGCACCGCCTCCTCCTCGTCCTCCAGGAAGGCGAGCGCCCGGCCCAGGCGGGAGGTCTTGCCGCCGCGGTGCCTGCGGATCCAGAAGAGCCCGCACAGAGCGATGAGGACCCAGCTGAAGCTCAGCCCCAGGTAGCCCAGCACGTACACAGGGAAGATCAGCACGAAGCTCCTCGCAAACTGCGACACCAAACCCGTCACGTCCACGCTCAGCAGTGGCGGCGGCTCCGGCACCGAGTCCCCAGCCGCCGCCTTCTCCGCGGCGGCGGGATCCGTGGCGGAGCCCGCGTCGGAGGACTGCTTCGCCGCAGCCCCGCTCATGCTGTCGCAGCGGCGGTTCCTAGAGCTGCTGCTGCTGCTACTGCTGCGCTGCTCCTCCTCCTCCTCCTCGGGCGCTGGCTGCGAGCGGGCGGGGGGGCAGGGCGGCGGCGGCGCCTCGCATCCTGCGCCCGGCCCCGCTCGCCGCGCACCGACACCAACCGCCGCCCGCTTCCGGGTTCGGGGCGGCCTGGCCCAGGCCACCGCCGCCGCCGCCGCGGGGAGGGCGGTGCAGCCGGGGGAGGGAGGGCGGTGCCGGCCCGGGGAGGCGCCTCGGACCCGGCCACGGCCGCAGCTTCTGGGCCCTCCCCGCTCGGCCGCCTCCCGTCCCCTCCCTCCGCCGGGCCCGAGGCGGCGTCACTCCCGCTCCTCCTTCCCTTCCAGGCCTGCCTGAGAAGGGCGGGTTCGCCGTACGCGGATCCGCGCCAGGAGATCATCGCCCCTCGCCGAGCTCCCCTCACAGCCGCCGGGACCCCCACCTGGGGGACAGCCAGCCCGGCCCGGATCGGCCCAGCCGCTCGTCACGGCCACCGGCCATCGCTGCTTGGCCGCGCGGGAAGGAGCGGGCACCGTGCGGCGGGAAGCGGGGCCGTAACGAGGAAGCGGGCTCTGGCCGGGTGGCGCGAAGCGGAACCGGCTCGCCACGGCGCTGGGGACGGCTGGTGTGTGCTTCTTCACTAGCGAACCGCACCTTGTCGCCGCTCACGCGTGCGGTTGCATCGGTTCTACCTGCTACACCCTTCAGTGATAAGCTTCGTATTTTTCCTTCTTCTCTATTGACGGATATTATTAAAGGCCCGAGTGATCAATGGCTCAGAAGAACCAGAGGCCAGTCACTCCGCTCCTCAGTTATAACAGGTGTTCCCCAAGCTTTGCTCACACATCCTCGGCTAAAGCCGATTCCTCTGCATCTTGTTAATACAGAGGCACCCGCGATCCAGGCCCTTGGGGTTATGCAAGCCCTGATCTGTGGAACTAAGCTGATTTTCTACAGGCTGTGTCCTGTATCCCTTTCTCATAGTAAGACCCAGTTCCCACATCATTCCTCCTACATTCCTTTATCTTTTCAATAATTTTTTTATGTAACTACCAGTTTTGGAAAAGGCAGCTGTTGCGTGTCCTTAGCTGTGTGCTAATCAGTTTGTTGGTATGCACTTGCTGATTAAACTCAGCATTTACCAGGAGGTTTTCTCCTTTTGGCTTTAAATAGCCAACCGTGCACTTCCTGGGAATGAGGGCCCTTTCTCCTGTCTTCAGCTGCCGATTTTCACAAAATCGTAGGGTTTTATGAGGCTAGTATTTGCAGGCAGGGAAGGGGGGAGAACAGATTTAGCCAATAGGCTGAAAAGTTACAAAAACACATTAAAATGGACAAATAGGAAAGCTGTATAAGCTTTATTTCCTTAAGAAGTGAAAGCAACCTTATCTCAATTATACAGAGAAATGGAAAGTCAGAAAGGCAATGACACTAAAGTTGTTTGCTCAGTGCTGCACAGCAGAATAGGAAAAATAATCCATATCTTGACAACTGAATATGCAGTTTTGTTGCATCATCTGTCCAAATTCCCTCCGTGCCTGCAACTAGACACACTCTAAGTAAAACCAATTTCTGGCTGTAGGCTCGTGTTGCTCTTCTTTACTCCTTCTTTACTCCCTCTTTACCATGGATGGTGTGTGTTCTCCACCTGTATAAATAGGTTAGTCAGGCTGAAAATTCAGAACAACTGAATGATACAAAAAGGAGTAGCATGTAGGACCCTATAAAAGCTTGTTACCTTAAACTATGGATATCAAGTATGACTGTGTGACCCCTTTGGATACCCATAGCATCAAACTACAGTAAATGTCGGCGATTTTTTGCATTGTATTCCTCTTCTAATTGCTTAGTTTGCTTATATAGACTTTCTTGTGAACTCCTCACTCCTGAGTTCCAGGAACACCTGGTACAAATGGCCATATTGTATGCTGGCTCCCTCCATTACAACCAATACTGATAATAATTTCTCATTTTTTCAAGCCCTTTGTTCTCAGTCTTGGACTCCATTGCTCCATTTTACTTCCCTATCTGGCTTCACAGTATCTGAAGCAGAATACAACTGTACCACAAACCGAAATGAAAATTCAGAACGAGAAAAAAAAAGTGATTGAATTAACATGACATTTGCCAACTCTTTACCATATGCTGTATCTTATTCTGGTCTCCTTTACATCTCTGTGCCTATTCTGCAAAACAGCTGGATACAGAATTTGTAGAGGACTACCCTGTACAGTCAGTATTAATACACTGGAGAAGCACATCAGAGAAAAATTAACCTTGTAGAAGCATTTAGGATGATGTCCTGGTTTCAGCTGGGCTAGAGTTAATTTTCCTCCCAGTAGCTAGTATGGGGCTATGTTTTGGATTTGTGCTGAAAATAGTGTTGATAAGGTGGAGATGTTTTAGTTACTAAGTTGTGCTTACACTAGTCAAGGACTTTTTCAGTTTCCCATGCTCTGCTGGGTGCACAAGGAGCTGGGAGGGAACACAGCTGGGAAAGTGACCCCAGGGATGTCCCACACCATATGATGTCATGCTCAGCTTATAAAGCTGGGGGAAGAAGAAGTAAAGGGTGGTGGGTTGTTCAGAGTGATGTGGTTGTCTTCCCAAGTAACTCTTACATGTGATGGAGCCCTGCTTTCCTGGAGATGGCTGAGCACCTCCCTGCCCATGGGAAGCAGTGAATGAATTCCTTGTTTTGCTTCACTTGTGTTCATGGCTTTTGGTTTACTTATTAAAGGGTGACAGTTGGACTTGATGATCTTAGAGGTCTTTTCCAACCTTAATGATTCTATAAACTGTCTTTATCTCAACCCATGATTTTTCTCACTTTTCTGCTTCTCTCCCCCATCCCACTGTGGGGGGGGAGTGAGCCAGTGGCTGTGTGGGACTTGGTTCCAGGCTGCGGCTAAACCATGACAGATGACAAACATGTAATTGTAGGCCTGACAGCCCAGCATTGGTCCTGGGCAGAGTATTTCATTAGCTGATACAGAAGCTTGATTAATGAGAACTAAAGGTGGGTAATACTGTGCCAATCAATTAGGAAAACAGAGGCAAGATCTTGTACCATTACTTTGAAAGCATTTATCTATAACATCAATAAAAAGTTCTAATAAAGAGGTTAGCACTGACTTCTTAGAACTTGTAGATAACTGATTTGGTCCCCCACTGTATTTTGACGAACAACCTGGGTGGTATGAAATTAGCATGCCACTATTATAATAGGGACAAGACAGTCTTGTTAAAATCAAGATACAAGCTCTGCTGCTAGGGGATAGATCAGGGTCAGTTAGTCTATTATAAAGTTTTTCATAAATTTTTCTGAATAAGCACAAGTTATTTGTTTATTCTAATCTTCTTTGGTGCTTATAAATTGTTTAATAATTTGCTTGAGAATCCTGGCATTGTTAATTCATGTTATTTCCTGTTCCTATTATTTAATACTTATGACAGCAGTCTCCAATCCATCAGGAACTCTTGAAGATATTCACTTATGGCATAGAGATTACTCTGGCTTTTCCTTAAGTATCCTATAGTGAATTCAATCAGCTACAGAGCTGATTGTATTTATCTCATTTAAATAATATTCTTTCATATCCTGCTTTGTAGTCTGTTGCCTTCTTAGAATTTTAATTAATACTTTTTGCTTGCAGTATTCCTTTATACCCATTCTTAGCCATATGTGTTGGTTCCTCCTTTTTAATGTTTGGGTTTTTGTGGTTTTTTTGCTTTTTCAAACGCAGTAGCTTCTACTAGAGTCAAAGTAGTGTCGTCCTATGTTTATCTTTACCTTGCGTCACATCGGTTTGCCATGAGGCTTTTTTCCCAGTAAGTACCAACACTATTCTTCGGAATAACTTCCCAAAAGACCTTGTTTATACATCTGGGTTTTTGAGGATTAGAAAATTTGGCAAAATTCAGTTTATGTGTGTGTGAAGTGTTAAAGTGAATTTATATGTAAGTGACGTTTTAAAGTGAAAATGAAGATCTAAGTTTCCCTGACTTCTTTGGATTTCAAACAAGAAAACATGTTTTGGAAGCAATTTTAATCGTTGCTTCTTGGCTATTTTCTGTAGCAGTTAATCTTCCTGAAGAATACTATTTGATATTATCCCTTATTTTATCCAACAGAACTATTTCAGTCTGATGCTTCTCTCTACAGGTTTTTAACTATTTAATAGAAAACACTATTGGATAGAAATCTGAGCATGTTTACTCAAGACTTTTTTCCTAAAAATTTTGATTATTAATGGAAACATAGTTTACATGGTTTCATCCTAGTAAATTCTCATGATGGGATACTCACTGCTTCTGTGTTTGATTTTATCCAACCTGCTTTAGATTATCTAGTATATAGCACAGATATTTTCTGCCTGCTTCAAATTATCTCATGTATAGCACAAAGAAGAGTCAGAAGACTCTAGCATACCTGTTCAGTATACAGACCTTCTGTTGTGTGGAACAAAACCATACATGTCTGATCCCTGGTATCACCCCATCCATCTTCAGTTTCACTGAATGCAAAAGTTGTACTCTCATGATAAGATCCTGAAATATTGTTCCTGAAGACAGAAATACTTTCTACTAAAATGTGCTGCTTAGTAAGTTTTCCCAATAATCATCGTCTCCTTTTTCTTCCCTAATGGGGTTCTTACAAGTTATAGTTCAAAACTCACGGCACAGTTTACTTCCAAGATCCACATTTTTGCTGTTTCTGTTTATGAACCTGGAGGGCTAACATAAGCATTTTGAACGTTTTGCAAGAGGTCATTTATACACCTCTGTTGATAGTAATATTTGAGTTTTCTTCTCATCTTCATAAGGCCTCAGCAGAAATTGGTTAAAATAAGGGGAAAAAACGTAGCTACAAAGCCTAGATGCTAAAAAGTATCTTCCCTCATACAAAAAAGCGTTTTTTTGTAATCATAAAAGAATTATAATTTTTAAGCATAGTGGAGGGTTGCCATGTTGTACCTATGAGGGTTGATACTTCCAGTAATCTTTTGGTGTAATGCAGTGGTGTATCACTCCATAGAAAGGTGAAGAAAAATGCAATATTGCTTCACAGGATTAGAAGAACATCCAAAGACAAAAAATACCTTATTATTACAGAATGTAAAAAGCTGATTTATTTTATATTCCTGTTTTTCAGATAACAGTGCAGGTGAAGAAGAAAAGTTGACCAAGCCAGATATGAGAAAAGCATGTAGAAGCTAAAACTGTATTAAAATTCCCAGGGCTGCCAAAAGCCTTGTTTACACCACCTTTCTTTCCAAGAAAAGCTAGGGCATCCTTTTATGCTGTCCAGTAATACAACAGAAATGTTACATTTTATGGCCTGTATTCGCACAATTCTAACACCTATTTTTTTAACTGTTTTTTTTTACTGTTTTTATAAACAGTAAAACTACCAATGTATCCACTTTTTCCACTACATTGGTAAGAAACTGTAGTTTATTTTAATACATGGTGGAAACACTTAAACATGCACAGATTTTAGGTGTGTTATTCCAAAGGTGTTATTCTGTCTTGTGTTCTCACAGAGCAGTTAAACTTCACTTTGATCCCTGGCTTTAAGGTTTGAAAAGTTCTTTCTAAACCCTCTAGCGGTGCCTTCCCACATCCATAATTTGTGTCTTGCCATAAAGCTGCCTGACTAGTATACTCTAACAGGGGTAGGAAAAAGCTATTGGCAGTCAAAACTGATAGGTTTTTTTGGGTAACAAATACATATGCATATTCTAAAGAGTCGATGGAAGGACCAGAACTCAAAAAAACCCTTTGTCTTCTGTCCAGTCTTTGGTATCTCTGTCATATTTGCTATATTGTTGTTAAAAACAAAATTCTATCAGAGTACTTGAAGGTAGTTTTTGTCCTTCAGCCTCCATATATGTAGGACAGCATTTCTATAGAGTATCCTTTACGAAGCAGATGCCGACTTCCATGTGTTTATAACAGTGTCACCATTTTGGCTAAACAGCTTTTTGAGTTAATCCAAGATGGCTTACAAGTGCATTTTTATTTGTATAGAAGATACAAGAGAAGGGAAGAGGATATAAAATGCTGATTATTACTGTTCTGCCAAAGACAGGTAAGTAATTCATAAGAATGTTTATTAGTAGTTTAGTATCCATAGATGCTTATATTTAGTGGATGTAATTTAGCCCTTAAAGGTCATATTTACAGTTAATGGTGGTTTGTTGGTTTTTGGCTTTTTTTTTTTTTAATAAAATATTGAGGGTGATTCCCCCCCCCCCATCCTAATTGCTTGCTTAATTTGCCTTTGCTTTTCTGCTACATGATAAAGGAAAATATTTCATAGTCTGGACAGTGAGGCAACTTTTTTTATTCTGGAAACACGATTAAGAGGCAAATGCATTGAGGCTTTGTACATATTTGTCAACTGACTGTTCAAGGCCAAGTATAAGGGGTTGAATTTTATCTCTTTGAAGCCAGGGTGACAAACTCCTCTTGAACTAAGGGAGGAATGTTTCTCAAGTGCAAATATGCCTCTTCCTTTGCTTCCCCCCCCCGCCCCCCGTAGTCAGTTTTCTACAAACTTTATTAATATTAGTAGTAACAGATACGTATTAACTTTTTGCGGTATATTTTACTCGTAAGAAGGAAAAATAGACAAGAAAGTTAAAAGTGCCTAGAGGAATTTTCAGCCGGTCTTTTAAATCGCACGTAAATAGGTTGTAAATACTCGCAGCGACAGCAGCACACACCTTTCCCGCAGGCAATCACCCGGTACTTCAAGCTCCTTTCACGTGTGCCTGGTGAGCTGCTGCTTGCTCTTTGTTGCAGAAAACAGCTCCGGTATTTGGTACTGTGGGAACATTATTAGCATTTTCTTTTCTACAGGTGTTCTTCATGCCTGCCTCTACCCAACATCTCGGTAAACGGCAGATTAAGTTAATCATGTCGCCCTTATCATTAACATTTTTTTTCTTTTCCCACAGTAATCGTGCATGACTGTACTAAAAGCGAACCAGCTCACTTAGGGATGGTCTCACGGTGTACTTGGCCTGTAACAGGTCAGCAGCGCGCAGAACAACAGTGCTTCAAGGCCGGTTCAAATCCAGCTGTCTGGATGCGCGCCCCGTCCCGCCTCCCAGGACAGTGCTCGGCGGCTCCGAGCCCTCCCGGGGCCGCTCCGCCTCAGGCGGCCCAGCTGGGCGCCGAACCGAGCACCCCACGTTGCCGCTCCTCGCTGGGGAGGGCCAGCCGCCACCCCGCCGAGCCGCGCCCTGCCCCTCACCTCCCGCCGCCTCTCCCTTCCCCACAGTCCTGTGCGGCAGCGGCACCTTCCGGCTCCGGCAGCGGCCCCGGCGCTCGGCCGCCTCCCTCTCGCCGCCCGTTGCTAGGCTGGCCCGGAGGCAGCTGCCGCCCCGTCCTGCCCGCTCGGAGGTGGCCGGTGGCGGCGGGACGCGGCGCCCCGCCCGCTCCCGGCATGGAGGGTGACAAGGTGAGGGGCCGCCGGGGAGAGGCCGGGGCTCCGGGGAACTGGCCAGCTCGCGGCGCCGCCCAGGCCCGGCTGTCGCGGGCACCGCGCGAGGCGCCGTCCCGCCTCGCCCCCTTCCCTCCGCTCCGGCGGGGCCCCGAGGGGCGCCGGGGCCGGTGGCGGCGGGGCACGACCGCCGCCCGGCCCGTCCGGTTCTGCGCGGCCTCCGCCTGCTCCCAGCCCCGTGCGCTTTGGTGCCTTGGCGGCTGCCAGAGCCGTCCCCTCACCGGCCGCCTCCCTCTGCCGCCACTCGTGTCCCCAGGGCATCTGTGGGGGCAAGGGCAGGAGGCAGCTCTCGTGTTTCTTCTGCTGGCCCTGAGCACCCCCGTGGCACTCCGTGGGCAATTACAGTCCCCGTGTTCGGTCAGCACGCCGATGAAACCCTCACCCAAGTAGCAGTAGTAAGAAAGCCCTTATTCCTCTGGCTGAAGGGTGAGACTGTATCAGCCACAGATCTTTCTGCAGAAGAGGATAGGTGGTTTGTGGAAATACCCGAAGCTGATAACGTTTCAGACTGTAGATAAAGGATGTTTAATAATTGATACTTCTGTAACTGCTAATCCTTGGGTTTTAGTTCTTTAGGAATGCTTGTAAGTTCTGCATGGTGGTCTGAGATGGCAAAGTTTGTAGAGCCCCAGAATGAGCAACACAAAACCACATGGGCATACTGACATCAATTACTGTGTTACTTCTGCTTTTTCAAGTGAATATGTATCAAATCACTTCTATTACTGTAGTGTGAATCTGGATTTTACAACCAATTAATTTGTGGTTGAGCTGAATATAAAATGGAGTAGGTAACAGAATGGCTGGTCAGGATATGTGAATTAGTATGTTAGGACCGCTCTAAAAACTTCCATTAATATATCATTTCAGTTGTACTAACAGTCATGCTGTATGAGGAAGCTGCCTTTTGCCATTTCTATTCTACCAAATCAAGCCCATGACTTTTGATGTTTACCTGTTTGACGGCTCTCAAATATACAACTCATACTGGAAATAAGAAATATAAATATTTGTATGTAAAAATAAAGTACTTTTCCCTGGCTTAAAAACTACAGACACTACTGTTTTTCTGTTTCTTTAGAATCATAGTTAACTGAGTTCTTAACTTAGTTAAAAACTTAATATTAAGTTCTGAAAACCTCCAGTCCTAGGTTGTGAGTGAAGAAATCCTTCTTGATCACTCTTGAAGAGTTTATCTAAAGTAGCAAGGTCTCTTATTCTAACTTCATAAGGCAAGATACTTATTGTTTAGTTTAAAGAACAGATTCTTAAATGTTAAAAATTTTCATAGTACTTTTTGAGTTCAGTAAATCTGTGGCATTTTATGTCAGCTGATGAGCTCCCCGTGCTCTCGGGATGAATTTAATTAAACCCCAGTGTGATTTAAATAACTAATCTTAATCTGGATTTAAGTTATTGTATAAGGACTTCTAAATTAGCAGACAGGTAAGAAACATCAAAAATCCTTTTGCAATTTGTTTTAAACATTGCTTTTTGTGTGTACAGGGATTACTCACAGAGGGACAGTGGTCTCAAAGGTATTAAGTTTTTTTAAGCTTTCTAGAAGATCCCTCTTTTTTTCTATGTGTTTGGTAGTCTGCTGCAAAAGCAGAGAATTAAGTGGAAAATCATACATAAAAGCAACAGATTCTAGTGATGTTGGGGAGATGAAAACTGTAGACCCCAGAAAAGTGGCAGATGCACCTTTTTGGGCACCAGAGAATCATCTTGAAATGTTTGCAGCATGCTTTTGGTCTCAGCTTTGAAATAAATCTCAAACTACCTTATCTGATATTGTCTATCACTTCTACTGGTTTTAGACTATTAACATAATTCACATTCTTTCTTTGCTAATATGTACCTAAATACTGTCTAAAACCAAAACATAGTTATATATATTGAGGATTTTAAATAGGTTACTATTTGAGACTCTGTTTTCTTCCCATCCATATCCTTCCTTCCAGTTTACCCTCACACAAGTTCTGTTGAGTTTCTTAGGCTTTGTTAAAACTCCACTCAAGAAAAAGAATCACTTTTGGTTTTACTTTCTCGTCTGACTTTCTGCAGTAGTAAATAGTTGTACTTTTTTGCCTTTTTTAAGGATTGGAAGAAAATAAAGGGCACTTTGTTACAAAGGCTGCCTTCTTGGTACTTCTGATCAAATTTAGAGGAAGCTTGCCAGTCCACTACAGTCTTCTATAAAATCTAAGTTTGAAAAGAGAAGAATTTTTTTGTGTGTAATAAATAAAATGGACTGCTAAAATGGTGCTTCTATATAATCAATTAGCGAAAAATGGGCACCATATGTTTATTTTCTTCCACCAGTGCAGCTCATCATTCAAATATTTATCAGCGATTATTTTAGTAACTTACCAGGTCTACATTTGAGAATAAGTGTAGCCTGGTCATGTCACTGAATATAGTCATCATGCTACAATGAACTAGTTAAAAATATTCAATAGATTAAAATTCCTCATTTGCTTTAGTGACCTCAAGCAATATGATTTTTTTTTCCTAGTTTAATCTACTTAGGAGCAGCCAAGCAGTTAAAAGCAGTAGCTCTGCAAATGAAGATTGAAGAAATAGAACCTATTTAACTAGGGAAAAGTCTAGTGAAACTATCTCCATGTATACTTTGCTTATTTCCATTACCTTTATACTTTTTTCTTCAATGCTACATACAAGTATTTCATATGGCGGTCAACTTGCACGTGTAGTCTGAACCATTTTAAAATACTAAGTGACAGTTGACTGAAAAATAGTGCCAGCATTTTTTGAGATGCATGTAGTTACTAAACCAGAAGCTTCCTTGGTTCACTTGAAATGCACAGTAATCCGTGTTTAACTTCTAGTGTTTAAAAATCTAATTAAAATGTGTTGTGGCTGTGTCAGATCCCTGCTGATGAAAAGAAAAAGATTACCTTTGTCATGGTATTTTTAGATTCATTGCTTGCCCATGTTAGTTGTCCCCAGAAATGTTCTTACAGCTGATTTTGGGTCAGCTCAAATGATACATCTGAGGGGAAAATACTGTATTTACTGTTTGCCACGTGAGTGGATTCTGTGAGTGGTTCTGCAGAAGAAGGATCTGGGGGACCTGGTGGACAGACGCTTGAACATAAGTCATCAGGGTGCTCTTCAGGTGGTTATGGTGAACCACATACTGGCTATGTGTATCTTGAAGACCATAGCTAGCAGATGTAGGGAAGGCTATTCTCAGCATTTATGAGGCCTTGTCTGCAGTACTGTGTCTGGTTTTAAGGCCCCCGGTACTAAAGAGATTCTGTAGCGAGGGACTGAGATGGCAATGGGGCCAGAGCCCTGATGTGTGTGGGAAGGAGGTTAAGGAGCTGTTCAGGCTAGAGAAAATTAACTCTGGCAGGGGATCTAGCTGCTGTCTTCAAGTATCTAAAGAGGATCTGTGGAAAAGATGGAGCCAAATTCTTTTCTGAGATGTACTGTGAGAGAACAGAAGGCAATGGCCCTAACTATCAGCAAAGGAAATTATGACTTGGTATAAGGAAAAAAAAATCTAATTGAGAGTGGTCAAACCTAGGAACCAGGTTGCCCAGAAAAACTCCAACTTCAGACGTATTAAAACCTCACCTAAGTAAGTCCCTGACCAGGACTTTGAAGTTAGATCTGATAGACCAGGAGGCTGAACCTAATGACACTGATGCATTGATTACTTTCCAAAAGCGGCCTGTTTGTACCCATTTGGTCTATCATTGGAAGACCAGTTGAAGGGCCGCACTGTTATCCACCATAGGCACTGACCTCAGAATTGGTTATGACATGTGCACAGAGCTGCACAACCCGGTAGAAGTCTGAGCTTCAGTCCTCTTCCAGGTGCAGTCCGATCAGGTACGCAGTAAGTATACACATTAGGGCTGAATCAAATTAATGTTTACACTGCAAAATGCAATGGTACTTGCCATATATACCTTGATCCTTTCCTTTGAAAAACTAATTGTTAAATGATTTACTCAGCCTTTTGCTGTCTTTTCTGTTCTAGAAAAGAACCAAAGAAGATACTTGGAAATCAGAAGAACTTAGGAAACATCTTAGGGTGATTTTATTTTATTTCTACTAGTTTTGATGTTGTTACTTTACAACAGTGTAATTAATTGATAGTCTAAACATAGAGGATTGACTGCTTGTTCTACTAAGCCACTGTGCCTTGTGGGGATCTATAATAGGCCTTTAAGGCTTTTTGGTGCACCAGACACTTTAGACCTGCATCACTGAATACCAGCAGTACAGATCTTTAATGTGTACTTCCCTGCCACAACTCTTCTGGAATCCCTCTAGTCCAAGTGTGTCCAGGGGCTGGCCCACTCAACTGTTTCTAGCTACACAAGTCATATGAGATTACGGATTTCTTAATTAGGTAAATGGAAAAAGTACCATCGATATGGTAATCACGCAGCACACAATGCGGTCTGATTTGCTAGTGACCTAAATCCAAGTTACAGCTCTCCTTTATATACACTTATTCACTCTCCTACGTTTATATTATGTATTGTATTTACTATCATAATCTGTCATGTTTATCATATGCTTTTGAACTGGTTAATTATTTGGCGGTCAAATAGGCATTCAGGCTGCAGTCAGTTACAGCATTGATATTCATATTGGTTTTGTGCTATATTTTTTTAAAAGCTGTTTTCCAATATGTATCATCTTTTCTACGTCTTGCACAGATCTTCACTAGCCCTTCAATAAACTAAAGCATCCTGCTTGTTAATCTATTACCTAGTTTTCTATCAATTACATTTCACAGCTCCCTATTATTTCAGTACCAGTGCTACAGTAAAAGTACTTTGTTTTTTTTAGACATTCAGTAACATTTCCACTACTTCCATGTGAGCTAAAGGAAACAAATTTGAGTTGAAATGCTTTAGTTCCAACATAAATGGTTGGTTTGACTTTTGTTTCTCTGAAACAGATGGATAAAGTTTAATTCACTTTACTCATTGACTAGAATCAAAGCAAGTTCTGTTTGTTCTGCATTGTGTAAAAAGCTGGAATCGTGGATGTAGTGAGATCAGTGGGAGTTGTGGTGCTTGCTTGAGGAATATGTAATCTCTTATGACTTTAGAAGAATACAAGAATAGTTGCATCCTCAAGGGGTCTGGGCCAAAAATTTTCTTTCCCAGTTTTTATATGCTGCTTTCTGCTCAAGTGAAAGCTAATCTATTCTAAAGGCAGCTGCAGGATGCCCAGTTATCTATCCTTATAGTTATATGGGTAACATATTTTACAAGATGGCAGTTTCTGTCTACATGAGCTAACAGCTCTAAGATGCTTAGTTAATTTTTCAGCTTAGCTCTAAACTGAATGCACAGTTCCACAGTAATTTTCTTAACCAGATTCTTTTCAAATACCTTGAAAATGCAGCTTATTATTTATTTCATTTATTCATTCATTAAATTTTTTTTTTACAATAAATACAGACATAACATTAGCAATTTTACAGAGTAAGCCTAGGAATAGATCAGCATTTTAATACAGCTTGGGAAATTAAATTCATAGTTAGCGATCCACTTTTTTTTTTTTTTTCACATGAATATTATAATGGATTTTTTTAATTATTTTTTTTTTTAATTTCAGGCATCACAACCAGATAGTCCAAATGCAGACCAAAAGCACAGAGAAAAGAAAGTTCAGAAAGAGAGGTCTGTTAATGACACAGACACTGATAAACATGAACGCAAAGACAGAGGGAAGAGCAAGGAAAGAATGAGAGAGAGAGAGAGATTTAAATCTGGTGAAAGAGACAGAGATAAAATGAGAGAGAGAGAAAGGGGAAAAGAGCACCGGAGAGAAGGAGACCAAGCGAGATACAAAGATAAGCTTCGAGAGTCAAGTTTGGAGAAAGAGAGATACAGTGTACCAAAACATAAAGACAGGGAAAGCGACAGAGAACGAGACAAAAAGCATAAAAGACATGAGATAAAACAAATAGGTACAGAAAATAATCTGAAATCTGTTGAAGGAAAAGATAAAGGACATCACAGAAGAAGAGAAAGCAGGCATCATTTGGGTAAGTTGCTTTAGGTTGCTGTTGTACTGTGAAATATTTTATATTTAGATAGAAATACTCTTGAAACCATACCCCATTTGTACTGACAGGATAAAGACAGGCAGGTGTGAGTACCTGCCGAAATGTATATCTTTACAGAATGTAGTGCTAACCTAGTTTTATTCTGGTGCTTTGAAAACTTTTGATGCTCATTTCCCTTTCTCTGAAGAGAGGATGAATGCCATTGTTTTTGTGAGTCAGTTGACTTGGAAAGAGTAAGTACCTTCCTGCCTAGACGTTCTCTACTGAACGATCCATTTGAATCCCCAAGTTGTGGGGTGCTTGCTGAAGTTAGTAGCGTGTGTCATTACTCTTACCATTACACAAGACAATTGAGAACAGAGGGATTCAGTAGGAAAGAAAACGGAGTTACCAGCTTTGGAGAGAGAATTTCAGAAGAATGCTAAGTTATTTTTAGAAAGCTCTTCTGTTTTAGAAAACCCATGTCACTGAGTCATTATTTTTTACAGAGTTTGAGTATAATAAAATTTGTTCTTTAATTTATACATGTATTTTTTTAGAGGAGGAGAAAACAAAAAGTGAAGAGCGAGAAAGAAGACATACAGAAAAGAAGGTAAAGGAAGGGAAAGGAATTAAGTTTTTCATAATGAGATAAGATAAAATTGTAGAATAATGAAGAAACTGGATCAGACTCCAGTTCCCAAGAAATCCAAGAGATGTATAGTTAGTAAGGTCCTCACAAGCGTACAAAACATACACCAACAAAACAAAATATATCTGAGCCATTCTATTTTAAGGACATACTTCATCCTTTTTTTTTGAAGTAAAAGTAAAATAAAATTTGTATAACAGTGCTTTATTTTTGTACAGCTACATCAAAATTTTCCATTTGCTATTTATGCCTTTATTACAAGGATATCGTAAAGTATACATCCTATTTTATATTAGACCACCTAGTAAACAAAGAATTAAATTGTAATGTGAAGAAAACATAATCTAAAGAATTTTCTGTAGCAAAGTATGGGATGTCCCAGAAGAAATATCAGAATCTCAAGTGATACGATAATTTGAAACTTGCCGTCATAAGAGATCTAAAAGAATTGGCTGGAAGAGTCATGTGGCAGAAAGAGATAAGGGGCTTACAAATCCATTGTTCTAATAGTCAAAAATAGATAGATTTGTGAAGATAAAACAGTCTTGGAGAACTTTCTAACTCTTTAATGTTATTTTTCTCTTTACAGGCTAATGATACCAAAAAGATCATTGACAAATTTTTAGCCTACAACGTTGAAGAAGGTGAACGTGTATACAAGTTACAGAATGATCAAGAGTTGGATAAAGAGGGAGAAAGAAGACGCAGAGGAAAAAAAGAATATTATGTTAGGCCAGGAAAAGAGAGGCTTTCAGAAGAGAGAAGTCATAAACATTATGAAAAGGAAGAAGAATATAAATTAAAAAGATCTAAAGAGGGATCTTCCCATGGAAACAGAGAAGGGCAACCATCAGAATCTAATGAGAGAGTAAAAAGTAGAGAAAATGAGAGAAAGCAGCATGATCTAAGGGTTAGTTTTGTTAAGACTTTAAAATGTTACATCATGGCTTACTTTAAGTGTTGATGTATCATCATTGATAAGGTGAATAATAAAAATACTTGGACTGTAAGTCAACATTTTCTGAAATTCAAGGCTTAAATGGTGGATTAAAATACTACAACTGCATTTAAATATCCTAACCTAAAGCAGATTCCTTCTATGAGATTTAAACTACAACCTTGTTTATGTGTTAGAAATGTCTTTTATTCATAAAATTCTTTATTGCACTGACTTTTGAAATTTTTACTAACACTCTGAGGTGGAGATGAGATTAGGCTAGAGGTCCATTAAAATGTATTGGCTGCCTTTATAGAAAGAAAAATTATTATAATAGAAGCTGTTTTCAGTGTTGCCTATGAAGAGAGCATGGATACCTGACTCACAAGGAGGCACTTGAGTATAGATCCCTTATATTTATGGTTTTTGCCTCTACTTCTGAAGCCATCTTTTAGTTAGCCATCTTTTATGTTTCTAATACAGAGCATGATGTTATATCCTAGAGACTTAATCAAAACTTTGATATGTTTTACTGGTTTTTATAATACAAATACTAATTCTACAAGAATTAATGAAGAAATATATATGAGTTTGTAACCTAAAATCAGGTAAGTTTTGTGGAACATAGAGCCATTCAGATGGTCTAAGGTAGTGTCTTCTGCTGCCTAAAGAGTGAAGATGTACGAGTTCTCAAAGAAACATTCAGAAATATATTTTCTAGTGAAAATACTAGGCATCTTCAGTGTAGGGGCCCACTACAAGTGATCCTGTAACTAGCCTTCTGCTGCAGAAATCAAAGTCTATCAGGAGCTTATTCAAGGTTTGACTTCCTTGGAAATTTACTCAAGTAGCTGTTACAGAATATATGTATTGATGCCCGTGCTTCTGTCTCAAGAGTTTTGTTTCTTTTTCTGATGTTCATGGATAGAGAAAAGCACCTTTATCTTAAATAGACTATTGAATACTTTCCCAAACTTAGAAAACCTTCATAATACAGAATTTAAAGACTCAAGTCCCTATACTGGGGAGTAAACGTGCCTGAGACTGTCCTCTGTCCCTGGGTCAAACTGGTGTGAATTCTTGCCGTCCATACTGTTGAAATCTCCTTTTTTGGAACAGGCTGGCCACAGCCTACTGAGGTCAGCTCTTAGTCTCTATCAGTTTTTCAGCCATGCCTGGGGGTTATTTGGGAAAGTGCTCTGGGCTCATAGTTTAGCCACTGGGCTCAGAGCATTTTTTAACCACTGTTACTAACATACTGATGTGAAGGTATGCTATAAAAAAGCCAGAATTTACTGTTAAAGTGTTATAAGGTTTTGTTAAGCAAAGGAGAAGGTTCAGGATCCTTTCTTGTTTCCTTTCTGAAATGTGTTGCAGAAGGGGATGTAGCCAAACTTCACTCCCTAGTGTTTAATGTTTTCAGGAGAAGCTCATATTATGCGTATAGCATATCTTTTCTGGATGTTTCTTTTCTTTGCTTACCATATCTGTAAGGAGGAGGTTATTCTGATGTTAGTTCATACACAGAACTTCTTACAAGCAATGGCTGATAAAAAAGAAGTATGTGCCTTTGAAATAATTCATTAGAAATCTTTCTTGCAGTTTAATACCACTACTACTAGTACAGGTTCATATACATATTTTCTCTCAGCATTTCTGACACATGAATATTGTGACTTCTCTCACAGAACAGAGAATACAAAAAAGAGGAGAGGATTCAAGAAGAAATGAGCCATCAGCATGTAAGGTAAATTCGGAGATTTAAAATAAGTATCTACTGCATGGTATCTGCTAAGATTCAGTTGCCACCAAAACAATAAGCATGAATTCTTGATCTCAGATATCTAGGGTGAATATATTTTTTTTCATAGGCCCTTTGTACAATACTATAGCAATTAAAAAACCAAACCTCTGTCTTTTGCATCTAAGAGGATTCATATAAAAATGTATGTATTTGTATTCCTTTTTTTTTTCTGCCCCAGGATGGCAAGAGATATGTTGCAGTCCTTGCAAACTGCATATATAATAATCTGGGCAATTAGTTTGGGAGACAGAAATGTTGTATTGTAGCATGTGGAAATTCACTGTGCTGTCATGTGGACACATGAAAGGTTCATGATGAACTACATAGGAGTCTCTTATATTGTTTATTTTAATTTTAATATCTCTACTTAATTCCTACTCTGGGATGGTACCTTAAACATTATATATAGAGAGCAAGTTTACTGTTGTAGGTGAAAGGGAAAGGCCCAGGTCAGTAGGATCAGTAGGATCAGTAAAATTTCAGGATGATATTTCTGAGTTTTACTACTAGCAAATATAAAATCTTACTGAAGTCCTCTAAATATTCTAGTGCTCTTTGCATTTTTTAATGCTTCAGCCATGTGAAATTTGTATACAACTTCGTGAAGTATAATTCTCTGGGTGTGTTGTCAGTCACAATTCTCATTCTTAAACCCTAGTTTAGCTTCCTAGCTAATAGAAGACTGGCATGCTGGCTTTGGGGGACACTGACAGAGATAGTGAAGTCATTACCACTCTTGGCTAAGTATTACTACTGTTTATTAAGCACGGGGCAGATCACTTTAGTTGTAGTGAATTTGTCATTGTGGAAGTATATTCCTGTACAAAAGAAAAAAATGGAATCTTTCAGAATACATATGTTGGGATGCTTCCTAGCAGCAGCACTCAACTGTGTCAAGCAGTGCCAAATATACAGGTTATATTTTGAAGCTGTTGCTGGTGGGGTGTTGTTGGGGGGAGTCACTGCTTGTGCATAGCTGGGAAAAAGGTGTTAGCCATTTCTGAATGGCAAGGAAGTCAGTATGGTTTATTGGGATATCCCAAAACCATGGTTCAGCCTCAAGCACTGTCAATGTGGAATCATTCTGATTTGTTAAGAGAGGATCCAGGCAAATTTTAATTTTTGATGTTGCCTTTTCTTATGCTGGTCATTCCAACAGCAGTATATATGAACACCCTTTTACTTACAAAGACAGAACATTCTCTTCACCAAGTCCGATAGTCTACTTATAAAATAAATAGTTTGCTTAGGAGCAGAGCTGGTTGTTGATTTTTTTCCTGCTCTCTGACCCTGATTGTTTTGTCCTCATAAATAAAATGCCTGAATGAAAGACCATGTTTGAATGTCAGTCTATGATTTATAGCTTTAGAACACATTACACCATCGTGATCTTGATCTCCAGTTTCCTGCAGATATTAATACAACTAATAGATGTGTAAGTTTAATGTTTTTTTTTTTCTAATTTTTCTTCTGTTTCGATGCAATTATAGGCATTAAATTTGGACAAGGTTTTTGTAGTTCTTAGCTGATTAATCACATGGCTCTGTCATAATTTTGTATCATAAATAGAGATCTATAAAAGTATTTGTAGAAATATTTCAGTTTATTGGAAAATTTCAGCTATTTTTTCCTTTTCAGGAAAAAAAGACCTATTTTTTTCTAAAACAAACAAACAAAAACAACCAGAAAACAAAATCAAAACAAAACTAGTGCTTTCTTCTGAGTTAACCAATACAATTGATGTTTTCTTTTCAATAGGACTGTAAAAGATAAAGGAAAGCTCATTGAAAAAGAGAAAAGGGACACAAGACAAGAGGTAAAAATGTTTGGGTTTGGAACTTAGAATGTGTTTTTCTTGGGATTAGTAACAATTACAATATGTATTTCAATATCATGTCATTCTAAGATAAGATTTATGTGTCTTGGTCTTCAGGTATCCTAACCTCTCTGTCTGGATACAGCATTAGAAAATTTATTTATTCTGTGTAAATTTGCTAAGCATTGAAGGTAACCATCTATCAGCTGTATTTTAGTATCTTCTGTGCTTGAAAAAATGATTCACAGGAAGTGGGAAGTGTTTAGATGTGTAATACAAATAATTTACAATTCATCTACACATACCTAAAGTATATTATTTCTTTCTATAAACAGCTGATGTAGGTGAATAATATGTGATGTAAGCAAGTGAAATGCAGCTAGGAATGTAATTCATATATGTCTCTTAAAACAGTTGACATAAGAAAGAGGAAATTATTTTTATATCTTTAAATGGACAGACGCAGACAGAACCAAGATTTCAGCAAGCCTGAAGAGCAAGCTGTGTAGACTTGGGTTTATTTGGACCAGTCTGTGCAGATACAGCCTAACTTTACCATAAAAAGTTTTAAAATATTTTGTCATATTTTCAACTGTTTGTAACCATCCCCCAGAATCCAAATTCTGTTTTGGAATGTTGTAGCATTATTGTCCTGATCTGGGAAAAAGTAGCAATACCTAATGAAGACATCCTTTTCCACACTCTGACGTTATGGGCAGTCATATATCTTTCATATATCTTTCAGTAACGTATCTTTCAAAACCATACTAACTTGTATTAAAACCTGGCTGTTTTCATGCCAGAAATACTTACCTTTCAAGGACGTTCTAAGACCTCTGTTATTCTTTCCTTCTCAGGAAAGAGGTAATAGGTGTGCTGTTATGCTGGATACTTTTCATAAAACCTCGCATTTCTTTCCATTTTGGAATCTGTTGAAATCCCTCACATGTGGATAATTTAGTCTGTGAGTTTGAAGAGGCTATTGAAGGAAGAGGCTGACTAAAGATTGGATACATCGCTGTGTGTTGTTTTAAGCTTTTTGTTTGTTTGGGGTACATGTTGTGGTAATTAAATGGCATTATTTTAATCACGTTCAATAAGCTAGAGAAAGGCAATTTCTTTGAAGTTATTTCAGGGATGCCATAAATATTATTCCATGTCAATACAGTAGGGGATTCAATGTTAACAAAATTAAGGTATAAAAATACCTTATTTTCTGGTTGTATCCATGTCTCTCTTTTCCTGGTTCCAACATCTGCACTATTTTATTAACAGGTTGAGTCCCCCAGTATAACTTCAATATAGGAATAATTTTGTCTAATCCTCAAAAAAGTAGAACAGACTTTATTTTGTTGTTACTCCATCATAACAGCTACTGTATCCTATTGAAATTATAGGCCACACTGCAGTTTTTATGTCTTTATGGGTAAAAATACTGATGAGAAAACAGTTGGTCTTCCCAAGATAAGATTTTCTTTTTTTCTTCCTGTATTATTAAGTCAGTAATTATCATTTGTTAATACACTTTTATTTATATTTCTAAACTGAATTTTTGTATGTTTGCTTGAAAATGTAGAAATATGTGAAGAACAGCTATTCGCCTGTCTTTATGCTAAGATTTGGCAGATAAAAACAAATTTTTTGTAAGATTATTTAACAGTTTCATCAATTTTTCTCATTTAGGAAACGCGAGATACACACATCTATAATTCAGACACGGGATTTGATAACTTTTCAGCAAATTATGAAGATGATTTTGAAGTAAGTAAAAGCATACAACTGTCTTTCTGAAGTAATTCTTACGTATCAAAATAGTGATTACCTTTATTCACAGAAATAAAATTATAGGATGTTACATGGTTTATACTTATTCTTTTTTGGTGACAGTGACCTTACTTTGGCTAATGGTAGGTAATGAGTACATAAATGTTGGGCAGAAACTGTCCGCTATGTATTTATTTAGTTTTCATCAGGGGATGGGAACCAACTTTTGCTTTTGAGTTGCAGTCTTCACAAGATGCTTTTTCTGTCTTCCTGGATTTCAATTATTTAAATTATTTTCTGTGAGAAATGCTGAATTTTTTGAATAATGGGAGCAAACAATTGACTTCAGGACAAAAAAAAAAAGCTTCATTCTTTTTCATTACAAAAAAAATCAGAGAAAAAAGTATTGACACACAGCTGTCCCTTCACTAATTTGTTTAATTGAACTCTTTCTTTCAGCTGTCTTTTGTTTACTGTAAAGTTAAGCTAGAAGAGTGTGTCGAATGTGCTTTCATTGCTAGCGGAACACCTTTATTCAACAAAGCTAGAACTAATCTCCACTTACTTAAGGAGTGATGTCCACTGTTGAGCTTTCCCTACAGTAGCCCTTTGCCATTCAGTGGAGAAATGAATGTGTTTAAGGCTTGTTCGTATCATTTGTGTTAGCTGATTATTTTAGCATGAGATGAATTGTCTGAGGAGAATTATTAAAGTATGAGTCTTATGGATGGACTCGAGAACAGATAATGTATTAGTGTAGGAAACTTGAGCCTGCCATTGAAGGGCACAACTTTATACATCTATGAAGCATTTATGCTGCTGAACACCATCATTTTATGTCTTTAAAGAACACATAATTCACCTAGACATATAGTCCCTACTTTTGACTATATATTAAAAAACCCCCGAAATCTATTGTGGGCACAGAACAACACCACTGAGGGACTGTCTTCTTGTGATTAAAATTACTGCACAATCAAGACATGCCATTTTCTTTCTATCAAATAGTTATTTTAAAATGCCTTCCAGTCAAATGATATATAACCATCTGTATGGGAATTCTGTTTTTACTTTGACAGCAGTTTATAATTTCTTTCAAAGATCTTGAAAGATACATCTGTAATCCATGTTTATTAGTTATTGAAAGTCCTGTTACTTTTAAAGGATTATGAAGATGATTTTGATGATGATGAAGACAAAAGTGGTGAAGAAAGAGATGCAGAAGAAAACCTGAGAGAGATTCCATTTTCCAGAACATCAGAAATTGAAGAAATTCAAAGAGCTATTAGTGCAGAAAATGATAGAATTTGTACTTCACTGCCAAAGAAAATTGAAAATGAAAAAAAGGAACCAATCATGGGTGTGTGACTAGATATGTCTGTTTTTTATTAAATGTATGAGTAGCACATACAACTTATGAGTAAACAGGCCACTTTTTCTAGAAAAAGTCTGCCTAAAGGCAGAAATCTGGTCCTCTGCATGAGTCACTTAGGTTTGTGGGTAAGGACTGTAACGTTCACATTGCTTAAGAATGATTCAGAGGCATTACTAATCATTTAAAATGTGAAGTATAAAAATGTGCAGACTGACATTTAATATGTCTTATTTTGGGTAAGAGGAGGATATGAGAGTCTGGATTTTGAAAACTGGAGGAGTGCTAGAACAGTTCGGGGCTTCCGGTGACATTAATTCGCTTTTTTCTTTTTAAGCAAAGTTGAAGCTGCTGCTCTAGATGGAAAGGCGAGAGAAATACAGATACTACTTAAATATATAGTTCTATATTACTTTTTAAATGCAGGTTTTTTCTGCAGTGTGACTATGGAATTGTTGTCTTATACTCAGTTTTCTGATACCTGTGGGTGCCAGATCTACTTAGTTCACCAGCTACAGCTGTGGTTCCCCTTTGCACTCTCCACTCGTGAACAGAAGTATTGAATCATTGTGTAAAAGAATCTTAAATAGCTTTTTACTCTAGTTCATACAAAGTTAGTACGGTCATGGAAGAATAGCATGGAGTTTCTGTAAGTCTTTAAAGTATCAATAGATTTTTGGTTAAGTAGCCACTGCAAGTCAGAATCAGTATACTGTAATATGAATTTCTTCTTGCAGAAGTTTTATGCAATTATTATTATTTTTCTAATAAATAATATGGAATCAAGAAAAGAATTGCATTAATGCTATAGATGTAATGAACAGGATGGAATTCTAATACAGAATCAGATTTTTAAATTCTGAATTGTAGCACTTAGTGCTTTATTGAGGATTACAAACACAGTTTTTTGATGAAGTTTTGATTTCATTTGGTTAAAATGGTTGTTACCATTCTGGTAATAATTTTTAGAAGTTTAAAGCGTTTTACATGTATTATCTAAAAAGGCAGTCTTCCTCTGAGGAAGCGGAGCACCATTGGTCCTGACTGAAAGTTGGATATTGAGGTCAATTAGCTACCACCTAGCCAGGAAAGGGAGTAAAATCAACATGACATCGGATACTGTAGTTGCTCCATTAGCTGTGGCTTTTTAAGCAACAGTTTTCAGTGTTCTGCTTATTCATCCAAGGGCATCAGTTAAGTTTGTGTTGATGAGGTTCACAAGCTGTTGTGATGTAATCTTATTTAGAGGTGTAGCATGTGCATGGTGTAGTCTGCATGAAGTTGGTATGATTTTTAGAATTGGTCGTAGAGCATTTTACTGTACACAGGGGAGCAAGGGACTTGTGAATGGCAGGAGAAAGAAAGAGGCACTTTCTGCATCATAGTAGTCTAAAATAAAAATTACAATGGTCAGTCATTTTGAATTGATTGATAAGGGACCATATTAAGGGAAAAATGCTGTCTGACTACTGAAGCTAAGAAGCCTATTGTACTAATAACTGTGCTAGAGCACGCTGTGTAGTGTGCAAACTAGTAACTTTTAGTAGCTGTGTCGTAATAAATCTGTTGCTTTAGAGACTTACTGCTTTACATTTTAATGCACTGTAAAGTGTGAATTATAACACTAACAATGTTTTACAATGTCACAGAAAGGCAATACCCTTCTGTCAGAAATGCTTTTTGTGGAATATTCATGGATTTTCAAATGGCAAACCAACGACAAAGTAGCCGAAGTATGGCTAGTAAGCAGAAGTAAGTATATTTTAAATAATCCACACAAAATGGCAACTCACTATGTGAGATGTAATTTTCTTCGTTATATTTCAAATATGTGAAGTTTCTAAACTTGAGGATTTTAGAGTCAAATATTAATTAGTTCTTAAGTAAATATAATTTACAGGCTTTGCTACATGTCATTTTATAACAGAAATTTATATCTCAGTTTACATGTATCATTTTATTACAGAATGAGTTGCCAGGTTTGTAATTTCTTTGTATGATTCTCCAGTCACTTAATTAGATATTGACTTAGAGTACTAAAGAGCAAGCCCTTTAGCTGCTTTCAGGGCTCTGCAGAATGGTAATTTCTTGAAATAATCAAGACTCTATATGGTACATACTGTTGCCAAAATAGCATGTTCCCTTTCGGGGATAACACCAGTTGGTGTAAAAACATGTTATTACTGATCTAAAATTGATCTAGATTTGAGACATTGAAGACAGCTCTGTACTAAAGAAACAAATTGATGCCTGTTTCCTGTGGAACTTGCCAGGAGCTCCATATTTATCTGAAGCACTGTATATAACTCCAAGTTTCTGTTACATCAATTGGATGCATAAAGCAGGAATATTAAATTTTATTGGTAATACTAGATTCCACTGCTTCGTGGCTGCACATCAGTGGCTAATCTTCACATGAGGGAGATTTTATTGTCTAGGCTGTCTAATTCACCTTGTTTAAATTTATACGCCCAAATCTTACATGAGTTCATTGTCTAGATCTCCTATCTAGACAGTGGAGAGAGATTAGGAAATTCAGGAAGGCAGCTCTCTGAAGAACTGGCTTCTGAAATGTTTGTCAGCCTCTACTGATTATATACTAAGACTGATTATGACTATGTATATAACTTTGTGTCCATACTAACAACATACATAGCCTGGTGAAGATGAGTAGCGTTGTCAAGGAAGGAGAAAGGTTTTGTGGAATTTAATGCTCTGATAATACGCTGCTGCCAGTAAATAGACTGAAAGTGTCCCATAAATGAGCTGTGGCACCTTGGAGTTGGAAGTATTAGTAATGAGGCTCATTAGTTTATTTTAATGATTTGTCTGCACGTATCGTTAAGATTTGTAACTAGGAAGCAACTTTTCATGCATTTGAATTAGATGTCTTCAATTTGTGCCTCAGTGTTTGTGAAGAGGTGGTGTATTAGGAAGTAGAAGTAAAAATAAAAATGTAGGTAAGAAAATGCAATCGATGTCATTAAGTAGCAAAAAGGAGATCTGAAAATTTTCCCTATGCATGAAGAAAAATCCAGCCTAATATATTTGAGGAGCAATTCCAGCTCATGTTCCTCTAGTCTATTTCCTTTTCAGATTTTTTAGTTGCCAAGAAATCGGTATGATAGCAAGAGCATGGAATTAACTTGTAAACTGACATGTGGCGGTTAACTTGTAAAATAAAATAATATCTTAACAGTTTTATGTCATGTGTAAATTGTGAGAAAGATTAACGGGGTTTTCATTATCCGTACATCCATACAAGTGGAGCGGTAGGAATCTCTTTGTAGTTGATGATAATAAGTAACATCACATAAATGTTTTTAGCATCTTGTTAAATAAGATACAGTATATCAAGATAGACTTGTTTTCCAATTAAGAATTGAAATAAAGTTTTATTTGGGAGCAAAGATGGAAAAAGTAAGACTTGAGGTAGGCAGAAAGTAAAAGGATTGAGGGAAGCTGGATGAGGCACTTAGGTTATTTTTCTGTTGTTCCAGAAAGGGAATTTAAGGATTTGCCATTTAATAGGACAAAGAGATTCAGGTATCTCAAATACTATACAATGTGCTAATCTTATTCTAAACAAAAAATACAAGTGGAAAACCACATAGTCTACCTCAGTCCTGAGTACTCATTTTCATACAATTTACATCAAGTGCAATAGTTCAGTAACTAATGTTCTTTGGAGGCCTACTTTTTGGGGAAGAGGTCAGTATTCATGCCCACAAGTCAGGAATCAGCAACAAATTAACTTCATATATATTTGAAATAGATTTTAGGACTGTTGCTATTTTTATCTGTTTCTCTGATGACATAAAGAGGTACAAATTCAGGCAGTCTGTTACCAATGGAGGTCATTCAAAATATATTTCAGTAAGGCTAACAAACCAGGGTATTATAGATGATCTTTATAAAGCAGGTGCACATATAGGTGATGGAAGGTAATAAAATGGGTTTAGGAGAATTAGCCACCATCCTAACTATAGGAAGAAAATCACATTCATCTGTTACCTCACAGAACAGCTTTTGACTACTTAAGCAAGATGGTGGTGCTAGGCTTTGAAAGTTTGGGATTGTTTTATGATAAACCGCATAAGTTTGCCACTTGCAACCAGTATTGCATTTTCAAATCTAATAATTATCTCAGTGTAATGTTGAATGAGAATTCCTAACAGTATTATATGTACTTGTATTGATATATTTTTATCTATTAATTACTTTTGGTACAGCTTCAATTTGCATAGATCAGTGGTTTGTTAGATCTCTGATACTGTACAAAATCAGGTTGTTTTTATTTTGGAATACCAAACACTTGGTCTTAACCATTTTTTTGTTTCTTTTCTGTAATTCATTCTAAAGAAAACGGAGTTCAGAACTTCTCCCACTAATTGATCTGGACTTCTCAGTTAGTTTTTCTTTACTGGATTTGCCTCCTGTAAATGAGTACGACATGTATATCAGGAATTTTGGTAAAATGAACACTAAGCAGGTGGGTAGCAAATATGTAGTAATGTGTAAATTCTGAAAGTGCTGACTGCCGTTGTGGAAAATAATTTTCCTTACAAAAGAAAGTTTCTAAAGCTAATAGAACGGTAAAGTAATACATTACTATTTTTCACCTCTAAGCTTTAAGTACTATAAAGCGATATAAAAGCTTTTTGGCCAGACAGGCCATTTCCTTTCTGAGTTAGAAGAGGACACTTTTGTGTTCCTTCCCCATATTCTAACACGCTTCCTGTATGTTTGTGGCATGCTGTCCCAGGTATGCTGGGCTTAGTGTTCACACATAATGTAGGATATCCTGTATTTTTGCAGTAGGTCCACCACTGTTGTGTGAAATGTGGTGAAATATGCATGCGCAAAATAGTGACACTGTCTGCAGTATGCTTAGGTCTGAATTTACAAACAGAAGAGGTTGAACACATCAGTTTTAAAATGACTGTTTAAGTTCTATTCAGCTATGTGCTGTCATTCTTAGCTGTGTCACCTCTATATTGATCACTTTATCTTTCTACTTTAGGCATATGTTCAGTGTAATGAGGACAATCTTGAGAGAGACATTCAGACTGAGAAAATTGAGACATTGGAGAAATGGACACAGCATCCAGGAGAAAGCGCGCTTGTATCTGGAGGTGAAGAACATTTTAATCTTATTCATTTATGAATGTATGCATGTAAACTTTCTCTTTTGAACCCATTAATTGTCAGAATTTGTAATGTGGCAGGCTGCATCTGGTATTGCTATAGGCACTCTAAATCCCCTTTTGGAGGGGGTGGAGAATAAATGGCAGAAATAGTTTCTTCTTCTGGATTACTCTTTCTGTTGGCAGCAGATACGATTCCCCAGCAGATTTTGTTCTTCAGTACTGTTCTTTCTGCTGAAGAGAAAGAATGCCACTCTCCTGCATAAAAATTACATTGTTCTTTTGTTTTTTTTTAATTGATTGCCTTTTGAAGCTTCAAGTTTGGTTTTGTGTTTTGTTTTTTCTTAGGTCCCATAAACAGCCAGGACATGTCAGTGAATGGAACTCTGACGCCTAAAACTGATTCACAAAGATTAGCAAATTTCCTCCGGTCTGCTTGCCAGGTACACTTATGTATTTAATGACCCTATGAGTTATGTGCACTGGTATACAGTGTGATAGATCACTTACAGTACTTGTCCTGACTAAGCTAAATAAATTACTTAAATAATACATATTATCAGTGAGATTCATCTCTCTGCAAAGGAATGGAACCAGAGCTGTGCAATTTTACGTCTGTAAAGTCATATTTGCAAAAATATAAGATTAACAAGAGAGCTGATAAAGGTTTATTAAATTAATCTGCATACTTTAGAAAGCTACAAATAACAAAGCTGAACGATAAGATGACCCTTTTATTTCTATAAATGTAATTATGTTTGAAAGGTGATTGCTGTTTTGCTAGAGGAAGATCAAGTTGCAACACAACCCAGGTGGAAACTAAGACCTCGACAAACCAGTCTGTCTATTAGTGATAGCTGTTTCCAGTTAAATACTAACCAGCCATTCCTCTGTGGTAAGGGAACTTTACATCTTCTAGTACACTGTGTGAACTCTTCTTCCTTGCGGAAAATACCATGCTCTTTGTTGTGACTGAAGTGCAAACAGCACATACCAGGATGATGTAAAGCCTACTTTTCTTTTAATTGTGCTAATCATGCTCTAACTCTTTGCAGATTGGTTCCACATAGGGAACATCGGAGCATCCTAGGTGCTGTGAAACCAGAAATGTAGGCAGTGATTAGCATGATATAGGGGTATATCATATATGGATGTAGTTTCTGTTGAAAGGCCATCCCAAGCGGTGTCATTTCATTTAGGTTCTTTATGCTGACAGTAGAGTCAAAGTTGCAAATAAAGCAAAGTTATTAAACAGGGAGAATATAGCCTGATATATTCAAACTGCAGTTATCTTCCACATATAAACAGTAGATGTTCAGATGTAAAGAAAAATGAAAGATAAAACATCTGTAATTATGTTAGGAAGACCTATTATAACATGAAACCGTATGTATTCTAACATGAACATGTGAGATGAAGCAGAAAAAGCCTGGCCTGTGCTGTTTCCTGTTTGAGACTTAGCTTAATTTTCAGTCTGTATGCTGACGTCAGATCAGATTGGCTTGCTTATGCCCAGAATAATTATTCTATTAACTTCCTGGCTCTCTTCCTTTTTGCTTTCTACTTGCTTCTAATTTTTTTCATTCATTCTCTTGTCCTTTTTTTCTTGTATAGCATCAAAAGCCACCCACTGTTAATGGAAGTGTCTTCATAATTACATCTTAGCTTCTTTGGTTGTTGCTATAGCAGCTAAATATGCTTTTTCATCTGCAGTGAGTTTACTTTTTATTTATTTCTTTTCTTTCTTAATTTTTTTAATGGTTTAGGCCGAAAAATATCCTGCCTATATGTCTCTCAAGTACAGAGGCAGTTGCTACTTTCTGTTCATGGATTACCTGAAAAAGCAGGTGGTGTTTTACTGAACAGAAAGAGCATCATATGCGTTTGGAACATCTGGCAGCCCTCCAGTCCTCAGAAAGTTTTAACATGTGACTCAGAGGTATGTTTTAATAACATTTTATAGTTGCACATTGAATAACTGGCTTTATGTATTTTATTCTCTTGTCCTGCTGCAAGGTATGCTATCTTTTGAGATACACGTTTGAGCCTACTGAGCAAAACACTATTCTCATTCTGTTTTGTGCTCTAGTACTAGAATGTTGTGATGGTCATAGCGGTTTGGGGTTTTGGTTGGTTTTGGTTTTTTGTTGTTTTTTTTTAATTTTGACCCCATTTCATGGTTGAAGAGTGAGTGGAAGTAAACCAGCTGGTTCAGATGTTGTCAAGAACTTCTCTCTACCCATCACAATCACACACTTGAATCACCCCCTTCAGCTTTGTGGCAGTAGATGCAGATTACACAATTGTCTTGAAAAGGGAAAGCCTACTGAAACTCTGGTATCCTACTTCCATTTATAGAACCATAGAATCATAGAATCGTTAAGGTTGGAAAAGACCCTTAAGATCATTGAGTCCAACCGCTAACCTATCACTGCCCAATCCACCACTAAACCATATCCTCAAGCACCACATCTACCCTTCTTTTAAATACCTCCAGGGATGGAGACGCAACCACCTCCCTGGGCAGCCTCTTCCAATGCCTGACAACCCTTTCAGTGAAGAAGTTCTTCCTCATATCCAACCTAAACTTCCCCTGGCGCAGCTTGAGGCCATTTCGTCTCGTCCTATCGCTTGTTACTAGGGAGAAGAGACCGACCCCTGCCTCACTACACCCTCCTTTCAGGGAGTTGTAGAGAGCGATAAGGTCTCCCCTCAGCCTCCTCTTCTCCACACTAAAGAACCCCAGCTCCCTCAGCCACTCCTCATAAGACTTGTTGTCTTGACCCTTCACCAACTTTGTTGCCCTTCTCTGGACACGCTCCAGCACCTCAATGTCCTTCTTGTCCTGAGGGGCCCAAACATGAACACAGTATTCAAGGTGCGGCCTCACCAGTGCCGAGTACAGGGGCACGATCACTTCCCTAAATAACAATTTTAAATAAATTGTCCTTCTGTCACAAACACCTGTAATCTGTCTTTTCTGGATTTGTGTGCCTAGGAAGAACAAACATATTTCAGGCTTATCAAATCAGTGGCCTTTATCAAGATATCAACTATGCATATTTTTACTGCTTAACAGGTGGTATGTTGCTGCTTTAGTCCCAATAAAACAACATTAGTTTTTGCTGGAACAATAGATGGTTCGTTATTGTTGTGGGATCTTCGAGAAGACTCAAGAATGCACCCTCATATGACGATCGGTGAAACTGACTGGACATTTAGAGTTCCAACATTTTCTACTGGTTAGTATCCATGCATTCTGATTAGTCATACTGTGGGCAGTGAAACAATTCCTCTACTAATTTGCCTAAGGATGGTCTTTCTCAGTAGCCTAGTTTAGCCAGTTCAGAGATTATATTTAGTCTAGTAAAAATTGCCAGGCAGTAATAGCTGTTAAGAAATGTAAGCCAGCTCAGTAAGTATCAAGCAGTGAGAACAGAAGAAAAGAAGAGAAAGAGAGAAAAGAGGTGGACTACTCAACTACTCCCTTAATATAACCTACATTAAACACACAAAATGTATTTTAAAAAAATCAAAGTAGTTTAAGACTATAAAACAGTTTTTTGAACATCATTTGAAGGTCACAATCTGTACAAATTGTCCCCTAAGTCTGATGTTTCCGTAAGGTTGCATGCAAGATACATATCCAAGTGTATACATGCATAACCTCTGTTAGAATCAGTGCAGTGCTACTCTGTGGGATCTAGAGAGCTATTCATCTCATCCTAATGTAAATATATGATATGGTTAGCTGGACTGATTGTTTTGATTAGTTTTAGTTCACTTACAGATATTTTACAGCTGTATTTTGTGTAGATACCATTTTAAGTGTCTTAATTTTTGGTCTGAATCTCACCCTCATGCATTTCTAAAATTCCACCTATGTAACTTTATCACTTCTGGATTCTATCTAGATACACTAAGAGCTGAGTAAGGATTGTGGTTTTTCGTTGCCAATTTACCAGTTACTGTAGCAGTATACGATCTAGGAATTTCTCATATTTTCATTACATATACAACTGTCTTTTTGTGGTACTGTTGGTTCAGCATATATGAATAATTTTGGGGATCATTTAGTTGGAAACAAGTAGTGTATGAAGGTCAAGTGTCAGAGGTGGTCTATATAATGGAGTAAGTTGAATTCTAACTTCCGTAGTCAGTAGTCGGTCATTTTAGTCTTTTGTTGATGGGATTCTGAAGCTGTGACTAAACTTTGGGGCCCAAAAGCTCTCTGGTTCGATATCTCTAGAAATGCATCAATTGCATGTGGGAGCAAAACCTGGACATATGTTTTTCTGTCATTCAGCTTATCACACGGGCAAAATCTCTAGCACTGGGGCCAGGTGGGAGCCATGGCATGCTCTTGCCAGGTTCTTAATGGCAGGAAAGCACAGCTACAAATAATAATGTGGAATTAATCTGTTGCATTGTTTGGATATGGCCTAAATTAGTGTTGCATATGTATTGAGAAGCCAGAAGGAAGTCTACTTTTCAAATGTGCTTGTGGGTGACCTTTTATCCTTTGACATTTTCTTGTCATTGCATTTCTCTTTTTTTCTACACTTCTGATCCCTTAGTGTATGATCAAAATAACATAGGCTTTTGTAAATTTTTGTAAATCGATGGACGACAAATTCAAATGTTACAGAAGTTTATTTAGGGCCTATAACTGACATGCTAGAAGATTCAATCCAAAGTACATTTGAATCAGCATATGAGATCCTTACAGTTTTATGGATCTGATGGAGATGAATGGATCTTTATGCCTATTACTGATATTTGTCATTGCAAATTTAAAGAGAGGAGCAAGTCATTAACCTCATTGAAGTTTTCAATGTATGTAATTGTACGTTGAGAGATTGGGAATGAGGTATACATACCAGCAGTCTGACCCTTGATTCATCTCAATCTTAATTATAAATTGGTGCCATTTTTGGGGTACTGTATTGTACCCCAGGGTGAAAAATAACACATAGCAATATTTTAAAAATAATTTTATTATTGCAAAATAAGCCTTTATGTATTTTTTCCTTTTTTTGTGTGCAGGTGCTACCATTTAACTTGCACTGAGGTATTATTATTTTTCAAAAAAAGTCACCGCAAACATGCACAAAAAGTCCTTTTTGGTTCACAGGTGTATCTAATTTCAGTAGCCATGTGAAAATAAGAATTAATTGGCTGTTGATAGACTTATTTTTTTGTAGTAGATCTAAAATCTCCATCTTGTGTTGCACAATGGGCTAGTACTCAAATGTATGTGTACACTTTCATGTAGATGCTTATGTAAGCAAGCATTTTTAATGCTGTATACTTAAGAAGCTTTATGCCTTTAGTCTGAAATGAGATTATGTTCAGTGCACAGACCAAGTCCAGTAATCAAGAGTATCTGACAAAGACTGCATATTGAAATTGCTCTAAAAATACATTTATTTAAAAATATTATTAAAGGGTAAGTACATATTTTCTTGTGGTGAATTGGTTTTTTCAGTGTAGTTACTTTTTCTTTAAATAATACTCTGTAAGGGTAATTTTTCTTCAATTTTGCCTTTTCTATAGTAAGCAGTGATTTATTTCTACCTCTGTTGTTTATGGAGCTTGAAATTAACATAATTCTTTTCACGGTAATCCTGAAATGGCAGATTTCAATGAAATGCCTGGTACAGTGGCATAAATGGTGCAGCAGTCATTTGGAAAACAAGAAGTAAATACAAATGGTGAAACATTGATTTATCTAGTAGTATTTTGTTAATTTAGGAAACAGTTTGCAGTATTGGATTTGAGACATTTACATTTTGCCGTTCTTTTTTGTAATCATCATTCTGTTTGTTGTTGTGGTGAAAATAACAGTGTTCACCTTTCGTTGTCCTTAATTACAGATGGCATTCTAAACTCAGTAAACCACACCTCTCCTATTCTAGCAGTGGAACCTGTCTCAACCTCTCTCTACACTGATCAAAATTATGGACTCTCAGGCCTCTCTCATCAGGAGGGTATGTAAGCTGCTCTTTAAAGCATCAAGACATCTGAGTCTTTCTTTAGGTATCTAGTGAAACAAATATATCATAGCCAAAATCCAGTTTATATTACCAACTGCGTACAGCATTCATGTTTATTTTCTGCTCTCGTTTTTATGTAATGTTCATTCAGTGCAGTTTCACATCAAATGTGGGTGCATGCTCATTATAACGTCTATTTTCAAGACAATATTTTGTTCTTCCATCACAGAATCACAGGTTGGAAGGGACCTCAGGGATCAACTAGTCCAACCTTCCAATGATAAAACAAGTTATCACTCAAAAACTGCCTTTAGAGAAGCCTTTGTGCTTCTGTAATGTCCTATCTAAACCACCTATCTAAAAAAGTGGAGCAACTTGCTTATATCTGAAAGGATTAAAATATGTGTCTGTACTTTGTTCTTCTTGTACATTTTGCCTAATTTTTATATGACCCACCTTCGCAAAGAACCTTTAATCTTCAAGCCCCCAAATTCTCAAGCAGTGTGCTAGAGGAAACTCTGTTACTTCCATTGGAGGTGTTCACTTTGAAATCCATAGTAGTCCAAAGAAATGTGCTGCATTTTGCGGGTTTTACAAGATTTTATCTACTGCACTTTATGTTCTGTTCCAAAGTCCATGCAGAATCCAGACATTTTAAAAGATGTAGCCAGAGAACATCTGACTGTGTAGTAGGATGAACTGAAATTACTTGTTTCATGCCTTTTTCTTCTTTGGTAGAATTAGGGCACTTCCTATTTTTATGCAGCTGAGGGGATCGTAAAAGTTTCAGAGAATGTATTAACCTAGGAAATGTTTTAAATCCTTTGATATTGTTCAGGATGAAGGTCAGAGTGTGAATATAAATTGTTGTTATTCCTCCCATAGAAATGTCAGGCCCTCCATTTCAGATAGCTTCAATGGATGAAGATGGAATCCTCAATATGTGGGTGAGTAATATATGTATGAAAAGAGAGAGCATGACATGTTGGAATAATAAAATAATACTTCAAATATAGCAGCCCAAATCCAGGATTTCTGATGTGAATTGCCTCCCTGGAAAGTACAGCAACACTTGCTATTCTGTTGGAATTCGCAAAAATTTTGCCCTGACTCCCTAAACCCATGTTGTTATCCTTAGGCAAAATCATTACCGGTGCATGAATTCATGAAAAGAGGCAATCATCAGTTCTGCTTCATAGGAATATGTTCACACATTTCTATTAATAGAATAATAAACCTCACTCTTCTTTTACCACCTACTTTATTTTATTTGAATCACAGTGGTGTCAGAGACTGTACTGAATGTATGTGGGAAATTACATTCATCATTTATATAAAATAAATGTTCAAGAGGCAAAAAGTGAAAAAAGGGTGAGATTACCCTGCCTAAAATATGACGGGCAGGTGAGCACCATGTCTGTTGCTCTTAATTACTGTTCTGAGAAGTCTTCTGTCTATCAGATGTTTTCAGTCTTTTTCTGGCAGCTTTGCCTCAGCTGCTGAACCTGTTTGCATCTGAACTGATCTTGCTTGAGGAACTGAATGGCTCACTGTATAATAAGGGGATAAAATTATTTCCTTTCTGTATCACTAGTTAAGTCCCTTAAAACTCTAAATAACTTCAGTAGCAACAGATTCAGGCCAGCTGATCTACTCTTTCTATTTCATGTAAAATGAAAAGCACAGGAAATGTGTTATAATTCCTTATATGGGGGTTTAGGTCGTTTTTTGGTGACTGACCAAACCAACAAGATGCCAACTAGCAATTAAGTAAGTGTAGAATGTAATTTCCATATTCTGCTTTCCAGCAGGGAACATCCAGCAGGTATGAAGCTGTTCTTAGCATTGCAGACATTGATGGGGGTAGAGAATTTGCCTGTAATCATTGTAATGTTAGACCTACCTATCTAAACGTTCCTTTAGAGTTATGTCATGTGTTAGTACAATTAGCTAAAAAACTTCAAAGTCTGGTAAATATTTATTGCTTATTAATGTTAAATATTGACTTTCCAGGTAGTTGTTGAATTACAAAAAGTGGATTTAGCTGGTTCACAAACTGATTTAGGTGAGTACTGTACATTGGAAGTTAGAAGGGAGAGGAAGAGTTAGTGATGACAAAAAATAGTTTATAAGAAGGCAAAATTACTGAGGAAAAGATTCATTCTGAATAGGACATGTATCTGATAACTGGGGATATTTTTTAGGCATTGTGAGAGTTATTTTCACTGCTAGCTGAATCTCATCTGCTAATTCTGTATTGGTAATTGCCACCACAGGCAACCACATATCTCATAATGCCAAAGCAGATTCCTGTGTCCTCAACAGCTTTTTTTCAAAGAATATGAGATTTTATGTCCTCCTCAGTCCTCCTTTCCTTAGTTTAACCAATCTGTTATAATGCTTTTGTTGGTGCCTATGTCTCCATTTTGATAGTTGTCCTGGAAGTTCTCTTTTGGGTAAGGTACTTAATTTAGTGTGAGAAAAAAGTTTATTTGAAAAAAGTAAAGAACCAAGCCCGCTGAGGCCTTTTTGAGTTATGTGAATGAAGAAAATGACATTTTTTGTTCGTTGAACAAATTTAGACTTACATATTTACCTAACTGGAAAAGGCTGTGCTTAAAATCCTGATACATTTTTAAAATACGTGTATAAACAATAAAGTAATGCTAACAAACTAGAATTTTTGATTAATTTTCTAATTTTTAAGCTCATGTGCAATGTCTGGCTATATTAAGCTGCTAAAGCTGGGTGTTATGTCTGTCGAGAGGTACATTTTAAAGCTATGGTCGTGTGTTGATACAGTTTTACTGCCACCAGCATTCATTTTTTTCCTCTTCAAAAAATTGTTGCGTTCAAAGGATTTGAATTATATTATTCTCTACTAACAAGTAATATAGACCAACTTTATAGAAGCATTTTTACAGTCTCTCATTACTATTAATTAATTGTCAAAGATCCAAATGACATAATTGTGCATTTTCACCATTGATAGAATTGGGTTTTATAGGATGATATTACAGGATGTTATATGCATACTGTAAAACTAAAACATATAATCATGTTGCCCTTTCTCTGTCCTCTTTCTTTGATTTCTGTCAAAGATTACAACTCTTCAGATTTGAATTCTGAAGTAAATAATTCTAAATGATGTTAGGATTCTTACATATTAAAAGCTGTATCTACAATAAACAATTTAATTATGAAGTATCCTTTTACTTATTAGCTTAGGTTTTAATTTGATGATAGCACTTCCTTAATGCAAAGTGCTTAAATCAGTTTAAATAATTATTTTATATAATTTTAGGTTTAATTCCTGGAGGGAAAGTGAAGTTAGTACATAGCTCTACTATGGAGTTGAATAACAGGTAAGAAAACAGGGGCATTTAGATTTTACAGGTGTATTTCGCAAAGCTAATTTTTCCTATACTGTATTAATCTGCTGTTATGTAAGGTATATTTAACAACACTTTCATTAGTTGTTGGAGGTTTTCTTAATATACACTTCTTCCTAGAGCTAGTCATAGACATTTTAGATCAAGAGCTTCTGTACGTACTTGCGTAGCTTTAGGAGACAAGTTCCTGTATTTATGTCATCTTTTACCTTTATGTTTTTCCTAGCCTTTTCCCAAAGGATGTGCGCCAGAGAATGCCCCAGACAGTGACTATGAAATTTCTGTCTTCTAATCCTAATCACTTCATTGTTGGAACAAACATTGTGAGTAATGTGCTGAAATTCATCTTGTTATTTTTTGTTTTGGAAGCTGCCCCATTTACTTGGAATTTTACCAGTAGACTGTATATAAAATTTATATTTTGAGACCGTTATTAAAAACTGTTAGGTAGTAAAAGTTGTTAGCTACTGAGGATCTTTTAAGGTAGCAGCTCTGTGAATTATTTAACTTCTTTTTGTAATACTGATAATGCGAATTTTGTTTTGCTTTGTTTAATTCATTTTCTTTATATTGTTCATAGGGGCTGGTAGGCCATGGTACGAGACATGATTTAAAAGTTCTTCCAAAGCTATTCAGACCTAAGGAGAGCGGACTGAGATCAATAAGCATCAACACAATTGATTTCTTCCCTTTTGGAAAGCCACTATTTTTGGTATGAAAGCATTTTAATATAATAAGAGTTTCATTTTTTAAAATTACTTGCTGAAGGAGGATTTCTAATTTGACATATTTAACTAGATGTGATAGTTTATTTACCTCACTAGTTCCAGTCTGCCGTGAAGGGTGACAACAAATCTTGTGTCCTAGTGTTCAAACTTTGCCTATGTAAGAGGCGGACCATCTGGCTCACAGAAACAAATGGCAATCTCACTTCAGCCATATGATTTATTCTTTGTTTTTACTGAAGTTCAGCAATGCAAGCAGGTTTTCTGCTGTTAGTGAAGCCTCAGCTGTTTCTCACTCTTATCATACATGTCTTACTGACATAATCATTTTGGAGACAAAATATGTGTGTTGCTGTGAAATAAAGGTCTGTGGGGCAGCTCTGGGCGTTCTCTGCTTTCCTTTCCTCTCCACGTCAGGTGTACCCTTGGGGTATCCCTGGCAGGGTACCATGTGGTCAGGTGTGTTCAAGTCTGCCCACAGCAGTTCATGTTGACACACCCGCTGTTTTCATTTGTCTCACTTGTGGAAGTTTATTCAAAGCAAGGTGAATCTAACATTGGTAGGACTTTCCATCTGCTTGTCCTTGCAGATATTTGTACTTGATCCTCTCTTAAAAATGCTTTCTTTCTAAATTTGCCATGATTTACATGACTTAATTGGATTTGCCTCAGGTATAAATTAATGTGTTTGGCTACAGTGTATGTATTTTGTGTCTTTGTTCTTACCTTTTCCCCAAATGCATTTATTTAGAGTGATACTGACTTCTACAAGTTTGTATCTGCAGAGTCCTTTTAAATGTAAGCACAATGCAGACTCAGTGTAAAAAGTCATCATAATCTGAAAATTCTAGGAAGTCTTCCTGATGTAGAGGTGGCCCAGGGTAGTAAGAATAAGTTATTTTCTGTTGTCATAGAATAGTTTCTTTTGTACCTAGATTAGAGCAAACTTGTAAATGTTACACTAGGCAAGACAAAGGTGATAAGAAAATATCCGGAAGCAGTGATATCTGTCTGGTTTTGGATTTAGTTGCTTATTATGAAGCAGTTTAATATCATTATACTGTTAAGCGCAGCCTGTCCTACTGAAAGCCTATTCTTGGTTTTACAGACTACAAGTGTCACTAAGCAGCCATCTGTATTGGTGTCTAGGCTCTGACCTCGCCCCGATTCAGACTACTGTCAAGTTGTGCTGGATCATAGTATTATTGAAGTTGATAGTTTGACAAGTTTTTTAAAAACAGGAAGTTAGGACTTCATCCTAGGATTAGTGGATTAGATTAGTATCTCAGTACAGAGTTACTGCTTTTGAACTCAAAATTACATTAAAAGTTAAAATCTGCATAGTCTATAGAGTGAGATATGGGATATGTACCACATGAGTCAGATAACTAATTTTATTTATACGTTTGATATTCTCAAGAACTGAATTGTAGTTTTCGTCCTGCTTAGTTTGTTTTGTCCTCAGGAAGTATTTTCTTTTTGACTATGATGTAGGTTGGCTGTTCAGATGGAAGTATTAGATTACATCAAATGACATCAGAGTACCCCCTCATGCAGTGGAATGACAGCACAAATGGCCAGCCAATTATTGCCCTGCAGTGGGCTTTAACAAGACCCGCTGTGTTTTTTGTCCTGGATGCATCATCCAATATTTACGTTTGGGATCTTCTGGAAAATGATTTGTTGCCTGTGGCAAAGCAGGCTGTTCCATCAGAGAAGTAAGTACATCACGTTATTTTTAACAAAATATTAAAACTATTATTATTTTCATTTTGATTAGAGCTTAGATTGGGGTTTTTTGCTTGACATCAAATGTTCATTAGAATTTGCTTTTCTAACTGTATTTTTTAAAGTGTTGGAGGTGTAGAAAGAGACTACAGCAAGCTAAATTTTAGTTTATCCTTACATACTTATTTTATATAGTCTGATAAAGCAGAAATAATGTTAGTATAAATCAGAATCAGGCATAGTGTTATCAGTTGGGACAGATGTCTCTATGTGGAGCAGTTGCTGTTTATACGAAGAGAAAAATTTTGTTCCCACTATAATCACTGGGCTGCTTAAGTTCAAAGTTAGCATTGCTAGATCAGGATCACCCTTAAAATAGGCAAGATGACGGACAAAATTTTTAAATGCCTATATATAGTATGGTTACCAATATAAAGAAATATACTTGTCATAAAGTAAACAAGAATATTTTTGTTCAGCATATACTCACCAATACTCACTACTGTTCCTATTGTCAGTATAGAGATCTGGGTATCCTGTAGATTGATGCAGAAAAGGAGTTTAATTTAGCATTCCTGAACTATAGTCTTGAGGATTGTCTTTCCTCCCTGATGGGAGCCCTACTGGGAGACTCTGTCTTCCCTAGGCTTAAGTTAGTCTTGGTGAATATCCCTCTAACTTGAAGTTTTCTTTGTGGCCTTGTAAACTATAGCAAAGTGCTGCTAGTTTTGGGAGAAAATAATATACTTTTTAAAGTTGCTACACTGTACTGGAAAATACCATAAAAATAGTTCATTTTTATAAGCATGAAATAATTTTTTACATCATGATTAAAATTGATGATGGAATCCGTGAACAGGGGAAGAATTCCCTGTTACGTTCACATTCAATGATTGCAACTGGTGAAAAGCTAAAGAACGTGCTGGGACTTGAAATAGTGAGGAATATCACACTGTAATGAGCAGAAAAAAGGAACCTTTTGGTTAACTATAAGTAACCTCCTAAAAACACATTGAAAACACCTGTTTCTAGTAATTTTGCCTCAATTGAAAACACACCCTGTTCTTTTAATTTCAGCATTGTAACTATGGCTCTACTGGGAGAACCAGAAAAAAAGAATGGATTGTTAGGCATTGCGCTGGCCAAAGAATCTGGAGAGGTGGACATTCAATATGTAAAGAAGAAGTGGGCAGTACCTCAGCCTGAGGAATCTGAAAAACTACATTTGCTTTTATTGCAGTCTTTTTAGAAACAGTACACCTGTCTGGGTGTACAAATTATTGCAAAATATTTAGATTGGTTTTGACTCCAATTAAAAGATTTGTAATGTAATTTTGTATTTGTATGTAACTTGTATATATTTTAAAGAATATCAGTACAGTATTTCAGCTGAAACCATATATTTTATCACAAAAATGGCAAAACTAAATTTAGCATCATTGTACTCAAAAAGATGATGAGCTGTATTTCATTATTGAAAGTACTCTAGCTGTATATATTTTTTAAAACTTACTAAAAATATAGTCCTATAAATTACACTGCTCTTTCTCATTATTTTGCTCTGAAGTAAAAGATAGCAGTCCTTTGGTGAGTATGAAGTTGTGCCTCTGTATAAGCAACCTGAGTGTATGGAGACTTCTACCTCTGGGACTTGTACACACTAACACTTGGAAGGCTTTCTTATATCCACCTAAAACCATTATGCAAACGTATCAGAATACATATTTGCATCGCATGATATCTCACTTCTGATTTGGACCCTGAAACTTTGCAAAAGGAACACCTGACGAACTTGCATTGTCCTGGTATGTACACTACCTGTTTGGATCAAACTATGTAAACAATATGCTTGTGAGATTTACTGAAATTCTAAATACTTTGGGATTTCTGATGTAAAACAGAAAAGACTGACCTGTTTAATGCTGCCAATCATTCCCAAAGCTCTTGTAGTGGGGAAGAGGATAGTTGTCTATAACATTATTCCAATTTTTGTACACTATTGGTAAAGTTTGGACCAAGACCAACCACAGAAAATGTCTTTTAAGTTTTGTAGCCTAACAACTTCTGATTTAAAGATGATGAGGAAAACCATGATTAAGTGAGCACAGATTCAGGGGAAAAAAGGACAGCTGGAAAGCAGTGTGTTCAGAATTTAGTGAACATATATTTAAGGTATGTACCGTCTCCCTCTAAAGTAGACTGGAACAATTTGTAAAGTCTAATTAATTTGTTGCAAACTTTTTCCTATGTAAATTGAGCAAACTCAAAATGGCCACATGATGGTGCCAAGTCACAGCAGTAAAAAATGAGTAAACAGCATGCACCACTTTGGGAATGAATTTGTGGTAGTCCATTGCACGTTCCCTTTTCCTCAGAAGCAGCGGCTGCAGTCGGGAGAGCCTGATGAGCTATCGGAGGGATGCATATTTCAGAGCCCATTCTCACTATTCTAGTTCACTGGTCAGCCATAGGTTTTTTTATGGGCATAAACAGAAATGACTCTCCTCTTCATTGTTGGGTTTATACAGTAATAATATACACTACAAGTTAAATTAGAATAGCTTTAGTAATTCAGATAAAGAACAAATGGCAGGTACCTTTTTGCAATAAGGTAGCAGGGCGTCACTATGGAGAGTCATAGAAAAAAAACCAAATGTAAATCTCTCTCTCTCTGCCTCTCAGAGACACACAAGCATACCACCACTCTCTGCCTCCCCAATATAAGACCAAAATGAAGCTTTGAAATTCTACTAGTCTTCTGAAAGAAATCTCATCCTTATTATGGTTTCATCACTTTCAGGACTTACCATCCTCAGTTTTCTTACAGCAGCCACGTCTGCACATGGAAACTGTAAACAAAGGGTTGGGTTTTTTCTGCCTAGTGCAGTGTACAGTGGTGGTTGGTTTTTTTTTCCAGTATGCAAAAAGACAAAAATAGTGTCAACCTTTACGCAGAAGTACCTGTTGCCACTTTTCAGCTGCTCTCGATATGTGTGCTTGAATTCAAAGATCCAAATATTTTAGGCCAGTTATGATTGTCCTGCCTGGAGAGTTGCCTGTGAGTTGTTTCCCACACTGGGCCTGTGTTTCTTGCCTAAAAGATGAGTTTTCTTTCTTGAACTGCAAACTAATGTAATAATATAAATACATCCTGTGCTGACAGTTCCTGTTATAGGAACATGAGGGAAAAACGTGTAGAAGTTGCTGCTCTTTTGCATGTTCTCTTACTGAGTAAACGCAGACTGCTGGAGTGACACTCCGTGTAATCTTAGCAGTTGGGCATATCAATGTACCCGTTTTTGAGCATATATCTGACCAGAAGAATGGGACGTATCAGTAGGCTGCAATAAAGAAAAGTATTCCGTGCATAAGGACTTAAAAAACTGTTTCAAACAAAAAAATATTTTCATTAGCTACTTCTAATGTTTGTCAAGTTTGTGTTGTTAATATAAGGTGTTGGGTTTTGCTCATGTTACATAAGTAAACAACATGATGCTGTATATGAAAGAAAAAAGTTCAATTAATTCCAAATTATTTTAATATCCATATCATTTTTACTGGTAAATCTGATATGTGTGCATATACACGCATATTCTACTAAATGATCTTTATATAGGACGTAAACATGACTATGTGTAAAACATTTAAAATAGTCCTAATAATATATATCTTTTTCTTTTTCCACCTGTGGGCAATTTCAGAATCAGTATTCTTAACAGAATGATCTGTAGTTAAAATTGACTGACCCATGTAATAGAAACTTACCATTGAAATTATATAAAAGTTGAATCACTATCCACCCACCCATATTAATAACTTCTATAAAAAATATCCTCTTGTTCTTAAGCCAACAAATCCTGGCAGCAAGGTTGAAAAATTCTAAATATGCAAAATGCCAGAAAGTTTTGGATAAACTTCTGCTTTTATTTTCTACTTTATGAACGTGCTTTGAAAGCCTTTTCTATTTAGAACATAAATATTAATACTGTTTTCATTGGATTTTGTCATCTCACAGATGGGGAAATGAAGTTTTCAGTAGCTGAATAATAAGTTAAATGAGGAACAGGATTCTTGAATCAGATGGCTGATTTCTCACAACTGTTTAGAAATGCTTTTATTAACCTGTCAGCCTAATTTGCAGTAGAGCTTGGGAGAACAGGAATAGCGCGATTTTTCTTTTGTACCAGCACAGTTCTTTTTAATTGTACTGAAGGTGACCATCCTACCCAATGCAATTTTTCCTTAATTAATGATAGCTGTCATTTATTTAAGATGTGTTGAAGGATACAGGAGCATGGTAGCTTCCATAGCAATGAGGGAATATTCTGATCGCTGGAATATTTTTAGCAAAACACAATTAAATCTTTAAAATAGTTATTCTTTAAAAAGACAGATGTCTTTTTCCTGATGGAGTCCATCTAGGTTTGTTCTAGGTGTAGAAATTGGCTGGACTAAAGCAAATGCTGAAGTGCCAGTGGACTGCACAGACTGTTGGAATAGGCCTATCTGTAAAATTCACTTAGGAAGTAACCAGAATTTGGTCATCAGTGGTTGCATCAGCTAACATTTTTACTAGCAGTTCCTGCAGGTTACAGGAAGTATATCAGTAGAAATCCTCTTACCCTAATTCCTGGTGTGGGCCTTTCCATGCATTATTCAGATGGCTATAGGAGGGCCTTCACCTTGATGTTACAATGTAGGAAGTGGAGATTTAAGTGCTGCTCTGTGGAAACCAAGCAGCATGTGAAATAATTTATCCTTTTTTTTTAATGCTACATGAAATATCCCACTGGAGCTATGTAAGTATGAATTATATTTCAGACTGGTTTTTTTACTCAGAGCCTCTTAGCATCACTGCAGTTTTCCTGTTCGCCTCTCATGTGCTAATCGTTGGCATGAAAGGTGGAGAAGAGGTGTGGGCTGCCCGGTCCTGGAAGCCAGAAATTATTCAGACTGTTCCGAAATAAATAGGTTACCTGCTTGCTGCTGTGGGAGATGTTGAAGATACCCTCACCCAAGCCTTCCAGTTACCAACCATGTCTTCTTTACGAACGGAATGGTCAGCGTCTGATGCTTCAGCAATTGCAGTGTAGTTCACAGCGTTTGCCATTCTTCAAGCTGTTAAAACCAAAGTTCACTTGACACAGTGATGGTTACATCCCATGGGATTTTACAGGTGGAAACAGTGACAAACCCAGCCAAGCAAAAGACAGTCATATCAATTATCGAAATTACACTTCTGATTATGTTTTGCAAAAGCTTAGCATGAAGGGGGAAGTGTTTACAAATACTCTTAGTGGTAAAAATAATGATTTTTTTTATTTAGGTCAGCCATGCCCAGCATTAGCTATTTTTAAAGAAGTCAGCAAATGCAATTATGCAAGTAGCTGTTGACTATGGCTGGGAGGTAGGAGATGCTTCCTTCCCTCCTTGTAGTATTTTCCACAGCCTTTCCCAACAAATGCTGTGATTCATTCATTTCTTTTTTATGTTCTGCAGCCACTGGTACCAAGCCCACTATCCTGCGGATAAAAAGATGTCCCTTAATCAGATCACCTGAGATCTCGAACGGTTTAAAGTGTTTTGATAGCTGGCACTAGTACCTGGAGATTTTACCCCCACAGCAGATACTGCACTGGCAGCAGATGTTCTCTGCGTCTGACGGTGCGCAATAGTGAACCAGTCCTTAATGAAATAATTTCTTTATACCTCATGGACTGAATTGAAGCCAACTGAAATAAATGGAAATGTTTCCTGTATACCTTATGTTTCTCCTATACAAGCTGTAAAAAGTAACAGAAAGTAAATTTCTCACTGCAGGTCTTTATTTTTCCTGTATTTAGGTATTTATAGGCACCGATCATTCCCCTGCTGCCCTTGCCACCCCCAACACACACTCTCTTCTCTCAGTTTGCTTTCCAAAACAATATTGTTTTCTCTTGGATGGTCAACATTAATATTGGTTTGATGCCAACAAGTGCCACTTGAGAGAGGTAAAAACACTCAAATCTATTTTTGATAGTTTAACTATTTTAGGTGGAAAAAATTATCTGAATAAGTGTTGAAAAAAGTAATTTTTAAATCCAGTTAAACACTCAAAATGAATTGAATGGCACAAAATGAGGAGAGTTCAGGTGTGTGTGAGACTGATTTCCAGCTGGTAACAGCAGCCAGACCTGGCCACCCTGCCTCCCTGTTGAGGTGCCAGCTCTGTACTCTGGAGATCTGGATCTCTGGACGCAATGCTGGTTTATGCTAAATCCTGAAAACTGTTGCATACCTGTGTTGTTAGCATCCTTACACGAGTATGAGGCATGAGGAAGTCTAGTGGTCTGCGAGATCTGGATTCGGTTTCCATGCCTCTCGAAAATTTCCCATGTTACAGGGAGCACTGGCTGTCCCAGGCCAGGCAGGGAAGAGGTTATCCACACTGCTCTTGTCTGGCAGCTGTTCGGCATGACCTTGGTGCACCTGAGCGTTTGCAGCAAGACAAGGCCAGCTCAGAGTGTCCTGCTTTCCATCAAATCTGCTTTTGGGACAAGAAGGGAACATGTGACATGCAGGTGTAATTGTGCCTTCTTGTCCTCTGTGACGATGCTAGTTCAGACGCCCCAGGAGCTGTGTTGTGTTCGCATTTTCCATTTGTAATCAGAAACACATTTTCTTCACAAAATATGGTTTATCTATCTCAGTGGCTTAGTGCAATAGGGTCCTGAGTTAAACTGACCTTAGACTGGCATGAGGGCATCAGGCCAGATTTACAGAGGTAGACTAGAGTCCGATTGTTTGGTAGCATTGATGGGCTTGATTATGAGTGCAAGGAAATCTGTGATTTATTTTCTTCCCTTTGGTTATTGACATAGTGCCAAATGTAGACTCAAATAAAAGCACAAACACTTGTACGTAGTCAGAAAAATCTATATTTTTCATGGAGGTAGCTTAAACTTTTTGTCACTGTGCCATTGAACTGATGGAATTTCAGCTCCAAATAATTTATATCCTATTATAAATTAAAGCAGCCTAAGCAGTCTGTTTTCCAGTTTTACACTAGTGCAACCCAATTGAAAACAGCAACAATACCCTAGTAAAAGCAGGAGTAAAGTAATATTGTAATAGTCTATACTACCCATTGACATTTATAACATTATTATCTTTCACCTTTAGTTGAACCCTTACTTCTGTTGGATTCATTAAATTTTGTAATATATTTGTTGCCCTTTTCTCCCAGATGTCAATTGGTTTTTGCTTTTAGGAGTCCGAAATATAACAACTTCATGGGAAACTAATCCCATGCATAGGTCAGACAGTCTGTTGCTGCCGAATGGGTTTAATACAAAAAATAAAAAGCAGTTAGAATATATTATTAGTCTTTTTAGTCAGGCCTTGAGATGGCTACAGTGTTCTTTAAGAGGTCTTTCCTCTTAGCCGAAAGTTCTACTTCACCAGCTGATAATTTCACTGCTATTCCTCTTTTATGTTGTCTGTCTTGTGACTGGGCAAAACCATTCAACTTGCCTAGACCACAGTTGTTGCACATCAGGGATTTCATAACTTGTTTCTAACTCAAACTGCAATGTGTTTTCTCTCTGTTATAAAAAAAAGACATAACACAGCAGCTGGTTAGACTCATATTTTAAAAGCCACATTTTTAATCTACTTGGTTCTTCTTGGAGTCAGAAGAAGGGAGAGCTGGGTAAAACAGTTGTTTAGAGACATGGAGACACTCCTCCAGAGGCTTAGAGAATGGATAGTCCATAATCAGGTATTTGCTATCATTTTTAAATAGCAGAGTCAAACAGTGGACCCTTATAATGAGTTAAAGATGTGAATTACCATGACTGCACTCAGTACTGCAGATTTCAAATGCCATATCTTAAGGGCAAAGAATTAAGAGAAAATTTTCATAAACTTTCCTCATCTAGAATAAGTTTTGAGAACCATTTGGGAGTTAAGTTCTATTGTGCTGTTGAAATGAGTGACCAAGAAAAGAATCTTTGTCTCACAGAGCTTATATGATGTAGGTGGAAAAGACTTTTTTTTTTTTGATGGCTGCATTTATTTGCAATGGTAACATGGTGCTCTTAATGCCCGTGCAGTTGAGCCGAAGGACAGGATGATTAATACCAGAAAAGTAAGATAAAGAAAAAAATGGATCTGAAATTTCCTGTCTAACCTTCATTTAGAAAATTAATGATTACTGAGGTTACTTTAGATATCCAACTATTTTTCACATTAAAAGACAGTGTCAAAGGGCCTCATTTAAGGATTAATTCATCCAAAATGATGAAATTTACATTAAGTGTAATGAAATTCCTTCACTGGGGTTGTCAGGGTTGGAATGCAGCACCTAGATTGCAGAAAGACAGTACATTACTGTAGCTTCCCTAAGTTCCCTTAGGCTTTTAGTTTACTTGCTCAATACTTGCATTTTGGCAGTTCAGCAAGGTCAGTTCATTAAGCAAATACATTACTAATTATGTCGTGGGGGTCCATGCTGTACAGATACATCTGAAAACTACCTATCCACAGTCTTCAAAGACATTGAGTAGTTTATATTTGTTTAAGCTCCAGTTTGCATTCTTTTCATATTTTACAAAGATAAGGATTTCACAATATACTGCATTTCATATCCTTGCATCCATGTCTTTAAAACCAAAAAACTTCTTAGTGTCTTTACTGATCCCTGAAGTTTAAGGTCTTTCTAAAAAAACCTATATATACCTGAAAATAGCCATATTCAGACAACAGGTCAACCTTATCCCATCCACATGGGCCAACAGCAAATACTGAAGAAAGAAACACAGAATAACACAGGAAGCATGCAATGGTACTTTTCTTCCAAGTATGGTATGTCTTCCAAGCCTCTGGCAATCTGTGGCATAGGAATTTTCTGACTCAGATGGTAGCAGATCACAGTGTTTAAGAGAAAAGGAGGCATTTTTTCCCATTAATTCATCCAATAGCTTTAAAAAACTATTTTTATTTTGGCCTTCAAAAATTTTGTGCAATATATTCCACCGAATAATTACACTGTGTAAATAAATACTTCTGTTTTAAGCCTACTGGCTGATCAGTTTATTAACTATGTCCTAGATCATGTATTATCTGAAAAGGGAAACTTTAGCTGGGAAATAAATAGGGAAAATATTATTTCCCATACTATCTCTGTCTAATGACTCCTCATAGAGAAACTCTTCCAAATATTCATCATTTGTCTCTATGTTGAGGTAAGTTGCATTTAGAGCATGATTTATGCTCAAATGTTATCTCACTTGCAACTACAAAGGTGTTTTCTGGAATAGTTGCACCTGGGAATACCAGTAAATTGCATCAGACCCTGCTCCAAGAACACTTGTTTAGATAAGGAAAGCAGATGTGTTTTGAAATTAGCCTCAAGCAGAGCCTGGGAGCTTCAGCCCTTGCACAATGTAGATGTAGCCTGTTTGACTCCAATAAAGGTCAGTAATGGAATATGTCATTACTCTTAAAGTGATCATTTTTAAAATAAGGAATGCATATTTTGGCACAGAATAAGGCTAGAGATTTGGTAGGTCAACCGGTTTGATCCCCCACAGAGAAATGAGAAAGGTAGCTTTCATTGATTGAAGATTTCCAAAGCAGAGCAGAAAGGAAGGAGCGTTGCAGCCGGGGGCAGGACAAGTGACCGCTGAAGCAAGCAGAGGGGTTACCATCCTTAGACAAAGAACCTAGCCAAGAACAAATGCTCTGAGAACCAGCAGAAACTATGGGCTTGTGAACTCTTGTTACAGGATCTGGATCTGCACGCACCTCAGGGACAGACAAACTCCAGGTTCTTGTGACTCCTGATGGTTCTTTGGCGTAGCTGTACACGTATCTAATACGCCTGATCTATTAAAGCATGGTCTATCTTATGTGCCGACTGCTTGACTGACCACCAGAAAGGTTTATTGTTTTGACAACAAGTGTGTGTGTCCTTTTAGTGTTGTGGTTTTCAGTGTCTCCAGAGTGATGTTCCATTTCAAAATGCAAAAATAAAACCAAATGGATATCCAAGGCTGGGCTAGTTATAGGAGGCTTGGTAGAGCCTGTGGGGGGAATGAATTCCCTACTGAGAAAGGAACAGATTATCTTTGACTTTATAGAAGAGAGTAATGAGTAATGCTCCTTTTTCTTAATCATGCCTCAGTAGGCATCTTTTAAATGTAGATATTTGTTTGATCCATATTATTACCACTTTGAATCTTTTCAGGTGGAAATCAGATTATCAAAATGAGTCAAGGTGTAACACACTAGCAGCTGACAGCTATTGGATTAAACTGGCTTTTAACCAGTTTATAGGAAATTGTAGGGAAAAAACCTACAATTTGTTGAGCAATATTGATCAATATTGATCTCTGAAGTAAAAATGTCATGAAGAACAGTGATATCATTCAATTCCTAAGAAAGAACCAAAGACAAAGTCTAGTTGTCTTGTTTTTAAAACACACTCTCAAATACACTAGTAAAATATTGAGATGAGAAAGGAATATGGGAAATATCAATCAATGGAAGTTTTAAATATAGATGCTAATTAAATAATATAAATGTATATATATTATTTTCTCCATATCTAAAACTTAGACCCCTGATATCTAGATTTAGGTAATTTAGAGATCTAATTTAGATGACAAAGCTGCTTAGATTTAGATTAAAAAGCTGATTTGTAAACACAGGCATCACCTGCTCTGTGGCTGTTCCCTGCTCTCACAGTCAAGCTTGCCCTTACTCAAGGGATCTCAGTCCTGGGCCAGGAACTGGCACTACTGGTGTCTCTGCCAGGCAAGAGGTGTCACTTATGCATAACAGCAAAACAAGCCACATTTAGGATTCAGTGTTCTTGTAGGGTCTTGGAATGTCCCAAGAGTTTAGGGTGATTTATTTCAAAGAGGGAGAAAAATGTTCCTCCATGACATTTCTTGAAGCTTTTTGTGGCGGAGTACGATTGACATGATTCAAATGAAATGAAGAGAGACTGAGGCAATATTAGTGACTGTAAATCTCGTAAATGTCTTCAACTATGTCAGCACAGATCTGAAATTGATTCTCCTGAGCCCATCATCAGTCTGACAGACTAGTGGTTTCATTATTAACAATGTAATTTACTTCCAGATTTCAGATAACAGAGGCATGACATCAATAAAATAAAAATATCATCATGGAAAGTTTGTGAAACATTGTTTTAGTAGTTTCTCTGCAACACATTTCTTAGAGATAAAATATGTAATATTGCAGTGTAGAGCAATTGGCACTGCCTCAGAAAGGGCTCTGCCACTGCTCACTGCTCTGCCTTCCTGCCAGCTTGTGCTGAAGCCGATACCATCCCCATGGGCAGGCGCTATAGGTATATATAGCAATGGGCCACAGGGCATCTAAAAGGCTGACAGCTGACATAAGGATAATCTGCAGTGCCAGGCTTATGCAGCTCTGGCTGTTGATATTAGAGTCATTTGCAATATTTCTATAACTTGCATCCTTCAGCAGCTGAGTGAGACTTAGAACACGGTCTCCGAGAGGATCTCAACATCTGATCTCCAAGAATGGTTGTGAAAAGTTTCTAGTAAAAGTGGCATGATTCAAATGAAATGAAACAGTGAGGCAAAATTGGTGGGTACCTATGTTTCTTTCTTTGTGTGAATTTGAATCTGAAATCTTTATTTTCCTCACCCCCATCACTAGTCTGACAGACTACATTAAAAAGCATAGATTTTGCAGGGCATGGCAGGGGAGGGAAGTGGTGCTATTGTGTCCCAGAAGCAGAATTTAAAAAATGAGCACAGATTTGGGATGTTTGCATTAAAATCACACTGGAAAACACTTCAGCCAGTGACCTGTGGACCTCACCTTGAGACTGAGCACCGCCATTCAGACATCCAGCAAAGCTCTCCTCTGAAAGGGCTACCTGAAATACCGCTACTTCTTTGAGGGGAATCTCAGGACACCAGGTTGGCTGCTGGGGCCATCACTGTCTGTGATATAACTGCAGTGGCTGCTGAGAAAGCAGATGAGGACCTCAGTGGTATAACAGGGATGCACCTACAGGTTGTACCCTAAGGCATCTGTTAGGCCTCTTTAATCCCTTTCACCCCTTGGTGAAGGTGAAGACCAAAGCTTCCATATGGCATGGCAGGACGTAGCGAGAGGAAAAGTGCCTGTGCTGCTGTAGAAGGGATCATGATCGTAGGGACTTTCTTCTTACCCTCCTGATGGGATAGAAGAACCCTCGGGAGCTGCCAGTGAAGGAGGAAGGGCATGAAGCTCTGGGGAGCTCACCCACATGGTGAGGAGGAAGGAGCAGGAAGACAAGCCAGTGCTATGCGGAGAGGATACGTTCATGCTGCACATTCCCACCTCTCACACCAGATGTTTCTGCATCTTGCCCATCTGCTCTAAACTGCCCAAACTAGAACCCACAAACGATTAACGGATGAAACTTTCAAAATTTCTGATTTGTTCCTTTGTAGAACCAATGTTGCCCAACCAGATCCTGCAGAGGAGAAATCAAAATATAATTAGAAAAACAAGTCTTGCTGTTGAATGACTTATAATATCAGGCTGAGAGATCAAACAAACAAGTACCGTTTACTTGAAAGACTGTTGAATGCTTCAACATCTTGTGATGCATGATCATACCATCTTCCAGTATCTGCATTTACTAGAGTAAAGAGGGAAAAAAACCCAACCCACACCCAAGGTGCCTAGTAATTGGCCTCAGGGTAACAAATGTACAAGTTCAGAGATAGTGGCAGAATTCAGAAGGAAGAAATGGCCCCCAAGCCCCAGTTGTACTAGCCGGGACATTTAGAGATACTGGATTAGAAAAAAAAAAAATGCACCAAACAACTAGAAGTACCCACAGTTCTTAGACTTAAGGTGGGATTCTTTTTATATTTTGTTTGTTGGTATCTCTCTGTTATTTGATTGCTCATCCAGCCCAGATGAATCATTGCTGTTTTGCCCTTGCCTAGTGCCTATTTATGGTGACTCTAAAGGAGAAGCTCACAAGTTACAAAAACCACTGTCACACTGTGCAACAATCCCCAAAGGATCTACATGCCCCAGCAAGTATCTAGGGAGTCCTTAGCGCCAAAAAGGTTTGAGAAGGAGTCTCCTTATGGATATATGGGAGTGCTACCACTGCCCTGAGCTCCAGGTAAGCCTTAAGCCTTAACAATCTTGGGTTTTTACCCTCTAATTTTATGGCAGGTGCAGTAGTTCACCTGGGATATACAGAAAAGGCTCACTGCTCCTTGAACACAAGCTCTCCAGTACTTTCCCACAACCACATCCCTTTCCATTTAGGTACATGCAAACTATCAAATCAGCTTTTGGGTACAGAAGCCCATGTTTGGTAAGCTATTTTTGGTTATTTTATCTATTGAAATTCATCCAGAACGTAATCTACTATATCAGCAATGTAAGACTTCATGGGAATAGTGCTTAAGCATTGCATTTCTGCTCAGCTTGTATTTCAGAGTCTCATATTAAATTCTGCTATAGGGTTGGGGTTTTTTTATAATGCCATTATTACTTTGTGCGTATTCAAAAATTCCAAGGTATCTGTAACTCCTTTAGAGACAATGGGAGAGGCAATATGTCTCTTGTCTCACAAAATTAAAGGCCCTTCTAAGAGCATAGCTCTTGCTGATACCCAATCCAAGGTCGTTCACTTTCTGTCAGAAAAGCATTCATATCTTTCATTTAAAGCGCATCCATATTTTGGTTAAGAAATGTCTTCACTTGTTATTTTGTCAGTCTGTCACATCCATTGCATTGAAGGCATAGCAATACCCAGCAAACAAAGGTTAGTGGGCAAAATCCATCAGAAAATTTGATGCTTGGCTTGCAGAAGACTACAGCCCATAAAGCTCTGCTACTCTAAAAGCATTATCAGCTGCTGAAATCACTTCAAAGTAATTTTCTGTTCCAAATTAGAGTGCATCTTTGCAGCATAATCAAGTAATTTAATTTACAGCCATAGTTGTTATTTATGGCTTATCATTCATATATTATAAGTAGTTTGCTGCAAACTACATTTGTAATGTTGATAGGTGCATTAACATGCATAATTTAAATCAATACATTTTAAAAACTTGAACATCCATAATGGCCTACTTAACAATCACTGTGATGCCTTTAAAACGTAGTCAGAAGCACAGTGATTGTCCCACAGGCTGTTTGCATTATAGCACATATATCATTTTGCAATAGTAGCAATAACATCACTTAAAATTTTGTTTAAAAATGCTTCTAACATAGTGTCATGACATAGAATAAAATCGTCAACAGAAGGAAGGAAAGAAAGGTGAAATATTTTATGTAGGTTGCTTAAAGGCTGGGCAGATATATTAAAACGTAAAAAGTTGCCCACAATGAGTTTTGGAGTATAGTGAAATGTGTCTTGACATATACATAGACTAAACAGACTGTAGTGCTGGATCATGCATAAAAACATCATGGATTAACTAGCATTTGCTTTCCATTTGCTTTATAAATTTTGAACATCATCTGAATGTGCTCGAATGTGCTTGTATGTTTTCAACCCCTAACTTCAGTGACTACCCAGCAGCCTTGCAAGGAGCTGCTGGAATCTCACTTACTATATTTAATGCTTAAACACCATGCAAACAGCTGCCTTAAAAGACTTTATATAGAACAGCGCAGCCATCCCTGTTGATTGAATCCAGTTTTCCACAATGACCATCCACTTGTGAGCCTGTGAAACTAATTAAACACAGGTGTTACAGTGATGCTGCTATGCTGCTGCAATGACATACACCAGAAATTTAAGTATTGCACCTGTGGAAAATAAGTATTAAATACCTACAGATAAGTAGAAAATAAGCACAAAATTCTACCAGTCTCTCTTCCTCTAATTCTGCATGAATGTAAGGGATGAGACGAGGTGCGAGGCACTGGTGGATCAGGACCTATACTGTTGGTGGCCTTGAAAGGACACAGTCTCTGAGATGGGCTGGGTGCTGGGCTTGGCAGGGTTCAGCTTTTCTGCCTAACTCCTCAGCATATCATTATGATCTGGTATCTGTTATTCTCTCTACTGGAGAGCAGCTTTCTTTGTTCACACTCATAGTTTTGCCTCCTTTTTTGGCTTCCTCCCACTTTCACTCCCTTGCCCACCTCCTTGCACCAGCATGTTGTGTACCACCATCCCGCCTGTCAGGCTGGCCCCGAACCTGGCAGTTGTCTTTCCACCGCACCCTCCATGCATGCTCACGATTGGTCTGTCCAAATGAGGCCAACAGTCCTCTAAGGGACTGTCTGTCCTCTCTCTCTTTTGGATTTTGGTTATTTCGATTCCCATTACTTTGACCTCAATAAAAATAAACACATTAATAAATTAAGTTGTCCAAAAAGAGCAAAAGTGTTCCTGAGAATTTAGATGACGCAACATTTGTGAAGTAAATACTTTCTGACAATATAAAAAGGGAGAAATAAAGCAATTCCTTTCCGAACTTGCCATTCTGATTTGCAGGTGGCACATGGACAATCTCTGGTTTTTGCACGCAGATGAAAAGCTGGTGCTTTCAGCCTGCTGCTGAATTCCGTAATAGGTGATCAGTATTTTTCAATGCCCAACTGTAAAGATGACACAGCCATGTCTCACTATGAATCACCAGCAAACCCAGAATTTTCTAAATATTAGAGTGTTGACACCCAATAATTCTTCAAAATTTTCAGTTTTCTGCCACTTTCTTATCCCCACAGTATCTCACAATCTTCTTAGCACTGGTAAAATGTAACGAATAATACATGCCAGCCATGGAGACTTCAGCTATTACCACAAGACACACTTTAATACAACACCCTTTATTCCAGTAAGAAGAGGCTGGTGGATGCTTACATCTGCATGAAACTAGGTGGTAAAATACATTTTTATTCTTAAAGAGAATCAGTTCCTAAAAAAACCATAATCTCTGTCATAGATGTGTTTTCAAAACCTTGAGATCTCCAGCATTTTATTAGAGCTCAGTCTAAAAGCATTAGCGACAAAGATTTATGCTGAGAGTGCTGGGAAAAAAAGCTTAAGAGAAGAGTAATAGTACCATTAATGATAGCACTGTAACAGCCTGTCTGATATGTTCAGTTGGCAGTGGATAGAAAAATAATGAAGATAAGCATTGTGCTGTTCACCAGAGTGACATTTGTTTATCTTGAAATAAGCAGTGACAACAGCAGGATGAATGGTGGGGTGCAATCCTCGTGTAACGGGCTGGTGTGGAAAGCAGGCGGGTTGGAGCAGAAAGCGGGAGCTTTCTTGTTGTGCAAAACACACACGATGTGTTATTTCTCTGAGTTTTAGTTGTGACACTGATTTACTTTGCAATGATTTAGGAACCAGGACAGACCCAGTCCTACTAAACGGTAGAAGAAAAAAGGTTTGGAATGAGTCCCACCTTCATCCCACCTGGGGTTTGATATCACATAATCTCTGCTGACCTTTTAGGGCCCTAAGTACCTTTTTGCTTTGCCCTGAGGTTACAGATATCTAACTTTTAGGCATCCACACAAGTTCACAAGCACCCGGCTCCAGAGTGAGAGCTATGTTCCACCTCAGATCTGTTATGATCTAGCTGTGCCTCATGCCTGAAACTTCAGCAATGGGCTAGCAATGGTAGTAGCCTTTTGCATCCGGGCCATTGAACAAAGCTTGGACATGACTTTTGTTTGAAGTTCACAATGTAGTCCTGCTCATTTTCTCCTAAATAATGCCCAGCAGCACTGAATGAAGGCTGGCACGGGATGCTGTTCTACCACAGGAAAGCTCCTGCTGTGATACCTCAAGCTCAAATGGAAATAATAGGTACCTCATGCAAAAGACTGGCTGTTGCCAGCTCAGTCTTACAGCCTCAGGAGATACACACATTATGGATATCACATAGATATCACCAGGATTAAGGGCTAGTTCTATAAAAAGGTGCAGATATAAAAGTCCCGCCTAACACCTGTGACTTTCCCTGTGTTTGCATCCTTTCCATTCATTAAAATGCTAATAAAAGATCAAAAGCATTGGGATAGCTGTAAGAATATAATGAAGTGCCACAATCCAATGGCTTATCAGTACTGCAGATCTTACTGACCTTTCTCCACTCAGTCTGCATAGAAGTACCGGCCGGTATTATATCACCACCTGGGCATCCTTGGGTGATGGGCCATGCTAGCTTCGCCTGCATGTCTGTGCTGCTGGAAAGGATGTGAGGCTTTGCAGGGTAGTGCTCTTTCTGAGGAGGGGGTGGGCATATATTTTGTATTAACTACACCCCAATTCCCTTGCCATCCTTTCTTCTGTATCCCTGCAGGATTTTCAGGGACAAGAGACAGTCATGGGCATTTTTATTTAATTTTCATTGACCAGGTTTATTTGGGCAAAGTGAGTGGCCAAACTGAGGTCATCACTTCAGCTTTCTATCTGTGAGAGATGGGAAAAGCCATAACCGAAGAGCAAACGCATAGTCTTTACAAGGGAATGGACACTCATTGATGATAGGAGCAGACAAAGAAAGCTGACATGAGTTGAGGAAGATAAATATTCCATTAAAAACCATAAGGAACGAGTACAATGGTGGGGACCATGACACTTCACAGGAAAACCTGAGTCCTGACATGCACTAAAGATATTAAAATCAAAACTGGCACATGGGTGTGTACTTGGATCTGATTCATTTCTTGTGATATCAAGAGTAAATAAAGCCTAATTAAGAATCTTTCATCAAAATAGGTTGTGCCTGTATGTCCCAGCTATTAAGGTTCCTGGAAACATGAATTATAAGCATGCAGTGTGGGGAAAGCTGGAATTGTGGGAAAAGTGCACACCATGGTGTGCACAAGTGTGTCCTTATGGGTGGAGGGCAGTTTCTCAGGCTCAGCTATTGCAAAGGTGTGAGAGGCAGAGTCTGTGCTCGGAAAGGAGACAAGACGGGGCAAAAGGAGGCAGCTCAGAGGAAGCTGAAGAGCACTACTTCCCTGCACACATCTGGGCAGTGCCAGGAGGGGGAGTTTGGCAAAGAAATAGACATCATCTGTTCAGTGCATCAGGTCAGGCTTATCCTGGTACTCGTTACCTGCTTTTAACTTCAAGATTGCTAAAGAATGCTTTTATTCTGTATCTGCGCTCACAGCAAACCTGACCTTAGCTTCGGGGGTCAGCAACTGTTCAATCACTAGAGAGCACGCAGGGAAAGAGCCACGTGCAGGAAAACTCCCCTCGCACCAGTGTCTTCCCGCCAGCCTCTGCAGTTGAGCACTGCAGGACAAGCAGCATGCACAGGTGGAGAGGGGCTATTTCATGGTCTGATATGACAGTGCCTGTATTTCATACGTGTGGCTCGCTTCATTTGGATTCCCAGCCAGGCAGCCTTTGTGCTCCATTTTTCCTGATGACAGCCACTCTTTGATTGCACTTGCCTACCTAATAAACTGTGATTGAGAACCTTTTATCTCCAAAAATTGTGTCACTGTCATGCATAACTGGAATAATGGAGATCAATTAATTTTGCTGAAATCAACACACCAAAATGGCTGAGCTAATTAAATATGTTGTTATGGTGAAACTACCTCAAAATATTTTCAATACTATGCAAGCTGATCTTGAGGCGGAAGGAAGCTGGTTGACAGTACTTACACATTAATGTTTCTTATGTGTTTTTCAAATGCTTGCAAACGGAGATGTTTCAAAGGGGTGGAGGGCACTGGGGCCACCATGATGCCTGCTGGCAGAGGAGCTGTGCTCTGGGCACAGATGGGTGCCAGTTCCTGCAATGACTTTGGTTGGATTACTGCCATCTATTTATGTTTTAGCAAGAGCACTGACTGCCACCCTGCAGCAGCAGCTAACAGAGCCAGCAGAACAGGTTTATAATGCAATGTTTAGAACAATTAGCTTTCACTTAATGACCTTAGGACTGAAAAAAATTGTAATAAATTGGAGAGAGGCAGAGAAAGCTTTTCCATTGAGCATGGGTAAGCACAAGATGTGCGTAGGTGGGAGCAGGTAAGAATTTCAAAAGCATTTCAGTGAGTTTTGTGCAATTTTAAAAGCATCACCAGTGCTTAGAAGATCACAAGAAGCGTGCAGACCTGTCAAGTTACCAACAGTCACCTGAAAGTATTTTCTACTGGACCTATGCAACTAACTCCCTCTGGTTTCTCTTCAAGTGGACTTCCAACACTTAAACTTACTTTTGCATCTAAAATGCTGCTGTGTCATGCCTTGGCTGCACTGATCTCATGATGAAGGCTGTCTGGTGTTTGAAACACGGAGTTTATAGCTGTAGGTTTGCTAAAAGAATGAATCGCAGTGATCGTGGTGTCCACTGGCATGAGCTCAACACCAGTGGCTGCAGTCACTTCGGTCCAAAGCCTGGGGGGAACACCACACATCCCTCACCTCCTGCAAACCCAAGCAGTGCTAAAATGTGAAAGAATAGATTTATGGTATCACTAGGAGGGCTGAATTTTGAGATCTTCTTTCCTTTACCCACATCATACCTGCACCAACCTTTTGTACTTATATCAAAGACTGAGGTGTTCAGGACTTACTTCTGTGCATCATAACCAGAGGGGAGAGACTGTATGCTGAGGTGAACCCAGTCCCAGAGATTAATGTCTATTATATAGGCTGTGTCTGAAATTATTACTATAAATAAGGGGAAAATGCATGCATAAGTGGTAATATTCTTAAATGAATTGTAATATTCTAATACATTACTGATATTTTGGTAAGTGAAAGATTACTGTTCATTTTATAATATATAGACTTTGTAATGCACTGGTCCTCCAAATAACTAAATAGAGCAAACTAAGTACCATTTGTCTGCCATTGAGGATAGAACAGGAAGGGGTCAGGACTTAGGAGGAGAATTTTAGCTGTTTGAAAAATGCTATTTCAAACAATTTTGAAATTGAACTGCTGTAGTTATTTTTTATTTATTTATTTTACATTTAATAACCAGACAGTCTCTTCAATGCTGTTTCTAAAAATAAATGTGTTCATGCAAACGCTGCCAGGTATAAGCTGGAGGACTGCCTTGTTCTCAGTCCACGTGAGGTGTGAGTCCCAGATGAGGGTTCTGGACTGCTGCCAGGCTACTGTATATTGTGCCTGAGTGATGGTGACTCCTCCAACAGCAAAGGGATTATTTACAGATACGTGCAGATTTCCAGATGGGTCTGGAGGGTGAAAGGCAGTAGCAGTTATATGTGGATTGTCTAAAATAGTCCTTTCTAGCTTATGATCCTTGCAAAGTGTCTGGTGTCTCTGTGGGGTTTGGGAGGTGAAGGGCTCATTTTGGGGTGAGCAATCAGGAGAGCAGCCCAAGGCTCCTGGCTCCCAAGGGATGGGAATGTGCTGAGGCTGCAGCTCATCTTTGTGCACACAGGAGAAGGCTATTCTGCTATTCTTTCACCCTGGACGCCTGCAAGGCTAAAATCAGCTCACAGCTTTCCTACATTTTGCAAAAGAGTGAAGTAAATTTGTATATAGAGCACAAAATTTAAAGTGTTGTGTTATTAGTTCTATAAATCTCTCCCTTTGAAAAATACAGCTACAGAGAAGGCAACTGCTGCCGTCTAACCTCATCTGTCACCGGATAACCTCTTTTTTGTTAATATTAGAGTCACATAACACAATTTCCCTGGTTTCTCTCACTTGCCGTGGGTGTAACCATGTTACTTGCAGCAACTCCACTGTCAAGTAGAACAAAGCATTGCAAAAAAAACCTTTATGGCAGACAAATACTGATCTTATTAAGCGGAGTGAGGAAGGGAGGAGAGACCTTCAACATCTCTTTTAAGACAGGACAAACTGTCCTCTCACGTATCCCTGCTGACTGTCAAAAGCTCGCTCGCCTTCTGTCTCAGATGAGTAAAATCAGAGTCCCCCCTCCAGAGGCCAGGTTACATTTGTGAAGCTCTAATAAGTATGGACAATCTTTTAATAACAAATTATGTTTATTTCATTTTTAAATACCTTCATGGAAGCCAAAATAACAAGGTAACACAAATAAGAATGAGGATGTGGCCCTAAATCGCCATAATGCTACTTAACAGCTTTGAACAGGCTGGAAAATGGAGCTGATAATAGTCTCACGAAGTGAACATCAATATGAAGACAAACTAGAGTTTAGGACTAATGTATGGTTGCTGCGCTGAGGTTAACATCCACTCTGTTTCACGAAGCTCCCAGAGGGTAGCAGTCACCCCAAGTTCAGACAAATGTGGGCCCAAGATTTCTGAGACATGGCCAAAAAGAGTGGGTTTTATTTTCAGTTTTGCTACAACTGCAGGAAACCAGGTGATGGTAAGTAGTGTTGCAGAGACCTCTGAAATCCACAGGTACAATCCGAAGTCAGTTCCAGAGATTTCCATCAACATCAGTGAGATAATGATTTGATTTATTTCTCTGAAACTTCTGCCCAAGGGACAGAGGATGGTAAGAGGCAGGACCTGACTTGGTGACTGGTCACGGGGAAGCAACTCTGGAGCTGAGTACAGGGAAGGAGGTCACTTTTAGAGTACAGTGGCTAAACTCAGCTGATCTCACTTCTCACATCCAAATCTTGGTCATCGAGGTGGCTCATGTGTGGATCTGAATTCAGGTCCTTTAAAACTCAGAAATGTTTTTTCCTTTGAGGAAGTGAGGTTAAGTGGCATGAGTAACTTCTGCTTGCACATACACGGTTTGCTGCCAGCAAGCACGCCATTTGCTTGTCCCTGGGAGCAGTACTTGCTGACTTGAAGTCATAAATGAAATTATTTTGCTCTTGTCATCACCATCTCTCTTGGCCAAGTTGTCCTGCAGCCACCTATCATGCTGCATGATATGCTGCAGAGTGCTGAAATTCTGCCCTCTGCAAAATACAATGCCTAGATTTGCCCACTCCTTTTCAGCTCAGTGCTTTTCACCCCCCAGCAGTACAAGCTGGAATGAAGTATCCTTTTAAATGTCTTTTGACACTTGCTATGAAGAGCACAGTATGGTGCTCCTGCATCTTGCTGGTGTCTGAACCCCTGCCCATCATCTTCTTCCAGCCCACAGACTCCCAGGAATGGGTAACCTGCACGCGATGCTGTGTGCTCCCGTGGCAGAACAGAAATAGCCCAAATACCCAAGCAGAGTTCATAATCCCATCAGCTGCCTTTGGAGCGCGGTGATACAATAGGATAGAGAAAAGCTGAAAAGGCTCAACACGAGCTATTAAGGATGAAATCGTCACAGAGCCAGGGAGTGAAGTTAAGCCCTGTTTGCTTTGGCTGTCAGTCTGTGTACAGTTTGCACACAACACACACATACAGATACACAATGATGTTCGTTATGCAAATGCCAAGCTGGGCATAAATACCACTTCAGGTGTGGGGTTTTTCTGTGGTTAGTCACAATTATTGATCATTGTTACAATTTGAAAAATAGCTAAAACCTGGATGTCTGCACATTAGGTTGTCACAAATGAAACCCAATGTCACATTAGGTTGTCACAATCAATGCCTGGCTAGAATTGGTCTGTGCAACACTTCAATCACTTTTTTAAAGTGGAGTGTGTTATTGTGCACAAAAATTGGTTTTGGTAGAAGGAGAGAGAACACATTATTCTCCAATTTCTTCTAAGACCTCAGAGGCAAGCTGGCTCTCTTTGACATTAATTCAGGTAAGGATTCACCAAACCCTTAGTAAACTTAAACTTTGTTGGCTAAGGGTGGATTTAAGCATTCACTTGAAAGGAAGTATGTGCTGCAGTGCATGGCTGAAACATTGCTTGTTCTCCACTGTTTAAGAACTGCGCTCCAATTCTCTGCCAAGTGGCTTTGATGCATCTTTTTGCTCAAGAGAGCTCCTTCTGTGTATTGGTCACTGGTCATACCTGTCCTACATATAGAGGAGAAATCGTTGAAAGCTCCAACCTTTAGTTCCAGCTGCATTTTCCTGCCTTGAGCTCTCTGACCTGTGCCAGAGAGGAGCCTGAATATGAACCAGTATATACATTGCATGGACAGTAAGAAGATCACAATCTTGGTGCAAAACTGGTTGTGTTTTTGCATGATAGACATGTTATCAGATAATAGACATATGCAGTTAACACTATATATAATTTTGCCCATGCTAAAGTATTTTGATAAGCTTCCTTTCATTATATTACTGCCGGTAGCCTTGGTGGCAGTTTGTGTGGACTGTTCCCAGGAGAAACAATACTGCTTCACTTTCATAGATGGGCAGTACTCAGGGTAAAAACCAAAGGAGCTGACATGTGAAAAATATTCTAAGCACACCCCTCTTTTCAAACAAGTCTGAGAAGTCAGAAATGCTGAGCATGTGGACAGTCCTTACATCAGAGGAGCTATTCACATTGCATCCTCAGCTGCAAGCAGAAAAGAAAATTCCAGTTTCTGTAGCTGATTCTTCACTGACTTTTGGGCTGTCCCAAATGTGCTGAGACAAGTCAGGTGGTTTAAGCTAACTCATTTCACTTTGCAGTCAAGGAAGGCAAAAGGCAAGTGCTGGCTCAGCAGCTCTGTGGGGATGGAGCAGCATCAAGCTGTAGTAGCTCAGTTTCTGATGATTACAGGACATCCCAGAGGAAAACATAGTGAGGTCAGGCAGAGAAATATGAAACAGTGGGTTGTGCAAATTCAATAACTTTTCCTCTTAGTGGTTCAATTCTTTTTTTTTTTTTTTTTTTTTTGTTACAGCAAAGGGATGGGAAGGCTGGATTAAATTTTGTTTTGTGGGTTTGCATCTTTTCTGGGCTTCTCAGTTTTTAATTAAGAACAAGGTGACCTCATAACTCATGTGTCTTGCAAAGTATTTCTTTAGGACTTTTTTTTTTTTTCTGTTCTTTTATAATTCAGAAGTGCAGTAACCACATTTGAAATGAAAAATATTTTCTATAACATTCTGTTGTGTCTGGCTATTTTCTAAATACCTTTATCAAGGTTTCTTACATCTGTTGTTGTTAACCAGCATCAGCAGCAATACTTTTCTATTAACTTGGCTCAGTTTCTGCTTGTCCTACTTTGTTCTACCATTGGCATATCTAATAGAGCCCAGGGTGGTTATTCTTATCCATCAAACTGCTGTTTACAGTTTTATCTTAACTTGCTTTTCTTGATTTCATATATTTCTTTTTAGTGATTTCCATCATCAAGACACTATTTTGCTAAGCTGACCTTTGCTATTTTTATAATTAAATATAATACATCTTCATGTCTGTACTTCAAATTATTAGAACATCAATTTATAAATAACATATGGTGACTCCATCTATATAACTTATTAAAATGTCTGTAGTAATCATAATGGAGGTAGAGTTTAGGAAGAGTTATTCAAAAGAACAAAGCAATGGCTATGAACATCTTAATACTTGATGCCAGTAATGGAAGAGGAAAGTTAGAGTGATTAAGGTTTACATCACTGCATGCAGACATACCGGTTTAGGCAGAAGTCAAGAGCTCAAACAGCATACAAGAGACCATGGTGAGGGTAGGTATAGACCATAGAAAGCCAAGTGTGAAAATGAGCCAGTAGAATATTCCTGAGAATGTTGGAAGCAAAATACAATATTAGTCTGCCTTCTGAGCACCTCACAGCATCTTGGGGAGCCTTAGAGTAAGGAATAACCTTTTTAAATGTTCACTTTTATACCATGCTGGGGAGGACTGTAGAAGAAAAGCTTGTAGGTACGTACTAGATCTGACAGAGATTGCTGACTGCCTGAATGCATCTGAATGGAATACATGTAATCTGGTGCCAGATCCTTAGGAAGGCTTAAGAAAGTCGAAAAGTCAGTGAGGTGAGTACCATGGTATTTCTCCAGTCTCAAAAGCAGTTTTATTAAGCTGCACATTTTGGAAATCACATTTGCTTCCAAGCTCTGGACATCTGGAATTGGTAACAAAGGAAAATTCTGGGAGAAATCCTGAAAAGACCACCTAGTAAAGAATTAAAGGCCAGTGGCATACTTTGTGTCAGGTAGCATGCTTTGCACTGAGGATCAGTCAAATAAATTTATTCATGATGAAGGAAACTACCTTTGCCTCATGCATGAGTCATTAGGTCATGTATATAAGGAAGACAAGTGTGTGGTGATGGTAGGTGTGTATATCAGACGACTATTTTAGGGGATGCATCTATGCCGTGTGTAGGGGTGGATGAGACCCAGGCTGGGTCATTTGGCACAGATGATCACACAGTGGAGAGATGCAGGTACTAGGAAATGAGAGGGGATGCAAGAAGTATATAAACCTTAATGGAACTGCCATGTAATTTTAATGTGTTAGGGGCCACTAAGGAGGCTAAGGAGGTTCTCCAGGGCTTTTTAGCTCTCACTGACTTTCTGCAGTTATACCAAATGCAGCCACTCCCTACAAAAGTTGGCATCTTGGCTACATTCAAGCCAAGAACCTGATGGTACAGTGTATGGGCCCAGTGTTCCCTATCTCAGGCAGTAAAAGTACTTCACAGCTATCATCTCTGGTCAGATGAGCTTTTACAGACTCAAGAAATTCAGATTATTCATTTAGTTTAAAGCAAGGTTCCCACAGCTGAAAGTGATGAAGTTAGTGTAGACAGTTCACAGCTAAACATCCTCCATCCTGGAAGGTATCCAGCCCAGACGTGAGAGGAAAACTTTGGTTCTGCTGAAGCTAGTGGAAAAATTCCCATCAAGTTCAATGGTGGTAAGATTTCAGTTTGAACTTTCTGAGATAACCTGGCACAATTTAGAGAGAAGGTGTTACTCAAGGGGTAGTTTTCTACCCTACAACATGCCCATTGCTGTCCCAGTTGGTAGCTGGGAAACCAAGGGATGAGTTAGTCCCTTCAGCTTAGGAAAAGCAACCTGTCTGTCTTGACCTTTCCATCAGCACTAATTAGAGCAATTAGATTAGAGTAAAGGTTATGGGAGATGCAGCATAGACAACCTTTTCATGCCTTTATGTTTCTTAAAATAACCAGCAAGCTGATTTCTTGGTCATTCAGCATCTGTGTAGACATTGATACTGTTACAGAGTGAAAGCTAGAAATCGTCTCTAGAAGCGTTATTATGATTTGTGTGCCTTGCTAACTGCTGAGTGGGCTGGATTCTGTCCTGGGATTCCCTGTTATAAATTCAAATAAATTATGGAAAGTAGGACTGGGACAGGCCTGCTGTTTAATGACGCCATTCTGCATCTGTAAGACCAGCCCATCATTAGCAGATGTATGAGACATGCACACATAGTGTATAATCCAAGACATAAATCTCAATGTATATGTGTGGAGATTCTTTCATCTCCCTTGGTGATCTACTATACAATATATCAGTTCCTGTAGCACACACATTTTCCTAACCCAAACTCCTCTGACTGCAAATGAGGTTGATTCCATCTTGTTTTACATTGGTGGAAATGGAAGAACATATATTAACTTACTGCATACCAATCCTTGCATGTATTTGAAGACTATTGTCATGTTTCTCTGACACTTCTCTGTTCTAGAATGAATAAAGATAATTCTTCTAACTTCTTCTATGAGGCTAAGCATTTTTAAAGTTTTTGTATTCTTATTTCTCTCCTCTAAACAGTTTCTCATTTGTCTAGATCATTAAGTGAAATGTCCAGAACAAAATGCTCTATTACAGCAACAACTCTTCATTAAATAAATCAAGCTCTATAAAAGGGATGAAAATGTACAATGACTTGCACTGAAACTAAAATAATTTCAAAATTCCATTAACTATTCCTATGACAGTTCTCACTGAGTACAGAGCAAAGCAAATCTGTCATGGACTGACCACTGCCAGTAATACAGTTCCATTTAACACATTATTATTTACAAGATGATTTATAAAATAATTATCCTGTTTTTTTTCTCTGTCTTCTTACTGTTACCACCCAGCAAGAAGCTTCCATGGCATCACTTTGGGTGGTGTTATTTGGTTCCTGCTGAGGAAAAAGGACCACTCTTTCAGTTATACTGACTTATTTTCTGCTCTAAGTACTGTCAGTATCTTTCAGTATCATAGCCTTGCAAAGACAGACTGAAATGCAATGTGCCTGCATTTTAATATCTGAATATCTTCCGCGGGGTCATCAGGCTCACATCTGTACTAGCTTCACTGGGCAGCAAAGAAGGGTTACATGCACCACAACTGGGGCTGAAATGACACCTGGTGTAACAGAGCAGCGAGGAAAATCAAATGCTTATGTCCTCCCAAAGATTAATTGCTGTTGAAGACGAGGGCAGAATTTCTGAATTTCTCTGATTATTCGAATTTGTACCTGGAACAAGATGTATATCCTTCTCTTCCTGGGCTAGCACTCATTCTTTGCAGCTGCCTGCCAAGAAAGACATTTAGCTTGAGATAGCCGATAGCATGAAGGAAATTTTAATTTCTCTTCTCTTTAAGTAAAGGAATTCTGCTGTAGAACAAAGACTTTGAAATACGCAAAGAAGGCTTATGTGCAATAGAACAGAAGTCCTCTCCAGCTGTGGAATTGGCCAAAGTTACGAAATAGGAAGTGCTTGTTTTAAAGTGTGCAAGACACTGTGCTGGCTTGCAGCATAAATTATGCATCTTCCCCTTCCTGCAGGCCTGCACTGTGTGTCCATGGCTGAACACTCAGTCCTTGGCCACAAAGGAAAGAAGCTGTCTGGATAACAAAGGAAATGGAAGATTTGCTGCTAGGCAGAATGGTCATTTCACACCGGGCTGGTTGTTCTTAGTGACACTGGAGTGTGCTGTTGGGATGGATGCAGCCACGTTCCTGACGAAGGAGCACATTATATAACAAGTTGGACCTCAGCTTCTGGTAGCCCATTGCAAGCGATTATCACCTCTGTAGATGAAGGGGAACAAAATTTAAAACTTTTGAGGGAAATGGGGGTAACTCCATATCTGGAAAAGATTTCTTTAATGCTTTCTTATTCCAAACTGAACTAACCTTGTTGACATCATGTTCAAACTTACTCAGACAAGATTCTTTGCTCCCATTCCTCTCCCATATACTTACACCATTGGTTGAATGTATGTCCAGACCTGGTCTCCCAGCCACCTTTAACCATTCACACCATTATCATGCAAATGCACTCAGGTTCAGACGTAGTCTGAGACCAAGGGCGCTCACAAGGGTACTTCTGCGTGTGCTAAATTTGTCAGGTTGGTCTTGGGCTTTTGCACTCAGAGCTGGGAAGGAATGATGCTCACAGCAGAGTTTACCCCAACCACAGAGAGTGAACCTGAGCATGGAGCATGGTAACCCCAGCCCGGACCTTGTGTCAGAGGAAGGAGCAGCATAAACCATCAGTGGCTGGAGATAGAGCCAGCTGAAATCAACTCTGCTCTCACCAGTAATGCAGATGTGTCTTTGTGCTCTCTCTGTTAGGCAAAATACACAAATGTAAATTTCTCTTTGCTTTTTACCAGTAGCCATGAAAAATGTTGGAAGCTGTCATCTCCCCAAATGAGTTTCTTGTGTCACCTCTTTAAATACGTATATGACAGTAAAACAGAGGAAGAACACAATGTAGAAATTAGTATTTAATATTACTTGAAATCAGAGTAAATGCTACCCAACGGAGCAATTTTTCACAGCATAATCTGCTGACTTGATAATCAATGTGCAATGCAAACATAATTTCTATGAGAGCATGAGACAGAAAGTGCATGTAGCATCTTTGGTGCAGAGGAGAAGCCAGTGGGTGTGTTGGTGGTACTGACTAGCTGAGCTCTAACTCTGAAGGGAAATCCTCAAAAGTAAGTGAAGCAAGCAAAATCTCAGCTTGTGGCTACAGACCCGTGCACTCTGGAAGACTGCATGGGAAGTGGAGTATTTCTTCAAGTGCTCTGGGAGATATATGATATGTTTGTTACATCCAAAAGCGAGCTGTAAAGTATAACAAATCGAGAACAGGCATTTAAAAAGGCACTGACTAGTTTAGTTTAAATTAAACAATCAAGCTATGGCAGTGATACAGAACATATTCTTATAAAGCATGAGGATATCGCTGACTGTAACAGGGCTGTCCTTTTATATTTAATTGTCAGAAAATCATCCTAACTGCAAGCTACTGCTCGGCGGTCATAAAACTGTACTCAGGTTTTGAGTGCTTTATTTATGGAATAAGCGGTGCGATGACATTTTAAATATTTTCTCTTTGAATGGCAGTAATGATCTAACGATTGAGTGATTTTCTTAAACAGTCCTGTATTTAGGAAACTGAAATATATGAAAAGTATTGCCATGCATGTGTCAGTGAAAGTAATTAATCAGTGAGAAATTTAAGTTGATATCATTTGTTCCCTTTTTCCCTTTTCTATTGAGATTTTTAAAAATGAGCAGACCTATGATGTCCTGGGAAATATTATAGAATGACAATATGGCATGATTTAAGAAATGGTTTCCATCTCCTCTACTGCAGTTGCCACAAAGTATTTCTATAAAAATTCGGAATGAAGTGTAAATGAACAGTACACTGGAATCCCCAAATGTAATTTAATGGCAAACAGTAATTTCCGAGTGTAAAGTCTATCTCCATTATAGCAGAAATAGTTTGTCAGGGGACTAATAGCCTGAGAGATATTGAACACTTCAGAATAAAAAGAAAAAGGCTGCTAAGCATGTTGCCCAGCGTCTTTATGAATTTCTGTTGATGGAAGACTCTTAGTACAGATAGGCAATATGCTTCAGAAATTGTCTGCAAGGTTTATCAGCAGAGGTCCCTCAGTCTTCATGCCACAATGATGCTGAAGTAATGGTTTAGATTCAACTGATTCTTGAGGACGGAGGTTGCAAGTTAGCTGATTTCTTGAGATTTCTTACAGGTTTGGGGTTCTATGATTCTATGATCTGGTTACAAAACCAGTCAAATTAAGTAGGACAAATTAAGATTAAAAAATGACAGGCAGAACTCTCTGGAACTAAAACAGATTTCCTAGTCAACTTTCTGGGATTCTTTTTGAAAGTTCAGTATGAGTATGACTGAGAAATTCTGTTTCTTTCCTTGTATATTTATGCTAATGCCTATACAGTGGTATTGATGTATCTCTATGCTGATTCATTTCTATATATAGCATGTTCTGTACTCAGTGAATTCACTCACTTGTTAATTTTCTGTACAGAGCCATGTATTTCATTACATGTTTTTCCCTCCTGCAGAGATAGATATCTCTGGAGAAATATTTATCACTGATTAATGCAGAAAACATTATTAAATTGTGAGCCGTGAACTGAGTTTCTATTTCTTTTGATTTCTTGACTTTATCTGTTTTCTGAGTAAAAGTTGTTTCTAAGACAAAATTTTCTATGTGGCCCCTCATTTAATTACAATGGATTATTAGGTTCAAATCTTCTTCTGCTATTAAAGATGCTGCATTATTTTATTAATATTTCCAGTAAATAATAGAGACTATGCCACAATCTGTTTCCTTATCTTGAAGAAATTGACTCAAGAGGCTTTACTATTTATTTGAATAGATATTTTATTAAACAAAAAGGATTTAAGAAACCATCTGTTGCATGCAGGTGGTGTTTTTCCTGTTGTTAAAGGGAGTGTACGTGTGTGTATAATGAATATACAGTAACATATACGCCTATATAAATAAAAGTAGAACAGCATTCTGCATCAAAATCTTGAAGGTTGGTTTTTCTGTAGCTGTTTATGAAAATTATATTTGAGATATTTATACTTTGTTTCAATGCACAGAAATTTGCATGGTCTTGATGAATAACAGACCATTCCGTCACTATAGGGTATGTGCTACAACATCCTTGCTAATCATGGGGTGTCCTCATTCGGGTAAAGCAAAGTTGGCTGTTGGGTGTTCTGGGGAGAAGTGGCAGCAGAGTTTGGAGTGATGCAGGTTGGATTCCACTGCAATGTAGTCACTGATGATATGTTGCAAGTTGAACATTCCATCAGAACTTTTTTGTGATTTAGCACACATCTCAGTGGCTGTCTTCTCTAAGGTGTCTTCCTGTCATCAGTGGTACCTATGTAGATGGAAGGATAAGTTTTTTTCTCAGGGGTACCAGTCATCCACTGGAATCTCATAAAGTATTTATGTCTCTCCAGGGTCACAGTGTCAGACTCCTTGCCAAATGGCTTGATCAACAAAGTTGCCGAGAAGCCGCAGCTTCTCACCAGGTGACAAGACTTGCCTGGTAGTGACCAAACTCAGTTGTTATTTTCAGATTATTAAGAAGGATACAGATTTTTACAGTTAAGAAAGAAAAAAAAGAGCCAACCCATAAAAAACTACTAAAACAACACAGTGAAAGAGTGATTTTGAAAGCTCACCACTGCCTAGACAGGCTCAGAATCAGCAACAGATAAAAGATCTTCAGAAAGAAGATCCTTATGAGAAGCTGTAATGAAAAGCATTCCCATGTCCAGTATCTTACAGTTACCGCCACAGTGTGTTTTGCTCCCATACATCCACTATAGGACTACTTTAGACAAAACAGACAAAACTGAGAAAAAAACTGTTTCGTCAATCCTCTGGTCTACAGTAAGCCTTGGCTCATTAGGCAGCACATTTTGGACCTAACGTTTCTCAGTCTGCAACTGCACATGGGCAGAGAGTGACCTCTCAGTTCTCAGCTGGACACTGAATGAGCAAAATTTTGCTCTGAACTTTCATTAACAGAAAACTTTTAGGAATATTTAAACCTTCAGAAAGGACCTGGTAGATAACGAACTACTCAGGACCAGTAAGAAGTGCTGTGGGCCTCAGAAAAATGCAAATATTCTCTCCCTCGTCTTCTCCTTGCTCTATAGGCCAGACTCCCCACAGCCCACTCCTACACCTGTGAAATGTTTGCCTCCTGCCCTTGGTACAGAGGGAGTGTCCCTCACCCCACATTTCATTTGGACTGCCCAACAAACTATAAGGCCAAGAACAAAATGTCTTCTTTCTGTCTGATTTTCTGTGTGTATATTTTATTCAGAAGTTTCAAAACACTACATATTTTATAAACATTAGCTGGATTTATCATCAGTGACTTCATCCTCTTCTTCCAGAAATTAGCTCTTTGAAGTGCTTTCCCAGAGAATATTATAACTAAGATATGTCTGTTCCATTGTAAACTTACTGAAACTACTCTATCTTTTCAAAAATATAGCATGACCAGTTCCCAGGCTGCTAGAGTTTAAACCTGTCTCTTAAGCATGCACCAGAGCAGTATAGTGAATAGGTATCCCTGATGTCTTCCTATGCTTTGGAGATTCCAAAGCCAAAGGTTTCTAGGAAAGAAAGAAAATGTGTTAAGCTAATACCTGATCTAAGCCTTGTGACTTGTTCTATCCAACTGTAGATGTCTTTGCTCAAGGACATGGTAATCCTGAGTGTAAAAGAACCCAGTAAGTTTGGAGGATGGAATTCAGTCCTATGTATATCAAGAAACACACAACTTCTTTGAAGATCTATATTGCCCCATGAAGAAAAGGATGGGTCCAGGAGTTCCTGTTTTCACGAGGACAACAGAAAGGAGAGAGTCCTAGAGTCACAGTCTTCCTGTTATTCCTGTCCCTGGCCAACTACAGAAGGAGCTGTAACTGTAAAACTGGGAACCTGTTTTGCACAGCACTGACTTGGTTTTAATTAAACAGTTATTTAGACAACTCAGTCACATATGTAAGTGCTATGATTCTCTTGCTTAAGGACTAACACCAGATCATAAAATGTGGCAGCCCTTCAACCTCCTAGTGAAGCTTAGCCATTAGACTGAAATGGAAATGGAGAGACACAAGACAGGAACCAAAGTGCTGCTTGTTGATGAGTAGTCTTTCTGGGAGAGGGGGCTTGGGGTATGGTGACACCCAGTCACCTATGTATTTTAGTCATTTGTCTTTAGTACAAAAAACATGAGAATCAGGACTGGAGCCTCAATAAATTCTAAAACATCAGTCTCCATCTCATTTTCTCTACTACCCTTTGAGCCTTGCAAAAGGAAATGAGAAAATTCCCTTGCAGAAAATGAGAAAAGAAGCCTCTCCCTCTCCCTTTGATGGCTATTGAGCGCAGCTTTTCAGAAGGTGATTCATATCCCAGTCTTCATTTTGGGTTAAAGAATAAGGGAGCATAGGCTTATCGTCCTGATTCAGACCTGAAGAACCTGGGTTCTTGCACTAAAAGTTACTGTCTTGGCATATCTTCTGCTTCTTCTCTAAGTTCCTGTGGTATTGGTGTGTTTAGTTTGCCACTGTAGAAATAATCATAAAACTCTCTAGCTAATTGAAAGAAATAATGAAAAGACAACCACAAAAGAAACATTAACAGTATCATATTGAAATATGCTTCTGGGACTGAACAGCTGAATAAAGTGGAAAGCTGAAGAAGATCATTCGAACATTGTCTCTTTGCAGGATAAATTCACTCTTTTAAAGAGGTAATAAATATCACTAAAAATGTTTGAAACTTTGGTTTCAGAGGTTGTTGAAGATGTTCTTTGTGCCTCAAGACACTTACACAGAAGTTAGAAAAATGAAAAACATTCACAGATTTGAAAACTGTTAGGAATTCAGCCTTGATTTTTAACTGAAATGCTACAATTGCCCACATTGTTTAACATGGGCTTGCTACTTGTGTAGGTGCCCTTGGTGTTGCTCTTACTGTTCCCACATCACTGTCCCCACAAATTCTATTACATTTTGCTCCTTAATGATTAATCACTCCACTTTCCTATTAGCAAAAGCAGCAAGTGGGATACTAGCTTCTTTCCTCCCTGCAGAGCAGAACATTTTATGTGGTTTCCTTACAATAGACAGTAAGTAGGAACAGAGACTGGTTACTGTGAATTGCTGCTATGGATATAAGTTTCTTATCCCTGTCGCTGTTCTAAGACTGCATGGAGTGCTTGTTAGCATATTAACTAAACGGCATTTAATAATGGGTATAGTTATAGTGCATTAAACTATACTGCCCGTCTTGTTTAGTTAAAGCCCATTCTGCAGAAACAAATGTCAAAAGTCCATTTTCCCTGTAAATTACAAAACTTCAGACTAAGACATACAAACCCTTTAGTATAGGTATCACTAAGAGCTGAAAGACAGCATCACAAGGTGCATAAAAAAGATCAGAACTGACTAAAGCATTTCACATACATATAAGCCCTTACCAACAATATAACTAACATTTTCAAATATCTCATTAAACAAAATTTGGAGGAAATGAACTTCTGGTATTCTTTGTATAGTGTTCCATATGCTATTGCTGGCACACATGTAGGTCAGTGCTGTTACAGATCACTAAACAGCACATCTTGCCTAAAGACATTCATTTCTGTGGATGTAAAAAGATCTCAAACATAAAAGCAGCAAGATGAAGAGACAAGGGAAATCAGCTGAATCCAGCAGCATAAGGATATGGGTTGTACTTCTTACCGAGATTAAATAAATGGACACTTAAATGACTGCTCTGTGTGAAATTACTTGATTTGTTTCATACATACACTCAGTACTGTGTTAGCAACATATCTCATATGAAGAATAACAAAGGAAATAACTCTTGCATTTGTTATTTGCCTGTGGTAGAAATACAGTACCACAGTTACTATTAGTGAAAAGCTCTTGATGCAATTCTGCAGCTCTCTGATTCGTCTTTCGTTTTAGGCTCTGTGAAGGTGACATTTTCAAAGACCTTCAACTGTGAGTCGTGTAAACTATGCAAGTGGCTATTTGCATGTGTAAACTGTGCACTAGCACACGTAAAAGTGTGTATTAGAACTATGAGCTGACTTCTCTAGTCTGCTTGAAAAAATCCCAGCTTGAGTGACATGTACATTGAACATTTGTGCCTGAAAAACACTTTGGCCTGTTCTTGAGTGGTGCTTTTAGTACCAAACCATGAGCACAAAGAATTGGAAAACAGAAATAATGGAACATAATATTTTTAGCAATATGTAATAATATTTTTCAGGACCAGGAAGTAGCACACTAATACTTAACTTTATTAGTTAAGTATTAGCCCTCTCTTCACTCTCTTGAGTTACATAGCTCTTATAAAATTTCAGGACCTTTTCAGGTTCTTATCAGTTAAGACAGTGTTGTAAGGAACTGGACCACTGTAGTCTGGGACTTGATCCAAAGTCTATTTAAATCTCTTGAAAAACAGGTGATGACTGTATCTCAGACACATGCTTCATGCGTATGGGATTCTTAATCGAATATAAATGTTTTGCCAGGGAAGCAGATGCATGAGTGATTTGCTTAGTCAAGGTCTATGAAAAAAATGAGCTTATCCTGTCAGCACATAATGGTAATTATCTAACACTGCTTGGCTTCTGAGGCACTTCCTTGCAACTTGAACTAATTCAATACTAATTCACTGAATATATTGAACCAGGGATATTATGCCATTAAATTAACTTAAATAGCTTTGTAGCAACCTGGCAACAACTCAGCTGGTGTTGCATAGAGCTTCATCATCGGTTATCCCTGGTATCCATACAAACTGATGTGTTTTACTGGGACTTTTATTGCTGAAGATGCCTTGGTTTCAGTATAAGCCATTGAATGTGAGCTTAAAAATCCATATTTGGACTTGTTTTCCTTGAGCAGCTAATAAAATAACAAAAAAAAGTAATCATTATTTTTCTTGCTTGGATGTTTGATCTCACAACAATCTTATTAATGCCGAGATATGAAATGATCATAAAACCAAGCTTTGTTTTAAGCTCATTGAGCAAATTTTGAGACTATCCATGAAGAAATTTAATTACCTACTCTACAAATAGCACACGACAAGTGCAACTGCAGCCTGCAAGACACTGGACAAATACAGGCTTTGTCTAAAACCTGTCAGAGCAGGAAGATTTGGATTTATCTGAGTGGATTTATTTACTTTGACAATTTTTGCCTTAACTCTGTTCACTGAAGTACTTGTCAAGTGAGGCATTTCATAGATTTCTTTTGGAGTAACCATGTGCTAATATTCAAAGATAAATGTCTATGGAGAATATGTTCACAAACACATTGCATTTTCATGAAACCTTCATCAAGCAAAGCCACGCCTGGGAACTCTTCCTATGTGCATAAAACATGATTAATGGGCAAGTGAGAATGGGCCTTGAACACTGTGAGTGGTTCTTAATGAAGAACGCTCAAATAAATTGTATTCAGAGGGAAATTTATTATCTGGCATGGTTCAAGCATAATCCTTACTAAATCCAGAAAAAACAGGCTGCTATGGCTCTGAGAGTGGCCCCATGTCAGGGGTTTTGCTGCTGCTGCTGCCCTGGGCTGTGGGTGTCCCTGTCCCTGGGCTGTGGGGAGAGGCTCCTGGCTGTCCCTCACCCCAGGGAGGTGTCTGATGCCCAGGGCTGGGGCTGCCCCCGCTGTCCCCCCAGCTTTCCTGGCTGGGGGTGAGATGGGCCCTGCCTACCGACCTTGCCCACCCTGCCCACCCTGCCTGCCTGGAGGCCCCTGTGGCCCCCAAATCCCTCCACCACAGGGAGCTGCCAGCCAGCAGGGCCTGGACCCTCTGCGTGGAGACCAGAGCTGCAGGGGCAGGTAGGAAGAAACAGTGTTTTTTGGTGATATTTTTCAAAATTTTAAGACTTTATTTAAGAATTAAACATGAAAAAGACCAAGAGCACCAGAGGAATTCCAGAAAACCGTATTTTATTTAAGACATCAGCATAGCATTCAGATTTGTTTCACAAATAACTCAACTGCTGCTAAACCCCACAGAAACAAAAGAAGCACCTCAGAAAGTCAAGTGGCTAAAAGATAAATCAAAACTACTGGTTTAAAGTTGCCTTGAAGATATTAATTGCAATTGTGAAGGCAGTATAAAATCATCTACTGCAGGGAAAACCCTGCTTCATCGAGAGCAGCGAATCATTTATGTCTGAGATGAGCCAGATGACAAAACACTTCCATGGCAATAGTGTGGTATGAAGCTAGATCCTTCAGGGACTGCAGGGAACACACACTGCCTCTGAGAAATGCTGATCTGAGCACCCTGGGCTGGAAAATGCTCTAGAGAAAAATTACCTTAAAATGTGTGTTCTGAAAGAAATATTTATTGCAAAAGCACAGAAGGAGAAATAGAATGTTTTCTGTCACAGAATTTAAAGTCACTTGAGTGTACAGCACTAAAATCTAGTCTTTTTATCATGTTAAAAATTGAATTGTTGTAGGTGCAATGGCAAAATAAGCAACAAACAGTTAAATAAAAGCAACAAATAACTGAAGTGTCCCAAATAAAATTATATGAACTGTTAAGCCAACTATATAAAAAGGTGAAATTAAAGGCTGTATTCCTCCCCTTCAACTCTCCTGCAGAAAAATGACCTGTCCATCATTGCAGGCTTGTTTTTCACAAGTTCTGAAATTTTGAAGTATCACAATTGTTCGTGCACTGTAAGTATAAAAAAGCCAAAGTCAGAATAGCTATAGGAAACGTGTGTCAGAATGACCATCAAGTCAGTATTATATGTAGGGAAAAACAAAAAGCAAGGAAAGAATCTGTAACATAGAGGAAAGAGTCAAGATAGAAACGGAATGGAAAAAACACTATTTTAATTATTAAACCAGACTTTGGGAGCACTTTGCAAGATGGATAATGGCTAGTCAAAATAACAGTGATCAAAGAGGTATCTCCTCACCCACACCAACGCTGACTCTTGCAGGTCAGTGGCTTAAAGGTAGCTGTTGCTCAAGACAAATCAGGACTTGGCAGAGAGGGGAAGCAACCACAGACACTCATGTACGATAATGTTAAAACTGAACCTGTCATTCAGTTAAACCGAGTTTGATAAGGCTTGCTTTACACTCTCAGATGTTCCTGAAGACAAGACATAGACTTATCTTATTACCTATCATTAATAACTACATATGTGTAAAGAGAAAAAAATCAGGATTTCTGTTAGGTTTAAAACACCTAGCAAATATTTAATCTGTGTCTCTCTAGAAAAGTCCTTCATTAGGTTATTTTTAGTCACCTGATTAAATTCCATGAGATTATTCACCTGTTCATATTTTCCCATTCTATAAACTGTTTTGATAATCCATGATAAACTAATAAGAATGACAGGCTTTTAACTGAAACTCCTCTCACCATCTCTCAACCACTTCTGATCATGACTGTTAGTGAAAAGATCTTATAGCTAATATTGAGAATTCTAAATTCTTCATTTTGTTCATGTTTCCATTGAAGGAAGAGACATTCTGTTACAAGCTCTCCAAACACAGCCATACTAAAAATCTGTAGCTGAAGTAACTGTTTTTAGTTATTGGGTTTCTTCTTTTTCCCATTTCCTTGGGAATAAAATTATTCTAATTAAGGGCTGCACTGATTTTACTTGACTGTAATTGCAGTATTTCCTAAGATGGAAAAATCATGTGAGAAGAAAAGTGAGAGGCTCCTCAGGAGATGGATGTGAAAAGAAATGGATATTAAATTCAGCTTTTTATGTTCTGTTTTCCACTGATTATAAAATATTTTTCAATCAACTCAAAATACTCCTGCTATGCCATATAATGAAAAGAGAGACCAAATGTTACAGAGGAGAATATTCTGCTAATAGAAGGATTCAGAATCATGTTCAACAATTCTTTTTTTACTTAAATATTTTATATAAAGCCATGGGACTTCTGTGCTGTAAGGCTTTCAAAGCAAGGCATTCTGAAAAGAAGAAATTGAATATGTTTCAGATGGTGTTCAGAAATTTCTGATGTATTTTTTTTCTGGGGTTCATTTTGCTTTAAGTCAGTTTTTATCCTGGAAGCTACTCCTGACAAAAGAATGCAGATGGAGAATAAAACCCCTAGCTGTATATATATATATGACTAGATCCCCATACACATGAACTTTAGCCACTCAGAAAGATGCCCTTAGACAATTTTGTGAAAATGCTGTCTTGGTGGTCAGTCATTGTCAAAACCCAAAGAGAATATTAAATAAGGATCTTTAATTAAGATCCTTTAATATGTATTTCTTAACAAACTGAAATCACCACTAAGTTGGCATAGAAATCAATGGTGCACCCACCTCTTTATCATTGTGTGCAGCTCTGATTCCTATCATCAGATGGATAAGGATAGGATGGATAAGATAGGTAAAGGGATGCAGCAAAGCCAGAGATGATACAAAGAGAGAAGATGATCAGAGGGACAGAGCATCTACCATATTGAGACAGATTAAATCTCTGCTGTGAGTTAACCCTGACAGGCAGCTCAGCCCCACACAGCTGCTTGCTCACTCTCCCAGTGGGAAGAGGGAGAGCAACAGGATAAATGTGAAAAAACTAATGGATTGAGATAAAGACAGTTTAACAAGTAAAGCCAAAGCTGTGTACACAAGCAAAGCAAAACAAGGAATTCATTCACGACTGCCCATCAGCAGGCAGGTGCTCAGCCATCTCCAGGAAAGCAGGGTTCCGTCACGCAGAACAGTGACTTGGGAAGACAAATGCCATAACTCTGAATGTCATCCTTCCTCCTTCTTCCCCAGCTTTTATTGCTGAGCATGATGTCATATGGTATGGAATAACCCTTTGGTCAGTTGGGGTCAGCTGTCCCAGCTCTGTCCCCTCCCAGCTTCTTGTGCACCCCAGCCCACTCACTGGTGGGGTGGGGTGAGAAGCAGAGAAGGCCTTGATGCTGTGTAAGCACTGCTCAGCAATAGCTAAAACATCCCTGTGTTATCAACACAGTTTTGGTCACAAATCCAAAACATAGCCCCTAGGGGCTGCTATGAAGAAAATTAGCTCTATCCCAGGCAAAACCAGGACAATATCCTAGCACTTCCTGATTTAGAAGAGTGATGACGGCAGAGAAGTACCCTAGAGTCAACTCATGAATGCTACAACAAGAGAAGCATTATTCACAACTTCTTATAATATAAAACTTAAGGGTAACCCAATTGAATTATTAGGTTAAAGTGTTAAAATAAAAATAATTACATTTTCAGGTAACACATGGTGAAATTGTAGTACTCAGACTTTGAGGATGCTGTGGCAGTCACAAAGATATAATTGTGTTCTGTCCGATTTATGGAGACCAAATCTAACAGTGACTATTAAGTAGTAAGCAGTTGCTGGCTGCAACTTTGACTCAAGATATGCCCAGACTACTATAAGCTGCAAACTGGGAGAACACACAAAGGAAAGAATAATTCTTTTTGTAGTTTTCTTCCCATCACTTTCCCCCTGCATCCACCACAAATTCCTGCCAGAGACAGATTAATGATCTGGGTTTATCTCTGGAATGATATAGTATGGCATTTATGTTCTTATTCTCAAAGAAGTTATTCCCAGGTGAACACAAACCAAGACTGAAGAAGTGAAAATCAGCATGCCTAACATGAGCCGGTATGGCTTCTGCAATCTCTAAACATCACGGTCCAGGATATTAGGAAGTTCAGTTCACATTGCACATAAAGAACATCTTTATGAAAAGACTAAAAATGCATCTGTAAAAATGAAGCTCTTTGGATACATGAATTAAAAAGTGTCACCTTGGCAAGCAAGTATTTAGAATAATGGAAAAAACCCTCATCGTTATCCACACATTTATATAAGCAGTAAATGCAGTTCATGGGTGGATGTTATCATAACCTATGCTCACAATCACTTTGCTGTTCTCTGCAATTGCCAGGGCAAAACATTTCTGCAAGAACATAAAGATAATGGCACAGTTAAATTTAGTTGACTATTTTAATCTCAAAATTCAGCCTCTAAACACATGTAATTGATAGTATATGAATGAGTCATGGAAACTTGCTTTTTATGAAGAAAATTACTAATGTTCAGTTCTGGCTTTTCTCATTACTTTTTATATCACCAGTTTCCTTCCAGTATGCAGTTTAGTGATCATTGATCCACAACATTTATAGTAATTTAAGTGTATTTCAGATGCTGGGTAACTTGGCTCCTGCCATTTCAAGGTACTCATGAGTTTCCAAGCTATTCTACTTCCGTTTTTGTTCTTTATGAGCAGGTCATTATTCACCAGGTCTTTAATGATGAACTCCTGCTTTCTTCAGGCGGGAACACATCCCTTTCACAGACAGCTTGCCAAGTCCTCTGCACCTTGCTTTCAGGCCAGCACCACTGGGAAGGTCAGCTATGACCAGCAGAGAAAAGGCACCGAAACCAAAAAGGCAAAGGGGGTTCTGGGAGATGCATGAAGGTTACTTTGATGAGCTCGGACACTAGCTGATGTTGTGCTGCCCTGCAATTTCTCCCACTCTGCCTTGCAAAGCTGCGCTGTCATGGAGAATCATTCTAGGCGCATACTTCCAGGTGTACTTCCAGTTACACATGCCTTTGACTTTGCTCCTTTTGGAGACAGGTAGAGCTCTGTATATTTTCCAGTTGAAGCAAGCAGAAAAGGAAGATAAGTTGACATTCAAATATTATTTCAATTAACTTTTAAAATTATAACCTGAACTTTCAAAAATGATGATGACTGTTCTCATGCTGTGCTCAGCCAGCAAACCATTTGAGTGTGCTTGCATGCCGGGACAGCCTCACGGGAGTGTCAGGAGCACTGGTAGATAAACTGAGTGGCTTCTGGGTAGAAATGAGCCAGCCACAGCCAGCGGGACTAGTCATGATGTTGTCATAGGACCCTGAAAAACCTCAAACTGGATGGAAACGGGGGAAGCCATGGAAGCTGTTATGATCTCACTCATTCTCATACTTTCTGAGATCCCCTTCCTTTTAGTTATCTAGCATTTGTGGAATGTTACTTATGGCTCTTGACCACATGAAATACCTGGTGTGCACCTCACAGGGTCAGAAGCATTGCCACACCTCAAGTGTTCCAACAAAATGCTCCCATTGCCATAGCTGCATGGGAATGGGTAAACCGATTCTGTCCTCATTTACAATAGTACGCACTTCAGGGACATATCCACTGGTTTCTATAAACAAGAATTTAGAGTTAGAGACACAAAAGATATCCCCTTTCTGACCAGAAAAGAAATACAAATGCATTTCTAGCCATTTCAGAAGATACCAGCATGTATGTAGCTATACAGGTTCCTTAGAAATAGATTTGAATAACTGCATTAAATTGATTGAATTAATTCATCAGCACAGGGGTCAGCTCATGGTCAGAGCGTCACTTGCCAGAAAGTGCCAACTACAAATTTATGTCACTAACTGGCACACAAAACTGTAAGTCCTCTAACAAAAAGTTCAAAGCACCAAACTTGTATCACATGTCTAGAGAATAGTTGGCATAGTAACCATACCTATGGAAGGAAAGGACATCAGACAGACAACTACAAGAGTAGTGTGACTTGAATGGGCTGCAAAGCTTTAAAACACCTCTTTTTTTTATTATTATTTTTTATTAAGGAAGAAGTAACTTAAAGAAAGGAATAAATAAAAAATGGGAGGAAATCAAATATGAGTTTGCCAGAGATAACTGTGCTGGAAAATCCAAGATCCTTGTTTGATTAACAGCTGATATCTTAGGTAAAGAGAGTGCTATATGTATTTGAATTAGTGCAAAACATTTGGCACATGACTGTCTAAAAATATGAGTTAGGCAGAAAAGATGGGGATTAGTATAAGCAGCGTAGAAAAAAAAGCTGAAATGGCAGGCAATTCTGTTTAGGGTGGAGGGAGATATCAGAGGAATTCCTTGGGAATCAGTCTAGAGACTAATCTTATTTAACAGTAAACATCAATTAAATTCATAAGGCCTTGGTCCAGAAATGTAGGAATTTACTAATGAAACATGCTGATGACACAAAGTCAAGAAAAATCATCCTTATACAGGGATTGTTACGTAAAGAAATTACAATTACATGGCGCTTGAGGATCAAAATATTAGAAATGGGATTAAACACGAAGTGAGATGGAAGGCCATTGCACAAAGGGCTGCTACCATAAACTTTGGCTATGAACCAAAGTGCCATCCCTGGAGATTCCAAGGCTTGGCTAGCCAAAGCCAAAGCTGTCATCATCCAGGGTGCAGCAGTTCTCTCTGAAAGGAGGGACCAGGGATCTGGAGATCTTTTCCAACCCCATTTCTATGTTTTTACGACAGTGAATGAGAGAATGGAAGACTGATGTATTAGTAACATCATTAACTATGAACTGCCATTGCTACTCTGAGGAAGAACTTTCAGTGCCAGCTATTTGGTAAGGTGTTTCCTGTAAAAATAATACATTATTTGGGAAAATGTGGGTTTCCAAGTGGGGTGCTTTATACAGCTGTAGTAACCTGTGCTCAGCAAAGATTAATTTTAACTTAAAACGGTGCTAAAAGAGCAAGAAAGGACTATGAGTCAGCCAGGATTTGGGATGCATCTGCCTAGACCTTTTAATTCTAAGAAGTGCGTCAGAAAACACAAAACATTTGGGGGGGGTTCAAAGACAAAGTCAAACTTTAGTAGAAGAAAACCTAGACCAATTAACGTTTTAAAAAATAAGTAAGGTAGAATAGACGTAAAGGATCAAGAAACCTCATATAGAGGGGATTCTGGGTGGCTGCAGTATGGACTGCAGGATACATTGCAATGTTATGGTCTTTTTCCCAAAGGTCTAAATAGTGTACAGTTTGAGAGACTCCATCATGCTGCTACTGTCACAGCAGGTAAGGAGAGGACGGAGAGTTAGAATTTTCAGCTCTCAAGAAAATCAAATTGCACAGACTATCTATCTCCTCTAGAATGAATAGCCCAGGGCAGCGTACAATGGTTTTGTGCATATTTCTTGAAAAGGAGAAAATTGCCAGACAAATGGCTGATTTGATCTTGTCATCCAGAAAAGGTGTAGTGTTAACGACAGTGTGATTCGTCTTAGTACACTTTACATGCAAACCTGCAGCTTGTCAATTTAAAACTTTCAAAAATGTCTATTCTTGAAGTTTCTGTGTTGTCTCTTCCTTATCGGTGTCAAGCCAGCCTGTCTGTTGGTAAATTTGAGGCTTGCCTCCACGCGTATTTTCACCAGAAGTTCCTAAATCCAACCCAAAATCGTACCCTTAATCCTTCTCCAGTTAAAACTTTGGTGGGGGAGAAGGCTATTTCAGACTACGTGACGTGACTCAAGACAAGTCAAGTCTAAGGAAAGCTGAATTCATAGCTAGATAGCAGGGCTGGGATTTAGAAGGTCTGGACTATATCCTGGACTGCCTCACACTTACTGTATGAAATAAGCATATCTGAAATATTCAGTTTTCCTCCTAGGAAAAGTTCTATCAAGCAAATAAACTGGAAGAATTTATTAGCTGATATTTTTCAAGCACTTTGACACCCTTGTTTGAGACAGTATAGCACTGCAAAAGGTTAATATAACTTATAGTTCATCACTGCATTACAGGGTGTCTACACATGGAACTTACTCTGTTTCTTGATAGGAGCCTAAATTACTTATGCACTGCAGATTTTGAACATAAAATATTGGTATAATCTTATCTTTCACTTGATAAAACTAATTTTATTTGATTTCTTTCTTCATAATTCAGTCTTCAGTCCCTTTTCACGCTACTAAAATTTCCCTACTTTCATACTTTACCAATTACTCCTGCTCTAAGAAAACTTAACTTGTAGCTCCTCTGAAAGGCCACAGGTAGGATCTTACACTATCCCCAAACACGGGCTCCGTGTGACAAGTCTGTCTTTCTGGTTTAAGCAGCCTCTGATTTAAACCCCCTTTTCCCACCCCCATTCCATGTTTTGCAGAGTGATTTTCTTTGGGGATAGATAGGCACAGAGTTATGCCTGTGCCGAAGTATCAGAGAGAGAAGGTCACACCACTTAGCAGCACACCTCATGTCTGTGCTAAAATACTGCGCTTCCCTTGCCGTGCCTGCTGGACCAGGAACTTGAAGATTACTCTGCACTAGCTATCACTGCTGGTTTCCAGGAGAGAGACAGAAACCAACCCCTTAGCTCTCAACTCCACTCCAGTGAAACTAACCTAACAAATAATGTGAATTGACAGCCCCTGCAGTATCATCAACGAAACACTTTTTGATTGCTTAATTAACCGCCTGATCACAGTCTTGCTCCTTTCCAACAAAACCAGTTCAATTGCTCTTTCCAGCTCCGTACAGAATTAAGCTGCACTTCCTTAGACAAAATCACTCAGCGCTGGCAATACGCAGGGTATGCTGCATTATTTAAATTCTGGTTGTCACCCTCAGAAATAAACACTGCGAGCTGAAACCCACAAATACTGCCAATAAGCCAATGATTTATTCATTAATGGAATAGGCTATGAATGGAATGGGGTCCTAAACACTATGTATCAGGGAAAGGGATATTAGTCAAATTAAGTAGCTTTGATCCAGTTTCACCACCTGTGATATCATCTTTAGATCTTTTTACAGCCTCACAGGGAGCAAACAGCTTTGAATCTGGCAAAAAATATGCTTTGAAAATTATTCATATGATGATGCAAAAGGTTTTACTAAGCATTTTCAAAAGGACATGACAGATGAAAGCAGAAATATATGAATAAAAGTGTAAAGTGGGCAATATTACACAGTTCAAGGAGAAAATTTTCCTTATTAGAAAAAATGGTATCATAAGGTGTTCCCTTGCAACAGCAAGAAACAAAGAGGCAAAATTTTATAACAGACAAATGGGCACAACAAGGCTTTCTGACTTACGTGAGTACAAGAAAATTCTGGCTTTTGGGTCCTGTCCTTAAAGAGGAAGAAAAATAAGAGAATGCAGGAAGAAGTTGCTGCTTTGGACAATCTTAAAGCTTCATCTTGACAGCACAGGTTTTCAAGCAACCTTGGAAGGGTTTTATTATTAAACACAGTCTACTGATATTTTGCAATTTCGTCTGTTCTTGCAAATCTGTAAGGTTTATGAAACAGTAGAGTCTGAGAAATTTGATGTGTGATGAAGCTTTGCATTCCTCTGGGAGCAGAAATCCTGAAAAAAGCATTGGTACAGCACAGTGTTTTTATCTGCGTAAGCAGCCTGGAAATTGCTATCTTAAGGGCTGGGGAAGGGGAAGGAACATCTTCCAGTGATCAGCAATAGCAAGAAAATCTCTTGGTGTGCAGCACGGCAGTGTGGAGAAACACAGAGCAATGCTTGAGCCCAGAGGCTAGGAGCTAATAAGGAAATGCAATGCCTTAGGTTAGAAACTTTAGGCTGCTGGAAGTATTACACAGCATGGAAACACTGCATTTCGAAAATGCACTGGTCAGCTCAACAGCCACAGCTGAAAGGAAAGTTACTCTTTCAGTCACTCTACAGTGGGGTGACAGTGGAATAAAAGAAGTGCTGGGGGAGTGTTATGGAATAGTTAAAATGCAACACAGGGAGCTGAGTCTTGTATGTGTCCGGGTGTAGATCATGAACACTTTGGGTTCGGGTTTGGTTTTGATTAGAAAGAAACCAAGCAGAGGTTGTTCAGTAACAATGTTTAGATGTGTTTTTCCTACAACATGTGGTATAGGTGACTGTAAGATCATTGATTTGATCTAGTACGCCACGCTGTACTATCTATGATACAGTAATGCATTCAGAAATGTTTGTAAATGGTTAGACAAACAAACAAAAAAACCCTCGAAAACTAGCAGACATATACACGACACTTAGTTTATAACAGATAGTTGCAGTCTTCATCGCTGTTTTACGCGGATTATTTCCCTTTGCAGGGACACCTCATAGAATACAGTTGAATGATTTGCCAAACAAAATGGTGTTTAAGTAAATTTATGAGAATCTGACACTATGCAGACAAATAGAAAGCCAGCCCTCACTTTTAAGTCCACGTAGTTGTCTGTTCCTGGACTGCTGATTTTATCTGTAGCTAAACCTCTGTTTTCCCATCACTGATATTCCTGCTGACTTGGAAAAAGTCACAAGTTCTAACTTTCTTAGCCTTCTTTTCCCCATCAAATGCATGACTTTAGCGAAACTTATCTCATTTGTATGGTGTGACACTTATGGAGAGCTTTAAGTACTTTACATGCACAGTACTATTCTCAAGTACAATCATTAATTGCACAGAAATTTCTTAACTAATTCAGCATCTTGTGTCAGCGATTTACATAATATTTTTTTTCAGTGACCAGTCATCACCTCTGTGGTTTGTTAATGTTGGTACTAAACCAGCATGAGATAAATCACAAACAATGTTGCTGTGTGCGGGAGAAAAAGATAAAAGAAACCATGTATGAGAAACAAGGCTGCAGGAAGAAGCAGGAATTACTGTAAATGTCATTTGGAATTACTCAGCTCTACAAGACTACTATTCTCATTACCCATCCAGAACATACAACATTTTTAAAAATAGGATTGCATTGGAGGTTAGAAGGAAAAGCTAGTGGGCTCATCTCTCTGCTTGTTTAAATTCCTCATCTACATTACAATGGTTGTTTTTTAAAGAACAGTAAGTGATACTGGGACCTAGATGGACTTGTGTGTTTACTTGTTTAATGTCAGTTTACATTCAGTTAGAAGCCAGCTCCAAGTTATTATTCACTAAAAAAAGAAAAACCAAAAACTGGCCCAATTGCCTTCTGCATCTTTGCCATTCATTCTTATGTCTCAAAACCAGCACAGTGTGTCCTATATCTTCAAAATCTGAAACTGTTCTTAATTTACTCAAGCTGTCTCCTTCCACTGTAACATAGTTATAGGCCTGGTGGAATCTATTCCAAGTACTGCTACATCAAATCTCTCAAGTTCTTAGCAATTAACTATGATAAAAGCCATCTTGATTTAAGTGATTCCCATTGTATTCTCAAGCTCATGCATCGGATCCGTAATTAACAGCCACCTCAGTACTTGAAACACTGTCAGGAGTTACAACAAACATTTGCAAGAAGATATCTGAAATAATAAACAGAAATCTTGAGCAATGATAGCGAGACTTTCTGATGTATGAGCCAGAGATCCTGCTGGAACCCACAACTGAGAGGTCATACTGCAAGTTTGGAGATGTCTGCACTGCTGTGCAATGGCCCCCAGATGAGACTGTGTCCCTTAAAATCACCCGCTGAAATAAGTCAACTAAAGCCTTCAAAATAGCTCCCTTAGCACTGGTGCAGCTGATCCAAGCTCTCCCCTTATGCTCTTCTAGGGGGGTGGCAATTTATGTCAACACCAAGATCACTAGAAAAGGGTTTCAGACCCCTGTGTGGAAGGCTGTGGTTGTATCTCCTTAGCTCTGCCCATGGCAGCATGGGTGCTCAAGGCTTTTGCCTGCATCATGTTGACATGACCTGATCTTCCAGCTCTATGCCTTGGTACTCACCCTCTTGGCTTTACATTCCAGTCTCAGTTTCCTGCCCTGAGGGGTCTCATGACTGTCTTGTTTCATCTGTAGCTCTGATCTTGTTTTCCTCCTGCCATAATGATTCTGCAACTATATCCAGAGACAATAACAAGGTGCAGACCAATGCCAGCAAACAAGTAACATCTGTATGAATTAAAGGGAAATGTGTACATTCTCAGTATTGCAAAAGAAGAAACTGCATCTTGGGGAAATGCAAAAGATGAGTTACAAACAGATGCTATAAGATGTGTAAGTATTGGTAAGGGATTCTCAAGATCATATATAATTTACATAATTGAAACCATCAAGCACAAGCAGGGGAAGAACAAGCATGGTTGCTCTAAACTGTGTTTATGATCAGCAAAACCCCAGAAGAGATCCTTAAGATCTGCTGATGTTTTAGGACCTAAATATATGTTTAAAACTCAAAATGTAGTCAGGTAGATATTTGAATGGGCCTGAGAGAATGTTCCTTTGTAGGAGATGGGTGCATATTCCTAGCTGGGACCATACCGTCACCTGTATGCCCCCAGCAGATACAGTAGAGCAGTAGTTGAAAATTTGAACATTTAAAGCTATAAAACTTCATGTTAAACAGATATCCAGATGCTTCTTGTTGCTTTTGGTTTTTGTTCATTGCAGAAGCGGAACTAAAACATATCACAGAAGACTTATTTTAGAGCAGCAAATATTTTCCTGCAAAGAACTACTATGATACCAGGACATCTGCGGATCCCACTTGAGGAAGGGCTGTACATAAAGCATAGGGCTTTCACCAGCCATAGCTTGTGACAGAAACCTTCCATGATGGGATGTCTGCCCTGGGAAGGCTGTTTAGTCCCTGTTGCTGAGGGACATGAAGAACAGTTTGAATGAGTGTGTGAGGAATAGCAGAGACATAGTTGAGGTTGGGATAGACAATAGGTTACCTTGCAGAAATTTGACTCTGCGTGTGTGAAATTTATGGCTTTACAAAGGCAGATGGCAAACTTTAAGTTGTATGAATAAAGAAACAAAATATTAACAAGTAGAAAACTGAAGGGCAAATTAATGAGTCATCATAAAAAACTGGCATTCTGCTTAGCTGGTTTTGAGCTATACTTTGATGGTCAGCAGCCTGCTGGCTACTGGGATTGTACCATTAGTGAATCATTTGCAATTAAACAGGTACAACCTCGGCACTAGGGAAAGAGTGAAAGCCAATATTGTGTTTTGGTTTGGGTGAGTATAAGAATATACTCACTGGGTCTAGAAAAAAAATTCTGATACAGTGGAAATACTTCAAGCCATATGAAAGCCTAGAGAATTTTATTTTTCCATTACTGACTCTGGCTTTGGGAATCACAGCAAACATAATCCTGCAGCTGACATAGCTGATAGAACAGTGTTTAAGTTTGTTGGTAAGACCAAGAATCATGATTTATATTAATGCCTCCCAAATGTATTACCATATTTGCTTATTGGCATAAAAATGCTTTCTTGGCCTGGTGGTGTGAAAGGCTTTTGCCTTTTCTGTCTTAGCAGATAAATCACTGTTAGAATCATGGAATAGTTTGGGTTGGAGGGGACCTTTAGAGGTCATCTGGTCCAACCCCCCTGCAGTGAACAGGGACTTCTTAAACTGAACCAGGTTGCTCAGAGCCCCGTCCAGTCTGGCCTTGAATGTTTACAGGAATGGGGCCTTCATGTCACCTAAAATATGTAAAATTTCTTTTTAGGAGTAGAGAAAATATAGACCATCAGTTAGTAGGTGGATTGTACCTGAATGCCTCAACTTTTCAGACTGTATAACTTAGCTGCAATCTGGAGCAAAACTGCTCAGGTTTTATACGCTGTGCATGTTTCTGAAAATTTAGCTTCTAGTCTAGCTTCATAAACATACAGTGGAAAGGTTTTTGGAAGACCATTCACAGTTCCCCATGAAAATGGTCCCCATGGAGCGATTGACTCAAATGGGGTCTTCAGCAAAACTCTTGGCTTCCTATCATAACCCCTTTTCCACCCACCTTGTACTACATGTGCCCCCCCAAACCAAGCTTCCCTTCACTTTTCTGTCTTCCTAAAGTACAATCTTATTTATTTTCTCAAAGTAAGATCCTAGCTCTGACCCCATTTTATTCCCCAAATTCACATCCTGTTTCTGTATGGTTTTCTTTTAACATATCACTTTGAGGTAATCTGAATTTTTGAAATGTACCGAAGCAGTTGACTGCAAGTAGTTGTGAAGGTCAGCAGCCACTTTTCACCCTATGAGCCAACCAAATACTTCAGTACCCAGATTCCCCAAAAGAAACCACTATTTTTTTAAACCTGATGACACACTGCATGATGAAAGTTAAAACCACTCAAAAACATTACCAAATGCTGAGATGAATAATTACAACTCAGAGGAAATAAACTATTCAGCCCAGACATTTGGAGAACATATATAGAAGTACAGTTGTACTATTCATGGATCAGTATATGATTAGGTAATTGGAAGAACTTTTCTAGGCCAGGGCTGAATGCAGAGCACAACAGAGGGAGAAGATGAGCTTAGACTAAAAATCTCTTTATAGCTCTCACATTTTCTCCCAAAGTGTCTCTGTCAACAGCAGTTTCTGTTCATCCAGGAACAAAGGAGCCATGTCAGACTGAATCTACAGCTGAAACAAGTGACTGAAATAGCATTAATAGGGAGTTTTATGATAGCAGTTGACAAAGGATCAAAACCTTATGATTTCAGTGATTCATTTATGTGTTTAAACTCTCATATTCTGAAAAGTTTATAACTTTTTTCTAACTTCTCCTATTTCTTTTGAAAACTTTGGACATATTAATCCTGTAGTCTTATGGGAGTGTAGGAAGTATAAGTGTCAAGAGGTCTAATCCTCTGCTGTTTTAGTCATACCTTATTACTCCCTCTAAGCCATACAAACAGGTATCTAAAAGTGGAATTTTCCTTAGATGCCATGAGGTTCTTTCAAAACCTCACTCCTCTGGTGATTACAAAAACTTTCTGACTTCCAGCCTCAGTTTATGTGATGCCAGTCAATATTTGACTTTTATACGTAAATTTGCATAGGTAGCAGAACCGAAAAAACTCCTTCTGCTAATATTTGTGCATCCACGAACAGTTGTTACTAAACTTTTTAAATAAAACCCTCCTCCTCCTCATTTGGCTGTTTCAGAGTATTGCTATAAATTCAATATTTCACTGCAGTGAAGCTAGAGAAGGTTGTAAAATAAATATCTTCCTGCTGAATGTCATGGGAGTGGGACAATAAAACTAGTGATCACCCAGTTTAAATTATGATTCAGATTTCATAATCAGCTGAAAGAATGGGAGAACCTCTACATATCTGTAGCAGAACCCTGCCAGACTGCCAATGAGAGGGAAATGTATGCGTGAGGGGTAGCAGGGCTTGCTGAACCCACTGCGGGGACACGGGGGTCTCTGCTGCAGCCCCTCACAGGTGTCAGGCAGGTCCTTCGTGCAGCCCTCCCTTGGGGCAGGACATGAGATATTCCAGAGGCAGGATCAATGCTCGGGCTGGATTTTTGGCTGTGCATTCAGCCAGAAAGGGGATTTATAAATAGAACACTTAACTGAGATGTTTAAAGTTAGATAGAAATGAACTGGGCCTAAATGACTAAAAACCAGTGTTGCCTATGTCCTCCAAGCTGTAGTCAGCCCATATCTGGGGCATCAGGGCAAGTAACCAGAGCTAGCACCCTGAGCTAAGCCCTATGCTGGGCTTTTAAAGGATTTTAAAAAAACTTTTTAACATTAATTCCATAAGTTACAAGACAAAGTGGTAGTTTCAAATGTCTAAATTGATAAATTATTGTCCTAATCTAAGAAACAGGATGTTACGGTCTTTATAGGCAAAATGAAAATGATTCTTTAAAGATGATGTCTATTTGAGGGAAACAGTATTTTTCTTCATATTTTTGTTGTTGAGTAATAAGGTCAAGTTAAGTGTTTTTTAACAGAGGCCGTATGGTTTGGATGTTTCTCTGAATAACAGAAGCTAGAATCTGCAGGAATGATTAAATTGTCCAATTCGTCACCTGGCTAAGACACACAATCATCCTCTACAGCACAATTTTCTGTATTACTCAGATTATATTTTAATTTTCAAATTGCTTCGCATGAATACAGCTCTGTATAACAAGATGTCCCTTAGTAGTCAGGATCCATTATTAATTATACTGTTATAAACTTGCTTACAGATTCTCTCATTATTTGCAGAGTATTTTTTTGTATCCTACAGAGAGAGGCAGCCAAAGCCCAAGGCACTAATTAAGAGCAGGTGAAGAATGTAAGCAGGAAACCAGGCAGGGATAAGCAGTGGCTGAGAGCTCTTGCTAAATAAAGCCTTTCTGAACAGCGAATTTCACAGCTTAACAGGATTGTGTTGAGAAGCAGTCTCAGTTACAAAGGCACCAGCTCAGAAACACAGAAGGGCTTCAACATGAAGCACAGCTCTTCGTTTTGATTTCTTTTGTCTTCCAAATCCAATATTCATATTTAATTCAATATCCTAGGGCACTGACTATATTCTGTAGGGTATTACTAGAAAAAATATTTATTTTTCCTATGTGAAAAATCTATAGTTTGATACAACATATACTTATTAAATGGTTTGATACAACAGTTCAACCTAAATTGCATGTCATCTAGATCACAATAAATCCCAGCCTATGTTGTTAAGGAAAGATGAGGTTATTAAAATACAGCCAATTATAAACAATAGAACTTAATAGAAAGCATTTTATTTTATTCAACTGGACGCATAGGGTCTGATTATTTGGAACTTTGTATTAACTCATTAGCATTGTGTGGACCAAGGAATCCCCTTTGCAAACTGGAATGACCTCGATCCTGCCATGGGGTTGCTGCAGTAAAAGTCACCCCAAACTCCCCTGACGACGCAGCATTGCAGGAGTGCTACACACAGATTCTGCCTTTATAGAGCACACTGCATCTTGCAGTGCCGAATCCTGCTTTTCCTGAACAGAGGCTCTCAGGCCTCTGACCACGTGCCCGGTTCTTCCTCGTGGTCTGTGTGGATCTCCTTTTAGACTGCCACTCTGTCACTTAAGGGCCAACCTCTGCCCGGGTACAAGCAAACAGAACTGGAGTTGGGAGCCAGGTTGGGATTTGGCTGACACCCCTCCAAGGGAAAACAAGATGAAATCAACCTTGTTCTACAGTCCGCACCCAAACTTACACAAACACAGCGGTTGCAATACCTTTTCTTCTGCTGTCCGCTGTAGTTCTTTGGCTCAGCTCTCTTATGGAGAGGAGGGGTGGGGAACGCAGCCAGACTTTCTGTTTCACTATCCTGGGTGCTGATGATCTGTACGTTTTCAAATGCCCCACTTAGAAGCTCCTTGCTACAGTCAGAGAAAACTGGGAGCTTTGTCCTCTATTCAAGCCTGCCTGCGGCCCAGTGGTTACAGGTACAGAGCTGGAGGACTCCTGCAGCAGATACTGCCTGGCATAACCACGCAGAAGTTGCAATAGAAGTGTTTGCTTCTTTACACTGCTTCCTGAGGGCATGCTCCCTTACTCTCTCTCCATTACACTAACTTTTGCATTTAGTCTGGGGACATCCATGTCTCTAGATATAGGATTCTGTCAGCATTGATAGTGTTAAAATTATGCAGACTTTCTTACAGGGATCCACTTTTTGCCTTTGCCATGGAAACCTGCAGGTGCTGTTGCCAGTGCTGATGGGGATCAGTCCAGCTGCCAGCCCCCCTGCTCACCTGCACCCCGGCTCTCCTGCACGTTCAGCCTCATCAGCCCAAAGCAGCTCACTTGCAGACATCAAGGTGGTCTGGTTGTTGAGCCACCCAGTTAGCAGTGGGGAAGAGAGGACATGCATATGGGCAAGGACATTGAAGTGCTTTGCAGTCACGTAACAGATTGCAAAGGGTTCAGGCTGATACGCAGCTCATACAGGCACACACCTAAGGTGGGAGAGGATAAGACCTCAGGTCTTTCAAAGGGTCAGAAGACCCCTCTTAGTGATGTGCTTCTGTGCTACATGTAGATACAAAAGGGGATGATTCTCTGAGCCATGAGAGACAGGAAACCGGCACGCCGCCCTTTGTCCCTGCTCGGCGCTGCTGCCAGGGGAGGCATGCTGCCCACGAGGAGAGCTGCCGAGGCAGGAGGGCCATTTACAGTTTTGAAAATATGGTTTGTGAGTGCATCTCATGAAAACACAGATCACATAAATAAAAGAAGTTCTGTGCAAAAACCTTTAAAACTTTTATTCTCTGATTCCTTTTCAGTCCATTATGGTGTTATTAACTACTATTATCTCTAATAGCATAAAGATGTAAACGCTTGTTTGTTCACAGCTTTATATATAACGTATCTCAGAGAAGGCTGTTAGGTACGTGACATTAAAAACTGTAAACAGAAAAGAACAAAAGAGCAAAACCAGAAGAAACGTATAGTGAATTACAGTAGGAAAAGGAAATCTATTTACACACATTAATCTATACAACATCATAGTCTGTACAGTTTGTAAAAAATAATCACATTCATTTACATAATCTTTAATTTTTGCCATACTTGACAGATAAAAAGTTATTGACAAAGACGACAAAAGAGAATTTCAAAACAATACTCGTACTAATGTGCCAGGGAAGAAAGAGCTGCAGGTTGCCATAAACTTATTACAGTGCTTTGGGAAATAAAGGATGTTGGGACATTTCAGCCACTGGTTTAGCTGACAATGGAAATGTTACTGACTTAACTACATACTGTCATCACTGGGCAGAACTGGGTTCAGCACAGAGGGATTAAACCTTTTAGATGTTATCCTGATGTACTCTCATAACATACAGGTTAGATACATTATTATTAATATTGTTTTTCATCAACAGAATAGCACTGTGTACTAACTTCTGCTATTTGGTTATGTCAGGGTAGTACTGACAGCCCACAGCTTGTATAGGCACTCACGGTAACGTGAAGGTACTTTTGTTAGTAAAAGTATTTCCTGTATCCCTATGCAGAGACAATAATTGCGCAGACAATAACCCTTATAGACATAGCAGCTTTCTCTGCAGGTTACTTGCCGGTTCCTCCTTTTTATCAGACATATTCAATGCTTGATTTTTAATTTGAGATTTCTGAAAAAATACTGTATCAAGTGAATTTGGACTTTATTCACAATCACTGCTGAAATGGACAAACTCACAGTCGACAGAAAATGTTTTTTAGAACTCACAGAAATAGTAGACAAATAATGCAAATGACTCAGCCTAGTCCTTACACATGCAGCATGAGGCATGTGCGCTTGGCAATGCCTTATTTCATAAAGCTGCCCCAGACAGATTCTCTGGTTTGCTCAGGATATATATTACTTTCCCCTTCATCATGTTAAAGGCAGAGGGAAGCCTGTCTGGGGTGCATCAGGACATGAAGAAGATGCTACAGAGTGGGGCAGGCTGCCCCCAACTTGACTGTAAATAGCTTTTTGTAAAGCCTTTTGCCACCAAGTAGTTATTGCCACTACGGTACAGCTCCAACATATGCTTAAATAGCTAATTCCTCAGCTGGCTACCTGCAGCGCCCATCACCATGACATTCAGGTGCAATCTGTTGGGCTCTCGTGCACTCCAGCATGGAGTACTTACTTAAATACATGTCAAATTCTTAAAATTACATAAAAGCCAGCACTGCTTTCAACAGCTGAAAGGGTGTTCTCCAAATTCCTAAGGTTATTTTGCAAAGTGTATTAATGCACCTGACCCAGACACCAAGGCCAACATATTTTAAGAAGGTGTTAGTTTATATGGCAAAAAACATGCCAGAAATAATGTCGTTGCATGTCACTAGCCAGTTCCTGGCCAGTTAAAATGACTATGTAAAGTCAAAGATTTCAAAGGTATGGCCAGGTGAGCTGCAAGTGGGAGTGAGAAATATGGTCGTTGGTATGTGCACTCCTGAAGGAGGAGATACTGAAATAACTTCTTGGCTTCTCTTGGCCAAAGCTGCTATGAATGGAACGGGGCACAGAAGAGAATCAGGAAGAATATTTGACAAAATGCCTCACTATCAGAATTTGAAATATTTGACATGTTTAGTTTCTCAGAGAGGAAGTCAAGAGATGATTTAAAGAGTGAATTTTCAAGAGACTTCACATAAAGAAAGTTTCTGGTAGCCTAAAGCACTTTGATTTAGTGTCTCACCCCTCTACGAAAGACAAAAAGCCAAAAAGCTAACCCAAAACAAGAGACAAGTGTTGAAAGCTGAAGCCAGGCAAATGAAAATGGGACGTAAGGCTATTGGCCTTATCACGGAAGGCAGTCAACCCCAGGGATGCCCTACCAAATGAACTGAGGGATCCTCCATTGCCTGAATTTTTGAATCATCCTGCACATTTTTTGGAAGATAACTTTGGCCAACCCAGGTTACTTGGCTTAAAAAGGAGTATCTGGGTAATATTAGCCAGATAACTGAATGGCATCTTCTGGAGAGATTGATCTTACTTCATTTTAGATGTAGAGTGAGAAGTCTAAGTACTAGCCAGCTACCGTGGGCTCATTTTATAGTAAGTATAGAGAAAGTAAGTATAGAGAAAAAGGTGATTCAGCTTACCTACTTTAGATGTCCAGCTGAACATGGGATGAATCATCTTCAGCTAGGGCCTATTTTGCTATGATGACTACGGAAGGCACTTAAAAGGAGCTTTCAGATGCTGAAACCAGGGCAGATGAATTTCACCTGAGTTTACCGAGCACCTAGCTGAAATCAACGCTGCAGAGGAAAATTTAAGTCAATGCTCACTATATATTTAGATTTCAATCATGGTTAGCAATTGGAGAGTAATCTGTCACTGTGTCCCTCAGGGCTCAGAAGCAGGTGATGCTGATAAAAATCACTCAGAATGAATGGTGCCTCCCTTGCAGCTCCAAGGAAAGTGAAGTACAACGATTAACCGCAGTACAGAGTGAATTGTATTACCATTCTTGTTCAGCAACTTTACATGATGTGCTACTGGATTTTCAGTGGGGACAGAAGAACAGGTTTCCTGCTCTGAAGAGTTTACAACTCAGTTTGGTCCCTGATGCAACCAAAGGGAGAAAGGCAGTAAAGGAAAAAGGAAAGGGAGGAGCACTATGTGACGAGGTCCTGCTGGGAAAGCATACTCGTGTCTTGCTGCCTCTGCCTCCTCCCTGGATGCTGCTAGGACTGAGTGAGAACTAGGCTTAGGGATAATGGAAGGCCAAATGATGTTTTCTTGCACTGTCCTTTTGACTCTTAGAGTCACCACAGCACAGAGCAGGAACATTTAACTCCACACCCCTGTGCAAAATGCAATGAAAGACAAAGCCATCAGAAGCCATCTTGTTTCTGGGTCTCATAAAGACGCAAAACATTGATCAGGTACTAGATTTGTCAAACTGCTTTGTAGCTTTCACATATGTTTGAATATGATGTGTATCTGTGTGTGAAAAGGCAGCTGAAAGTCAACCAGGTGATGATGGGGTCGATGCTGTAACTTTCCATAAAATTATTTGGAAAACAAGAATTTTCTGGGAGTCAAAACAAGACAGCACAATGCCCTCTTGGCTTTTACTGACATCAGAATACTTGCACAAAGCATTATGAAGTTAAACTGTCTCACAGAAAACATATTTTCTGTATTTAGATTCTATGATTTTTAATAGAGGGATGGGGTTCTACAAGGTACTGCACTTTTCACTGGTTTGAAATAAAAATATGTGCAGCACCTCTCTCCCTTCTGTGCCATTCTTTGCATGCACACATAGTCCTTCACAAACTTTGTGATATCTTCTATGTTATCACTCTGGTGCAACTTCATTGTCTCAGATGGCATTACTCCCTACGTGAAAGTAGAATCAAGTCCAAATAAATCTGTTAAAGGAAACTATGCCGTTTCATTGCAACTTAAAATGTATTTTCTTATTTAAGCTTTTCTGTCTTATAATCCAGAAATCATTGAAATGTGGATTTTCACCATGCTTACCTAATTAGAACAAAGATACTTTTCTCTGGGATACAATAAACTATAAGCACGTACAATTCATGATGCATCATGCAGAACAGACTGATGGAACTGACTGCTTGAAATCTCTATTTCTATACCATCATTCTGTGAGTGTGCCAACACACTCAAGGAACCTCCTTTGAATGTAAAGATGAGTATGCTTGAGTGCTTGTCAAGTGTGCCTTTCTACCCTAGAAATTTGGGGAAAAAAGTACATCCTGCATGTCACATCCCAGGGAGCTTAGCAGTCCCAATGCTACTTCAGACAAAGCAGCCTAAAGTGCACAGATGTATTTAATTTAGGTATAGAAGCAGGCCCCAAAGCTCCAAAGTGTCTTCATATATTTGCAGCTAAGAGCTTGTTGATAAGGTTGTTCAGAGATCCAGGAATAATACCAAAGTTTAGCAGTGGTTTTGGAGTCTAAAGCCTTTAGGAATATATTTAGTGTAAGTACATGTGTAGGGGTGTATCTGTAGTCCCCATGGGACTATCACCGGGCAGCCTACTTCACTCCAGAATCTCATAGCTACCGAGAGACAGCAGAAAACACTCTGAATGACTGGAGGTGATCAGTAGCTTCTTTAAAGTCAAAGGTGACATAGTAACAATTCATCAGATGATTACTGTTTAACTCAAATGATACCTACTATGTAAAGCGTCGTGTCACGTAACATCACAGAGTTACCTGTTCTGCAGTTTGCATGTGACCCGTGGGGCCTTTTCTATCTTTGGTCTGACGTAACTTTGTACCACTCCAGGGTACTCCCAGTAAAATAAATTGTGTTTGACTGATGAATAGCTAAATTAAATCAGACGAAGAGGTGTATGGACACTTTGATGGCTGCCAACAATATACCCAGCACTGGTAGTATATTCAAGAACGTACATGTATGCCTGCCAAGACATGCCCTTGCTGCTGTTCCTCCATTCACATGGTGAAATTATGGACTTTGGATTCTGCTAGCTCCATACAATCTGTTATCTGAAATATTGGGGCAATTGCTTTTATGGATCAGAGGTACTTAGGCAAATAGATATTATTCACATTTGGAATTTAGAGTGGACATGGTTAAACGTGACATGGGAAGTAAACATCACTGGGTTTATTTGTTTTGAAGAGTGCAAACATTCTGTGTATGTTTAGAAGAATCTGTCAGTTCTATGTCTTTTTTTTTTTTTTACAAAGCGGCTACATAAGAGGCTTGGCACTGTTGAGAATTCCTTCAGTTTATGCCTTTTATGGTGATTTTTAGGGATTCTGTCTAATTTTTTTGAGTCAGGGCCAGGACTAAATTTTAAATCAGCTCAGATGGATACAGAATAGAATTAAGATAAAAGAAATTACATTATCCCTTAAATGGGAGTTGTAACTTTATTGCAATCTTCCTTGTTTTAGCTGCCAAGTATGTAGTTCTAGAGACATATTTCAATGAAAATATTATATAAAAATTATATTTTCAATGGCTAATATGCCATCCAAGGGTGTTTATCGTACATCAGCCTGTTCTAGCAATAAAGCACCTCTTCAGAAAATTGTTTAATAAAAGATCAACACAAATACCTGCTTTGAAACAGAAGAGAACAACTGGTGATTGCAATAGCACTATTGGAAAATACTGATGTTTTAATCAAAACCATTACAGTAGCCTTCTCTGTATGGACTGCAAAGGTAGCCCTACTTTCTGCACCTAAACATAAAACCAGGCACTTTTGAAAGGAACAACAGGATTGGAGTGAAACTCTGTAGAAGGTAATCTCTGAAATTTATACAATTAGCTGAGAAGTACTACCTTCTTCCCTCTGTATGAATAATGTTAATGATTTCCTGGACTGGCACACTAAGGTCTCAGTACGGTTAATTATAGTCTTACATTTCTTTATTTTTATTTTGTTTTCCATAATTAGGAAAGAATTTCCTAATCCTTAAGGAAAGAAATGTTTCCTTAAGTATAAATAAAGTGTAAAAAATTTTCTTGCTTCCCATCTTAACCTTTTCAACATACACCAAAGCAGTCTGCATTGAACAGGATACCATACATCTATCTTGTAGACATGTTGGAGGGTAAAGGACCATTATAGTATATGAGGGTTTAAACAATTATGGCTCGCAAATGGCAAGAGAACATCAGAATTAATATGAATACCATTTAAAAAAAAACCAGAAAGCATCCATGGGGCAGGTGTCTCTGTTATTAACTGGTTGGCTGCACAAACCAATTTCCCAAATACCAACATGTAGAAAAGCAAAGCACTGAACTGTACATTTTATAAAATATCACATCAAGCTGCATAATGAATGATATATCCCACAGGTTTTCATGTTTTGGGGGACCTAGCTGATTTATATCATGATGGTCTCTGTCTGCATAAATGACTGAGCCCTTGAATTCTGGTGGAGGTGAGAAATGCTTTCTGATCCATTTTGAGAAATCGAAGAGCTGTGTAGTCTATAATCTCTGCGTGCTGTCTGCTTCCAGCACAAACTCCGCCATTTTCTTTTCAGCTCCCCTTGCACCTGTGTTGAAAAGAAAATGCACAAGATGAGCTGAAAATGTACTTTTAAGTGAGGAACTTTTACATGTTTATTGGCTGTCAGATGGGGACCTCTAGGAATAGAATCACAGAATGGTTTGGGTTGGTAGGGACTTCTGAAGATCATCTAGTCCAAGCCCCCAGCCATGGGCGTGGACATCTTTCACTAGACCGGGTTGCTCAAAGCCCCATCCAACCTGGCCCTGAACACTTCTAATGATGGGGCATCCACAACTTCTCTGGGCAACCTGTTCCAGTGCCTCACCACCCTCACAGAAAAAATTTCTTCCTTAAATGCAGTCTAAATCTGCCCTCATTCAGTTTAAAACTGTTACCCCTTGTCCTGTCACTTCAGGCCTGCTAAAACGCCTTTCTTCATCTTCATTTTTAATCACCCCTTTCTTACACTGAAAGGCCACAGTAAGGTTTCCCCAAAGCCTTCTCTTCTCTAGGCTGAACAATCCCAACTCTCTCATCCTCTCTTCATAGCAGAGGTGTTCCAGCTCTCTGATAATTTTTGTGGCACTCATTTGGACTCACTCTAACAGGTCCATGCCATTCTCGTACTGAGGACAATCACCTCTCTTGACCTGCTGGCCATGCTTCTTTTGATGCAGGACACGATTGCCTTTCTCAGCTGCAAGCGCACATTACCTGGCCATATCCCATTTTTCATCCCCCAGTACCCCCAAGTCCTTCTCTGCCAGACTGCTCTCAATCCATTCATCCTCCAGTTTGTATTGATATTGGTGACTGCCACGAACCAGGTGCAGGACCTTGCACTTGGCCTTGTTGAATTTCATTAAGTTAGCATGGGCCCACTGCACAAGCCTGTCAAGGTCCCTCTGGACAGTACTCCTCCCCTCTAGAGTATCAAATCAGTTTTGACAAAGACTACAAAACTGAGGTGAAGACTGTGTCTACGCTGTCTGTGAGGAGACGCCCCAGGGCCACTTTCAAAATCAGTTTTGTATCACTTGTGCTGCAAGATTAGCTTTTGCTATCTAGCTATTAATCACATGTACTTAAAGCATAAAATCAAATTATAAGCCCCAAATCAGGTATCTCATGAATATTAAAGACCAGAATAGCACTCAGGAGACCTGCATGTCAATTCCCTGTGCAAGCAGATGTCTTCAGGCAGATTCCTCCTGTCAGAAACTGCATGCTGTTTAATGTGCATTCTACCTTAAAAAGTGGCTGACATCAAAAGGAATTCCTTGCATCTTCCTGAGTTGAGATTAGGAAAGCTGCTACATGCTGAGCACTTCTGAAAAATCTGCTGCTGTTCTGGGGGTTAGATTCTGTCAGAAGATTACTCCTAAATACTTACTAAATGGCGCTTCAAGTCTTGGATAAATTTCTAGACTTGTTGCACCTCACTTGCACAATCCACATCGCTTGTAACAGAACTAGGATTAGATCACATTAAACAACACAAGACACACTAACACCGCGGTTTGCAAGGAATTAGGTTTCAAACAGCTCTTAACTCACTAATTTCTGTTGTTGCACAGAAACTGCCACATATATATTCTACCAATAGGAATGCAAGCATTTTCTAAAACAGCTTCATGTATCACAGTGGAGTTATAGGGGCACTTATACATTTACTGAAAACGTTATTTAACATCCTCAGCAGGAAATGTGAGACTTACTTCACTGTTCAAAAAACAGTACAGGACTGCAACAATCAACCCCTGGAAAGAGACAATATTCCTTAGTTAGTAGGCAACACCAACCTAGGTCAATAAAACTGCTTTTGAATAAAAGCTTTAAAATTTACCTGAAAAGATCCCAAACACAACTCAAAGATTATTTTATAATTACTGGAACTGCGGTCAGGAAATAGAGCAAAGACTGTGTAGTGAACTCCAAATAACGGAATAAGCAACAGCGTGGATTTTGCAAGTCTCCTGGGTAAATAAAAGAGAAAAAGCTGGAGTTTAATGATAAGCTCTTGTTTTACTAAGATAAGAACCTGATGCAATGTCGTTTACATAAACCTCATATGACTTCAGATTTATAAACAGTCTTAATAAGAGCCATTTATTGCAAATTGTTTTCCTTCCAGGCTTGCTGTGAGATTAGTCACATAGTAACCTCATAAACTGATGTGTGCAATTCCATGTTAGACTTGATCTTGTTGACCTTGCAGTCTTCCAAAAGCTGGCAGAAGGCTGCAGGGCCTCTCTAAACCAGAAGACCCTTTTTCAGTTGCCCTCTGCTGTGTCTCTTTGACAGACGTTGAGCTCCCAGCCTGGTTTCATGGCACAGTTTTTGGGGGTGGGGTTTTACTGCATTATTCCACAGGACCACATTTGACAAAGTGTCACGAGCTGCCATTAGATCTCTCAAGATATTTTTTCCCTGGCACAAAGGGTTCAGAGTGGAAAGGAATAATGCCTTCCTGCAAAGCCACACTGACAGATTCTCTTGTGCGGAAGGTAACATCTCGCTCTTGAAATTAATTTATGTCAATTTCCTTTAAATGTGCGACTGTATGGTTAGTCTGTACATTGCACATACACAGTATGCAAACAGTACCTAGGAAATGTAATCCAGAACAATCTCAGTTGTGAGATTTTTCATGAGTAATTTCAGATTTACCCCCAAAACACTGAAATCTCATAACTATACTAGTGGTACTAAGCATACACCATTAACTAATTTTTAATGTGGTCAATTATATAATATATTTTAGCACAAAACACTACTGAAGTTAAGAAGGAGAACTTTAAATTATTAAGCAGAGCAGCTCTGACAAACTGCCCGTGAAACCACTGAAATGATGAGTTGCTAGTTACCCCTTATCTGCCACTTATTTCACTCTAATATCATCAGTTTTGTATACTATACAGGGCCAGTCATGCACGATTATGGATGTCTGATATCAGATAAAATTCAAGAAGTTATAATGTTGAGACCTATAATTCATCTCTGTCTTGATGAATATAATGTGATTCAACAATGAAAGGATGCTGTTGTGAATTCCCCTATTTTAACAGAAAAGTCAATGTACTTCACGCAGTTTTATTTTTTCTGTGTGAGCCTTCATGGCCTTTCTTTGTTCATAATGTCCCAGAGGCTGCATCCCTTTACATGGAGATAATCAGTTCTGACAGCAACATCCCTCAAGAATAGTAAAGCCCTCCCATCTAAAGATGATACCAGCAAGCGGGAAAAATAGGATTTCCTTAGCAGAAGAAATTCATTTACAACGGGAGTAGATGACGATGGCAGCAAATTTCCTGGTTTCCCAAATGAAACGGAAAACTGATTTTATTTGAACTTAACCTTATCCACTGCAAAAGTGAAATGAGCAACAAAAAGGATGGAACCAGGTACAAGCAAGTGGGACAGAGGAAGGGAAGAAAAATGGTGACTTGCATGAGTAGTATTCATTTTAGACTCACACTTCACTTCCACTCCATTTTTGTTTTAATAATTTTTGTCCAGCTGATGTTACTTTCTCTATACTGCACTTACATTTTAGTGAAGGGACAGACAGAATAGCCTTATTCTTCTCTGTATTTTAAAAAATGCATTTGCATTTTGAAAAATGAACCTTCCAGACCTGTAATTTGCTCTGTAGATGCAGTATTTCTTGCGGGGGCTAATCTACTGTTCCCATGGGTATCGGCTAAAGACCATCCAATCCAAACGTAATCAGGCAATCAAATGCTAAAAGCAAAGAATTCACAGGGCTGAATAATGAAGGACACGGTTGTTATTAATGAACATTTTATACTATGAAGTGCTACAGTGATCTGTGGAAAATGATGGGAGTGAAAGGAAGGGAATGCCTTGTTTCCATAATATAAATAAATACCACATGGAAACAAAGGAGAGTTCCTGTCACAAGAAGTAAACCAGAGGGGATTTCCTGCCCATAGGTGGGTCACTGTGCTAAACAATAATGTGGCAACTGCACAATTTCATCTAGGTGGATTTGGTTCTCCCACATGTTTAGTTAATTCAAGCAGCAAACACAAAAGAGCAAAGCCTTATGCCAATCTAGTTGTGTCACCTTTTCCACGGCGAATCAGAATTCTTCACTTTTTGCATCAAATGTGTCATGTTTACAAAACACATAAGGTTCTTTTGGCTTTAAAGATACGCTTTACTTTAGCACACCATGTTTTATCTGCTTTTAGGACAGGAATTCAGAATTTTTTTAAGTGAAGAGAAGGTGTCATCCAGGAACACACTTTCAAAGACCACTTGCGTGATTTTGCATTTTCAGTGTTCATGTTAGATGTTGTAATTGAAATATCATATCAACATCCTGAAGTGTCAAATTCAGTGCCTATATCTGGTCTTTAAAATAAAACCTGCTACAACAGACTCTTGATTCTGGATTACAGTATCCAGCAGCTATTACAGTAACAACTTATATGGCAATATAATAAAGAATAAATCCCATCTGAGCAATGTATTTAAATTGCTCGCCAACATTCCTTGATTCTAAAGCTGTGGAAACCATGGATGTTAGGATTTGATATTCAAACCAAAACACAAAAGAATGAAGCCTAAACAGAAACGAAGTTGATCTAAATCAGAAACGCTTGTTTTCCTCTAGAAAAACAAAGATGCGATTTTAAATCAACATAAAACATTATATTTAATTTTTTACTTTTTGGGAACAACATAACTTCTTTCCAGCTCTTAAAATGCATGTAAATATTAGAACAAAAAGTATTTTAGAAATTAAAAAAATTAAAGAGGTTGAACCAAAGTGTTTTGATTTTGAAACTTTTGTTATGTTGAAATGAAATATATATACATTAAAAGAAATATATTCTCTCCATATTTTTTGTATCAGCATATTCATTCATGGATTAAACTCAAATTCAAGAATAGCTTATTGGTCTTTTTGAAATCGCATGTTTTTTATTGAATTTAGTTTTTGACAAAAAAAAAAATATCTTCATCTCTATTTCAGCATAGTGAGATCTTCATTAAACCACATCTAAAAGTACTTCCAAATTAAAAGTAATTATAGTATGACAGCAATTTTCGGTAACAGGTTTCAGCAGAGGAAATCTTACAGAGATTTTTGTTATGCATATAATATCTAAAAATATGACTCACTTGTACTGTGACTGGTCATTTCCTCCAACATCTGCAGATCTTAACTTTTGCAGTAAGATTCTTATAATACTAATGAAAAGTATAAAATTCACCTGTAAAGAAAACAAATATAATGGTGATTTCTGACTTTTCCACTCAATACACAGCAAAAAGAAATGCTTATCAAGTCAGACAAGTCAATTCAGCAGTGGGTGTTGTGTACCTCCTGCCAGAACCCAATGAGCTCTACACCGTCAAACCTACTGTTGGTTTTCTGCCTTGCTAGGTTTGTTATGGCCAGTGTTCCTCTGCATGGCCATGACTTCTAGTCTGGCTGGCAAAAGCCTTTGAAAGCCCCAGTTGTCAGAAATGCCCTCCTTCCAAAGTCTCAGCTGAAGACAGGTTTCCTAGCAGGATGGGACATTGGCTGTGATTTGGTGCAGTCGACAATTGTCCTCAATTGTCATGTGGATTCACGACTGGAAGCCCAAAGGAAAATCTGAGCCCCATACACAGTTTTGACCCTCTCTTGCTGCTCGCCTTGACTTTTAGTATTTTGTCTGAATTAGGGGAAGAAGATTGTTGCACAGGTGATCTGTCCACTCCAGTCAAGTTCAAAAAAGGTCTCTCACAAGTATCTGTCTGTCTTGAGTATTGATGCAGACATTATAACTGGAGGAACTGAAACCTTGAAGTCTAATTCTCCTGACAGCCCTCTGAGATAAAGCAGTAGTATTATTCTATTTCATATTTTATTTCATAGAAAGGCACTTGCATAAAAAAAGTTATGATCAGATCCTGATCAATCTAGAAAATTGAAGTATAAAACTCAGTAGATCCTAGAGCCCCACTCCCATTATTTCTTCATCCTTGGCTTTTGGCATCCTGTGTTCACCAGCCCTTCTGGTGCTGGTTTGTTTGCTGCGGTCTAGAAAACCACACACTAAATATAACATGTCCGTATTAAAATGAGAGAACACTTGGAATCCATACCTTCACAGCAACAATGTGAGCTAAAAACTACAGCTACATAAACAGCCACATCAAATGCACACATTTTAGAAGAAATCAGCCTAGAGAAAAATTTCTATCACTGTGAAAGATGAGAATTTTATTGCTTTTAACTAACCCCATCCCAAAGCCCAAAAGCAGCAGGTTGGCTACTCAACCAGGCAGTGCCTGCCTCACTGCTATAAACCTTCAGTCTGCCTTGATGCATTGCTCATCTTTTTCCAGTCTTAACAATTTGGCTGTAGGCTTTTCAAGGTCAATGGATTTCTGTGTCTCTGACACACCCAGTACAGCTTGTGACATTAATAAATAAACTATGATCATAGCAACTGCATGTCCCTCTGTATTTCATATTTTGTTTGAAATGACAGGTGAAGGGAAGTGACAGGAAATGACAGGGATTAAATAAAAATTTAGGAAAATCAACTCTAATATTTTTGAAAAAAGAAGAATAAAAAAGAAATGTTAGAAAATATAGGCCTTTACTGAACTTAACATATATTTTTCAGGCAGATGATGACTTAGAAGTTTTCCTTGATGCAAGTCTCCTATAAAAGTACAGGCAGAAGCCTGTTATTGCTGATCGTATCTACAGACTTATCACAGCAGTGTACAGACCAAGGGATATACATTTAGTTTGCCAGCTGCACTGGAGCCAGTATTAGTGCACAAGGAGAGAGCTTACATTCCATTGTGTATTTGGTAGCCACAAAATAGGAGAAGGAAAAAAATCTTTATTCTGTATTTGCAAAGGGATTGGCATAATAAATTCCTGTTCTCCACAAGCTTCCCTAGTTTCTACCGTAGCAGAATAAACTGTCATCCATTTGGTTTCTGAAGCATCAAATCACCTGCATAACTATACTCGGGTGACTCACATTCTTGACTGACATTCAGGTATTACTTTTAAGTCTGTTTTCAAACACATACCTTTCTGTCTGTAAGCACAGTCTTGGATTAATGAAAAACATACATTCTTGTTTGGAGTTTGTAAGAGTCCTTGGCTCTGCTGAGCTTGTAAATCCAGCCAGCTGGAACTGGGTATTAAGATCTAAAGGTGGCAACTGCCACTGACTTACTACAGTGGAGGAAATTAATTTCTCTAAGATTATTATTGATAATTTCTTAAAATCCTTTAAAGTATATTTCTGATTTAGAATAGTACGTTTCAATAAAACATGAAACAACTAGTGCCCTGGAATTTTACTTCTAGTATTGTAGATGTTCAGTCCCACAAAATTGTTTGAACATAACGTCTTTAAACAAATAGGATAAGTTTACTGTTCAATGAACATCTAAGAACAGGAAAATGAGAAAATAATGTGAATGCAGCGAAACTGCAAGACAGTGATGACAAACGATACCTCTTTAGTGGAGTAACAGCAAGATGCTGCTGGGACCCTTTTCTACCAGTTGACTTCTGACAATTAGTTTTTGAGTCTAAACACGCTGCTTGTATCATTTAAACTGCAGCATGTATCATTTAAACTGTCTTCATGTCACTTCTGTCTTGCTATTTAGTCCCTTACAGTACCTGCAATGTGAGATAACTAGATAAACATTTCTCAATTACTTCGATGTGACCAAGTCCTGTTTCCTCACAAACATAACTCCTTCCCAAATCAGAGCAGTTTACGCAAGTGGAAGTATGGGGAAGGCAGCTGTGGAGGCATTTGCTAAATGAAGAATATGGGTAACACCACATTAACTGCTCAGAATGGCCACTCCAATTAGATAACTCTGAAATGTGTACAGCATGAAGTGTGGAAGCCTGCCAAATAATTTTTCTGAAGCCAAAATTGTCAGGAGAAGATGTCAGGGAAGGCTTCTGACACACTGAATTAACTGAAGCCATTCCCACTTTGAGAGATGACTTCAGAACCTGCTCTCACAATACTGTTTATTGTTGGATAATAACCTTATAGAAAGTATAACCTTCTAAGCAGTGAGAATGTTTGGAGTTAACACAGAAATCGATGGAAGAGATCGGATATGGTAGGAAAACTGAGCAGACTTCCTGTTAAATCTAATGCAGTTAAACCATTGTTCCTTAAAACCTTTGCTTGATTTACTCTGTCTTTCAAAAGTATATTCATGGTATCATCCTCACAATCAGGCTCTATTCTACTCTTCTTTTCTACACTCTCCATCTGCCTTTTAAAGGTTTTCAATATCAGACATACTCTCGGCTTTCTTTCATGCCATTATATAAAATCATAGAATGGTTTGGGTTGGAGGGGACCTTTAGAGGTCATCTAGTCCAACCCCCTGCAGTGAGCAGGGACACCTTCAACTAGATCAGGTTGCTCAGAGCCCCAGCCAGCCTGACCTTGAATGTTTCCAGAGATGGGGCATCAACCACCACCTCTCTGGGCAACCTGGGCCAGTGTTACCACTCTTATTGTAAAAAATTTATTTCTTATATCTAGTCTGAATCTACCCTCTTCTAGTTTAAAACCATTACACCTTGTCCTATTGCAACAGGCCCCAGCATAAAGTCCGTCCCCATCTTTCTTATAAGCCCCCTCTAAGTACTGAAAGGCCACAATAAGGAATCCCCAGAGCCTTCTCATCTTCAGGCTGCATAACCAATGAACCCCAACTCTCAGCCCTTCCTCATAGGTGAGGTGTTCCATCCCTTGGATCATTTCTGTGGCCATGTTCTGGACCTGCTCCAGGTCCATGTACTTCCTGTGCTGAGGACTTGAGCTGGACTCCAGGGTGGGTCTCACCAGAGCAGAGGGGCAGAATCACCTCGCTTGATCTGTTGGCCATACTGCTTTTGATGCAGCCCATACTTATATACATTTTTCCATTTTTGTCACACAGTAGTAACAGGTAGTTCTTCTGGGTATTTCAAAATGACATTCCTGCTCATCTGAATCAGTGCTTTCTAAATGTCGATGAGAGCTCTCAGCTTAGGTGTTCTGCTCTCCTTTATTTTCCTGAAACACAGCTTCTTTCAGAGTTTTCCTGTGTTCACCTCATTGACTACACAGACGTCCTTCCTACTGCTAAAGCCATTTGTTATTACTGGTCATCCTTGTCACCATTCTCTGTGAGTCTTCCAGTCTCTCTACATTCTTGAGCAGACTAAAGGCAATGATGTAAGTACATCATACTTTTACTGACAAACATCATGACTTTTTCACACCACCTATCCAAAAAACTTGCAATGATCTGTCTTCATTGCTGAATGGCAGGCAGCACTGACCTCATTATTCAAAGATCCGAATCTTCAACTTCTATTTTTTCTAGAAGGTAACAGGAAATGTTAAAGCTTATCATGGTGTATGTATACTGAAAATTATGTTCTCATGAATGTGGTGTTTTTCATTCATCAGTGACCAATTTTATATGACATCTCATTAGCTCCTCTTGCTCTATGAATGCACACTCTACTTTACACAGCAGTAAGTTTCCATAGCATCCTAGCTGCCACAATGAACGTGCTGGTTGTAGTTCAATGCTCCAACAAGATATGTTACTTATCGAGCAGGAAAGGGTGAGCATCACTGCTTTTATAGCTCCCTTTCACAGCCTAACTTCTCAAATGCAAACCACAGTTGATCAAACAGCTGAAGAATCATCTAATCAGAGAAGTAAGTGGCTTTATACAGTACACACTGCAGAATCACTTGGCCATCATTAGTTGCTCTCATCCTTAAAACATGCTGTTTAAGAGAAGAAACATATCTGGAAGGAGACAGCAGATCCTAAACATGTGCATCCAGCAAGCCAAAAAAGGTAATTTGAAAACTGTTTCCCTATGTCTTACATTTCCTTTCTATCAAATAGTAATAGAACCATTAAAAAAATAAAAGGAGAACAACTGTTCCTTTGCCTCGAACAGTGATTCTGGTCCACACTTTATGATATACTGGACTTCTGCTGACTGATTAGTACTCCATTTTCTTAACTCACAACTCATTTCCCAGTCTTTGCTAAGATCCAGCTGCAATTCAAGTCTGCCAATGAGCACTTGGATAAATTCTCTTTCCAGGTCTAGGACTTCTTTGGAGAAGCACTGCTTTCTGGCACATGAAGTCTCAGCTGTCTACCAGGTAGCTGTTTAAATTGAAGACCCAGAGAATAGACTTTAATCTTTCTGTAAACACCAGGTGGTTGGTTTGGTTATATGTTTCAGCGTATTTTCTTCACTCTGGACCGTCTCCTATTCTCCAGCTCCTTTGAGGTACACATGTTCTCTTCATGCTGTAGTTCTGTTGCATGCCCTTTTCTGTGAGTCCTTACCTTATGTCATTTCACACATATGCCTACTCCGCTTTCTCTTTAAATACTGTAGAATTCACTCTGATGAAGATTATAGGAAGTTCCCTCAAAATTATTTTCATCAGGCACAGATTGAAAGGCAAGCCCAAGCATAATGTGGACTCATGAAATCTTGTGTAATCTAATAATGCCCTATATTTTCTGGCTAAAATGTTATTTTTAACAAGTGTATCTGAAATGTGTTAATTTGCACTGTGACTGTTTTCAGAATTGGACATACGACCGTAATATATTATTCCAAACTTAATTACACAATCATCACAGTGAACAGGAATTTTATTATGCTACTCCACTAATTCTAATGAGTTCCACATAGGAGAAGCCCCATGAAACATTCTCAAATGGTATTCTTTCGCAAATACTTCATGTTCAATATATATTTCAGTTGACTACGAATTAAAGAAAGATATACACAGCCATAGTTTTTTACGGCTGCAGTAATATCAGATTCTCAACTGCAGGGCTATCTATTTACAGGCAAAATCAAATCTGCAATTAATTGAAAAGTATAATCAGATTTTTGCTTCCCCCAGGCTCATAAACAGGAGAGACGTTAAAGAAAGAACAACATACAAATAAAAACAACTGCTCATTTAATAGGAAGCAGATAAATTTTGATGGCAACAAATTTTAATGGTCTGTTTAACATTTCTCCTACAGCGCAATTTCTTTTCATTAAAACAGAATTCTTGCCTATCTGTAACTAGCAGTAAAGAATAATGACTATATGCACCGCACAATGCTGAACTGATCTATAATTCATGCTTCAAAGTTTACTTACTATAATAGAAATTAAAATTGGTATTCGTATAACCCACCAGGGACCACCATGCTCATTTGTATCCCAGCAACTATAAAAAAAAAAGAGGGGAAAATTATGCCGACATTAATATCTTCTGGCAAGCAAGACCTATGAGGAGAAGTATTTCTTATGTACAAGTCAAAGCACTCTAAAATAATGCCTGTTCTAGCCTAGAATTCAGCATTCAATCTTTTTTCTGCTTTTAATTTTACTTCCCTGGTTTTACTATGCATATTCAAAACATCTAAATCATCAGGTACACTAGACTGTACCATTAGACATCATGGAGGATGTTGGCCTTTAGGGAAACCAAACTTAGTTTCACTTTGTGTAAGGACACTTTTCCATTAAGCACCTAACACCAGCCTCTGGGTAGCAGGAAAACCTAAAGCAACTGACAGATACAATTGAAATGATGTAATTCCTTGTGGGGTATTTAGGTTACAGACGGCTGGATCTGTTTTAGGAAAATGTGAGACTGAACCTGAAACTTTGCCTGAAAAACTGAAAAATTAATTTTCACTGTGGGATCAGCACTTTTGGTCCAAATACTCTGAGAATAAGGTCTCTAAAAGATTAATTTTAAACAAGGGCAATACCCCTCCAAGTTCCTCTAACTCTGACAAAGGAAAGGAGTTAGTCTTCGGTTTACATGTTAGAGGTCTTGCAAAGAAAACTTAGAAATTATGTAGGACATGAATTCTCAGTTTAATTACAGAATCAATTGAAAAATGTTAGTCAGGTTGAAAAAAAAGGAGTGTGGAAACTCTTTGTCCCACTAGCTTGGAATGCTCTCCCATTCCTTGGGCCCAGCAGGAGCAGCAAGTCCATCTTCCTACAAAATTCTTACCTCAGTTCCCCTTCCCATGGCAGGAGCCAGGCCTAGCTCTAGTTAGTCATAGTTTTATTTGGCTCCGTATATCTTAACATATGTTTACATCACATTGCTTCACTTTTGGAAATGTAATTTAGATATACAAAAAGTTGGCTAGATTTCAATCTTTTGAGTTGCTAGTTAGCAAATTAGAATGCCCAGCATCTTACTGCACTGTATTGCAGCACTGAACCCAAGGACCTCTACCGCTATTTGAAGTATTATTTTGAATTCTAAGGCAGATAGCTCTCAATGGGGGTCTCATGGGGTAACCTTAATCATAACCTACCTCTGCCTTCTCCCTCACTTAGAGTTTTTCAAACAAACAGCTGCATAAACAGCAAGAGCTCCTAAACACCATATCAGCCATATCTGAAATTTCAGTTCTGTGCTCGTCCCCTTCAGAACAGCAAACCACCTTTGTGTGAACACCACCATTTCCAAGGCAAGGACTGCATTAGCACAGTTGGAGGCTTTAAACTTTCTCTCCCACACACACTTACCCAGTGTCCTCTAAAATGATCCGTGTCACTGTCCACGTAATAATGAATATGGTAGGAATTCCTGAAAAATCCCAAAGAGATTTAGAGGATGATAGCAAAAATATAAGTTAAAAAAAAAGAAAAAAGAAAACAAGTTCAGCCTGGTAGTAACCAATTATTCCCCAAATATACAACATATAGTAAACAGTTTAGTGAATGGAGGGAGAAGCCTACCTGCTGAGCTATGTGATGTAAGCAATGTATTACAAACAAAGACTGCAAAGAAGTAGGTTTATTTCTTTAAAAAAAAAATAATGCAGCCATAATGACTAATACACAAAGAACATGCCTTTCTTAGATTTCTTTCAAGCTGTCAGTGAGCTACAGGGAGACAGATACAGGTTATGCATTCCCAATGCACCTCCTAGGACTACAATATAAAACCAAAGTGTAAATCATTTCATAAGGAACCATTCCCACACACTGGTTTATTCACACTTCCCAGCAATACCTAAATGTTTTATGACCACCTATTACTGGAAGCTTTGAAGTGCTCTGTATAAATATAATCGGACTTTCTGGAAATGAAAGGAATACATGTATTTAAAACCAGATGGACAATATTACTGGGCTTTTCAAAAAGGCAAATAGCATAGCTGTGGCTGTGCAGCTAAACTTTCTTTTTCCTCCCAAGTCAGGACAGCCTGAATCATATGTTTTGTGGTGGCAGTCCTTGCACCATCCTATATCCTGAACAACCCCTGGGCATTGTGCAGATCGGCACAGGTCAGGGCCATGCCAAGGAGCAAGACAGCAGTTACGCTCAGCAGTTTTGTGCCCACTTTCTCCCATGGTACAGCAGCTGGAATCTATGCTGGAGCTGAACTGAGGAACTAGTGAGTCAGAGGAGTCATCCAACAGAAACAGCATGACTACCTTGTTATGAAATATTGAACCTAATACATGCATACATAGAGAAGAAAAAATATTATTGGAAGACATTTAAGTTCTTACCCCATCCAATAAGCAGGTAGACTGTGAAGTGTCTGTTGGGGGAGAATATTAGCACAAGGAGGATGTGGAGGTAAAGTCCTTCAACTAAAAGCCAGTAGAAGTTTGCCATAACACCATACTGAAAAAACACCAAAATAGCTTTGCAGCCCACCTGAAATATGAGAATAGGGATCAAAGTTGAAGAAAAGGTCGACTGGACTTTTAAAAACTATGTTTTCCCTTTAGAAAATACTTTAGTGTTTCTTAATTAACAAAACACATAAGCATGTATCACAAAATGAAGTCCCAAAATACTTATAGTCTGTGTGCTGCTCTTCAGAATTAATTTTCAGATGTCTGTGCTGCTGATGTTCCACAGTGCTAGCTGCTGCTACTTTGGTACTTCCCAGCAGGAATCTGAGATGTGAGAATTTAATGTAAAAATGTTTCTGCTGAGACTGAGCAGAGAAATGTGATGATATGGTGAATGTAACAGACTAAACAAAATGGACTAAATAAAACTAGTTTCTGCCTGCTTTATCCCTTCCCCTGGATTTTTAATCCTGGTTTAAATACCCTTCATACCTCCACTGTTTATGATAAAATTCCGAGTACACCAAATACTTAAGTAGGCAGCTTACTCATTTAGTGGTTGATTCCTCTGTCTAGACATCGGTGTCTATTATGAAGTGAGCAGGACCCCAGTCACCAGCTGCTAAGCCAGAAGGGCACAGACCTCCTCAAGATACTTCTTTGTATCCGTCAGTCCCTTCTGGTGTCTCAGATATCTCAGTGCATCCCAAGTAACATACATGTCTATATGTATGCCTGCATACATGCCTATATAGACAACTAAGTAAGAGCCCAAAGGCTTGAATTCATTTCACCTAATTTTTGCTACCTACAAACAAGGTTTCTGGTGAAAGCTAGCCACCTACTAGCCAACTACCTCCTTATACAACTCATGACGAGAGACAGGCATGTCCAGAAAAAGTCTTAAAGCAGATGATATAAACTGTCCAGTGAGAAAGAGACACAGTTTAGTCAATCCACCTCATTTGGTAGGGCTAATCTTACCTCTGGACTTTGTGTCCACTGAAGGGATATCCACTGCAGACCAGTAATAGGCCAGAAAATTTAACATGGAGAAAATTAAGCATTTTAAAATGCAAGTTGAAATTGGCTTTTTTGCTTATGACTACTTACAACCAGATCAGTAAAACCTAAATTGTTTGTAATCTCTTTTAAATACCATTATTCCCCTGTATTATATTACTGATTTACATACCAGAACCCCACATCAAATTATTTCCCCTTCCTCCTGCAGCTAATCCTGTACCAGGTATATTTCCAGATGCTGAACTGCGAAGGTATCTGTCAGTAAAGTTAGCCAAAATTATGGCTCTGTGTCATTCAGATCCGGGACCTAGTTAGACTGCATTTTGAAGTGTGTGCTTTTGGACATCTGTACATGCAGCAGAACTGTGGAACATCACACACACATGACAAAAGGGACAAACCCTGCATGCTGTTACGTAAGAAAGGTAACATCCAGCTAATGCAAGACAAAACCACCTTGCCCAGCTGGTGTCAGATCATCCCACATATAATGCAACAGAAATTACTCAACAGTCCACAAAACTGGACATATTCAAACAGGAATATATGAGGCTTTGCAGCCAAGAATAACTGGAGGATAAAAGCAATTGGAGAAATCAAGTAGTATTTTGAGAGACCATTGACTAATCTTTCAAGGACCTAAGAACTTTTGATTATCCCTGGCAGTCTGCCTACTAACTACTTTACCTACTTTGAGTCTACCAACTCAGAGCCTATTTGTCTTCATTAGAAATATCCCAGATTACGAATTTATACATATAGCTTGGTAGTCACTGCTAAGAGCTTTATGCTTTCGGACAGTACGGCTTCATCAATATAAAAATATCTTCCTTCCATTTTTTTCTCACAAGCTTAAACTGTAGTAAATTAAATTCAGAAGGTTTTCAGCAATATTTGTAGGCTTCTTCTGCAGCACTTTTGATTGAAACAACGGAGGCAGAGAATGGGGAATATCATGTGATGGTCAGTCTTTTAACAGCAAGACTTGACATTTTTTTAACCCCTGTGCATGAAAATGCAGTAAACGTATTAGCTTGCCAAGAGTGCACATGACAACACTTCTGTCATAGCCAGAAAGTACAGAGGAGTTAATACAGACAACTCCTGCAAATATTCAATTCCCTGATTCTTTTCCCTCACTCCATTGATATCTGTCCAATTCCTGGACCCCTGAAAAAGCTGCTGGAACAGCTCCAGATGAGCTGCCTTTAATCCTTCCTGGCTGATGGCAATCCTGTTTGTCTTAAACTCTCACAGCTGATTAATGCAGTGGCCATATTTATTCTGAGCCATAGCAGATGACATGTTGTCCCTTCATGGACATGCAAAACAACATTAATTTCTCTTACTTGTGCCACAACCTTCTTTTTCTGGCTACTTCTAATAGACCATTTTTCTAGTCGTTATATTCTCTACAGGATTGTCTACACTGACAGCTTGGTATTCCTAAATATTTAAAAGGATTATGGAGGAAAATTCAGTGATACAACAGTATTATACCAGGTAGCAAATGAGGTTTATTACCCATGAGGTTTGATCCTCTGGACAGTGAGCTGTGTTGGAACTGGAATAGAGAACATCATCCTTGACTAAAACAGAGATTGCTCTTAGAATGAAAGAGAGGAACAGGTTCAGATGGATGTAGTTCCGAGTACAATGAAGTTTTCTAAGAAGAGATTTAAAAACAGGCATTTTAGATTTCGAGACAGAAAGCTCTTAAACAGACTTTTATTACTCTCCAGTAGTTTCTTGGTTATATGAACCCTGAGTAAGAGCCTACCCTTTCCTCCTCTGTCATATTGTCAGTGCTGCCTTGCTGTATTCTTTTATCATCATCCTCCTCATCATCTTTATAGGCTGTCCAAAATATACAGGTAAAGTATCTCTTACTTCTTTTCAGTAGCACAGACTAAAGGATCCCAGTGGCATTTCTCCCACACTTTAACATAAGCTGACAATAAACATAGATTATCATATCCTCCTTTCTGTGCACTCATCCCAGTGTTTTTCTTGCAAATAAAACTTTGGTTATGCTGGGTATATTTCAGACCTGCTCTCACCTATTACTATCTGGTTTAAATTTTTAGCTCCTGCATTTCACTGTATAATGACTTTTCATCCTGTGATGTGAGTGTATGCAGGAACAATTTTAAAAAAGCATTCAGAACATTAGATCGCCTATTCTTTCTATTCAGTGAGATGTAAAACTTCTCTTTAGTCCAGCAGCCACATGGAAGTCTGACAAAGTGACAAATTAAATATCCCAAGTAAGTGAATGAGTGCTCAGGGGAAGCAAGTTATAAGTTGAGGGCTTTTCACTCAAAAGACATTCCCTTCGAGATCTTCCCATTTCACAGAATTTTTTAATAGCAAATGCCCAGAAACCAAACTGCTAAGAGGTCTTTTGGTCAAAATCAGCACCTCGAACTGCACCTGGAAATAAGCCAGAAGCCAGGGCATTTTAGCGAGTACGAGCAATGAAAGAATGAAGATCCAAAAGGATGCTATGGTGGTGTGCAGTGGCAGCTTCCAAGAAGTCTTCATGTTTTGATTTTTACCAAAGAACACTAAATAATCCATTCTGAAACATTAAAGCAAGGATAATTACAGTGAGTGTAGGGAAATAAATAAGAGATCCATCTTGCTAGCCCCCAGTTTGGCAAAGGACGTAATACCAGGCTGAACTTAAAGCAGTTGCCAAAAATCCAGTGATTTCTGTGGCTATGCATGTCCTTTGCTGAAACAGGTTCTGAGAAAAACTGAAATACTGCTATTACATTGGACTGCATCGTATGTTCCTATGGAATTCAGAGGTACATGCAAGCTGCAAACAGGATGAAAATATTTTTCTTGAGTAACTAATTTAGGTGATCAGTTCTCCACAGAATCACAGAATCCCAGATTGGAAGGGGCCTCAGGGATCATCTAGTCCAACCTTTCTAGGAAGAGCACAGTCTAAACAAGATGGCCCAGCACCCTGTCCAGACGACTCTTAAAGGTGTCCAACGTGGCCGAGTCAACCACTTCCCTGGGGAGATTATTCCAATGGGTGACTGTCCTCACTGTGAAAAATTTCTCTCTGGTGTCCAATCAGAATCTCCCCAAGAGCAAATTGTGTCCATTCCCCCTTGTCCTTTCCATGTGACCTCTCCATGTGACCTCTCCATGTGTCCTCTCCATGTGACTCCGTGTAAAAAGGGATTCTCCATCTTCTTTGTAACTACCCCTTAAGTACTGGTACATGGTGATGAGATCCCCTCTGAGCCTCCTTTTCTCAAGTTCAGTACTATTTCACTAGCTGAAATAGTAAATGTTGGACATATACAAGGCTTTCAAACCAACATTTTGGAGGTAGTGATCAAGGAAGTATTTCTATTTGGGATATGGATAACGATTCAGAATAACAAAGAAATCACGCTTATTCCTTTGATATGACTACCTCATGATACAAAACTATCCTGTGAGGGAACATTTACAGAGAGTTGATGCGCATGAGAGCACATCTTACAGAAATGATGGAGATTCAGATTTTTCTCCTTGGTAAGAAACACGTATCAGAGAAACTAGCATTTTTTTTTGGAAGGTTCTGTTATATATGAGTAACGCTGAACCAAGTGCAGTAAGATCTACAGTAAGATCGAGAATGTCAGTGTTATGTAGAAACATGCTGCTCTACAATTTATTTTCACTCTGAGTTGGATGGACCAACCTTTTTTAAAATAGTTGAAAAACACTATTTATTTTCAATCATTTTGATTTCCACTTTTCTAAAACATTATGATATATTAAAACCTAGACATTCAAAATGAAGAAAAAGAAACTTGCATTCTAAGAAGGCTAAAGCAACTTCTTTTGACTAAATGAAAATAATTAGCTTTGCTGTTTATAAATTAAGTTGCAGAAGCAAGAATATGCCTGACAAATTGGCAACCTCCAACAGGAAAATAGTGTGCCAGAAAGTTACCAATTAGCTTTAATTATAAGTACATAGAGTATTATGTGGAGGGTGGCACCACAGTAACTTGAAAAATGCTGTCAGCTTAGTCTGGCAAGGTATTTACATATATTCACATTTTATGCCTTTGTTTTGAGATAAAAAGATTAGCCAGATATAAAATCCTTTCCTTTACAATGCTTCTAAATGTGTCCTTTATTTATATTAATAATGGGAACCCATATAATATTTCTATAAGGATTAAAATCAAGTCCAGTTCTTTGGAAGAAATGCAAACCAGAATATTGCGTGGAAACACAGAAACAACTCTCCTTTCCCCGCCCAACAGTTCTGCTTTTCATGTGCTTATAGCTGATACTGTGAACAACTGCAAAGCCCTGAGGCTGCATCTGTTCTGCCAGACAGTATGTAACAATATATAATGGACTGTAGAAGTCAAGTCGTAATACTTAAAAAAGAATTTCCATTTCCTTGTCATGAACACATTACGTACAATTAAACTCCACATTATTCCATGTTTTCTTCCATTAAAAATACCGCACATATTCAGGATTAAAGGCAGTATAATTTGAAGCATACATATACAAACCCAGTAATGCACAATTTTAATAATCTTTTGTGTTGCTAATATCCAGACTTCAAATCCTAATCCTACTGCATTAGTAACTTCTTATTTTTAACTCACTGCTTAACTACCAAAGCTCCTTCAGATAGTTTCACTTAGAAGAGTCGTTCTTTGCTCTCTTTTTTAAACACAGCAAGGTGAAAGTTTGCTGGTTACATTCAAAGGTGAATGTGTTTCAGGGGTGAGTGACTGATCTTTATAAACAGTATATTGACATTCTCTATAAAGAACCCTGGGACCTTTTAGGGCAAAGTATGTTTCTTGGATCGGAGGTGTTACCAGCGACAAGTTAAAACTTCCAGAGATAAGCTTATTTTCCAAACTTGGTCCCTAAAAATGACCATAATGTAGAGGATGCCTTACAATATCTGAGGGGCAAACAGACACACAAACATAGCCATTTGTATTCACTTCTACTATGGATAATTTACAATTATTTCAGCTGCAGCCTTCCACAATAACTGGCTGCTTGCTACATGCTTGGGAAACTATATAGTGAACAGAGTATTTGTACAACTTATTTGGCTTCCTAATTCAACTCTTTATGTTAGCAGGCCCCTACATTCCCTGTAGACAACAGAGAGAAACAGGCTTCTTTAGGGGGAGTCTTAGAAGACCCTGTGTTCCCCCCCTGAAAAAAAGCCCGGGTCTGTCCACTGACTCACCAGAGACACTGGGGAGTTCTCAACTTGGATACTTAAACTGAATTTGAAGGTTTTAAGTACACCTCTGAAATTCTTGATCTGTTTGTTACAACTGACTTCTGGTGATGGACGACACTCAGATGTCTGTAACACACTGTCTTAAATGGGTTATTAGGTTTTAGCAGTTTTGAGAATGCACGAACTGCCTGTAGTGTTTGCTGGTGGAAAGAAGATAACCGTGAGTGACCCGATTCAGTTTGTTCAAAGATATTCCATAATATAATTATGGGTTATGTATCTACTCTGAATAGTCTCTGAATATTTAAATATTGAGAAAATTTGATGGCAGACTGAAAGGCTTACAGAACTCGCCATAGGAGTAGTTAATCAGAGGAATGAGGCTCTGACAAACAACACGCTGTCCTCTACATATTACACATACTTCTTTTCCACCAAATCTGAAAGATGCATTTTCTTGTTTTCCTTGGTACAGAGTGGAACAGAAAGGTTGTGTGAAGTTTATAATGGAGAATATAAAGGCTATTCTATTAGACAGTAAAAGTGATACATAAAGGCATGAAGACAGAGAGACTGAGAAAAGCTATGATACTGATAATACCGTCTTGCAATTTCTTTTACAAGTTGGAGATTGCTTTCAGTCTCAGAAAACTCACAGAAATTAGGCAAAACCAACAGACCTTTCCTAACACTTCCTACTAAAAACATTGCACACCCAGCATTATCCTTCAGCACAATTATCCATACCTTTACAACCCCACTTGGACAAATTAACGATTACCTTTGATAACAGTACCCCTGGAGACCACTCAGAAGCCTCTGCAAAATATGGCTGCTCACTTGTCCAGTGTTGAGCCCAGCATCCTACTAATTTTCAAGAGCAATTCAAGGTGTTGATTTTAATAATAAAATAGAAAAAGCTTTATGTAACCCATTCCTAAATGACTATTCTTTCGTACATGAGCTGTAATGTCTGTGAATCTGTAAAGTGCTTTGAAATTTTTTAATATGACTGGTGCTAGCAAAAGCCAAGTTAGCATTATTGTCAGCTGTTTAACTGAGAAAAGTGTAAAAACGATGCATTTTCTAAATATCTGAGCAATTAGACAACAGTTAAAACAGCCTTATTATTGTTCATATTTATTCATGAAAAATACGTACCTGAAAAGGCAAAGAATTATACTTCCCATTGTAAGAGCAATCAGAGATAAACTGTGTCCAAGGGTATAAATTGCCTTCACCCTTACATAGAAGTTAACCTGCACAGAAAAATATATATGCAGAAACCACTTACTGATATGTAAAATTGACTATGAGATTACCTAACTTTCCATTAAATAATTCTGAAGGCTAAATAAATAGCATTATTTTTACTCTTTGCTCTACAGTACGTGATGAAAATGTAATATCTTTATTCCAACACATTTTTGCAATGCAACATCTCAAGCCAATTGACCTCAGTAGAAAATTCAGCCTCAGGAACTCAAAACTTTGACACACAAACTGGTACAATTTCAGTGGATTATTCCATGTCAGTGAGGTCAAAGAAAATATCAGATTCATCAACTTCCATAAACACAATCAAACTGGAAAGAATGAGCCACAGTTTGAAAGAATGGATTATGTCTGAAAGAGAGAATCTCTCTCAGTCCTTCTGCTCCAGTGTACTTCATAACACATTTATACATTAGTGTAATTTTAAAGACGTTTTAAAGTCTCATTAAATTCCTAATCTAAATGCTCAAATACTTTATTAAATTGTGACCCAAACAACCCCTTCTGTCTTTTTTAAAGTTATTTGCTAAAACTTGGAAAGAAAATTTTTCAACAGAGGAAAAGCAGACTCAAGTGCACAGTCCACTGACTAACTGCAGTTATCTGTAAATTTACCAGCTACATATTACATTAAATCCTCTGAATGACATCAAGAAAAATAATGCTACACACTCTCGAAATTAAGCTGCTTCTTCATCTATGCCTACCACAAAGTCATTAGACTGACATTATTTTCCACTGAAGCTAGATAAAATATTAATATTGTAGTTTTTACTATGTAATGAAATTAAAGTTTTTAATAGCAGTGTACAATGTGCTACGTGTAACAGACAGATTTTCAATATTTAGTGCACATGGTTATATCACTCACTTTCTCAAACAATGTTTGTAAAAAGCTGCAAGGAAGCAATACTTTTAAATAAACTAAGATTGCAAAATGAAAAGCAAATCACTTAATATGTTTATTTTTATGTGAAAGGCCAAGTAAAGAGGTAACTTTTGCAATCCCAGTTCATGATGAAATTAATTGGACATTCACTTGGCAAGTATTATAGAAATATGGAAAAGACTAAATGAAATGTTAAAAAAAATGAAGAATCTTGAAACTACACTATCATAGATATGGTTAAATGGGAAAAATGAATGAACTATAACTGCCATAGACCTTAAGTTTATTCATAGCAACAGCCATGCTTGTTAGGTGCTAAAAGCAGTATACGAGGTGTCAAAGGAAACTGAAATCTCTTTTTTTAATCAGAGAAGTAAGCTGTGATGGCCTTATTGACAACAGTCCTGACATTTTAATGTTTTGTTTGCTTTATATAATATTCGTTTACTGCAGAGATAAAGAAGGAAAATACGGACTTAATGAAGTTTCCTGTGCCATTAGAATGACTGTAAGCAAGTTCCTCAGTTAAAACCCTGAGTAAATATTGCTTGGCTTTTTGTTTTCTTTTTGTTTTTAAATTGGCATCCCTGGGTGGTTAAAATTGTAAAACCTAAAGTATTACTTTACAGCTCTGCATATTTGGAAAGACCCATGCATTCCTAGGGACTCCATGTGGGCATAGATCATAGGCTCCATTCCACCTAGCATTAGGTGCCTACACTGCAGATATAAAAATCTAAGGCAACGTAGGGTCTCTTCACAGGGCCTTCTGGGAAGCACTTCTTGTATCCATGTAAGCAGTCAGTGTGGACTTCATTGGATATATTTCTACGGACAATGAAGAAGCTGCACAGTGACTCATTAAGGTGTAGCTACCCAGAGCGTACAACTGATTGCACTTAGACGGGTGCCTGAAAAGATCCTGGTTTTCCACACAAACCCTGTGTTTGCTAAATAGGACCCTACGTAGACCAATGTTTCTTGAACAATGTTTCTAAAACTGTTTCAAATACAACTCTAAAAATATTTTTTTCAAAATTAAGATAATTTAACATAAAATGAGTTCTGAAGAACTGCCATTCAATTCCCTGCTAGAATGGCAGAATTATACTCCCCAGTTTGGCTCATTTTTTGGACAGCTCTAAAAACTGTGCCTACAGACAAGCACTGCAGAGCACCCCTACGCTTCTTTAATTTGGCATCTGTCATAGCAAAAGGAATATCAGCCAGTTTCCAGGCAATTTTCTGAGAACAGAGCGATAAACAGTTTCTCAGCAGCAATTACAACAGCCCATGGCACCAAGAATACTGCAAATATTTTGGGCACTGTCCTTTCATTCAACGTGACCTCCTTTGCAAAATCATGGAAGAAGGATGCTCTGATAAATGATTTGACAATTTGGCAGTCTCACGTCCCCATCATCAGTATTCTGGAAGAAAATGAATTTTATTTCCTGACCTCGTGCACATCAGGAGTTGCAAATAGAGTGTAAAGTTTAGAAATGATGCAGAGGAGTTCCACAACATGTTCTATTTGTTATCAACATGTTGACATTTGCAGACCCCACTAAAACACATTTCTACTGAGTGTACAAATAGAAGCCTGGACGGTCTCTAAAGCAGAAAATCTCAACATCCACTGTGTAAATTTGAGGAATGATAAATGTCATTTGCAAAAGAAGTTGCAATGACAATGAATCTGCATTGTTTAAACACTGAGTAGAAGTTTTCCTGTTCACTTTCACAGAACAGTGATATTCAAAAACACACTACTGCAGACCAGGAACAGGAGTCTCCCCGGGTATGCTAAAGCCATGCACACAACATCTGGTAACAGTGCACACGGGGACAACTTTACATCACTTATCTTCTTATCCTGGAAACTACCAAGTAGCTTAATAAATCCCAACATGTTAAAGTAACCACTGATCTCCTTTAATTTGTATTTGTTAATAGTCTTCAAAAGGAAAGCACATAAACCAGGACTTCTGATGTAAATTGTGTCCTGGCCCTTCACAGTGCCCAGCTGAAATTATTTCCTCCCACCTGTTCAGGTTTCTTATTGTGCTACAAAATCTTAAAGCAGCTGTAAGGTTCCTTTCTGCTGCTGAGCAGCAAAAGTTGGTTATAAGATCTGATCCACAGGCAGTCTTAATTTTGCGTAAGGAGCAGAAATAACTTGGTGACGAGAAACATGAGTTTGACACATGTCAACTCATGCCTTTGCTGTTAAACAGATGACTAAACCGACCCAACTGTGTTCTTTTCTGTAAGTATCATGGTCTCTATACTCGGGACTTAAGATTAGCTCCCTCTGGCTAGACATTAAACTCCCTCCCATCCCCTCCTTGCTTCATTTAAAAACTCTCTTGTGCTGACTTTCTCACTGCTGACATTGGGGTTGGGCCTTTGCACTGGTTTTGGCTGGGACAGAATTGATTTTCTTCATAGCAGCTCGTAGGATTTGTGCTGAAAACAGTGTTGATAACAGAGGGATGTTTTAGCTATTGCTGAGCAGTGCTTACACAGTATCAATGGCTTCTCTGTTTTTCATGCTGCCCTGCCAGCGAGGATGCTGGGGGTGCACAAGGAGTTGGGAGGGGACACAGCTGGGACAGCTGACCCCAACTGACCAAAGGGATATTCCAAACTGTCTGACATCATGCTCAGCCTATAAAGCTAGGGGAAGGAGGAGGAAGAAGGGAAGTTCAGAGTGATGGCATTTGTTTTCCCAAATCACTCTTATGTGTGATGGAGCCCTGCTTTCCTGGAGATGGCTGAGCACCTGCCTGCCGATGGGAATCAGTGAATTAAGTTCTTGTTTTGCTTTGCTTGTGTGTGCAGCTTTTGCTTTACTTATTAAACTGTCTTTATCTCAACCCACAAGTTTTCTCACTTCTATTTCTTCTGATTCTCTCCCCATCTCACTATGGGGGAGTGAGTGAGTGGCTGTGTGGGGCTGAGCTGCTGGCTGGGGTTAACCCACAACAGCCTTTTCCTGCAGACCTTGTAAAGAACTCTGCACACATATGATACACAGGAATTAGTAGGAAGTTGACAGTACTAGAAACTTTGTTACTTTGATGCAAGGATCCTTAAGAATATTTGAGTTCATAAAATACATTTAGCTTACAACAAAGATATTAGCAGTTTTGATTATAGAATTCTGTCACTAGTAACTACTTATCCCATATTTACATGCATGTCTTCTTTCAACCATATAAAGTAGCTATTCCTGAACGCGTTTGACATTTTTTGAGAACTCATTACTCAAGTCCTTGTCTTCTACCTGCCACTGAATATAACATTAGTTTCTCAAAAATGAGTCACAACATCCTTTACTATTAATTAATCCAAAGGGGTTTTGTATTTACAGCAGGGAGTGGATTTCGAAGACTGTACTATGGCAATATGTCTTTTATGTTCTGAGTGACTAATCCAGGCTGCACAACATACACAAACACAAACGTACTACACATCTTACTATCACATAATACGATTCAGTTAAGCTGTATCAGCATCTTTATATTTAATGTCTTCAATGTCTTAAATCACAGTCAGTCAAAAGTGTGCATTCTGTTCATCAGGATAGAATACCTAAACTCACTGACATTCCCCCTCTTCTTTCAAATTCATAAAGGAAAACCAAATAGAGAATAACGTCATTCTAGCTACAAAATATCTAAGCAATAGAACCCCATTATCAAATTGCCTTGTTTTGCTGAACAGACTAAATAAAGTGAAGCTACAAACTAACTACACTGAAATGAACGTGCCAGATTTAGCACCAGCTGATTTCAGATCAGCATGTGAGGTAAGAACAGATTTGCTGGCTATCATGGCTGATAATTTATTACCAAGTAAGAGAGGACAGAGACCTGTTCCCATATTCCAAGATCCCACTTGCAACATTTTACATTACCAAAAGGTTTGCTCAACTTTTCTGACTTTTATAGCAACAGACATTGTAGCTGCCCTCCTTACACAGCCGGAGATACTGATTACAGATTCCAGACCAGAAAAAATGCAGTCAAAAGAGACATTCAGTTCACCCTTAAGTAGACATCACCATTTGGTCAAAACAAGTTCCACTGACATAATGAACAAGCCACACCTACTTGCCTAAATGTAATCATGTAGTACTACTTGATGCCCTAGAGTATCCAAGACACCTGCATGGCAGATATGGCAAAGCACCACTTGGCTGGAATGGCGGCAGCTAGTCAAATGGCACTAGATACCTCTATTTAAGCAATCACATCAAGCCCTGTTTCCACACACTAGTGATTAGACACCTACATCTCAAGTAATATCTAACTTCAGGAATTTTGATTTGCAACTTAAATTTCAGCTTTCCAGGATTTAAAATATGCAGCAAGTATGTGAATGAAAACAACTGGAAAATAATTTGATGTAGCTGACTGTGTTGGCACAGCCATCACTGAGAGACCCAAGAAATTTGTTCCAGCACCTGCTCTGATGTTCTGAACACAGCCGAGTCAGTGCCCACCAGATAAGAAAACCTGATGCATAAGGTGACAGGTTTCACATTTGGCTTCTCCTCTGAATGGGTAAGAACAAACCTCTTGTCTTCTGATCACTTATTCTGATACAATTATTTGCAATTCAACAAGTTCACTGCTTATGAAACAGTCACTGCTTGTGTTATCAGATAATTCTCTCATTTTTGTATTATATTTTTATGTTAATAATCCTTTAAAAGGCCCAAGCATACCAGATTCAGACAGAGGTTGTATATTGTCCTTAATCTTTGTCTTGCCTTGGAAGTTTTTGTTTAGGAAATATGTAAATTGTTTGGTGCCAAGTATATCAATTTTATATCTATGTTTAGTCTGCATTGTCTTTGCTCACTTTTTCCATATTTTTGCCCATCTTCATTTCAGAATGAATTGCACCGCTCCTACATTCTTTTCCTCCCCTCATTCCTGTCCTAGACACAGCACCCATCATACTTCTATAAATTAAGAGCACAGAATCAACTGATTTACAGACTCTAACAATCCATGGTCACTATATAGTCTTTAGATGGCATTCATTAAGGTTTTTATAAGAACGATTTTGGACCAGAAGTCATTATTGGGAAGTTGCAGTCAGACCAATATTCCCATGGGAAAGCCTTGATTCTGCTTATATGTTCTGCATTGCTTCAAGTCAAGAACAATTTGAACTCAACATACCTTTTACTTCCTCTTTTCTTGGAATCCATTACACTGAGTAACAACACTGAAATTTATCTGGTTTATGTAATTCAACTGAGTGCTTTTTCCATTTTTTGTGGAATAATTTTTTTTGGAGATCTCTATAAAATTGATTTTAGGATAAGCAATTTTGCCTTCCTGTAAATATTTTACCTACCCAGGAATGCACAGTCCCTGTCTACTTCCTCAAAACAAGTTAGAATAAAGTGCAGGACAGTACAGTAAAGAAACAGATGCACTAACAGCCACTGAATTTTGCAGGGATGAGGCCATCTGAGCTAGGTATAAAGATTCTCTTTATAACCAATGAATAGAAGCAGCAGAGTGCTATTCATGTCATCCTAAGACAGGTATCTAAAATAATTTAGGATAGTGAGGTAAAGCCAGCTACCTTTTCTTCATTAAATATAAATGGAACCTAGAGAGACTAGTGCGGATGAGGATGACAGATGTCTAAATTTAGACAAGATGACTCTGTCCCAGGAGTTTCTCCACTGATTTGGTCAGCTTTCCATTGGGCAGTAAAAGCATTACAAAACTTTGGTTTTTATTTCCATTAAGATTTTTTCCTTTATTCTTTTTTTCCATCTTGTTTTGAAGGCCAAAATTTGAAGTCTGGCATTTGTTTTTGCTTTTATTTGGAATTTTTCCAACTGAGGTCCAACTCTCATGGGATTCTCTGATACCACAAGTCTGTTTCCTAAGTAATAATATAATGAAATAAAAATATAACATATTCTTTTAAAACCTTTCAAATAACTACTGGTGAGTAGATGAAATGAATAAGGTAAGACTTGTTTAGCTTAATGCATGTAACTGTGGGATATAATCTTTTTAAAAGGTAGGCAACTCAACAGAATTAGTCTTTGTCTCCCAAGATGGGGGGAGAACACTCTTCTGCACTATGATTCATGTGCTTCATTGTGGTTGTAGCAATTCAAAGAAATTATGATTATATGATTTCCATCCAGACTCCAAAGACTAGACCTGCTTTGACTGTAGAGAAGGCATAGACTGTCTGGATTAAATGCAGATGAGTACATTGTATAACCTAGTCAGATGAAATTCATCTGACTTGTAATTCTAGTCACGCAAAAGTACATTTTTTTTGCTTACTGTTCAAAAATCTCAGTTTCATGATGTGTCTGTACATTAGCAGCCATCATACTATTACCGGTAACTGCACACAGTCCTAGTGATGCCAGCATCACATAACATAATAAGCATGTATGTCAAAGTTACTAAAGATTAATGAAAAAGAAACCAGTAGTGCTTGGTACAAAGAAATTACAGGGAAGTGAGAGAGGAGGCATTTTTGAAGGGTAATTTACTAAAAGGTCAGGTGTCAGAAGCTACTGATTAAGCTATGCTTTAAATACCGTTTTCCCATGGAAATATATAAAAGTTGTGGATTTTAATCTTGTCTTGCACCATTCTCACAATAGATAGGGGCTTTAATATGTAAATACAGCTATGTACACAGATGATGTATACTTTGAAAGTCAGCTAGAAATTAAGGTAATTCAAGTAAACCTAATTTAAACAAAATTAAATACAATGTTCATCAATTCAGCTTACTTCAAAACCACATAGTTAAACTGATTAGAGCCTTAGCCTTTTTAATTAATTTCTTCTGTTGTAATTTACATTCATTCAAAGCAAGACACTGGTCAAAAGGAGTTGTCATTCTCACCAGATCTAAAATGAGCACAGAGCACGTAGAAAGCACAGCTCCAATTCTAGCTGCTGTAAACTGCAGATGTTATTTTTCTTCAAAATATCCTGTGCTTTCCTCTTAAAGGATATCTTACAGAAGACAGTACTGCAGAATGATTTTATAGTATGTTAAAGAAAACCAGTATGTTAATTTCAAATCTGTTGTTTTTTAAATATCATCCCTATGTTGCATTTGTGAGGAAAAGTTTTGATAAAAACATTAGGAGTTAAATGCCCTTCTCTAACACATTTTTATCTTACAATCAAGGTCTTAGACCTATGACTCCTCTTAGTACCTCACGGTATAACTTGTACCCTCTCTTTCCTGAGATGTGAATCTAAACTTAAATAGGTAGAGGGAGAGAGAGAATATCACTGAAAGGTATTTTTTGCCTGATGGACTCCTTCCCTTATGAATAAAATACTACGTGCTGTTTTTACCAATAGAGTATCCTGAATGAAGTTCTTGACTGGCCTGTTCGTAATAATGCCTCCACAATGTCCTGGAGAGTTTATATCTAATTCATAACTCCTCAGGGCTCATGGCTGAATGGACAAATTGGTCCTTTCAGGTCTGCTCTTGACTGGCCAGGCTAGACTATGATCTGCCATCATGCTGCCAAGTTAACCAACTTTGGAGGCTGTCAGTTTGCAAAGGTATCAAATTAACAGACAAAAGGAATAACATCCAAAGGAAAAAACGAAGGATGTTATTTTTAAAAAAAACTGTTCCTAAAAAGTCAGAGAGAAGGAAAGCAGCTTAAATTGATTTGCAGGCAGTCTCAGAATTCAACACAAGTTTATCTAAGACCATATCTGAGATTATTTTTTATGTGTAAAGATTGAATTTCCAAAGCCAGTAGTAAAAGCATCTGCTAAAGGGAACAGTGAATGGTCTAGAAATCCCCTGAGGGCAATAAAGGATTCTCACTAGAGATATCCTTTACTCCAGTGCTGTCATGCTTCAGCTATTACCAACTTGCAACTGAGATGATCTCAGTCCTTAGAAAGCATCTAATGGCCAATTCAATAGCACTGGCAAGAAATAGAGGAGCCATTATATCTACATTCTCCCAAGAGTCATGCCCTCTCTATATAAGCCACGTGTAACCTCTTGAAGCAGATGGAACTATACCAGCTATATTCAGTTTGTTCACAGAATTGGAAGTTGAACGGTCCTTCACCTTATCAATTTTTGAAGACATCATAAAACCCCATTATTCAAGTAGGGAGCTGGACTATTGTCTAATAACTCCAACTGTGGATGTGGATGCATAAATTGCATTCAGCTGCATAAATTTACCAAAATTGTTGCTGTCTATAAACAAACTTGCATGGCAGGTGTTGATATTACAGAATTGAAAATATTACTTTAAATATTTTTCAACCATTAGACTATCTAATAAGAGAGTGTTTTGTACTTTGACATAAAGAAAGTAGCTGTGATTCAAACAGCATTGGGTTGATTGAAACAAGCCCAACAAAAATGGACTTGTTTCTTTTTTTTATCATTCCGTACCATCTTGAAGAAACGGCCGAGATTTTATTTCAGAAAATTTTCATTGACTGAATCTTCTGAAATTGGACTCGTCTTACTTGTCTCTGATTTTAGAATTCTTAAATGAAAGAAAAAAGGTGAAACCCCACAAGAACTTTCTAACAAAGAGTCAGTTGTCCAGCCACACTGATGTAACTGTGCCTCTAATTTAGCCTCTAGCTATGTACTCTGAGCTTGACAGTAACTGTCAGGCAGCCTGGATGTAAAATGACTCCAGTCACTTCTACCCACTAGGGAGAATAAAGGAGGTTGTCTTCCTCCAGAAAAACCACATTATTTAAAACAATGTTTCTGGAATTCTGTACACAAGCATGACCTCTACAACAAATAGTCTGACTAAAGTCAAAACAAGAATTCTTTGTGCTTTTAGTCCAGCACAATAGCTGTCAGTGTCTTAATTTGCCTGTAAGACATCTACAACTCCTAGTGACTCAACAAAAAATAATTGGCAAATGGTGTTCTGAAACTTTATGTTTATTAAATATACACACAACGCTCATAAAGACAAAGAGTTAAATTCTGCATTTTGTTGTGGTAGTTGAAAACAAGGGAATTACTTTAGATTAATATTGACTTAGTTATAGCTATTAAATATTTGTCACTACTTTTTACATAGTACCATTTAGAAACAAACTCTTTATATTGTATTGCTGCAAAAGAAACCGGCAAAGCAATACCAAATCTGACAGCACACAGAAATCATTCTTTTATGCAAGATGGTCATATCTTATTCCTTACTTACTATTCTGTGTGAACCATAATTAGCCAGTTCTCAGTTAAACGTTAGCTTTAACCTCTGAACTTAGTAAAAAATTTACAAGATTGGCAGGAGTAAAATGAGTGCAAAGAAGGTATGGATCGACCAAAACAGAATTTAAAACTAAATTATATTTTTATAAGATTTTAACACAGGATAAATATCAAAACCTGTTGAGATTTTGTAACTGTATTCAAAGCATAAACTGACTCGAGACGTGCATATGAAATTCAAATGCCATTATGAACTTGAAATGACATGAAATTTTCTGCATGTCTAACAAAAATCGCACTTTTGCTACAGGAGTAAAAACAGCTGGCTTCTGCAAAATATTCACAATTATCTAAGCAATACTGATTCCAAAGATGAAATCCAACAATTTACTTTTAAAATTTTGAAGAAAATATTCAAACTACAGTCACTAAACTAAACTCAATAGGTAGTTAGGCACAGCAAAAATCAGTAGCTTATGCTTTTCAGAACAATTTTATGGAAACTTTTTTCCTCTTATTTTTGTGGCCACCTAATGTTAACAGGTTTTAGAAGAGTACAAAAACCACACATATAAAAATAAATTGGATTAGTACAGGTTTGTGTGATTAGTGTTATGTTCAATACACTTTTTTGTAAATTCTATTCTTATGCATACTTGTGCTTTGTTTTGTTAGAACAGACTCCTTTTTCTGCTAATGTTTCCTTTAAAGTTAGTTTCATGTTATTTTTACTAAGTTCAGGAGACAGAAGTCTTCTGTTTATTTACAGAATAGACATAGCCCAGAAGCTTCCTAGGCAAAATTGAGTTACCCAGTGGATCTTTCAACCTCAGCCTTGGTCTGGAAGGACCTCTAGGGGTGCAAGGGTAATCTAGTGCTGAAGGACAAAATGCTCTAAAGAAAGTCTATGGCCTGATTCTTTGTCCAAAGGAGTTTTACAATTGACCAGATGTCATCCTTAATGTAAAGAAAAACTCACATCTCTGTTCTTTTAACAAAAAAACCATACTATTGCTAATACTAAACACTAATAACAATACTAAATACTAATAATACTAAAGTATTTATGATCATTAGCATCCCAGGTGACTCTTCATTTTGTTTATTCTGTGGGCTAGTATATTCATGCAATACTGTGTGTAAGAGAGTCTAGTATTCACAGGTAAGATTATTTACAAGTATATTAAAATTTGTTCTTCCATTTTCATGATACACGTGTCATAGTACATTCCATAATATCCAAATATTCATACTAGAAGAACAGATCAGAAAACCTTAAACTGTACAAATGCTGTAAAATCAGAATTGGGCCTAGCAAATGAGTTCTGTGCTTTAGAAACACTGAAATGAGCAAATGCAAATAGAAGTGGAATAAGGGCCCCTAGCTCTCTCCTGTTGCAAAATGAAATTCAACAACACAGTAGCAATTTCTAAAATCTTGTAGTTCTTACTTTTACAGGAATACATATACTGAGATAAAGAGATCGAGTACATGTTGTGGACAGTTTACTATTTTCTTATCAGGCACTTCCACACTTTTTACAATGGTGCAGTGCAAACCCGAATTTACTAAAAATTTATGTAACAAAACTGGTATTCGTCATGGTATTTAATAATCTTTATGCAAGTAGTTAATGATATCCCTTTTGACACATCTCTCCTTCAATTTACCTTAAGCCTAACCATCACCCAAAAAGACGAGATCAGCATTGCCTGAAGTATCTCTTAATAATAGCAGCATCATTAAGTAATGAAAAATACAGAATGTAATGTAAATAAATATAGCATGACTTCTAGGCACATAGAAAAAGCATTGGTAGATGGCTGCCCTGCATTACATTTTGTTGAGAGGGAGGGATTCAATTTAGTCTCAGTACAAACAATGCTTTAGTCCAGTACAATGAACCACTTCACAGACAGTAGTAACGCATCTGTTTTCTAAAGGTAGTTACAGACATTCAAGACAGTGTCTGTGTCAGTCCTGACCTCACTGCCTTGACTCCACTTGTCTTTGGTAATGTATCTGTATTGGGTAGTGGGTAGCTCACCCAGGATGTTATCTCTGGCAGCAGCCTACGAGTGAATGCTTCGGGAAACTGGCCGAATAGGGGAATACTTCTTCCATAGATAATGCTTCTACTTATGCATAAGCTTCAAGAGTGTCATCACATTTAACAGCCCTGAGGATCTTTCTCTCCATGGATTTGCCTTTGTATGACCCTATGCATTCAAATCACATAGCCTGTAACTTGTATATATTGTTTTTTTGTGTGATTCAATAAAACTTGGGCCAATTCACGCTAAGATTAGACAACACTGTATTAACTGACCCAGTCATTATTTTAAGTAAAGTGGACACATTTCAGTCCTTTACATTCACAAGGCATCTTGCCATATATTAATAATGTTGACAGAGATTTTAATACCCTCTGAGTACAGCTAGGAAACATCTCTAGCTTGTTCATTCTAGATAGAAGATGTCAAAATATGTCCACACGAAAGGAAAGATTGCAATGAGGCTTGGATTGGGTTAATACACCTTGACATGTGTTTCTAGCACGGTAAAATCATGCTATTCATTTTCGCATAGTGCTGCCATGACCTCACCAGAAACATAAAAGGGAAAAAAAGACACTTCATAAATCTAAAACTTTATCTTGAAGGTTAGCAGTAACTAGTTTACTTATAGGAAAGAGAATGGAAGTATATAATAAAGGTTTAGATCTACAATTTGATGTGATAACAACATACAGATGGTTTGTTCAGACACTGTCATACTTGTCAAATTGGCCCCTCTAAATATAGACAGGAGCACTAAAGAATACTACCAAAAATCTAACATAAAATAAAATATTCTATTTAAGGGTGATTATCAGGAACTTCTAGTTAATTTCAAAATGTTAAGCATATAGTTTTTTTACAGAACCTGCCAATATACCATTTGACATGGAATAAAATATGAACATTTTGAATGAGTAAAATCAATGCAAACTGTGGAAGCAGACAAGATCTTTCATACCCTGAACAATATCAGTGAACTTGGCAGATAAATAATAGATGACATGCTTACAGTATTTTTAAATAAGCTTTCTCATTTCAGTGCATTTTCAGCATAAAACTTCGGTACCTATTAATAAATCGCCTGTTCAATATTTGCTCACCAATCTCTATAATTTAAACCTTCTCTAGGGTATTCAAATCTGCCCAAATAGATGCATACCTGAAGATATATATATGTCTGTGTGTACGCATATATATAAATAAATATAAAATATGTATAGAAATAAGTCCCCTTTGAAGTATAGATACAAGTCCATATCCTAAAAGACAGGGAAAAAAATTTAATTGGATCTATAATGGAAATTCATTCAGCAATGAAGATACAGGCACCAAACAGACAACAAAGACTGTTTCTACCTACTCCGTTAACATTGTCTTCAGAGAACCCATACAGAAAAAAATTTAAGACTTACCACAAGAAACGTATTTTGCCACCTTCCCTAAAATATGATCTCCTTAGTTACCGTAACTTTGAGGGCAACCTCACACATCATTCAAAGCATATTGTTACATAATATTTTAGTTTCCAAAATATTTTGGATCCAAACACTTAGGATTTAATTTTGAGTTCTTTTTGTTGAAATTCTAGGTCAAATAAAAATTAACTATACTGATTGATGTCAAGTAAAGACTTTTTGGTTTGAGGTGCTACCAATGAGCACTAAAATCTGAATTCAAGAAAACATCTTTCTGTGTAACAGCTGGTGGATGCAGAACCTTAAATGCCTCCTGAAACCTCACAACTGCATGATACTTGCATTTTTATATTGTGTCCCATGAAGAGATGGATTTAAACATATGCTTTCTTGTTTCCCTTTTCAGATTTTATTCTGATAATTTTTGTCCTTCTTTAACTGCAAAGTATATAATATTTGCACAGGAACAGCTTACCTTCTCACAAGCCAGCACTATTGTATCCACTTTTTGACTTGTCACCTTTAAGGTTAGAAAAGAATTATTGTCTTGTCCCACTGAAATAATCAGTTTATGATCTTCACGCAAAGAATATTCCCTGAGTAATGACACTGGTACTTGAGAAAAAAGGATGCAGCCCTCGGGCCATGTTGCTTGAAATGCAATCAGTGCTTGCATTTCCCCTTTCCTTCACTGTAACATGCTATGCATTTATTCTGACTATCTACGTTAGATATCCACGATATTCTATCTATCTATTGTATTTTTCTTAATAATTTTTTCAGTACCTGCTTTAAACATCTCTCTTCTGATTTTTATCCTCTCTGGTTTATTATTTGTTCTTTTGTAATATTACTACTACTTCCTATTCCCATTTTCTCTGGGTTCATTTCTGCAAGTATAGTCAACTTGCATTTCATTCTTCTTCAAATTACTAATATGTCAAACACAAACTGCTTCTCTATGATACTAGTTCATTTGCTAATTAAGTGCTGCTCACTACTTGAAATGCTATCTTTTGTTAATTTGAATTTTTACCTCTTGACCCATTTTCACTCCACATGACAATGTCTGGGTGGAACAACCGTGTTTTCAAATGGCAGCAATGCGTGTGCATCCCCAAGCTGTCAGATGATAACAATGTTTTAGAATGTGTCTTCAGAAAAGTTGGGAAAACAACACACTCTTTCCATTTTCCTCTTCAACTATTCTCAACTACAGAAATGGCCGGGCTTTTAAATACAGAAAGAGATGGCAAGAACTGCATGTCTTAGCTAGAATGCCAGCACATCTCTGCAAACCAGACAGAACAGGTCTGCTGGAGCTATTCCACACATATTAGAGTCCAGAAAAATCCAACCAGTCAAGTATCTTTATTCAGGAGAGAGCTTCATCTCTTCATGATAACATAAGTTTTACAACGAACTCATCCTTGTTAAGAATATCCTTCTCTATTAGCCTCAGCAGAAAAACAGATAGAAAATAGGTAAAACGTGACAGAAAAAGTACTTCTTTCAACAAAAAGAACAAGAGATAGGATCTGCAAAGTGAACATATTTGTTTTTCCATTTATGCTGTATTTAAGATCTCTTGATATCTTTTTGAACTACTTCTAAGTTCTAACACAATTTAAAGTCCAACATAAATTTGCAATAAATCCAATGACTTAAATTAATTCTATTTTACTTATAACTTAAACACATACCAGCAATCAAGTGGTGCATTATTATTAACAGATTATTACAGTATTAGGATTTGTTATACTAGAAACTTCTAGAAATAACACAATGAAAAACATACTGTGCGTAAGCCCACTAACACCGCAGTATGAGAAATACAGATGCATTACTGCAATTACAGCCTGTTTATAGCCTTGAGTTTCAAACAGTTACTGAATTCTACATTCCTGATATCATCTTATGTGACATTTGCAATCAGCATACAGCATACAGCAATTGATGCTTCCAGAAATTACTACGGATTTCCATTAATTCTGACAAAGTAAAATGGGAATTATTTAGAAGCAGAATATACCTGATAGCTGTATTGAACACCAGCATCTAAATTAATAGAAAAAGTATTTTTCCTACCTTGTAATCATCCTCAAGGTCATTATATCCACAAGTACTGAAGATGTCAGGAAAAATGTCTGACCATCCATTACTTGTACAATTTTTGCTAATATTTCCTGTAAAGCAAAATTTGAGAGTTTAAATCAGAAAGACTCAGAGTTCTCCTCATCAACAAATCTTCAGACAACCTAACTTTGTAATTCTCTGTGAACATGCTGCATTTCCTAGCATTCCTGTTAAAGCAACCCAGCCGTTTCCTTTCATGTGCTCTTCATCCATATTACTTTGGCTTGTACTGTTCTGAGTTGCCTTTACACTAAAGGAAAATGAAAGGAATTCCAAGCTGTGGTAGCAGGCTTCTGCTTTGGTATAACAGCTATTTCTGTTACATCTGCAAAAGCCTGAAATATTTTGCTGTTTTATCTAAAGTATTCTGGAGGGAGCTCACTCTATAAAGGGGATAATTTGTAGGTAAAGTAATGTGACAGAAAAATAATGTAAGTAAGAGTTGTTCTAACCTCCTGTTTAAGCTTTTCTGAGAAGGTAATACCAAATGATCTATGGAAGAGCTATAAAAGCTCTCTAGATATTATGGTGATGAATTGCTGCTACAGCAAATGTTGGTAGAGTTGGTAATGCACTTTAAAGGCCAAATTATGTGATAGGCTGAAGAATGAGGAAATAAATATGCATGCTGGATATCACTCTCTGAAACAATCACTGAAACAATGTAGTCCAAGGAATGTACAGGAGATATGCAAGTATGGTTGGAAAGGAATTTTGAACATCTACTAATTTCAGAAAGGATTTTTTGGTTGGAACTGAAAGAAGTCAATGTTTCCCAGATGAAGTCACACAGGTGAGATGGGGGCAACCCATGATTCTACTTCTTAATCTAATTAATATGAACTAATGTTCAGACAATAAGGAACAGCTTCAATATGAGAAAACTGAAGAGTTTCATGTCACAATAAAGAATAGTCATTAAAATTACTATAACTTACTCTTACAATGTTAAATCATAAACAACTTACCTCACCCTTCTTATAGCAATTTTTATATCCATGATACTTGAAATCTATAATAATATACTGCTTTGGTTTGGAGTTTACCACTGGTCTTTGACTGACTTAAAGATGCCTAGTTTTCACCACACAAGAACAAATTTATGTGTCACAGATGAACTTTGGCCAAGAAAAACCAAATGTGTTTACATACGCTCCAAATTAAAGCTTTTGTGATTCTTATCTTGCTGATTGGTTACTGGAATTTCTTCCTTGCATAAAGTCTTCAGTGGAAAGTTGTAAATATCCTACAAATGATTGACCAACCAACAACCAAATCTTTCATGCTTATAACAAGGCCTTGACCTCAAACCACAGCATCTCCTCAAACAACAGGACGACTTCTACCATTTGGCATAGACATGGCATTTTTTAAAGAAAATGCAATCTGTTTATACATTCTGAAGAGTTAGATTCTCTAACCAGGCAGAGCAAAGGAATGTGTTAACAGAACCAGAAATTATGTCAAAGCCAGTTTTGCAAGAAAAAGACTCTGTGTACTCAAGATGCTGAAGTATTTTCTACTGTAGCTACTGTAAGGCCTTCTAATTTAAAGACAGGCAAAGTTCTATGGAAGACATTGTTTATTTCTACACCGTCATTCCATGCAATTAAATACTTCAGATGGCAACCTCATTTAAAACCTGTAACCTGACACATGCATTTGAATAAAAAATTCACAGAATAACTTTCTGATACTCATATATTTACATCATCACATACAATATAGAAAAAACTTTACAGGAAAATATGACTGTTTTTACAGTAAAAAGTAATTTAATATAAAGCTACTAATATTCAACAGAGAGTTAATTATGTGGTATGCTTAAACTATAACCTTGACCATCACAGAAGACATTAAGAGCCAGTTCTCCAAACACTGTAAAGGTGAGAAAACAACTACTTTTTTTAATTCACAATTTAAATTAAGAAATCCTTTAAAGAACTGATGGTATTTAAAAGCCTACTTATGACTTGGAATACTTCCATAAAAAATAAGGTAGTATAGTTCATCTTGTAGTAGAATTTTAATTCCTCTTAAACCTCGAAAAAATGAAAACGTACATTTCACAAATCTGGCTAAATAAAAAGAGCTAGATTTCTTGTTTAAAGATATTTTTATAATTTCCTGACATAAGAATGAAGTGAATTTGAAATGTGCTGTGTATGAATTAAATGTTATATATCCTTAGCGTAACCACGTTATAAAGGTGCTGAGATACTATGTTAGATCTTAATTGAATCAACCATGCAAGATGTTTGCTGTCTTCTTTCTCTGAAATTATAGAGACAAGATTTTAAAAATCCTGTTAATTGTACAGGTACCTCTAAGAAACCACCCTCTTTCCACAAGCAAGAAGTAAACAGGTAACTTTAAAAAAGCTGTACATGGGAAAATCAGAGCAAACTATAAAAAGGAAGTGATCTTTCAGTCTTGATGACTTGACGACACCATGCCCAAGTGAGACAGGGTTGTAATGCATGGTGAAGGTTTCAGAGTTAAATATTTATTGCAGTTTGCAATTGCAAATAGGCAAATTAAAATGTTATTGTAATGTAAGATAGTAACATTAGTAAAATATCAAACATCCAAACTCCAGAGAGAGTGTGCATGCTCTAGTTTTTGACAAATAGACAGAAGCAGTATGATTTAATTCAGATTTTGAATGTTGATATTTATTAGTTTGCCTTGTCTGATGACAACACCTTTATATAGTCATTTGAGTCATTTGAATACTTTTACAGATTTCACAAGATTTACTGAAGATTACGTACACTTTCCCCTTTATAAACTGTTTATAGACTATCCATGATAAACTAACCAAGCTTCACCAGCTCCAGGAATGAAAATATTTGCTCATCTGTAGACTGTTTTAGTTATCTATTTTTTTACTGGAACAAGACTTAATCAACAGTTGTGAGAATAAATGTATTTTAGCCATACCCCAAGTTAGCCTCTATGTTAAAAGTAATATTGTTAAAAAGCTCTCCACGGGGAGGAAAACGCAGAATTAAATCACTGTGATAAGTTTTGATCTTTCACCAGCTCTTCATGACAAAGGTTTCTCACCTGAGCAATGGGGAGAAGATTTTTCCTGATGCATTTTGAGATACACATGTGAAATGCTACATGTGCATAATCTATTTTTAAAATCCCACAGACAAGCCAAAGTGCAAAATTAAACTGCAGTATGATATATTGACAAGATGGTGCAGAAGATGATAGACTTAAAACAGTTAAATGTTTCAGCAGTCTGAGACACTGAAGACCTCTTTTCAAGTTGCATTAAAAAGCAGAATAGAAGGTTTCATAATAACCGCCTTAAATTGTAGTAGTGATAATTTTTAGGTATTCTGTGTTAATGTTGGCTCATGATTCTCATGAAGGCAAGGCAGAGCTCCTCTCCTAAGTACAGAAGGAATGACCTGCACATGATCTGCTGGCAACTGTTAAAGATGTCAGTCTAACATAAATAGGTCAAAAGAAGCAAACAATGTGTTCAGCCTTGATGAGTGTCACCACATCAGAATATATATATTTAGTGTCTGACTCAAAGAACACCATATGGACCACTAAGACAATTATTTGGTTTTTCCATGATGTACCATGAACAGCTCTGTTAAGAATCTATTATTTTAACTCCTTAAGAAGAAAATAAAAACTTTACACCGCAAACCCCGCCCCATTTTTAGCATATTATGTTTTTAGCATATTATGTTATAAAATACCAAAGAGAAGCCAGCAAAAATACACCTTGAAATTAAATACCTGGTTTTCCAGGAAAAAAGCTAAATAATTTTGGGCAAGGGACAGTGACAGTCTCTCCAATCTTCGCAGGACGCCAACAGGTGATGTTATCCCAAACTCCAACACATCCTGAAACAAAATCAGCAGTAACAGACTTGAAAGCTCAGTTTGGTCTGAATCACCCTACTGTATTTACCTTATAAAGATTTGGTGGAAGCTTTGGTTGGTAGTTCAAGAAAGACTAGAGGCTTTCAATAAAGTTGCAGAGGTGGTATTTTGTATGAAAATGTTAAGGGAATCATAACAGTCTGTTGATTAACCAGCTTATTTTTAGGTCAGTTAATACATTGTTTGCAAAATATCTCATTAAAACTATGTCATTTTGATGAGATCATGCTAAGAAAAGATACGAGAAAGTTAAGAAAAGTAAAAGTAGTTCACTGGACTCAGCATCACAAATACAATGGGAGCACATCATGACTGGAGAATTTTTGAAACAGTGGGCATGGACTAACAAAATCATTTCTCCTAAACTGTATAGCAGAGATGTGAACAAAGAATGCTTCTGTATATTTATTTCAGGAAAGGGGGATCATAAAACGTTATAGACATGTTTTATAGTAGTACTAGTAACAACTTGTTACTAGTAGATAGAAACTACTTGTTATGGTTTTGCCCATGCTGAAGCGAGCAATCAGACCACTCTTCACCAAGCTGAACAAACTTAGCTTTTGGTCAATCATTATATGCTGCATATTCTAGTCCATCTCCACGCTCTCTGCTGAGCTGATTAATAGCTTTCCTGTACACAGCATCCCAAAACTGGACACGGTACGCCACTGGGATGCACCCTCACAAGAGCCAGATAGAGACAGACAATTGCTTCTCTTGTTCCACCAGTTTGCCTATGTGGCACAGTATATGGTTAAGCATCATCTCCATAAGGGTGCACTGCTGACTCATGTTTAAATTAATGTATTTCTAAAGCAAACACCTAAAATGGGTCAGAAGAATTTCATCCTAAAAAATGCTTATTTCTTCCCAATAGAGCCTGAAGCTGTTAATTCAGTTGCAGAATCTGGACTGTAGATACCTGACTTTAATCAATCCCACCTTTATTTGCTTAATACTGTGTGACTAACCTCAGCTTGTCAAGTTCTCCAGTTACCTGAAGAGGGTTAATTATTTTGGTTCCTTTAGTAACTTTGACTCCTAGGCCAATGTATCGGATTCCTTCTTTTAGCCTTACCTTAGGGTAAGGGAGATTTACGTAGGACTAGGAACTGTGACAGTGGCATTCTTTTCATCTGTATTCCACAGTTGGCTGAGAAGTTTCTGTTCCCGTTGACAATTCACTATTTTCAGGTTTCTGGTCCTTACCTCTTCAATAAGTATTTTTAGCAACTGACTCAGAATGTAATACTCTTTGAATTCTGTAATCATTCCTTTTTTTCTCCTGATGATCATGCAGAGTTTGTCTTTCTCTAGCCTATCTGCCCTCACAGCTGCTTCATACATTCCTTTAAGAACTAACTCATGGGTTTTATCTATGCTCTGTTTTACCTGACTACCTTCTACTCCCTCCAGCACTTGTGGCTTTTCTTTTAGCATTAGTAATGGTATCTCTGACATAATGTTGACTTGGCCAAGGGTATATAACTTAAGAGGTTTACATCTGAGCAAGTTGTCTTTGTAACTTTTGAAGTCAATGGAATTTAAACATGCTTAGGTGCTTCCTGAGTTGCAGTACTGGATTAAAATCAAGTCCTACATCTCTGTGATGCAACACCATGGCTTATGCAGAGTAAAAGAATATTTACTTCAGCCAATTCAGGTCATGATTCCTTCCCAATTGATTTTAAGCCAGAAACAACATCAACAACATGACATACAAGAAAGACAAAGAAACTATTTTCTTCATCTGCCAGCACTCAGAACTAGAGTGACAAAATGCAACTCTTTTAGCTTTGATGGATGTAGTGCCTGAGCCAGCATAAACAAGCCCTGGAGTACACAAGAATAATTAGCATCTTGTCCGACTTCAGAGCTTTTTAGTTCATCCCCATTTCCACTAACAAGTGACAGCTGAGATGAGTCATGAAAGTGTTCATGCACACCCATCAAAGCTGATGACTTTCACAGATTTTCCCTTTTGTTCAGTACACTCTCTGTAAAATGGTGGATTTGCTACAGTAATCTGCAAACAGTTCAGAGGCCTTTATAAAATTTTGGTACACTGCTGTATGGACTGGTCTAAAAAGGCAGCTAAACAACAGGGACTTCAGAGATCCATTAGTACCTTTTCCACAAAAAAACACTAAACTCTTACTCAAGCTTCACTTATGTGAAATATTATACAGAAAAACAGGAGCCCAAGTCCTACTCCCACCAAAATTAATCAACACAATTTGTATCAGATCTCGAAGCTAGCTTGAAGGAAGGAAATCACTCTACAAATTTTTTACATTCAAAACGTTACAAGTCACTAACATGTGGTGTGGAATGCACTTTTTACCTCAGCTTTTCCTTAGTATTTTAGGACTTTACAGACATCTACAGCACAGGAGAGAAGGATACTTTTTCAGATTCCTTAAATGAAACAGATGAAAAAAAACACAAAAGATGTGTTTCCTACATCTATACTACATTCAGATGCATCAACAATCATGAGAGTGAAACTTAAGTGGCTGCCATCAGAATTCCAAGAACATTAAGCCTCAATTTATGCATATTTAGAGGCTTATTTATAATGGTACAGGAAATCTGAGAAAACTGCTAAAATGTCCTGGAGGCATTTATAGTCACTGCATGACTTCAGTGTGTTTCTAAAAACTGGTCCAGGGCTGAATGCTGAAACCTTGGTGTTACTTGTGCGCTGCTAGGGGCTGTTAAAAGAACAACAGTTAAACAACATGCACTTCTCTGGGCTTTCAACTCACAACTTTCCTCATTTCCCCCTCCTATTACTACAGATTTTTGACAATATTGCAACCATTTATCTTTTTCTTCTCTTAGAAAAACACATCCTTATGCAGAGGGGGGGATACAATTGACAAGTCCATTCTTACTGCACTTGCCTCAATTTGTCTCTTCCATCCCAACAACTTTTTTCTATTGTACAGCACAAGCTTAACTGTGCACAGCTGAAACTAGCAATTAATTTCCCACTGATCTTGGAAAGTCAAGATGTGGCACAACTGGAGATCTTGGTGAGTTTCACAGGTCTTCAAGCAGATATTGCTCTTTACCCACCATAGTATCCTTTTACTACCACAACATATGTAATATTGTCAGAGGGTGACAGAGCATGACTGACTTCATCCTAAAACACATGAAAACAGGCCAGATTAATTGCTCCCAGCAATTGCCTGTTTCTCCCCAGTGACTATAGAGCAGCCTACAGTGCTATAAATACCTATACTGCTGGAAAAATGAAGGTGCGATAAACGCTATGTTAAATGCTTCTCTTTCTGCACATAGAATATCTAGTTTGATCAAGCTTGATATTCTACTCTCTACTCTGTCCAGCCATTCATTCATTCAGTGTTAGGATTTAGGGACTGTCATCCATCACTGCTACATTTCATAAAATCATTATGTACGCTCTTATTCTCTGGAAATTTTACCCATCTCTTGCATATATAAGCCTGTTTCCTACTATCTCCAAAGGATATTAATCAATTAAGACACAAATAATATTTATTTGCAGCTTTAAATATGGTTTTAATTTTTAGTTCTAGTAACAATTCTACCAATAACTCTATAGAAAATATCTCACATTTTAAATAAAACTTAAATTGCTCCAACGTTTATCTTCATGTCTGCAATTTTCTTCATATTTTAAATTTTTTTCTAAGTACCCCAAAGTATTTTAATGTACATTTATACCCTTTTACATTCATTCATTGATTTAGTCCCTGTTTGCATCCATCTTCAATAAATCCTCAAGCCTTGAATGTTTTTGTCCTTTCACCCTGATATAAACATATATAAAATCAGTCCAGCTCTTGATCTGTCTTAGCTCCCCAACTTTTCCTGTGCAATTCTACTACTATACTCTTTACCTCTTTCTTTACCTATTAATAAAGCTAGCGAAGTAAAAAAAAAAAAAGGTTCTTCATCTTTATTTTCATGGTGTCTAGAAGAACTCCCTTGCACCCTACATGTACCAATCTCTTTTCAACCTCTTCATTTCTTCATTTGCATCATTTATTTCTCTGGTGTGTCACTCGCAGCATATCCAAGGAAACAACCAATCTTCCCAGAAAACCTTCACTCAATGACTTGCTCAGAACTGTGGCCACGCTGTCACTCCTCTACTGCTCTTCCCTCCCGTTCTTCCAAATGATACTGCAGATGGTATTCTTAGTTAGTTGCAATGAGATCACTTACTTTATTTGGATGTTTGGTCTTTATGCTTGTGATGCATTTGCAGATACTTTATAATGATAGGAAATGTAACAGACTATAAACTACATTTTGTTTCTGACTTTTTTCAGCTTATGTAAGTACTGCCACCACATTCCTCATCCTGCTATCTGAAACCCAGTCTTTGAGGAACAAGTTGCCTTATCTACATGTGCTGCTTCATCTATAAAAACGTGTAACGCTGAGTTTGTACTGGAAAGTGTTGTTTATATATACATTTTATCCACATATTAACCACTAGGTGGCACTTCGCATTTGGATTTAAAAAAATTGCCAATTCAAAGAGAGGTTTAGCATTTTTTAAACTGTCTAGGCACGCATGATACATGAAACAAAGAGAAAGTGCTTTGAAAATCAGCCAGAAAGTTGTCAGCTAGTCCAGGGATTATTTTTTGAGCAGGGAAACGTTTTGATTTTTGTGCTTAACTTGACAAAGCAGAAGCAATCTCACCTCTTATGGGCAATGTTTTCTAGGCTGTAGGTCTGAACACCTCAGCATGTAATTTAGGCCGCATGAGGATTTATGAACATATATGGACTGAAATTCTTTCTGCATTTTCACACAAGTAATAAGAAAGAAAGGAAAAGGAGGTGCTAGAGAAATAGTGAGCTAGCAAACTGGAGGCAAAGTAAACATACAGCAGAACTGCTTACAGCAGTATAATAGGAAGAAGATAGTAGAAAAAATACTGTTGCTCCAAGCTACTTTACTGACGTTTTTTGCTCTCTACTTTTGTCAGGGTCCTGAGTGCTCTAATAGGTCTTAATGGCCCTGATCATCCTCACACCCCGGCCCAGGGTCGCATCAAAGCTCAGGTCTGGGCCTTCAGTGATGCTGTGGGTGCACCTGACTTCAGCTTTGTCACAGCAGTGCCTGTGCTTGCTTCAGCCTGAGCCCTGGCCCACCACTACGGCCCTGCCTGGCCATCCCAGGGCTGTGCCTGACCCTGGTTCCCAGCACCAGGCCAGATCCTGACCCCCCACCTGCAGGCTAAAGTCCCCAGCTACCCCTGCCCCAGGGAGGTGCCCAATGGCCGGGGCTGGGGCTGCCCCTGGCTGCCTTGGCTGGGGGTGAGACCCTGCCTGCCCTGGGGCACCCAGTCCCCTTCCGCAAGGAGCTGCTGGCCTGCCATCCTCTAAAAATGAAAACACAGGCTGAAGGACAGTCAAGAAGCAGCTCCAATATGCCTACGAAGAACTAAAGCACTGTTGTGAAATTGTTGAGTGCATAGAAGCTCTGCTTATTCAGAAATACTGAGTAAATGCGAATGAAAACCTTTTACATTACTGGTCAACAAAAACTACTCATACACAGCAAGCAGAATTTGGTAGGTCTACAGTATACTCCACATTTAACTACTTAAACAAAATGACTAAACCAGTAGCGTTTATCTCATATTCACCGAAAATGTTTGCAGTTTATAGGTTTTCAAGAGCCAGTCCTATTACCGGGAATGGCAAAAATACTGTTACTGAGATTTCTAGGAGATTACGGGCTTTTCACTGAATGAAACATTTCAGAAGAAACACCTTATTTCCTTTCTGAAGAACAGTTTCCCATCAGAGAATCAAAAATCTGTAAGTCTATTTTTTATTGTAATTTACATTTTTTTAGGGTACTGTAAGGAAATACAGAAATTGCCAGCTAAAAACTTTGAAAAACACTCTCTGAGAAAGAAAACACATTTCATCCAAATTTTCTACCAAGTAAATCCTGCTTTCCAATTGCTTAAACTGTTCTTTGGAGACAACAGCATTTATTTTTGTATGACTGGACAGCACTCTAATCTTACCACTTTCTATTATACTGAAAAGACACTCATGGATTTATAGTCAAAGCTGTAAGAGATGCCTTCATCTTTGTGTTGCCCCAATTTATGCATGCTGCACATCCTTCAAAAAATATCATTAAAGATCCATCTCTGGTTCATATAAACCCCACCGCAAAATTAAAGTCTCTGTAAAGTATTCGGACCATATAATTCTGTTAGTTTGGATTATGTCTAACACACGTGCTATTTGTTGTATCAGTTGGAGCTTTTTTACTGCTTTGGTATTCAAGATTGCTTCCTTGTGGTATTAGAGCTTTGGATGTCATAGGAGTAGACTGCCACGGCCACAGCTGTCTTTATCAGGACTCAAGTGCAAAACTATGTGGGGCAGTATTTCTCTCAGAATCATCTGAAAAACACAATAAAAACAATTATGGCTGTGCACTTTTGTTTTTCAGGGCTCCAAATGCCATTTATTAATGTCTACTGCTCAATTCCTATTTACATTTTGGGGGGGTAGAAATTTCAGACTTTCAAAATTGTTGAATGTATCTGTGGCCACATTTTGTCTCTCTCCTTTCCAAAAAGGTTTGTTATTGTTACTCTTAGTAACCTTTATTATGTGAGAGTTTTGAATAAGGCTGATCAGGACATTTTCTTGGTCTTCACCGTTTATTTCCTGTTGGTTATTTTTCAGTAGGCAACTCCTTTCATTCAAGGCTTTTTCTCACGTATCACCCAGACTCCTCAAAAGATGAACCAGCTCTGCCTCTCTTCTGCCCTCAAATGGTTAAGTATACCTTCCACAAAGTCCAGACATTGTCAACACCATAAGGATGATCAGTTTTATGTAGTGTCATTGATGATGACACTTCAATTAACAGAAGCCAAAATAGACAAACATTCAAACCAATGCCTTGTGCTCCCCTCATTAAAAAAAAAAAAAAGTATGAACCAAAAAGTAACAGCGTGTCTATACTATAGTTAAAAAATCAGCAGCACAGAGATTCAAGAAAGGTAAAGTTGTCCTGCCAAGAACTACTGGTGCTGCTTGAAGGGAGGTTCCATAATCCCACTATCTTATTTAACTCTACCTTTAATGCTACCTCAGATAACTCTAAGCAACACTGCAGTCTGAACTACTGACTTATTTTAAAGAAAAAATAGCTGCAAAACCAAAAACTGATGGAAGACCTTGACGAGATTGGGAAGATTAAGAAAGAGGAAACCTTGAGGAGACTCATTTTCACATGGCAAAAGAAAGGCCTCATCAGGCTTTGTGTAAGCCTCCTATTTACCGATGCAGAGGCGAGAGTGATCATCAGGTCAGGTTTGTTGCGCCCACAGTCAGTCCTCCTGTGCAATACAGAGGGGTGTGTGTGTACATGGGGATTTGGAATGCAAAATAGGCACCTTTCTTACCCATGAAATAACCTTAAGAGCAGAGGTTCATTAGATAAATTAACCTTTGGACAAGTTGCCATGGGTCCAATATCTGAATATTCATCCCACTGTTCTGAAGAGCTTTCAGAAAGATGTGCTCTGTTTCATCCACAACGTCATGAGCTCAGTGCTGGAATCACTGAGTGAAATTCTACTGGCAGTATAATTTGGGAGATTAGATTACATAGTGACATTGGTCCCTCTTTCTTCAAATATATGAATAAATGAGAGTATAATTTTGGTAGTCCTGTCTGTTTTAATTTCCCATTACCAGCTGCATTATGAAGCCTCTCTTTGAGAGGTTTATGAAATTCTTTCCAAAGCCATTTCTCTTTCCGTCTACATCCCTTCCTCAAAGTTAAGATGCCATATCTAAAATTAAAAATGTTGTCTGGCATATGGATCTCACAAAAACACATTTTGGAAAGCAAGAGACAAAAAGACTCATTTAACTATGCAGCCACTTGGTCCAAAATGAACAGAAAACAAATCCAGACTTCGTCTTTTTCATAATGAGATCTTTTTAGAACTTTTTATTGTAGAACCCTGTTATAAAGCCTAATCACTGAATTTTAATATTTTTGACCATAAGATTTCACTTTTCATTTAAAGGTGAAGGGAAATGAATCAATTACTTTATAAGGTAAAATTCTAAATACTGAATAAAGACAGAAAATTGCAGTTGGCCACTTTTTAACTTTTTATTTTTGAACACTTTACAGGGCACTTTCTGGTTTTTTAAGAAGAGAATCCATGGGTTGCAGGTAAAAGATAAATTGATGTTTTTCCACATGGACCTCAAACACTGGAGCTAGTTTGAGCTATTTAGAATGGGATTAATCTGCCCTCCAAAAATGAGAGTCAAAAAATAAAAAAAATTCTCTCCTAGGTTTCCTGCTAAGGTGCATCCATACCTCAGGTGTCAAATTATAGAAGGAAAGAAGAAAGCAAATGCAGATGGAAGCTAATGCAGTCTTCATAAAATAAACAACTAGATTTGCCGCAGAGCACTACAGAGAGGAGGGCACTGCCACTGATCTTTGGAGAGTGACTTTCTTCCCTAAATGGAGTGTAATGCTCTCTACTAATGGAAGAGTATGTGTTAGTGCCTGAAAAATCTCCCAAAGGGCGCAAAGCAGGAGGTCCAAACATCTAACAGTTTGGCGCTGGCAAATGAGCAGAATTTAGACAAACTGGGTCCTGTGGTTTTAATATTTGCATTGTTCAGAGGATAGTTACACAGAATTTATAGTGTTTCCTTGCAAAACACACTATTGCTTTATTAAGCCATGAAGTAAGCAAGTCCTTCATAGTCAATTATTTTAGGTGCACTACAAAAATTACTCAGTGAAGTTCTTTAGCCCATGTTACAAGGCAGCTCAGGTAGGATGACAATAATGTCATTTTATTATGTTAAAATAAAATTACCACAATTGCCTTTAAATCTTTCCTTTATGTCTCCCCCACTGGAAGCTGAGTAGATAAGGTATTCCAAGCACAACTGCCATCTAGGCCAAAGTAGAAACTGCTTGTCCCATAAATTTGGATCCTCCAAAATTCAGTAGATGTGCACACCACCCAGATTCTGAGGCGTGTTACACAGAGCTGTGACGGCTTCTCAGGTGCCCAAGAAGTTAATGAAAAAATTTGCACTGAATTTGATAATGGAGGACCAAGCCTCCTGTGGAAAATCTCAGCAAACCTTTATGTCCAAATTCTAGACAGGACCTTCCACTAGATTTCAATATAGCTTTTGTGAGGAAGGTAGCACATGCTAAAGGTAGAAAAGGGTCACAACAGCTGTATAACCATCTTTTCCATTCAGGAAACACTGAAATAAGTTTTGTGAATTTATTAGAATGAATTATGTTTCAAGTGTACTACAAGTTTTAGGGGTGGAGCTAGGATTTGGACTAGTTCCAGCTTGCCAATTTTCATTAGTAATTCTTATCAGTGGTCAGAGTATCACTGTGACAATATGCAAGTCTCTGTTCAAAGTATTCCTTACATCTTTTCATGAATATAGAGAATTTATTAGGAAAATAAGGACACATAGGAAATGAATATTTTTGGAAATGCAAACGCATATATTTAACATAGGCTCTTTTGAACAGGTTCTTGGTAAATGTATCTATAACATGAAGCACAGGATAAATTTTCCTATAACATTAAACATATAGTTTTTCATGGTTCACTACCACAGGGGCTTTATCCCAGTCTCCTACAAAACAGAACATTCCCTTAGTTTCAATTAAATGTATAAATCCTTCCACTGCTGTTTTACCACTACCTGCAGGGCTGAATCAACACGATCAGACACACTGTCGCCTTCCAAGACATGAAGTTCTTACACAGCAGTTTGCCTTCAGGAGGCACCCCTCTTCCTGTGAAGAAAATATTGACAGAAAACTTCTTTCTTCCCCTAGGGAGCCCAAAATAATTGGTGTGCAAAAAAACCCAACCAACTGGCGTGCATCACAAGGATACCCTTGGAGCAGCACAGCATCTGGATCACAAAAGTGGATCTTAAAGAAAGCTTGACTTTCAAAACTGAAAAAAGCTAATACTGAATTTATTAATTCAAGATTTAATTCATTAAGCTGTGCTAGTAATTATTTCTCCATCTGGCTTCACACTAGTTATATTTATGTAACAGCCATCTCTCTTCACCACTCATAAATTAAAAAATCTAAATGTAGATCAATTATTCCAGTAAGATTTTGCTTGGAAGAGATATCCATGTAAACTATTCACTGTTATTATAATTTTTCTAATTACTACTCTGGATTATTCAAAAGGAAAAATTATAGTAAAATACAAACTGTTGATGATGCTTTTAATTATTTTATTGTATACAAATTGGTATTAGAATATGCGCTGAGGGAGTTACACATTCAAATCAAGAAGAGAGGTGGATAAAGCATCATGAGTTGGGACTCATGTTTATGCTCAAAGGGCACTGCAGATGGCAGGTCCCTGAGGTATCATAATAATCTTCACAGTGCATTCAAAAAGGACTGAATATGAAAAAAAAACAAATACGCTATGTATCACCTAGTTCGGCCAAAGGAAAACAACCACACTACAAGAGCTGAAGTGTTCCAAGGAGCCTAGTTATTCAGAGATGATACATACCTCAACTAGCGTACCACAAGGCAGGACACCAATGAGGCTTAGGGCTTTGTAGAACTAATTTGAAATTAAATACCCTCAGCCACTAAAAGATCATTTAACAACAGAAATTTAATTATTAGTTTTAGATGTGACATTACTTTGTAAAAATCAAAATTGTATTTTGGACTGAAAAGTGTTCAGTTGTCTTTAGATCTAAAATGTCTTTCCTCTTTTTCTAAATCGCACTGAAAGCCCATCCCGCCCTTCAATATTTTACATGTTACCAGAGGAGTGCTGGGCAGGTAACGTATGCAAATAAAGCACTCCAAGAAGCACTTTTGCCTTTTCATGAGTAGGTACATAGAGACTGCTTACTGCTCACAAGTTCTGGGACAGAGTTTACAAAAGATAACTGATCATAAAACGTTAATACTTTTGTCATTAAAAAAATAAAATTCATAAATACACACTTCTGACTTCCCTAAAAAGCAAAAAACTTTTAATCAAGTTCTGCCCTAGCTACTTTAATGTTACAGATTTGCTTTTCATTTGGCTGTCTGGATTCATCTGTCGCCTTCTTATTTGGTTTGCTGAACAAATGGCTTTATCAGCAGTTCCGACTTACGCCAAAAATGCCATTTTTTTCATAATCTCATGTTCTTATGTTCTACTCACATGAAAATGTAGCAAGGAAATGCAATAAATTCTAAAATTAAAAAACAATAAACTACATCTCCTCTTCCATCTTTCTTCTATTAAATTACAATTGGCCATATCTGTATCTAGATATTTATCTTTCTATGTGAAGAGAAAAAAAAAAACAATAAAGTAACAGAATTTGTTTTTTTGAATGTAACACTACTGTCCAGTTTTTCCTTTGCATGACTCTGTAGTACTCTAGGTGTGAATTTGATCTTCTGTCTAAAACATCTTCTGCCTGGGAAACCCAAAGATCATTCCTGCCACTAGTACTTTGCTGTCAACAATAGCTAGAGATGCTTGAATCCAAGGCTTTCAGCTTTTTCTCAGACTTGTTCTTTCTGCTGATCCTGGCATCACCAGCCTGCAGCTTCTCTGCCAGTCAGAAAATACTCTCAGCAACAGCTTAAGACATGAGAATGTATTTGCTCCCATCTAGTGTCCCACCCAGTGCGTGCCTAGTGCCTGGCACACCTCTCACATGCTTGCTGGAGCTGATCCTTAACGCAAAATCTGCATAAATTCTAAAATACATAAAATTATAAGCATAGTACAGACAAATATTGTAACTGCAACCAGAACAGCAAAGAAGGTAGAGGGAGAAAATCTTGAATACTACTGTTGTCCCTACATTACAGCTTAACTTTTCTTACCTTTGTAGTCCACTGGCTTTGCATTCTTTAGAAGTTCCATGCACCTTGTCTCCTCCTTGTGAATCTCCAGCCGAAATCCGCATTCTGGATGGACACCATTCACCTATATCAAATTAACAGGCCAGGGTCTTGAAACACGAATTAAAATGCTTTATGAAGGATGCAACTACCAATAATGAAATCCGCAGCTTTAACTGGCACTGGTTTTGCCCAAGCATGTACTAGGCATTTTGCAGACACAGCCATTGCCCATTTCAGCTTCTCACACACCAACTTTTCAAAACAAAATGTTAAAATAATCTACTAGAGCATTCACTGGCTCCTTCCTGTAGGATTTCAAGGCCAACTGTCACTTAAAACAAAATATTTAACTTTCAAGTGCATTCACCAATGTTGTTTCATGAGACTTTTTCCTCCAGAAAAACTGCAGGTTAAACTGAAACAGAAAAGTAAACACATTTGCGTTTTCTGCTTTTGAATTAAGTTAGGAAGCTGCAAGTTTAATAAGAATCACTGAACATGAAAACCAATCAAATCGCATTCTCTTTGACATGGTACATTTTGCTTTTCTTCCCTTTCCCACTATGTATATTTTACCTCCTGAAGGCCCCAGAGCATGATTATTTGATTCAAGCAAGTGCTACACAGGAAGAAAATCCCACTCCTTTAGAAATGAAAGCACTATTGCCTTTACTCATTTATAGCCCTGTCCCCAGTTCCTTGGTTTTCAGAAAGTTAATATTTATGTCCATGTGAAGAGACAGGGATGTAGCAGTATTGGGGAGAGAAATAAGGCACCAGGAAGTTGTGCTGAAGTCAGTTGAATTCACAGAGGCAGACAGAGCCTAAAAGAGAAACACGCAGAGTCCGTAAGAGGCTGCATGGGAGAAGTGACTGTAGTAGGCGACAAATGGGAAAACAAGGATCTCCACTGGAGCTGAATGGACTGCGAGATTAGCTCAAATGGAATAACATCGTAATGAAATAAAACGTGGCTGCGCTGTACTTCAGTCATCCTCATACTTGTAGTACCAAGGAAAGGGTGGTCTCTCTCCAAGTTTCTTTCTCCCGTTTTCTCTCTCTTACTTTTTCTAGGAGACATTTAATAACAGAATCCGGTAATAGCATCTGATTCATGGGACACTATTTTTTAAATAACAATACTTAACTAATTAAGCTGTGATCATGGACCCAAAACCTAGGTGCCAGAGTTAGGACTGAAAACCTGGTCATTCTTGCAGTCTCCTTGTGGGCAAGCCACTTGCGCAACTTCTAAAAATACAGCATAATAGCCATAAGAATAACAGCAGGAGCTGTTATGAAAACTCAGGAAAATCTGTCTCTTCTCCAAATGTCTCATTTCACCAGCTACAACATCAGAATCTTACTTCCTTTTCCCCATCTTTTCTCTATACTGACTATTGAAATTATATGTTTTCAGGGCAGATTTTTTTTCTTTTTAAAGCGAATTGTAAAGATCCTTAACATAAATTTGGATTTCTAGTGCTTGCAGTAGAAGGTTCAGCATTATACTGAAAATATCTGTGTTTTATTAGGTATTATCTACTTTCCAGATAGCTCCCATGTAAAATAAAGTCCCATGTATACCTAATGTTTTTAACTGCATTTTCCTTTCATGCAACAGATTTTTAATATTATTTTTTCCAATTGCAAGCATTTGGTAACTGAGAGTAGATCTCCCATGCATCAAAAAGCATTATAATTACTGGGTCTTAGAAAGGTAGGTTCCAGTAAACGGAAACGTTAACTAAATGAGGGGAAAAATCAAAGCAGCTATTGAATTAAGAAACCTGCCGAAGGAGTGACTTGTCTCTCTCATACTTACGAAAGACCTGCAAGTTTCTTACTATCAGTTTCTTAGTATCTAATAGTGAAGGTTACTTTCAGAACATAAATTTGTGAGTACCCAAAGGTAACACATTACTTTTCAAACTCGGGATGCACGGCAAACTGCAATATACTTTGTTCTAATACGTACACCAGTTTCATTCATATTTACTTCACAGAGCTAGAGAGATTTAGGGTTCAAGACAATGTGGCATCGACCACGTCCCGAAACACATCAAGAACCCCAAAATGGGTTTTGAGGGCACTCACCACCTTTCAGGGCTGGTGCTCATCCATCTTTCCCTCTGCTTTACCAAGGGTCGGTTATCTTTTGCGACCACCGAATACAGAACCGTGTGCGCTGTGCTGCACATCGTAAAGGTACACAGCTGGAAATCCAGCCAAGGACTCTCTCTGTGTTTTAGTGGCTTAACAATTTTTAAGGCATCCAGAACAGCAGTTTGACTGGAAAAACATTCCTTATGACAAGCTGCTTCCATTTACCTTCAGCATGGTTTCCCCAGCTTTTGGTGGAAAAGATCCGTTATTTTAAATTTACAGTAAAAACTGGAAAGATTTAGAGGGAAATTTTTAATTATTTTTTTTAATAAATCGTGTTTCCAGCAACGTTATAGACTTTTACAAACAACTGAAGAAATGCTTAAAAATACAAAGATGTTAAAAGGAGACGCCCTAAATTTGAAGACTTTAATATTCTGAATGTTTTGTACATTGTTAGCTGGTAAAATGTATTAAAGAGAAATTAATCATGTGGGGTTTCCCCCCACATTGTCATAGACTCATAGAATGATTTCGGTTGGAAAAGACCTTTAAGATCATCAAGCCCAACCGTAAACCTAGCACTGCCAAGCCCGCCACTAACCCATGTCCCTAAGCACCTACATGTTTTTAAATACCTCCAGGGATGGTGACCCCATCACTTCCCTGGGCAGCCTGGTCCGATGCTTGACAACCCTTTTGGTGAAGGAACTTTTCCTAATGTCCAATCTAAACCTCCCCTGGTGCAACTTGAGGCCTTTTCCTCTTGCCCTCTCGCTTGTTACTTGGCAGAAGACACCAACACCCACCTCGCTACAACCCTCTTTCAGGTAGTTGTAGGGAGCAATAAGGTCTGCCCTCAGCCTCCTCTTCTCCAGGCTATAATTAAGATTGCCAGCGTCCCTCCAGACCGTACCAGGGCAGCGCTCTCTGAAAACTCTTCGCAAACTAGTGGTGGCCACCGGCTGCCGGGGAAAATAGCGGGGAGCAAGTCTCCCGGCGCCAGCCCGCCCCAGCGCCGCTCCGCCGGGGATGGGGACGGGTCCCGGGCTCGGCCCGCGCTGCCCCGCCGGGGCGGAGCAGCCCCAGCCCCCGCGGAGCGCCCGGGGGTGCGGGGCGGCGCCCCCCGCCTCCGGCCCGGCCCGCCGCTGCCTGCGCGGCCAGGGAGCCCGTCCGCGGGGGCGGCCAGAGGGGGAGATGGGCGATAAGCGCCGGGGGTCCCGGCGGGGCAGGAGCCCCCTCCCCTGCGAGGTCCCCGCCGGGGGGCACCCGGTAAGGGCGAGCGGCGGGAGGCACTCCTCTCCCGAAGCGAGTGCGGTGGGGCCGAATTCTCCGCACCTGCTACGGCTGAGCTCCCTCCCCGCTCCGGAGAGCGGGGGAAGCTGTGAGGGAGCCGCCAGCCCGCGGGGGTCCGCAAGGGCACCTCAGGGACGGGGGCGGCGGGAAGAGCCGTAGGGGTCACCCCGTCCGCGGTCTGGAGGGACGAGCCACCCCCCGGGGCCGGGAGTGAGCGCGGGGTGACTTACCCGCCCCAGGCTCCAGCAGAGAGAGAGGAGGAGGATCGGCAGGGTCCTCATGCCAGCCAAGTGCCGGGGCCGGCGGGCTCCGCTGCCCCGCGCCGCTCCGCGGGCCCCCTTCGAAGGTGGCGAGCAGAAGGCGGTTCCCGCCGCAGCACCATAGGGCCCGGGGGCTGCCGCTGCCGGCCGCCGAGCCGAGCCCCCCACCCCGCGGGCGGCCGCCGCCCTGCGGCTGTAGGCGGCTCCCGCACCTGCCCCCGGCCGCCTCCCGCCCGCCCGCCCGCCGCTCCGGCGGCCGTCAGCTGCCTGCCCGACTGAGTCCCTGCCCGCCGCCGCCTCTCTGCGCTCAGCTCCTCCTCTAGACCCCGGCTCCCTTCCCTCCCGCTTCTCCTCAGCCCCTCTCCTCGGCTTCCTTTTCTCCTCCTCCCTCTCCCCGCCGCCGTTGCTCCCCCCGTGAGAGGTGCGAGTCGTTCCCCTCAGCCCGGACGCCGCCCGCCCATCCCGGCCGCCCGCAGGTGCTCCCCCGCCATCCCGGGACGGCATTTACCTGGCTCTGCCTGCCTGGAGGGGTTGGGGCGCCCTCTCTCCTCATGCGAACACATCGGGGGCCTGGGCGCCCGTCCCCACAGCAGCACTGGGGTGCCTTTTGCCCGTGAAACCGTTGAGATAACGGAGGACCGGCTTCCCCCCAAGCCAGACACACAGGAAAGCCCCCCCTCCCCCCCCCAGATGTGGGGTAAGGGAAGTGATCCCTGGCACGGTCAGCCTTACCACTGGGCAGATCAGCAACTGTATTAAAAAATCTTTCTTCCCCCAAGCCGCTATTTTCAAGGTCTCGACAGAGGACCAACAGTTTAAGGCAACTCCGTGTTAACTGCCTGGCGTTTTACACCAGGCATGGATCTTGGTTTTGCCTCACAAGGCATATAAAATATATAATTAAGTGACATTTAGGGTACCCATGCCTTTTGTTATACAAAAAGCAGAGCTTACATGCTGGCTTTTAGCTGAGAATGAGAATAAATAAGAGTTGTCTTTCCACTGTCTTATATGTGCTGTAATTTAAGTGCTGTGTATTAAAAGGAACTGAGCGGGCAACATAATATACTCTCCTAAATATCCTTATGCCACACAAAATAACCAGCTATAAACAAACCAAGGACACATCTAGGAAAAAACTGAAGGGAAATTTCATTTTTAAAATACATTTGCAAAAATTCTTTCATATATTGAGAAGAAAGACCTGATTATAACCTTTGTTGTATCATTAGAAAGAAACGCTACAAACCGTATTGAGCAGTGTTATAAACTGCATGCTGAGAGCAGAGGGAAACATTAATGTAGAAAGAAAAACTTTCTGTACGATGGCATATGGTCAAGTAATGAAAGTATTTTCATTGTAATAGAAGATAGCACCCCTTTGGATTGACTTTGATCTCTGTGCAACAGGTGGACCGAAATGCCAAATTGCATCTACTTCTAACACAGCTGGGTTGCAGAAGAACCTGGTTATGCTGCTAGCTCTGAGATTCTCAGGCAGAATCTCAGGTCAAACCTCTTGGAAATGGAGAATTGCACAGTGCAGCCCTCCTGATTCCTGAGACCGGAATCCAGGATTCCTCTTCAGGCTCCTGGTTATTGACCCAAGCAGTCTGGGGGTGCTCTTAGCAATTTCTTAAGGGCTATAGGTCTTTTCAAAGTAACAGTCTCAAAACCATTTCCCTAATCTCATATTTTACAGAAATCTGATGTCTTATCATTATTGCAAGGCTTTGGAAAAATACTTTCTGTCTCCCCTCTCTTTAGAAGTTATTTCTTGTACTTTGTGATGACTGGCATCCCACTGAGAAAGCAGTCTTCAAATCCAGTCACTCTCATGAGTGAAATTTATGCATGTCAAGACTCTTCAGGTACTTCAGCAGTAAACCCAACAGCAGTCCCTTTGCAGAGGAGCTTTCAGGCAGACTGTCCACCAGCTGGACTGCCCCAGCAGCTGAGGACACAAGAGTTGCCAGACACCAAATCCCAGTGTTAGATTCTTCGAGCAAAAGATTCATTAGGCTGTTGAACCTGAGTAGCCTGGGAAACCAATTAAGAAATTAGTGTTAACATGCGGTGTGAAAACAGTCTTGGGAACTGTCATCGTTATTCCTTCTGTGGATTGACAGAAACTAGTATCTCAGGTAGGAGGCAGTCCGCATACCCCAGAACTGGCAAAGAGGGTTTGAAACTTTTATCTGTTCTGTCAGAAGATTGTCCAGAGACAGATTTTTGTGATGTCTTGTTTTCAATGAATCGGAATTATAAGGTGAAAAGAAAAATCATGTTATTTCTCAACCATTTCTTCTGTCTCTGTTCCCAGTGGCTCTTTGACATGAAAGCGGCACCAGATGAAAGAGATGCATCAAATGCTAATATTTTTGTTTAGATATAGCTAAGTGCTTTTTTTTTTTTTTTTGCCTAAGAAGAATACCAATTATTGATGGGTGAAGCCCAGAAAATGTCATTCAAGTTCTTTTTGCTTAAACATGGCACAGTTCAGTGCCCTGTTATAGCAGATGTACGGGGGGGGGGGGGGGAAACAAGAATGGAACTAAAACAGCTGTTGATATATAGAGATATGTACAAATAAGACTGCTACTCTTATGCAGCAAAGAATAGATGGGGTTATGAAGGAATCAAGGAGTCATGTAAATTATTTTAATAATCAGTGTAGATTTGATGCCATTTCCAAGAATAGCCTGTCAAATTCAAAGGAAAGAACAAAGTGAGCAATTTGTGGAGGTATCCATGAGGCACAGAAGGACTGCACAGACATGGAGGAAAAGGATGGAGTCCAAACATGGAGAGAAATTCATCCCCTCTTCACAACAGAGGTGGTAGAAAAGTAAATGCAGTTTGATTGAAATAGATATTATTTTGACTCAGCAGAGCCTGAGTGTTACAGAAAAGACAGTAAAAGTGAAAATGGAAAGTTCAGTGGCAGGTAATGGACCTGGTGGCAAGCAACAGCAAGGTGTTGCAAGCTCTCTGCTTCCATGGCACATGCAGGAGCTAAAAGGTTTTCTCCAGTTCCAGCTGTTGGAGAAGTCTGCCAAGGACAGGTACATGCCAGTAGAGGTATAAGTAACAAGTACCTTCTGCTTGGCCATCTGTCTCTTCAGAGTCCTCTGATATGGTGTTGGCAATAAGTATCTGATGTGATTTTGGTCAGGCCCATGGAGAAGAAGCTGACAGCTTTACATACTGAAGCAATGACCTCAATCCCCTTTGAGCTGAATCGTTTTTTAATTTTGTGGAGTTCAAGATGTTTTGACAATTTGCATTCTGTGCACAAATCATGTTCTTGTCATGCGTAAAGACTAAAACCCCATTGCTTTAATTGTTTAAAAGGAGGTTTTATTTTGTTATATCATCTAACAATTTTTGTTTACACAATACATGACATATAGTTACCAGAAATACCTGAACTGCATGAAAAAATTACAAGGATTTCCCTCAAAGCATGTGTACAGGCCATCTTGGACAATGTGCCTCTTTCAAGGGTGGCTATCTGTTGATCTGTTCAAGCTATTTCACATGTTTCCAGTCCTGCTTTCAAGACCTCAGAGAGACTTTTTGCTTTCACTTTATGCGGAATGCTGTACTAAGTCTCATTGTAAAAGGGACACTCTTCCTAAGTCTTCACACTTAGCGAAGATACTAGGTCTTCATCACATATTTTGAAATCTCCCAAAGGTGCTCTCTACTGTCATCCTGCATTTTGTTAGGTGCTTTTTTTTTCTGCAGTCCAAATAATGATACTGGGAAGATTTTATCAGCCATGGAAATAGATGTTAGAAAGGATTTCCAAGAAAAAGGAATAGTGACTTTAATGTACATGCTGTTTGGACCTTTTATATTGGAGAAGATTTATGTTCCCAAAAATTTTGGCACTTGTAACTATTAACATGGATGATCTTATTGAGCCTTTTTCAATGACCAGATGGAAGCACAGCAAAGAAGGTGCCAGGCCTGAATGGGGAAAACGACATGTGTCCTGCTCACGACAAAGGTAATTCAGACCTTGGTCAGGTTCCAGGGGACACAGGCCTACAACACCATCCAGCACAATGTTGCTACTGTCAAACAGTTGACCTTCCTGCACCAAATGTTATAGTAACTGCAGTAAGAGGAGAAGGTGAATGCAGATTCTCTGAATAAACCAAAGAAACTCATCAATGTATTTTATGTGCAGCTCCAGCAGGTGTTCAAAAAGTCCTCCTAGTTATTTCAAACTTTTGCTGTCATCACTGATCATCTTATGTCTACATAATCTCTTTAACCCTATGCTTGTTTCTTAGACAAAAAGCACTACCATGCAGAAGGAGGGTTTTCTAAGGGAAGGCTGTCCTTAAGCGTCACCTCAGCTTTTTCATTCTCTTCCATTTCAGCATCCCCAGCAGTGCTCTGCTGGTGCTAGGCAGGAAGAGTAGCTTCATACTGAGCTGAGAGCATATCTTCTAGTGAAGGTGCTCAAACTGCTCCACAAACTGCTTTGTTGCAGTGGCCTGAGAAATGGCAGTTTGCCAACATCAGCATACCAGGTGCATCCAAACAGCACATATTCCTAACCAAGAGCATAACGATATGAAGAACTCTTCAGAGTGGTCTTCCTATAATGTGGAAGTAGCCTGGGTACTCAAAAATATGTTTCTGCAGATTAGAAACACAAAGAAATTCTATGAAAATGAAGAGTCTTTTCTTTTTGGTATCTTAAGCTCAGGACTCTCAGACTTTTAAATGGCTTGATGAGGAGATGTCTGTAACTGTGAAGTCTTCTATCAGAATATAGACAGCTACAGTGTTCACCAAAGACACAGAGTGCAGTCTATAATGCTTAGTGTGAAGTATGCAATTTTGTCCTCTCTCCCTCAAATTTATAAGTCTCCCAGGCTTTTTGTAATTTCAAAAGAGCGAGAGAGATCCCTTCAGCATAATGAACCTTTCCAATTTCTTGGCCAGGGTATTCTATTTTTCATATTTCCATTATAGGCAGGTCCTTTCCTTAATACTTGTTCAACACATTAAATTAATAGGTATTCTGTTGCATTCACATTTATAAAGAAAGTAAAATCTGATATTTTAAATTTATAAATTACATATAAAATAAATAATTTGTGTATCTGGTATAATGGAAAATACTTGGCTCATGCCAATTTAGCTATGATTTCCTACAAAGCTCCAGGTTTGAACAGTGATTTTTGAGTCTTTTACTGGACAAAAATAAATTAAATTTTTTACTTTCTGAAAATTTGAAGTATTTTGTATTCTGGTACAATGAGGGGGAAATTGTCCCCATTAGTTTTAGGGTTTTTGTAATGGTTAGTTATTATGATGATATTTTTTTGGTACCATTTAAAGTAAAGAATAGGCGTTGCCACAAAATTCTAGAGGCAAAACTCAAAAAAAGCAGAAAAAATTAACTGATAGAGTGGCAGGGAAGTCTTTAGAAAAGTAGAGAAGAGTAGGTGCAGAAGGGAAGACGAAAAGTAAAATAAAAATAGTATTTCTCAAAAGGAGCGAGTGCCAATACAATCCAATACTTTTCTTTATTAAGACGTATTTTCTACACAATAAAAGGACATTAGATTTATTCTAGACAGCTGTCAGTAAAGTATTTGATACAGTGTCATAGAAATTGCTAGTTAAAATTGAAATGATGGGTTAAATGAAATATTTATTTGGCAAAAACGTGGTTAAATGAACCTGACAAATAATGCCGATGTATGAATAGGAGGATAAAAGGAAGTAAGAGTAAAGTTCCTCAGAGATCTGGCTGGGGTCCTATTTTATTACTTTTAGTAATTGTTTTCATTTTTGACAAAACAAAATTTGCGAAGGATTCAGTGTTGTCGACAGTAAGCAGTATCTGGGTATCTGACAGAACTGGACAACTGAAAATTAAGCACTAGAAAAAAGCTGGAAATTTAATAGAGCAAAATGGAAGGCTGTGTGCCAATGAAAAATGAACAGGTGTTTCCACCGTAAGCTAAAGGGGAATAGCAGGAAGTATGGGTGTACGAGTCAGCGTGTGGCAAACCTGAGTATTCATGTGACACGACTGTGAAAAATAAATGTGATCTTAGGACATGTGGGAGAGATACTTGCTGTAGAGTTAGAAAAGTAATGAGGCTAGGCAACACACAAAGGACTGGTCAGATCTTATCTGAAGTGTTGCATATAAATTTAGCAATCCACAGTCAAGAAAGATGAGTTCAGCAGATACAGAGCAAATAAATGAAGACCTAAGGATTTTAGAGAATGCTTCATTCAGAATGCTGATAAAATATAAATTGAGATTAAATATGTCACCAGGAAAGGAACTATGTAGGCTAAAGGAAATTTGGCAGAATAACAGGTAAAGTAACCTAGGTGAGAGTAAATGCATAGATTGATATCCAGGTAGCTGTTTTGGACAAATATTTTAACTGTGAGGGCAAAGAAAGAAATTGCTTTTCAAGGTAGAACTTGATCAGCTAGTGAAAAGGATTTTACAGTCCTGCACTTGGGTTGAGGCAATCCCAAACACAGATATAGGCTGCACGATGAGTGTATTGAGAGCAGCCCTATGGAGAAAGACTTGGGGGTATTGGTGGATGAAAAACTGAATGAGTTGGCAATGTGTGCTTGCAGCCCACAAAGCCAATCACGTCCTGGGCTGCATCAGAAGAAGTGTGACCAACAGACCAGCAGGTCAAGGGAGGTGATTCTCCTCCTCTACTCTGCTCTGGTGAGACCCCACCTGGAGTACTGTGTTCAGCTCTGGGACCCCCAACAAAAGAAGGACATGGACCTGTTGGAGTGAGTCCAGAGGAGGGCCACAAAGATGATCAGAGGGCTGGAGCACTTCTGCTATGAAGACAGGCTGAGAGAGTTGGGGCTGTTCAGTCTGGAGAAGAGAAGGCTCTGGGGACACCTTATGGCAGCCTTCCAGTACTTAAAGGGGGACCTTAGGAAAGATGGGGAGGGACTGTTTATCAGGAAGTGTAGTGATAGGACAAGGGGTAACAGTTTTAAACAGAAAAAGGGTAGATTTAGATTAGATATAAAGAAGAAATTCTTCCCTCTTGGGGTGGTGAGGCACTGGAAGAGGTTGCCCAGAGAAGTTGTGGATGCCCCATCTGTGGAAGTGTCCAAGGCCAGGCTGGATGGGGCTTTGAGCAACCTGGTCTAGTGGAAGGTGTCCCTGCCCATGGCAGGGGGTTGGAACCAGATGATCCTTCAGGTCCCTTCCAACCCAAACCATTCTATGATTTTATAGTGTAGTTCTGTGCACCAATATTAGACCAGGCTTTTCTAGAGGTATTTTCCAAGGCCCTATCCTACTTTGTGGAAAATAGTCCCTCTCCAAACTTTTCCATCAAAATCACTGTTCTACAGAAAATTGGTAGCTGGATTTTTTTGTCGTTTTACACAGAAAGAGTAGTTTTCTATACAAAGTACCCACCTTTGTGGAAAATTTCTATTTTCCATAAAAAATATGACTGGTTTTGGCAGAAGTATAAATATTTAGCTTTTGCATAAGTTTTTGCATGTGGGTCCTTTCAAAACAACCGTAACTTTTGCTGGGGGGGAAAGGGAGGGGAAGTCTTTACCGGCCTCTACTTTCTGAAGACTTTTTGTTCAGTGCAACCTTTTCCTGGTACAAAGCAGGTTTTAGGACAATTCGCAAAAGCTGGATGTATATTCATTTTTTGGTAGTCTGGGAGTATTTGTATCAGGAACCCTGTATTGGGCTTTTCTCCAGAAAGAGGGGAAAAAGAAACATTAAGACTTGTACTAAAGGATGATTAAAAAAAGCTGAAAAATCCAGGCTACCCCTAGTCTTGGTAAAGGCAGAGGGGGAGAAATTGCATTAATATAGTCAAAAGACTGAGTGCTAATTTTGCATCATTTTAAATCTTGGAATAGAGCCAAGTAAATATATAGTGAAATTTAGTCAGAGTAATTTACAGTTTGAGATTGTTTTGATCATTAAGTTTTTGTATCTTTAGGATAGAATATTGTTTACACAACAGGTTTTTTTTCCACGCTTCAGGAAGAAGACTGAAGCTTGGCATACTTTAAAAATTCAGAACATTATTCTGTCAAAAACTTTCAAGAACCAGCCTAATGGGATAGACATAAAGCAAGAATTTTAGGAAGAAGAGAGATGAGATTTCAGTGTAGTTATCAACATGGGGCTTGATTTCTATTGCTTAGCTTGAGTCTACCAAGGAGATATAAAAGGGGAAACTTCATCTTTAGTGTAATCAAACTTTTAAATACGCTAAAATGCCTGCCTGCATTAAGAGAAAAATTCAACAGCAAAAGGTAGTAAGTGAAGCCTAATCATCCACTGTAATGTGATCTGAATGACACTCTAATAAGAATGGATTACTGAAGGTTGTGTGAAGAATTTTCCCATGTAACAGGAGGGTGACAGAAATACATGTTGACAAAACAAGCTCCTGTAATCCACAGGAATGTTCCATAGACATAATCAATACCACCCACTTCAGGTGCCCAAGTTAAACAGAAAATTTCTGAGAAGCAGGAAAGGCAGGGCAATTGTGACACTGTCTGCCAGTGATAGGGGATGAAGACAGGCATTTGGGAGAGCAGGCATCTGCCTGCAAAATGAAATATTAGGAGCAGATGCGTGCTCTGTCCTCCTCTAGAGGTTAGATGCCTTTGTCCATTCAGGATCCAGAAAGCTTTGTGAAAAAGAAAGGCCTAGTTAAGCAGAATTAATTCCTTAAAAAAACCACTCCAAAACCAAAAAGCAACGTTAAGGTAGGAGAGAGTAGCTATGAACCCTCATGGCACAGTAGCCTCAGGGCTGCTAAGGACTTAATTTCCATGTCTTCCCTAGTTCAGCCTAAATGAAGGTCATCTTTGTGAATGAGCAGGAGCATGCCCGACTACCAACCCAGAGGCATGCTGGAACCAGAGGAGGGTCGAGATTGTACTGTTTTTTGTCACTTGGTGGTGGTGACAGATGAGCCTCTCTTCTGTTTTGTGATCTGTTTTCTAGAGATGTGGGGGGAAATTACATCTTTGATACTTTCTCTTTGGTTGAGATGAGCTAACTGGTTTGAAAGTTGTTAGAAATAGATGGATAGAAAATGACAGCCTGGTTTGTGGCTGCATAATAGCCCAGCTTCAAGAGGATGCATGAAGGACATCTTTGAGCAAAGAGCCTGGTAGATTGGATGGCTAGGAGTTGTATGTTCAAACCCTCTCAGGCTTACAAGGCTCTGGAAACCCACTTTTTCCACCTCCCAGGAAAGTGCATTTATTGCTGTGGTATTACACAAAAGATAGCTATTGCCAACTATGTCTTTGAAGAGATGTAATAAAGTGCCTGTAAGCAGTAGATGCTTACTTTTTTGCTGGAAAAATGTATGTGGGACTGATCTTGCCCCATATTTCTTGAATCATTCTTTAACAAGTGCTAACTAAGGCCTGAGAATCTAAATCCAGAATATCATGTTCTGATTCTAGAGAAGTGGTGAGTCTCCTTGGGTTTGTGCAGCTGCAGTGGATATTGAGGAAGCTCAGGCTGGAATCATGGAACCCTCAGGAGAAACTGAGTATTGCCTCGTTAGCTGTAATCCTGCATTACTGGCCCAACCCCGTTCACCTTGAGAACAATGACAACAGTCCCATTGGCTTCAGCTGAGAACACAATAAAGCCCTTGGCTGTGAAACCATGTAAATACTGCTCAAAACTAGAATTTCTATAAATCACACTGCTTTTTTTGAGGTGAGCACATGGCTGGATGGGTTTATGATCATCAGAGAAATAATGGCACAGTGTCCTCCTTTTTTAAGTATCTTATAGCAGCTGTAGTGTGGGCACCTCATATATTGAGGAATGATATGCACGAACTATATATGCCAGCAATTAGCTAACCAAGTGTCCTGAACTGAAATGCCAGTTCAACTTTTCCCCAGTCGCAATGCGATTTTGTGTTGGAAACTTAGATATTAATCCTAACAGATGTAATTTCCCTGCTTTAATATACACTGTTTTTATTGGAATTGTGCAGAATGATTAATGAGAGGCAAATGTCAAAATACCAGACAGAAACTGAGTCACCAGTCATAGGATTTAATATTAAGGTCAGGCTATGGAAATACAATGGTGCTCAGACTTTATTGCCTTGCACCTTATGTAGTGATTTACATTGGAGCAAAATGACTGGGGTGGATATAATGTCCTATTTTTCCAAATTTGATGGTATTTTACATATTCCTTCCACAGTCGTTAGTGATGACAAAGGTCACAAAGCAGTTAAAACAAGAAAAGAACCCAAAACAAAGGGACAAGCTCAGAATGTCCTAGAAGATGATTATGAGCAATTGTCTGCAGAGATTTTAAGGTTTAATTATTTTTTTTTGTTTAGGCTGGAGTGAAATGTTGATGTTCTGCCCAAATAGAGCATAGCAAGAGCATACACAGTGCAAACTTTCCCTTGCTAGTTATTCCACTTTCCCCCCCTTTTTCTTAATGCATTTGCATATGTCAATTGGTAGCAAACCTTTAATGTTGATGTTTTTTATTGAAAAACAGCTTTCATCACAGAGCTTTGATTGCATGGACTGCTCTAAAGTAAATGAGCTCCAAATTACATTATGCTTGAACTGACTAGAAGTATCTCAGTCCATAGGGGCACAGGAAGACATGAAAGATTTTAAGATCAAATGCTAACACCAGCTTTCAAGCAATACTAAATTTACATGTTGATGTTACTCATTTACTACTTCTCTATTACTGAAACAGCCCCAAACTCACACATCCTGTAAGTCTTTGCTGCAGTTTTGTCCCTTAACTGCTAGTCATCACCCCATGCTGCTGATTTGCATTTCAGTTGTATTATGATGATGACTTACAGGGCTCAGATTCAAAGCGTCATCTACTTGTGTTCTCATGGTTTATTGTTTTGTCATCCTGCCTTTCTGCGCTGCCGTCTATCCACCCTGTACTGGCGGCACACTAGATAGCATACGGTAATAATTTCCCTCTTTTTTTTCCTCAACAGCTTCTTAAGGTCATTTGCCAACTCCCATTTGTCAAGCCATGATGCAACTTACCTGGGGAGTGCAATGTTTGGTCAGTATCTGCATTTCAAAATACCCAACAGCTACAATTTTGATTGCAGTAGCCACAGCAACTTCATTACTACTTCATTTTGAATATATTGCTGATAGAGGTCACTTACCTAAATGAATTTGAAACTATGAGACTTTCTGTTATTTTTGAAATGAATTATGTGTTTCTGAAAATGAATGGTAAGTTTTTCTGTTTGCTTGTAGCTACTCTGAAATATGAAGGGCTTGCCATTCTGCCAAGGACTGAGTGCATTGATTATGTTAATGCTGATGGGAAGAAAGATGCAGACATGACGCTGCAGAAAGGATGCATAAAGGAAGAATCAAATTCAAGGAGGTAGCACAAAGCTGAAGAAATAGATGGTTGCTCATGGAATGATGAAATGCAGTAAATGTTCATGGAATGATAAAGTATGGAAAGGTCTACAGGATGATACTCAACAGTTAGCCACTTTCTATGGAGTATACTGCCCCTGAGCCTCCTGGGTTAAAGGATAAGTCATACCTCTGGGTAAGGCCTAGATGTTGGTTTCATTTTCAATTGTGTTAGGAGACACATAAACAAGAATGCCATTCCTCTTATTCTTATTTTCAGAAAGAAGGATTACATACAGAGGAGGAAGCTCAGTAAAAGGGATAGTAGAAGGGTAAAGCTCTGGCAAGCAGCAAAGAGGCTGTTCAAAGACACCACACAGGAATTCAGGGCAAGTGCATCCCATTTTTGAAAGACGAAAAGAAATCCAGCATGACTGAACAGAAGGGTAGAGGAGGTTATTAGAAGAAAGAAAGAAAGAACCTTTCAGAAGCTGAAAATGCGCCCAAATGAGGAAAACCAGAAAAATCATAAACTTCCACATATTACATGTGAAAAAGCAGAATAGGGTAGGAGATGAGTGTCCAAATGGCATCAGTAATAATAGTAAAGTCTTTCTCAAACACATCAGAAGCAGCACGTCTGCTGGAACATCAGTACAGCCAATAGGGGATCAAGGTACATCAACCTTTTTAAAAAAGGTATGCCTTAGAAGAAAACTGAAATGGGTTCTTTGCATCTGTGATCACAGTGAAGGAGTTTAGAGAGCTCACCTTGGCAGAGCATTGCTTATAAGCGATGTTTCAGGAAATTTTTTCTCTAGTCAAGATTTTGACAGAAGTTATGGAACAAACAGACAAAAAGAACAGTAACTGCCAGGTCTGACAATATTCCCAAAGGATCCTAAAGGAATTCCTAAGTGAAAGAACTGAGCTGCTAACGGTGGTGTGCAATTTCTCACTGAAGGGACTGAAACCTTTGGTGCAGAAGATTGTCAGTGTGTTAATATGCTACAAATTTTTAAATGGTATTCCAGGGTACCTGTGTAGGTGGCATGAAGATAAATAATGAAAGATTGCTGGTACTCTCTCAATACAAAGACTAGTTAGGACATGAAATTAAACCACCAAGCTACTTTTTTCACACAATGCACAGACAATGCATAGTCCTTTCCAGGGGATGCTGGGGTTCCTAAAAGTTTATATAGGTTAGACACTGAACAGATTAATGGAAGAAAAACCCACAGAGGTTTAAATACAAAGATATTACCACTGGCTTAAGAAACACTTTGAATGCAAATCACTGGATTTTGGGAGAATACTTATGGAAGGACAAATGTCTTTGTCCTGTTTTTACACTCTTCTCTATATATTTGCTGCTTGCTTCTGTCATAGACAGGGTATTGAATTAGTGTGGAAGTCCTGAAGGTGGTAGATTTTATGTTCCATCAGTTTCAATAAGAAAATATATCTTTGCTGGTTCTTCTGCAAGTAGTTAACAGGAGGAAGAGGGCAAATTCCTTCTCCAGAATCATCCTCAGTAACCGGCAGCTGCGCAGGATCTGGGATTAGAAATGGTTCCCTGGGAGATGAACAAATAAGGCAAATAATCCCTGTTTATGTAATTCCTCTACAGCTCTACCCAAAATATTTATGAAGAAACTGGAAGATAAAGAAACGAAAACAGGAAAAGGGCAGGCAGCATCAAAACTCTGCCTTTTAGTTAATTTTTTTCACATTAGTTTTAGTTTTAATTTGCCTTTTGGATTTTCATACACTTTGGGTAAGTGTATGCACATTAGTAAACACCTTGTTTACTAGTTTAAATTGCACATTTATTTCTTGTTGACAGGGAAGATTATTAATAAATTTTATGAGAATGTATTTGGCATTTTAAGTTTGCTTAAGCACTTTTTAGTGTCCACTTGATTGTAAAGAAATGGAAAGCTGAAATATCAACCTCAAAAGATTTTATTAAAGGGCAGAAACAGCAGTATGTATTAGCTAAGTCCATTGTACATTGTGTTCCCAAACTAGCGAGCACAGAAAGATCCATTCAGATTGATATTTTATTTGGCAAATACATAGATTCTTACACCACTTATTCCACAAATTAATCAGGTACAACATACTTCCTACAGTCTAGAAGTCCCCTCATCCTTGAAGTTTATAATAACGTTCACAACAGGAGCTGCTAAGACTTGCGACATAACAGGGATGACCTGCGGTATTTCACTACTTCCAAAATAAAATTTGTATTGCAATCAGTTACTATCTGCAGCATGGCTGCCTGTGTCAGAGGTAGAACTGAGCGATCTTCCAACATGCAATTTATTAGCTCTTGGCAGCATAAATGTGATATTCCTGTGGTATATCATGTTCTCCTAAGCCAAACAAATGCAAGGAATGACCATTTAACACAGGCCCTTACATACGCTGAACATTACAAACTGATGGGGAAAAAAAGAGGCATAATGTAAAGAAAAAAGATGATATACCTCTCTAAAGGAAAGCCAATACTGGCAAAGGGACAGAGGGAGAGAATAATAAATGTACACGTGGAAGAAAAGAATGATACTCTGAGGTGTAACGCTACAGGCAAAAACATACTTAGGAGAAACAAGTTTCCTCCCAGCTCTAGTACAGAGCATTGGAAGGAGGAATGTCTTTTGCAGGTACTGTTAGGACTGAAAAGCCTCTAGCTCAAGAGCATGGGTGTGTATACATACATATCCACAGAGGTTGTCTCCTGAAGGGGAGCTATCCTGGTATGAATGTCATTAGTGATTTGGGGTAGTCTATGAATGTCATCCTAGGAAAGCTTCTTGGTTTTGATGTTACCAATAAATGAGAAGTAACTGATTTAAGCAACACCAATTAGTTATTTGGGAACATGTGGTCTTCTGTGGTGATCAGATAGTGGCTTGATAGAAAGAACCAATTGCTTCCATATTGGTATGGGAATACAGGATACTTCTTCATAGACTTTAACATTGCTCACAGATTTGAGCTGGTGTGGCTACTGCAGCAAAGTAGGTATGGGCTCTTTTGGGAAAAACTCTGTACACACAGAAAGGACTATTTATTTCCTTGGATCTCATTAGGCATGTACGATTATGGCACTAATTCCTGTAGAAACACTGTATGTCAGGGCCATCTTAAGACACGTGCCAGGATGTTGTTTAATGGTAATTTTTAAATCTCCATTATGACAGTATGGCTGGCTTTGACTGTGTTATTTCTAAAGACTATCCAGATCTCTCTCACAGTTAATTTTCTTTTTTTAAATCAAGTGAGATCTGGCAGAGGCTAAGTTTAAAAAGTATTGGCCAAAGAATGGCTAAAAGGAAAGTTTTAAAAGGAAACAGTCCTATAAGCCCCACTACCAATTGCTAGTAGACAAAAGAAAAATGTAATTCAGAAAATTCTGGGCTCAGCCCTGGTACTTGCAGACTGCCCCAATGAGAAGAGTTGCCAGCTCCTGTTTCTGTTCCTGGAAGACTGTGATTTCCAAAAGCATGTGCCAATGTGTTTCTAGACTTTGGCTATGATTTTAGGATCCCATCCTAAAAGTGTGCTGCAAGGTGAAGACTAAGCAGCCTTAACACCACAAGGCTGGATTGAGTCCCAATACAAATGCTCAAACTGTTTATTTAACTCCAAATATTTCTAATTATGAAACGTATTTTGGTAACAAGCTGTGTATTATTTAGTAAAGCTTTCTCTGGAATTACCCAGAAACAGAAATATAAATTAATTTCCTGCAAGGTCAGTATTGCTAAGATTAATACATATCCTTATTTATTATTTCTGTTCCAAACTGCTTCATTCCTCTACAATAACTTTCTCTGAAGGATAAATCTAATTTCCAAATCCTTCCTACCAAATTATAAACAAATCCAATAAACAGCCACTTCCATCCACAAGCAGAAGATGGAGAATTTATCCCTCAGATTTTAAAATATATACTTGGGATTCAGGTAAAAAAAATACATTCCTGAATGCTAGCACAGGACTTTGTTTCCAATTCCTCATTCCAGAAGAAGTGAAGTAGCCCAGATATTCTGTTGGAAGGCTTTGGTACCGAAGCTTGACTACGGGACCAAATATCAGCCATTGGATAGCTTTCATGCCTTTCTACCTGATCTGCACTCACCTTCCTACTTCACATAAAGTTATGACAGAATAAGTATTGCAAAATTTTCATTTCAGCAATTTGCTCAATAGTGCTCCGACTATGGAATTCCCTGTAAAAAGGCACTTCTTTAAAACATTTTATTTGTCTAAAAATATCTGACTATAAAGTGACTTTTGTGCTTCTATGTGCAATATGTCTTATAAGAAAGTTTAAGAAGTGCCTCCATTCTGGTACTTAATACAGTGAGCACTCTGTAGGGAGCGCCTACCAGAGTAGAAGATAGCAGTCCTAGGAGAATTCATTTTTCGCTTTGATCTCTGATCCTCCTCTTTAGCTGTTTGGTTTTCTTCTTGACCTCTCTCCAGTCTATATACCTATGCCTAGACTTCTGTGATGCCAAAAGTTATGATGAAGTCATTCTTATTTCTGAATACCTCCAATGCAACTTCTTCTATTACATCAAATATAAGCTTTCATACCACTCAGGGAGCTCTGTAAAGCTCTTTCTTCTTCTAGTTGTTCCTACTTATCCTGAGTCAAACTGTGCTGCATCAGTTCTCTTTGTCCCCAGTTACAGACATCTCTCTGGTGGTTTCTCAGACACATGTGCATTGCTTTTTCCTGTCCCTATCAATTAGTCAGTAGTATTATGAAGTAATAAGTCTCCCTAGCGCCTATGAAGTAAATGTGGGGAATTGTCACATCTCAGAACTGCCACAGCCAGCACTATGAGTAGGGACAGCCCAAACCAACCTCTAGAAAACAGTGAAGAAAGATCTGTGACATAGGGCTTCTCTGTCACTCTGGCATATGTGCTGGGGCTCAGGGTCTCAGGCACACACTTCATCGCTTGGACCTCCCTTGAGTAGAGTCCACTGAGAGGAAAAATTCTCATTTTGCTCCAGAGACTTGCAATTAGGAGTGCCCAATCTGCGTGCAGGGCAGCAGGCTTCTTTACTTAATGGGGCTTAAGCTCATCTCTCAGAAAAAAGTTTGTTCTGTGGGGGAGCACTTGTCATTTCTTATGTTGAAGTACCTCTGTGCATGGCATTCACAAGACCCTAGCCAGCCCAAACAAGCAGCGAAGCAGACGTTTCTCAGAGAGGTGATGTGGCTTTCCTGAGGGCAGTCAGTGGGTCAGGGGCTGAATTCCACTCTCCTGAGCCTGAAGGCAGCATTTGGTCTCCTAGGCTGCAGAAAATAGAGAGGTGCTCTTCTGAAAATTTCCTTGAGATGAAATTGTGGCATCTGCTCGAAATACTGAGGGAAGCCTGAACAAATATAGTTATTGCATTCCCAAGCAAAGCAGTTAAGACAGGAAATATACAATTCTTCTCTTTTGTGTATATTCCAATTGCTAATTAAACAAAAAGTAAACTTTCTTTTAGCAGTTTCCAAAATGAGATTGTAGTATCTCTCATTTACTGCCTTTTGTTTCTTTACTTCATTGTATATGCATAGGCACACATGTGAATGAACTTGGAATGTAAGATATCCTCCACTTCCCACCCCTGCTAGTAAAATATCTCCTACCACTTCCTGCCCAAAATGCATAAAGATATGAAACAAGCTGTATTAAAATAACTTGATGAAAAAGATGGTATAAACTTCTTGAAATACTGTGTCAAAGTAATTTTGATTAAGGTTATTTCAGTTTCATATCAGATGACCTCAAAATAGTAATAAAAATTGTTTTCATAGTTCAATTTCTAGATTATTACCCTGAAACTTTCATTTTAGACTCATTTATAATATTTTTATCTGCTGAACATGAAGAGAAACATCTGTTCAGTTATAGCCTGTAAAGCATATGTCAGCTGGGGTCTCAGCCTTTTAAGTAAGAAAACTTCTCATCTCTCATGAACTCCCATACTAACATTTAAGATGAAGGAGTTTATCTGGAGATATTTGGCTGCAAATATGAAGCCCTGTCTTAAAGGTGGTCTGCGAAAAACTATATCTGGTTTCCTAAGGCTGTGAACCCTTTGTGGTGGCACTGCTGGTATGTATCTGGTATCTGCTATTTGTAAAAAATGGGGATTGTGTAGAAAATTGTTTGGGGATTTTGTTTCTCTTTTTTTTTTTCCCCTGTAACTTAAAAAACACTTAAATATAAACACTTATCTTGTTTTGTTGGATCATTATTTTGAGTAAATAAAGATGTTATTTGTAATCTGTTAATACCTTTTTTTCAAATATGATGAATGCCAAATATATTTGAAAGGGTTAGTTCAGTTCCTGAAGTTAAGTAATGAATAATAAAGAGCCATGAAAACCCAGAGCGTTTTTGTTAACATGAAAGAAAATCCATTCTATTCCGAATAGCTCTGGCTTCACTGCCTTTGGTCTTGGGATGCCACTTCTGATCCAGGATATGTCACTATTCTACTAATCCTTCCAGGCAGACTTTAGAGTCTGCCCATATTAGAATAAAAGGGTTATTGCTTTTTTTTCCTAGTTGCAACCTCATTAAACCCCATATACTATAGAGAGAAGGAATTGTATTTTAGCTTGTGTTATCTAGCAGAGCAAACTTACAGGAAGAGCTGAGGTTTTCCATGAGTATCTAATGTAGTTGATTCAATTGCTTAAAAACCTACATCTGAAACTAGCAAACAGATTTTCCAAAGCACAACACTTTTATTCTAGAGAGAAGTATAGGCTCCTAGAACTTTAAAATCTAAATAGGATCAACCACAAAAAAAAAAAATTTAAATTGCAGGACCAAAGGAAGGGAACAGGTTTTTTAAGGATTTGTGTTTAGCTTTAAGTGAGAACATTAGTGCAGAGAACTCACATGGAATAAAAAATCTTGAGGGAGGAGTGCATTCATCAGTGCCTAATAAGGTAAAGTTCTCACTGACATTTTTCCCATAGTTATAACATTTCTAACATTTCTGTCTTCCATGAGTTCTCTTCTTTGTAGCAAGGCCTGAACTACTGCTGCATTCTTTTCCTATGTGGGGACTGATAGACTGATGGAATTCTCCCCTTTCTGATTCAGCTATTTTAATAAAATTTCTGGCAACTTAATATCTATCTTTCCATAGTAATAAAGTGGTATGACTTTTGGGGGTTTGTACTTCAATGCAAAAAGCTCTGTCCTCAGTATACTATACTGCATATAAAAGTCCACTGTAAACAAAGACAAAATGGAATTAACCAAAAATATTTTTCTGGATATTGCCCTTTTTTAGGTAAGAGAACCGATTTATACTGCTTTAAGAATACCTGTCCTCAGCTGTAGCTTAAAACATTAAGCACCTACCTTAGTTATATAATCCGAATGATAATGAATCAAAATCTGTATGGCCTTTGCTTTCAGAGCTCAGCTGATAGTTCAGGTAGGCCCATCCCCCTGGTTTCATAGATGAGAGACTGAGACACAGACAGATTAAACAACAAAAGAATGAATTAGTGAAATAACAATAAAAGAAAAAAAGCTGTTGTGTGGAAGATAGAGGGCAAGTACAAGACTGTGATCCCCAAAACTCTGATTCAGCCATTGCTTACTGCTGGAGGAGTCAAAACCTTTCAGGTGACGCATTCTTGGTTATGAGCTTCCCTGCTGCATGATGCTTTGCTTCTGCAAATGTCCTGTAAGATCTCAGATCTTAGCAAAGTACCTTGTGGAGAGATTGTACTGAAGGCCATTCCAGATTCATGAATTAGATATATCTTCATCTGTTGCCCCTGTGTGTGGGAACCTGAAAAAAAAAACCCAGTCAATGAATCAATTTTGTCTGCTCTTTCTTTTAAAGCACAGGTGGAAGCTCCCCCTTTTATTTGGCAGATTAGCCTCTTTGAAAGACAGTCCTGAGTCCAAAAATGCTGCTTATGCCTGAATGCTGCTTATGTGTTTTACCTAAACAGCTCTCAGGATGCATGAGCAGTGCTCGGGCAGTGGCTGACAGGCAGGACTCCTTCTCCCCAGCTGTTAGCCTGCCATTGCAGACTCACATTTAGGGACTTTCTCTTACCCCATGAATCCCTTTCATTCCTGCTTTATGCAAAGCAGTAGAGCTTCACTAGGGGGCCAAAGGATTCCCAGGCCCTACAATAGCTGATAGCTGCTAATTAGGGTGCTTCCCGAGGTGGGAGAGATACAGCAGAGGAAAGAACTAAATCTGGAACTCAGAGATAACAATAGCAGTGAGCACGATAACAGCTGTAAAAGTCATTCATATTCCCCAAACAAATTTTAAAGAGTTTTGGCACATCAGGTGATAGAACTATTTGGACTACACCTGTCTTAAAAGAGGCACCTCTCTGCAACCCTGAGCAAAGATCTAGCATGAGGTAGAATTCAAAATATGCTCAGTATAGCCTGTTGGCTATTCCAGACAGCCCCGCGCTTCGTGTGTTGCCCGTTACAATCCTGTTTGTGCTTTCTTTATGAATGTGAGAGATCTATAACCTTTGTGTTATTGACTTCTACTTTGGAGACCAGAAACTTATGAGCAAGTGTTGCAAGGCTCAGCATCAGGCTGTCAGAGCCTTTCCTGCAACCAAGACCCAAAAGATGTGTTCAGAGTTATATAGGAAGTCTTTGCTGAAGGAGGAAATTGAACATCTGCCTCCTAAATTCCACATCAACACCAAGTGCTTCTCCTTTTTCTTGTATCTTATTCAGAGGCAGAAGGACTCCCTGGAACACCACACATAGCTCCAATATTCAAGCAGAACTGGAAGCCTTCCAGCTGTCAGTCATAGCACTGTCTTCTGTGGCCTTGGAGAGAGTATATTTGTATGGGGTTTTTAACTGAGAAAAAACAGTATTGGTAAAAGATAATTTATTATCTCTAGTTTATATATTTTTGCCATGTTTCTGTTTTTTACTTGATTTTGAATATAAATATTCACAAGGAAAATATTTTGGCTTTGGCACAATCATCATATTGCCACCCAGAACCTGGAATTCCATTGCAACTGGCTTTTCTTTTTTTCTCCAATGATATACTATGCTTCTTTGGAGAAGAATAAACACCACAGTGCATCTTGGAAGTTGTAATTCAACCAGTAACCTTGCTTATGGAAAAGAATGAAAGCAAAATTTACTTGAAACGCATTTCCCCAGCAGCTCCGTGCTGGCTTTTCCAAGTGGAATGCTACCCCCACCCTCAAATTGCTTTGTCAGTGAAAAGAGTATTTTCTGACCAGTGCTAATAACCACCTCCTTATTTAAGCTTATTTAAGAATGGGATAGATATCTTCAGATAAAGGCAGATGTTGATCTGATCAGATATGGGTTTTTTAAAATAAATGCTGTAGATGAACTGAGACTTGGTGAAGAAATTGCACAGAGAATTTTAGCCACCTCTATAGGAAGTCAGACAATATAGTAACCACAGTCAGTTCTAATTTTAAAGCACAAAAACCTGATTTTTAGTTATCATTGAGCTACCTTTCATATTATTAAAGGGCTCACAAAAATACATGGGAAGACAGGACAAGAAGAGGTAGTCCTCTGTGTAATCATTTAAATAAAAACAACCAGATTTGCAGAACTGCTGAACCCTCACCAGCTCTTTTGGTGTAAGGTGTTTAATTTGCTGTGATAGGAAAAGGCTTAAGTATTTAGGAAACATTACTATTGGTTTGCAAATGCAGCCAAACACTTGCAGAAAGATTTGGCAGAGCTCTGAAGTTAATAGCAAGCTGGTGTGTTACTAAAGCACCTAGAGACCCCCCTGTGACAGCCCTAGCCCCGGGCTCTGTGCTGCTTGGCACTGTTCTGACACGTACCTTCACGAACTGTGGGCAAGAAGAAATGAAGTCACTTCTCCAAGATTACACAGCAAGTAGACACTCTCCACGTGTATCTGTTAATAGTGAGGGTAGGGGCTGGGGCTGCTCCGAATCACTAGTCCCTGAAATGGCTGTGCACGAAGCATGCTTCGTGTCCTGCCCGCGTGGCTGCCAGAGCCAGCCGGCGGCTGTGCCTGCTGACACACCCCACGGGTGGGCATGAGGTGCTCCTGCTGCTCCTGCCTCTCCGGCGGGCAATGCAGAGGTAGCCGTACAGATGACATGTGCAAATGAGCTTATTATAAAGAGCAGAAACAAGTTACAAGCTCATTTTTCATCTCACCCTATACCTCAGTATTACAATATTATCTAATTCCTTCATCACTCTGCTTGTTAGCACTGTGCAACTCGTTGCAATCATAGTTTTGAAATATTTTCTAAGCCACTTAACGTAGCTCTATGGATCGGTGCCCCAAAAGCGCTCTCATTGGTTTAGGAATTTTATTCCTTTTAAAAACATAAAACACCAGCCTTGAACTGTCACTTTGGCCTATTGTTCTTTAAGTCCTAGATCCAAGTTCTGCTGGATCTCAGCGCACAGTAAAGATGCATCACATGCTCAGCACATGTTAGAGCAAAACCATCTGCGTATTCTGCTTTTTTTCTGGATGATATCAAAGCTCTAAAAAGCTGGGGAAAATCCAGTCATTTTAAGATGCTTAGAAGTATTTGCCTTCTAAAAAGTTGTTAGTTGTATATGTAGAAGTCACTTTCATGGTGGCAGAAAGTGTACTACATTTGAAATGTTATTCTAGAAAGAGAAAGAAGGAAAAAGAGGGGAGAAAAGAAGGATGGAAATAAAGAAAAAGAAAGAAAGGAAAAGAAAGAAAGTGGACTGGGTTTGGTTGGGATAGAGTTAATTTTCTTCATAGCAACTCATATGGTGCTGTGGTTTAGATTAGTGACTGAAACAGTGTTGATAACACATTGATCTTTTAGCTATTCCTGAGCTGTGCTTACACAGCTCCTCCCCAGCAAGCGAGGATGCTGGGGGTACACAAGGGGTTGGAAGGGGACACAGCTGGGACAGCTGACCCCAGCTGACCAAAGGGATGCCCCATATCATATGATGTCATGCTCAGCAATAAAAGTTGGGGAAGAAGGAGGAAGGGAGGATGTTCAGAGGTACGGCATTTCTTCCCAAATGGCTGTTATGTGTGATGGAGCCCAGCATTCCTGGAGATGGCTGAGCACCTGCCTGCCCATGGGAAGGGGTGAGTGAATTCCTTATTCTGATTTGCTTGCATGTGTAGCTTTGCTTTACCTATTAAATTGTCTCTATCTCAAGACACAAGTTTTCTCACTTTTACCCTTCTGATTCTCTCCCCATCCCACTGAGGGGGAGTGCGTGAGCAGTTGTGTGCGGCTGAGCTGCTGGCTGGGGCTAAACCACAATGGCAAAAAAAGGAGGGGAGAAGGAGAAGGAGAAGGAGAAGGAGAAGGAGAGGAGAGGAGAGGAGAGGAGAGGAGAGGAGAGGAGAGGAGAGGAGAGGAGAGGAGAGGAGAGGAGAGGAGAGGAGAGGAGAGGAGAGGAGAGGAGAGGAGAGGAGAGGAGAGAGGGCAGAAGGAAGGTCAAAAGAAATGATGCACTAAAGCAGCAAAGCCAGGCTTCAAAAGTTTCAGAACAGAAGACTTAAGGTTGTCTGTAACTTTCTTTTGGCCTTCTGGCATGTTCATTACAATTCAGACCTTCATTACATGGTCACATTTTTCCCTCAGTACCTCTGCTTCATTCAGTGCATGGATTTATAATATTTCCTTTTATTTTTATACAGTATGTGACCTTAGAGATCTTACTTAATTCATGCTATCCAAGCCCTCCTCAGTACAGATATTTGTCAATTTTCTCAACGGCTGTTCTGATGTGCTCAGTTTCAGAGTATTTGGATACTTCACATATGTAATGGATTAATTTTCACAGCACCCAGCTGAGGTGCTACATTATTATTGGCCCTTTTTAGGGACCTAGAGATGAAGGTCAAAAGCTAACTACCTAATTTTGTGTTCCAAGCTGAAATGCCTGGAGCCTAATTGCTTAGGACTTCCTACAGTACTTTCTAGAAACCTACAAACTGCAATTTTAAGAAATGTTGGTGAGAGTGCTTCAGACAGTCGCAAATGAGATCAACATAAAATGCCAGACAGATGATTCCAGAAAGCTATCTATCCCACTACCTTTCTATCATCCTGCAAGGGCTTTCCAGCGCTTACTCCCCTCATCTCACCCTGTGACGTGCCATGCAGCCTGGCATGCAGCCTCCCGCCTTTGACTCGATCAACCAGACTTTTGTAGCAGAAAGAGAGGGAAGCCAGACTGAACTTCAGCCTCTGTGATGCTGCTTATTTCCACTGTACCTCCAACGGCCTGGCTGCCCCTACATGCTACTAGCGAGAGGGTGACAAGCCTTTTCCTTCATGGCCTCAGCTTTTTTGAAGGACAGCATGTGAACTCCTCTGACATCCCAGGCCTTCAGGACCCATGTACATCATTCTCTAGGGACTGGATGCCACCTCCTGCAGGAAGCCTCCACGCCTGGCTAAAGCCAGCGAAAACACAGCACCTTGCATGGTCCCTTGGTGACAGCAGTCAGGCAAACTTCCATGGGTTTTTGGGTGGGTGGGTGGGTGAGATAAGGTGTTATTACACTAGCCAGGAGAGAATACTTCTAATCTCCTCAACAGAATACTTCTGATCTCCTCAGTCACAGGTGACTATAGGAAAAGAAGACCACATAACCATTTTTAAATATTAATTGATGATTTGCTGCTATCAGGAAGCCACTTTCCTCTGTTACTTAAGGCAACAAAACAGGCAACCACCAAGTCCTAGCTCAAGCCTCCGTTTCCTTGTAGTTCAGCCTTCAGCTCAAAACAAAGGCTTGTTTCCTCCCCTGAAACTGAACTGGGTAGAAAAAGACAAGGCAACCCACTCTCAAATAGGAAAATAGCAAATGAACTACAGCACATCCACACCTCCAACATGCAGCAGCCTTTTCATTGCTGACACCCTGGCCCACCAGGTTGCTGCAAAACCACAAACTCTCCTCAAACTGTCCTCATCATTCAGCTGTATGGCTCTGGTTTCGGAGGTGGCATAAGGAAGGTCTGGGAAGGTCTTCTGGCCAAAACATTCCTGTGATAAATATAATGAAGGGTCCCTAAGTGATTCAGAGACCTTGTTGTCTCATCAGAGCATGAGCAGTGACATGGACAAGAAACCAGCCTAAGCTTCATATGAAAAGCTGGTCTTTTCCTCTCTAGCACGGTGAGCTTGAGAAGTCCCAAGACAGAGCTATATGTGATAATAACAATTTTGAGAAGAGCAAGGGAAAAGAAGTTTGTAGGTGGAGAGTTAAAAAAGGAACGAGACCAGACCCAAAGCAGGGGCAGGGATCCTCGCACTCTTGTCTGTGTCCGTAGAGCATTGCAGCCACCACTGGTGCGTGGGCAAGTTCTTCCACACCAACGTGGGAGGGAGATGGCTCTGAGTGGGCGATGAAGGCCATGCACTGCTGTGCTGCATTGCTGCGTACTGGTAACGTAAAGTCTGGGAAATGGGAGCTTAAGAAAACATCAGGAATGGCAGAAGCACATGGGTATTTTGTATCCAAGAAAAGACCACTCCTATTAAGCTTTTCCTTCTACTTTCTGTTAAAGCATGTCACAGTTACCTGGAGAAGCACTCATGGAAATGGGAGGGCCGGAGACAGGGAGGGAGGACAGGAGGAGGCAAAGGAGAGAGGGAAGGGGGGCGAGAGGGAGAGAGGAAGAAAATTCACATCATCAGTAAAGGGGGTAAAATGTGTAAGCATAAGGAAAAAAATAGTGAGGGAATAGCCATCACAGTGATCAGACAGTTGTATCCTGACTACAGGGTGGGTTCTGCCTGCTAGGAGGCTCCAGCCTCAGCACCCTGCCACTAGTGCAAAAAAGGGCTTGTGAAAACCACGGGGAAGGACAGGTATACATGCTGCTGCCATGAGCTGCCACTCTGTGTGGGATGAGTGAGCTCTCTTGGGGTCATTCATTCAGTCCAGCAATAATGAGAGTTCAGTATTGGGTTCTCCAGTGAAATGTAGGTCTCCTAGACCCCACAATAACACCTATATATGACACCTTTGCACATCTTGTATTTTTTATCTTTTGAAAGCTTGATTTTTCAAGCATTACATTACTTAATTCTTGAAATCATTTCAGTTTGGGAAAATGGTAAAATCATATCAGTATATATCCTATACGTAGGTATCCTCCTAATATCATTTAAGTTTTTGTCATGGATTTCAGCAAGCGCTTCTGGCGTGCATTCAGGGTGCCAGGTTTTGCTAATTGTGCACCATTTTTATATTATGCCCTGACTATTTTTTCCTGTATTTCTTCTGTCTCCTCCTTCTGTGCTTCATTCAGACTCTCTCTCCCATGCCATTACTTTTTCTTCCATACAATAAGTATGTTGAGAGAACAGCAAAACCTTCTTAATGTTTTCAACACCATTAAAAGAAAAGAACAATTGCAAGGAAAGAATGGCTCAAACTGTGCAGGCATGGATTGCAGCATACTGACTACGAATAAAATCTCAGGAGAGTTACCTAGCTATTAAATACCAGCAAGTTTCTATTGCTGAATGATTTTTCAAAACTTTGCAACATACCCAAATTTTGGAAGATTTTCTTCAGAATAAAGCCAAGACAGTTCTCCAAACCACAGAGGTCCCCTAATTTCTTAGTGGAATGATTGTTTCAACGTGCAATTTTTACAAGCAATACCCCCCAGCCATGCCTGTCAGAGTCTAAAAGGCATTTGGACAGTGCCCTTAATAATGTGCTTTAACTTTTGGTCAGCCCTGAAGTGGTCAGGCAGTTGGACTAGATGATTGTTGTAGGTCCCTTCCAACTGAAATGTTCTGTTCTGTTCTGTTCTGTTCTGTTCTGTTCTGTTCTATTCTATTCTATTCTATTCTATTCTAGAAAACATTGCAGGCAACCTCAAACAGAGTCTTAAATGGAAAATGCTGGTCAACATTAATCAACCCCAACCACATTAATTTCTGCCAGAAGAGCTATATAGAAAAAATATTTAGTAATGCTGCTTTAGCCCTATCATCATGACACTGATGGGCTTTTAGCAGGCAAACCAGTTCACTTGCAGTATATTTGCACTTTTTATTAAACAGTTAATAATTGCGGGTGTGTATGACACAGAAAGTGCTGGAACTCTTTCTTAGGGTATTACAAAACCATATTGAGTGAGTTTTATCTACTTTGTATGTACTCCCGTTTCATTTTAAATTGGTGAATTACAGAGAATTGAAAACAGGAAGTACCTTTTTGAGGAAGAATTAAATGAAACAAAAAACCTTCAGTCTAGATGTTAAGAGCTTTACAGTTATGCATACATATATTCCATAAATGATTAAACATGTTCAGCTCCTTTTGAAGACTGCAGTGGTGAACCCAGATTAGATGGTAGCTCTAAATAGGAGCAAAATAAGATTTTCTGTATTGGATCTGGAAAACCAACATCCCTAAAGCCTTCAAGAAAGCAGGCACTTTCCTGCTTCAAGGGTATTGCACAGAGCATTCTCCTTTGTTTTTATTCTGTTTTGGTTTGATCTCTAGCTGATACTTTCTGGGTTTCAAGCCGTTGTCATCAAATCTGTGTGGTGCCAGTGAACTCAATGAGGTTGCCAAGCACACAACATTTTTAGTGAGTAAAAAAATCTGTACTAAATATTTCTATCCTTTATGAACAGACAATAATAATCTTTCTGAATTTATTTAAAATGTTCCAGAAAACTCTACAGTAGAGATCTGCTTAGCTAATTAATTTTGTAAAAGCTTGAAATTATGCACAATTATTTAATACTTTTCAAATTCTGTAATTTAAAATTTGTTTTATAAACCTATTTTATTCCCATAAATGCCCCTCCCATTTTTTTAGCTGTAATTAAATTCAGTGGAACTTTTCCACAAAGGTTGCTGCGCTAATTCCTGAAAATTCATTGTTAATTCCTTGTTAAGGAAGTAAAGATGCTTTTTAACCTATAGTTAAGTCTACAAAAGCACGGCCTTAAATGACTGACTTCAAGCATGTTCTTATGGAGGGATCATACATTCCTAATTTACCGCTGTAAGACTGTCAGTCTGTCCAGTTTTATTCTCGTAATCCACTTACTTTACCCTTTCCACCTCTACATTAACCCTGAATACATATGTATGCCTCATGGATGGTTTTGCTTATTTGTTTTAAGATGATGGAATATTTGTAAATAAACACAGAAGGAAAAAATGTGTCTGCAGTGTCATGACAGAGCACAGATTCAAGAAATAGGAAATGGTGCTATTTGTAAGCACAGTGGAGCAGCACTTTCTCCAGCCCCCGGTGCAAACCAGAAGGTCTTCAAGCACTTTCACTACCTGACCCAGTCCTGAGCCCTGGAGTGAGAGTGTAATTGGGGATGGAAGAGGAGGAGGATGCAGAGGAGCAAGACCACATGTACACAGTGTCAGTGTGAAGTGGGTGCTTCCTGTGAAAGCCAGCATCCTGACTGCTTTTTATGTCCACGTGGCAAGCCAAGACTTGACTCTTCATCATTGGCCCAGTAATATCAAGAAGCAGAGCTCAAGTGGTAGACTGGAGTTTTGGGCAACTGGTGGCTTTTACGAAAGACTACAAATGATTTTAAAGCACTTTCTGGAGTTCAAGAATGAGCCAAGCTGTTTGTACAGACACAGCCAATGTGTTTTGGTTTTTTCCCTAAGTGAAGGTTTATATGAAGACATCTGTTAGCTGGCTCTAAAATTTTGCTCACACAGCCTGTCTGAAATCAAAAGAAGGAGTGTAGGAAGAAGACAAGCTGCCAAAAGGGGAATTAAAAAAGATATCCTGAAGAAATATGATAAGGTTTTGTTGCAAGGCTCATTTTCACAACTTCAGGCTACAGCAATCTTTCTCAAGAAAAAAAAAAAAAAGAAATAAAGAGAAGAACAGATTTGCTGGATTGATGACTGTTGGAGATTATTGGCTGCTGTTTCATTAGTTGCATACTATGTCTTGACTGTCATTCTGTATAGAGTAAAAAACATTTTCAGGTGCTCTGAAATATTAATGTGAAATATATCAAGAAGCTTATGCAATAGGGTTGCACTGTGGTACTATAAAAGAAGTCAATGCAGCTGAGCTTTACTGTCCTGTGTAAATTCACAGCTACAAGATGTTTGTTTAAATACTTTTCTGCAACACAGTTGTCATCATGTTTTGTCTGCAACATGAAACCATGAAGGGTCCAACAGCAGTCTGAAAACATCTGAGCTAAGGGAGAATTATGTCCATCTGTAGCTAATGTTAGCAAGGGATTATTTTTTCCATAAGCCATTTATTAACTAGAAAATTTGCTTTTGAATAACCCCAAACCACTTGTAATTGCAGAATCAATTCAGAGAAAAGTTGTTAATGAAAATTATTACTCATCATACACTTATTGCATACTATAAAAAGTTATTAATAACTTATTTTCTATTTATTTTAGAGCTAATTAGATCAAAACAGTGAAAGAGAAGTCATCAGTTAGATTCACAAAATGCTGGAAGAGGTTGTATCTTTTGATACAGCAGTTAGGCATTTACCCAAGGAATGGAGAACATACATCAAATTCCCCTTTCTCCTTTAAAGATCTGCATCCACTGCTCCCACTTTCCAAGCATTCTACTCCCCTGTCGATAGTGTACCACAAACTATAAAACACTAATTACAGAAATGAAGTCACTGAAGCATGACTGCGCAGAGGAAGGGGCGGCAGCCATCCTATAAAGCCATTCTTTGTCTCAGTGACAATATTGCCATTTTATACTTCATACAGAGCAGGGCAGGAACATGGTGGGGAATGTGGGAACTTTTTAAAAAGAGCAGAGAAGTCAACCTTAGGGCTCTAACCAAGTGTGATGACTGACCTCCAGTTCTGTGGAAACTAATGTCACAATCATTTTTCATTATGTCATGGTTGAGGGCGATGCCTGATATTTAAATGAAACATTTTGTTGATGGACAAATGAAAATATTTAGTTTAAATTTTTTGTATTAAAGAAAGAAAACATCATAACTTTTGGACTTTTTTTCACTGATTGTTCAATTTTAGCAAATCTACAAAAAAAAATATGCTCACAGTAGGCATTTATATGATTGGTGTCTTCCCCAACATATAAGAGCAGGGGAAGTTATCATAAAGAGAACTGGTTTCAGTAACGAGCAATTGTCTTTAGTCCAACATCACAAGGAACTGAGAGACAGTCACAAGGACAGCTGAGATGCAGCGTAAATCATCTAAGGAAGGTAGGAGGAAAAGGTAAGAGTATGCTGTAGCTTCTGTCCTGAGTCTCCAGTGCTCTAATTCACATACTGTTCACCAGAGTGCTTATTCCTGTGTTAGTAAAATAACTGCAAAAGGGTTTTGTCAAACAGATTAACAGCATTAGCAATTTCGCAGCATTTGTATTATATTTGTATTACAACAGCTCCCGTCAGAGCAAGATCTTCTCATCATGTTAACTACAAACAAATGTTGCTGATGTGTAGAGCTAACAGTCTAAATTCAGACAATAAACAAACAAAATAAATGGAGAGACTGGAGAAGAGGACAGGAGGGAAACAGCGATAAGAACACTTAGTTGCATAGGCCATGTACTTGCATAATTGCAGCTCTATTTATAAGCTAGAACCAAACATGAGATATTAATGAGGTTAGTAATCCCTGCTGGCCAGCTGCCTAGCTGTTAAAGGAAGGACAATTTGTCTGTAAGGAGAATATTCCTTCACCCCGCTGTGTTGCTGGGCGGGATTTTATAAATGCCATGGGGTTTATTCAGTTTCTTAATTCTGCGGGCCTTACCTTCTTGAGTCAGCTATGCAAGGCTGGAAGTTATACCTCTTATGGCTACATATTCTCTTTCATCTATTTTAACACTTAGAGCAAATAAAAGAGTCCTTTCCCACCCCTTTCCATACAAGGGGACCACTTGACATATCAGGGTAGAAAGTCCACTTGTAACACAAGTTAAATGTTCCCTCTTTTTTACTGACAGGACTTTTTGTGATTTCTGTTTTAGTAGTAATCTGTTTTAACATCCAGATATATTGTAATGTAATAAACACGTTTCAGTAATAAAAATTTTGGCTTAAGATCAACCAGTCTCCTCCCTTCTTCTCTGCCTCATAAAGATTAATCCTGATTTAAAAGACTGTAATTACTTCTATGGCATCAGGATTTGCTGTTAACACAATGCTCCATGTAGTTTTCCACTTTCCATGTGGCCCTCAGCCCTAGCACGGATGCTCTGGTGTCCTCAGGCTTATGCCTCTACTCCCAGGGAGCAGCGAGTGGTGGCTGCAGGGCTGGGGTGAGCTGTGCTGATGGATGTTATGGGGCCAGCACGTTTGCAGGAAACACACACGTGTGCCTGACTGAATACTTTCCTGACAGGTAATTCTGCCTCCCAATTGCCACAGTTTACTCTCTCTGTGTTGATGCTTGTCTCCTGGGAGACAGAGCTCTCCTGTTTTTGTTCACACAAGCCAGGACCTGAATACAGGGAGAAATTAGCTTTTGTTGACAGTAGCAGTCAGTGGGAGGGAGGTTCATGTCCCATCTTTCCCTCTACCCTTCCCTCATTTCCCACAGTGGTTTTGAATTGTTTTCTAGGCTGGTATAAAAAGACAAATCTCCTCCCAATATTTGCTGGTAAGATGCTCACACCCTGTGATCTGTCTGCTGTACAGGGAAAGATCAGCTCAAAGCAACGGGCATTGTTTGTGCCTTATGAGGAAAGATGCTGGTAGGTGGCTGGTGAATTCGCAGGTAGAAAGAAGACGTGCAGGAACTACGGTCTCCCTGCACCCCTTGGGAAGGGGCTGCGTAGCCTATCTCCTGAATAAGCAGTGCTCAGCACTGGGATGTCGTCACCGGCTCAAGAAAGCCATTAAACACAAGCCACTGGGAGCAGCCCCAGGGAGGTATGAATGTGTGCTTGTCCTGTTCTTGTACTTTTGACTTGGCATCTGCTGCTAGTCAGATACCAGGCTAGACAAATCATTGGTCTGAGTAGGGCTGTTCTTGCATTTTTATGGTGTTATCATCTGTCATCCTAACTTCTTGTGTTAAGGGAGCCATCTCAGATCAAAACACAGGCCTTATCATCTACCTTACTCCTCTCCCCTCAACACCTTGTCATACACCTCCCTTTCAACTTCAAGCTTTTAGCCAATCTTAAAAATTATTTTCCATCTTTGTTTTCACACTGCCCCAGGTCTCTTGGGACTAGAATGGGAATAACCGAAATACTATGAGAAAGCCTTTTCTCAGGCTATTTACAGCTTATCCAGAAGCAGAAAGAACTAAAAAAACTCATAAAAAAACAGTTCTCACAAGACTGTCCAACCTAATTTAGAAGATGAAAGGGATTCGAATAGCTTCAAGAACTATTCAGACTTTTGGGTAGTTCTCAGTCCTGACCTTTTTCAACAGTTTATGGTTTACTGATCACAGTTTGTATTTAATATCACTGTTAGGAGATCAAAATTTGTTTCTTGCTTCAGTATCCTGCATGGAAGTAAATTTTACCCTTCTCTTTGAACACAATGAATTTTACAGTCAATGAAGAGAGGTAGGTGCCTAACTTAGGTGCATTGTACCCTCCTCTAGAGTCATCAGAGATGACACATTGGGCTTGGGCTCCTGGTTTAGGCACCTGCTACATGCCTAAGGTTTAGAGTGTTGAATATTGCCTTCAGCCTCAATGTAACAAAAGTCATGCCCCAAAACAGGAGAAGTCACTGTGGAGAGCCTCAATAATGTGATTCCATTCAACAGGTGAAACTTGTTTTTCAGGCCATAACCAAAGCTACCTATGAAGAAAAAAAAAAAAAAAAAGTTTTTAAGCTTCTACATAGTAGCTTCTCAGACAGATGGCTGGGAGGCTGTCCAGAAGGTGAGAAGGGTGCTCGTTTTTATATTTCATGCCTTGCTTGGAAGGTAAAAGGGAATTGGTACTGGAGACAATCCAGCATGGGTAAGTGCTTTACCTCCTATGCTTTCCCTAACAAGAAATTTCTGACCAGATGTAACAAGAACAGATCCAACAGGGTTGCAAGATATCTATAGTCCTTCGGTGCAACACTGGTCTCAGTAAATTCAGTGGCAAAATTCCCATTGACTTTAGCTGCATCCGGGTTTCTCTCAGATGATTTCTCAAGAAAGATCTTTTCCCTGAGATGTCCTTAAAGAACAAACAAAACATCACAGAACATCACAGAACTTTGAAGTAGTGGCATGATTATAAGGAGAGTCCAAACCCCTACACCGACTGAATCCTACACAAAAATGAGCTTTTGCTCCTAAGTTTTGAGCAGGGGGATTGCTGCGTACTCAATAGCATTGTGGTACCCTTGACTGAATTAACTCTGGTATGGAAGACCTTAACAAAGGCTGATTTATCATACTGAGAAGTAGCCTGCGTTGTAATCACACCCATCGCCTTCAAAAATAAGTGATTAGGAGGAAGAACTGAATGGACTATGAACAGTATGGGAGCAGTCTGTAGCTCTGCAACAAAAGGATAGAATGGGAAACAGCAGTGAAGCTGATGAACTTTGGGGATTTCAGGAAGAAATACAGACTACTTGGTGCTGTGCAGTGCATTTTTCGCTATAGCCAAAACTCAGGCTGAAACAAAATCACCTTTTAGGTTACAAGTCAGAACTTATGTATTTGCAGCTAACACTGTAGTTACAAACTAGCTCAGCAAGACAAACACAACGAGGTTATCACTGTTTTTTGCAACAACAGATTTGAGGGCCTGCTGTATTCACACATCACTTGTGTGGATGTTTCTCTTTTGTTTATGGCATAGCAAAATGATTTTCTGAGCTAGGTTAATGCAAAGTCCTCAAACTGTCCCTTTGCATAGTATGAATATGTTGAGCAAAAATTAATTAGACTGTGTGAGATTCAAGGGAGTCTGGCAGTGAAAGAAGGAGTAAATAGGCTGGACAAGGTTAAATCTGCATTTGCAAAGATCTTCTGTTGCAGATAGAGCTAAAAGAGAATGAGTTGGAGCCTGGAAGGGAAAGATGGGTAGATTCAATGGAAATTCATTGAGAATTAATGGAAGAATCCCATTGGCTTTTTTTTTTTTTCCTTTTCTTTCTTCTTCTCAGTCGTTAAGAATTGCCCTGGAGAAACAGAGACAGTTTATTCGGGATACAGGCATGATTTTGCAAAGGGTAGGCGGGATTTGGGTGCAGTGGTGTAGAAAGGAACAGCAAGGCACCACTATCCATTTGGAGGTGGGAAGGGAATATAAGGCCAGTGTGGGTGATATCAAGTAGTTGTGAAAAGATGGCAACAAAAACACGGGGGTCATGGAAAGCTTAGGTTGCACGCGCGTATGAGGAGACCAGGACGCATCCCGTGCCTCACTCAAGAGGTTTAATTCTGTTTACTCTTACACTGACCCAAGAGAAATCCCTGTCTGAATGATACAAATATCTGTCCTGCTCTGTTTATAGTACTTTCAGTCAGAATAGCTGGGACAGGAGGGAGTCATGTAAGGAAAGCTGCTTGCTTATGAAAATTTTTTTTTCCTGTTTGTATATAATTTGTATATACATCCACACACTCACATGTGCATAACCACATCTCACAGACAAGTTTTTTTCCTAAAGAGGCTCAGTAGAGCAACCATTCATAGTACTTTCTCACAGCTTTGCTTACTAGCAGCATCCAGAACAAAGAGCCCAGGTCAAACTCTTTGGAGTCTGTGGAAAGATGCCCATTGACTTCACTGAGATGTGGATCAGGTCCCAAGCCATTCCCTATTTAGAAGCTGGAAAATAAGCTACAATTTCTCAGCTGTATATGCTGGGCTAACTGGGCCTGAAACCAAGTGCACAGAAAAGCCCCACATACCCAAGGCTGTACCTCTCAAATGAGTCCTTTGTTTCTGTCTGTTAATGGATCATTGAGTTCTTCAAAGTCAGTCAAACAAATTATGCTTCTAGTCATTGGATTTTCTGTCCTTACAAGGCCTGGCAGCTCTCAGAGATGTTATCTGCAAGATGTAGCCATCCCTGTGGTTATGCCAAAAGATACAGATTTGGTCTTCTGCAACAGTGAAAAGTAGTCTTTTTCAGAAATTTGAAGGAGAAATATATTTTGAAGAAAAATTTTTCCGATTCTCTTCTGCAAAATTGATATTCTTTAATCCTCCAATAGGCTTGAATAAAAAAAGTATCTGTGGTTTAGTCTTGGCATTAGCACTTAAATGTCTTCCTAAAGCACACTTTTATCAAAGCAGTTCTGCAAAAGGTTTAAATGAGTGACTGGTGGAAGCTTTTGCATGGGATGCATTGACTGTGCTGATTCTGTTGCCCTTCTTGAGAAATAATTAAATAACTACCTTCAGATCTTCTTTTTTCCAGGCTTAATTTTATTTTTACATTTATTTATTTATTTATATTATTATATTATTAATTATTTATAATTACGAAATGTAATTACATTTTGATGTAGCACACTAGATTTTTGTTTTGTTTTTAATCGAGTCATTAAAATTACTACTTCAAGCTTAGAATACGCATGAGTAAGAATAGCCTAGTCCTGTCTTTCATCTATGAAGAGTCTTGCATTCTTCCGAGGCTTTTTAGAGACAGTAAGAGTTTTCCATTGATTTCAGTGTGAATTTCATCGATTTCAGGCTCAGGGGAAGGGCTGATGGGGGACGAAGGTAGCTTTAAGATGGATGTCAGCACTCTGATACTTCTGCACCAGAGACATCCATTCTAAGTCTTGTCTTATGCAGTGTTAAATTACTAAAGTGACATAATTATGTGGGTGACATAAGATTTATGATAACCTGAATTATTTACTTATTTCAGTGTTAGGGGTATGCTTCTAATGTGACAGATGTACACACCTGTCAAGGCATCAGCTGAGCTGTCTTTCTTCTAAAAAAGGTTATTTACTTTTGGAAAAAAACCCCTAGATGTAGACAGTTGTCTATTTTTTTTTCAGTTTAAATTTCATTCAGACTCATAAGAGAGATTGATTTTCTTATCTTCATTACATTTTGATGACAACTTAATTATTTTAGAAAAATTAATAGTTCCTCCACTTCCCTGCGTTAAACACAAGAAGAGTATTATGCACTAATTATAAGGAGTGAACTACAACTGACGTCAACAGAATTTGTGTGACTGCACATATTATAAATGAAATCAGAATATTATACAACAGCTGGAAGATAGTCTAAGAAATAACTTTTTGAATGCCATGTTAAGGAACACGCTGACTAACACATTCATTTAATTCAAGAAACTCTACACAAATAGTGTTCTTGTCTACTGACTTTTGTGTAGCCTGGAAAATGTAAATGAACTGATTTCCATGCTTGTTCTGCCCAAATGCAGTGATTCATATTTAAATACATCACTTGTACTCTGGTTAGAAACTGGTTTAAACTGCAATGATGCCTGACGTTGACAGAGTCTGAAGAGCTTGAGGTAGCAGTCACACCTATAGTCACTATGTCCCAAAGGCTGGGAAGGAAATTCATCACAAACTCCAGGATTTTGAAAAACAGGTGGAGTCCAACATCCTCCTACTTGTTGTGCACAGGAGGTCATTGTAATCATTTGTGGTCAAAAAAAGAGAACACCCTAGATTTTGGTCTTTGGCTGCATTTATCCCACTCCTTTCTGAGTGGATAGTGGATATTCTTTTTTTGCAACACTACATGAACAGGACTCATCAGTGCGTTAGGGGAGTTCCTGCGGACAGGAATGGAAGGCCTGAAGCAATCTGTGGTGCAGAAGACCATGGAGAAAACAGTGGACTCTCTTATAGGATAAGGAATTACTGAAAGGATGCAGGAGTGATCATATATCTGATCCCATAATCCACAAACAAGCAGTGTTCGTTGCGAGACTGTAATGCTAGTACAGAAATTAATTTGTGCAGACATTTGAGAGTAGACCTCTCCAAAGCCCCAGTCTGTAAGATAAAACAAAGATCAACAATAACATCTGGTCAAAACACAGGCAGCACCTATCTAGAAATACAGCTAGCCTTCTTTACCGCAAAGTCTTTACAGTCATTAACACAGTGACATTCACGATGCTGTGGATCAATATGTTGGTGTCATGGTTTAGCCCCAGCCAGCAACCAAGCCCCACGCAGCCACTCGCTCACTCCCCTCCGTGGGACGGGGGAGACAATCAGAAGAGTAAAAGTGAGAAAACTCATGGGTTGAGATAAAGACAGTTTAACAGGTAAAGCAAAAGCTGCACGTGGAAGCAAACAAAACAAGGAATTCATTCACGGCTTCCCATGGGCAGGCAGGGGCTCAGCCAGCTCCAGGAAAGCAGGGCTCCTTCATGCATAACAGTTACTTGGGAAGACAAAATGCCATCACTCCAAACGTCCCCCCTTCCTTCTTCTTCCCCCAGCTTTATAAGCTGAGCATGACACCATATGGTGTGGGACATCCCGGGGGTCAGTTGGGGTCACTGTCCCAGCTGTGTCCCCTCCCAGCTTCTTGTGCACCTGGCAGAGCACGGGGAGCTGAAAAAGTCCTTGACTAGTGTAAGAACTACTTAGCAACAATGAAAACATCAGTGTGTTATCAAGATTATTCTTATACTAAATGCAAAACACAGCTATGGCAGCTCCTAGTAGGAAAATTAACTCTATCCCATCCGAGACCAGGACAATGGGTAAGAGAGTGGTAGAAAGCAAGTGATTGTCAACTAAGGATCAGCTCCTGCTGGGCTCACTCAAGAAAATGGAGCATAATTGTCCATTAATCAAACACCATTTGCACAAATTGTTGGTGTAATTGACAAGATTATATTGGAAGTTTATTTTAGCACATACTTATTAGTATTCATTATATTTAAGGTAACATCAGGGACCTTTGTTTTCCCAGGCCTTTTGGAGAAGGCTTTCTTTTTTTTGCTGTTGCTGTCCATTTTTTGTGCCTGAAGATCTACTTTGGTAGATTTTGAAATTGCTTATGAATTTGATAAGGCAATTCATCATATTAAAAAAATTATACTTTACTCCAAAACAATTTGAGTTTTAAATTTGGTATATTTTTTTTTTCTTTTATTAAACTGTAAATGAAGACTAGTCTTACTCTGCAAAACTCTTAGATACTTGATACCAGAAATCACCAGTGCCTTCATGCTGCTGGTACAATGATTCTTGGCTGCAGGGATGGAGATTGATTTTATACAACTGAAAATTTAGAGCCATATACTTGGTATTGCATTTGCATGTCATAGGTCAGAGTGAGGAGAAAAAGGAACCATCATCTCACTGAACTTGGAGCTTGCCCTCAGGGGCTGAGATATCTCACTATAGCCCTAGCTTGAGCAACTCTTAGGAATCAGGGAATGTGAATGGAAAAATTGCTGTCCTTCCTGGACAGAAGCAACCCTCTTGAATATATACCTTGAGATTAAAGTGTCAAAGTAGCAGGTTTTTTCCTGAGTATATAGGTTATTCCTGTTCCTCTCATTTAGCTGCCAATAACACAGCAAACACTGGGACAATAGTCTTCTTTTAATACTTCCTCTGACCCCTTGATAAGCTTCATGTTCACAAAGGAAAGGGAGGGAAAATGCTATTTCTCTTTGTTTTCCTCTGTAAAAATATAGGAGTTTTCTAGTAAGGAAAGAGATAAGATCACTTGGCATAAGGACTTCGAAGTCACACTGGACAAAGTTAGGACAATGGTAGCAATGTCAACAAGCAATTGCTGAGGAAATTCCTTAACATCTGATGATATTTTCTGAGTCTTCTGGTAACAAAGTATTTATTAAAGATTAATTTAATCAAATGTAAATTTTGCCAGGGCTCCAGAATAGTAATATAACACACAAGTTTAGGTGTTGATATAAATATCTTTTGCCTGTATCTTTTGATGTAAAATATATTTCAGTCTATATCTTTTAATACATTCACACTCCTGGCAGGAAAAGACATACCTCTTCAAAGAATGATTGCAGAGGATAGAACTTAAGTATATAGAAGCACCTCTGTACAGCCCTGTGACAAGTACTGCAAGCCAGGCTGTGTTTCACGTGTAACCTCAGACCTTACTCCTGGTTTGCTTGAGGGGTCTGTATGGTGAGTGTGACAAGAGCTGCGTGTCCATCCTCAGGTGCAGTATGAGGATGAGCACAGGGGTCTCTGGTCAAGGACCAGGCTTTAGGGCTTCCATGTTAAAGCATCTAGCTATTAAGTTCATAAATCTTTAGATGTATCCCTAAAGCTTCATTTTCTGAATATTTACTTATCCCAGAAGGTGTGAAGAAATAAGGCTAGCCAACAGGCTAGTTGGGGGAAAAGGGTCATTTGAGACCGAGGTAAAAATTAAATTACCTTTTAAGGTTGTAATAATTTGCTCTGTGGTAAAAATGCACTTTATTACAGAACATTCAGGAATTCCCAGGGTCTGGTGGGCTCTAGTTTTTTATTCACTACTGAAATCTACCCAGTGGGTTAAGCATATCATTTCAATCTAGTTTCTATTATATTTGATTCTTAAATGTTGTCCTCTACAATGTTTCACGTGTGAATAGCAACTTGCAAGTTTTTTGTTGAAAGAAAGATTACCATCCTGCTAGCACTGGCAGTCAGTCTCTATTTATCCTTCCAGCAACATACAATCTTTAAAAATTCCCATAGCTACCTGATATTTATAGGCACATTTATTATCCAAAGCATAATTTTACTTGTGGGAAGGCACATAAATGCCCTGCATTGCAGAACGTCTGGTTTGGGTTTTTTTTTCCCCTCCAATATTTCTCTGAATTTATTAATCTTATATGGGATTCACCTCACCTAAGAGGAAAGTATTTGAGGGAAACTACCTGTCACTTTTACCAGCAATTTATAGAAACAGACACTTGGGAAGAAGTGATTCATCCCAACAGTCTGGGACGTTTATTTCTCTCCAGGAGGTGCCTTTGTCGTGTCACTGAGGTGGAGAGTGCTTAGATGTCATGCCTACCTTTTAAATGATGATTACTAAGTGAGATAAATTCTAGACTGTTAATGTACAAAAATACTTCACACATTCTAGGTAGTATTCTGACTGATATCAAAATCACATTTAGCTTCTGATTACAGAGTTTTAACCTACTTTTTAAACAGAAAATCTTTGATCTGAGAACTCAATTTTTGTAACAAAAATATTTTACTATAAGAAAAAAACCACAGTCATTTCCAGAGCTAGTGAAAATAATGGGTTCATGGAGTAACTTTAATATAGTTGAACAAACATATAATAAGAATACCAACAGTCTTTGCAGTCATTATCTAGGTTTTGGTTCTGGCATTAATTGTGCTCAGTTCCCATTTACAGTGCTATCATAGTAGCATGCTCTAGCCCTCTATTTTTTAAATGTGAAAGTGCCTGTGCAAAAATCTTGGTATTTTGGATAAGAACAGAATTTTTGTCTACATAGGAGTATTACCCCAAATGTGGGACACAGCAAGGAGCAAAAAGGCAAGTAAATGGAGCAGAATTCCATTCCAGACAACGGAAAATGAAAAAAAAAATAAAATTCAGTGTTAAGTGTATCTGGCTCGCTATTTGACCAAAACTGGTTAAAAATGTAAGAGATTTCCTAACCACCCCAAAATCTTCTCCAGTGACAATCTGAGCAGTTCTGCAATGGCAAGAGAACTGGGCTCTCTACACACAGACTTCAGCGCTGACATTCTGCTACTTATGCCCTGTGTAAGGAAGGAAGAAACAGCCTGAATACTCCTGGGAAGAGTTTCTGGACATTCTGATTACATGGGAAATTCAGTGACTGAAACAAAACCTGGAACAGTTCTCTTTTTTTAATTTAAATTTCTGCCTATATTTTGTAAGCACGAAGACTGTGGACATCTTGTGCTGCTACATCCCCCTTGGGCTACATTTTCCAATATAATGGGCTGTGTGCCCTGGGACTCACAAAATCTCTGACCAGCCAAGCAATGATATAACTCAGATCTTTCCTATTAGGGGAGGACAATTACAGTGGATTTTCATTACTTTTCAAGAGGTTGTTAAAACTCTTGGCAATCATTACTGGAGAAGCAGGGTAGCCAGTTCTCATTTTTCTGTTTTACAAATCCATTAATGTTTCATAGTAAATCCAGCAATATTCACATCCCTGAAAACGACCAATCTTCAACAGCAAATGGATGAAGCAAGATCTTCTGTTACCAAGACTGCATTAACTAAACAGACTATGATGTACTTTGCCAACAAGCAGGAAAAATAAGCAAAAGAAGTACCCAAAACATTGGCCAAATTTTGCTCTGAATTGCTCTCATGTAAACCAAAGAGAAAATGTACAGAGGTTTCTTGCACTTACAGTAGCTAAACATCATTTGGGTGCTATGTTTTGACATGCATAACCAAATTTTTGTTTGAAAAAGGTTGATAAGAAGATGACAGATTTTCCCATATTGATACAAATGCAGAAAGTGAGAGTTCTGGGACACACAGCAGACTGAAAAGACTCCTAAAACTGTTGAGTTCTGCCAATTGTCCAGACAATATAGGATGTATGAATATATTTCTTATTCTTAACCATCTTTGAGGGAAACACAAACACGCAGAACATGAATAAAGTTTCTACTATCTTTCATCTTTCCATTCTTCAGAAATTGGGCAAGCTTTCAGCCTGCAGCTGCCTATTACTAACTTTAGCTTGTTTAGTTGCTTTTTTGTGCCCATTTAACCAATTCATCACAACAAATGTTCCACACTGGCCCCAGAGCTGGCACATAAATATTTACTTCCCCTGTTCTTCTGTTATTGTTTAGTCTCATCTATTATTTTCAAAATCATTATACACGAGATGGGCTGGACTCCCCATGAAAATATAAGATTGATATGAGAATATGCTTAAAGCATATCTAGTCAGCAGTTGAGGAAGCAGATACTTGTTACGCTGATATTTTTTTTTGTCCCAAATATTTGTTATTTGCTTGGATGTGACAACTACACTGAACTTCATCATATACTTATTAAGGTTGAATTCCTTCAGAGAGCTGCACAAGGAGATCCTATACCAACTCAAGATCCCACCAGCATGTTTTGCTCTGTTAGCTGGGAACCTCATCAATTTCCTGAGCTAAGTGGCTCAGAATATCTTCAAGAGTCCTTTGTCCTATGCTCTAAAGCATGTACATAAAAATATTGTACAAATAATACACATACTTTCTAATATTTGGATTTGATTTAGGTTTGGGTTTTTTTTTTTAAGAAAAAAGGTTTTTGCTTTCAGAAAGCTTAAGATGTTAATTTGTATAACAAAATCCTTTTGCAGATTTTTTGCTAAAAAAGGAAGCTCTATATGATGTATGTTTAAAAATGCCCAAAGCTACATGACTTGATATTGCAAAGCACCATGAACACAAATTTGTTTCCAGTTGTCCGTGAACCTTCACTTTTGGAGCATTTAACAAAGTTTTGGATAAGATATTCTAGTATTGATTAATCTCATTTAAAAAAATAAGAAATATAAGACCTTATTCTTATTTTAATTCCCTCATACAGATCTAGAATGCATACTCTAACATAAAAAAAATGAAAGGAGTATTTTTTCCTGGAATTGTAACATAGAACTGCCCTTGAAAGTAATTTATCTGAGGCAAGCTGTCTCCTTTCCTCCTTTTCTAATCTGTAATATCTAAATTAATACATGAGCAAACAGAATGAACAGGTTGCAGCCGAGGGAAAAAGATTGACTTGTTTATCTCTAAGGACCATACCTGACCCAGGCCGTACCTGTTAAGGCCACAGTCTTCAGAGAAACTCAAAGGGTGATCAGGAAATTATATACAGATTAGAATAGAAATATGGTAGATATAGTCGTGGTAGCTCAACAATGCTTCTGAAATTTCTTTTGCTGGCTGAACTGCCATTTCTTCCTTCTAATTCCTTCTCCCTCACTTCACTTTAAAAAAGCTTAATGGAAAAGACAATAGAAAAAACAGAATTCACTCAACAAAAAAGAAATATTTTCACAGGGAAAAAAAATCAAAAAAGTTATTAGGAAGAAAGAAAAACATTTCAAAGATGCCCTTTATGGTGACCTCAATCATAAAATAAACAGTAATACCAACAATGGGAAAATGAATTTTCACTCACTCAAATAAATAAATACATATCATGTCTTTCCAGATTGGATAAAGGCAGAATGAAAAAATAATCCTTTCATATTCAAGCCATATAGCACAAAGTGAGAAAAATGATGCATCCTGACAGATTTACGGTCTAAAAGAACTGGGAATTTCCACATTTTTCAAGGCCAATCACATTCAGAAGGGACTTAGCCCTGGAGCAGGGTATATATATTTATAGATGTTCCATGGACCCTTCCAGTACTGAGTGAAACACCAGACTAGTTTCTTTATTAGCAAAGAAAGATCTGCACTTAGGGCTGGCAGCAGTAATATAGAGACAGAAAGCCCCAAAAGAAAGTGAAAACAAGATCTCTAGCTTTCTAGTCGGCATGCTCAGGTATTCAGTCCCAGCTCTAAGCACAGGTCTTACACAGGCATAACGCTTCAGTGGCTTCAGAAGAGGCTCCGGTACCATCTTGGACTTACTCCAACATAATTAAAAGAAGCTTGTGCTCATGTACTTTGCTCTGTGAGAAATGCAGTACAATTATTTCATCGCATAACAGCGTGCTGGTATAGACAAATTGGACTTTCTGAAGCTGTTCTATTGCTGCTCTGACCTGGCTGGGCATGAGCTTCCTCCAGGCTGGAAATCATTTTAGGAGGATGTACTCCAGCAGGTCTTTAACATGGCTGGCCCATACTGACCAACGCCAGGCTGAGCCTTGTCTGCATTATATGCACGGGCATAATTGCAGTCCACACTGCCAGCTCAGGGTCTCTCAGCAGTGTAGGCACCATTTCATTTTCATTTTCCTGCTCCAGGACTGAGAAATGAGGACTTGAAACTGTCCGTTCCTGCTGAAAAAAAAAGGGAAGGAAGCATGATAAAATCCAAGCCAGAGGTCAAGAGTGAGTAAAGAGCCACAAAGAATTTCTTGCCAGCAAGAGAAGGTGAGAATATTGGCTCTGCTTCCACTGGAAGGAGAAGGGCTTACCAGCACTCCCTCTTCCTGCCATGTACCCAGCAGTCTTCTGTCAATGCAGCAATGGCTGCAGATTTTCAGGGCTCAAAAGCAAAAGGAGTAAGCTGTGGGCCCACACTGGCTTTAGAGAACTGCTTGCTTCACCTGTGCCTAGCAATTACCCTGCCCAGGAGGTTACCTGCAAGGCCAATTCTGCAATGAACTGGTCTGCATTCCCTGACTGACCCCATCCGCCAGCTGAGTGTCACTGTGGGGCTTGTGCACTCATGTGCTTGGCATCTATCGCTTCACCAGTGAAAACAACTCTTCTGGGTTGCTGGGAGAGGGGAGGGAGGATGAGTTCTTCATTTCCAAAAATATTTCTTCAGAAGAATAAGCTAACCCTAATGACTTTCAAAAATTAGTACTGCATATGGCAAATAGAAAAAACTAAGAACTTTCAATAGGCATTCCAAAGTGCCACTTAGCACTATAATTCAAACAGCAATTCAATTTTCCAAGGTCTAAATTCAGGATATGATGTGTAAAAAAGACCCAATTCAAAAGACATATGAATGAAATGGAAATGCAAGCATGTGTGATTCATTCCATCAGCATCATCAGCTTTATAAATGCAGGTTCAAAATACCCAAGGTCAAACTGCATTCATGAGAAACAGTAACAAGTTCAGAGCTGTGATGAGGGATTTTGTCAGAGGTAACAGCCTCTTTCAAAAATGAGTTTTCCCTAAGGCATGAAAGGTAACAACAGTGCAGAGATCTGAGTGTTAAAATAGTAAATGGTTTGGGTTTCGTCTGAATCTGGATTCTCCCATACAGCCATACAAGACCTAGGGAAAAATATCTTTTCTATTCCCACTTCTTCATCCCATTTATATTCTCTAAGTTTCCCCAAACCTTGCCACCACAAGTTACTTCCATTGGCCTTTTCCATATTTTCCTGTCAGGCAGTGATACACCCTGTAGCTTCATTCTTAGCATGTACTAGAATCATTGAACTTTAGGAAAAGTTTTTAGAATAAGTTTTTAGAAAAAGCATTTGTTAGAAATTAATTTCTGGTCAATATTACTATTTTCCCATGGCACTTGCTTTTAAATTTATGAAGACATCCAGATGTAAATTTGGAAATTATATTTGAAACAAAGATTAATTTGATTCAGAGTTCCTAAATTTGCAGTGACCAGATTTCATTGATTTAATGGATGATACAACTGACTTCCCAATTCATAATACAGTTAGTTTCCATCTGACTATTTCTTGGATCTGCGTATTACTAATAAAGTACATGGAAAGCAAGTTGCCTTAATACTCATTGCCCTCTAATTCAATGCTGAATTTTGAAAATATTGGGGGCTCAGGATTGTTTTTGTGACTGCTTATTCACCCATCTTTTTTTTGCAGTACTGAAAACTTCTTTTCTTTCCTGTTAGATGGTTGTCTTCTGTAAAAGCTGTATTGTTAGCAAAACTCAAGTAATGTTCTGTGTAGGACCACTCTGTTCTCACTTTACCTGTCCAACTCCATCTCAAGAACTTATAAATTCAGTGCCAATTGCCATGTTGAAAGAAACTCTCTGACATCAATAGTAACATCATTTGTCATTGTCATTGTCTACTTCGTCTCCCCAAGCTATACCTGATATAAAACCATCATATCTCATTTATCTTCATTTTGCTTATATAGGATTCCAAGAAGGCTATCAAATACTTTCTTAAAATCTGTGGTGCATACTTTAAGTATTTGTTGTTGTTTGATGCATCTTTGATTAGTCTTCTATGGCTAAAAATGTGGTTGAAGAGTGGTTAAGATTTACCCGGCTCTTGCTAAACTTTGTCTTTATTCTCTTTAAGATGCTTTTGTAACATACTTGGCTTATTAATTCTGCTGTTGAACTTTTCTCAGGTTAAGGTGCATAATTTATTTGTCTGTTATAATTTAAGATTATAGATTAATGTAGTAGGCCTTGTGATTTACTAACACCTCTTTCAACAGTTGTATCAATTTCCTTATTATTCGTGTAAATTCTCTTGGATTTTTTGTACTGCTTTTACTGATGTGATTTTTATTGATTTTGCTTCATATGGAAGAGTTGTGGGCTTGTTGGAGTTTTTGAAACTGTTTCTGAGAAGTGAAAGTTTTTTTTGGCTGATTTCCTTTTGTTGATAGAGCTCTGTATTTTCTCATTTACCCATGCTGAAGGATTGCTTCTCTGGAAACTGTATTTTTTCCAGAATTTATGATACTGTCATACCGAAAGGGCTTCATGATGGCAGTGTTGATGTCTTGTGGTGAGTCAAGCCTTGCCGCATGTGAAATCTTTACTTCAGTTTGAAAATGCTGCAGTAAATGGCACTGCTCTTAGTCTGTTGTGGTCAACTTTCTCTTTTATTTTTCAAAGATTTGTTTTCTTATGTTTCATTTGCTTTCTTATCACATATAGTTTGTTATCTTTGGTTCTGAGGATTAGGTTCATTGCATATCCAGATATTCATGCAAGCTTTTTCCAATACATATATGGTACCTGATAGCTCTGTTGGGAGAATTCCAAGTTACTTCATGGATTTCTTCATGAGGAAGTATAATTCATGAGCTCCTGTGCCAGAAACAATTCAGATATCTATGCACCATTCTAGCTGGAAAACTCATGCTATATTTGTACATTTATTCTGAGTTGTTTTCCCAGCCACTGGGTCTGAAGTTCCTCATTAACCTATTTGCTGTAAGCTTATCTAAATAAGGTGGGGTTGAAGTTTATGTGAAAACAGGAAGAGTTCTTGCCTAGATGTTTTGTTTAGTTCAGATTCATTTTTTCTTTCTTTTTATTTATTTGCTGATTTTTTTTTCTAACCTAAAAAAAGCACCCCACAGTTAGATTTAGATACTATTACAGGAACGGAATGAGACAGTCAGTCAGTAAATATTTCTTTAAATTAATTATTCTCTCACAATGTCTTTGACAGTACATGTTTATTTATCTATAGCATTTTTAAAATACAACTGGAAAAAAATATAATTTTTGTAATTAGGAGGTCCTCATATCACAATACTATGTGCTAGTAAGAGGCGGCACGCCTGGTTACGTGTACCACCTATCTGGGGTTTGTTTACAATAGAGCTTCGCTGCATATTCTCACTCTATCGAGCTGTGCTTAAGCCTGCAAAATAGACTTTAATCTCTACTTGGTAGGAGTAATCTGTGCTGCCAATTTTTTAACTAAAATGTAATCTTTGATTTTACTTTAGAAGTGGATCTTACTTTTCTTCTGGCTAGTGACCTTGTAGGGACCTAGCTAATTGTTATAAACAGAGGTAGACAGCAGAGATGCCATTACCATGTTAATTGCAAATATTTTGTAACTTTTTTTTTAGTAGTGTATTGTTGATATGAACTAGGGGTTAGTAGCACATGGTTTTGTTTCACTTATCTCTAGTGACCAATTTGTATGTCATCTACTGGTGTACATGGCAAGAATATGCTGCCATGTATTGAGTAGAGAGTTAAACCAGAGCAAGTAAAATTGGAATGAGGTCTTTTGGATACGTTATTCCCCATATGGTAAGAATTATTATTATGCAATTTACAAAGTTATTGTTTTAAGTTAAAACATTTAGAAGGGCCTTCTTAAAACTCTAGAGGCTTTTAAACAATTCATCCAGATTCTTAATCCCTGAAAGGCCTTTTGGACTATTAATCAAGCCATGTTGGCTTTTGCCCTTCACATTTTTCTTCAGACTAATCCACAGAAACAAGCAAATAAATTACACATTAAAATTTATGAATACAAATTTTTTCTTCCCTCTAACTAATATGTGTGATTTTCCCTGGAGAAATTCCCTCCTGCATAAGAAATTAAAGCTTTTAAGCAAAGAACAGTTCCACTGTCAGGAAGAAAAACAAATCCATTGCTATAACCATGTTATTTTCAAACATTTTATAATTTTGAATACTATATTGTTCATATGAATGAGGGCTTAGTAGCATACATAACCATAGTTAGCTCCTGAATGTCACAACACTATAATACAGTCTGGAAAAAAAAAGGATAGGTTAAATATTTTTTCTGCCAGCAAGCAGATTTTGTCACAGTTTATTCTTTAAAGAAGCCTCAAAAGGAATAAAAATCTTAAAGCAGCAAACTTTTCAGTTCTTTTGATCTCCTGACAGCTGAAATCAACAACTCCAGAGCCTACAGACAAGTTGGTTTCCAGTCTAGATGATGAACTGCATTTGCAGGAGATTAACTGTTCATAGGGAATGGACAGAGAAACCAGACGCGTGACCTGAGAAGGCTGTCTCAGTTCAGATGAAAATTTTCATCAGTTTTTGAAGACTCAGCAAAACTCAAAGATAGGTTGTTATTTTAGTCAAGAGTACACTTTGAGGTTAAAATGGACCTCTTGAAAATCACAAAAATTAAGATGTAGGCATTTTAAACACCTACTTGATAAATGTCAATGGTATCACCACTGGAGGTTACTGCAGCATACTTATTAACATCATTTTTACATTGGAATGCTTTTCAAAACCAGATTATTGTGCAGAAAAGTAAGGGCTTTATCTTGGCTTCCAAGAATATATCCAGTGCACAGTTATCTGCTACACTATAAATACACATTTTTGCAAAAGGGAAAGCATAATTGTCTACTGCTAGTGGAGCTGATTGTTAGAAGATAGTTATTTTCTTGGGTCACGTCAAGACAGAGCTTTGATTAGTTCTATATTAAGCCAAATTACTTTATTGCATCAAACATTTGAGCCAAGCAGGCCTAAGCTTTAGCATAATGTTATCTCTGTATTGCTAATGTTACTCTTCTATTTGTAGAGGGGAAGGACCTGCAAAGGAAGAAGCAGACCACAGTTGCTGAAATGTCATCTGTTACTTACCCAACATTTTAAACATATAAATTTGGTTGTAGGCTCCCAGTACTAAGAGCCCTCACAAAACAGACAGCAGTGGACTGACATTCTCTTTGCAATCAACCTATTCAATGTAATTATACCTTACTGTTGCTCTGATAGGTTTGTTCTTCTAAAAGGCAGAACTGCCTTTTATTTGAATTACCTGGAAAACAGCTTTACTGAGATCAGCTGGATATTGTACATAGAAGAAATAGAATGAAATAATAATAAAAAATTCTAATTACAGAATAGGTTAGAGTCAGACCTGCAATAACTGGCAAGTGGTTTTATTCAATTGTTGTGGTTTAACCCAGCAGGCAGCTGTACACTGCACAGCCATTTGCTTGTTCCCCCAACCCACTGGGGAGGGGGAGAGAACCAGGAAAAAAAAGTAAAATTTGTAGGTTAATATAAAGAGTTTAGTAGGATGGAAAAGGAATGGATAATAATAATAATAATAGTAATAGAATCTACAAAATAAGTGATCACAATGCAATTGCTCACCACCTGCTGGCCGATGCCCAGCCAGTTCCCAAGCAGTGGTCACCACCCCCTGGCCATCTTCCCCCAGTTTATATACTGAGCACGGTGTCATGTGGTACAGAACATCACTTTGGCCAGTTTGGGTCAGCTGTCCTGGCTGTGCCCCTCCCAGCTTCTCACTGGCAGGGCATGAGAAGCTGAAAAGACTTTGACTAGTGTAAGCACTACTTAGCAACAATTAAAACTACAGAGTTCAGCATGCAATTCCCCCTTTCATCCTGGCTCAGCTCGGCTCTAACTTTTCAATTTCAAGGTAAATTTGATTCTTCTGCACAAAGCAGAGGTTTCCCATGTTCCACAGTGTTCAGAAGAGAGCCTGCTGTGCTCCAGGGATGAGTGCTGCCACTTTCACTGGTATGATCAAGCTGTACTCATTCTCTGGAGATGCTGAAAAACTGTAGAGGACATGAAAGTCTATCTTGACTTAGTTCCTGAGCTTTCATCCAGAAAGAGATTTAATGGACCCAAAATACAACATAGCTTCATACTTTTTTTGGGGGGGAAATAATTTTCAGAAGAAAGAGGGTTTGTTTTTGAAATAACTCAGTGGCACTTTGAGGCAGGTTGGGAATAAGACGGCATTTCATATCAAAACAAAGAAGGAAAAGGTAGAGATAGCCAAAGTTAGATAAACCTATTTGACATAACTACATTCTCACTTTGACTAGAGAGAGACAGAATTGCAAGTCTGAAAAAAAAAGAAAAACATTAATACCTTCATTTTCTTTCATTCTTTTCAGGTCTGCTTTAAAGATTGAAGAAGTTCAGTAAAGCCACCAAGATTTTGGATGTGTAGTCTAAGCCAAAATTAACAGCCAAAATTTTGATACCTAATTCACCACAAGTATTGGAAACAAACATTATCTTTGACCTAAACTGGTACTATTTGTTCTCATAATTTAGGGGAGGAATTGGGGGGATGCTATTTTGTTTTGTTGGTTTGAAAACTTAAATATGAAAATTGCCGATGACTGTGGGAATGGGTACTCATAATAGCAGCTTTTCATGTTTCTCCTGATAAGCTTAATCAAAGTATCTGATTATAACCCTTCCCTTAGCACTTCATGTATTGTCTCCTTGGGAGCACAATAGATGTAATTTCACTCTTCCAGACTAAATTATTTTCATGGTAATTTCATCACCATTATCCATCCCACACGTGGTGATTTTGTATATAAATGTGTCTGACCCATGGCTTCTAACCAGCAGTCTGAAAAAATGTAGCTTTCAAACATAATGAAAAGGTAGAAGTCATAGCAGAGCTAATAGCATCGAGTACAGATAAAAAGACACAACCTGGACACAAAAAATCTGTTAAATAGAAGCTGAATTAGAGGTGGACTATGAGAGCATACCTGATTACTCTTCACTGGAAATAATTCTTGAAAACATATAAGTTAAGTCTTGCCAGATTATTCAGCACATCAAATATTTCATTTGCATAAAAGTCTGATGTATTTCAGGTGTCTCTGTGGAAGATAAGAAATTTAATGTGGTTCACCTTTGCCTCTACTATTCAAGTACTACAGCTTTGGATGTCCTGGTTTTGGCTGGGATAGAGTTAATTTTCTTTCTAGTAGCTGGTATAGTGCTGTGTTTTGGAGTTAGTACGAGAATGATGTTGATAACACACTGATGTTTTAGCTGTTGCTAAGTAGTGCTTACACTAGTCAAGGACTTTCCAGCTTCCCATGCTCTGCCGGGTGCACAAGAAGCCAGGACAGGGCACAGCCAAGACAGCTGATCCCAACTGGCCAAAGGGATATTCCATGCCATATAACATCATGCTCAGTATGTTAACTGGGGGGACCTGGCTCCTGGCGATCGCTGCTCAGGAACTGGCTGGGCGTTGGTCAGTGGATTGTAACCAATTGTATCGTGCATCACTTGCTTTGTGTATTATTATTATTATTATTATTATTATTATTATTATTACTACTACTACTACTACTACTACTACTACTATTATTTTACTTTATTTCAATTATTAAACTGTTCTTATCTCAACCATTGAGTTTTCTCACTTCTACTCTTCCGATTCTCTCTCCCATCCCAGCGGCGGGGAGTGAGTGCATGGCTGTGTTAGTTGGCTTAGTTGCTGGCTGGGATTAAACCATGACAGCAACAAAGGTAGGTGAAATGTCAAAAGAGCAGACCCTCCCACAGACTGGAGGTCAGCAGAACCAGCAGTCCAGCAGAAGAGACCTACTGGTAGTCATGTAAGAATGCTCAGTGTTTCTGCTTGGACATACCCAAGAGAATATCTCCTCTAGTACAAACATTGTCTTCTTTTAAAAGGTAAAGATGATAAAGTAGCATTGTAGAAACAGCAGTATGGAAGCGAATGATGAGATACTACATGGAGGTAACAAAATCGATTTTACTTGTTTATCTGTTATTCAGCTATCACAAAAGACAGAGAATTAATCTTGTGAGGACCCAGGGGAATTAAAAGTTCAGGATCCCCTATACAATGCACAGACAAAGCTCCCCTGTGGAGCACTTGTCCTGTGCTGTTCCCCAACAGTATGAAGCATCACAGCTACTTTGGGGTTAACAGCCAGCGCCTGTCTCCTGCAGCTAACCATCTGTGTCTGTTCAGTCCTTTCTTTCGCATAAGAGGCACTCACCTGACGACGAGGCTGGCACAGTGGGATGGATCCTCTGTCTAGAAACTGGAGGCCTGAGTTAGCTGTCTCCCTTCACTTGGTTGAAATAGAAACTTGAACGGTCTCCCACCTTGCAGGTGTGTACCATAAGAACTGATATATTTTGTTCTGTGCCACTGAAACTGTTCTTATGCAAAACACATAAATGACTGCTAATCAGAGAGGACTTGAGAATGTGCTGGTCAGAGAGGACTTGAAAACCACAGAGGGTGAAGACACATACGTGGGCCAGAAGACACAGGATTTAGTTTCTACTTCACTTTGGATTAAAAAATAATAATCTCACTGCTTTTGCCTTCCTGGGATTTTTTCCTCCTCCACTTTACAATGCTGTTGCTACTAAATGATATACTTGAGGTCAGATTTGAAACTCAGAAAATGTACTAGAATACAGTTTTAAATTACTTTGTACTAACCTGATAAACAAATCCTCCCCTACTATAGTGTGACAACTTATTGCATTTTAGCAATCATGATAGCAATGTACCACAAATGTATTCATTATTTTTCTCAAATGGATAACTTCTCATGAAGGAACCTTTGCTTCACCTCAAGTCAAACATGAATTCCTTGAAAGACCAAGTTAAAATCATCCAGCCTAATCATGCGTCCTGGGTTGCAGGTAAAGTTTCATGTCATTCTGAAGCAAACAACACATGGTGAAATCACCTTGGACTGCAGCAGAACTAACACAACTTGCCTTGCTATGGGTTGTGTCCTATCCCCAGGGGATCCCTTAGCTCCTGATGGCAGGAACATGCCAGGTAGTAGGTGCCAGGTGGGTACATTTTGCCTTTGATACTCCCAATCCTGTTTCTCTCACTGCTTTCCTCATGTTAGATGAGAATGTCTTTCTGTGCCTGTTTCAGTGGAACCATTTACTCTCCATTTAGTCTTGATAGCTGGAACACGGGTGTCCTGGTCTCAGATGGGATAGAGTTAATTTTCCTACTAGGAGCTGCCATAGTGCTGTGTTTTGCATTTAGTATAAGAATAATCTTGATAACACACTGATGTTTTCATTGTTGCTAAGCAGTGCTTACACTAGTCAAGGACCTTTTCAGCTCCCCGTGCTCTGCCAGGTGCACAAGAAGCTGGGAGGGGACACAGCCGGGACAGTGACCCCAACTGACCAACAAGATGTCCCACACCATATGGCGTCATGCTCAGCTTATAAAGCTGGGGGAAGAAGAAGGAAGGGGGGGACATTTGGAGTGATGGCATTTGTCTTCCCAAGTAACTGTTATGCATGAAGGAGCCCTGCTTTCCTGGAGGTGGCTGAACACCTGCCTGCCCGTGGGAAGTAGGGAATGAATGCCTTGTTTTGCTTTGCTTGTGCAAGTGGCTTTTGCTTTACCTATTAAACTGTCTTTATCTCAACCCATGAGTTTTCTCACTTTTATTCTTCTGATTGTCTCCCCTGTCCCACTGGGGGGGAGTGAGCAAGAGGCTGTGTGGGGCTTAGCTGATGATGGGGGTTAAACCACGATAGTGGGCCATCACCAATACTGCTTTTTGTTTATTCTTGGCCCTTCTCTTTCAGAGGACTTTGGGGAGAGCAGCCCTTGAGCCTAGTCTGATGACCTGGGTAAATATCTAGGTGAGGCTCAGAAATGTCATGAGGTGTCCCAAAGTCCTTGTAGTCCCTGTGTGACAGATGGCAGCCTGTCAATATCTAGTCCATAGATAGGACTGTTGTCATGGAAAAAAACCCTACATGTAAATACTAAAAATAAAGCTGGCCAGACAACCTTGATATTTTTTAAGCAGAAAACCAGAGTGAGACCGTGCCATGGATATACTTGGAATTTAGACAGGCGTTTGATAAGGAGACATATGATAGTTTAAGGAGAAAATGAAATCAATTTGGTTTAGACAATACAATTAGTCCCACCAAAAGCTGCCTTGGGAGTTACTGACAATAGAGAATTAGAAATAATTCATTAAAGAGAGAGAAATTGCCCGGTGATGTCCCACAAGAATTGGTATTGGGCTACCTGTTTAAAGTTTGGATAAATATATCTCCAAAATTCTATTAAGAATACTAAAGTAGAAAATAAGTAATATGTATTACAGTACTAATTGCTGGGGGTGGGGTGGAGGTGCTTATGAAAATACATGTCCAAATTTTCCAGCCTTCACAAGCCAAACACATTCGGCTTTTATCTGTCAGTGGAAGATTTTTTGCCTGAATTTACATGGTAGAATTAGGATAATAGCTCTAAGAACTGGGACTTAGTTTTATTGGATGGAGAATCCAAAAATCCTTCACTCCCAATTTTCTCACTTTCAGACCTATGTTTCCCAGTATTTCCTTTAATATGAGCCACACTAGGTAGCAGCATGAAAGACAGCCCCGGTGCTGTAGGTCCCTGGGCTGGTATCCAGCCATGCATTGAAGAATACACAAAATCCTTCTCCATCAGCAGGTAGCTCACTATGTAGTGGCAACTTTACTCAGCTGTGTTAACAGGCATGATTAACTTAGACTCCTGCTAGTAATGTCTATGACAGAAAAAGGTAATTATTTTCTTTTAACTTCTTTATAACAAGAATATTTTTACTATCTAGTCTCCTGTGCTGACACCTCAGCTGTGGAAAGCACAGTGCTAGTAAGATAAAGGGACTACACAGAAACATTTGAGATGGCTGTAGTTACCAATCTCGGACTCTACTATTAATCATTTAAGTCACCCAACTTTTGCAAACATCCACTTAAAATAAACACCAGCAGCTAAAATCATAAATACATCAGCAGCCAAGACTCATTTACATTTGCAGATGTGGTACAATAGGCAGAACAACAGTTTCATTGTAAATCCTCAAATGGCCGCTATTTTCTGAGACAGATATTTCACTTAATTTCTGAAGATAGACAACCTCTGACTCATCAAAGCTATACCTCCCCTGTCACTGAACAGGGTTTTTCAGATAACTAGTTTTATTTTAGATCTCTTTCTCACAGTCTGCTGAGTTATCCTTTATTCAAGTAACTACATTTTCCTCTGCCCTTGAATTATTTAAACTGTTGTGCATCCAGACAAACACACTTTCCCAGCTCTCCAGTAAGATTCTATTATAAGCAGATATTTGTGTCTAATCACATGCATTAGTTAATGTAAAGACTTAATGTATCTAGCATTATGATCTTGGATGCAAAACTACATCAACATTATTTATAAAACACTTAGAGCTTTCATTTTATATTTTATACACTAATAACATTTTTTTGTTAAGAGTCCAATCTGGCTGCACTAAGTACATACTCTCCCAAAAATTAACCTATGGAACCTCAGGCTGAAGACAACATTTATATTCATGGTTTAAAACTACCACCTTAATCAGAGTATTATTGTGTTATTACTTGATAATGCATTTTTTGTAGATAATTTAAATATTAATTAATGCCCAAGAATAACTGATTCCCCTCAGATCAAACAAATTAAGGGACTAGAATATGTAAACAAAACCGATTTATTTCAAATTAAAGCAGCAGCAACAGGTTTAAAGAAAGTTTAATCTGAGACAATTATGCAATTTTAATGCAGAGGAAATTAGCTTAGAAAAACTCATCAAGAACTTAAATAACCTGCTTTAAAGCAGTCAGTCCAGAAAGTATTGACAGCACCATGTCAAAGGCTTAATCAACTGCAAAACATATATGCGAAACTCAGTTTCACTGTGTTGAAGCTTCCTAACTGCAAAATATATGAGGGTGGTTTGGGACTACAGCCTCATACAGTGTTGTGGCAAAGTCTCTACGGTGAGAGAGAGAGGCACCTGGACAGAGTTGAGGTGGTTATAATCAAAATGACTACAAAACCCCCAGAAGTGCAGGTTCATGCTCCAAAAGGCAGGTTCCAGCCACTGCCAATGTCTTTAAAAGACTGGAGAGCCTCCATGTCTGCCTTTGTCACCAGGAGAGGAGTTGGACACCAGGACACAGAGTTACTCCGTGCGCAGCCCCCACATTAAACCCCTGGTTCCTGGGTGACATGAGCCCGTCCATCTGCCCTTTGTGACCTGCGGGCAGGCAGACAAGGAGCATCCTGCTCAGCCCACCCTCCTCCAAACCCACCTCACACAAACTGTCTGCACCTGCAGGACTTAATTTTCCTAGTGAGCTCTGAAGCTTTAAATGCCATTGCTCTGGATCAATCCCATACAGTTAGGTGGCAAATTCTTAATAAGGTAACTTGTCATTCAGGTTACCCAACACTGTGCACAAATAGATAGACTCTACAGTAACTAATTCTAGCTATCTGAAAACTGATCACTTAAGACACATGCTGTAGTTTCTCCTCTTTACCAAGGTGACAGAATTTTACATTTTTTAAAGAAAATTAAGTACTTAAGGAAAAACTGCATATTAACTCACTCCGAGAAATACTCACTAGTTATCTGCTTTCTTTAGGAAGTCTTCCTGTAACCAAATCTGTACTTACACAATCATGAACAGAAAATACACACAAAGTGGTATGACGTACATTTGTGGGTTTAAGCTGAATCAGAAGTCCTGAATTTTATCCTAGGACTTTCCCTACCAGAGCTCTAATCTATTTGGAAAACCTGACAGCGTATTGAGAAGAATAAAAAGAAATAAATTATATGTCTTAAAACACCCAAATTGCAGAGTGCCTGAATCATGTGAAAGATGTAGTGTGATGCATGCTTCTGCAGGCATTAAATCTCTGTTAAGGGTTAAGAGGAGAGTGCAAAGTAATTTATGCTAAAAATTATCACAATCTCAGCAGAGTATAAACCAAGGAAAAAACGTTGCTTTCAGCTTGCCTCCTCCTGGTGTCATGCCATATACATACGCGAATAGTCAATGAACTGCAGACCTGGTATCAGCCTACGAGAGCCCAGGGGCAATTGCAAACCCAGGCAGTTGCCCTGCCGCAGCTCTGCGACTTGCAGCTGTTTTGCTGGCTGGTCTTGGCTACTTCTCATGGGTCTCTGAGTTACTTTCTCAGCTACCCAGCTCCACAATAGTCAGAAAACAGAGAAAGCTCTAAAAACCCGTTTTCTAATATATTTCCAGTAAATAATTAAGTGCATTGGCTGGTATCTTTGCTGACTGGGCTGTTGCAGCATCTTTGATTCTCAGGAAAAGGAGGAGTAGAAGACAGGCTGAGCCCACTGCAGTGAGCATAAAGCTACACACTAATTTCTCCTTTTCACCACAGCAGTTTTCAGTAGCCTTTTTTGTGGCAGAACTTTCTGCTTTTACAGATATATTGATCTATGGCAGTTTTGACTGCACTATTCTCCATTACTCCTTTAAAATGACTTGTGTGATTGAAATTCTGTTTGTTGTTTCAGACCATCCCAGTATGTGAGCATGAATATTTTGGAACCTGAGACTAGAATACCTGGGTGCTTATTACTCAGGATAATATTCAAATAATAAGGAATTTTTGTGCAGTATTTGCAAAATTGTTTTTCACAGAATAGAGGTGTTCACTGATAAAGAGTCTTCATCCTTTCACTTGAAATCATTGATGAGACGCTAATCAGAGGCCCTTTCAATCTGCCAAAAAATCCCTCTTGTTCCATTGATAAATTGGGCTGCTGATGTCTCCTTGTGGTTTCAGTGGACCATGGCATCAAGTATACTCTTTATTCAGAGACCCCAATTTCAACTTGGTTTGTACATTCCATACATCTTCATGTCAGATATATCTTGGCATAAAAGTAAAACTTTAAAAAGGTATCAACAGTAGTACACATTTGGATACTGAGAGTAAAAAGAGAAGTGTTAGAATAAAAGATTTAAGGTTTGTACTTAAAAGCTAGTATTCCACGAAAAGAAAAGAGAAATCTTAGACACTTACAGTAACACAGATAATTTCAGAAGTATTTGTTTGGCAAAGGTTTTCAAATATAAATTCAGTTATAAATGTTATAAATGGAGTAACTGCCTCAGCAGCTGAACAAATTAACACAAAATGTATATGAATCCTGTGGTACTATAAACATGATTAGTCATAGGATTGTACCAAACCTTCCACATTCTGATACATATTTACTGTTCTTACATAATTTAGCTTGTTGTAAGATTTCATTTTCTCCAAATCATTGGACAGAACAGGCTTTCTGATCCTGAGATAAAACAGTGATGCTTCTTCCAACTCAAAACTTTTACTAAACATAGTCTGCAGTGACAGTTATGTAGCAGCCTCAACTCTCATTTTCAGGATTCATATCTTCGTATAAAACATCACCTGTGGACCTCAGAATATACAAGGATTTTTCAAAAAGTGATCAAGATTTAAACTGTACATGGCTTTTGCTATATTTATTATACTAGAAAGCTGTTCCAGACCACACTGCTTTGATGGATAAAATTCATCCTGACTGCCAGCCTACCTGTGTTCCTAGTCTGGTTCCATTATTTTCCTTGTCAAATAGATTAAGTAGTACTTATAGCACTTTGCTTTTTCTCAGCTTTGTTCTATTTCCAAAACCATGATATTCACTCTCAGCCTTTGCTTCTCTTAGTTAATGAAGATGAATCTTTTAGGCTTTTTTTTTTCCCCGTTAGTTGCCTGTATTTTTCTCATGGAGACCAGAACATGAGTGATTAAGTTTGCATGCAGTATTCCAGCAGGGTCCCAGCTATGCCTTGCATAATGTCATCAAAACTACTCTTTCTCTAAAAAAAGTATGCAGCCTACAGAATTCCTACTACTGCCTTTCATTTCTGATGGGTGCACCATAACAACAGATCAAGGTCATTCTCTGATCAACTAATTTAGCCGGATTTCTTTTTATTTCAGTGCAGAGGAAATAAGCAGCAATGGCCAATGAACTAGTTTGTGTTACCTGTGCCCGGTGCACATGCCCATTGCATCAGCTCTGCTCCCAGATTTGCTACTTCAGCACTGAAAAAAAAATGGTTAAAGACCTGAGACCCAGTGATGACTGCAGCCAGCCTACACAGAACTTCAAAGCAGACTAAAGGTGAAGACTGTGCACAAGAAAGTAAAACAAGGATTGTTATTTATAGCAAAAGTCACAACATGCAATTTATTATGGTGTTTTATCCTCATATGCCACATATTGTACATAGAGTAACGTAATGTATTTATAATCCCACAAAAGCATATTAATGTAAATAAACTGTAAGATATAGATATATATATAAATACTGTGCTAAATATTAGCATTCCAAGTCTATAGACCTTGATTCAGAGGTCTTCAAACATTTTTCTTAGAAATACAAGTAATTCAGTGTTATATATTAGAGTGCATGAAAATTTCAGGAATTCAAGCAATTCAAGCAGTCGGGGTCTGTGTGTACTACAGTTTGCGGAGTAATCTGCAGAAATGAGCTTTGCTTGCAAGGACTTGATCATTCCAAGAAACAAAACCTTAAGTCAAGGAAAGTGCTATTTAATGCAGCAAAATAATCTGTTCCTTTATAATTAGGAAAACATTTCAAAATTACCTTTAGGTCATGAGCAGTTGTGAATCTAAAAATAAATGCATTTTGGCTTTCTAAGCTCTCATATTAGAACACAAAGTGATGTAAGTCAGTCTGTAGTTCTCATGCACTTGTGTGATACTCTGAGGTATGTATATCCAGCATGGCAGAAACTGGTTTAATTTAAAAAAATATTATTGTTTTCATTGACATTTTCAAAAATCTTGAAAGCTTTTGTATCCCGATTAGTCCATTTTAGGAGAAAATCTGAAACTCTGGGTCTTAACATTGCCTGAAAACTCTTTTATCAGTGTACATGTTACTAGCAGTAATCCAACTAGAGAGTTCACTGTTGAACTAAGGAAGAAAAACAAGTATTTCTATTTTAAGAGACACATGAACCTCGTTGGAATTAAAACATGCTGGAAATGTAACCCCTGCAGTGGCAGGAGTGTTTTACATGGTTTTCTGAAGTTTCAGTGGAGGAGCACATAGAAGTAAATTTACTATTATTGACATTCTGTTGAGCTCTTCTAGCTTAAAATCCAAGTTCTACATATATTTTTTGCCAAAAGGGTAGCAGGTGTCAATCAACAACTGAAGCAGCATTTCAGACCTGAAAGCCCTCACAAGCCCTCTGCGAAGTAGGCTTACAGCCAGCTACACATTAATTTTAGCAGATAAGAACCAACATCAGCCTGAGTCTTCCCGAAGTTGAGGCATACCTGTAGTTTTACTTTGGATTTTTCGTTCCTCTTATAATACAAAAAGAATGGTTTGCTTAAGTGCCTGGATCAAACTGAAACCAAAAGGTTTAATCATTTTGCAGTGGTGAAGATGACAGTGTTATGAAATACTAGCGCTGTGTGTTAAATATCAAACAGAACAATCAACCCCTTCCGCCCCAGGAAACTGAGATGTCAGTGGTGGGATATTCCTTTGAATCAGCAACTGTCACTGCTGTAAAACTTAATTTCAGTTTATTAATTCTGCTGAAAATAGAGAATCCTAATTCCTAATCTCCACTGCCTGTTTCAAGCTGAACAGCTTACTTTTTCCTACTGGAAAATCTTTCCTCATTCCTTGTGACGTCTACGTTCCAGAACAGAAATATATGGGCAACAACTTGCCCTAACCAGTTTGTTCCCTCATGTATCTGTAATGCCATCCAGCTCACCCTTCGCAGGATTTTTTAACTTCATCCAATGAATAGTTAAGCAATAGCACATTTTGCAATCTATCCTTTCTAGGCTGTTGCCCTAAAGACAGATGGAAGATATGAGAGACAGGGAGGATGGAAAAGGAACAGAATGAGGATATCCTTCATGGAAACACAACTGCTCATGTGCACTGTATGTGAGCTATGGCATAAAGTGAACCAATCCAATACTTCACCAGGAAGCATCACACTCTACAATGTGGTCTTGGAGGGAACAGTACATTGATTCATCATAAGAGAGCAGCTGGGGCAGTGCAGTCAGAAGCAAAAAGAATTAGAAAGTTCTGCTAAGGACCCAGAGTGGCTCTAGCTCCGGCTGTCGTTTGCCTCCAGGAAGAGTACCTCCATGCTCTGCATGATGATTCAGGATGCAGTATTTGCTGTGGTCCCATTTTACAGGTATGGAGACTGAGTTCTGGAAAAAAATGAAGAATTTGCTCGCAAACTTGATGCATTCCTCAAAATCTTACTTATGCCTACCTCTGCTTCTCACTTCCCAGAAAAACTCATTTATTCCAAGAGAAAACTGACAAATTCTGGTATGTTTTTCCATATGTGCTCAACTCACCATCTTTAGCCCTCTTTCCTGTGTTTCTCCCAGTCTCTAGTAACTGACCTCAGTAAACAAACCCTCCGACCTCCTTAACTGTTCCTTCTGTGTCTTCTTCAGTGATTCCTTGTCTTTTTCCATCCCTTTTTGGTGACAGCTCTGTCTTTTCTGTGTACACCTTTTCTAAGTAAATGTCATCTACAAACATAAATTCTCCCTCTGCTTCTATGCCTCACATCTACCCCTGTATTCTGTTCCTGTGGATGGGATTCATATGTCTGAATATAGATATTTATTCCTGAACCACCTGTTGTAGGCTCTCAGTGACAATCAAGTCAATAATATTTAAAGAACTTTAGGATGCAATTAATCCAGCTGCTAAAGAACATCTCTAAAATAAGGCAGCTGAAAGATGATCTAACTCTGCTTCTTTCCTTTTGCTGTAAAGCGTAATATCTACATTGTAGCTACAGTCCTTAGGTGGGATAATTCCTACTATTTTGTCCAAACTAGAATCCTAGTCTATCTCTAACATTTATTTGTAGACATTTAGGCATAACATAGCTAATATAAAACTAATATTCTCCATAGTATTTTTCTGCTTATTTCTTGTGGACAGAACTATGAAGCATCTGATCACACAGGACCATAACCTGACCGTGTTCTTGAGGTCCTCACACTCAGTCTTACAGAATCTTTCTACCGGACATCTCTAAAGCACACTGCTTCTGATTCATTCACTCAGCCCAAACTGTTATCCAGGCTCTCACTTCATGCATGTGGCATGCTTTCATGAGCTCGAGTAAATCCCATGTCTCCCCTATATACCCAGAAGACCATTGCAATGAGGATTTTCCAAGTGTGTTACTTTATTCATGCCATTAGTCTCCTCTCACTGAGGTTCTTCCTTTTTTTCATATCAATTAAAGGCTTTTGAGGACCTTCCCAGCCAATAACAGCTATTTTTCTTCTGATTTGGCTCTGAAGCCAGCTTCAGGCTTTGTTCAGAGCATGTGGCTAGTTTGTACCTGACTAGATTTTCAAAAAGTACCTTTATCCTTTCTTTCCAGCCACTGCTAATGTTTGACAGGAACCTCTCACAAACATGTGCAAAACCTCCCAGTCTGCCTTTAAACTCTTTCTTGAACTTCCCTTTTCCATACTGCTTCGTCAGACCCTTGGCTAGTTTGGTAGTTTCCTAGGAAAACTGTCTTATCTCCTATTGAAAAACACTGCTGCTTCTTCTTGCACATTGGACTCCAAGTTCTCAGGGCTTTGACCATGTTTTTGTTCTGTTTTCTGTACAGCTCCTAAAACCCCAAGGTGCCAGATTTCAGAAAATGGAAATTTTGACCAACATGTTCATGAAGTATCTACACTATGCCAAACTGATTTGTTTATATTTATTTCTTTTCCCAGCAGAAAATAAGTTCCACTTACAGAGCATAAGACTGTCAATTTATTATAAAAGTATAAATTATTTGTTCTGTGGCAATAGGCATTAAGGGAAAGGAGGTTTAAGTGATAATGCGACTGTCAGGCACAGAGGAAGGAAATGAAACCCCACAAGTTTATTTAATTATTTTACTTGTATTTATTTTACATTCTTGATTAACCGAATCCAATAACAACGAAGTAGGCACTGTGAATATTTTCCAGCTAGTTTGGAGGTATAGAGATAATTCTGCAGGTAGATTTTCCCTTGTGGAAATACTGCTTTTAGTGCATAGTGCACTGAAGCAAAACAAAGACAGTCATAGATGCTCTTAAAGTGTTTCTTAAGTGGACAAATGGCCTTTGCAACACAATAGAGACTCAGAGTGTTATTTATCAGAAGCTGTGCAAAGGCTGTCATTCAACCTTAACTTGGGGAGCTGGAGTCCCACTTTCCTCTTCCATTGTAAGGCAGCAATTAGTTCTGAAAAATATAAAGTCCTCAAACAAGAACATTATGGTGCTACACAAATGGTTAACAATAATTGTTGAAAAGGCTAGTAAAATGTGCAATTAAAGGTGAGCCAGATGATGTAAAAAATTCAACTATCCATTGCTTAGCTTGCTCCAACTACTCAAAGCACTGGTTCAAGCAATCAAAAAAATTTAGTAGGAGATTAAAAGGAAATATCTGTCATATTGGCACAAGGCAGACACTGTGCTCCATTCCCTCATCTGCCTACTTCAGAAGTGCTATGCCTTGTTAACTCTGGCGTATTTCTCCTCCTGTGCTACTTGGAAAGACCCGATTACTGAATGGAGTGTATTTGTCAATGTTTCTCTTTCCTTTGGTTCTGCAACATGTCTATACAGGTACAACAATGCTTTCAACCTCATTACTTCCACTTTATCACAAGGCTTATTCTAAACAAGAGGAATTCAAAAGAAAGAGGCATCCTGTTCTCCTCCACAAATGAAACACAGATGATAAACTCAAGTGATTATAATATGAAGGTTGCTATATAGAAGAAATTAAATTAAGTTCCTCTTAGAAGAAATCAAAACATATTAAGGCAGCAAATGTAAGGCAGCAATATGTAGAACTAAAATAACTGTATGTTGTGGTTTAACCCCCATCATCAGCTAAGCCCCACACAGCCTCTTGCTCACTCCCCCCCAGTGGGACAGGGGAGACAATCAGAAGAATAAAAGTGAGAAAACTCATGGGTTGAGATAAAGACAGTTTAAGAGGTAAAGCAAAAGCCACATGCACAAGCAAAGCAAAACAAGGCATTCATTCCCTACTTCCCACGGGCAGGCAGGTGTTCAGCCAGCTCCAGGAAAGCAGGGCTCCTTCATGCATAACAGTTACTTGGGAAGACAAATGCCATCACTCCAAATGTCCCCCCCTTCCTTCTTCTTCCCCCAGCTTTATAAGTGGAGCATGACGCCATATGGTGTGGGACATCTTGTTGGTCAGTTGGGGTCACTGTCCCAGCTGTGTCCCCTCCCAGCTTCTTGTGCATTCCCAGCCTACTCACTGGTGGGGTGGGGTGAGAAGTGGGAAAAGGCATTGACTCTGTGTAAGCCCTGCTCAGCAATAATGAAATCATTCCTGTGTCATCAACACTGTTTCCAGCACAAATCCAAAATATAGTCCAATACTAGCTACTGTGAATAAAATTAACTCTATCCCAGCCAAAACCAGCACACCATATAGGTGCTGGGGAGAGAAAGCACAAAGAGGAAGTATCTACTTTTTTTTAAACGTTAGAACTAGTTAAATTTAGAAGTAAGAATAATGAAATTCATTATTTATGAGAATAGGGTCACTGCATGTTGTCACAGTGGCATGGGTTTACAGTTGCCCTCGTGCACTAGATGCTGTTTTCAGAATTAACTTGTTTGTATTATTTTTCTGCCTAACTAAATAGTGATAAATGTTTTTGTCACACATACAAGGTACGTGGCCTCAAATTTAGCATGACTTAAAGTGTGGTTTGGACATGAGTAATAATGTGAGCATCAGCGGTGTGAGTCCTACAAGACATGTAAAAAAAGTGCATAATGCACAAGTTCAAAGAGAGCTGAATGGGAAGGTGAATTTGGTTCTGATATGAATAGAAGGACAGTAATTTTCAAAGAGGGAAATCAGTTACAACTATTTGAAATGGAAGGCCACCTTCTGAATCTGGTACCTTAGAAAGAAAGGCAGAGATTTAATTTCATTTTTTGTAAAATAGTGTAATTACTATCCCTCACTTTTTTCTTACTTCCTTTTTGTTGGTCTTGGATGCTGTTCTGGATGCTGAGAACCAGTTTGAATCTGGAGATATCAGCCCAGCTCTGAGCTAAGGTGCAAAAGAAAGCAGCTGGGGAAATGTTAAGTAGTAACTTTGTAGAGATTCTGGTGAGAGCCACACAGTACAGCAGTAACTTGAGGACATCTTAGTCATGAAGAGAAAACATAAATACACTGCTCTGATCTCCTGCACAAATGCCTCTCAGCTATTGCTGTTTCTTGTCTTGTCTATCGGCACTGCAGCCCTTTGGAAAAATTAGAGCCAAGGAGATTGCAGGGATTTGAATTGTGAGCTCGAGCCCTAACTCTGTTTTGAATGAATAAGATCTTGTTCCTGCAGGTCAGGGTCAGGTTCATGTTAATTTGAGGGAATTAGGCCAGAGGGGGGTATCTATAAAAGCCCCCTGGTGCCTAGATGTTGTGTGCCTAAGGATTAGACAGGCACCCAGCAGAGAAAGGCCTACATACCTATTTGTAGCTCCTGTGGCAAAGACACTTCTATGTGTGAGGGAAGAATGCCTTCAGGAACCAAAAGTACTGAGGAGTTAGGTGGTTTCTTGGTGGACCAACCAGTAATGCATAGGTGCGTGAATTGCACCTAAGCTCCTTTTGGAGATACACCATCACTGAAGCAAGGAACCAAAAGATTAAACGATGCTTAGATGAAATGCCAACTGTCAAGTCCCCAGCCACAGATCTAAGTGGTGGAAACCTTACCAGCATGCAAAAGCAGAGCCTGAAACTATAGAAGTATACCAAAATATAACAGTAAGATGCAGCAGGAGGCAAGTCTCAGTCTGGTGTGCCCCATTCTTTCAACTGTTCTTACATAATGCAGATGTTTCTTTCTTACAAAAACATAGATAAGAAGCTTCTGAGCAGAGCCCACACTGGCATCCCTGAGATTGTAGCAGTCTACATGTGAATTCAGTTCTTTAATATTATCATTATGAAGCAGCATGGCAGAAGGCCAACAATCACTAATCAGGGAACAATAGAGCTAATTACAGCTAACTGCAAGCTGAACAGTCACCAGACAACAAAAATTCTCTTTCATTATGGCTGAGTCCCATCCTGAATTTAATTTCAATTCAATCTGTTCTAAACAGCGAAAAGTTCGAGGGTAACAAAATCCTTTCCTAGATGGCTCCTGGAGCACCAGCTTACAGGCTTTCCTCAGCTAAGGTAGCCCGTGCTGGTACAGAGCAGCCAGGATTTACAGTGCTCTGCATAAACCTAACTGATATCCTAGTTTATTACCCAGTACAACTCTCCCACACTGTCATGGAGACTCACCCCTTTCAAGTTTTAAAGATTAACAACCTACACTTGCATAACCCTTTCTGAGCTGATCTTCAAACACTCTGGGTGCTGCCAGACTAAGTAAAAACTATAGATGGGCTGCTAGACAGAGATCTACGGCATTTTTTTGAAGGAAAGAAATGTTAGGTAAAGTTCATATTCCCTAAGGTCTCAGCTGGGATTGTGGGGCTAGCTAAGAACTGAGCTTACTCTTGATATATGGCAGGGTTTTTCTCAAGATTTATTCTAATTATACAGATCTGACCCTGCTTCCTGCAGTCTATTGTAACATAAGCCTGGCACATGCCAACTATTTTTGCATGCATTGACATATGTGTCACAGGCACAAAAGGTTCTTTCATTATACATATAAGATATTTTTAATGTAGCAATGTTGACATATAGCACATTAAACACTAGAAAAAGAGCTAGTGGTCTCTCTAACACTAAATTTTCTCTAGAAGAATCCGGCAGTTTTTCAGTTATCGCTGACAGAAAAAAAACAAACCTCTATAAAGTCGGGCATACTGTAATTCTCAATGTCATGAAGAGGACAAAACTAATGAACAATAATAGCAATACCTTTTCTGTTCTAAAAGAAGCACAGGATCAGAATAATGAAGATATATCTTGGGCCCATCAGCACAGAATGCACAGCTGGGGTGGGCTGAAGCCCTCCAGCACAAGCCCATCCTTTCCTCAGCTCAGAGCAGGGGCTACAGCAACCCTGCAGTAATGCTGGCTCGGCCCTGAACATCCTGGTGCTTCCTCTCATCGATTTGCAAAGCTCTTTTTCACACTTTCTGGCTCTAGCACTCACGAGCTGGTTCCATATGCGACAATCTAGAGGATCAGGCTTACACCAGAATAGTTTTAAAATCCAGAGGACTCCAGAAACACGTCCTCTATTGCAATGAGCCTTCAGAGCCAGAAAGGCATCACTCAGTTTTTGTCAGAACACTTTTAAACAGACACATCTTTACTTGGCTTCCCTCTTGCTGTCTTTTGTCCTCCCTTGAGGGCTCTTGAGGGATGTTTGCACCACTTTACATTAACAGAGTAAAGTGGAAAACATTGTGCAACCAAGAAGTAACATTCAACATCTTTGGGTGATCAGATTCCTGCCATGAACATACCCATTTTAAATTAGTTAATCCACTGCTTGCAATGCGACTATTGGCTGAACTAAACCTGTGAGAATGATTATTTGAGACCATTGATATTAAAAACAAATGGGAATGAAGGCACTTCCACTGTCTTTACTATCTGTCAGGCTGCCAGTCATAGCATATGTAAGCGATGTTATACCATTTCACCAAATAATGTGCTTATGACCACTTACATTTTGGAATATGAATCAGTGTTTCTGGAGGAAACTGAGTATTCAGTAAGAAAGACCTGATTCAGGACATTGATCTTTACAAGTTTAATATGGCAACTTAATTGCTTTTGGAAATCAAATGGATATAGGAGGATTCAATGTAACTTGCAAAAATAATTCAAAGTTTATCACCATCTGGAGATGGGTGACAGGGCCCTGGGAAATAGGACACTGCATAATGGCAGTAACAGTGGGCACTGAAACAGTTGCAAAATTTTCTAATAAATAACCTGAAAATTAGTCATTTCTTGTGCTGGACATAAGTGTTATAAATCCCTGTGGCATTCTGAGTGGGGTTTTTTGTATTCAGTGCCCTCTAAGCAGGAAAACCAATTTTGGGAGGAAAGTTTTCATTTACGTTTCCAAGCAGACAGGACAGCAATTCCACAGCACATTTTTAGTTTAAATAGTGCACACAAGACTTTGCTAATAGAAGACTGCTCTCATTATTTCAAATGTTATTCCAGGTGAATTAAATCATTAAATAGGAAATTTTGCATTCTCTTTCCTCTTTTTGCTGTGCTGCTATATCAGGAAATGGCAGTACTACCAGGGTAGAATATAGCATCTGGAAAACAGAGCAAAAAAGGGAAAAAATGCTGCAAGTTGGATTAGGAGTCTTGTTCTTATGAAAAGTGGAATCAAAATAGCCCTCCATCACAGAAGTAGTACAATGAAGTATCATTCCCTACATTTTTAAAGCTACTGCTATATCTGGATAAAGAAGGAGGAAATTACTGGATTTATTTTTCTGTGTAGCAGAAACTAGAAACTAGAAACACTTTACTAAAAGAACTAGATTTCACATTTAATCAAGAGTCAAAAGGATTGTCTTTACTGAGAAAAACAAGCCTTTTTTTCCCTCTATTTTGGGTTGATGAGTGCATGAGGTATTCAAAGATAAAAAACATAGTCAAATATGACACTTTCATCTTGGCAGAAGCCTGTCAGTGCAGGGGCAGAGGGCTGACCTCGGCCTCTTGGCCTTCTAAGAGTTCACCTCTTAGGAAAATTAAGCCTTTTTTTCTTTACCATTCTCCCTTTGGCCAGCACCCACATTACTTATAGACAGTAAAAAGCCTTGAAGAAATTGATGGAAAAGCAGCTTAGTTGCTTTTGAATAATCCACTGTACTTCCACTTCATCTTTAGGAACTTAACTATCTTTGAAGATAATTGTCTGCATATTCTGGGATTGAATCCTCTCTAAAATGTCTATATAGATTAACCACATAAATAAACAGGAAATATAGAGGTAAATGGAGCTCAGAATCTATGGCAAGAGATTTAAATAATATTTTTTACTCTTTTGTATTTCCACAGGGCTGATCCTCAGGCTCAATGATATGAAACAAGTGAATGTAATGATAATAATAACACTCACAGACTCTCTTTTAGCTTCCCACAGCCCAGAAAAAGAAAATAAAGTAGCCCAAGATGGGTTTATATAAGATCTGCTTGTACTGAGATATGTGTCATGGAACTTGGCAAACTTTCTCAGGTCACAGACTTTGCTACCACAGTGCAATGTGAGCAGTTTAACCAAATGAAGTAAATATAATCATTTCCTATCCTTTAATCATAAAAATATGTTCCTAAATAGACCACAGATAACTCCCTCGACATACTACAGGGCAATGGCTGCAATTTGGATTAAAGCCACGCAGTAAGAAGGCACACAGCTCAGTGGTTTTTCAGATTCATTTGCAGTTCCAAGGACAGCCTCAAATTATGCCTTTCACTTCCACAAACCAAAGAGAAGGACTGGCAGATGCTGTCCAGGCATGGAGAAAGTACTTCCTTGGTAGTGTCATCCCTACCTTGGGGTGCTGCTGATCTGGATTCTAAACCGAAGCAGGGAAAACCTCCTGGAATATTTTGGAGTTTCGGCCACTGTTTGAATTAATCCCATTGGGATGCTGCTCCACGTGCTTTGGAAGACAGTATTGTCTCTGTAGATCCCTTCCCACTTTCAGAAGTCAATAATTATTAGTGTAGTCTACTCACTGTGATTTGAAGAATGGTTGGGATTGCAACTGCTTGCAAGCCATGGAGAATGGGAAGGCTGGAAAAGTTCATCTAGGCTTTAATTACAGATAAAATACTGCTAGCATTTAGGAGACATTTAACAAGGTTAGTAGGTGAGTATTTCTAGGCTTTTTTTTTTCTTTCTAACAACTACTAATCATTTCAAAAGCACCACAATCAGTTCAGCCTGCATGTAAAAGTGCAATGACAGCTCTGTTAATCATCCAGAAATCATCTGCTTGGGACAGTCTGATAAATAACAGGCAAACTACCCAGCCAGTTCTTGGAAGCAGAGCCCCTGCTTTGGAACAGTGTGAAACCACAAATACTATCCTTGTGCAAACAAATGTGACTTACAGTTTATCATTTATATTCAAGCTGCCCTGAAAATGTCTTTCCTCTTCCTGAATCATTAACTTGTCCGAAAAAAAATAGAATCAGATACATATTAGAGGAGGTCAATAGAAGAAAAGCGAATGACAAAAATTAAACAAAACAATAGACTGTGTTATGTTTCCATGGAAAGGCAGCAAAGGAAGAAAGGCCAAAAACAGAACGATGAAAGCATTAAACAGAACATAACCAATATTTCAGTAAACGATGGCATGTTTCTCTTCCCTTTGAAAATGTTTCTCTTGTCAATAGTTACAGGTCTTACGATAGGCAAGCTGGGGAGAGCTCACTCTGCTGAGGGCATCCCCTCCCTCCTCATTACACATCCACATCCATGCCTTCGTTTTGCAAATTATTTGAAGATCGCTTTTTATCATTTCCTAAGGCCTCCTCCGTGTGTTCAGAATTACATTAACCAAAGAGAAAAAGACGGTTATTTCTGTGTGAAGTCACTACTTACATGAGTGACAGATGATTACTACTGTAATTACACCCAGCACCCAAGTTTGCAGCATATCCCCCCTCACAGCTCTGAAGCCTCTCAGATCTGAGAGGTCTTCCAAGATGTTTAGCTTGCCATTATTTTTAGAGGTATGGCTGAGTGAAAAAAGCTAAGTGGATGCTTGCATTTATATGGAAGCCTTGACAAGCAGAACCTAAGGGAGCTTTTCACAAAAAATATTACCCCAGTAACTGCAGAAGTGATAAATAGTCTGTAATTGAGAACACAGGATCAGTGGGCAAACACAACAGACAACTGTTGGACGCATTGTGGTGTCAGAAGAATGTGAAAATAAGGCCTGACATGACAGCATTTACTCTGTGGTAAATGTTCAGGGTATAGGCTCAAGCTACCCAGTCTGATTACATGCAGAAATCCATTTCTGCATTGTGCTGCTCTGGCTGTGTATATGGCATTAACACAATTGCATTTTGAAGGTGCAGAGCACGGTTTGCATTTTTTCCACATGCACTCAGTTTTGGGGGCTATTTTTACCAGGTATTAAAGCCATAAAATAAACATGATTCTAAATATTTGTGAAAGATTTTTTCCCCCCATGTTGCATTTATATATATTCTTTTACATTTGATTTCCACTCTGCTGGTTCCCATTCAGAAAAGGAGCTAAAGGGGGGGCAAGGAAAAGAAAAAGCAGGTATCATACAGATTGTTTTCTTGCATTTTACTTCTGTTTGTTGGCTATACAGAAATAACTCTGAAAAGGATATATCTTCCTTTAGGAATTTAACTTTAAAAAACCCCACAATGTGATGCAAGTTCATACAGACATGATGCCTATTTCTTGTGGGTTGTTTTCAAAAGGATAAAAGAGGTGTGTTTCATCTGCTGTTCTGATAACAACACAAAGAGATTCATCCTGAAAACAACAAATTGGATGCCTCTTGGAAGATTGGGAAAAAGTCGTGACCATGGGAGTTATGTCTAACATTAGCCTAAAAAGTCAACCACAAAACTATCTCTGATGTAGCATTTGCAAGGGTTGTAACTCCAGCCTGGAGACCAAGGACAAGCCCCTGGTAAACGGTCATAACCCCACCGAAGTTAGAAATGCTTCCTCAATTTACAGAGGCTGACCTTTTGTTTAGAGAGGCTTGAAAAATATACATTTTTTTTAAATAAAATGACCTAAATACTTAGGCCTGGAAAGCCCTTTACAGAGAGGCTGAATATTACTCTCTGATCCATGAAAACCTTTTTCCAAGACTAAATCAAACAACTGCTCTTAAACATTCTTGTCTAAAAGGATGGATGTGCCTCTAATAGACAGCAGTATAAATTAGCTTATAGTCTAGATGGGATATTTGCATTTATAAGTGTACCTAAACCACAAATTCTTCACTAGTAACAGGATTGTGCTTAGCAGTTGCTGTATGAACTTAATTAACAGAGTATTTTCGTTTAATTGCTCATCTCAGCAGAGCAGGCTTGGGCCTTCAGGGGTTTGTAACCCTAGGAAGTGAGAAAGTCTTCTCTGGTGTAACACGGGGAGTGGTTACTTCTCAGTGCTGTGGGAATCCTCAGAAAAACATATTTTTGTTACATCTGGGGACTGATACTGGTATGTCTGGTTTCTGTTAAATTAGATCTTTTATACTGTCAAAACAGAGCCACAGACGCACCTATTAGCAAACCCATGATTTTGTCTGTTTCCCTGTTATGGTGCTCTCACCGCTGGCCACCACTTCAGATTTGTGAGTGTCACTGTCCTGCCACCTGCCAGCACGGGCCCTGGGAAGTGACCTTGTCCTCTGGCACCTGCTCTGGGTTGCACTGAAGATTACCCAGTGTTAGAAGAAATAAGAGGTTAAAAAAACCTTTAGTGTTAAACTGACCTTGAAACACTACTAAACATCTCAATTTCAGACTTTTAAAATCTGTGTTAGCTATGAAAGGTGTGGCAAACAGCACCAATACTGATATTGAACCGCACTCTTGCTCTTTCCTCAGAAACAAGGCACTCTTTGGTAAATTATTTCCAATCAGGGTTAGATTTTTACCTATCTTCTTGTAACCAAGATTCTCTAATGACTATTTTGCTGAATGTCTCTCAGTGTGTTTATGTATTGCTTACATATGTACAAAGGCTTTTATATAATTTACCAACTCATCATACTAGTTTTAAATTCACTGCTAGTAGTGCCTGTGTACCTTTTGTTTCATATTTGGCCAGCCACCCATACATTCTGCTGAACCACAACCATAGCAGGATGCTGGAGTTACCATCAGAGAGCATTTACTTAGCAGGAGATGAGGGAGTGGAAGAATGAGGGGGGCTGTTTCTGAGAGATGCTGCCAAGAAACCTCTGTACTCATGGGCTGTGCACACAGCACCTTGCATGAGGAATTCGGCCTCTCAGATCCATAGTAGGGAAGCTGTAAATTGCTCAGTCTTTTAACTTTGTGAAAGTAGGTTTGTACAGTGCACCTGCCAAGTGCCATCTAACAATAACAATTTTAACTTTTGGGTTTTGAATAAAAGTACTTTGACAAGAGCCTCCAAAATCCCACAACTTCCCTTTTTTTTTTTTCTTTTCCACTGTTTTACTTATGTGCACAAAAAAGCAAAAAGCAATCCCACAGACTAGCAAAAGACAACCATTATAAAACACCTGATAAATGAAATTTTACTATTTTGCAGCATTTACCAGGATTCAAACCTGTGTGAAACAAATGAAGAAGTCAGCTGCAATGCTGGGAAGCCCTCCTAGAAGAAAGCAGAATTCAGAGACATTAGCTGCGAAGTAACAGAGCTCTCAGCAGCAGTGTCGAGCACACAGGATCGTGCTGTCCCTCAGTGAAGAAACTGATTTCAGGGTATAACAACTGAGGATATCACAACATTTGAAAAGCACAGAGTTTCTGATTTTAATCTAAATGGATGGCACTTTACATGATTACAATTTTGATAGAGAGTACAAGAATTAATATTATTGTAATGGTTTTCATGATCTATGTTATCTTATTTTTTGACTATAATCCTAGAAAGCAGAGGGGCATCTGCAAAGCTGTATTAGCCGCCACCTTCCTTGCCCTAGAGCACTCCTGAGCCCTGATCCCCTGAACCGCGTGCTGTGGACTGCTGGATGACCCTCCGGGAAAAGAAGAGTGGATGAGGGCTGCTGCACTGAGAGGAGTGGAGGTAACTGAAGACAGCCCCGAGGCACGTGGCAGGGCACCCGTGCATGTTCTCAGGTTCTCAGGGTAACCCGCATTTGAGTCCTGCATTTTGCACCGCTGAGCCCTTGCAGGAGCACATCCTGGTGCACGATGCAGCTGTTAAGAACTAGCTAAGACAGTACACATTGTCTTTCATTCACACCATCACGCTGGCACCGGAGTGCTTCTCCCCAGATCTCACTCAGAGCTGTCACTAAGGACTGTCTGGTAGTGATGGAGCCTACCTCGACTGCACAGCTGGGTCGTGGCATACTCGTCTCCAATTGTCCTTCTGTGAGTTAAACCCCTACAACCCTCAGCACTGGCACGAGCTGCTTGGGACTCTCAGCTTGCTTGGTGCAACATGGCCATGAGACCTCATCTCAGTTTAACCAAGAAAATGGTTATTTGAGGTGTGAGCAGGGCTGTGAGCTGAATCCATGCGAGGAAAGAAAAGCAAGAACAAAAAGGTGTCATTGCCAAGACACTAGCAGAAGCTCAGTGAAACAAGAGAAGAAATACTGATATGACAATGTACAAAACCTGAGGAGGAAAAGCAGAGTATAGGAAGATGGCGGCTCAGCAGTACAAGGATCAGCAGAGGCTAACCCTTCCCCCAGGGCTGACATCTGCTCTGCCGGTGAAGGCTTGCAGGGTTTCTCGCTAAAGATGGTGAGATGTATTAATGCTTAGCCTAGTGGGTTATAAGTCCTGGCCTTTTGTTGTGTGCATTAGCCAACAGATAATTGCTCTGTCCTCCTAAGTGGGTATATTCCACTTAGATTCTCTGCCCACAGCAGTAGATGCTGAACCAAATGTGACCCACTGGGAGAGGTTTACCACACTGCTTCCTGGGGCTGGGACAGGCTGAGGACTATGGGGACTCCAGTTCTCCCAGCTGCTGGCAAGCCCAGGACACCAGCTACCACTCATACCTTTCTTCCCTGCTCAGTGACGTGGGTTTGCTGCTGTCTTGAATTGAGGTACTTTCTGTAGCTGGCCCTGAAGCAAGACTACCTTCTGCCACGTGTTTTACTGTTGGCAATTCAGTCCCTATCATGAATCCAACTCACTGCAAATAGATAAAGCCTTAAAGAAGAGGCAGAAGAGCACAGACCTAGTCGCAGCATCACCTCCTGCTTTGTGCCCAGCTGTGTCCATAGTCCTCCTGGGCCAGGTGTGGGGAAGGACTCAGACAGTGGGTATTTTTGGGAGTTAACACAGTGCATGTGTACCCCTCCCTGAGCCTGCCCAGCCAGAGTGGGGTCTGGCTGTGGGTCAGCATCAGAAAATTCACTGCAAAGTGGCTGCTACACTGCTATGTCTGTTGCAGCCCAGACCCTGAGCCAGCTTAGGTACTTTCACAGTTAACACACCAGGAAACGATGCTCAAGGTATTGCAGAAATCAAAAATACTGAGTCAGTAATGAAGACATGTATTTCTGCTGTTTTTCTGCTTACAGACAACAAACCTCTATCTGGTCTCTCTCTTTATGTCACAAACCAGACAGGCAATCTCTTGGTTTCCCCAACCCAGCCTGCCTTCCCCTGAGACACCTTGCACTCACCATGGCTAAGGCAGCCAGCCTGTACTAACAGGGTTTCCTTCAGTCTGCATGCAGCCATTTAAAGAGAAAATAGATGAACAAAAGGTTTAAGATGCAACCTTGAAAAAGAAGATTGCTTAGTTACCTGCTTTCTACAAAAATGTTTTCATTGGACATTCAATTGAATTTTAAATTAATATAAATAATGATTCTTAAGAAGAATACAGGTCTATAAACTCGAGTTCTGTTCCCTACAGTATAGTGTTATGTGCCCCAGTAGCTGGTACCTGCCAGAAGGCTCAGAGAAACCCAAGTACAGGAAGTCACCAGATAACTTTCTTCCTGGTAATTTTTCTCCTGTTCTCCCTTTTCCATGGAGATAAAATCTTGCTACTAAGCCAGAACGAAGGAAAACTGAGACCAGCCTCTAAGGATGATACAACTGCAAGAAACCAAGTTACACATCTGTTGATGTTAGCCTGTCTCAGCTCAGCTGGGCTAATTGCACATGCTCCTTGATTTTTCACAGTATGAATGAAAATGCTCTTGCTTAAACTGTTGCAGAAGGTTACAGTGCATCCATGAAGATGGTCAGTAAAAATGTTTTACTTCCCACTGCAATGGGCTTTGTTTCTGCACATCCAGGCTTCATGCCTGGGCTGCAGGGCAATCACTTCCAGCTGACAGGCGTAACTTCTGAAAACATGATGCTGCAAGCACTAAGAGCTTACCCTCTTTTGAAACCTCTAGCCCTTTGCCTCAAAGGTATGGCTCTGGTTTTGAACACAGTCTCTCCCATCCATTTTAAGTCAGTGTCACACTGATAGAGAGGCATACTGGATGCCTTTCTTCTCAGCTTCAATCAGTGCCGGTTTTTAAATTACCGTAGGAGTCATAGAGCAATGCTGCTGATGTTCATGTTCTCTTACCCTATCCCAGAGCTGAGCAGGCTGGCCTTACTGTGATTCCCACACAGCCTGAACAAGAAGTTGGATACTTTATTCTATGTTAAATTTTAAACTTTAATTAAATTTAGACGTACTTGAACTGAGATGCTTATGCGGCATCTCAATAAAATAGCTTATTATTTCCAATTGCCCATGGTACACCTGCTTCAAGAGCTCCTGGATGTCCCTGGATGTTTCATGCTTTAAGTACAGGGAACTCCAAGTAAATGAATCCTGACATTAGAAGTTTTATCTTGGAGAATCTGATTTACTGCAAAGTTCCAGTAACAGCTCAGAAAATATTTCTTAAGTATGTCTCCATTGACGCGTTTAGCTCAGCACCTTGATGCTGGTAACTGTTGATAGCAGATGCCACGGAAAGATTATAGGCATGGGCAGTCATAAAGTGCCTGCTCCTGTGATGTGGTCTCCTGCCTTCTAGCACCCTGCAATTCTGGAACTTACTGACCCAAAGATGTTTTCCATGTGATCAACAGGCATTACCAGATATGCCTTCCAGGTATTGGTCTCACGGATTTTTGCTCTTTAGGCATCCATAATCTTGTGACAGTAGTATTATGAATTAAAAACCCCCCAAACCTACATTATACATTCTGAGTCTGTCGCCTCATAGTAGAAGAATTATGGGGGCATTAATGAAACTAAGAAGAATGGTGAGAAAAAATTATCCTGTTTATCTACACTATCTTCCTGATTTCATAGACTTGTTTTAGAAATGCTTTTTCAGACTCATGAGCTCCAGTTTATTTACTTCCTCCTTGTACTGAGGCCATTCCACACCTCTGAACACCCATCACATATCACATTTCTATATCCTTTTCAGACTGGGACCGTCCATGGGCCTGAGGTGTCAGCTTAAATAATAAAAACACCTCAACTGCTGTAATTCTCAGGAATGACACTGAATAAGAGAAAAGCTGTGGTAACATCTCTTTCTTGATCTGTAATTTTTCTGAAAGCTGTCAGGTGAGCCTTTAAAACCCACTCACTCAAAGGCTAACATTTTTAAAGACAGTCATAGATACACAGCATTAGATGAGTCATCAGCATTGCTTCCCAACGTCACCTACTGATAGCACCCCAGAGGAGCTATGACTCCTCTGGTGGGATTTGTCTCACCAGCTGTGGACACCTGCTTCTACATATCTGTTTCTGATGTGGTCACCCCATACCTCTGTGTAGGCAATGGATAGAAACAGGCACTATCAGGAAGCATTTCATCCAACCTACATAAGATTCCTTCACTGGGACAATTTAAAATATGCCACCTTCTCTCCACTGACTATCTAGTGAATCTACATGAGTAACTCAGATCTTTATTCTAAATTTGGTAAGATTAGCTTTACTTCTTGTGTCCTCAAATGCTTGTGAAAATTTCTAGTTGTAATTCTTATGGCCAGACAGCAGTATGGCATTGTACTATTGTGTCTTGTATGTGTTTACTCTTGTTTTCCACACATTCACATCCATTTGTTGGATGAAAACCAATGTAAGTTCTTTAGATCCTTTTATACGTAGTATTACATTATATTTATTAACATTTACTTACACATACCATACATAATATATGTGCTATGCAATATTATAATGTAACAACACTGTGCATAGTATTATATATTTGTCTTTCTCAGGGCTGAAGATTGCCTGTAACATTAAAGAAGCTTGATACAAAAAGACTCCTGATGATGGAGGTAGGAGTAGGGGTCAACTTCTGTTCACTGCTCCAGCTTTCATTCATACAGGGGGAAAATGAACTAACGTTTCTGGATTCTTGGCCTACCATAACCTGGAGATCAGTGCCCAAATTAAGAGGCTTATATTTTTTTCTGCAGGAGCTGAAAACCCTGGGTTTCATCCCCGATGCTTGATTAAATGATTTAGTGAAGTGCTTTTCCTTTACCCATTAATTTCTTTCCAATACTTTTTATTTAGACCAGTGCATCTAGTCCAGGAGCCATCTGCAACTTCCATGAATGGCAAGTGAAGTCCCAAAGAATAAATAGAAAACAGCTTATTCACTACAGATTTTTCAATCACATCCATTTCACTTACAGATTTAAATTGTAACCTGGAATTTGACCAATGCTTCTATTAACTTAACTCTTCATTTTATATCAGTAAAGCAATTATTTCAACTAATAAAGATAATGGATTATGGGAAAGTAAAAAACAACCAGAAGAAGAAAGGCATCTGTACAGATGCTAAAATAAAGTTGCGTAGAGAGCATCAGTTTGCACAGCTGTGAAATTATTGGGAATGACTCACTGCAGAAACAGTTAAATGTTACCTAGAGACATAAGGGGTCTAATAAGAGATAAGTCTTAATGGGTTATGTGGGTGCCCTTAATTCCTTCCCCTTGTTGTTCATTTGTCCTAAAACAAACCTGACAGTATGTCTTCAGATCATGAGGTTAATGAAAGATGTATGTATTGTGAAGGTCAAATAAGGCCTCTGGTTAAAGAAGTTTCCACACAAAAGCCTGAAGCAATTGGCATTCTTCTTGTGCTTCTGATTTCCTAATGCAGCCACTAAAGAGGCAATTTGACAAACATAAAGCGCTCAGGGCTTTTTGTCCACAGTTGTCAACTGTTTTTTGTTCAGTAAAAGCCAGTGGAAAGAAAGGGCTTTAAACAGTCATTTTGTTAACATAGAACTTGGATTTAATACACACACATCTGTACCCAGTGGTGCTTTTTGCACTGTTCTTTGTAAACTGTAAATCCCCCATATGAGGAATGTGCAATCTACATGTGGGAGCTCATCTGCCTTCCCCTACTGCTCCTGCTTTTACAGCAGTTTCTTTTTAGCAGTCATTAGGGGAACACAATATAAAAAGGGTTTTAAAAACAAACAAGCAGATTATTTGAAGTATTCTGCCTTGCACTTTTCCTAACAAACTTCATGTTTCAGAGTGCATACATCTATTTTTAAGTTTTACTTAAAAGTTTGAACAGAATTATCTACCAACATGCAAGAAAAAAAAAACCTCAACCCATAGCTCCATGAACATCATCTAAATCACTGGATTTACAGAATTACCAGTAGGAAGAAAATAACTCAGTGTTTTGTTTCATATTTCTTTTTTCTAAAATCTTTGTTCCCTGGTTCCCTTCATGCAGAAAATAAGGATACATAAGAGCTGGTCTATCAAGTAAGACTCGTGGTTCATTGAACATACTTTCCCCTCTCTTCCAGCAGCAAATGCCAAATGCCGGCATGAAACTCCATGACAGATAATTATGGATTAATCATTTTTTGTGTGTGTGTGTAATAACCAACTTACTTTCTTGCTTCAGTGGCATCTATGAAAATGTTCAGAGACTTCTCAGGAGCCCAAGGCAAAATGGAAACTGCAGAGAGGGTGCAGAAGTTAAAGACAAGCTGCAGGAAATGGATGGGCCTTGGAGACCCATTGCCCTCTGGAGATCAGTTGCCCTCTGGACACATATTACACTAACTAAATCAGGTCTATGTTTAAAAGATGGGTTGCTACATTTAGGAACAATTATTTCCATGCTATGGCAATAGTACTAAAGATACATGCTTTTGGTGGGCTTGGTATGATTTTTGGTAGTTTAAAATTATTTGGGTTTGTTGTTCTTTAATGCAAATACCTATCAGCAACTAATAAACAAACTAAATGTGATTATCAGCCTCTGCTGCCTCTCAAAGATCCAGGATGAGCTCTGGCTGTGGCACCTGGATCCCCATTCAGATTGGCATCTAAAACCTTGCCAAGACTGCCAGAGGGAAGTGGCTCCATTTTTAATCCCAGTCAGACCTTATCTCAGCAGTGAGATGTGAGAACCTGGGGAATGAGCTGCCTTGGGAGGGGTCTGCAAAGTTTCCCAGGGTTTCTGGGCACAGAGATTTTCTGTGGAAAGATATCATCCAACAAAAAATCTTGTCCTTGGAGAGTAAAGTCCATCATTATATATGAATAGTAGTTAAACTGGCACCAGCTAAACTTATTTTTCCAAAACAGATCAGCAGGACTTAAAGAGGTATTAGAAAGGCACTACAAATCTCTGCTGGGAAAAAGAGAGCTAGGTAACCTTTTACATAGAAATGAACATGTGAAAAATGACTGGATTTTTAAGAAAGAATACACTAGTGAGTCCAGCTGTCAGTCTGATTTACAAAAATCCTTAAACTATTAAATGCATATTCTTAAGGACACAGTTTGACCTTGCTGCTTCTTGGACTGCTAATGATTCATTTTCTTGTTTTCCAGAGGAAATGAATTTTGCAAAAGCAAATGATTAAAACTTGCTTTCAGAGCTTCTAGCTCTGGTATGGTAAGGGAAAGACAAGATGATATTAGGTCACATCAATAGATGATAAAACCACTGTATTTTTAAAATGCTGGTGAAAATCAAGGATAAAAGTACAAGGGAGTCTATTTTGTAAAAAGAAAGGAGAGAAGAAAACTGCTTTGAGCTCTAGATTTTCTCCTTGTAGACACTTATTTAAGATCTTTGCTAGCAAGAACCATTCAGAAGACTGAGATTCTCTCTGAACATGAGATCTTTCCTACATAGTGGCTTGTTATACCTACCTAAAAAGTGTGCACCAGGATTTATTCTCATTAAAATGTGTCCTAATTTTTAGGCTTTTCTCCTACGATGTCTTTTTCTCCCCCTTTTCCTTCCTGCTCATATTTTACAGTCTCCTGGTAGGTCTTCACAGTTGCATGTCCTCTGTATGTTTAATGAGCATTCTCCTTTTCTATACTTCTGTAGTTAATGAAAACAGCCCCTGAAGCATGCTCATTGATTATTACAACAGCGTACATACCTCCAGCCTGTTTTACACCTCAGCCTGTTGTAGTTCCACTTAGAAACGCATTTTCAAAGCCTACTTGTGAGAATGCTCTACAAAGCAATGTGAAAGGCCTTATTACAGACACCACCCAGGGTATCTTCCACTCCTCTCTCATTCACAGAGCTGCTGAAGGAAATTTGAAAGGTATGACATTATTTGTTCTTGCCAAGACTGTGCTGGCTGTCACTCAGCTCTATCTTCAGCTCCCATCATTCTTCCTTTTGCTCTGGCTTCTATGCAGTTGCTCTCGCCTCTGCAGCTTTTCTGCCAGCACGCTGAGGTCCCACTGACAAAATTTTTGCTGTCTGTGGGATGCAGCTATCATTCCCTTGATTTGCCATCTTCACACTTTGATTTGCATTTCTTTTTCACCCTCTTTTTTTCCAAATAGTTTAATGTTTTTCTATCTGTTGAGAAAACTCATGCAAAGGCTCCCATTCTTTGCCTATAATAATATTCCACTTCTCTGGATGCTTCCTCAATTTCTTCTCACTGCTGTGTCTGTTTCCCTCTCTGCCTCTAGTCCTTTAGACCTCCCTCTGACTTCTCTTCTTTATCCTCCTCCGAGAACCCCAACAGCTATTTCTATCACCTTGAAAATCTATCTTTTACATGCCATTCTTGCTAATTCAAAACAACAAAAAAAACCCCTTTCACCTCTTCTGCATCACATTATCCTCCACCACTGAAAATTATTAGATAGAAACCTCTTAAATATCTTTGTCACTTCTGAAAATTAAGAGGAAGGATTAAGCCACTTCTACTGATTTCATTTGGGACCCATGAGCACTACAGTAATCCAGGATTAGATTCTCATAGTCCTTTTTTAAAGCAGCCGTAACAATATTCCTATTTGCTAGTCTGACAGATCACAGCAACAGAGTCATAACTTTTAACAAATTGACAACAATCCCAAGGCTTCTGTCTTCTAAATAAGGCCATTCTGAGTTTCCAGCTCTTATAAAGTAATTATGTTCCGTACTACATTTACAATGGAAATGGATTCATTCAGTCTAAAGAAATCGGCCTTTTCAAAGGAAATCAGACTGAGGGAAAGTAGCTCTGCAATCTGAGAATTCACACAAAGCAAGCAGCTGATCTTGCCTACACGCACTGGGAATTTCTTTTAAAAGGAAAGGTCTAATTACAACTGGCACTTTGAAACCAAATAATTCTGCTTTACTCAAAAGTGACATAATTATTCTGACACTGCTAGCATGGGACACAATGTGCAGCAGTCCTCATCCTCTCACCTCCATTTCAAAATAAATAGAATATAATAGGATTTTTGTGTAATTTTTAATGTCTGAACTTCAGCATTTTCCTTTGCAGTATTGTTTCAGGGAAAGGGTTTAGAGAAAGATCAGGCCAGGCAAACAAATGAAAATCAAAGGGCTTGTAAAATTCCCTACAGAGCAGTAATAAACTCAGAGCAAAGGTATTTATGCTTCAAAAATATCATCTGAAGAATTTTCAAATGATATTTTTAAAATCTGACAGATGACCTCAAGAGGTAAATCCACTTAAACAAATCATATTCTTTTAAAATAAATGTCATTCTCCCTACTCACAGCAACATCCTCCATTGGCTTATCAGCATTTCCTCTAACAATCCAAAAAGCTCTTAACTCTGACTATCTGTAATAAAACTTGTTGCTAGGGGCTTAGGAGATAGCTGTATGTTCTGAAAGGAAGGTTTCTCACAGGCGGATTATTTGAGTGGGAAACAGGTGAGGGCTGTCTATGTGGCCCCAGTCTTAGAACAGGGAAAATCCACGAATACCATCTAAGAAACACCAGGGTATCAAAACCTACCAGTGTATTCATGAGGGAAGAAAAAGTTTCTAGGTAATTTCATCCAGGATCATTTTCTAAATTGCATCTAACTGTATATTAAAGCCTGATAATGCTATTTAAAATGTATTTCTTATCCCAGTGAGGTGTGACCTTTCTATCACTTTCTAGTCCAGACTGGAGTACTTGGCTCTTTCTCCATTCAACTCTTTTCACAGCCTTGCCGCCTCTTATTTAAAAAATAATTCTTCACCAACTTTTTATGCTGTAACTATGAATTTAAAATTATCCATCACTATGCAAGGAGTTTAAACTTATTCAGGTGGCTTAATTCCTGGCAAGCAGTGCCTTGTTCCTTGCAGTATTTCTAATGCTGATCTTGTTTGTGTTTTTTGTTTTCATTTGTCTTACTGCTATGGATTCTGAGACATGTGACCCCATAGTCCTAACCCCTTCCTAGCAACCCAGAGCATGAAGGTAAATATCCTGGTGCTTCTGAGTCCTCTCCTTATACTTGGGTTCTGCTTCCTACACTTGGGTTCTTCACCAAACACTGACTTCCATTTTGCCTTGATTATTGTTTCTCAGCTTAAAGCAGTCTGAATGGCACAGTCAGCCTATCTCTGCAACCAGGCTGCTTCTGAGCTGGCTGAAAAGCAATCAGATGTACATTGTTTGAAAAAGTCCAAGCTTTCAAATATCTTCTTGGTCCTTTACGGTCAGACCATCAAACAGCTGCGCAGCATTAACACAAGTGAATTGCGAAAGTTTATATTCTTTCGGGCTGATAATAACAAAAATTCAGTTTCTTCCCTGTCTGCCAGATTTATCAGTCATGAATGATAAAGTGAAAGGGGGGGGGGGGGGGGGGAACCAAACAAAAAACCACCAGAGAGGGAAATAGAAAGAGAACCTGCTTCTCTCCTTGTTTACAGCTGGGCCAAATTACCTCACGTCTGGACTCACTCGACCTGTACAAGAGGGACTTGCTCCTAACAATGCAGCCACTACCCTGGGACAGGGCACTTCAAGGAAGGAGCTACTGTAACTTTCAGGACCAACAAACCATTTAAATTCCAATGCCATATGTAAGCTTCTCAGGCAGGTCTATAAAAAGGATCAGTCCACTTGCTGAAATGGAAAGCACTTCTCTTTCTGTTCAGACACCTAATCCCCAAAGAGACAACATGTTCCTTAAGTTTCCTAGTTCCAAATGAGGAAAATTTTGGAAGTAGATTTCCTAGTTTCCAAAAGCTCCATAGCCTCAAAGCCCACGTGTACTTTGACCATGCCCAGAAAAATATGTCTCAATAGTGCTAAGCAATTAAGCATTTAGCTGGTCCCAAAGTTTTGAAAATAACCAGAAACCCTTCTGAGGTCTGATTTGGAAGTCCTGCTCTGAAAACCCTCCTGCCTGGACTTGTGCAGCGCTCAGCTGTATGGAAGGGATGGCCATGCTGCAGGATGGGACGCAAAGGAGCACTTCTCTGCCAGGGCATCTCAACCCACCTCTTTTAATTGATAGTCCTAATTCATCAGGTTGGAAGATAGACTGGGTTTGTGACCTGCCCTGCGGAAGGAAGCTCTCTGTTGCATGGGAAAATTAAATATGCATCATGCATATGATAAAGAAAAGGAGAAAGAGATAAGAGGAATATGACTTTCCATCCTCATGGTTCATTTGGGATGAGGGTATCTGGTATTCAGTCTCCGCTCCAAAGGACATGTACACATTCTGTTTCAAGATACTGATGCTCTGGCTTGCAATAAAATGTGTTTTTAAACCCAAGAAGTGTTGGACTACACAGTGAATGTGCACTTAAAATTACTGCATTTGGAATGTGATCATTTTTAAAGATGATAACATCTGTTTGAAAGCTGAACAAGAATTGAGCTCATGGGTTTGCAGGAACTTATTAAATAACATAAGACAGATTGTCTTTCATATAAAACTTATGTCTTTTTTTTTTTCCTTTAAAAGGACAACTACAAGCACTGTGCAAAATGAAGCTAAAGGCTGCTAATACTTCCACTCTACAAATAGTGTTTACTAGTAATTATTTGCTGGATCAAGCTGGTACTAGTGCTGGTATGTCCTGCCTGAAATTATAACCATGTAACTTCAAAATCATATATAACACTGTCCCTTGTCTCTGCAGCTTTCTTTACCTCTTCCCGTACTAGCAGAGCCAGTCTCTTTCCTACACAAGGATTTTAGCCTCCTCTCTAAGGTATGCACATCTGTACATCAGTTGAGTTTTGCAGGTGTGAGCTTAAGAAGGGGAAAAGTGAAGGTTTCTGCATGGTTATTGCAGCTGTTACTTAAGAATCAAAGGATCATCCTCTCTGTTTACACCAGATATTTTAGGCTTACAAGGGTTCCTTGGAAATTAACGTGCAATATGTAGCTCATGATCCTCAATATAGTCACTGGGATCTGTACATCAAGACACACTGTGTGCCACATCACCTTCCATACAGGGAGCAAGGCATACATCTCTGAAGCCTCCAGAGGGACATCCTACTTGTCTAATTCAAATATTTATATTTGTAAACTGCATATACAAAAATACATATATAGGTACCTACACTCACATATAAAAGTATAAAAAAGCGTTTAAGTCACAGTGAGAAATTGGTTTCTTCTCATAAGCATGTGGCGATATGTTTGGTATATTATTTAGATTATAAATCAATATAAAATATAAAGTGTAACATGACGATTTGAAGACAAATGTGGGTAAGACTGCTATTTAAATGGCACTTTTGCCATTTTTAGCACTCTGAACTGAAAAACCACAACAAAACCGACCCTACCCCAGGAACACAGTATGTGGGGTGGGACCCAGGGGAGACTCCGGCTAATGGTACGTGGAGTGGATGCAGCAGGGTTTTCTCAAGGCAGGCTGCCCTGCCTGGGCAGGGCTCTCTTCATGCTGCACTCCATAGACAACATGCACATATGCAGGTTAGGCACGTGGGGTCTCCTTCTGGAGGCTCTAGAGGCATCTTCCTCTCTCCATTGGCAATATGGAGAATTTATACATTTAATGTATGTCCACCAGAAAACTCAGCGTGGGAAAAAATTAGTTACTCAAGCTTGTAGACAGATCTATGAGTAGATGAAGGTAGTGGCAGCAGAGAGATGCATTTTGGTGCAAAATGAGGAAATAGAATAACTGTAGTTTTATGCTAGCAAAGCCAGCTTTCAGTGACTCCAAGCCTATTTATTTTACTTATTCATGCTTTCTTCCTTTTTCCTCTTTCTTTTTCATCTTACTTCTTTAGTATTTGTACCTAGAATATTTTTCACACATTCATCTGTCTGCATGTGGATGTTTTTCTTTTCTCCAAGGTCAGTTTGCACCCAGATGTCAGTATTTCACTATTTTTGACATTTTTCCCTCAGTAGTCACAGGGACCTCTGACACTGATATGCCCAGTAGTGAGGTGCACAATGACTCCTGACCATGAGAAGCCAGGGGTAGGATAGGGATTGCAAGCTAAAGACCTGATGAGAACTTGATAGGTTAGGAGTACCAAGCCTGCTGGGAACCAAGGCTTCAGTGCTGGTGAGAGATGTGGGGAGCAGAAGCAAGTTGAAGAGGGGCAATGAGATGGATTTGAGTACTGGGATGAATGGCATTAGTTGGATGAACAGCCTTTGAGAGCACGAGTCAAGCAGAAAAGGATGGGACAGGGAAAGGTGGCAAAGGAAGGAGAGCAAAAGGAAAAACTGATACAGTCAGGCCCACATAATAAAGCTTCCAGTAAACGCCACCCCTGAACACACTCCAGCACTGCAGAAATTCAACGCAGTCATGTAGTAGCACAATGATTCTTCATATTGTATAATAAATGCTGTCGGCTATATAAAGTGGCCGCATTTGCAACTCTCAGGGAGACCTGGACCGTTTTCTCATCACAAAACAAAGATATACATTGGACAAGAACAAATAATGGAACTTGAATATATTTATTTTAATTCATTAAGTGTTATTTTATGGAAAAGTATTAATCATTGGGAAAATATATTTTTTCCTGGTAAGTACTTTATACTGCTAAAAGTTTCTGCTAACAACATGTGCAAATAAATCCAACAGTCACTGTTTTCTTTCTCTCTTAAAGACAAGTTTCTCCTGCATTATTTCTTTGTTAACATGACTGGCAAGAGCCAGCCAAAATATTGAGTTTCTTCATTAATGCAAATATGTATGGAATATCCCTTGGGTCCGTTGGGGTCAGCTGTCCCACCCGTGTCCCCTCCCAACTTCTTGTACAGCCCCGGCCCACTCACTGGTGCGGTGGGGGTGAGGGGCAGAAAAGTCCTTGACTCTGTGTAAGCCCTGCTCGGCAGTAGCAAAAACATCTCTGTAATAGCAACACCTTTTCCAGCACAAATCCAAAACATAGCCCCATACTAGCTACTGTGAAGAAAATCAACTATCCCAGACAAAACCAGCACAATGCTGTTCTGGTTTAGTTAGTTTATTAAAGTTCTAGTGGTATTTTCTCACTGAGGACCACAGGCATTAGAGTTTCTGTTGGACAGGTGTCGTATTAGGTTATATTTTTAATTCTGGGGCAAAACCTTTTGGACACCTAAGTGTTTGCACATGGAAGTAGAGTCAGGCTTGCAAGATCAATGCCCAGCATTATTCAAGTCATGCAGGGCATCAAAATGTTGGCTTATTACAAGCCTGCCAATACTCTGAATGTCTGAAATTGTCAAATCTTCCACTCAGATGCAGAAAAAAGCCAATAAATCCCCTTCCTCTGAACTACATGCCCTCTGACTCTAATATTTAAGCTCCTTCTAGCCAAAGAAGCTAAGCTATTAATTTTATAATACTTTAAGTTTTGCCTTGTTAACTTTCTCATAACTCTGTCTAATGGCGTTTTGCCATTATTCAAGTTCTGAAGGATCCAGAAGCACTTCAAAAATCATAACACAAACTGTTAACTAAGGTTACTCTGCTAAGCACCCAGAGGCATCTGTCCCTATGGCTGTTCATTGTTCCTTTTTTTTTTTGGTTATGTCTATTTTGACTTCACAGTTGTGGCTTTTTAATTATTATCATGCTTCTGTGTCTCAGTATGAAAATATTGTGGGCAGGATGAAGAAAATTCAATCTCTAAACATTAATATGCTCCTCTGTAATACCTTATCTTAGAACACACGATTGGAATAAAATGTACTCACCTGCTAACAGAAACACCAGAAACTAGTTCTCCCAATATATCTGTAGATATATTTTCCAGGATAGAGATAAGGGAGTAGAAATGTCAAGAAATCTCTATCCACATGTTGGTTTTGAACCTGTAGGTATTCCACTGACTGCAGACATTTTTTTTCTTTTCTTTCACCCATCACCGCAATAATACAGTACTTGATAGCCAAAGGGATACCTTAGCTGTTTTTCTTTTTAACGATAAAAATACTATTTACTTGCTACATCTATGTCACAGAGCACGTATGAAACCTTCACAAGCCTCACCTCTGCAGTTTTCCTAATACCAACTTCTAAGGTTGAGAAAACTCAAGGGGTCTATAGTCCCTGCCCGTGCTATGTTTATACCAGCTTCCGCTATTTATTACTCACATTTCACAATTTTCAACCAGAACCCTTTACTGCTCATTGCCTTTTCCAAAACAATTCAGAATTCCTGAATTTCTAATGCATTGCTACTACCCTTTCAAACTGCTTACTTACTCCATTAGTAAATGTTGCCGCTTTTGCCAAGTAACCACTCCATTTGGACACACGATATAATTATTTTCTAGGTCGTTACATAAATGACAGGGAACAGCATCAACCAAGCTGAATCCATAAACTTATTTCCTAAAAGAGGCAAATGACCAAATGATACAGTGTGCGGATGATATAAATGGAGCTAACTTAAATCCTTCTAGGCTGCGGGAGCAAAAGAAGGTAGCCAGGCAGTGGTTTGGTGTTATATGCCACTTATTAATAAAGAATCAAAACTCATGTCACCCCTGAAATACAAAAGGAAGGCACTTTGTCTTTGTCTTGATAACTGCATTTACAGCAAACGTATATTTCTATCTGTATAAAACTTATTGAGGTTTATCAGTCCCAAGCAAAGAATTTGCATGTTCATCTGAAAATGTCTCCTTGCAGCGCACTCTGGACCCCAGTTCTCCTGATGAGGATGTCTGCATATAGAATTTGTCAGAGTCTGAATCATTACAGGTCCGTTACTCAGAAGAAAAAGAAAAAAGCTTGCCTTGCAGAACTCATTCAGGAACCAGAGTATGGGAAGTCCAGACTTCAGTGAGCAGAAGGTAAACATGCACTGGACAATATAAAAGTACTCAGAGGCAACTGAGAAAAGTCTTGAGTTGGGAACCTGTATGTGAGGGAGAAATAATTTTATCTGCATCCCTGAGTTTGGCATTTTCTACCGGCTCATTTAGCTTATGGTTGCTCTAAATCCCTCTTTGCTCCACTTAATACTTACTAAGGGCATAGCAATTTAGCTGTCCATCAAAGCATTGTGAATTCTTGGTGCCAGACAGCCAACATTTAGGAGTTGCAGCACTGAATATTTCATTGGATTTTTGTATTCTTTTTCCCAAGAGAAGTTGTAGTTTCGTTACAGGATGATGTGACCGGGAGTCACATAATTAGTCCTCCTGCAGTCATCAGCTTCTCTAATACCAAAATGTGGCCTAACCAGACTGTCTGCCCGCGCCTTTACAATCCATTTTGATTCTGTGACCCTACTGTTCTCACTATGACAATTGCATATTGGACCCTATAACTTCCCTTGGCTGCATGCCAGGTCAAGAAAAGGGGTGGTTACTACATTTTGTATAGCTCCATGACCTCGCTGAGACTAACAGCAAATTGCCAGTGCAGCTGTCAGCTGGGCGGTTTGTGTTTGGCTAAAAGCAAATGTCAATAATAATCAGCATCTGTTGTGGGCCCCACACTACTGGGCACATCTTCAAGTGTGAAGCATAGCTCCAAGTGAAGCCACTTATTTAGCTGCCTAAATATGGATCAGGAGTGCCCATTTTCTGTTGTTGTTGTGGTTTTGCTGTTCATATGCATGAGCAGTGTTTCTTACCCCTGCCAATTCCAACCACCTTGGACTAGAGATGACTAACATGTGGCTAAGAAGAAAAGTTTATATTAAAAAAAATAAATTTTAATCCACAGTAAATTCCCTGTGTTACATGATACTGAGCTATGTTTGAATATTATCTGTCCTTTTGCATAGGCCAAACGAAGTCTCAGGGAGGACTCTGAAGAGTGCTAACTGTGCTGCTTATCGTTCAGTTTAACCTTTAAAATCTAATAAAATTTAATGCACACTAGAGGAAAATATGGCATCAGTTAGTTGGACTTCTTGTATAGTGCCTTTCTCTAAAGACTTTACCTACTGAGGACTGAAATCAACTTTAGATAAAAGGCATGGCACAGAGATAACAGGGAACACCCAGATGCTCACAGTGGCCGAGAACCAACTAGGTCAGATCTGCTTAAATGTTCCTGTGGACAGGCAACATGGAGAGGACAGGCAAAAACCCATGGTTACTTCCAGATTGAAACTTGCACTCAAGATCAATCTGGAAGTAAGCAGCTTGTATCTCCAGAGAGACTCCTATCATGCAAGTACATCCCAGGTGACCCCTATAGCTCTCCGGCAATAACTCACCATCCCCAACATTCACAGTCCCAGAAAAGATTTTATATCAATCCCTGCTTCATCACATTTTGCAAAAAATGTGCCAAGGATAGAGCTTATCTTAATTACAGTGAACCACTATTAAAGTAAGGAATGATTTCTGGAGATATTCCCTCAGTTCCTGTGAATTGCCAGTCACTCATGGAAGTCCAGGTAAATCTCTTTCATCTCAGTTTCTGGTATCAAGGATGAAAACATTACACCTGGACATAAATGGAAGTAGGTTACTGTTTATACTCAGGTAGATTCCACTGGTTTTGCAGTATATTGTGCTTGCTTGCTCTTCATTGCCAGGATTTGTGGTTATGTAGTAGGTTGCTTAGACAAGGACTCCTGTGATATTTTTAGCCAGTTTTTCTTTCTGGTTTTTATGTCTGCTTTTAGGCCAAAAATTCAGAACTCCTCTAGTATTTAAGCTCAGTGTAGACTTTTGCCCCTTCTTTCTCATTTAGACAAGAACATCCCTCCCTCCCTGTCTCCCTTCCTTCCTTCCTCCCTTCCTTCCTTCCTCCCTTCCTTCCTTCCTTCCTTCCTTCCTTCCTTCCTTCCTTCCTTCCTTCCTTCCTTCCTTCCTTCCTTCCTTCCTTCCTTCCTTCCTTCCTTCCTTCCTTCCTTCCTTCCTTCCTTCCTTCCTTCCTTCCTTCCTTCCTTCCTTCCTTCCTTCCTTCCTTCCTTCCTTCCTTCCTTCCTTCCTTCCTTCCTTCCTTCCTTCCTTCCTTCCTTCCTTCCTTCCTCCCTCCCTTCCCTCCCTCCCTTCCTTCCCTTCCTTCCCTTTATTTCCTATATTTCCTATATTTCCTTTCTTTGTTTCTGCCTGCCTATTGAACTGTTACTGTTGATGAGGTGTGTACTCAGCAAAACAGGAGGCTTTGTAAACCTCCTGAAGACCCACTCAGGGCAGAGACACTTGGCTCATGACAGATATCACTGAAACTCATGGAAAACTGAGCACCTCATTCTTCTAGTCTCCTTTGGAAAATCAATCTGCAGCTCTTCTGAACGTCAGACTATGCTGAGTTCAATCTTCTGCTGGTGTTGACTTACTATACAGACTCAGACACAGACTCGTTGCCAGCCTACGTGAAGATCATGGAGATTAAAGAAAATGACAAGTCATTTGATACTTATGCATGACCTGTATATCTCAAAAGAGCTTGAGACTCAGCATCTTGCCAATATTTTATTTACCCTCAGAACTCAAGCTTCCTCCCATTTCAGCTTTTTAAAAAAAATTCTTATTAAAAAAATTGCTTTGTTTCTTATCTGAGCCTTCAAGATCAACATAAAAGATTCAAAATGAAAGTAATATAAGTGCCTGCAGCTGACTCTCCATCAGTGTTCACATACCACCCTCTTTAATGCCAAAGGAATTTGTTATGATCTCTGTTATTTCTGAGTCCACATAAATTAAAATAATAAGACAGCTAAAATAAAGTGTTACCAAATCTTAATCTCTAAAAGTGGTATGAAATATTTTCCAGTAAATAAAAGCAGAAAGAACTAATGATCTAGGGCTTTTAGCCTATTTATGTGAAAGAGTAAAATAAACCTAGATTCTAAGTTTTGATCAATAATAAAAATGTGTGGTCTAGAAAATAGCCAGCCTAACAAATGTATACATTGGATTCCAGCTGAAAATGTGGGCACTTGTTAGTCAAATCTTTTGGTGAGGAGATTCACTCTACAGTTTGGGGGCGGCTCTGTGTTAACTTCAGAAGAAAGGTAGCTATTTCTGGTTGTTATTACAAGAAATCATACAAAGACCTAGACCTCTTTGGAAAGAATGCTAACAATTTCAAATGTCATAGGCCAGTATTGACATGTGCTTTGAAAAAGGATCAAATTCAGTATAAGATATAGAGTTAAAAGCAGGATTTTGGCAGTTATAAGAGATTTCTTTCCAGTTGTAGGCATTGAGTGATTCACGTATTTTGCTTCTCCTGTGGAAGAATGAGCAAACTCATTTCATCAGTCAGAAAGATGACGAGGATTTCGTTCATGATGAGAGTTTTGTACCTTCTTTGAAAATCTTTTAGTTGTGCAGGACATAAGAACACAGAAACCTTGGATGCTTGTGACAAAGAGAAAGGCAAAATTTTCTTGTCTTTTCACTTCATATTGCAGGCTTTCAGTTTTTCCTTGGACACATTTCCTAATGTCCCCATTAGCACAGTTAATTCTTAAGTGGTGAGGAAGAGGGGGCTGTGGGATGATCTTCTCCAAAAAAACCACTGCATTGCCTGGGGAGATGCTGGTCACCACAGTCCCAGAGGAAGTCCTGTAGGAGGGACTGAGCTGCTTTATACAGAGGAGGATGTTGACACAGTCGGGCTTTATAGTCTTTAGGACACCTTCAGTTGAATGCAATGGGTGTCTTTGACAACCTCTGGGCCAAAGTGCTCCTGAGCAGCACCAGTGTCACACTGAATCCTCTAATGCCAGAAAAAAAAAAATCCCCAACCCAATGCCAGATTACATTTTTCTGAGTCTAAATTCAGGACATAGCTGAAATCTGTAGCTACATACATCACACAGTGTATGTGATGGGAGCCTCTTAACCCTGAGAGCCAGCCAAGAAGGTAGCATAGGGTGTGCATTTGTCTTTGCTGGCAAGTTTGGATTTCACAGACAACATTTAGGCATAGGAAAAGCAGCATCCCCTGTTCCCTCTCCCACCCATCAGACACCTCCACATCTGAACAACCCCAGGGCAGTGGGAAGCTCCTGGATGGAAACACGGGGAAGACAGGGCAAGGGGGAATCCAGGGAATCTAGGTGACATCTCACAGTCCAACAAGTAATGCTGTCACTAGACTATGCCTAAACCTGATCTTAAAAATTAAAACTTATGTAAATTAAAAATTATACATAGGAGCTGAGCTGAATTATATATTTATTCTGTGTTCTCATCAGGTGTTCAGGCTTGCTAACACTGGCTCTGTCCCTAGATACTAATAGTGAATCTCAGCACTCAATTCACCTTCACAGTTGTCATGGGACTCAAGATGCTCCAGAACACCCAAGGCACCTGCACAGGGCTAGAAGGACCAGTGGGTATACCCATGCCCTTCTGGAACGAAGTGGGGCCTATGGTCATTGGGTATCTCAGATGTTTCTACACATCTATATGTGGGCAACTGAATTGAACACCGACTGTCACTGGTTTAGATAGAATAGAATTTTTTTTTAATTTATTTTTAAGAATATTGCTTCAAAGTATTTTTCTTCTAAGTGGTGCACTGAGAGTGTTGGAGGCTTTGTCTGATGTCAGCAATGAACTGAAAATCTTAGTGAAACAAATTCCTCCTCTTGTCCCCTGCAGTCACTTGCCAATCTTTGCTGCCTTGCCAGATTTTGTACTTTTTGTCATTTGTTCTTGGCTCAGCAGATGAAGATTAGTTTAGAAACAAATGAAAGAGGAGTAAAATGCAGATGCTAAATAAAGTAATGCATGTTAATGGGCGTCCTACAATTTCTTCCACTTTAGCCAAAATTGTCTCTAATGGTGAATGAAAGGAAGAGGATGGGAAGCAGATGTTTCTACTGTCTGTAGCAATTGATTGTAAATTGGCCTGACACTTCCCCCAAAGAATTTGTCAAGAACATTTGATTCAGTGGATCAGTCCCAAACCCAGAGTTGAAGCACCATTATCTCAGCCAAAGCGATCGACCACTTGGACCTGATGGGGGGGAAAAAACAACCAATCAGTCAGAGAAAATATTCCAGCTTTACATAAACACATTTCTTTTACCACAGGTGAAGAATTAAAATACTAAAGTAATCCTGTAGGTTAGCTACACCTCACACTGATAGCCCTGGGAGTTGGCTATAGACCTCCACGAATCAAATGTAAGCTTCATGTGGAAAAGAAAATAAAAATTTGGTTCACTCTAGAACATGTTCCCTTGTAAAATAAAACTGTACCATTTGGGAGGAGCTGTCGCCTCAGTTCAGATACAGCAGAAGACAAGAATAACAGATGCCTCAAGTCAGTTGTGGACATGTGCTGAACTAAATGAAAGGAGAAAATGAAGAGAAAAAAAACACCTAAACAATCTCAGTTAAATTTTAACTAAACTTTAGACTTAAAACTGCATTTTAGACATAGAATTGGGTTTGACTGAAGGTGCAGAAGTCTTATAATGAGATAAAAGTAGGCTCTAGTGTTAGATCTGAAACACAAATCAAGGCATAAAATAGAAGATTATTTTAATGCAAACAATTATTTTAATGCATAGATGTAGAGAAACACTACTTTAGCTTGTCAGAAAAACAAATTGGAATAACAATCACACTTCCCATAAGGAGAACCTAAATAAATACACTCAAAAGAAAACTGAGAACCATATGTCCTCCTTCTGGATCATGAGGAAAAAGCAAATCAACCAAAGAAAGGATAATAGGGAAAACAGCATGGAGAGAGAAATATTAAAGAAATGGGTTATAAACACTATTGCCAAAATGTTGCATAATGTTCACTCTTATGAACAAACAGAACTGGAAATGTTGCCCTCTTGCTTTCCAAGAAACTTCCAACAAGTCAGGAATGTGACATGATTAAAAAGGACGACTGTTTTGTCCCCCTGAAGTAGTGAGTTTTGGGCACTTTATGTACTTTTTGAGAAGTACACAGTATGTGTGTATTCTCACATACTCTCAAAAACTGTGCTAGCTTTTCAAACATGACTCATGTTCTGTCCATTTTCTGTCAGCTCTGGGGGATTGAGCAAGACACTTTAAGGATGGTGGAACTTGAAAGTTCATCAAATTCAGATTTCTGAAGAGATAAACAGTATATCAGAGTCTGGAATTATATTTATTTTTCCCAGCAAATCTGGGAAATTTCAGTCACACCTTATTTTCCTGGATTTTCCTGATCTCCTTTTCTTTCTGGAATAAGAGGGAAAAGAGGGACTCCATGGTGGCTGGAAGGAGGGGTTGTTCTGCTAAATAAACACTCAGTGGTGCAGATCAGTGTCTTCCATGCTCTGAGGTACAACCACTGTGGGAGCTATAAGAAAATCTAAAGATTAAGGACTGCTAACAAAAGCTTGCAGCCATTCAGTCCCCAGGCAAAGGGAGAAGAGTAAAGACGTGCATATAAGCAAGCATACGTTGTCCCTCCTCCTGCCCCATCTCATCACCTTGTGAAGGAACTGCAGACTGAAAAACATAGATAGCTCCCTGGCAGGCATGAACATTGCAGCTGGCAATTATGGGCTGTTCCTGGATGGTAATTTCATGCGGCATGTTATGGTAGCCCTGCTAGCTGAAGGAGTTCCCTCTGTATACACACTCCTCCTGTGGCCTGGCTATGTGTTCCTCCATTCCTGCCAGTTCACACCCATCTTTGTGCTGAGGTCAATGTCCCTCAAAATGGTAGTTGCAATGATGGAAAAACAATCACAGAATTACAGAATCACAGAATGGTGGGGTTGGAAGGGACCTCTGGAGATCATCTTGTCCAACCCCCCTGCTTGAGCAGGGACACCCAGAGCAGGGGGCACAGGAACGCATCCAGGCAGGGTTTGAATGTCTCCAGAAAAGGAGACTCCACAACCTCCCTGAGAAGCCTGTGCCGCTGCTCTGGCACCCGCACAGGAAAGGAGTTTTTTCTCATATTCAAGTGGAACTTCCTGTGTTCCAACTTGTGCCTGTTGCCCCTTGGCCTGTTGTTGGGCACCACTGAAAAGGGCCCAGTCCCATTGTCCTTTAGATATTTATAAGCATTGATGAAATCCCCCCTCAGTCTTCTCTTGTCCAGGCTGAACAAACCCAGGTCTCTCAGCCTTTCCTCATCAGGGAGATGCTCCAGTCCCCTGATCATCTTGGTAGCTCTCCACTGGACTTGCTCAAGCAGTTCCACATCCTTCTTAGACTGGTGGGCCCAAAACAGGACACAGGACTCCAAATGTGGCCTAACTGGGGCAGAGTAGAGGGGGAGGATAACCTCCCTCGACCTGCTGACCACGCTCCTTTTAATGCACCCCAGGACACCATTGGCCTTCTTGGCCACAAGGGCACAGTGCTGGCTCAGGGTTGACGACTTGTCCACCAGCGCTCCCAGGCCCTTCTCAACAGAGCCACTTTCCAGTAGTTCAGCCCCCAGCCTGTGCTGGTGCATGGGGTTGTTCCTCCCCAGGTGCAGGACCTTGTGCTTGCTTTTGTTGAATTTCTTGAGGTTCCCCTCAGTCCAGCTCTCCAGCCTGTCCAGGTCTCGCTGGGTGGCAGCACGGCCTTCTGGTGTATCAGCCACTCCTCCCAGCTTGGTATCGTCAGTGAACTTGCTGAGAGTACGCTCTGTCCCTTCATCCAGGTCGTTGATGACTATGTTGAACAGGACTGGAGCCAGCACAGACCTCTGGGGAACACCACTAGTGACAGGCCTCCATCCAGACTCTGCCCTGTTGATCATGACCCTCTGAGTTCTGTTGTTGAGCCAGTTCTCTGTCCACCTCACTGTCCTCTCATCCAGCCCACGCTTCCTTAGCTTGCCTATGAGGATGCTATGGGAGACAGTGTCAAGTGTGTTACTGAAGGCCAGACAGCATCCACTGATCTCCCTTCATCGACCCAGCCAGTCACGCCATCGTAGAAGGTTATCAGGTTGATCAAGCATGATCTTCCCTTGGTGAATCCATGTTGGCTGTTTCTGATAACCTTTTTGTCCTCTACATGCCTGGAGGTGACCTCCAGGATGAACTGATCCATCACCTTTCCAGGGATGGAGGTGAGGCTGACTTGCCTATAGTTTCCCAGGTCCTCCTTCTTGCGCTTTTTGAAGACTGGAGTCACATTTGCTTTCCTCCAGTCCTCGGGCACCTCTCCTGTCCTCCACAACCTTTCAAAGATGATGGAGAGTGGCTCAGCAAGAACATCTGCCAGCTCCCTCAGCACTCATGGGTGCATCCCATCGGGGCCTGTGGGTTTGCGAGGATCCAGTTTGCCTGGGTGATCTCTGACCCAATTCTTCTCAACCGATGGTAAGTCTTTCTTTCTGCAGATTTACTCCCTCACGTCTGGGGGCTGACATTCCTGAGGGCCAGCCTTAGCAGTAAAGACTGAAGCAAAGAAGGCATTCAGTAACTCTGCCTTCTCTGTATCCTGTGTCACCAGGGCACCCACCTTGTTCAGCAGTGGGCCCACTGTATCCCCAGTCTTCCTTTTACTGATGATGTATTTAAAGAAGCCCTTCTTGTTATCTTTAACATGCATTGCCAGATTTAATTCCAAGTGGGTCTTGGCCTTCCTCATCGCATCTCTGCATACCCTGACAACGTTCCTATATTCCTCCCAAGTGGCCAGTCCCTTTTTCCACATACTGTGAACCTCCCTCTTCATTTGAGTTTCACTAGAAGCTCTTTGCTCATCCATGCAGGTCTCCTGGATCTTCTGCCTGACTTCTTCCTCCTAGAGAGGCACCGATCAGTCTGTCTTGTGGTGGGTTGAAATCTTAAGAGGACAGTGGAGTGCTGGTGTTGTGAAGAGGTGGTTAAAGGAAGACAGATGAGCCAGAAGAGCAAATACAGATGTTACACAACTTAGGATGTTCTTCTGGCCTTTTTGGTAAGCAGGATGCTTTCTCATTTTGAAGAAATACCATTTGCATGAGCAACTGGCTCTCCCATAGCAGTCTTCCAGTAAGTATTAAACAGGATAGGTCACTGAGGTTGTGTCTATGTTAGTAAACTAATGAGTACATCTACTAAATAACAGACCACTGCTGGTTGTGAGGCTGTGTGGGACATGTACAGTGGTCCCCTGCCACCCACCAGAGCTGGCAGCTGCATTCAACACCCTTAGCAGCAAGATGCCCAGGTCTGTACCACATCCTCCCTGATGTCTTGGCATCTCATGGCAAGAAACAACAGAGGGCAAGCTGCAGCCATGCCAGGCCAATCTTTACAGTTTAATCTTTGGGACAGTTGTAGTCCTGGGGTCCTATCCCCTGGGCCTGCTTATTTCACTAGTAGAGACACAGCTAACAAGACTAGGAAGTAGCCATTAAATTTTTAACATGGTTTTGGCTCTCCTGGGCAAGGTGTAGGCACGGTTCAGGGATGGGAAATACCAGGGACTGGTACCAGTTAGCAGTATGGACCACTATGGGCCAGTATGTGCCACCTGCAGTCAAGGCTTAATAACATACTAATACAGGTATAGTAAGTGTGCAAGCATGTATTTTCCTAGGCTTGAAGACTGATGGCCCAGGGATTACTGCTGATGCGACTGTATGGATTCCACAGACTGAAGAAGACTCACTAATATTTTTCATAGCTCAAGGAAAACCCTTCAGAAAGCATTCCTCCTGCATGAGGAAAGTAAATATTTAAAACTTAGTCTGAGGGATGGGACGGAACAAAACATGCAAATTTTATGTCTTCTACAAAAGAGTAATTTAAATTCACAAAAGTAGGCATTTCTGGTCAAGCTACTAAATAGGAAGATACTGGGATTTGAGGGAAAATAGGCCAAAGTGCGTGAAGAATAGTCTATAATGATCTATTTTATGAGAAGGTCCAGTGAATTTCTGTGACTTAATTTAAGATCATGTCTACACTAGTGTTTTAGTGCAGATCAGGAGGGTGTTCTGTTCCCATTTCCCATGATTTGATTAACTTCATGGGGATGTCTTGGAGAGCATAAAGAATTTTATGTGGATGAAACCAAAAGGTAACTCCAAGCGCATTCCTCATGGGATCTAAACCCAAAGTAAAAACCACTCAAGTGTGTATGGTACACACACTAACACAAAATGTTATACATATCTGCTCCCAGTACCTGCCCTACTTGCTGGTGTAGACGTACCTTATAGTGCTTCTTGTCTATAGCCTAGACATTAGTGTCCTTCTGACATTTTGAGGAATAGTAGATCAAATAGGCAAAGCAGAATTTTAACATGCTATTTTGAAATTTCAGAAAGAAGAAAGCCACAAGTACTGTACTATAACGCATCTAAAGAAAATCCAACCTTTGATATTTGTAGTGGGTTTTGTATTGTTTATGCTTTTTTTAGCCTGAAGCAATAGATTTGGCATTACATCCAACCAGCAAGTTGCCAAAAATTTAGCCTTAGCATTCCAATTGACTGAGCCAGATTTGGCTTAGTCAGATACCCTGGTTGTATACATACAGTGTTACTTATGTCCAGTGTTGTCACATCTGTGAGGCATATATGGATTATCCTCACAGTGCAATTTTTAATTTCTGCAGAAATATGTGATACAGGAATCTGTGAATTTGTGCAAAAAACACAGAGCTTCAGGTATTCACCATTCTAATTTCTTCGTTACTCAAACTTTTCCTCTGAATAGCCATCAAAATTGCTTAAAACCTAACAATGGACAGTAAAGGAATCATTAATGATCAACAGTATCATTTATGATCATCTGAAATGGCAAATCTTGGGGTTTAGATTTTTAGGGCATTTGGAAGTCCTCAGAGGAGAGGAGAGAAGGCACCCGTAAGTAACCTTCATTTCAGTGGCTGCATTTGTTGATAGCAGATTATTTAGGTCAGTACAAGAACCACAACTGAGAGTTTCATAAATTAGTTGTAAACTAAATGAAGAAAAATATTTTCTTTAAATGTCAAGGAGTTTCATCTGTAGAAGTAAGACCAGTCACAGTGGTTAAGTATTCTCTTGTGGCTTTCTAAATACAGGCAAATGCATCACTGAGTTTTATTTCTGTACAAGCAGGGTACTGGCTGTGCATGGTACAAGTGAATCCACTAGTCAAACATCTAAATGTTCTCAGAATGCGTCTCTCTGTGAAGAGAGGTGTTACATACTATTCACAGGCTCTGTAAAATAAAAGCCAGATATGGAGTCTATTATACTGTCTCTTGTCACACTGGAAGCATATACTCTTTTATAATGGCACAATAACACTTGAGATAATAATGACATACAGTTACTAACACTATATGCATGTACAGTGCTATTCTTCTTCTTTTATTGCTAATCAGAAATAAGAGTAAGAATTAATAACTGAGCTAGAGCCTAAGTCCTTCACTCCCTTTGCAGATCATCTACTCCTTTGAGTATTTCCCCATCTATACAGATACAGTATTCACCGTCTGGACCTAGATTACAGGAGCTTATGTGTGAGATGTTGGAGTAGTCAAAAGATAAAATCTGATATAACAGAAAGGCTATATGTGAAAGGGCAGCTGAAAGCACAAGAGATGCAGACACAGGAAACAAAGCAGAAAAGCTTGGCTGGAAATGAATTATGGATAAGCGAAGTGCACCTTCTTCGAGGTATTGAAACAAGATACCACACAGCACCTACAAGAAAGACATCCTGTGCACAGGAGGTCAAAAGGAATCAGATGAGCATACTGAGACTTGGGGTCTACTTTCAAACTGCTCTCTGTGCTTATTTTCTAGTAAAAAATGGCCCTTTTAAGAAAGAATATACCCTGGGTTACGTTTTTCCAAACAAAGGAGACAGCTGAATGGAAAACTGGAGGACAGAGTGAATCAGTGATGGCAGAGGAAAGAAAAAAGGAAAACAAAACTGAAGTAGTCAATATGATAAATGCAGTATAAAGAAAAGTCCAAATAATGCCAGACGACTTATTGAACTAATGTGAATGTAAATAAAAACCAAAGTCACTCTGCAAAATATAAATACAATAGATATGTACATTAATGTTCCCCAGCTGGCGTGCTATAAATAGCATGAGGTAGCTGGAGGTCAGAAACCAGTGGGAGCCATCCAAGAGCAGGGTCAAGGCTGAGAAAAGGCCAGATTCTTCAAACTACAGAGAACTGAATTTGATCGAACACAGGAGCTCAACGCTGGCCTCAGGAATGAGCCGTTCACAGGAGGGAGAGTAACAGCTCCCCAGCACCGTTCTGGTCACTGTGTCCCTTGGAAAGCCTTTGCTTACCACCAGCACAACAGCTACAGTTATGTAGTCTACAGTTACATTTTAGACTTGGCAATATCCTCTCAGGCAGATGTTTTATCCATAATTCCAGTTGTAGTATTCTCAAAGTAGAGTAAACAAGATCTTGCTGGCTGTTTTCCTACATCCCAGATCCATTCACAAGATCTTATGGCTAGATCATTTCACAGCTGCTTTAGGAGTTCTGTAGATTATTACACAAATATTTAAATTTCAGAAGGAGAAACCAAGGGCATTAGACCCAAGTCTCAAAAGCTTTGTTTCTTTTAGCTTCCTCCTGGGGGAGGTTGACAGGCTGAAACAAATTAAAAAGATGAAGAAAACTCCATGTACAGTGTGGAGTGACGTTAAAAAGTCAGAGCATCACCTAAGTGCTGTGGTGCTGCACCCTCCCAACAGCCAGCAAAGCACAAGGAAATGATGCGACTAGCAAATGCCATATGGAGGACCTCTCAGGCCTCAATACCTAAGAGCGATTTACAGTGGTCATTTGGGAAGCAGCCTTCACCACAAGCCAGTTCAGTCCAAGTGAGGCTTGGACACATGCCTTCCTCTATAGGGAGATGCATTTCAATCTGCAGTGACATGCCTCCGTCAGTCCACTTCCTCACAGACGAGCAGGGATTGAAAATTTTCAAAATCACTGCTGTGTGGGTTAAGAGCTCAAGTTTTGTCTTCAAGGCAACTTAAGGTTTGAAAACAAGGTCCAAGTTCCTCCATCATTTATGGAGTCTGAAAGATGTCAAGGAGTACTGAGAATTTCGGAAGTGAGGAGCTGGGCACCTTTGCATCACTGAAGACAATCAAACACAAGCCCTGAAAAAGCAGGTCCCATTAAAGCAACATGACATTACTCAAGCCCTGAAAAATCTCACATTACTGACTGCCTTTGAAAAATTGCAGCCAAACTGCTGCCTATTTTCTGGCTGTAATCATAAAACTGGATCTCAAAATGATACCACACAGAAAGCGTCAGTCTGGACTGACTCCAAGGGCTACAGGCATTTCTTTTCATTTAAATCATATGCAAAGTGATCTCAGGTTGCTATGAATAAAGACAACTCATAGTATAAAGTAAGTGATATATGGAAGGAATGTCAGCTCATTTTCTTTCTGAGGTAGATATACTTATGTATTTAAAATAGGTAATACAATTAAGGAGCTTTTATTGGCTATTAGACATTATGTGAAAGTAGTTCTTTCCTACTATATCAATACTGTTCCAGGGCAGCCAGATTTAATTCTGCTCTGTGAGTAATAGTGTCAGGTACATGTTAATGTATCCCTGAGGTGGTAAAAGTGAGAAGTCACACTTTGATTTTAGGGAGGTTCACAGTGGTTGCTTTTAGAGGATTAATTTTCAGTTTGACATGTCAACAAGCTTCATACGGAATTATCAAAAGAAGCCACGTCCCCCCTTTTTTTAACCTATTTACCTCGACTTAACTAATCTTGTATAATGTTCTACTTGGTAGACTCCTCTAAATTAATTCCCTGAAGAGGCATAAGAAAGTGACTTCAGGCATCCAACATATATAGCAGTAGAATAACTGGCATATTCCAGGCCAGGATACCAACTTGACTGTTAGATGGAAAAGGAATTGACTGGATGGCCACATCAAAAGATTTATAGTCAACGGCTCAATGTCCAAGTGGAAAACAGTAATGAGTAGTGTCCCTCAAGGGTCTGTAGTCAGACCAATACTATTTAATATCTTAATCTACAACATAGAGTGTGGGATTGAGTGCACCCTCAGCAAGTTTGCAGATGACACCAAGCTGAGTGGCGCAGCTGATATGTTTGAGGGAAGGGATGCCATCCAGAGGGACCTTGGCAGGCTGAAGAAGTGGGCCCATGTGAAACTCAGGAAGTTCAACAAGGTGAAGTGCAAGGTCCTGCACCTAGATCAGGGCAAGCCTCAATATCAACACAGACTGGGGGACAAATGGAGAAGCCCTGTGGAGAAGAACTTGGGGATACTGATTGATCATAAACTGGGTGTGAGCTAGTAATGTGCATTTGCAGCCCAGAAAGCCAATTATCTCCTGGGCTGCATAAAAAGAAGTGTGGCCATCAGGTCGAGGGAGGTAATTCTCCCCCTCTACTCCATTCTCATGAGGCCCCACCTGGAAGACTGCATCCAGCTCTGGGGATCCCAGCACAAGAAAGACATGGACCTGCTAGAGCAGGTCCAGAGGAGGGCCACAAAAATGATCAGAGTGCTGGAACACCTCTCCTATGAAGAAAAGCTGAGAGAGTTGAGGTTGTTCAGCCTGGAGACGAGAAGGCTCCAGGGACACCTTATGGCAGCCTTTCAATATATAAAGGGAGCTTATAAGAAAGGCAGATAAAGACTTTTTACCAAGGCTTGCAGTGACAGGACAAGGGTCAATGGTTTTAAACTGAAAGAGGGTAGATTTATATTCGATATAAGGAAAAAATTTTTTACAATGAGAGTGGTGAGGCACTGGAATAGTCTGCCTAGAAAGTTGTGGATGCCTCATCATTGGAAGCGTTCAGGGACTGGTTGGACGGGGCTTTGAGCCATCCTGGTCTAGTGGAAGGTGTCCCTGCCCATGGCAGAGGGGTTGGACTAGATGATCTTTAAAGGTCCCTTTCAGCCCATACTGTTCTACGGTTCTATGAGTCACAAAGAAACCAGTGGCAACTAGGGTGGCTATTCAGCAGTTGTATCAGCAATTATCTTCTTGGCAACCAGCAGTGCCAGACACTCAGATTTATGTAACCTCACTGACATGGATTTTGAACTTTCCAGCTTAACTGGAAACTTTCTTTGAAAATACTAGCGTTATCTTAAAAATGGCCAAAAAGACTCCCCAAACCTCACCTTTTTTATTAGGAAGATTTCAGCCATGTCCTCTTCAAAAATTACATCCCTCTGACTTCCCTTTCACAACATGGTGAAACAGCAGAAGGAGCCGATCATGGCACTTATCCTTGCTGAGGTGGCATGGATTTCCCGCAGAAAGCCCTGCAAAGAGCTCCATGCCTAAATCACTTGGCCTGGGAAGTCACTTTGTTCTTTTGATTCCCAGCTAGATGAGAAGCACTGGAGACAGAATTCACACTGCTGAATTCAGCATAGAGAGACAGACCATTAGTCAGTCGGCTGTGAAATGTAAATAATTTTTGCCTTTCAGAATATCCTCCCTGATTCTGTCAAAATCCATCATGCACAACTGCTTATTCAAGCAAAAGGTGGCCAAAAGTAACTCTAAAAAATTCCCCAAACTTACAGCCTCACAGTGAACAACTTCATTTCAGACAGTCATTCTCATTACACTTTTGTGAAAAATACTGTTTTACCAATACCAGTCTGTCTGGCATACTGTTCAAATAACAAAAGCCAAACCTTTTAAAAATTAAAGGTCCAACCTCTGGTCTCCCTTATGAACTGTCAATTGGGAGCAACTCCACTGGTCTCATGAGCCAGGTTATTTAATTCTTAATTGCAACCAAGGGTAACATTTGACCCACAATCAGCAAAAAAAGTCAGTAAAGGCCAAACCAGGACCCATATTTATGCATCGGCACAGCCATTCTGTTGGGAGTAAAACACACTCACTAGCGGGCACACCTCTCTGAACAGCCTCTCGATCTGCTTTGCAGGAGGGTGATGACCCCTCTGGGAGTCTCCCTTCTGCCTTTGCAGGGGTGAGAAAGAATTGGCTTCAAGAATCAGCTGTTGTCTGGGTCTTAAGTTCTTATTTTCCCCTTCAAATTTCCAGACTGATTACATGGAAAGCTGAATTCAACGATATTTCAAAGATGCAAAGTGATATGATAATGCACATTGTTGGATGCTTTCAAAGGTCCAGTCCAACCGAAGCAAGAAGGTCATACACCTAGGGAAACACTTCTGTCTCCTGAGTTAAGCACATATACAGAAGTATGTGCCAAAACCAATACTCTGAACATTTGGCTTTCCCATCACTGCCAGACTCCACCAGCAAGAGTATGACCATGAGTTGTTCTTCAAGATCTTTGTAGATGGAAACTAAGTTTCACAGAATATTTGTATGAAACTTATCAATTTTGAGCAAACAAATAGGTTCCTCTAAGCCAAATTTGGGTTTGTTAAAAAGAATAAAATAGTAGCATTAGCTGAAAGTTAGAAGAGCTATAAAGTCATATTCAATGTAGAGATTATCATTTTACTAATAGAAGAAAATAAATGCATAGAAACATTGAGAAGCAGCTAAATATTTTAAATAATTCCTTGGAAAGATATAAAATACAACTTAACTTGAATATCTATTTAGATATTAAAATTGTCATAAACAATGCCTGCTTTTAACAGACAGATAAATTTTGCTCGGACATAATTGCAGTAAGATTGTCCATAAAGACAAACAGTGTTCTGGCCATCAGGACTGAGCCTGTTTTTAACTTTGTGTTTACCACTTTTTGTCCTTTCTATCTTTCTTTTACTTACTGGTTTGTGCCCTAGAATACCTTCCTCAGTTACTGAGGGGTTCTGACAGGGGATCTTTACAGAAGCTGTCAAACTTAGTATTTTGGTCAGAGATGGTGAATGCATTTTTTAGTCCTGTGCCATCAGAAAGAAAGAGACTACCATGGCCCATGTTAGCAGCAAAGAAACACCTGTCCAGGTTAAATGTGATTGCTGCCATCAAATTTCAGAAAACCACTCCGATCCTGATTTTTTTTCCATAATTTTCCATAAATTTCCATATTTTTTGCCATATGACCCACCAATGAATTCAGAATGTCACTGTTAATTAAGAATATTATTGTACTGATGAGCATCAGAAGAAGTATGGCTATTTTTTAAACAAAGAAGCAAAGAACCAAGCAATTCACAGCATATTTCCTTCTAGGGATTGACTGGTTAATTAATTAATCAATTTTAATTAATTTTAGTGACAAATCTTCCCTACTCAGTCTTGTCACATGCATCTCAGCATCGGAGTAAAATAAGACTTAGAACCTAAATCATATTCTCAGACCTGCTCAGTCATCTCACATCTTAAAGATTTCTAGCTACCTTGGCAATTAAGTCTTCTTAGCTGGGGTCACTGTGGCGTCTGTCCTAGTTCGAGATTAACCCTGAAATTAATAAAGTTCTTTGAAAAGGTTTCCAGTTGTTTCCTAATTGTATATGGATATGATTGTGCTTACCAAATAAAACATGTTTCCACATGTTTGTTCCGTGAATTAAAGTAGCCTTCCAGCATCCAACTTTCCATTATTCTGTGGTTTTTCATAAACTTGTTAAGATTATACGTTACAATTCTGTTTTAGTAAGAGCTCTTACATTACAAACACCAATATTTTTTTTCACTAAGACCATTAAATGCTCAGGTAATGCTGGAGTCTGGCACAGAACATCTCTTTCTGCATAAAATTAAAGCAGTTCAATCCTGCTGTCTCCCAGAAAAAAAAAAAAAAGGTCCATCTGCCGAAAGGAGCAGCTGTGTCAGGTTTGCCACTGGTGCTACAGGTAGATGCTACTTAAAAGAAAAGATACCATGCAATTAGAAGATGCGAGTTTTTCCCCCAGAGAGGATATAGATTCTGGGAATAAGATTGTTTAAAAATAAAAATCCAGTTGGCTCCTCCTTTTCCACTAGTGTCAAACAACCAGATTACAAAATAACTCTTGTTCCTAATTTCACTGAGGCAAATTCTACTTAGCCATGGATGAGGTGGTGGTGTGCAGGCAGCTGGAACCACAAAATTATGCTTTAATGAAGCCAGAGTGTAAGTAATCACTTCATTCTCCAATGGCAAATTAAAGTTTGAAAATTAGTATTTATTATGAATTTTTTAGAATGAAGAAACAATGTTTATACCAGTACTGTAGTTAGGAGCTCCAGTGAGTTTCTGAGATATTAATTTAGACAGAGACTGTGTGGTAATTGATCTCAGGCATTTCTGGAAATCATGTTTTTTCTTCCAGTTCAATAGTCTTTAAGGAAGACTACGATGGAAATCGAAGCACAGTACCAGTAATACTATACCACAATATAGAATAAGTAGAGACCAGCCTGTGAGCTTCTAACTAACAAAGGTGACCCCTTTGTGCAGCTGTGCAGGTTTTGGTGGGGCCATTTGCATGAGGTTTTGCTCATTAATCTCACCCTAGAATTTCTCAGGAGGGCAGGACTGGGTTACACGTAGTGACTTCAGGAGTCCCATTATAATGTAGCAGAGTCATCATGGCAGGAGCGAGTATGATATAGAGTAGCTTGGAGACATTAAGGAAAAAAAAGTTCTTTCTAGACAATCCTTGTCATATTTGACACAACGCATGGATCTTTCACAACAAGTCCTGATGTTGCATACTACTGGATGCACTCATCTCTTTTTCTTTTCAGGATAGGACAGATTTATTTCTTAATTTCTAAACTTCATGCCAACATATGCGACACCTAATCATTTTCTCTCTCTCCTTTTTCCCTTATTCACTTTATTTCCTCTGCTTCTAAAAAGCCACCTTTTGGTACACAAGTGCCATCCTGCATCCAGGATGATGCAAGGGCTGCTTACCTTCAGCTACCATCTGGGCACTGCAGGAAGGATGGGCTCAGTGCTCCAGCACTGTCCTTGACTCCCTCAATCTCTATATTGGGTCAGGGAGTCAGAAAGAAATCCCTGTATTATGTTGTAACACGAGTTCCCAGTACAAAAGCATGTAAATTTGCTTCTTAACTCTGACATATATATAAGGTAACAACAGATGAGTGTATGAACATCTGAAAGCGCTTGGTGCAGAAAGTAAGAGGGAGAGAAAGAAATGCATCTCTTACAGAAGGCTGTCAGTCTCTGGCAAAACTGGCTAAGGAAGTGTTTTATCTATGCTTCTTATGAACAGTGGAACTTAGAAAAAAGGTAAAAGCAAACTCTTTGGTGAACTGCTTTGAATACTGCAGGCTACATCAAGGTTCAAGGCAGGGATGTTTGAGGGCTCCCTCCTGCAATACTAGTTCCCTGGTCTGGATATTACTGGAGCCTACCATGAGTCCTGGTTTTCTGTCCATGGAAACCAGGGGACAAGGAGAGGCATGGGGCTGGGGCACAATACTGCGTCTCCATGTGTCCCCAGGCTGGAGGTTCAGACACATTAGTGCATCCCAAACAGTGGGCATAGCCCACTCACGATGCTAGTCTCTATTTCAAAAAGCACTGCAGAAAACACAGCTTACCATCGGGCTGCTGATGTTCACACCATACTCTTCCTCCTTCTTCTGCATAATTAAGCATTTGTGGTGATCCAGCTGCTAATACTTACCCTGCAGCGAAGGTACCATAGTATCTAAAATACATGAATGAGTTCTTGCCGTTTCTGTTGCAGCTGCCTTGCAGTAACACACTCTGAAATAGTAGCATGCTTCACAAAGCAACAGAAGATGACTGTCACAACCTGTACATCTTACTTTTAATTACAATTTAATTTAAAAAACTAATTACCATTTTTTCCTTAGTTTAGATATACAATTGCAATCAGGAATCAACCACTGTGGAAGTATCGCTTATATCTAATTTGGCCATCTACTTCTGCATCCATGTCAAACCAAGGAGCCTCAAACTCATCATAACAATGTTCAGCATTTTCTGTTTTGTTTTGCTTTTTTCCCCAAGTGTTGTGCAACCAGTCACTAATTAATCCTCATAACAAAGAGAAAGAGAAGGGTCAGATTTATTTGGGGTTGTACAATGAGTTAGATGGCAGAGCTGGCAGTAGGATTTCTGCGGAAGTGGTTCTTAGCCTTTTGCTTAATTCATAATTTCTGCTAACTTTCCACATATAATTCATTTGCTAATTTTGCTCCTAGATCTTTTTATTTTCACCCTCCAGTAATTACTGTTAGTTGATTTATTGCCCGCAGTGTAGTTGACACTTTCCAGACATACAACCAAGACAAATTATTTTTACAAGGCTGCCTATAAAAATACATTGCGTGTCTGAGATCACTTTGAATTAGTGAGGCTGGGAGATTTCACACATTGGTATGCGCAGTGTATTCAGTATAACTATGTAGGTTGGTAACAAAAAAGTTCACTTTTTCTCTTGCTTGATGTGATTGCAACTTGTTGCTTCTTCCAGTTACTGAGCACAGCATGCTCGAAGTTAGTAAAGCTGGAGTTTCATGGACCACAGAAGTCCTTAAAATTACATGGTTTTGTCCCGTCCAGAGTCTGATCCTAGTCTCACTTAATCAGTGTTTCACCTGTGCAGCAGTGAAGATAAAACAATCGCCAACTTCTGTTAATGACAGTATGAAAGGGATTTAAGTCACCTATTTTAATATCTCTGTTATTCTCTGATTCCTAGGAACAGTAAGGCCAATCGAAAACTAAAAACACATTCGTTTTCCTCATACTGACCAGAAATATATATTTATAAATACATACTCTATATATACACTATGCATATATGCATTTATGCTATTTATTTATATTTTAAAACTTCCAGATGTTTATATATTTTAACAGATAAATATAGAAAATACTTTACAAAAATATCAGAAGTTAACTTGCTGCTTCTCTTAAGTCCAGCTGTCAGGTTGTATCTGCAACTGTCTGTTCTCTTCTGCCATCATGCGGATATTACTGAAGTGCAGAAACACACCAGCTCTGAAAGAACACCCTTGCGCCTCCCGGGTACTTCGGGCAAACTGGTGTAGCTGCCTGACAAGATGCATGAAATCCATAACATTTCTCCATACCTTCAGCTCTTTTACTACCTAAAAGTTCAATGCACATCCAAAACAAAACAAAATAAAACAAAACAAATAAAATAAAACAAAATAATTAAAAAAAAAAACCCAGTCACTTTCCTGCAGAGGTGTTTTCTTGGAATACAACACTGTTTGGGATGATTGTGATATTCTGGGTGTTTCTTCAAGTAAACCCAGGAGCAGAACACCTCCAGGCTGGTTTCTGTTTGTTCTCAGCGACCATCCATGTCTCCAGAGCCACTCATTTTTCAGAGGCCACCAGAGACTAAGTGGCTGTTATATGGCTATGCTTTAAATATGCTCTTTTCAGTTTAGCTTATTTAATCCTATCTCCCTGTGATTATGCTACTGACAAAATATATCAAATATAAGATGTACACAATACAGCTACTTCAGATAGAGGATCTTTTGACTTTACAGCTAGTTAAACAAGGAATTATCCATCTAGCTCCTGACTCAAAGATGTTCTGTAAGTTCTTACTCCTCTAGTAAAAGCCTGAAAAGGACAATACAATTTTGTTAAAACTTTATTTATTACAAAATTATTTAAAAGTCACCATCTCTCAAGAATTCCTATACAATGGCATTCATGTTGCTATAGTCTTCCCCATAACTAGCAGGAAATAAAACTGGTATATCTTTTGGATAATGCTGAAGGAGTCTTAATGTAGTGTATAGTAGTTTTTAAATACTGCATTTGAAGAGTCAGTGTGTAGGGATTTCACCCTCACATAAGCACTAGTATTCTGGGTAAGTGCATATTTTGTCTTTCTATTAAAAATAAAAGAAGACGGAAAAGTAAACTTATGTCTTCTCATTAAACAACAGATAATAATAATCCCTTAGAAATAAGCTACAATAGTGTGTTCTTTTTTTCCTGACTGTATCCTGAGTTTGTAAATAGTTAATATTTTCTTTAACACCAGTCAATCTATAAATATATTTTTGACCTCTGGATAACAGCAGGCTTAATACATCTGCATGTCAAACACTGCAGGTTTTACTTTGATTCACCCACTTAAAGATAAGCCATCATGTGTGCCAGACAGCTGTTTTTTCTCATAGCTTCCCACATAACTAAAACCTCTGCATAGTTACAAAGCAAAAAATGACACCAGAATCACAGAGATATATGTGCATTACTCAGGACTAAATGGCTTCTGCTTACTTGCTTCAGCCAAGTATAAACCATGTAAAAGTACACTAACTTAGCTTCTAAAAGCAAATGTCTTGTCAGAGTATTTCACTCCAGTAGTAAACACTCCATCTTCAGATTTTTCCTCCAAAGTAAATAGTAAAATTTGTGCAACTTTTATTCAGGGTGGTAAATAAAATTTTAATTAATAGCTCTCTCCATTTCAGAGACTGCTTTCCACAACCTAGATTGTTCAATATAATCAATGCATATTTTAATGCTAAATAATTTGCTGCAGAATTCTCACAGTGTAGACAGAGCCCTCTTTATCTATTCTTACATATGTGCAAGTACTTTGTAAACATTACCATGTTAACATTAACTTTATAACCACGTTAGCATTTCAACAGCCCTTAAAATTACACAGGTGAATGATCACCATCTTATAGCTATTAAGGTCAAGAAGAGTCTTGGAAGTTATGTGCTTCCAATTTGGCCAATGCAGTGTCTGCAGTGTCTAAAAATTAGGTGTCTGGAGTCAGAGGATAATTTAAGAGAGCCAAAGGCTGCTCTGTAGAGTCAACGGGAAAAGTCAAGCCATTCCAAAGGCCAATGTTCAGCAACTGAAAAGAATTAGGCCCCTCTAAGACATGTTCCAGAAAATCTACTTAGAGCTAGAAAATAGGAAATGCTTGAAAAAAGTCAGAAGGAAAGCAGTATAGAGGGTGTAAAGGTTGTGTTAACTGGGTAAGTGCAGCTAGGAAATAGTTTGGCCTCTAGAAGGTCTAGATAGGTGCAACAGAAGTAGGAATTGCTTTGGGCAAAGCAGGAATGGTTGGTTAGAAGATTATCATGTCCTGTAATACCTTAATTTGAGTGATCAGGAAGTTTCAGGAAGACTTTCATTAGAGCACATCATTTTGAAAAGATATTATCAAAGCCCTAAAAGCTTTGTAAATTCATCAAGATGTAAATGATGTTAGAAATGCAGCAGAATGCAAGTAGAAACCAAAAGCAGAATTATTCCATATGTACTGTGCAATATATACAATACGTACATGAAATGGTCTGGATTAAAAAAAGAGGGTTGGCATTTTTTTAGAGCTTTCACCAAGCTGGTAGATTTTACTTCTGTTCATCATCTTGTTCTGCCAAATAGGTGGCATGCTTAAGAGGGATGGTGACCACTGCCAAGGTTTGCTTAGGAAAAAATGCATTGACTGTTTTAGCAATAAATAATGCTCAGTATACCATGTTTTCTTAGCAGTCATGATTTCCTTTCATCTCAGTTTGGGGAAAGACAAATCAAGAAATATTAATAAAGGTTAATTAATCTATGTGTGATCTCAGCAGACTGTAAAGCTCCATAGGAAGCCAGAAGCAGCCTTGCTGGAGAGAGAACACTTGGGCCCTACTCACTGCCAGCATCTTAGCTCATGCATTTTACATGCAATCAGCATTACATAAAAAATATGGTGACTAAGAAACACAAAAATAACTATTGCAAGAAGGACTGTAAGGCCAAACATTCCCTCAAAAGGAGGCTAGAGTCAGTTCATTCATTTTTCTCCTTTTACTGCACATTTCTTGTGTTGGAGGTTACACCATATCTCAATTTCAAGGGGAAAGTTGTCCTGTGAAGCCTATTTCACAACCTGGTGATTTGCGTAGGCTCCTGCAATCTCCAGCGCACAGAGAAAGGCTGGGGTTTCAGCTTGCTTGGTTGGTCTATGGCACTGCAAACCCACAAGGTCATTATGAAAAGGCAGGCAGAGGTGTCTCCTCCACACTTCCTGCAGAGAGAAATCAGCAATGGCTTTCATGTGTTACACCTGATTCAGGCACTCTGCTGTGTATTACAATGCTATGAGTAAGACTCAGAGACCTGGTCTTTGACAGAAAAACCTAGGCACCTGTTTCCCCAGAGCATAATTTCTGCAATTACTGAAATGCCTGACTCTGCTGTCCAAAACGCAAGCACCCAGGACATTTGAGGATCTCTGAAACTTAGGTTACTAGAACATTTTGTGGATTGCAGACAAGAACTACTGTGGGCAGCCTCTTTTGTTCCAACTTTAACTGATTTGTCCTTGTCCTTAGGACTTAATGTTGTGTTTGGCTGGCTCCTGAATTTCATTATCGCCCTTTGCTTACTAGGCTCAATACCCTCTTCATTTTTCTTACTCAAGTTTAGTTTTCCATTATGTCAACAGATTGCAGGAAAGCTGCTCTGCTGATCTCCTCATTCCAAGACTGAATAAATAAGTGAAACTTCCTAATGTTACATTATTATTATTTCTCCAGTTCCCAGAGCTATAGGAACTTCTGACAGCTCATGCAGAGCACAAGGCTGTTAGTAGTTATCTTTCAATAAAATACACTAATGAGAAAATTTTTCATCAAATCTCAAAAAGTGTGGTTTGTTCCTTACAATGTAATGTTGACACATTTGTGGGCTGCTGTTCTGAGTCTGGATGTCAAAGCACATCAGACTTGTACATTGTATTAATGAATTTGATTGGTAAAAATAAATTAATGTTTACCTTCTGCAGTTCCAGTTGTTGATTAGGTATTTCAGTTCAACTGATGGTATATTTACAAGCAAACATCTGGAAGAATATTAGCATAGATCAGCTGAGGTCATCTTTCTTATCTGAAATCACCAGGTATCTTGAAATCCAGTGAAATTCAGAAGCATATTTGAAAACAGACCAAGTTCATCTACAGGTTCCTGTTCTAACTCTAATTTACTAAATACCTGGAAAAGCACTGGCTTTAGTCATCTCACTAACTATACAGATTGCAAAAGGATTTAGTCCAAGTTTGAACTGGCAACTATGAATGTTTCAGCTGTCAGACATAAACTTCATGTCAGAGTTTTCATGTCTTTTCACCCTGGGCAGTAACCCTGGAGGGACTGGGCATGCAGTGCTTATCTTAAGTGTATTTATAACGTACATGCAACCCTTCACAAATACAAAGAGGACGTAGCATGATGTCAGACATGTACACTGTAACCAAAGCTGGGATCTATGCTAGCTGACAGTAATGAACTCTGATAGTGAAGCAGTAGTTATTTCTGTCCTAAATGACAAACTGCCATGTCCTATTATGCAGAAGCTTTAAGGCCTGTCACACTCTATTTCATCTAATGAAAACAGTTTAAAATGAAAAGACAAGTTAATATATGCCAATAGGAATGAGCATGGAGCTGTATTTCCTCAGGTAGCCGAGAACTAAATAACAGTGATTTTTCTAACCATGGTGGTGTTTGTTGGTTCGTTTTATTTCAAGGTGGGCTTAAACTTCAAACAAGTACTTAAATTAGCATCCCAGCCTCACCTCAGTTGGCTACTCTTCCCAGGAGAAGACAGAAAAAGGCTGAAGTTATCACAAGTAATTACCCCTAGCTGAGCAGACATTTTACCAAAAGAGTGACAACCACCATTTATAATCAAAAAGAAGAGACAGTGAAAGGTAACACCTTGTTGCTTCTTCCTCTCTTAGGAATGGGTGGTTGTAAAGTAGTTCAGACTAGCAACATCCCTGCAGATGAACCTCACAGTACAAGAGTTACCTCTCCCTAAGGGTAATTCCATTTAGTATTTAGCTCCGAATCAGCCTTTTGCCTCTTGTCTAACATCTTACATTTTCAGTACTGCAAGGCAATGACATCATTTTTGCCTTGGTTTTCTGCAGTGCTTAAGCTATGATTGGGATTCCTACAGCAGTTATCACTAACACCATTGCATACCTAGACATTCAAAGTCCCTTTTCCAGGGGCTTCTCTGTCAGACTAATACTTGCAAAATTCAGCACACGGGCTAGGGTTTGGCCCAGAGACTTGAGACAGTGGTATCATAAACCATGGGAGTACAGAGTGCCATAGAAAGACTATGTGCCCTGGTTCATCTTTAAAGACTCATGCTTTTAATGGAATTTTATCTTCCCAGACATTTTGAAATTCATTAAAATGAAAAAATACTTCTTGTGGGTTCCTGGAAGTAATTAATTCATTTATACTTAAAATACAAGATAGAGATTGTAGTAACTGTAACTGTCAAAAAAGGCGACACATTAGAAAGGCATAGGAAATACAGGCTATGTTTCTGAAAGGCAGCTGAGGAGCTGCAGGGAATTAACAATGCTGGGGACATTACATTCTTTTATACCTCACTAGCAGGGACCGAGAACCCTGAAGTGTCATTTAATGACAGGATTAAAACTTTACAAAGCCTCACAATTTCCTTTTCAAAATCACCTAAGTATTTGGGCAAGAGGAGAATATGAGTTAGTTACACAGAGGTGAACTAAGTATTGCTACACTTGCCAAAACCAAAAAAGTTTTTTGCATACATACTGCAAATGAGTGAAGTATCAGGCACTCGATGGGCAGTCTTCAGACAGATGACCAAAATTAAATGCATATATATGAGAAGGTAGTCAATGATGTTGGTGGGGTTTTGCTGCAGGCAAAAATAAAAAGCATTCAGTTCAGCTCTTTGTGATATAGTCCACCTTTAATTAGGTACCCACAATGAAGCTGCAAACAAAAATTATGCAGAAGCAAAGAAAAAAATGCTGTCATACATTGTAGGAAAAAACTAATCACACTATTCCCACTAAACATCCATCTCAGTAACAATTCAATTGAATTCATCTAATCTTTTAGTAGTATGAATATGACTCAGCTGAGAATTTAAATGCAGCAATGCAGCATCGAAAAGCACCCAAAATATAGTAACCACCCTGAATTCATTAAAAGATTCCTCTAGACTTTTTCTTCTGGGTCTATCTGTATCAGAGAGAGTGAAACAGGAGTCCACAAAAGTGTAGGTCCTGCAGATGGGATGAACAAGATGGACAAGGAATAGTGGATGGCCAAAACACAAGTCTATGTGTCGACATAAGTCTTAAAGCTGTTTTGTTTTTTCTTTTATCTATAGTGGAAGAGGTAAATTCTGTCTATCCAGGTTGCAGTTTTCAGAAACTCTTGAAATGGTTTTGAAAAGGAGTCTAGTACTTCTGCTTTGCCTTTCGCAAGCTTTACACACAACTGTGGTTAATCATAAGGTTTCCTTACTGGAACGCCAAAGTATCTTTCCACCTTCCTATATCCTATGTTCTCTTTGATTTTGTTAAAACGACACTGAATTTTACATTTTGCATTTTTAAGAAAAAAGGCTTTTGTTTCATCCTCTAGATACCAGTGTTTTTGTCTTTGTATATAGTATTCCTGTTCCTATCTATAGATATTTGGTCCAGAGGAGGATGGCAAAAATGATCAGAGGGATGGAACACCTCTCTTACGAAGAAAGGCTGAGAGATTCAGCCTGGGGAAGAGAAGGTTCTGGGGAGGCTTTATTGCAGCCTTCCAGTACTTAAAGGGGGCTTATAAGAAAGATGGGGACAAACTTCTTCGTAGGCCCTGTTGTGATAGAACAAGGGTAATGGTTTTAAACTAAAAGAGTGTAGTGAAACGCTGTCCCAGAGTTGCCCAGAGAGGTGGTAAATGTCCCATCCCTGGAAACATTCAAGGTCAGGCTGGCCGGGGCTCTGAGCAACCTGATCTAGTCAAAGATCTATGATATTCTGCCTTAGAACATCCTTTACCCGTGTCACAACCTCTGAATTTGTAGCTCTGAGACTCTGCTTGTTTGAGTTTAGTTCCAGTGCCTGGATTCGTATACACTTTGCTGGAGGGACAAAATAATACAGCAGTTCTGAATCCGAAAATAGCTTTACTAGATTTTTTTTTGTTGGAGTTTACATTTAAGGTAACTAAAATTCTCTATTGCATAACTCTCATGCTTATTTGCTAGCTGGGTATTAACTGAATGATTCAACACCCTAGAACTGTAATAGTGTGCTAATTGTAAATTGTGCGCTAATAATAATAAAAATAACCATAAGCACAGCTGCTAACTGCACTATTTATCTGAAAGATGAGCCCAAGTCACAAGACCTCTATCCAGATCTCAATTTCCCTGTTTTTCAGATAATGCAGATGTGCTGCTGGCTTTTAACTTGTGTCCCATTTAAATAGCCTTTTCATTCATGTGTATATAGCTTGTTTATTTTTAACAAGACAAAATAAACATCTAGGATTCAAATAACTTTTTTGTAGGATTCATTGAAGAAGAATGAAGAATAAATTTTTATCAGATACAGTGAGGTTGAGCTGAGGAGCAGGTGTTTCAAATGTACACAGAGCGATTCACTTACTGTCAGTGTGTTTAAAGCTTGCTGTTCCCAGCCTGGAGAAGCCGTACAGTGCTGTGCTCCTCAGCTTGTAAACTCTGTTTGCTGATGTGATGGGAAACAGAGAATGTTCTGCTTACAAATTTAGACTCTTCATCCCAAGAGGTCCTACTAGATCCTAGGCTCTGGGAGGAATCCAGGTTCTTTTTTCATGCCCCATGTATTCCGGAATAATAATTCAAGACATATGCATTCTCCTGCTGAAAGCCCAGAAGAAAGCTGTTTCCTTCTTGTACAACACGAGCAGCCCTTTCAGTCTTCACCAACACAAGTCACAGGGCTCCCTGAGAACCAGGAGGGAACAAATGCAGGAATGGAACGTATATGTTGCTATTTTCTGTATGTTGCTTTCACCAGTTTGTTTATAAGGCTTCTGTCTTCCCAGAGTATATGTAAATATAGGTATAGGTATAATAATTGCTAAAATATATATAACAGATTGTCTAGAGTCTATCAGACTATAGTTGTGTGAGAGCCCAAATCAGAGTTCCTCCAGTCTCTCTGAACTGCCTGGCAGTGAGCAATGGACAGAGAAACACTCTTCAGAGTTCTATCACTAGTGGATACATTTATAAATATAAGGGTAATGAATACCATAAGTTTGTCTTTACGTCCTTTTTCTTTCCTATTTCTTATTTCAAAAGTGTAAATAAACAAAAATTCCCAAGTTTCCCAGTTGTATTCTTCATGGATGTAACTATTGATAAGAGCATTGTAGGTGAACATAGAATACAGTGGAGCTGTTTTCAGAAAAGCCTGCAATAAGAAGCAGACACCGGAGTCTGAAGAGACAGCAGAAGGCAAGGTATTTTGAGACAACACATAGATGAGATTTTTAGTGAAGTAAATGATGCTGCATAGCAGGGAGCAAATCAGGAGAGGAGGCACTGCACCAGCATGCCTTATTCTGCCAGGGAGACAGCTTGAAAAAGACAGCAATTATCTTCTGAAGAAGCAGTACGGATGGGAAAAGTCCAAAATTATTACAACTGCTTTTTTTTCTCATGAAATTTAACGATAATGAGGGCAATCAAGGCAGGAAAGCCACAAAAAAAATAGCTGTTGCTATGTTCTCTGTAAAATTGTGCCTTTTGCACTGGCTCAAGCAAGGAATTAAAGAATCATGAAGAAACCAAAGAGGAAAAAAATTAACCAAACCTCTTCCGACAAAACTAAAAACTGAAGACATGAGCAAATGAGCTTATACGACCAAAGCTGTGTTTTAACCTACATCAGCTCATTGTCACTCAGTACATTGTTTGCATTCTGACTTCTGAAAGAGTTGTAATACATATCCCAAGCAGCAACTGTCTGAAACACAAACAAAATCTTCTTAGGAGTTAACCTGATATATTATTATTAAAAGTATTTTGGCCTCTGCAAAATGTAGTAGTCATGATCGTTTGAGTTCACAAACTGTCAGCTCCTTCCAAGGTATAAGCTTATTGCCCCAGAACATTAAAGTTTCAGAAAAAGAACATTTCTAAGATATTTTAGCAGAAGAGTTATAAAATAGTTACTGGCAAAGGTGCTGTTGTTCATTTTATTTAAAGGAAGTTTATAGGTCAAAACCTACCTGGTTTCTGTATACCTAATGAATAAGAAAGATTAGCTAAGTATCTCTTTCAGAGAGGGATTGTGTGACCTCTTAAATACTTTTCACATTTATTTACAAAAATAGTTCTGATATGAGAATGCCATTAACTTCTCAGAATTGGTTTATATACGCTAAAAAAAAAAAAAAGTTGTATTTATAACCATTGCAATAAGGTTAAGAATTTTACATTTTCAAATATCCACTAATTCCACCAGTATTCATATATCCCAAAGGTGGACCCCTATGGTAGAGCGTCTCTACCAAGCATCCTCAGGTTTACGTAGAAGCAAATGACAGCAAAGCATTGTACAGAACACAGAGGATTTGTCATGCCAGGCATCTAGATTAAAAAAGGACTATTTCTCGAACCTACAATTTTATTCTCCTATGAGTTGAACATTGGTGGAAATCTTTATAACAGTTATTTTCTGTTCTTGCCACTTTTCCTCTCTGAAAATATTGGTACTTCTTGCCTTCACATACGGGACCAAAAGCCTTATGAATTTATCCTGAATGCACAAAGCCCAAAATCTGGAGTTTGGCACAATGTCAGTGTAAGGAGAACACACACATACCATTGCAAAGGCCTTAATAGTTCAGCCAAGAGCTTACAAGGTTTTCATATACTCATGCATGAGGAATGCAACTCCCTGTGAATTCAGTTGTCAGATCTGTCTTTCTGAGATTAAAGCTCTTACCTATATGTTGAGAGCATATGATTTCAAGGAGGGCATCTGACCATGATGAATGCCACTGCTGCATGCTGAGAACTCCTGTTGCACATTTCAGTTACATGAATCTTGTGGACAATTTCTTGCTACAAATCCTCCCAGAGTTTACAAAAACCTGCCACATAGATGGTCCCATTTTAAAAGTTTCCTGAACATTGAAAGTTTTTGCTGGTTTGAAAAAGATTCTTTGGATTACATTCTGGCCCCACTTGTGTTAACGGGCGTTTTGAAATTGATTTCAGCAATGCCAGAATTTCAGGCATAATAACTGAAGGGGATATGTGTAAAAGGGGGAAGTATTTAACCAGGTACCGCTTCAAGCTTGCACTGATCTAGGCTCTGCTCATGTTAATGTGGCTACGGCTTAAATCTGCAGTCTTCACAAAATTCAGGTATCTACTTGCAAGCACTCGGTACATGCAAAGCTACTTTCTATTTTCACCAGTGAAACTATATAAAATTGTAACTCACTGTGCTTTTGTGAATTTGCTGTGAATATGTAGTAAGTAAAAAAAAAAAAGTTTCAGTCTTAGATTTTACTTCTTGTGAACTAAGTGACACTAAACATTACTCTATTTTCCCAAACATAGTTACTGAGTTTCTTCAGCAGAGGAAGATACAGCCTCCAGCAAGGATAACACAGTGTTCTGAGAGCTGCATGAAAACTTGAGGACTGTCCTTACCCTTTGATTCTCACACCTGAGCTTGCCCTCCTCACTGAAAAATTCAAGCCAATAAATGTGATGGTTTGCTGTGTGAAGGCTTCATCAGTAAGACAGTGGCTGTGCCCTGATGGATAACAATGAAAATGCCTTATCAGATTTGTACATGAAATTCAGTGGCATTGTACATAATGGGTGCTTGCAGTGTGGTCTTCATGCTGCTTCTGGGGCTGTCACTGACTGCTCTGCATAGCCGAGGCTTGTGTTGCAAAGAGCTGTTGAATAAAAAGTCAACCACATTTTTATTTTATGAAAGAAGCCTTCATACGAGCAGCCTGACACTGAGGACCCCTAGATACAGAGCATGTTGTGTTCATAGAGCTGATTTGGCTTCAGGGTTATAATAATGTTTCTTTACATGTAATGTGTATATCTGTAGGCATTAAACTGCAGAAATAACTTGCCTGTATCGTGGCAATGCTTGCTCAAAGTTTGGGGTTAGTTGGGTATTTTGCCTCAGACTCTAAAAATTCTAAAAAACCAGAGCACTCAGAAATAGCATAGGTGTTTCATATTCCTAATTCCTGTTTGTCACCTTCCCAAACTCCCCCAAAACAATCCCCCCCACCATACTATCTTTCAAAAAGAGTGTGGAAATTAAGTTAATGTCAGCTACACACCTTGTAACATCACTACCAGGAAACTGGATTGCACATTTTGAGGGAAAATAAGATTCAGTGTATATCTTTCATCCTGGTTTTTATCCTTTTTCTCCATGGAAAATATTCTTACCTTTGCTGAAAATCTAGATAAAATTCTGTCTGTGAGAGGAAAATTATGTGGGGTTTTGGGGGGATTTTATTTATTTATTTATTTAGCTATTTTCTCTTTCTGTTTGGGCTACTTTTAATCCTTCTTGGAGACCTGATATAACCTTAGTTTTCTACATTTTTGCACCTGATTCAAAGATCTGACTGTGATAAATGTCCACAATGAAGCTCCTTGGAAAATCTGGTGGTATCACTCCTGCCTCTATTGGAGAGCTCCTAGATTACAAGAATATAAATGCTTTCTCCTTACTATCCCAGCTCCAACAAGAGGAAACAAAGGGAACTATGAAAGAAATGTTGACTCCCTCTGACCAGCTGAAAGCCTCACTTGGTATTTCTACGCTCAAGATTTTTTTATGTAATTTAAGTGCCATCATTGCTTTTACATAATTCTTCATTTGAAAAGGGCTGTATGAAATATTCAACTCAGCTAATCAGCATATCTAGCTTAGTGATAACAATTTCCCACAAAAAACAGGGAGACACAGGTTAAAAAGTGTGAACAGAAAGGATCTGATTTATTTTTGTGATTAACTACTGAGCTGTGATACATTGGAAACATTCAGAACTTTGACAGGACAAGGGAAAACTAAATGTAATTAAATTATATTCCAGTGCTCACAATGAAAACATTGCACACTGTTTACAGCTCATGTTAGGCTTTCAAACCTCAAAGAAAGAAAGGAGTGATTCAAATGCTAAGCTCATTTAAAGTGCATCCACCTCTATCAGATATCAGGCTTCTACCTTGCCACTGTTATCCAACACCTTAGAGGAAGTTACAGAGAAGCTGGAGGTACTCTGTTCTCTAGGGCGCACAGTAGCAAGACAAAAGACAATGAGTACAAGTTGTTCCAGGGGAAATTTCATGTGGGTTTAAGAAAAAAATATTATTCATCCTGTGGAGACTTAAACACTGGAATAGGCAGCTCAGAGAAATGGCAGAATCTCCTTAGCTCAAAATATTCCTTGGCCAGACTGTGCTCTGGAAAACCTAATTTAAGGCCTGGCTTTTGGCTGGAGATTAGACCAGATTATCTCCAAAGGTCCCTTCCAACACTGAATTTTCTGTAATTCTGTCCTGTAACTTACCACTTCTGTTATTTTCTAAAATGTGTTAGTAGTGCTTAAGAAATATTAAGTCATGCAAAGTGCATGTTCACCTAATATATGAAATCATGTGAGAAATAAAATTATTAAGTTATGTCCATGGAATTCAGACAATGGATATTACTTGAAAATCAAGGTTATTCAGACAGGGTGAAAGTCTAGGAACACTGGTCACTGTCTATCCCAGTTAACTGAGGATGCCTGGACACATATACCAAGAGGCACGGAGCAGTCTCCATCTGTGCTAGCTAGACTATTGTCTCCGAAAGTAGTGCCTGCAAGCAAATGCCTATTTGAGCTGATCCCTGGTCAATTCTCACTGCCAGCACCTCCTGTGCAGGGTGAGCATAAGGGAAGTCCTACCTGGGACAGGCATAGCTCCTGATAGATAATATTCAAACCATTTATCAGACAGATCACAGTGATTCAGGGCCCAGAAATGTCCCTGGGCAAGCTGGGATTTACAGCCAGAAAGTACAAAGGTGTTAAGAGTAAATAGGCCTTTATTCCACTGTACGTGAGCCAGCAAAAAATACGTTGCACATACAAGGAACAATTAGCACAAAACATTAATTCTTTACACTACAAAAGCATAAGCACACTTTAAAAACAAGATAAAAAATAAAAAATAGTTAGCTTGTGGAGCAGATATGGTGAAAGTATTTTATAAATCTGTAGCAGATAAAATTCTGGATTATTAATGATTTGATTAGTCAAGGGAAGGGTGGGAAATCAAACAAACAGAATGTCCTTGCTGTCTCAAAGGAGATAAATTATTTGCATGAGTACATTCAGTGTTACGGCAGATCTACACTACCAGTTTGACTTACCACCCTTTTTTCCTCAGCCCTGGATGACTGACAACACCACTACACAGCATATTTCCTGGTTTATTGAGATGCTCTGCTAAGGTATCTGCATATTGAGCTTTCCCTGAGACGAAACCTGTGCATGGGTGACAAAACAGCCTTCTCTGTGGTTCAGACAGAGCATATTCGCACATGACCACCACATGCCTCTGATACTGGCCTGAAGGTCCTACTCTTCCTGATGCACAGTTGCTCCAGTGAGTTACAGAGCAGGTCCACAGACATTTTGAGCCAGAGAAATCCGCTATCATCATTACAAACTGGGGCAGAGAGCGTCATCCTCCAAGGCTGAGTCCCTCACAGTGCTTGTGAGGAAATCCCCTCCGTCCCCCAGATGAGGAGGCTGTGCCCTTGGATCAGGCGCCTGGCACCTGCCATAGGATAGCACAGCAGCTTAGCACTATTGGATGTGGCTGTGGCACCAAACCATTTAAATGCCACCCAAAATTCAAGAGAATAAAAAATGGCCTTTATGAAGGCATGGATACCAAACAGGATGTGGTGCACCCTGAGACATGGTTGTACCTCATGCCATACCACTCCACGGCCTCCAAAGCAGACATCACAGCAAGGCTGGCATTTCAGGGTCAGTGGGCTCAGAAGGCTTCAACCTCCCTGACCGTCAAAACTTTCAGAAGATCTAGCAGAGGGTCCATCTTTCAGGGTTTCATCTTCACTCCCAGTAACACAGCAGTAAAGCTCAGGTGGACTGCTACCATCCTCCTCTCAGCATTTCCCAGCTCAGGTGATTGCCTCGCTCTGCCTACATTTAGCTGAGGACTCACAGGGGAAAAAGACTAAGTATTCAGGCTGTGCTTAAGAACAGCGTGAGACAGACAGACAAATGATCCCCAAAAAGTTATGGTATCCTCAGGTGGGACAAGGTTTCCAGAATCAGCCTGATCCATTCATCATGCCCGCATCCACAGCAATACAGAGGCAGAGGAAAGGAATCACTTCAAGTACCAGAGCCCCAGGGGCTGTTTAATAGTAGCTGTGCAAACTATGCCACGGCTTCGGCCTCTGTCAGTTGCATGCAGGGCAGGTGCATGCAGTGAGCACCGCTCTGCCTGAGCCTCCCAAACTGAAGACATGTCTTGATCTAGCAGGGGAGCATGTGTAGATCTTCCCTGCTATCCTCCCTTCACAGAAAAAATGGCCCAGGCACTGTCTGCAAGCTGGCGGCAGAGGGGGTGGGGAAAGAAATCTTTCCCCTATTTTCATAGAAAAAAGACACAGTTGGCAGGATGGTAGTTTTTACAATTTATATGGGACATCCTGGTGGAGCAGTGGTTACACAGCCCCCTTTGTGCACCTTCCATGTCATCATGCTATGGACTTCTGCGGGTACCCGTCCTCCTGCGCCACCCAGTCCCAGGAAAGGTCACACGGAGCCACCAAGGCACTGGCAGTCCAACAGGGAGGGCTGAGGATGGGGGGATCCAGGGAAGCTGTGGCCATAGCCAGGTAAGCTTTGCTGCTCATTCACTCACATGAGAAACCTCCAGATGCAGCAACAGAGTGAAAACACCAAGTGATAGGTTGAGGCTTCTTCATGTAGTCTTTCTCAGGTGTTTCAACAACTCTTGCCTCCACTAGGACACCCCCTGTCCATGTCATGGCACAGGAGATGCAGGTGTAATTCCTCACCCTCAGGGGTAGGAAGATGGAGAGGAGAGCCCAAAGTGGTCAGCACGGTCCTGGCAACACATGTCAGGAAATGCCATAGTGTAGTTGAACAATAACATGTGATGACACTTATCACTGCTTTTAAAAGCCTTTAACAGGGTGCCTGAGTTAGGAGGAGGTTCTCAAACCAGATACTATGCAGCAGAGACACACCAGTAAAGCCCTGTGTAGTGTAGCGGACTTTCACACAGCACTTTTACTTGGTGCTGCCTCTTGCTCCATCTGCCTTCACTTACTCCATCTGCTTCTTTTACAATTTATCAGGAGGCTCAGGATACTCAGGCAGCCTGTGTCATGGACATCCCTACCATGGTATGAAGACACTTTTCTGTAGCTAACAGAGTGTTGCCTTCAGAGAGGTTTCTAAAGGTCTGGGCTCAAGAAATTAAGGATGATGTGCCTGGCTGGTTCCCAATTATGAAGCTGTGAACTTTAAATTCACATAGGCTCGACACAGGCTCACTGTGGTATCCCTCAGTCTTATGGGATGATCAGCGAGGCTCTGTACTCATGCAGGGTGTGTTGTGAGGATGGAGCGGAGCTCTGCACACCTGCCTGGCCCCAGCGCTAATGCCAATGTAAGGAAAGGGGTCGGCAGAGAGGTCTCAGAGACAGTCTGTGACCACAACACTCAACCACCTACACAACCCCCTCAGGTAGATCATAATGAGACTGTTAGGGTCTGAAGGATAGGTAGGTGAGTTTGGCAGTACTGTGGCAATGAAAGCACAGTGAGCAAATGCAACGTATGTTCTTACAGTGCCATCTTGTGACACTCAAAGGTAAAGTTTGTGCACTCAGAATTGACAAATCTAGATTTACTATTTCTAAATAGTACTTGTAAGCAATTTCCAATAACACGCTACTGAAAATTAATGCATGCTTTCAGTCTGCTAATTAGGGACAGTTCATTCATTACTTTTAGTTGATTCAACTGAAATTCTGAAAATCCATGCATCTCTAATTTTGAACGTTTTTTCAAACAAATTCAATGCCAACAACAAAGTCACAGAGTCCTCACAGTGTCTGTATTCCATTTTGGACAAGGGTCAAATCTGGGAATAATTTTTAAAAAGCATTTAACTTTTTTGTTTTGTCTTTTAAGGGGGAAAGCTGGCAGAGTTTGAAGACTTCAAATGCCTTTAATTTGCTGAAAAGGATCTTTCAGAGTGCAGCGTTTCTCAGAAATAGATCAGGCCACTATGTTCTACTGATCTCTTGGAAGTTTATTTGGACCTCTCTAGCGGCCAATGCTTTACTTCCAGCTCTCAGATGTTAGTGTCACGCTCTGAGTTGTTCTGATGGCACATTGCTGATTTAATAGATTGAAATACATAAAATTCCTCCTTCATGAAGTTGGGGGCGTGAGTCTTAGACTGATTGCTTTGCAAATTAACACTAAAACCATAAACTGGCATTGGATGGAAGCCAAAAGAGAGACTATAACCTGGGGCTACAGCTGTTACTGTGACCTAAGCCGTGGGAAAGGCTTTGTATCAACCTCTCAATCAGATACAAATACCAGTAACTTCTTTCAAATTTCTCTTCAAAACACCAGCAACAACTGGGATCTGAGGCACTTTAGCTTAAAAAAAAATAGAGTCGGTAGAACAGTAATGACAAAAAGCAGTTTATAAGCTTACTAAAGCCAAAAAGCTATGGCTTCATGTGGATTCTGACTTCCAAATTATTTTGTCTACGCCTGCATTCTGAGTCAGACAAATTATCTGCAAAAGTAAACTGATGCATTCAAGAAAATAGATCCTTTTACCAATAATTAATATAGCTGGAGTTGTCTGAGTTATTAAAGATCTCCAGCCGGTAGCTGTTCTACAGCTGCTGCTGCTTCCTTTGAAGAACATCTTTTTGTCCATTGCCAAAGAGACCTAGAGGTGATATGCAGTGAGAAATACATTGATGTGAAAGCGTACTGCCCCTGCCCCACAAACTTGAGTGGAGGGGCTGCAGATTCCTGAACAGAATTGAGGAGGGAAAGAGCAGGGAACAGCAGTGCTCAAATAGCCTTGTCATAGATGCTGTTGTAAAGCCCAGACTGATGAGGGCTGACCATCTATCACTTGTTCACAGTCCCATTTACAAGGCCAGTCTGGATAATGTAATCAGACATCTTTCTCCCTTTCTATTTTCCAAATAGAAAATGGTTTCCTCTTTATTTTAATGATTTGGGACCTCTTTATTTTGAGACATAAAACTGCAGAAAATATAAATGTAAAGGAAGAAACAAAAAAGACACGCACTTATCTCTGCACCTATGTACTTCTGGTAATATAAATTTCAATATCCATGGTAAACTTTTTCATATTACTGATGTTTACTTGCATGAGTAATTGTGTGTTTTCTCAGCAGTTTTCTTCTGTGCTTGGGTTTGATGTATAGTTCAAAAATCAAAGAGCAAGCCAACATCTATGCTTTAAAATTTCCAGCACATTTTATCGTTATAATTAACTTGCCAAGACATCTATATTTTTATTGACAATGTCCACCTTTCCCTGATGTGTGACTGAGTTGCATGACTCTTTATAACATTAGTTTCTGCTATAGCAGAGTTTTTAGATTTGTCTCTTCCCACTTCTCTGGACATTTAGAAAATGTATTGATGTCATTCGACTGCAAAATAAGAAGTACATTGTCGCATACAATGTCCTAAACATTCAATAGAGAATACCTCTAAATAAGAAACTTGTATTCAGGTTTGATGTATGGTATTCATCTCACCTAACTTCAGACATCAATGATGTAGACATTTAAGCTAAACAAGTCACTCCAGTGTCTTCTCATAGGGAGTTAAATGGTGTTTCAGGATGATGTTCTTCTGATCTACTTTAGCTATTTACCTGGAGAACGAGATTAACTTATACCCAGATAATACTGATATCCTGAAGAAAATAGAATTTTCCTCTAAGTAATAGCAATGAGCCATCTGAGCCTTGCAAAACAGAATTTGGTGGCCAGAGAAGAGAGCTGAGAGATAGGGAAGCATTTGTTTTACGACTATATCCTTGAAGAGAGCTGAGAGACTGATAAAAGGGAACATCCTGCCTCAGAAGACACTGAGAACTGAGTGATAAAGTGTATAGCTAAAGAGAACAACTAATTGGGATGTTGATAAGAACTAAAACTAAGTGTCCTTTAGGTGAACTATCCTCATTATAATACCAAAAATCACATCCATAGGCCAGAAAACCCTTACTCAAATAAGCCCCTTACCCTCTGAGCATGCATAGTAAATTTAAAGGGAGCTGCACCTTTAAGTTGAAATGAGAAAGAAACTAACCAATTTTTAGCTGGGGGGTGTGAATATTAGCTGTGACTGACATGTTTAACTGTATAAACACCTTGCAGTTTCTCAGTGCAGTGTGCCAGCTTGATAGAATTACCACCTAGCATCCACCTTTGTGCAAAAAATGAATTGAATAAAATACCTCTGCTCTACGTGTAGTTTCACGTTTTGCACAGTGGGCGAATGAACCCACTTTGGGGATAACAATATTGACAAAAGTAACTGCTTCTCCGCTGACTTCAGTATCTAGCTCAAATGTAAACCTATCTTTGTTTAGATCAATGCCATTCCGATTGTAAAAAGGCAGTAACAACACATTAATAAGCATCAATTTAAAGAACAACTCTCAGACTTCTTTTTAGTCAATGTTGTATTATTGTAGCATCATTCTGTTTTCGCAGGGTTTGTTGCAAGGCTTATATTATCAACATTGGTTTAAATCTGATACACAGCACAAAGCCTTCCCTAAAGCTTAGTTCTGTAATCTACAAAAGCTAACGGCAGTCACTGCACAGTCTATAACATTGCCTGCGTCTCAGCTAGCTTAGAAAGTTGTTTGCATGGTGTGATACTGGCTTCAGCAGAGTAGGTGAAAATTCTACCAAAAATTTCTATTTCTGTAGGTGGGAGGGGAGGGGGTAAGGGACAATCTTTTTCCTCATTCTTTGGGAAGAAAGAGGTTCAAGAAGATAAACGGTTGAAAAAAAATATATAATCTTCTCTTGATTTAGTAGCAGACCTTGAGTATAATATGAATATTGTTAGAATTTGGCAGGGTTTTCAAACACATTCACTAGTTCACCAAAAAGTATTTACGAACTCCTACAGAAACGGTCTGCCATAATAACCAGAATATCAAATTCAGCTGTTCATTATAGTGGATTTATAGGAATAAAAGGTTTAGATTTCACTGAATGATTTTAAAAAAAAAAGCTTGAAAAATTTCAACCCCAGGAACAGGTTGGGGTTTTTATTCCTGGAAACTTACTGTACTTTAAATAGACACCCCCCCCAACCTTCATCTGCTATTGTAATTAAGCTAAAACTGTTGCAATGTTATGATCCTCATCTAAAAAATTATCAAATTTATCCTCACAATTTGTACTGCACCGTGGTAATTGTATTGTCCTTACAGAATTAGATATTCAGTGCTGAAATTCAGTTTATTAACAGCACCTATCTCTATTGATTTTCTCTGTGGCACCTTTTGACCAATGCTCTGAAAATTATGCAAACTTAATGAATTTAGTTTCACTTCTCACTTACAAAATTAAATCAAAATACTGACCAGATTCTAGAGACTGAGAAACTAGTGTCTCATCTGAACAAGAAAAACACTTGAGTTCTCATGCTGTGTTCTCAAGTTAAATACCACAAGGTAACACTGAAACCTAGACAGTTTGTAACTCTGACATGAATTTGCAGGTCAAAATAAGCTTGTAGGTATAGTTTTTACTTGATCTACTAATTGATATGAAAACTAAAAATAGAGTTTAGCTTTCAATAGAATTTATTTGCATCTGAGTTAATTCAATTAGGTAAAGTTAAAATAAAACTTTTCCCACAAAAAAAATGCAGCCAGAGTTGTTAAAATAGTTACAATTGTGATGTGTTCTGTATCTACTATTCAAGTCCAAGCTACTTGATACAACAGTGCTCAGCAGCCTAAAAAAGTTTAGCTGGAAATCTAAGACAGAATTAGGAAGGTTCTGCCCAATTTCCTGAAGTCCAGCTTTTGCCTTAACTTGTGTGAAGTTGGCATGGTACTGCACCTCCTGAAAGTTTTCACCTGAGTGCTATTTAAAAGAATCAATAATTTAACTGTTGTTTATCAGAAAAACATGGTCTCCTCTAATCTTTGAGCAGCCTATTTTCCTATCAGTGTACATGCCATTATCTCAGTAGTGCTAATGGGATTTGGAACCATGTGTCTAGAGACAATGCTTGTCTCGGGAACCTCTCTGAGAGATATTGAGCATTTGCAATTCTCATTGACCTTAGCAAGAATTATCAAGTTTTGGGTCTCAAACACAGCAATCTTTTTTTTTAGGTCACATATTACAGTGTGCTGTGGCAAAAAAATCTGGACTGTGAAAAAGAAAGTGGAAACTTTAAAAAAGGTCTGAGCTAGATCTAACAAGCCTTTATGCATGCATGTTCTGTACATAAGCAAGTAGTCACACTGCTGAAGAGACTGCACTATCAGGCAGTGTTAGAGAAGAAAAAGAACAAAATTAAATTACAGCAAAGAAGAAATAATTAAAATCCTTTGAAAAATCATCAGTAACAAGGTTTATGCATCTTTTAAATTTTTATTTTTCACATTTTTGTTCAATTCATCTTTCTTTGAGTCTCATCCAGTAAGGTCTCCCTTCCACTCCCTCCATCTGGAATATGAATCCACTTCTTTATGTACTTTCTTTTCAACTTACTTTTCAACTCTGTCCCCAAAGATCCTGCAATTTCAGTGATTAATTGAACAGAATCTGGAATACTTCCAAGCATACCTCGTCCTCATTGGTTTGACAATGTTCCTGTGTTCTGGTCATTAGTACAGCATGACCCTGCAGAACTAACTCAGCCATGAAGCAAGTTAAACAGTAAATGGAGTTCTTGAATAGAGAATTTTTATCCTGAGTTCACCAAAGCAATTATGTGTTAATTAATTCTCTGCCAGGAACAAAGTAAGACAAATATAGGAAGTATGATCTTCAGAGACATAATTTTCTGGGGAGAAGGTCAAATCCTAAACTGATGTAAATTGTCAGAGCTTCTTTACTTACTTTGAGCTGTTATGATTTATACCTTCTGAGGATCTGGACCTATTATAAGCGGACTCACTATTTTAATTTTATTCTTAGTCCTAATAACCAATAGCAAATCCATGCCAACTGAGCCTTTCTTCAGAGAAATAATGAGTTTCCTCTGAAAAATTGCTTCATAGGACTTAAGTTAGAAGTGACCAATCAGGTATATCGCCATTTTCTAGATATACATGGATGTGTCTCATATTAGACAACATATAAATATATATCTAGGTCCTGACTTCTTTAATGTTGAGCTCCTTATAAATTTATGCATGTAACTTACTACAAAGGCACAGCATTAAAATCCCCAGGAATACGCAGACTAAGACTTGAAAGAAAGCTTTGGATTGTATATTTTCTTATATTTGAAAAATTAACTCCTATGAGCGTAACTCAAGTAGACCATAGTTCAGAGTGCTGCACAAGCAAAACAGCTTGCAAATCTCAAATGAAAAATACATCAAGAATCTATTCTTGTTCCCATTTCAATCAGTAAGATATTTATTATCGATTTAAATGGGAACCAAAGCAGTTTTTAAACCAAGAAACCTCTTAATTATTTCAGAACCCAATTTTTTAAAAATGGACACTGACTGGGGTTTCCCAGTTTTCAGATGTCCCTTTTGTAACCCTTTGAAGGGATTTTATGTTCAGAGGATCCCCAAGTGTAGCCAATAAAATCTCAAGGCACTCACTCAAATCGCTTTGGAAAGAAGAGGCCATCTAATCTACCAGCAGAACAGTGTACGCATCTCATTAATCCTATGGCTAAGAGTCTAAATAAAAATTGATCATTGTCAGATTTTTTTTTTTAAATGAAAGCATTTCATATGCTGATCACAGCAAAGGTGCTGCTCAGTGCGGTTGTCTAGGCATCGTACTTTCTCAAGAAGGAGTATGTCAAGTCTTTGTGTTCCATTTCCATCAACACCCGGTTTCACTGCTCTTCAGTTGTGCTTTCAGTTCTATAAACATACTTACATGAGAGTAAGATGAGAAAAGCATCTTATACTGGACTCAGCTGAATTACACAGGTGTAGCTGAAAGCATACTGCTTCATGCCAAAACTTCATATCGGATGTGCCTAAGGGCTTATAATGTATACAAGGTTCTAAAAAAGTGTAACACTGAAATGTCTTCACTGGAAAATTGATTATAATTCCTCTGAGCAAAAGTAAGCCTAGTCAGACATATCTCATCTGTAATTATCCTATTAAATCTCTTGTTGTCTTTCCATATTTTTTGCATTCCAGATAGTCAAGCACGAACAAATAGTAGTAATGATGTGTCTTCTCAGAGTTGTTATTACTTCCAAACTCACCAACGTGCCTACAAAATGGTACTTCTCAGATTCTTATGGGATTTGTGTTGTTTGCAGACACAACAGATTCAACAATCAAAGGTGACATAGAAAGTGTAATACATGTCTGTAGGCAATCATAATTAAATATCGCTAATAGTCCTGACAATATGCCTGTTGCAATTACTTGGACTGCATGTGACCAGCTGGTTATTTTATGGCTCCTGGTGATATTCAACATGTAATATTTCTCAAATAATATTCTTCATCCTTCGTTTGTTATTAATCTCTTGCTGAAGGACAGTGTTTGCTAAGGAAAACAGGGTGTTCTGAATTCTAAAGAACACAGATAACGATTTAAAAAAATTGAGCACCTAACTGCTCAATTGCATACCTAGATACCATAGTTCTTTGGGCAGAGTAGGTAAATGCATCTCCAGATAGATGTATGACTCATCATTGAAAGTACAAATACACATTATATGCTGAAACAAAGTGCCAGCACAGTGGAAGTTTATTAATAGACACAAGCAGTTCTACATAGAGGTGAGCCGCTTCCAGTGGTGTGCTGTATAAATGTGGATCTGGATCATCTAATAAAGGACTCTGCAGACTCTACTCATCCTACTTTGTATTTTCACAAAACTTGTAACAATGATGTTTTTTCCTCTCTCTTCCCCTCTCTCACATAAACAAAATGGGATCACGTGTCTCCTTAGGAAACAAGGGTGAAAATAAAAGTTGGGATTCAGTTTTTGTAAAGGAAAGTAAAAGGGGAGAGGAAGTACCCAGAAGGGTTTGGGAAGGAAACCATTGCAAAACAAAATAATGAAATTACAATAATAGCTTAAATATAATCCAGTAATATACAAATAGAATCCTAAACTAAAGTTGCATGCCAAATTAATATTTCTATGTACATATTGCATCTCTTCTCCTCGTATTTTCTGTCTCTGACCCTAAAGACAACAGAGTAAGATCTTCAGGGAGGAAAAGCATGTTTCTATATATCTTTGCAGAATTCAGCACCATGTGGGCCTAATCCCTTTATGGCTTTTGAGAGTTAAAATAACACATAACTCCTAGCTGTCACTGTAGTAAAGTGAACCGAAGCCAAAGAAAAGCCAAGAATATCTACAGGGACCACTGTGAACAGGAATTGACAAGTTTCTTGGAGTTCTACCTGCTAATATGTGCCAAAATTTCATGTTCCTGCTTGTTTATAATTTGCTTAACACAAAATTAGTTCCATTATTTTTATCCCCATTAAGTTCTGAAATGACATATCCCTTTCATGCACAGACTAGCCTGCTTTAGTCATAACAAACTGCTATGTTAAAGAAATGAAAGGCCAAGACTTTCTTCCAGCTGTAACACTTGTCTAAGGAAAGGTAGTATAAGATTACTGAAATCCATTGTCACTTCTCTATGACTCTGTAATGTTATTAAAACAACTATTTTAGCTACTTGCCTACAGAGTAGGTTAAAATATGTCTTACATTCTTTTTGCCCCTTGACTATTCCATAAGCAGTCTTTCACAATATTTTTTCAGAAGAAAACATGCATGTTTCTTCCAAAAAATATGTCAAGTTTTCTCCTTTAACAGATGGTGACAGTAGTGCTTATCGTATTTCCTCATCCCCTTACTTTCCTAGCAAAACATTTTGGCAAATCAAGATGTATAAAAAAAGATTCAGATGTTTATTGAACAGCACGTAATTTAAATAAATCATATTTATGAATGTCTGGCTGAGCAGAATTGATTGCCAACATATACCCTTTGGCCCTGAGTTAGTTATCTGATGTTTACCTTAGACTGGAAAACACAGTGTGTGAATCATTTATCCATTTTTGTACTCTTTTTTCTCTTATTTTTTCATATTTTCTGAATCACTATTTAAAGTAAAAAACCCCATTACTTTGAAAGGTACTAGCATGCCCAATAAGTTTGTAATGCGGGAACCTACAATAATTAAACGGAAATTAAAAAACAAATCAATCAAATAAACCCTCACTATTTGCCCCATTCCCTCTCCAAATAATCAAATACAAAGAAATTCTTACATTGCAACATCAGGCTTTCAAAAATTTGGCTTTTCAACCTGTCAGAAGCAGGCTGCAGAAGTACAAACCCTCTGCTAAACAAGCTCTGAATTCTTGAGAGGTGCAATGCTGGCAACACACTGTACCAGCAAACCAAACAGACAAAAATGCCATGAAGGAATACAAAACAAGCAATGATCTTTCCGATCCCCAGACCTGGGGCAATTCGAATTCTGCAAGCCACCCAGGCAAACCCAGTAGGTGCTTCCATGTTCTCACCATCACTGCTGATGTTTCCAGACTGACCTTGATTAGTCTACTCCCATCTGTACTGTCAACAACTGATCTAGTACAACATTTACAGTGTCTGGAAGAAACAGAGGAAAAACAATTTCAGCACAGAAGGCCAAATCATGGGACTGCCACTGATAGTAGCCTTGTAGGATAAGCAATGTCTAGACCTGAGAAGAAATTGCAAATATTCCTTCATTTTCTCATGTTCTTTCAAAGAAGGGAAAAAGAATCCAACAAAGACAGTACAACTATCCCCACAAGATACCAGAAACAAATCTTAAAACCACATAGTGAATGGATTTTTATACCTTATTTTTATAACTGCAATTATAATGAAACTTAGTAGAAAAAACTAGTAGTCTCTTAAGATGCCCATGCAAAAAAGGTGCAGCTAGGTTTTTTAGCATTGAATGAGATGTTCATAGATAGCAAACTCATACACCTGATGTGCAGGTGTTAGTATCCACAGCAAGACTTGATTTCCTTCTCATTTATATTTATATATGTCTACTAAAGTGGATGGAGTACATATTCAGCAAAGTCTCAGCCTATTTAAAACTTCATGTCTGTTACCACCTCTGATATATACAAAGTCTGAAGTCCTTCTCCCTTCCAAAGCTTTCATAATGGCAATTATGTATGTCTCCTTTCTCATCCACTCCTAAGCTCCCCTTCATCACCTCCTGCAATCTCTCATTACAGTATAGTTTTTATATCAATACTGTTACTAAAAGATTCACTCTTCCCGAAATAGAATTTCTCTTTGTATTCTTGCTTTGTTTCTGGAATACTTTTAAAAAATATTTTTCATAAGAACATTTAAAAGAAGATCCACCTCAAAATGAATGTATTGCCATTGGTTGAAGTTGTTTTAAAACCAGATAACTTCCAATGTTTGAATCTCCAACTAGCAAAATTAAATCACATTGTTCTCAACTTCACGTTTCCAAGTAAATAGTGGCTGAAAAAGAAAATGGTAACTATGTCCTGGGTGGCAACAAATATGACCAACTTCTAAAACACATTATCAAAAAAGATGTTTTAAAGAATTCACTCAAAAGGCCTGCACACAGACAACATCATGAGAACCTGCTTCCCTTGGTTAGCAAACTGGTGCCAAACTGAGCAGCTACACAGATAGAGGAGTCAACACTGACCTTTATCAAGTTGATCAGAGGAGTCACTGGTGTCTGACGCTTACGCTAAATACGCCGCTTAGCAAGGCTGCTACTGAACCCCATTCTTCATGGATTTGAGTAGCATGATGAATTATAACAACATAATCTCATGTACTGGTTTTGGCTAAAAGGAATTAATTTTCTTCATAGCAGCTCATTTGGGGCTGTGTTTTGGATTTGTGACCAGAAGAGTGTTGATAACAGAGGGATGTTTTAGCTATTGCTGAGCAGTGCTTACATGTCAGGGTCTTTTCTGCTTCTTATGCTGCCCTGACAGCAAAGAGGCTGGGGGTGTACAAGAAGTTGGAAGGGGACACGGCTGGGACAGCTGACCCCAACTGACCAAAGGGATGTTCCACACCATAAGACATCGTGCTCAGCAATAAAAGCTGGGGGAAGAAGAAGGAAGGGGGGGACATTTGAAGTTATGGTGTTTGTCTTCCCAAGTCACTGTTCTGCATGATGGACCCCTGCTTTCCTGGATGTTGCTGAACTCCTGCCTGCTGATGGAAGTAGTGAATGAATTCCTTATTTTGCTCTGCTTGCACATGTAACTTTGCTTTATCTAGTAAACTGTCTTTATCTCAACCCACAAATTTTCTCACTTCTACCCTTCCTGCATGGCAGTGAGCGAGGGAGCTGAGGGCTGGGGCTGAGCTGCCTGTTGGGGTTAACCCACATCATCTCAAAATGACAAAATCAGTCATTATGATAGAAAAGCATGCAACCATTCACAGACAGTATAATCAGGTCAGCTTTCTATTTTCAGTGCCTCACCAGGACATAGCAAACAGTTCTTTCAAATGCAGACCTGGCTACAGTTATTCATACTGTGGAGCCAGCCAGGAGAATGGTATCTTAGACTATACACACCAGGAGCACCAGTGCTTCAAGGCACATAGCTAAGGCAGTGAGCTCTATCTGCCCTTTTTCCTCTAAGATGCTCCTGCTTAGTTTGCTTTTAGCTGTTCTCGCATGAAAGTCTTGTGATTTTCTTCCTGTCAGACTCAAGCAAAGGGGTTAGGAGAATCATATTTATGTGCAATGAAGTAGAAAGCAATGGTTTGAAAGCAATCACCAGTTTACTGTGGCAGTATGTACTCTATGTTTGCCTGCCAGGCATCTCTGTTACATTTTGCATGAATATACAGGGCTGAGTGTTTTGTGTAAAGGCTAAACCCTCCCCAAATCTTATAGCTTACAAAATATTTTAAAAAAAAATCTTAGAAGATAAAATACTGACCCGGTTGCAGGCAAATGTTTCTAATATCTGAAACTATGTATTCAGTCAAGGCCACGCCAGGTAACGCTGATCCCTTCCTGAGCGATGTCTACTCAGACGTGAAGGTTTGTGCCTCCGCTGTCTTCCTTCCTCCCTTGATGTTCACGTAAGTCCTTCTCTGTGATGGAAGACTCACACAGTCAGTGAAGTTAAGGGACCAGTATGAAAAGGGGTAAGGAAAAGAGATAAAATGAGAAAAGAACAAGCAAGACAATAAGGTTGGTGAAAAAAAGCATTACTCTCCTGGCCTCTCTTTTCCCTGATGTGTCTCTGTTGACTCTGCAGTTGCTGATCTCTGCAATTGAGCAGGGTCTCAGGTCCTTCCTGTCCTCACTTTCCTGGCTGTCACCAACGTTACTCCATAGAGACAGAAAATGAATACTACTATCCCAAGTACGTGGGGGTATGCTTGTTTTCTCCTTTAAGAATCACTCTCCTGTCTGGTACAGCATGGGCTATGTAAGTGATGTGTATGGTTTGTGACCTCTTTCCCATTGTGTAAGGCAGAGGACTCTCTCCACGCAGCTTCACTGGAATTCAGATTAGGCTTTTACTGTATCATAGAAAGGTTTATTTCTTCTCATGTTCATTTTAGCATTTACAAAAACTTCCCAAGGTAAGAAGCAGGCCCTAGCTCATTTACAACTCAGAACTTCAGCAAATTTTAACTTAGTAAACGGAGTGATTTATTGAGTTTGCTAGAAAGAAAGAACAGAGTTTCCTGTTCTGCCTTGCTAAATCATTTTTGTAAAATATTAAAAGTGGACTCCTATTTCTCTTTTGTATGGTTGCCTGTAAAAACAACCTCCAAAACTATGAGGTTATTTTGCTAGGTTTCAATGTAAACAGAAGAAATGGAACAACTCTAAAGGCCTCACTCAAGCTAAGTTTTCTTGACTTCTAAAGGGCTTTAAATTCCCTCTGAATTCAGAGATGCAGAGTGTGGCCTAACAGAGGGTCCAACGGTACAGATGCAATGGAAATATGAAAGCATAAGGGATTTTTTTTTTTTTTTGACTCTCGGAGTTACACTTACAGATTTTGGCATTGCAGGGATTCTTACTGTATTTTACAAGAAGCATTCAAAATTCTAAACATTTACAAATGGTCCTCAGCAGGTAACAAAAAGTATTTTAAAATGGCATTGTAACTTGAATTTCCTTGGTGTCTTTTTGCCTGTGTACTACGTTTAAGGATTTGATATTTGTTCTCTGCCAAAAAAATTGTACGTGATTTTTTAAACTTATACCGTTATACCTCTATTTAGGTATCTAAGTACTACAACCTTCATTCCTTAATAAATGAGAGATGGATACATATCAAGTAATACTTGATATGTTCAGAACAAGATGTTGGGGATCAGATTTCTTTTTTTCCCATTGCCTCTTCCCTGAATTTGAGTGATATTAACTTACAACTTGTGCTTTCTAAATGCTAGCACAATAAATATTTAGACTGCCTGAAAATAAGATTTATTTTTCAAAAATAAACTGCAGAATAGGAAAAGATCAGTAATATATCTGTGTAACAGAAATAATCAGTGTGGTCTGTCTTCTGTTGTTGAATTAAACAATTCACACTTATGCTCCTGTAATCCACAGGCATAATGAGCAACAGTCTTTTGGAGTGCACATGGCTTCTACGGTTCTAATACGACAAAAAGCAATAGAGTTTCACACTGTCCCCTCTCTATTTCACAGTACCACAGGAGGACGAAGATATAGCACCAAGCATTTCTGTTATAAGCCTCAATTAAAAAAATATGTAATTTGTGGATTGAAACCTGTCATAGCTGCTTCCTTTCCAGGGAAGCTCTAAAGAAAATTTTAATCAATTCTATTTAGCCATTTCTAATAGCCAAGGGAGACAAAAATGAATATATGACAGCTGTTGCTATTACTACAGGCCCCACTTTTTTAGTCTCCATTTTTCACATCATGTTCTTCTAAAAATTAGGATATAAGGAGCTTAAGGTTGTATTAAATTTTCTGACTTACAAAACTTATTTTAATACATTTATTTTTAACATTTCTGATGGTGTTAATTAAGAAAGGTTGTGTGTGTATGCTTAAAGAAATTATTCAGACATTATTGTGCTTGCTAACTCAAACATGTCTTGACAAGTTAAAAAAGCGATTTAAGAAGTAGATGTTCCTAAATGCTTCACAAATTTCATGGGTCTTCAATACACAGAACATAAGTTTTTCAATTTTTTTAATTATGTTATGATGAGAACTAAATAGTAAGTGATCAAATTAATGTCTTTCATACACAAACAGGCACTAGACATGATGTATTTAATTCTAGTAATTGTAAACTGTATTTCCATGAATGCACATTTAAATCCTACTCTCATTGCTTGCTAGGCTTGTAGTTGCTTTGCAAACAGCTTGCTTACATTAGTAGTACCAAAATTATTTGTTTAGGGCAATGATTATGGGAATCCTGATTAGATTTCAGGGTTGTCAGTAGATGAATTTTTTTTAAGAATAACTGGACTCACATATATTTCTGTAAGTCAGAGTATGCAGGTAGTATGAATAAAGAAACAATGTCTTTGGCCTCTTCAAAGACCTGCTGTCAGGAATCCCATGGGCTAGGGCTCTGGAAGGCAGGGGGTCCAAGAGAGCTGGACAGTATTCAAGGACCACTTCCTCCAAGATCAAGATCGGTGCATCCTCGGGGGGAAGAAGTCAGACAGAGGATCCAGGAGACCTGCATGGATGAGCAAAGTGCTTCTAGAGAAACTCAAATGGAAGAGGGAGGTTCACAGTATGTGGAAAAAGGGACTGGCCACTTGGGAGGAGTATAGGTATGGCAGAGATGGCACAAGGCCAAGGCCCACTTGGAACTAAATTGAGCAATGCATGTTAAAGATAACAAGAAGGGCTTCTTTAAATACAACAGCAGTAAAAGGAAGACTGGGGACAACAGTGGGCCCACTGCTGAATGAGGCAGTGTCCCTGGTGACACAGGATGCAGAGAAATAAATCTGGAGAAAGAAAGACTTACCATCGGTTGAGAAGAATTGGGTCAGAGATCACCCAGGCAAACTGGATCCTCGCAAACCCACAGGCCCCGATGGGATGCACCCATGAGTGCTGAGGGAGCTGGCAGATGTTCTTGCTGAGCCACTCTCCATCATCTTTGAAAGGTTGTGGAGGACAGGAGAGGTGCCTGAGGACTGGAGGAAAGCAAATGTGACTCCAGTCTTCAAAAAGCGCAAGAAGGAGGACCTGGGAAACTATAGGCAAGTCAGCCTCACCTCCATCCCTGGAAAGGTGATGGATCAGTTCATCCTGGAGGTCACCTCCAGGCATGTAGAGGACAAAAAGGTTATCAGAAACAGCCAACATGGATTCACCAAGGGAAGATCATGCTTGACCAACCTGATAACCTTCTACGATGGCGTGACTGGCTGGGTCGATGAAGGGAGATCAGTGGATGTTGTCTGGACTTCAGTAACACACTTGACACTGTCTCCCATAGCATCCTCATAGGCAAGCTAAGGAAGCGTGGGCTGGATGAGAGGACAGTGAGGTGGACAGAGAACTGGCTCAACAACAGAACTCAGAGGGTCATGATCAACAGGGCAGAGTCTGGATGGAGGCCTGTCACTAGTGGTGTTCCCCAGAGGTCTGTGCTGGCTCCAGTCCTGTTCAACATAGTCATCAACGACCTGGATGAAGGGACAGAGCGTACCTTCAGCAAGTTCACTGATGATACCAAGCTGGGAGGAGTGGCTGATACACCAGAAGGCCGTGCTGCCACCCAGCGAGACCTGCACAGGCTGGAGAGCTGGACTGAGGGGAACCTCATGAAATTCAACAAGAGCAAGTGCAAGGTCCTGCACCTGGGGAGGAACAACCCCATGCACCAGCAAATCCTGGGGGCTGAACTACTGGAAAGCGGCTCTGTTGAGAAGGGCCTGGGAGCACTGGTGGACAAGTCGTCGACCCTGAGCCAGCACTGTGCCCTTGTGGCCAAGAAGGCCAATGGTGTCCTGGGGTGCATTAAAAGGAGCGTGGCCAGCAGGTCGAGGGAGGTTATCCTCCCCCTCTACTCTGCCCTAGTGAGGCCACATTTGGAGTCCTGTGTCCTGTTTTGGGCCCACCAGTTTAAGAAGGATGTGGAACTGCTTGAGCAATTCCAGCGGGGAGCGACCAAGATGATGAGGGGGCTGGAGCCTCTCTCTTATGAGGAAAGGCTGAGAGACTTGGGTTTGTTCAGCCTGGACAAGAGAAGACTGAGGGGGGATTTCATCAATACCTATAAATATCTGAAGGGTGGGTGTCAAGAGGGATGGGGCCAGACTCTTTTCAATAGTGCCCAACGACAGGCCAAGGGGCAATGGGCACAAGTTGGAACACAGGAAGTTCCACCTGAATATGAGAAAAAACTCCTTCCCTGTGAGGGTGCCAGAGCAGTGGCACAGGCTGCCCAGAGAGGCTGTGGGGTCCCTTCCCTGGAGACATTCAAACCCCACATGGACGCGTTCCTGTGCCCCCTGCTCTGGGTGTGCCTGCTCAGGCAGGGGGTTTGGACAAGATGATCTCCAGAGGTCCCTTCCAACCCCTACCATTCTATGATTTTGTGATTCTGTGATATTGATAAACTAAGCAGCGCTAAGGTCCAAGCACAGTCACTGGCACATGGTCACCAACTTTATTAAACAGTTAACATGGTTTCTTAAGAAAAAAGAAAAGGCAAAGCAGGACCCAAGTGCAGTACAAGCCAGACACAAATGCCAATAGGATGTTTGGAGGAGAACATAGTATTCTGGAGGTAACAGAATTCAGCCATGTGAATGTAAGATGATGTACGGCTTGATAATAGTCTGGGACACATTTTAGTTACTAATCAGACAATGCTGTTGCTTCTGATCAAAATCCTAACCCAAACTTCTATTAAAATATTTTACAGAGGGCATTTTATTCAGCATTTCATTCTTCACTACCTCTTTTTGAAGCCTCAGCTACAACAAATTCATTTACCTTCTCAACAGAGTCCACATATCACCATCTATACATATACACCATATGTCCATATACATACCATATATACCATATGTCCATATACACCATCCCTAGAAACATTCAAGACCAGGTGGGACGGGGCTCTGAGCAACCTGATCTAGTTGAAGGTGTCCCTGCTCACTGCAGTGGGGTTGGACTAGATGAGCTCTAAAGGTCCCCTCCAACACAAACCATTCTATGATTCTATGATCTAAACCTTAAGTCAACTTTCCTATAGACTTACTGCTTCAAATGCAGCAGAGGCTTTTTGTTTTTAATTTGGTCTTCAACTCGTTATTCCCCCTCTAATCCATTCTACTTTACCTTACTTACTGCAACAATATCCTCCTTTCATTAACTACGCAAGTTCATGTTCAACTAATTATCCAGCAGGACCACCAGCTCCTTTCAGTTACTAAACTACTAAGTCATGTCATACATTCTCTAGACTCCAATCTGTATTCTTTGTTTCTGGAGGGAAGAATGATTTCTATTTTTTTTTAAAGGAGTCACCTGTGAGAAAGGTTGGAAGCACCTCTTTGTGACGCTTTTGCCAGCTGGTGAGCTTCCCAATTTCAGAGTCTTTTTTATATTTTCCAGTATCATATTTGATCAGGTATTCCCATAAAGATAATATAATTACATTGCTGTCATATATAATGTGTTCAGGTTTGACTTTTGCACTCCAAGGAATGCTAAGCTAGAACTTGAGTAGAATTTTGTCAGTCTGTATTGTGCCATGTAAATCTGGTAACTGAGACAAAAATAATCGAGACTCCAATCCTGCAAAGGCATGACTCCTTACCACACACACTTCATTCTTCCATGAAGACATTCAGACAAACTGCCACCATTACTCTGTGGCAAGTTAATGGCTTACAAAAAGCTCATACCTCCCCACGTTCCCTGAGCCCGGGAGTTCCACAGGACTGAATGAAAATGCTTACAAATAGTACAATTTAACAATTCAATTAATATTCTGCTGGAGTTCTGTAGATTGTAATTTTTCCCTACAGACATCGCATTGCAAAATAGCGTACATAAATCTGTTATGTTTTGTCTCTTTTACCATCAGGGGGACTTGAATGCTTTTACTGTGCCAATGAAAAGGCAAGAGAAGTTCACTGCTAGCACTAGTATCTCCTGTCATCTCGGTGGCCTTACCAGTAAAATATAAATGTGGATACAAATCTGGGACGCTTGACCCCAGAATTCACATACACATATGATATAGATGTACATCACATATACACATATACACATATAGTGCATAGCAGTCATACTGCTACCACAAAGATACTCTGAGGTCATTCTTTAGTCACTAAAGTCACTAACAAGTGTCTTGTTCTTTACCATGTGTAATCCTATCATTTTGCAGTTTTTCTGAATACCATTAGAAAAATAGTTCTAAATATAAGAAAAGTATAATTATATAACACCAGTTCTCTCGATTCATTTTCCAAATACAATTATTTCTATTTTCGGCATTCCACAATTTTTCTGCTTACTTCATCCATAGATTTCAGAACTAATATGATGCTTTGTTTAAAAAGTCACATAGGATTTGCTTATACTCTAAAATTGTACCAATGCTTCATCTTTAGCTTGATGTTATGTAATGCAGAATATTTCTACTAGTCCAAAACTAGTGTTGCTGCATTTTTTTGAGGAGTTGAGCTAAGGCATAAAATGTTTTAAGACCTGTGCAACTGGAATCTGTTGGCAATTTTGCATATAGTAACAAGCTTCAGAGCTTGAATAAAGGAAATGGGAGCATTTTATTCACATGAAATTTAATAGTTTTAACCACAGTTTTTACACTGCAAACATGAAAGCGCTTACAGGATTGGTGGCTGTAGCCTGTTCCCTTCATCTGTCGATATTTGCTGAGGGAAATATTAAATGGCTGAGATGGTCCAAGGAAACGTAAATATGTGGAACTGCTTTTGAGCCACAAAGAGTCTTTAGAGAAGGAATGTGCATATTCCCTAACTATATGCAGTGCTTTTTTTCTAAAAAAAAAAAAAAAAAAAGAAAATAAACACAACACTTATTTAAATGGCACTTGAGCAGGATTCCCTGGATCTCTAGAGACTTATGGGAGACAGAAGAAAAAAACATGTCTGTGTTTGTGTCCCAACACCTTGGTGCTGTGCTAAACCATTCAAAGGCAACATTATTTCCAAAGTGAATGCAATATAGTTGTCATCTGAGAGGGAAAATGTTCACATCAATAACTGAGATGAAAAGTAGCATGACCTTCAGATAAGAATTGAAATATGGGGATGATAAATCTTTCCCTTTATGTTAATAAATGAACAAAATTAGCACTAGCCCAGCACTAAGAAGAGGCTATAAAACATGCAAATACTAGCAATAGAATACGTGGATTTATTTCTCAGTGTGAAAAATTTAGTAAGTGCAGATATCAAACACAAAATGTATTATCAAGATTGCCCTGACACATGCATACAGTTCAGCATATCAAAATCTGATTCTTTTTATTTTTTTATTCAGGACTGAGGAAATTTGGTGGAACTTTCTAAATTCATCAGTCTGGAGTATTCAAAGCTACTCTTTCCATGGTAACTGTATTTAGTTACCCTGCTAATAGCTAACCATGACTTTTGAATAGTATGCCTCATAAATTTAGGAGACGTCAAAAAACCACATTATTCTTATTAGAGTTAATAGGGTGTTAATAAATTCTTCTTAAAATGAGAAATCTTTTAACGGATTGCATTGCCATCTGCTAAACATAAAGCAGCTTTTAGCTAATATAAATAGACAAATATATAAATAATATCTATTACCTGTGAAATACACATAATACATATCCTACATGACACATAAGATCAAACACTATACTATCTATTTTTCCCAGCACTCTTTTCAAATCCCATCATTTCAAACAGTCCCAGTGTATAAGTTCCACTTTGGTTAACTTGTCATGGCATTCTGTTCCAATTCCGTCAGTGTAAGAAGGTTGTTATTGATAGGCCAATTAGACTTGAATATTACAATTTGTTTTGAGCAGGTGATTCCTTACAGAATGCAATGAAAGTTAAATTGGAGATACTGTATCAAAATAATTTATCTTATCCAACATGTTTTCTTTTACTCTGGATAATAGAAGCTGCTTTCAAATAAGGGGTCAGAACCACAGAATGGCAGATGTGGATTTGTTTCGTTCCTACATTAGCTTTCATCTTGACTATAACGGTTCAAAACTGACACAATTGTTGCTATTAAATATGCCTATCCTGTACAGCCAATGAGTGATATCTCTAGGAGGTTTATTCAAGCTGCAGATGACATCAGGATACATTAAAGCTGCAAGCACATCAAGATGGCTTCATGCCAGGCCAGCTTCAGTCTGGTAGGGATCTTTAGCTCCAGCAATGTGTTAGATGCGAGAGCAGCTCTGTTCCAGAAACAATTTTGCCTCTTCTGCGTACCATTGCAACTGGCATAATAAGCTGTGTGAGACTGGAGCTAATGCCATGCAAAACACTGTGTTCCTGGAAACTGGAGCTGGGGAAAAAGCTGTACAGAGCCACAGCTGGGTAGCTCTGCATATGATCAGCTCAGGTCCAACAAGGCTTATTAGCTTCAGTTCAGTACTAGTGATAACACATTATCTCTTTCAGAAATATTTGGATGTCTCTGCTCTATACAGGACAGAAGTCTGTTTACTGGAAAGGCTTATTAATCCCAAAGAAGTGGCACATGAATGCATGGAGCCAGCCTGGGAGCTAACAAGCCAACTTTGAACATGGAAGGCTTTGAAGTGCAGGGCAGAGACAGACTATTTCTGCAATAATTAGCTCAAAGCCGGTGCTGGACCAAACCTGGTCAAGCCTGACTTGTAATGAGCTGATTCAGTGCAAAGGCTCTTGGATGTCTCTGCATGTTCCTAATGCATGCAATAATACCTCCCTTATCCATGTATTTCCACTGTCCTGGGATGACAGACCCCACTTACTTTAAATATAGGATATTTTTTTGTTATTATTGGCTATGTTTGTATTTAATATGATGCACAATGTAATTAATATTTCCCTAGAATTATGACATTCATAACGTTGCCTTGTAAAAACTCTGGTTTTGTAATTATTTTAATAACAAAAGGTACTACTTATTTCCTCATAGTCATAGCTGGTTTTCTAGCAAATGATATATCTGCAGTCACTGCATCCTCATAAAATAACAATAGATCCTATTTCAGTCTAAAAGCAAATTCAGGTTTTGTGATCTGTTTTGCATAAATTATTTTAGATATTACACCAAGACTGGACAAACCTGGGTGAGATAAATTTGTTGTACACTTGGAAGCAGACATTAAAACTTTTCTTCATGTTACATGTTATGGCACCTACTCCCATGTCAAAAATACAGTAGCCAGATGACACAAAGTATGAAACCGGTACTAACGCACTCTGTTGTTTTGAATTAGTTAAAAAATATGGAGCTATGTTTCCTTTGGCAGACTCTGTGCTGAATCAGGCATACAGTTTTCATGAAGCATAATGCTGGCATAAACACATGTCATGTCATATGTCAAACATATGTCAGTTTACTCACAGGTAAACTTTTTTGGATAAACCTCTATTCCCAATTGTGCATGAAAATGTAAAGAGAGAATACAGTGGAAAAAAATGAATTTTGTATCTTAATCTACATCTATACTTGGCAGGCTTTCCCCATTTTGTTATTACCAGTTATTATACCCACAAGGTACTCCCACATTTGAGTACTGGCCATAGAGGGCTGGACCAAAGGTCCGCCTCCCCACAACATACTGTCTTCAACAAACACCCCAGAACATCTTCAGAAATTCTGCCTGTACTTTTCCTCCCACTTTTTAATTTATAACCTTACTTTCTCAAGGCTCACCAAGTTGAAGAATTTCTCATCAAGCTCCTCTGAGCATGGTGGCTAGCCAGTGCTGGATGGCCAGTCTGCGTGGCCAGGGACATAGCAAGGAGAAGTAAGCTGAAAAGGGAGGAAGGGTCTTGGCTGCTGTGGGTTCTCCTTCAATTCTCATCATGTCAAGCCTGCAAGGACAGCACCTCTGGGTGGCATGCACTCATCCCTTAGTTTTGTGGAGCAGCAGACATTGCTGGGGTTTCTTTGCTGTGTCTCCCTCTTGAGTCTGGTATTTTGTTTTCAACGCCTGGGGAAAACAGGAACAGCATAAGCTTCTCCTTAAGACTCTCCCATCCTCCAACTGTTGTCAGCTCAGTGGATTTCCTGAGCCTGTTGTTACTAAGGCTTTGTTCCCTTCCCCCCAGCTTCCTAAATTAAATGCTTTGCTGAGATTTTTGCTGCAAAGAAAACTATGTTGCTAAACTTTGTTCTGATTAAAAATTTACACTAATTTTCTGCATTAATACTCCTATGATCACAACACAGCAGACCTGCCTCTCAGGAAACACATTCAAATTATCTTTGTTTCAGCGTGGCTGGGAGTGGAGCACACAGTAAAGTGGGTTGGCACCAAGAGCAAGAGACAGCTATCTTACAAAGCCAGATAAAGACTTGAGCACGTAGTGGGTGGGTTTGGTTCAGCCAAGAAGATGGTAGGAAGTCCCGGAGAAGAAGGATGGGCTGTGCATTCATTAGCCTAGCACAAGTCCCGCAATGGTGAGGACACAACATTCCCTGCTCTACTAAGGGCAGCATTCAATTGATGTTTTCATGGTCCCGAGACCAGTGCCTAGAACCCGCCAGCAATGATGTACTTGATCACCTGCGTGCTTGATGGTTGTACCACCGAACCAACAGAATGGCAAAAGAGCGTGGAAAGAATAAAAGGTCATATCCACACAGGATTGCGTTGTCCACAATTAGAACTAAAACAATCTTTTGAAAAGAAGTATCAATTAATAGGAAAATTGAGACATATTTACCAGCCCACACGCTACTAGGCAGTGTCAGCCTTCTCAACACACACAAAGCGTAGTGGATGTAAGGGGATATGTTGGGAAAAGGTAGAAGCCAGACACCCAGGGTATTTGTGTCTCAGCCTCCAACTTTCAGCTCAGGGGTTTCCCAATCCATGGGTCGTGAGTCTCCAACCTGCAAGGTACTTCTTTCCCATGAACCTGCCTGATATCCCCTTTAATTCATGGCAGTAGATTACATTCTTAGTGTGGATGCCGCTTGTTCTTGCAAAACTCTGCTTCTGCTTACACATGTTCTCCTGCCCTCCAAGCCCCTTTCCAAGGGAAGCAAATGGTACCAACGAACCTCCTGTTTACACACCAGCGCAGCAATACTGGCAAAAACATATAGCACACGCATGGCCCAGTGTGTTCCTATGGTAAGGACTTTATACTCGAAAGGAAGTAACTTTATCATGTTTTCTTTCTGACATTGCATTAGCGGTGGGTTTTCTTTCGCCACAACCTTGCAAGCAAGCAGATGGCTGGACCCCCCACCATTACACCCCGAGCTACCGACTGCAGCTCTACAAACGTTTTTGACAAGCAAAGTCGTTGCCCACCCAAGCTCCTTCAGCCCGAGACGCGCCCGTCCCGCTGCAGGAGCCCATTCGCCACCCGCCTGTCCCGGGGACCTTCCACGGAAGGGCGGGAGGGAGGAAAGGCCGGCGCAGCCCCGCGGCGCGCACAGTCCCCGGCCCTCGCCCCGGGGAGGGGGGCTGGAGACGGCCCGAAGCCCGCTTTTTGTTTTAACAAACATTTCCCCCGCCTGCGAGGAAACCCGCCGCTGCCCGGCGCGGGGGAGGGAGGGATTTCCTTCCCATTGTCTGCCGGGCTCGGCCCGCCGCGCCGGCTGCGGCGGGGCTGCGGCGGGGCTGCCTCCTCGCCGCCTCCCTCCTCGCCGCCGCCGCCAACTTCACGGCCAGAGGCATCGGCCGAAGGGCCTGCGGCAGCTTTCACACCAAAGGCTGATAAATGCAAGAATCGGGACTGACCAACACTGCCCAGCAGGGCTTCAAACCTGTATATTAATGAGCATTGAAAAGTCTTTCCAATACAGACACAAATAAGCCAAAGCACCGAAAGATGCATCCTTTTTATCCTCCAGCACGCAAACCGAAGGCTATATAATGCAAACAGTTACCCAGCAGACCTAATGAGGATATACCCCCAAGGCTATATAATGCAAACAGTTACCCACGGGACCTAATGAGGATATCAGAATATTTCAAAACAAGGCCCACAAACACCCATACATGCCCGTCTTTCTACACTGGATTTAATTCACTGCCCACCAGCTCAGACAAGGTAACGAGGCTACGGTTACAGACACTCCCTATGTGTTTGCTTTAGGATACCTTGTTCTTTCCAAAATCAAATATTTGTATCCTGAAACAAATATTTGGCGGTGGTCCAGACTAGCCTTTACAAATACGTTAAGTACAGCAAATTGTTGGCACGCAGCAGACTCCAGGTAAAAACCTGTAAGGTTGTCAAACCGTAAGGCTTCAACCCTGCATATGCTTCTGCATCAGTGAAACCATGGCCTAAATATTTATTTGACAGCTCTCTATGGGTCCCGAAGAGATAAAGGGCTAAAACCTTTTTATACTGAAGATAGCTAAACTTCTGCCTTAAGTAAATATTTACATAGGTAAGGAGAAAGCACTGTGGCAGAGTAATACATCTTCTCGCTAAAGAACCCGAGGCTGGAATTGGAGCTTCATTTTGGAGTTATGGCAAATCCCTGGAGCCAACCCAGTTGCAGGGGTACCTGGCTGTGCTGGCTGAGGAATTGAAGCTCGTTTGGTATGCTGCTGGCTACGCCTCTCTCTTTGCTTGTGGGTGCAAAAATCGGTGTGCTTTAACCATGCCAGCTTGAGCAGAACTGTTAGCTTGACTGCATGGCAGAAACAGTAAAAACGATAAGGACCCAAATGTTTTGGGTTTTTTAAATATAAATATAGCTCAGACACAATTTGTATAGAGAAGGTTTCAAAGAAACCTAGGACAGCCAAGCCAACAATATCCCATGGAAACTTGGCTTATATTTCTATCAAACTTCTTTTGAAAATCACATGCCATAATGAAATCAGACCCAAACATCACAAGTAAATGCTTAACATAAGGTAGCCTTTTTGTAATTCTACTGATGGTAAATCCCTTCTTACTTAAAGAATGTCCTTTAAATTTCATTTGCTTTTTATTAATACAAGAAATATAACACAGTTAATAAATTATAGCACCGCTGTTTGGTACATGCCCAACCCCTCAAGCACCCTTTGAAAGTAGATTACCAGCCCTTTCTTTCCTATCTATTTTAGATAATATAAAATGTTCTTTCATATTTAAATACATAATAGAAGTAAAGCTTTATCACTGCTGTGCAACCAACTGTTATTTGTGTTTTCTTTTTCAAAAGAGGATGTAAAGTCCTGATGCAGCAGTCTCGAACAAAATGTGGTTTTAGACACTACTAGAAATCTTATTCACTAAACACACCGGAGAAACTTTTGCTGTTCGGTGTGCAGACTCTGCTCAATCTTTGACTGACTGGGCACAATGGATGCATCTTCTTCACCATTATCAGTCCAAAACTATTTCAGTAATGCTAATGACTGCTCATATGAATAAAATTATTTGCATGCATAAATGTTTATAGAACTGAGCTTACAGCGTATCTTAATAAAGTATGTCACATTTCTGGTCAAGATAAATTAGGTGTGAAGTATGTTATTTTTCCATTAAATAATTCCTGAAGTATTCCAGAAACTTTAGAATATACTTGCTTAGTCATTTATTATTAATAATATTTATCTCACAGGCAAATATAAAACCAGGAAAAAATGTACATGTTTTCTTGCTACTTACACATATATATGCACCTAAAAATGTGTATATTTCATGTTACTGTGTATCTCTCAATCCTGCAGCAAAAGTGCGGATCTTCAGCTCGCATCATATAACCAGCTCTGAGACAGACCACTGATGCTGTATGTCTTAGTTTCTGTTCAAGGCAAGCATCCACTTTTGAAAACATCACTCGGAATTTCTCCAGGTTGCACTTCATGAAAGGAGGAATTTGCCGGTATCAAGGCCAGATAAGCAGCACATTTTTCCTCTGCAATGAGATAAGGTTCAGACCCAAGAGCGTGATAAAACACATATATATTAAATAGTTAAAGATCCGTTTCGAATGTATTATTAAAAAAAATAATAAAAGAAACAAACAGCAACTCCAGCAGACACCACTAGAGTTCTCCTTCTCCCAAATATCCCTAGCACCATCCTAAACCCTGTTTACCCCAGAAACCTGAACTGTGGACAGACAGAAGAGGAGAGAGAGAGAGAAAATTCAGACACAATAAAACTCTGAGGGGAAAAATATGTGGAAGGAGGAGGCAGCATCGGCCTGGGGAAGGGATTGAAAAGTTTCCCCTGGCTTAACTTCTCCCCCCCGCCCCTGCAGCAGCAGAAGCAGCGGCAGCAGCACAAGGTGAGAGAGACTTTTAAGTCTGGGGAGGAGGGGTGTGTGTGCGGGAGGGGGGGTGAATTTACAGCCCTGTGGATATTTCTGTGTCTGCCTCCCTGGCTTTGGGGTGCGAGAGGCGCCGTGTCTCATGCTGGGTGGATATTTTTTTTTAATATGATGGAGGATTATAAACATGGCGCCTTAAAAAAACTACAAAATCATGTACACACTGTTCCAAGGAGATGGGGGAGAGGGGACAGGGGAAGGGCTGGGCACCAGAGGAGGGGGTGATCCTGCCCCGCGGGGTGCCATATGGGGCGGGGGGAGCGATTATACTTAATAATAAAATGTATGGGGCTGCGGTGGGGGGGGGGGGATATGATATGGAAGGCGGGATTTTTTTTTTATTATTTCATTTTTCGGAGTGGGCAGGAATATCTGGCAGCCCGCTTGGAAACCGAGGAGAAGGGGACGGCGGCGGAGCGCGTGTGATTATTAACGGCGATTATTTTTGTCCCCACACCTTCCCCGGTCGGATTTCGGCTGGGAGGCGGCGGCGGGTCCCCCGCGGCCCCGTGCCGAGTTGCCGGCAGCCCTGGGCCGGGGCGGGAGGCGGTGGGGTGGGCGGAGGGGCGCACAAGGGGGTCGCTGCCCTGGGCGCTCGGCGCGGGCCTGCAGGGAGCGTGGGAGCCGGGGACTCGCGTGAGAGGCGAGGCCGAGCGGGGTGTGGCGCAGCCCGGCCTCAGCCCCGTCACCCCCCCCCCAAGCCCCGCTCTTCTCCCACACGCGGGGCGACCCGATTTGCTCCCCACTCCCCCCTGCTTCCCTTTCTCTCACACACCCCCGCCCGCCGCCCCCCGCATTTCCTCGCTGGGGTGGGGGATGTCTGCTTGGAGGACGGGTCTTGGCCCGAGTAATGGCAGCTGCTCGACAGCGCCGAGTCTCCACAGGAGAGAGACGGCGGGCCCCCGCAGGCCGGCCGCGGCGGGAGAGGGGCCGCGGCTGCCCTTCCCGGCGCGGGGCAGAGGAGGGGACGGGGAAAAGGGTGAACTTAGAGCCCCAGCCCTCCTCCCTCCGGGCGGCTGCGGGCGGGCTGCGCCACCCCCGCGGCGGGGACGGCCTCAGCGCCCGGCTCTGCGAGATGGCAGGCGGGGGACGGGGGGCCCCTAGCTTCCCGGATCGCCCTGCTGGCGGAGCGCCTCGGCCTCCGGCGTGGCCCCGGGGGCTTCCTCGCCCCCCCCCCCCCCCGCCCCGTCTGCTCCGAGGCAGGGCGTGGGGGGGAGAAGGGGCAGATTTCTCCGCTCTCCTCCTCCGACTCCCCCCGCTGCGGGCGAGGGGCGTGCGGGGAGCCGCGCTGCTGCGGGCCGGGGCCCACCCGCGCCCTCCGGGGACAGCTCTCTCGCTCCCCTCGGCTGGAACGGGCCTTCCCGGAGCCCCGCCGGACGTGACGGTCGGATTTCGGGAGAATATGAGCTACTGAGGGGCTTGCTTTTGGTGGTTTTGGGGGCTTTTTTTGTGTCCGTGTCCCCGAAACCGCGTCTCCAGATAACTCCCCTTGGTTCACTTCGTGAGGTGTTTTCCTTCTTCCACTTCTACGGGGGTTGTCCAGAGGCCTATCTGCCTTCTCCCTTCGGGGGGAGAGGATGCAGGTGTAGGTGTGGTAAGGATGATGGGGAGTTTTGGTGTGCTGTCCTGAGCTTCCGTGTGTTTCCAAGAACAGTCCCCCCGTAAATTACTGATGTTAAGGACTTGGGAAACTTTGTGTGTCTTTTGGGCTTATACTGAAAACAGCAGACTTTGTTTGGGAAATTGTTTTTTGTCTTCTGTGAACATGGCAAATGGAACTTTAGAAAGGCTAGAGCTGGGGTGGCTTGAGAAGAGAAAAGGGAATGAAAAACTGATTTGGTGCCGGTGGGTTTTATAATATTATAATTTGGCCTTTTAACACCCTGGAATCATCTGCCACAGTCTCTGTATTGTAGAAGTAATACTATTCGTTGTATTTTTGAGATCTTACTGCAGTGGAAAGGACCCAAAGTAGAAAATGCTGTCTTGTCCTAGATATGCTGAATTTTTTGCGCTTCTGTTGCTATTCTTTGCAGGAAATTGTTTAGTTCTTTAGGGGTGATCACTGAGACAGGTGTCGGGAGGGGGGAAGAGTGGGAGTGGAGATGCCAGTTTGTGGTTCAGGCTGCAGTCCCTTGGGTTTTTCTAGTCCCTCATCCTTCAGCATGAAGGACCTGGCATCTCTCCACATTTTTCTATTTTTTTGATTTTGTTATCAACCATTCTGAGTGCACTACAGAAAGTCTTTGGGGAAGTAGACCATTTGCTGACTGCTGTTTTGTACAAAAGTGAAAGTACCCACAAAATAATTCTCAGCATTGATTTATGTTTATTGCCAGCTTTTCCATGCCTAAACAAACCCTCTCTGCTTTGGCCAGATATCTGTATGGGGAAGGGAATGGTTCATGGGCTAGGTAGTTGTCATGGATGGAGGTGCACAAAGTCAAAGTAGGCGGCTAATATAACCCAAAATAATTTTTATTCTCACCAAAAGTGGTTTGATGCTCCGACGAACATTTGAAAACCACAGGTTCAGGGTGCCCTGTGCACAATGGACTTAAAAATTCTTAAGCTTTAGAATGACGACTGGAGGTGCGCAGTCACTCACTCACCCAGGAAGGCAAGGGCTCTCCAACTTCACAGAGTTACCTTGGGTGGCATCCTGACCCAAGGGGAGAGTCCCCAACGGCAGACCCGCTGCTCCCAGGCTCAAGTCACCCCCGCAGAACTCCATTTATCCCCTAGCTGCATCTGATCCGCGGTCACATCTGGTCATGTCCATTTCCTGTTGGCTGAGGGCTCCGTCTGTCGGCGACTGTGTCAGTGACAGCAGTCGCAGCAAGGCAGTTATGGCGCGAAAGTGAGGGCACAAAAAGTATCAGTGGCTGCTCTGCTGCAGCCATCGGAAAGCCCTGTCCTCAATCAGGGCAGGTGCACCTGCTGCAGTAGTACAGCAGAGAGCACTTTTATCTTTCTGGTGGTGAGTTTGGTTTTAATGAGTGGGGAAAAAAGTTACTTTGTTGATGACTCTTTGTGGATTGTGCTATGGAGGGTGGTCTCTGCCATCAAGAAGAGGCACCTGCAACTGATAGTTGGTATCGGGTTCAGCACCAAAGGACTGAATGAGAAAAATGACCCTTCGACTCCATCCTACTAGCTGGATAGTGTGATGGAAATTACCAAGTGATGAAGTCAGCTATGTAAGGGGAGTTGCGGGTGTGTGGATGTTGGGTGGGGGTCTCAAGACTTTGGTGGTGTGCTAGAAGATGCTCTCTTTCCACAATGTGGAGCTTTATAGCACTAGTTTAACAAGAAAGTGCCCTCTATTCTGGTTAAACAGGTGTATTTTTTTTAATCTAAGCAAGCACTTAGAGCCATTATTTTTAAATATAAATGTAAAAAAAAATAAAAAGGAGTTTGTTTGCCATGGACTAAAACTCCTAGCAGCTTAGCAGTTTGTCTTAGTCCTTATGTATTGTGAGCCAGAGCAGTACTTCTTAACTTTTCGGGAAAAATTGAACGCTGCAGAAGTAACAAGAATTTCATGACTGTAATCGCTGTGTGTGCAATGTGTGACTACTAGGTTGTTTGCTGGAATCTGGTGCTGTGTGCCCATACTATTTGCAGGTAGTAGGCGGTCTGTGTGCAGCTAGTATTAAGGTTGCCTGTGGGTCCTGCCTGCCCTTGTACCAAAGAGTAGAAGGGACTGTTGAGGAAAGTCTTGAGGCTTCTGCAGGGCAAGAGCCTGGATCATCTTTTCAGCCAAACATCATCTCAGGAGCAAACGAGATGGTGAAAGTTTGTGATGTGCTTGGCATTTCCACCTTGCAGGTAAACATAACCTTCCGGGTGCTGTTAGTGATGTGGTGCTCCTGGAGAAGGAAACAATGTGGATGGACAATGAGTTTGGCTTCACACTTACCTTGAAGTGGCTTAGGCTACATCTGGACTGCTGTGCATTTCTGTCACTGAAACGCTGCTTGGGGGCCACTGAGCTGTGCTACCTGCAGTCTCTGAGTTAGGATGAAATACTTGAAAAAGAAATAGATAAAAGGCAATGTTTGAAGATGTTTTCTCAATTTAGGTATCTAAACCTCTCCATAACTCTCTGCATTGTCTAGTTTGTTAGAAAACTGTCTTATTGCACACAACTTGAGGATCGGGAAATTTTGGAATTAGGAGACTTGTTTTGGAATAGAGTACCCAATTTCTGTCAACTAAAGTTTAGAAATCCTGGCCATACTTATAACTAGTTTTCATAGTTACTACCTTCCAGTTTTGCAGAGCATTTACCCCTGGAAGTGTGTAAAAGGACTTCAGGGAATGAATCTGTCCAGGATAGAAGTTCTGAAAGAGGGACAGGGTGGTGATGAAGATGTCTTCAGTAAACTTCTGATTTCCTTCTTAAATTGAAGACTTTTTAGCTAGCTCTAGAGTGGCATAAGTGTCAGTAAAATAAATCTTTTATCCACAGTGTAGATTGTTACAAATGCTGTGTCAAACCATAAACAAAATCAATCTATCCAAAGTACGTGTGGCTCACACCAGTGATGAACCTGGTTCATAAAATGCTGAGTGGTCTAAAATTGCTGGCCAGATGTGTACAAGAATTTACTTTCCTGGATGAGTTAAAGTAGATGGTTTTTATTTTTTTGCGAAAGTTAGATTAGAATTGTTGGAGCAATTCCTTTTCCCATGTCTATCCAGTAGATATATACATTTCTTTTGAGTTCTGACTGCTGGTTTTATTAATTGGGGTGGTTTTCCTTCCACAGTATACAACTTTCTTTAGCCATCCTTCTTGCACTGATTGTTTAGGACCTAATGTCAAATCATGTTCTTTATCTGCAGAGGTTTTTTGTGTTGGTTTTTGTTGAGTTTTTTTAGTCTCAGGTTATGATGAACACTCCCATAGTACTTGTGTAGTACTTGGAGTGTGGTGCCCTTGGTAGCTGGGCAATGCAACATATGTCATCTTTTATATAGCTCATACATTTTAGTCTGTCAGTGTTGCTTGTGCTAAGTGTTGTGAACAAAGATTGTTCTTGTCAGGTTCTGGATGATTTTTGATCAGTTGAATGTAAATTTAGCTCATAATTGGGTTATTGTTCTAAGGTTTAATCTGCCAGTTGGGAGGATATAGCCTGCAAAATAGGTAGTTTATAAGATGAGGTAATGATTCAATTTTGCAGGAATTTCCTAATAAGTTAACTCTTACATTCCTAAAACAAGTGTTCAGTAATTTTCAGTGCAGTATAAAGATGCAAATTCAGCAGTGATGACAGGGTATCATGTAATCTATACGAAATGCATAACAAGTGTAGAATGCTTTTTCTTGAAATAAAGCTCAAAATTGTCTTTAAATGGTGGAAAATAACATTTCTCAAAAAAACCCTGTTCATTCCTGGATGTAGTGGAGGTACCTGGAAGTAGATTGATAGGTACTGGAGTGGCTATGTACAGTACAAGAAACGCTGTGGCCTCTAGCCTGAGTGGGTGAACTCCTACGGCACACGGAGCGCCCTGGTTTCAGAGGCCTCTCTGCATGCATCTCCCTTTGACGCCAAGGCTGGGTCAAGCCAATTTTTTTCCCATATTTTCAGTTCTAGTTTTTAAACATAGTTTTATAATCTGTTTAAACCAATGACTGCCATCAAGTTAACTGAGCAAGCCTGAATTGTGTCTTATTATTTATTTTTAACTAAGCTGTGGACCTTGAATTATACAAAGAATTTTTTTTTGAGGAAAACTAGGCAAATAATTGCGTAATGGATTTTTAGCATTGTTTTTGTTTCAAAAGGAATAAATAAGCTACTTGTTCCAACTCTACTGTTTCACTGAGTGTCTGAAGTCATGCTAACACACACTGTTGGCTTGAAATGCTTTTTGATGTAAGATGGCTGCAATCAGTTTCTTTAAATACACAAGTTATTAAAGGGTGAACTAACTTGAATCATCAGCTATGCTAAAGGCTGATTTTTTCCTTATTTTTTAGTAAGACTTCATTCACATTTTTTATGTCTCTCTGCTCTCCTGGAGATGAACAGGGTCTTTTAGTCCTGTAGGCAGGCAACAGCAGGGACAGTGGTGATACACTGTGACATGTCCATGAACCCAAGTTAAAGCTCATGGCATCTAATTTTAGGTCAGCTAGCTTTGGTAATATCCCATCAGAGCCTGATCCTATAGCTGTACCACACAGATAAATCCAGAGTGTAGTTATTGAGAGTTTTGTGTACAAAAAGACTGGTTTTGATTTTCTTCCAGTCTCTCATTTTCCACTTCACAAATGTGCAGAAGTTTCTGCTGTGAAAGTATAGAGACATATAATTTGAGTTTAAAGTGTGTCATTGGTTAAAGTGGCAGGATCATAATATTTGTAATTTCAAAATTACAGACTATTTAAAAAATATAAGTAAACTTTGTTACTGGTGTACCAACAGTCAGAATATCTTTGCGTATACCTTTACACTGTATTCAGTGTTGAATTCCAAGATTAAATAATTGCAGAACAAGACATTGTGAATTAGTGATTATGACTCTTCATACAACTTTTAATTGTAGTACAATATAAAACTAATGCTTAACAAATAATTTTAGCACCAGAGGCAGTGAAATCTGAAGTGCTAAAATCCACTTATTGGTTAAAAAATTAAGTCAAGCATACCTACAAAAATACCAGTAACATCCCATTCGCCCTCTTTGTGGAAATTGCCTTTTTTGCATGCAAAGAACTGGTCTCACTGTGTTAATTAATTTTTTGTCTGTAATAGGATACTATTGCTTTGAGATCTAGTAATTTTTAAAAAAGAAGAGTTAAGCATATTGCTGTTTACCTCTCATTTCTTGTATGCTTCGTTTCCTTTTCCTTTGTTAGTATGTTAAAAATACACATGAAACCAACTTGCCTTATATTCAAATATATGATTTTAATGCAGCTGACTTAACTAATGTTTTGGTTACAGACCATAGGAGCCTGCTAGTAGGTGTAGTACTCAAAAGCAGCATTTTGGAAAGTGGATATTTGTACTTTGATCTCGTGCACTTACAGCACAGCATTATTATCTGGTCTTTCAAAGATAGGTGGACAGGAGTCGCATGCGGTGACTCTTGGGACATAGTACTTAGTTCACTAATTTTGGCAGCGTGATTATCTTCCAGCATTAGGTTTTATTGGAACCTTTTGGAAAAGTGATGATGTGAAACAAAATGGGGTTGACATAAAATTATTAGCAGAATCCCAAAGTGTCTAGAAATAATATACAGTAAAAAATAAATTAAAAGGATGTAAGATATGTTTATTGCTCCACAAATCTTTGACAAGATCTGAAAGATAAGAGAGCTTTATCTTTCTTAGCACGCTATCGTCATTTTCTGTTAAGTCTTACACAACATTTATGCATTCAGTAAGAGAGAATCTCATACTAGGGATACCTGTTTACCAATACAGATGTTTCTCAAGTCAGAAACCAAGTAGCAGCCTAGTCTGCATTGACTGTGCCTTATTACTGTTTTCTTGGTGTCATTGCCAGTAAAATAAAACTTCTGAAGGGGAGATAGTCTGTGCCTTGCTGCGTAACATTGCAGTGCATGCATTCACTTGCACAAATTAAAGTGGAAATTTAACCCCAAAATGGCAGGGTTTTTTTGTTCCTCCAGTTTTCCCTTTGGTTGGTAGGTTAAGTTTGAGGTTGGTACCTTCTGAGCTGTCATTGCTTCAGGGACAAGCTTACACCCAGTGTTTATGCATAATCCCCTCTCCCCAACCAATTACTTAAGATTGAGGTTCAAAATTGTGCAAAATCAAAACAAAAGAAATGCTATTTCATAAAATGTAACCACAGGCTGCTGATTGTTCACTGTTGCAAATTAATGATGTTCACTGCAGAAGATTCATTGTTACCAATAGATTAATATTCATATAATGATGGAGACCTTGGTCATATAAGCACTTGTTTCCCACAGGCATAAAAATGCATAGGCCTTGGAGCACACTGATGAATCAATTTTATTTTCATAAAATATTTTTTAAAATGAAAGCTTTACGTACAACTCCAATATTCAAGGAAGAATGCAGTTACAGTTTGTTTTGCCTATACAATTTTATGTAACATTATATTTTTTATTCTTATGCAATGTTATGTAGGCATTTTTCATGCCTTTTGAATATCAACAGTATGTCTGTTCTTTTAAAGAGACTTTTGCACACGCTACATTGTATGTTGGTTGTTGTTCCCAATGAAGTTAAGGCACTTTTCTTATGTGTACATTAGTCTTCAAAGGAATTTACAGTATCTGTGAAAAGAAGAGAGGAAACACGGCCAACATTTTTCTATTAGTGACTTTTAATATTTTCTGTGTATCTTAAAGCCTGTATGTTACAGAAAAACTTAATTATAAATAAATCAGTAAAAGAAGAAATATAAAGATTCTTAATGGAAAACCTGATACCATTATGAGAAGAAAGGTTTATTTTTACATTAGGAAAGCTAGGAAACACATACGTCAGTGAGCTGAGAATTTTAACGTTGTTTCAAAATTGTGGGAATCATGTATGTGAAAGCAAGTTTAACAGTTGTATGATTTTATTTTTTTTCTACCACAGAACATAAAGTAAAAACCTGCAAATTCTGAAAATTATCTTGACTCATCCTGTTCATTAGCAAAATCTAGATGATCCTTTGCGCTCCGTGTGACAAGGGGTTTAGAAAGAGTAATGTTCTCCTCACCTTGTGCTTCCATTCTTTCTTTGTTATGCAGTTCAGAAATCTCAGAAAACTTTTTTTCCTTTCTGTGTTAATTAAAAGCAAAGAATTGTTGTTAGTTGTCTTCACAGGAAGCAGACTGGCACCGTTTTTAGCTTCATGTAACTATAGTTGCGACTTCAGGATGTTCCTAAGAACTGACTGCACGAACCTTTTCTCAGGAAGCTGGATGTTTCAGTGTCAGTCATCATGTGCAAGCTGACATTTGAAGATAATACGGCACGCTGAATAATTTGGCATCGACATGAACATTTTCTCAATTAAAAAGGAGAATTTTAAATTATTTTCACCAACCAAAATAGCTTTCTGAAAACTTCTCTTGATCGTGGTAGAATGTGAGGGAGAGTGAGAAGGGATGTACACTTTGCTCATTGATAACTCACAGTGTCTGACCTCTCTCTTACAAGTCTGACTAGAATGTAATGTCAGTTGTTCAAAAGCTGCCATAAGTATTAAAATCTTGTTTATTTGTTTGCTTACTTGTTAAAGAAAAGATTGCTTTATTTCACTGACATACCTTTTGAAGGAAAGTGCTGATGCATACCTGGAAGCATTTCAGACTGACAGTGTTGGAAAGCAAGAAGCATGGACACTCTCAATCTGTAATTGCATCTCACCATTTTTTAGCTAAGTCTTCTTTTTACAGTGACCTCAAGTAAATAGACTTACAGGAAATATTTGTAGTAAGAAAGAGATTCTTGTTTTTCCTGCGCACTTTCCACTCCACTGGCTCCCAGAGGCTTCTTTGTAGAACCTCCTAATTGGAAGCATACTCCTAACTTCTCCCTGATTGCAGACGTGAGATCTTCTCTTGTTATTCAACTTGTACCTTTTAGAAAATACGGATTATTAGTGAAGTACCTCCAGGTGCTAGTTCTATTAGGTTTTCTAATCCATGCTGAGATTCTTTTTCTCAATAGTTTTAAAAAGTTTTATAAAAATAACCCATTTACAAATCTTCCAGGTATAAGCCTAACTTGGAGCACTAACTTCTGAAGACATAGTTTTCAATAGAATGGAATGATTTTTGTCCCTTGTAGTGGCACAGGAAACATGGATAAACATCAGCTAAAGGTAGTTGGTGGCGCAGATGCTTTGAGTATGGGTGCTCCAAGGAGCCTAGAAGTAGAATGGTGTTTGCTCTGCCAAGTTAGTGGATAAGTTGTTACAGTTTCCCGGGCCAGCAGGAAGGAATAGTACCCAAATTTCCGTTTGGCTCTTCTTAATGTGAGAACTGCCTTTCTTGATCAAACTAGCATGTCGTGTAATCCAGAGTCTTGTCTCCAGCCATTGCCAATCTCAAATGTCTCCCAGAAAGATGCCAAAAATCACCCAATTTTCTGATATAGGAAGCTATAGAATACTTTTCCCCCCACAGCAGTTCCCAGACAATAGTAGTTTAGATTTTGGTTCCTGCTTTTATGCATAAAACTTTATATTTATTCCAAAACCCTTTTGGGGGTTGTTGTAAATTCTCTTTACTATGATAACTGAATAAAGTTCAAACCTACTCCTTTTTTGGGTCAAACCTGGTCTTCTGTCCTTTCCAAATGCCTTGCAGCCTCCCGCTGCAGTGGTCTTTCTCTTCTGTTATTTACTTGAGAGCTCCTGCCTCGGTTGCAGAAGGGAGCCACATATACCTGCCTGTCTGCACAGTGTTTGATGGAGATGAGAGACTTTGAGGGGTGAGTTAATGAAAGGCCATAGTGGTTGTCTGTTGAGTGCAAATAAGAGCTGGGAAATGCATGTATGAAAGGAAGAAAGGGATAGTTATGGGTGAAATGCACATTGAGAGAAAGTCAAGGTACACATGGCACAGTATACGTGAGAGAAGGCCAGTGTCTTTGCTGACATAATTTGGTGCAGCACTGTTGACTTTAGTGGAGAAATATTCGTTTACACCTGCAGAAAATTTTCTCCTCAATATCTGGGAATGAGAATATATAATGAAGTGTTTATGTATGAGTGACAGAGAGAGAGAGCAGGCGAGAGCAGGAGCGCATGCACGCATTTTCAGGCCTGATTGATTATATGAAAAAAACCCTGGAGTTGAAAGAATGTTATTTTAAATTAACATTCATTATCTTCACGCGTGAGATAACAGTTCACTTTGGACCAGATTCTAGCACCATTATGTTTCTTGAGCAGAGACTGCTTTTTCCTTGAATGAGGTTATTCAGTGTGAGAATGGCAAAATGTAGTCTGATCTCTGACAATAAAAATATATGCTTTAGTCACCATACATTAGAATAATACTGTATTATTTCTGTCAGGAAAACATGGATTCTTTTTTTAAAATATATGGTTACATTTCCTTTGAAATGTAAAATAAAAAGTAAGAGAAACCTTTTTTTGATCTCTAGTCTTATGCTTGGAGAAGCTTGTAGCCATTTTAATTCACACCATATTCATTGATCTAGCAGTTAGATTATTTAATCACACTGCAGCTAGGTCATCTACCTATCGGACACCGTGAAAGGGTTCAGTCATATACTTTGGGTTATTGGCTTCTAAATGTCACTGGGGGGGGGGGGGGGGGGAGGAAAACACAATGTGAATTCATGGTCTTACGTTTCAACTTTTTTTTTTCCCTATACATAATACAAATATTAAAAAAAATGCACATCATAGCAAAAAAGGGAAAATCCGATTTTGATCTTTGGCAGTTATTTTCCTTTTAAATACACAGGTTTGCAACATTAAGTCATCTAACATAGCAGAAGCTTGCTATTAAGTATTTTCATAACAGACAGTTTGTGAGCATGAAAACGAAAGCTACATTTTAATTATAACCCCAAATAACTTTCTGAAATTAAAAAATACTCTAAAAATGGCTTATTCTGTAATTTCAAGTATAATCATGGAAAAAGTGGGAAAAGCCTGTATTTTAGGTATTCAGCAGCACTAGGAAACTATTTTGCTAGACTATAAGGGCTACAATAGTAGAAGCCCAGTGATCAAGGTTTATAAAAAGGGAAATGTGGCAACACCCGATGTGTGGCAGTGAAAAGTGGAGGAAAAGATTGTCATGATGCTCTTAAGTGTCCTGTATTTTCTGAGACAGACCTACTCACAATAAAGTGAAACCTCTTCTTGGTATGCAGTAGGCGAGTATCTTGTATAAAAAGTGGTGGTAAATTCTTTGGCAGTGATGCACTTGGCAGCAGCAGTTTTTAAAGGGTGACCCACGTGCTTTTCAGTTATTTTCCTACAGAGATGAAAAGGAAAGTTCATGCTATTCTGAGGTATTGTTTTAGTCTGTCTGAATGCAGGTGGAGTAAGAAAGTCATGTTTCATATGAAGATGGGAACTGTATTTCCCTCTTGTGACGTGAAGGCTAGGGATCCAGAGATGCTAATTCTGTCTGTCTGTGTCTGGATCCCTTGACTTATTTTCTTGTGCTGTCCTGATGTACACTGAAAGCTCCATCAAATGAACAGTTATGATCATGTTAAGTATCTCTGAGTGTTAGTATACCTTCAGCAGAGAGTCTCTAAACAGAGGAAGGGGTTTGTTGTTCATCTTATGAGCAGTGTTTTCTTAATAAGCAAATTATTTGATGGTTTCACTCTCAGACTATTTTAATATCTCCTCTGCTTTATTATATTAGTCTATGAGAATTTTGGTACAACTTCTTGTTATACTTTCATCTGGGCACTCTGGGATGCGATTCATTTCTTTAAGTAATACACCGTGATGTATATACATGAGGAGCCCGACTGTAGAGGAGGAATTTGACTGAAGGTTTTATGAATACCATCCCATTGCTGAGTAAGACCTCAGTGCAGCAAGACAGGTTAAATAGGGATCTGATACTTCTGCACTCTTTCTTTGGAAGAGCTCTGAGTGGGCTGCAAACTCAGACAAATGCACTGTGTCCACGCTGTGTATTTCTTTACCAGTAAATAGGGACTTTAGTCGTGGAAGGCAACTCAGTGAGGTTAAAAAACAATGGTGCTGAAACCCAGCTGCATGACAAAGGAAAATGAGAACTGAGTGATAATAAAAGCAGAAAGTCAGTGTTAATGCAGTGTATTTGCAGTTTTTTTCAGGAGCTGAAGATGCCTCTTGAAAAAGGTTGTGGGTGGCTGAATTATAGTTTAGGACGTGTCAAGAGAAAGGGTCTCTAGCTACGGGTGAAGCAGACTGAAGCCCTCCTCTGCAGGAGAGCTAACAAGTGTCTGTTGAGTTCAGTCTATTCTGGTGGGTGTGGTGGGCAGATGATTATCAAACAAATAAACGAAGTACAATATTGCAATGGGTATCAAACCTTTTCGTGTCTACATAACTAAATTACAAAACAAAAGAGCTCTTGACAGTTTGAAATTACAGCCCTGTTTTTGAACATTCTTCCGAGTTCCACTGAATTTATGAAATTAACTGAACTGCCAGAGTGCCAGGTGGAGAGCTGCCGGTTAGCTGTTGTTGCAGGAACCCCACATCTCAGGCAGAATGTGCTGCTTTACAATCACTTTGTCTTGAATTTAAATGATGACCTTCACTTCCTGCGTCTCAGCCTACAGCAAGCTGCAATGGGAGGTAGCCCTGAGAAGGTGTTTGCTAATGAGGCTCTAGCACCCTTGACAGATATGCTAGGTAATTAAAAAGTGATAGATGATGGTGTACTGTGTTTGGAAATTTCATTTAAAGTATACATTTATGTAGTTATGATTTTGACTCATCCATGCCGTTTGTTTGATCCCTTGGCACTTTCCACAAGAGTGGAAAGTCCTCGTGTCCTGGCCAAGTTCCAGTTTAGGTAATTACATTCTGACTACCTACATTTCTGTAAGGTTTCATTTGGATTTTGTTACTGTTGTTTATTTACATAGTATTGCATATGTACTTGGCAGTTTACAAAATAACAGCACAGGATAAAAAAGTTACAAAAATCTCTGCTCCAAATTACATTTAGTATTTGTGCATGAATATATATAGTGTGGCATGACACAGTACAGAAAAAATACAAAGTGACATATTCAGTAATAGCGCTCATAGAAGAGGTAGCTTTTTAGAGTTTATGAAAAAGAAGAGACGGTGCAATCCATGAAGTACAAGTGTAAGACAGCAAAGGGGAGATGAAGACAAAGGAGGGAGCTGAGAAAACCAGATAGATCTGGGAGGGATGAGAAAAGAAACACAGGATGAGGTTTAGTTCAAGAATGCTTTGTAGAAGACTCCTGCAAAAGCTGGTACACCATGTGTTAAGTTGCTGAGCAGTGTGCACTGTTGAACATATGATATATTTTGCAGCAGGAATGGATATAATTCACTGCTAGGAGAAATAATACCTGTTTGTATTGTAATTAAAACTATATATATATTTACAAGGCCATTGGGCATGGATTTTACATGTGTATCAACAAGGGAGGGGGTGTCAATTTATGTGGCGGTGTGTACATGTGTCAGTACAACTTAGGCAATCACAGAGCTGCACGTAACAATCATCTGCTGGTGCAGAAATGTTCCTCTTCTACATACAAAGGCACATTTTCTTATCTACCACTCAGTCTCTCGGAATCCTGCTTAAATTACAGTAGGAAGAACTTGCTGTGTGTTGCTGTAGAGTGACAGGTAGGTGAAAAAAATGAACCCAAGCCACATCCTGTTGTGGAGAGTTGTTCTGTAGAAATACGAACTTTAAAGCTGCAAGCTTACTCTTAAAACTGATTGATATTAATAATCAGTATTAAAATGGAATGGATTTCAAGAGGAGTTCAAAATAATCCAATAATAGACAATATTGCATAACCACAGCAGTCTAATATTTACAAGAACTGTCCCAGTGTTATTTAAAAAATACTTAAGTCTGCTTAGAGATGCTTGCTCCGCAGCCCAGATGTACCCCATTTAACACAGGTATTAGAAGTATGTGGAAAAAAGTTTAAACAGTTTTCATTTTGAAAATGCTTTCCAGAAATATGATTTTGAGTAGTACTTGTGAGTGAAATCATCCTCATCTCAAATAGATTGTTCACAACAAGAGGGTTTGGGGTTTTTTGTTTCATTTTTCTAGAAATGGAAAAAATGGTTTTGAAAATATCTTGGAATTTGCATATTAACATTGATGCTTCTTATTGTTAGTAGTTTTTACATTACTTCATTTGCTAATAAAAGTAGTACATAATGTACTGTGTACTTATGCAAAAGAGATTTAGGACAATGCATGTGCTTTTCAAAGTTGTGGTTCTTCCTATTTTTACTTTGGTCTGTTTAATGTTTTTTTGGGATATCTATCTTGGCATTGTTTTTGGAAAGAGTTTCAGAAAATATTTTCACTTTAGGTCACAGATACTCACTAGTACCCAACCTTCAAGCTCATATCTAGCAGGGCTACACTGATCACTTACTCTGACCTCCTTTAGCTCCTGTGTAATCGAGCTTAAATAATTTTACCTATTTCTCCTGGATCAAGCCCACTGAAAATGCCACCACAAGCCCTTGTGACAGCAGCCAGGCTGTCGTGAGTAAGTGAAAGGGTTGAAAACCCATCTTTCAGCCCTGTTGGGCAGACAGGGATCTTACCCATTTAGCTATGTTTGTCTAGTTGGCTCTTTTTTTGTCATCTGTGGGCTTTTCTAATGGAAAGAGGCAGGAATACTTCAGTGAGGAAAGCCATCCAGCGCCCACATGCTGTGCATTCTGGAAATGAGATCCATGTGGCTTCTTACCATTTTTTTTCCTTCTGTATCATTTATTAAAGCTGTTATGGAATATCTGCTTAAGGCTAAAAGAGTTTGAACTCTCACTTGGCCTCATTAAGGTCTTGGGCTTGGCATTTACTACTTCTGCTTTCATCTAGGCCGCTTCCTCAGAGGCTTTTGCAGGACATACATATGTTCTTATGGATGACCTCCTTCATCTTCTGCCTCAAATTATGGTAGAATTATACTTTTTAATCAGAAGGTTTTATTTAATCTCCAAATTTTATTTCTGGTGTTCTGCTTCTAAACACCAGAATTTGTTTTTTATACTTGTATGCCGAGGGTTGTCTACTTCTATAGTCACACATTCAAATGCTTCAGGCTATTCTTGTGTGTTTTCTGAAGTTTTCTGAAGGGTTTAACAGTTCAGCCATTTCCACACAGACTGTTGAAGTCAATTGGAGACTGTCAAAATTTGCTATCAGACTGCTAAGATGAATCTCCTGCTGTTACTACAGGGTACTTCTCCAGAGCACACAACATTGTTAAGAAATAGCTGAGGTATTGGAGATGATGTTTTCTGGAGCTCCATCTCTACCTCCATGTGCTGTAACATTACCCAAACCTATGTATTGATAAAGAAGTGCTAGAGTGGTTTGTACAAAAGACTCCAGGACCTCAGGTACTTAGTGGCCAGGTGTAGTTGTTTAAGTCACTGTGATAAACTGTATTTGTGTGCTGTCACTCAAAAGGAGATAAAGAGGTGATTTACCAATAGGAGGGTATTTTTTATATGTATAGTTAACATTTATGGGTTTGGGGTTTTTTTTATTACTTTGTTCTCCCTCAGAATTTTTGGAAGTTCCCTGAGTTTTATTTCTATGGTTGAAAGGAGGCTAAAAGTGGCACAGTCAGTCTGCATCTTTTATACCTGTTCATTGCAAAGATGTGAGACTAGACTTAACTGAAAGGACATATATGTAACTCATTAGTTTGAATATATATGAAGAATTAATGTCTCAAAGAATTCTGGTTTCTGGTACGGCACCCCTCTTTTCCTTCTAACTATAATTTTAAACTTTGATCAACAAATGTGCTTAGACTAGTGATGTGCTTATTAGGTTAAAAAAAGAACAAACTTTTAATAGGAAAAAATTATCACAGGGCAGACAGCATGGGATTTCATTAGCATTTATGGATTGTTAAACTGCAATTTAAAAGTCACATTTCTGTCTAAAAAAGTTTTCCACAATAGTCATACAAATAACATTAAACAATGCTTTTTTAGTTTGTTTACTTGGGATCAGATCTTCAGTGATTAAAGTTGCAGGGACTGTCTGTGAAGGCTACACTACTTAGCTGCCATTGATTTTAGTGGGACTTTGAATAAATGTTAATTCTGAAAATCCTGCCATGCATGGACCTCATCTCTGTCTTCAGACATCTTTGAAAATCTGGCCCTTAGGACAGTTGACAACATTCGCATGTTGTTTCAGTGGTTTTCCCTTACCAATTTCCCATTTTACTCTGCTCAGGAAGGTCGCTCAATTATAAACAGTATTTTGTAGTAATTTCTGAACTTAGACTTCATACCTGTCAAGAGGGGATAGACTGACAGAAGAGCCTTGGCCCTGGCTTTCCACATAGTATTGTAGTTCTTTGCTCTAATAACATAAATAGTCCTTAGGATAATTCTTTTCATCCATAGATGTTTAAGTGCTGCACAAAGGGGATTAGTATAATTAGTTTGCATTTGGAAATGGTAATACAGAAATACGCATTGACTTGCCTGAAGTTAACCAGCACAGGAGGAGACTGTACCAAGTTAGGAGCCCTGGCGCTTGGTCTTCTTTCTTCAGTAAATGTAGTTTCAGAGTGCTTGATCTATCCATACAAAATATCCAGACAAGAATCTTGTAAATGTAATGACTTGGTACTTAAGCGGTGTGAGTCATGTTCTGGGATGCTGGCAGTGTTTTTTTGTGATATTTCTGTTTCACATTCAGCTTCGGGGGCTCAGCGGGGGCTTTTGGTCTGGTTGCCATATGAAGTTCATCAGGGGTGACAAGCGAAAGCAGCTTAATGTGCTCATGTTATTTTTGTCTATAGTAGAAATTTGTGATGGGGACTATTTCTGTTTTGCATAAAGTCACCAAAATAATGCGTTGGGCTGTGAGCTAACTGGAGATGCCCAGGACTACTCACACCAGACTAGCCTGGCTAGTGTTAGTTGTTGGATGTAATTATTTTGATTTCACTGGGGGCAAAGGCTAAAAACCACTTGTCAGACTTCCGAAATTGCACACCCTGATAATTGTGATGCTGAAGTTGGGTACCTCCGCTGGGCCTTCCAAACATTGCTTTTTGTGTATTGGTTCCCCAAATGTAAAATGAAAAAAAATCAAAAAACAAATCTTACAAGTGCTCTGAGCAAAAAAACATTCAGGGCTACAAGATCCTCAGCCAAGATGTCTTGTGGAAAAAACACTAGTAACATTATCCAGCTTCTAGTCACCATGGAGTACTTGTCACTCTTCTCTCCTTGCTTTCTCAAAATTTACTGTAGAGGAGGGACACCGGGCCAGGTTGGATGTGTGTACTGTAGGTACTACGGGAGCTCTGGGTCCAGCTTGTTAGCTTTTCTCTACCCCATCACTTAGAGTGGATTACAGTAAACTTTTCAGGCAGGAGAATAGACATGTGGTCTGTCTCCCTTAAATTAATTCCTGTAACTTGCTCAGCTGAGGGTTTTTCCTGATCCCAAAGGCTAGAGACCATTCCCTCCAAGGACTGAATTAGCCAACACCTGCCTTGAGAGCCCCCAGACTTAGGACACATTTCTCCTTAGGATTCCTTCTCTTGGGCACAACAAAACGGCTCCCCAGGGAATCACAGAATCACAGAATGGTCGTGGTTGGAAGGGACCTCTGGAGATCATCTTGTCCAATACGCAATACACTGCCTGAGCAGGCACACCCAGAGCAGGGGGCACAGGAACGTGTCCATGTGGGGTTTGAATGTCTCCAGGGAAGGGACCCCACAGCCTCCCTGGGCAGCCTGTGCCGCTGCTCTGGCACCCGCACAGGGAAGGAGTTTTTTCTCATATTCAGGTGGAACTTCCTGTGTTCTAACTTCTGCCCATTGCCCCTTGGCCTGTCGTTGGGCACTATTGAAAAGAGTCTGGCCCCATCCCTATTGACACCCACCTTTTAGATATTTATAGGTATTGATGAAATCCCCCCTCAGTCTTCTCTTGTCCAGGCTGAACAAACGGAGGTCTCTCAGCCTTTCCTCATAAGGGAGATGCTTCAGTCTCCTGATCATCTTGGTAGACCCAGGATACTTCATGTTGTTTTCAAAGTAAGACTCTCAAGATTCCTCATAGCATACTCATTCCTTCTAGTCACAGCTCTATTTAGAGAAAGAACCGATATTTGTGGGCCTTATGGGTATGTTGGATGGGAAGGCAACTGGTTGAAACATGGAGGTCTGTTTGCTGAGTCAGTAAAAATATCTAATCTTTATTACTCTTATTTACAGTCTGCTTATGCTAATAAGCTAGGATTTAGATTTGTTGTGAATTAGATGTTGACTTTTCTCTAGTGTTCCAACAGAGAGGCTGAAACTGTGCTGTTACCTATGTTACTTTCTCCATCTTTAGCCTGTGAATATCCCATGTATTTGCGTAGCTTCATGTCACACTCAAGGAATTCAGTAAATGTATCTTTGATCAATACCTATGGTTCTTATGATCTCTATAATTGTGTCTAGAAGCAGGTGCATATGGAAGAGAGTAAAAACCCACTTAAGCCTCTGGCCAATAATGGCATTAGGATGACGATACAGCTAGAGTAAATGAAAATTTGAAGCTCTGCTGTAGTTTCTAATCATTAGCATTTCAGATGGAAGAACCTGTCATGACGTCTATATAAGACACAGGTCATGTCATAGCGGCTTTTCAATGTTTACTGTATAGGGCAAGTATGGCCAAACTCCCTCACCTTATGGATTACACACTATATAAGAGCCAAACCCACCATACCATATGCTTTGGAGAGCTGAGGGTGCCCAAAATGTGGGTAGAGACTTGTCTCAGTGTTGAGTGCTAGGGTGATGTTTGCTTCAGCAACCTTTGTTGACTTGTTTCTTCCACATCCAATAATTTGAATTTATTCAGCCACCGCTGCATCAGCATGGCCCTGCTGCCAGATATATGACTGGCATCCTTGCGGGAGCCACACCTGAAATATTTTGAGCCAGGAGCTGTGCACTGGCTACCACTGACTTCAGCAGCTCTGTATGGAGCAGGTGAGAATAACTCATCAGGTTTCTGAAATGATTTACCAGTCATGCTGTCTCACTTTCGTGCTTGTAACAGATTTTGAATATACTTCTCTATGGTATGATTTCCTCCCTGTAAAATAGCATTATCAGCACTTTGCTATATTATGAGGCATTTGGAGTATAAATTAGAGGGGAACAGTTGCTAAGGCAAACACTTCCATTTTATTCAGAAGACAAGTCTGCTTCTAAGACCAGAAGCAGATAAAGATAATATGCCAATACTTGTAGCACTAGGAGAAAATTAGAAGTAAGAAATAATGCATGTTATTTTTGTGGGAGCAATGGATGGAGAGAAAGTGGTTTTGATAAAAATGAAGGCAAGTGCAAAAGTAAAAGGCAAGGAGATGTAATACACTAAATTATTTAATGGCTCTATAAAGGTGGCTGGAGCTTCAAGTTGATGGTATCCCTGTAGCAGCAGGAAATGAAATCGTGCTCAAGCCATAGAAATTGTGAAAAACGCTTGCTACTATGAGTTTTGGCTTAAAGAAAGTATTGCATTAAAGGTAGCAAATTTTGTACTTAGTAATTAAATTAATGTTACTTTGAAATTGAGAAACTGCTAATAACTTGTGAAAGAATGTCACAGGCAGTAGGCATCATCTTCCTCAAGAGAAAAATCTTCCTTAAAATCCTCACCCTAGCCTCACTGCTAGCAATTCCCTTACCAGTATTCTACTACTATTTCTTCTCTGGGAAGACTGAAATGGGTTTCAATTTACATTTGCTCATAGCCCATTCTTTACTTTTTGCCATGACATCAGAAGTTCTGTTATCATCAGTGAGCTGAGGCATCCACTGTGATAAAATCAGGAACTACCCTCAGCTTTTTAGAGAACTGAATGTTATTCTTACAGAAATGGGCAGAGGGTCCTTGTGCTGTAGAACATGAGCCCTACACTTGGAAACACCCTCCTCTATTTCTTTCTTGAGCGTAATTAAACAGGAATGGCTTCTTCAGTGTTCACTCACTGAATACTCATCTTTCAAGAATGCCTAGAGAGTATTACAATGAGAATGTATATGTTGGTGTTTTTTTTTTCATTCTATAAAAATAAAGACGATTTATGAAGTGCTAAAGAATATAGATAGGATATCTTTTTTTTAACTGAGGTTAAGAAACTTTCCTGGTGTCGTAGCAAGTCTGTAGCACTGCCAGGAATTGAACTTGGACATACCTGCAGGACAGATCTTAAACAAATTTATTTGCTATACTGTTGAAGCTGGCTGTCAGCAACTGGCCATGCATTGTCATTTCTGCTTAAAACAGATAGGAGTGGCACATGAGACAGGAGACTTAGTACCAAAATAGTCAGTGCAATCTTCCTGTAGCTCAGCTTTTCTATTTTTTAGATTTTTAGCAGATTCTTCCAGAGTGTTTACCAGGTCAGCCAGTCTTTTTTAATTTTCTGAAAAACTAGTTGTACAGATTTTACATAGGCTCTTCCTTTTCTAAAGAAAAACAATAAAAATAAATACATTAAAGAAAATGTCTTTTTTTTAAGCTTAGAATTTATTAATAATAGCATGATTTAAAAAATGAATAAATTGAGAAAATATAATTTTTCACATTTTCTTACTAAGCTTACATGAAAGAGCAGCTAAAACACTCCCAGTAAAAAGTATTAACATTTTAAAATAATCAAATATGCTTTCCAATATGTACTTCTGTTGCTTGCTTTCTTCTAGCTGGTAGCTGTGGCCAATTAAAAACATGAGTCCGTTTATTTTTTATTACTCATAATTAGCATTTTTATGTTCCCTATAGTCACTGAACTTTCATAGCAGTTTCCGGGTGATTTAAAAAAATATTTGTAATTTATTGGTTCATACTGCTTTTTAGAAATTCTTTGGGCATTTTGAGATGCTGGCAAAGGAGCTTATTTACTGCTCTCTTGAGAAGAAGGACTTCTCTTACCCTGTCCTATATTTCTACGCCCTGTGTATCAAAAGCTGCTAAACAGGGAAATAAAAGGAAGTAAGGACCCCCAAGAAAATCAGGCAGAGCAGAGATGAAATGTCCCGTGTTCCTTTCCCACGATTGCAGGAAACAAGATATAACAAGGAACAGGGAGGATGTCAGGGAGGTGGCCTATAATCCATGAAAATTTGTTGCAAATCAACTGGACAACTGAAGAGGCTCTTGGTGTGGGAAAATGACTAAAATAACTGAAGTCGCTGGAGAAGTACTTGGATACTACGGCTAAGCAGAACAGCAGCGAGCAGGTCCTGAATGTTAGAGGCGTCATAGAATTAAGGGTACAAAAACTGTATCAACGTGGTGGATTACCTGAAGGAAATTAAGTGCCTCTGATGTTCCCCTTGTTGTTTTTTGAAAATAAATATTTGCAGAAAAATATCTGAGTAGAAGAGAAATCTGACTTTTTTTTAATTACAAGAGAAAAAAAGATGAAGTCCACTACTCCTCCTGGATGAGATCCAGAAAAGGCAAAGCTGAAATTCATTTACAAACTTTTGGGTGATAACGTGCCTGTTCTGCAGGATTCTGAATGTCTTTACCCTATTTATAATTAAAGTAGATCTGCACCTTGTAACATCCCCAATTTGTTAGGAAGGCAATTCATAGTGAGTTACCTTTTAGCTGTTACTGTCTGCTTCAGTCCCTTTCAGAATTGCGAAAAAATCCATGTATCTTCCAACTAGCTACCCTATACCAAACAGATTTTTCCTGCAAGAGAAAAATCGAGTCTCTCAAATTTTTTGTACACTTGTGTGTTTATCATATAAATGATAAGCCCAATGCAAAATGCATGTAATCCTTCATGTCATTATAGTATTTCTTGTTTAACTGTCTGCTACCTCCTTTGCTCTAAAAGTGCAGTCTCTTTGTAATACACTTTGGATTTTTTTTTTCTTCAGATTGAGTGATTCAAAGATACTACATGAGGGAGAAGCAATTTATGTGATGTGGTTACATTCTTAAGCTGTAACAATGATAAATTAGTTACATTGCTTTAGGAGTTCGCAGTCATTTTGCTTTGGTATGATTTGAAGAACTGTGTTGTTTTAAACTTGTTTTGTTCTTCACATACCATAGAAACTTAATAGTATGGTTCTGTACAGATTCTTGACTGAATTATGACTAGATTTGCTCCTTAGTCTGGTTTACTGGAGTATATTAATGTACAGATATCAAATATAATTTATTTCCTTGGCAGTGCTGTACATTTGTATTTGATTTATATTTACAAAGCCAAAATCATATAATAAATAATAGAGCCAAACTACTTGCATAGCTTTCTTTTTGATCTTTTTTCTTATCTGCATAAACATTACTGGCAGCTCCGGGGCTGATACCTGTGGTAAATGGATGTTTGACGTTTTGCATTTCTCTACCATCTTATCTGCCTCTTCATCCAGCCACGTAGTCAAGCGTCTCTTCCAGAACATGCTTATTCATAAAAGCTACTGACTGTTGTCAGGATTGAGATGTGAGGGCTGTAGGCAGTGATGAGATGTGAAACTTTGAACACGTATCTTTAAGATATCCATCTACCTGATTTGCTTCTCTACTGAAAAGAGTGTTTATTCGTCTTGGCTATTTTGAAATTAATTTCTTGATTTTTGATGCGACTGAAGCTGAGAATTGAACTGAAACACTGCTTTTCTTAAAATTGAATTATTTAGAATTCATGCCAGAACTTTTGGTTTATGTATTTTTCCCATATGTGGCCTTTTAAAATAATTTCTATAATCCCTGCTATAAAACGCTGGTGCAAGATTATATCTGATTCATGATGATGGAGGGAGGGAAGAACAGCAGGAAGGATGGAGCTTGGAGATTTGTCTTTGCTATTTACAGATCTTGGGCAAGCCCTTTAACCTTTCAAAGCCTCAACTCCCCCTGCTTTAGACTGTGGGCAGGATTTTGAAGTTCTTCGGCAGATACAACAAAAAAAGCCAACTTGTTTAGGGTACTAAGAACTACACTAGAGAAAATGAGTTACTCAGTCATCCAGTCTTAGTGTCTTTTCTTGAAGGGTTATCTATGACCTTTGGAAATTAAATATTTTTCTGGTTTTTGGATAATGCTTCATAACTTAGAGGTAGCTGTGTATCCTATGGCAAGTCCAGTACTGAGCGTACTGGCTAAATACATCCATTTGTGGTTTGAACTGTGGGATTTTGCAATGGAATTGGCTTGTGGACATAAGCTCCTGATACACCGGAGGAGAATAACATTTTCTCTTGGAATTAGCCTGAGTTATCCGATAGAATACTTCTGCCAGTTTCTACCTGTGTCCAGCTCCTGTTACCATCTCCATCATCATGCTGCTTTTGGAGGACAGTCATGCCACGCTGTTTGCACCTCCCCTGTTGTGGGGGAGGTGCCTGAGGAGCACTCACCATCTTATGCCCTGTCCTTGTGAGGTCTCTCCTTCACCAGGAACATGTCAATAAGAGCCTTTTTTTAGCTGTTTGTCTTTATGCTCTTGTGTGGTGGTGGTGGACATCTCACAACCATCTCCTTCCCTCTCAGGCTGGTTTGCACATGTCAGCTTCTGTCCTGGTGTAATTCAAAACCACCATATGCTATTTCCACTGCTTTCTTACAGTGCCATCGTGACATTTGTCACCTTTTGCGTTTAAAATGTTATGATTGAAGGCCATTTTTGCCTTTAACACACTATTTGAAGTATTGAAAAGTTGATAAGCTTTTTAACTAATCCAGAGCTTTGTGGTAGTAATTAAAAAAATGAGTGGTGCTAGTTTTCGTCAGAGCTGAAGGTTACAGGAGGCATAATGTATCAAGAAAATGTGGCACATAATTCTCCTCCTGATTCTTTTGTGAAAATTGAAATATGTATTTTTTTATTAATATCTTTTTTATAATTTTGCTTTCTTTATTAAAAATAAAATTAAAAACACTGTAAATTGAATCCTTCCTTATTTAGGGATGAGGAAAAATGTAATTCCAGGTGCAAACCAGTTAACAATATCACAGCAATGAATATATTTTCACTGGAGGTTTCTATAATGTACGGGAGATTGTGCAGTTATCTAGGATTTGAGGTTTTGAATCATGTTGGAATAAATATTTAATTATTCATGCAAGTGGCACCACTCCAGCAGGGCAGCTCCATAAACGCTTATACAGAACCTAGGTGCATGTTCACAATTGGTAATCACTTTGTGTTGGGTATTTGGCAACAGGGTAATTCAGTTAATGAAATTTAAATGACTTGGGCTTTTTTTAAAAAAAAATCTCAGCATGTTTAGCAGCATTGGTACATACCTACATACCCCTGATATGTGGCCCCAACTCCCACTGTACTAGGATTTACCTCAAGTAGTGGATAACAATTAAAACTCCACCTACCTTTCTGACACTAGCATTTTAATAAGTCTTTAAAATATTCTCTGCCCTCACCGAAGGCAAACCTCAATTCTAAAATGTTACCTTGTTAACAGACTTCTGCCATTCTGTCATGTTGTTTAATGTAGGGACAATAATGTCTGTCCACATTCACCACCTGTAAAGAAAATCTATCGTGGTAGCGTGCTTAGCTCAACATTGCGCATGCACAATATCTGTGTGCAAACACGGCAGATGCTGTTCTTCAATGTTTTGTTATTGTGCAGCACTTCAAAGAGTTCCCTTGTATCACTTCGTGTATCACTTAGTCATAAAAAACCTCTTTGAATATACATTGTGGGAGCCTCAGAAGAGTGTTAACTGTATTCTGCTGCAGTGGTAGCCAGAAGGTCAGGATCTAAAATTAATATATTTGTGAAGAATTCCAATTTTGCATCAAGGTTAATTTTCATGGTTACTACTCAGACTATCATGCTAATTTATGGCTAATATATTACATATTTTTCCGATAAAAACAAGGAAGGCCGTTCCCTTGTCCTCACAGATACAGGCATGCTATCTAAACATTTCTACTTTAGAAATCATTAAATACATTGGTAGATTCTTGGACTCACCTCAAATGTGTACAGAAACTATAAAATTAAGAAAAACTCTTTTGAAATTAACCTACTAGAGATTTTTCAGTGAAATTAATTAACTTTTACTTATATTATCAATATATGCATCTGAAAGCATTTTGAAAAAATAGTTAAGTAATTTATTTCTTTAAGGAAGAAGTTGTGTATTAGCTGAGTTCCAATACAATATTATTCTTCTTTGGAGAACAGTTGAGTGTAATTATCTTTGGATTAATCAGGTTTTGAAGTCTTTTCCAGTGATATGTATAGAGAGGATTAAGAGAGAGATTACCAAAGCATTAAGATTTTTTCTGGTTGTTTTTAAGAAGGAATCCTTGCCTTAAGTCAATTACAAAGCGATTTCCGTGTAAGAAACTGTCAAACAAACTAAAAAAAATAAAATCACCTGTAGCAGGCTTTTTGTGTCCTAGGGCTGGAGAGAGAGATGTGCAAGCAGTGAGGTCCTGTTTTGGTCGTGCACCTTCTTGTTTTCTAACTCTTTCTTTCCTTGTTATGAGGTAAGGCAGAGTTGTCTTTTTCTTTCCCCATTACAAATGTTGAAGTTCCTTTTCTCTGGCTTTTCTTCTGTTAGATGAGCAGCAATAAAGGAGAGGAATAACATCCCTTCTCATATCCTCTGCTACCATTTTTCACTGGGGAATAGTTTTGTTTTTCTTGTGCTCATTTTTCATGGGTATTAACTGGCTCCATAGTGTTCTCCAGTTTGACCTTTATTTTATGTTTTGCTTTGGATTTTGTCAGAATGATGATACAATTTAAATGCAGTTCTGTAAGGTTATTTTAATTGAATGTTTGAGTAACTTTATGTGCCTCTGTAATAGATTAAATTAACTTGATCTGGAGCTTGGAAGGACTGTCCTATGTATGATTTCATAATTAAAAAAATAATTATTAATATAATGTTCTGTTGAACAGATCTCAGATCACAGTTCATTTGCTTTTGGCTTTAGGGAACCAAAGTGCAGCCGCACCCTGAATTCCTGCTGCTGAAGGGTTTCTTTCAAGCATCCTGTTATATCAAAAAATGGTATGTGACATAGTTCCAGCCCTGGGATTCACAAACTAACCTTCTCCTATAGGAATTTGCTTTTGAGTCGTGATTGCTTCTTTTTCTTGCCTCCCTACAGTAGTCCTTGTTTAGTGCTGGACTATATCGCATCAGACAAGCCTATGTGGATATTGTTAAGTAGCTCTGTAATAATATCTCCATTACTTTCATGCCTTCAGGGTTTCTTGCCTGGGTTGTTTTTTTTTTTTTTCATTTTCCTCATTTCAAATTTATTGGAAGGGCTGAAGAATAAAGGGTTGAGAACAGCTTAGACCATGCTCTAGGTTGAGATGAGTTACATTGAGTTAATAACGCAGGGTTCAGGTGTGATCTGTTCACCACTGCTCTCCTTGTTCTTCTGGTACATCTGCATTGATAGTGTCCCAGTGTGGAGCTGTTCAGTGGGACTGTTTTCAGTTTGTCTTTATTTTAGTTGCTTAGAAGAAAGAAAATCTGCTTATCTAAGCCATTTTCTGCTAGCATGTTTGCATCCATGACGGGCTTGCCATTTTCATTATACTTCCAAAGTGGCAAAAGTTTTTATTACAGATCAGTTTTTATTATAGCTGTCCAAGACTCATAACCTTCTTATATCAGGGAAATACCACCCGCTAAGTGACACATCATACTCAAGCAAAAACCGTATACATGAGTCCTAAAACCCACAAAGGCAGAAACAAAGAACAATCTGTCATTTGAGACATCAGGCAAGACTGATTTTTTTTTAAGGTCCATTGTACTTTATTTTGAGATGTAGCTGATTGTAAGAGCAAGCCTCAGCCCTTGCCTATAATTCATTGCTTGTGACAAGTGGAAGAGGAAAGGATCTGCTTTAGGTGAGGTTTGCCCATGGGTCTAGCCAAAACCTAGGTAGAGCCAGCCAAGATGGTTAGCAAAAGGCAATATTTAAGCTGGGTCATAAACCTTGAAAAGGCAGTCATAAATCATAATTAAGGTTTTTTGTTTCCTCAGTGGTGTAACTCCTCAGAGATGGAGACTGAAACTGTTTACCAAAGCCCATTTTTTTTGTCTTTGGAAAAGTGTTTAGGAAACCTGAACCAGGGTTTATTAAGCATATCTGTGGGAGACAAAAGAGGGAATTGTTGGTCTCCAAGCAGCAAGAGGCATTGACGGACTGACTGGTGTGGTCAGAAAGGATATTTAATTTCAAAGGATAAACTACAGGATTCATTTTTTCTTTTTTATCTGAAGTTAAGCTTATCTAGTTTATGCCTTATCTAATTTAACTTACGAGAATTGTAAATTTGGCTGTTAAGCAAACTATTTATTTTGTTTTAATTCCATTTTCTCTTTGTTTTATTAAGTCTTGGTTTTGTTAGGATTACTGTTGTGGGGGTAATTTCACACAGATGTCTTCAAAGACTAAAGAAAATCCATAACTCTTAAAGAGAAGAGCTGAAGGGGAAAAACCCAACTCTGGAACTCCTTTTCATTCCTCCGTGGTCCTACTGGAGGGGTTGGGATTAGTGTTGTATCAGGAAGCTGTCTTGCTGCAGTTGGCAACCATAAGAGAGAACCCCAGAACTGAAGAAGAGATAGAGAGTTAATAGTTTCAGCCTATAAAATGTAAATTTAAAATTTTTCCTATAAAGTGTAAGTCTACTAAATAGTGTAGAGAGGAGCTACAGGTCTTGTCTGTGAGATGACAGGGATGTATTATCTTTGAGAAAGGAAATAGTAAAAAATTAATTTTGAGATATATAGTAATATGAAATAAGAGGAGAAATGATCAGGTTCTGTTGTTTTCTCCTTCTTTTCCAGCTTCATAAAACAAGATGAAGAAAACAGATATTTAAGAGCAGCTTGTAATTTTATAAGATACTGTGTTTTCAGAAAGCATACATTTAGCCTATAGAATTCACCATGGAGGTCATATAGTTAAATATAGTGGTTCAATTTTCAAAAAGGGCTTGATGATATAAAGGCTAGTAACAGTGGCAGGAAAGCATGCTTAGAGAAGGGTAATCAAATCTCATGATTTAAGATATAAGTACATTACCTGGGAGCATCTGGAAAGACCTCGTTCCTCTCTGTCACCTGCAAAGTCTTCTGCAATTAGTAAGGTTCATTGTGGGTATTTGTAGTGTCTAATTTTTTTGAAGCCTTGCTACTAGCAGTCATTAGGTATAGGATAAAGTCTTCTGTATTTCATCATACTGTATCAAACATTTGCACAGAATGTTGCCCTGCTTTTCTGTGCTGCTGTATTGAATGACACCACCATAGTTTGAAACAGAAGAAACTGGTGATGTGGTGGTGCTGCTGGCTGCAAAATCAGAAAATTGCCTGATCCACCATCAAATAGGAGTGAACTGGAACAGTTTTTACTTGTTACTTTGGGATTTAATTCAACTCTTTATTTTGTAAATCAGTTGTTACAGTTTGTGTAAAAAATCCCTGAATTTATAAGCAGTAGTAAGATAAGAACTGAATGCATGGAAGTAGGCAATTGCTTTTGAGATGAAAATGGAATGGTATTTTATGTCTGATTTTTGCTTTAATTTTTTTTTATATCTGAAATTTACTCTAAATAGCAACTACTGAAGTTAAGATATTTTGTTTAAAATGCAGTGAGGAGTATATACAGAGTTGAATCATACATGAGTTCCTCCTTTGTAAGTAAAACCTATAGGGAGGAATGAGGAAAGAGTAACATGTTTTAGTAGGTAGGAGAACATGCTGTTAACCCTTAATAAATCACAGGAAGAGATAAAGACAGCTTCTGAGGCTGAAGGTTTGAATTATAGTGTCAGATGAATCCTAAATGTTTTGAACTGCTTTTCCAGCACCCTCTCTATAGAGGAGTCCTGGAAGGGAGCAGGGTGACTCCTTGGTGGGCTGCTCCCTCGCCCATGGGATGTAGTTCCACATGCAGCTTCGCTGGGAAGTGAGGTTGTACCTGTGGTTTCAACATTTTTCATATTTATTTTACATACCAGTTATAACTTTCTGTGAACTCCATAAAAGTCAAGGTCAAATTGAAGGAATTCTTGTGAAGAAAGGGAGGCATTTATTTTAAGTTGGTGAACAGAGAAACATCAGTATTGAAAATTTCCACTGCTTATAGTTGCAGCTTGTTTTTTTATTGCACTTCTTAAACTGTTTGGAGGTAGTTGCATGCAGTGCATATAGAGATCAACCTCAGAGCAAACAAATGAATTTGATTAGATGAACGCTGAGAAAGCTAGGAGGGTGAGGCGATGGTTCCAGTGGTGACACGGTAGTGAGGATGAAGGCCGCAAAGTTATAAAAACAGATGAAAAATTTGTAGTTCTATTTTAAATGAAGGTACAACTGACCTGAAATAAACAGAACGCCTTGTGACCTAGGAGTCAAAGTCAGCAAAAGTTAGCCTCCTGAAGTAAGTAAGGATATTAATTTTCTTTCTTAGCTCAATTTCTACTTCATCAAGGTATTGTCATAAAACATTGAAGAAAATTCTAGTTACGCTTTTGGAGCTTCATTTTGCCTGGCTAGATAGCTGCATTTATAAAAAATATGCTTCTTGCAAGAAAAATGAAAAAATGTCTTACACTGCAATTTTTTCTTAATTAAAAACTCAATCTGTCAAGAAAAATTAATTCAAAATAGACATTATTCACATTGACAATTAGAATATATATTAAACATTGCCATTAATGAGCCATTTACTAGAATTGCAATGAAATTACTATGGTTATAACTGAACTTTTTCTGGTTTTGTTTTTTTTTGTTGTTGTTTTTTTAAAAAAACCAGTTATTTAAGCCTTTCTCAATGAAAAACACAACTGCATTTCTTGACTTTAAACAGATGGGGTAAATAAGATATCTTCGCTTATTCAAAGATGTCCATATGGAAACTGAAAACATATCGATGAAATTTTGCATCCAAAAAAGGCAAAGTAGCAGAAAACCCAATAATATGGTGGCTAGAGATGTAAGAAATTCTGTCTCAAGCAGGACTTTAAACTAGGTAAGTGTAGGTGTTGGTTAAAAAAGATGGCCTGAGTAGTGTGTGTGATTTAAGTCCAGCCACATGAACTAGTCACCCTAATCTCACTTTATCTTCTGTGGAGAGAAATGGTTAATTTTAGGGCTTCATTCAGCTGACCTATTTGTGATGTCTGCTTCACAACAAGATGAATTGTTGCACTGACCAGATCATGTCGAATGTGAAGGGACCGTAGAGTGATTAGCTCAGAAGTAGCTGTTTGCGTTTAATCCAGTTTTTCCAATCTCTCTCGTGTGCTGGAGGTTACATTAACAAAATAACAGACGTGCTGTAGTACACTGGCTATATAGCTGGAGCTTCTACAGTGTTCACCTACAGTGCCCAAAACTCCAGATGAGGTGAAGGGATTGAGGATACATTTCCACATACATGTCAGTTAAAACTGGTGTGTTTCCACAAACCATCTTGGTACTAATAAACCAATATTTTTCAAAGGAGAGAGCTTTATTAAAAAAATGTTCAGCTTAGTGTTCATTTCTACCCTAGTGTGACTATCTACTTCACTGAAAGGATCATAAAACAGTTGGACTACAAGGAGTACACAAGCGTTCAGCAGCCTTGCCAAAAGTAGAATAAACATTCCTTGATTTGGGGAGATGAAATTTCAAATGTTCTCCTCTGAGCGACCATGCTATGGAAAGAATATCAGTTTGTTTGTCAGTGTTATTTCCTGTTCTCAAGTTGCTTAATATGCTCTCATTTTTGCAACACAGCATGCAGGGAAAAGAATTCTTGGTCTAGTGGCTGTGCTCTTTCTTTACATCAGAAGTCTGATATTTTCAGAAGACTAAAACCCCAACAAATACAGAGTTACGGGTTGAAAATGCCTAGGTGAACATTTCAGCAGGTTGATGCAAAAAATGGTTTTTGCCTTTAAAAAGGGTTTTCATGTTTCCTTGTTTGCTGGCTCTAGCTAGCAGGAGGCACTGCTGTGCAAAAGGGGGTTTTAATGAAGCTTGTGCTTTTTCATTTGAAAACCAGATTTTCAGCCTTCCCAGCACATTTTGGGGGTAAATAGCTGCTTTCTTCTCTGAACAGGTTAGGTAACTTGTTGGGCACCTTTTTTTCTCAAGTAATTATACTTTAGGGGCCCTGTGTTACAATTTCTGCCTTGAATTGTTTTTATAGAGCAACCGGCAGCGCTGCTGAATGGGGTTTCTTGGTGCTTTCCATTCTCTGTTCTCTCCTCAAATGCTTATGCTTTTGTTAAAATGCTGCCTGTTTGGCTGTTACCTACCATAAACAAAAGTTATATGTTGTCATGCGTTGGACTTTTTGCCTAATACTTAATTTATTTTTCTGTGTGGAAAGTGCTAGTAAGAAAATGCTGTAGTTGTTTAACCTGCGTGAAATAGTTGAAAGACCATCTGTAATGTGATTATTAAATATATTCAAAACAGGAAGCACAAAGGAGGGGAAGAGAAATGGAAGTGCAAATGTAACTGCTTTTTTTTTTTTGTCATCCTCTTGTGGTATTATGTAGATCCCCAGCCAGATGGCTACTGGCTATAAGCTGTGTGTGGATTCACAGGATGTTAACTCCTCTGTTGGTTTCCCATCTGTCATAAACTCAGAAGCTGCAATCCAGAGACTGACATGTTAGCATCTTCTTTAGCACACCGAAACAGTTATGCTTGAAGGCTGCAGAAAGAGCATGAACCCTAACGAAGGCAGGCTAGTGTCTCGTTTAGCAACCATGCTGCTAGACTGGGGAGTAAGATTTCTTGTGGTCAGTTTTAAATAGTGCTTTGAACTGCAGGTGACCACTGTGGCTGCAGCCTCGGACTAACACTGCCTGAAAAGTCTCCCCAAAAGGAGCTTTTAGTGTTGTTGGAGCTCAGCAAAGACTCTAAACTCACAAATGGTTTTGGTAGGAAATCTCATGTCTGAAAATAAAATAGCAGACTATCTTCAACAGAAAGAAGGTGGTAAGAGTCAGAATCAGCACTGGAAGAATAGAGGTGAAATGGCTAAAAACAATACTATGATCTTTCTTTGCTTTAAAATTACCAGTTCAGTATATGTCATCACTTCAACAGACACATTCTGTTTCTGTTAATGGAGGTGAAAACAGTGAAAAAAATCTCAGGTTTCATGGTATAGGGTAGAGCAAGGTGTTCATCACTTTGACTGTGGGCACCCACTGGGGCCTTGGCATCACTGAAACAAAGAAACCTTGCTCCTTGAAGTAAAAGAAGCTCTCAGTCTCCCTTTATGTCATGTCTTGTTCAAGAAAGCAGAGTGAAAAATTAAGATAAACCTTTATGAAACAGGCGTGAACAAGTGAAATAGAAATAGGGGCTAAGCACACTCTAAACTGTTTTAGAATTAACTTTAGCAGGTAAGTGTATGAAAAATATGTATGTAAGCCTGTAAGGAAATCACTACTGTTATGATGTCTTCACAAATTTTGACTTGGTTTTTGTAATTAATGGATTTTATTTATGTGAGAATAAAAGTTACACCCCTGTGAAAAACTAACCACTTTCCTAAGGAGTAGCTGTCTGAAATGGAGCAATCTTGTAACCCAGCTTCAGAAACACTGTCATGAACAAATTAACCTCTCCGTTTCCACTTTGGGTTTGGTTCTGTAGGACCGGGAGCAGCTTAAGAGGGTGATGAAGTGCTACTATGCTTCAGGTGGTTTCTAGTGCTTGGTGAAGTAGCCCAAGTTAAACACCTCATTCAGCATTAGGCATCACAACTGAAGTTGTCCCAGGCAGGTGCTTCAGCAGCAGAGTGGGATCCAGGTCTTCTGCCTAGGTTGAAAGAACACCACATGTCAAAATAAGATATTAATTGGAAAGACTGCCAGAACTCTAGCATTTTTTTTTCTCCTCTGTTTGCTGCAGAACATTATGTTGCAAGTCCAAGCTTCAAGTCAACAGGCTTGCCCTTTGTTATAACACCATAATGTTATGATACTCTCACAGTTCATTTTCCTTGGGTTAAGCAGAAGAGATTTTCGCAGAAATCACAGTAGAAAGCTGTATTTCGTGAATGACATTTTCTGAAATTTATGTTAGGTTGATGGTACGATTGGTTAATTTTGCTGGGCTTTAGTTTCTGTTGGTAGCCACAGGGATGTCACACTATTCAGTTGTGTCCCGCACTTTCATGAATTTCCCTCACCCTGTAGGGCTAAGTCTCGGTGTCAGAGCTCTGGCTCATTCATCCACATTCAGGTTAAAGGAGTAAAATTAAAAAAAAACAAAACAGCCAAATATTGGCAGTGGAATAACTGAAATAATCTGAAAAATGAAGTTCTGCTTCAGCTGACAAAATTATTAATCCTGTGTTTCTGTGTCTGAAGGAAATGGCTGAGAAGAGAACAGTATGGTCCTATTGCCTTTAATAAACCTCAGTCCTAGATAATGGTACAGCAGGAAGAGCTCTTGAGTTTTCAGGAAGTCATTTCCTCCCTAAAGGACCTTTGTAATCTGCTCTATGTTATCACCACCACCATCATCAGTGCTTGAAGAAATAGGTTTCAGATGCACCTGCCATAGGAGAGGCAGAATATAATTTTGCAAGTGAGAAGTACTGTAATCTCACAGAGCTGCAGAGAGCTCTTTCGTCTCTCTGACCTGACGCTCTAGCATATGCCATGGATGTGCATATGAATATAATAGTGAACCATTCGTCAACGTAATAAGTTTCCCATAGAAGTAATACATAAAATGCATACAAAATGCAGGAATCATGCTGATGTGAAATGGATTTTCAGTATCAAAAAAGGGCATCATTTAGTTCACCCATAACTAATCCTGGAAAAGCCTTGAGAAGAATTCTCTACATTAAAAAATAAAAACATGTTGTAAGTTGGATTCAGGTGAGAGCAGATGAGAAGAAATAAGAGTTGGAAGCATCTGAAAGTCACAGATAATAGAAAATTTATCAAAAGAGATCACACTGGAGCTCCCATCAAGATCTTTGAAAGGAACAGCTCAACAAACTTGAGACTGCAATCCATGATAGCATGTATAGTATTAGGAAAAAAAAAGTCTATGCCAGAAAAGCCCATTTGCCAACCTCCCCCACACCATCAGCCACACCAAGAGCTAGTGAGCAAATGAAGTCATATATTCCTCCTGTCCTCACTCCTGTCTCTTTCAGACAACTTATAGGAAGGAAATGCTAACCTGCAATGGTAAGGCAAAGTTTTCTTGATGTCAGCTGCTACCAGGTTTGCTGAGAAACTGGTGTTATCTGAAGTAATGGCAACATATTTTCATCACCTGACCAGTTTCTTTGGAAGATCTTTATTTCTTTTAATAATGTTTTGGCTTTAAAATTTTCTCTTTATAAAGATTGTAGTTTTTGAAACTTACTTTTTATAATTTTCCCACTTTTGATTTATCAACTTTTGCAGGAAAGATAAAAAGAAAAGGGCCACGATTATACTCAGCTGTTTTCCACATAAGGATTTGTTTAGTTATGAATGCAGTTGCTTATCACTCTACATTGGTTTTCATGAAGGCTGCTGTTCTCACATGTCTGTAAATTGTCCTCCAGGCAAGCTTCGTCTTTGTCCAGACATGAACATTTTGGGGGGAGAGCTGAGGGCAATCTGAATGAAGAAAGTGCAAACAAAATAAATTACCTGCTTTTGAGGTATAAAAAAGATTTGAAATGTCAATGGAAAAAAAATCAAAGTGGGCCTTTGAAATGGATAGGGATTAAGGCTTCACTAAGTAGTGATGATAGACTTGGTTTGGGGCAGGATGAGAGGAAAGCTTTATTGGAATGCATATAATTAGTGAGTTTGGATACTGCCTGTGGAGGAGAAAGCATAGGCTCCAGATATACTTCAGAGTGTACTTTCAAGCCAGATGTCAATTCCCAACATAGGAAATACACTCCCTAAAAAACAGAGAAGAAAACCAAGCGAGGTGAGGATGTGGGGAAAAGCTTCCAGTTTTACAGCATATTATTCTTTCTGTTGCTCTTGTTTTGATGAACTGTCCCACAGCTGGGGGAGCATTGTATGAAACTTTTAGGTCCATTATTTCTGACATTCACCTTGAATTTCAGAAGCAGGATCTAAAGCTCAGATTTTAGAATTTGATCCTCTCCCTGCCTTAAAGTTTCTTTTGATTAATGCTGTAAAAGCCTGTAAGCTTTGGCAGTGTTTATCTTTGGCTCATCTTACTGCATTACAGATCAATGTATTTTAACTCTCTAAGTTCTGAGCATATTTCTGAAGGTTTCCAACGGTGAGCCCAGGCATTTTGGGCTTGAAGGAGCTTCGGTTTGGAAACCTTAGTTGGTTCAGAATTGCACTAATTTTCTTTATATAGTCTCAGCTTTCCCTGAGATGACTGTTGACAAGAGAAAGTCTCCTCTGGGCTAATGCTGCTCGTGGCCTGACTTCTGGAGGAAAGCAGTTGTGCCTGCATAACACACTGACTTTCAGATAATTCAATATCTGAGCAGTTTTAGAAGTTGTGTAGTTGTGCTTTTATTTATGAAGAGGGAGAGGCCAAAGAGAATAGCTTTGAAAGAAACAAGTTCAGGCAGTCTTCGTTTTTGTTAAGGAGCAAGAAAAATTGATTCAACTGCCTTTCGTCAATAAAAATGCAGCCTGGTGGAGGAATAGTTTTTACGAACATCTAAGGTTTAAGTCCTGTTGCTAACAGCAGAATCACAATTTGTACTTTAAAGATACTGTCAGTTGCGTGCAGTTCAGAGAAAGAGAAGAAAAAACAGCAATTTGGAATCTCACGTTACACTGCAAAAACTCAACATCAACTCCTTATTTTACCACATAGCATACATGATCTGCAATGAATTTAGTTTTTTTCATGATTTAGCTCTTTTCTATACATTCCTAATTCTTTGACCTGGAAAGTCAAAGTTTATTGTTTAGTGCAAAACTGACTTTGTGTGAATTACATTCCCTGCTAACATACCATGAAAAAATATTTATTTATTTATTTATGTCATCATACCTTATTTATTTGTATTGCATTGGTTTAGCTGAGGCTTACAGAATAACCAAGCTCCTTAGCCTTCAGAACAGACAGGAAGATGATGATCAAAAGCCTGCTTTTGGAGAACGAGATACTCCTCTCATTTACATTTCTTAGCATTTGCTAAGATGTCTTCCACCTCTCACTTTTATTAGAGAGAGTTGCAGAATTAAAGTGGCATCTATTTATCATCCAAACTGAAATTCCAGCCCTCACCATCAGCCTTTTTGGCCATGGTTTTCTCCCTTTTTACAACCAAGTGAGCGTTGGAGCCTGTCAGGATGCATAGCTGCATTAATCATCTCTGCTCACTACAGCCAAGCGAGTGGACAGGAAGCATCTATTTGCGAAGTGCTTGTCTACATGGGGAAATAGCTCAGATTGCTCATTAGGCATTAACTCCTTCCCTGAATTCTCCTCAAGCATCTTTCTGTGGTTTAGCTTTAGGCTGCTTTGGAAAATATGGAATTTGGTAGTGGGTGTAGTGAAACCACAGAAAGCCCATATTAGCATGCAGCATGGGTTCAGAACACGAAGCTGTCTCCACGTGTCACTTAATCTGCTGTAACTGGCTCTCTTCATGCTCTTAGTCTGTGGCAAATGGAAGGTAAAACGTGTTAGTTCAAGCCTCTTATATCAAGGCATGTGTGTGTAACTTGGTTGTGTGTCCGTGCATCTGTGCATTCATTCCGGGGATGCAGAGCGACGCTGATAGTAATTTGGGTGCAAGTGTTATTTTTGATGTCTCCCCAAATAAACAAATCTGAAGACAACTTGTTTTTTGACAGCCATGATAGGGGACAAGAAGTGAGTGGGATGATCTGCACCTCGTATGACCCATCTATTATTTAGTGATGTTGAAGTTAGTCAAGTTGGACTGTCTTTTGTATAGAAAATTTCTTCGTACAAAGATGAGTAGCCTTCTGGAACTGAACAACTTAAAGGCTGTTTAATACTACTGTATCATCATCCTGGAAGTAAGGGGCTTTGTTACTATGGCAGCTAAAGCTTATCTTCATGGAAAGTTGCGTCACAAGAACTGTATTTTTTTAAAGCAATTTATACTAGTGCAAACTCCATTCTGGAAACTCTTTATTTAGCATAGCTTAATTTCATTAACTAAGCTTAGCCAAACAACACTAATTTTTTAAATTTAAATTACGTTCATTCAGAAGTTTGCATTTTTAGTAGTGGTATTTTCTTATGTAAACAAAAAACCTCCTGTGGTTCTTGATATTCCTATGTAACTGTTAATTTTGTTACTAGCTATACAAAAATAAATATTCTCCATGTATTTAATACCTATTTAAAAGATGAATGATGAATATGGAACACAGGAAAAAATTGCATTGAGACAAATCTTTAGTAGAAAATATATCATGTGCTTCAGCTTACCTATGCACATTACCTGGAGTGAAACATGATGACCATTACCAAAAAAAAAGGTAATCAACTGAAAGAAGTTGGTATGGATGGCTACATTGCTAGTAACAGATTTGGCTCTTTGCTTTCAGCCCTTTCAACTATATTACTTTCTTTGGCAGTTGTGTTCTCCTCTTCTCCAAACTTACTTTACTAGATAAAATTTTATTCAGTGATTTCTGCCAGATGGGAACAAAGGATAGTTTCCTTCCAATTTTTAGGACGGCATTTGCTATTGTCTGTGAAATTCCACACTGGGGTTGGCTGCAGGGGCAGCAAAACACAGGATTACATTTTAGCCCTGTACATATGTTTGTATTAGGTAGCAAACAAAACCACTTCAACAGCCTTTGTTTGGGGTGTATGGCTGTTTTTCTTTCTCAGCAGCTGTTGTTGATGCTTCATCTCAGGTTTTGTTATCCTCCATTTACACTGACTTACACTTACACTTTCTTAGAAATTCTTTTTTGGGATGGTGCCTCAACATTTGTGTCAAGTTCTCTCTAGCAGGGTGAGTTAATTAAACAAGAAAGTCCAGGTTTGGTTTCAAAGGAAAAAGAGAGTTCTGTTTGTACACTGATGATTCAGAATGCCTGTGCTTAAAATTCAAGTATCATATGCCTTATCCTTAGTGAAGGACACTTACTTAATCATTTTGGATTAAACACTATACAAATGAAGTAAATGCAATATCAGGGATTCAAATAGAGCTTACATATATGTGTAGTAAAAGTGTTCTCGGGGCCTTTAATTTTGTACTGTCCTTGGCTCTGATTTCTACAATGGCTCACTGCCATCTTGGAACAGCACAAGGTAATAGCAAAAGCTTTCTTGTATTCTGCATACTAAAGTTGGGAAAAAAAGTTGAATTGCAGAGAGAAAGAAGCAGAATGCTACAGTTTTGTATTAACATAGTCCTGTTTTCTATCTGTACTGCACTTTATGGAGCTATGCAAAACCTCACTCAAAAAGGTGTGTGACGTCAAGGTTACAAACCAAGCAATTAGGAAATGCAAAAGGTGGGATTGTGCATAACAGCACAATTATTTCACTTGCACATGTGAAATATTTAGGATAACTATGCTAATAAACATCTTTTGAATGGACTGTGTGCACCTTAATATAACAGTGAAATGAAAAGATTTTCGTTAGTAATAAAACACATTCAACATCCAGAAATCTTCTGTAGTACAATAACTTCCAAAATGACAGCATTACAGCATGAACTAATCTCATAATACAAAAAGGCATACTGAAGAATTCTGTAACTTTTATTAATTTATAATCTAACTTTCTGAGTTTAGTTTAATTAACAAAGAATTTTTGCCTCTCTCAGCCACAAGCCTTTGTTACATTTTTCAGCTTCCCTAGCATCATTAAACACCTCCCCAAGTTTTTCATTGTGAGGATGTGGAATAGCAGTCAGCAGTTGAAAGTTTGCTCCAAAACCCTGGAAAGTCAGCAGAAAGGCATTTGTTGATTTTAGTGGATTGGGATTAAGTCCAGAATAAATATCTAATGACATCAAAACACTTGCTGATTCTTAAACATTTGAAAATTATTTTGTATGCAAAATCTGCATTTCTGATAGCCTGCACTCTTGCAAAAGAGGGTGTCCTGCTACCAGGTGCTCAGCTAATTATTGTACTCTCAGAAAGACAAGTGAATGGTAAGCAAAACCAAGATTTCTCTTGCCAAAAGCTTTGTCCTCACCCTAGCAGCTACTCCCCACACTTGGATCACTAGATCTGGAAGGTAGACCTGAAGTTAATCTTTCTCTTGTTTTTCCCCCCATGCATGACGTCAGTCAAAACATTGTCATGTGCACCTTCCATGTGTAAAAATAGGGTAATTGTCACCTTTCCTCTCAGTTGTTCTAGGACGGGAAGACTGAAGAGTTTACCCTCCCACTAAACTGGTGATGAAATACACATTTTAAAAGCAGTTGAAATTTTGAACTATAAAGTTGCAGAACTTCAGAGTACAACAAAGACCTGTATAAAGTCCAGGAACCCAAATTCTACATCAACTCACAAATTTGTAATCTGGATTTTAATAGGAAACTCATATTTAATACAAGAACAAAGCACTAAACATTTGGAACTACTTATACTGCTGATACATATACATTTTTATGCTTACTATAAAAAGTTACACTTTAAGAAATGCTGGAGCCCATATTATAATGTGCATATAAATATGGAGCTAAGTCTGTGGCCAAGTTTCCTAACCACCCAAACTCAGCCAGTCTCACAGCATGAAAGCCACAAAAACTAGGACTGAGCCTAGCCGCTTCTTCCTGTTGAGCCTGAAATCTTTTCACCGTGTAGTGTGGAAGAAGTAAAAGCAAGCTCCAGGGATGTGGGCCTGAAAGGCAGAAACTAGCAGCTGAACAGTGGCAAGGATCGACTTCTTTAACTGTCTTTCCATTGCAATTAACTGCATACCAAATCTTAGCCAAATGGTCGCTAATAGCAGGGATGAAGTTTAACCTGTTTGACTTTGCACTGAAAGGGACAAGCGCTACAGGTAGCCTCGCTTACAGTGAAGTATAAACATGAGATTTAACAAGCTACTACTTGTCAGCTCTTAATTAGCAGCTCCCATCAGAGCAGCAGCATCCAACTGCAACACCGTCTGCTTCAGTGCAAAGTCCAATTCGTTAGTTAAATTTTCAGAATTGGACGATGGTATTTAACAGCTTAAGCGTGGCAAAATTTCGCTACCTTTCAGTGGTTTCTGTCTGTAGGGAATGTTTCTAGCTAAACTTAGTACCTGATAGTTTCTGCTAAATTGGATGCAAGCAGCAGGTCAGGAGGTTCCTTGGGCTAAATCCCTAGACATGGTGCAAGGTGATTTTTGTTTGTTTTGCCTTGCAGTGCACATTTCCATATCCACTACTATTGCAACAAAGAGCTGTATAGCATTTGATTTGGCCACGTGTGGGTCTAACAACTAGTAGCCTTGCTGTTTAGACAGTATGTCTGGTTTGCCACTGCTGTAACATCGCCACCACAAACTTTGCTATGGGTTTTGAGAAGATAAGCTATGCTGGGTGTGTTCACAAGATAAAGCGCAGTCTGTTTAGCCTATGTAAGAAATGTGGGTAAGATCTAGCTCTTGAGGAAAGTTGTGTACTTTTCAAAATGTTGTACAGAGGACATTCAAGAGGGATTTAAAATATAAAATATGGTAACACTTTACTCAGCACTGAGGAACAGTTAGAGAGTTGAAAATTGAGAAGGTAAATGATTTGCTTTGGGCACATGCAAATGAGCATGAGATGGGAGTGTGTGAGCTGGCACATCAGCCACACAAAAATTCCTTTCTTAGGAGAATTCTTCTTATATTCTGCAGGTCCCATGGATGTCTACAAAACCTAAGACACAGACTGCTGATATAAATTCTTAGATTTTTAGCCATCTTTTGTTTGCCAACCTTTCTCCAAGAAGGTGCATCCTACCATAAACTTCCTGGCTGAACATGGCAGAAATGGCAAGAAACAAATAATTTTATGTGGACAGGGGATACCATAGCTAAACAAGCATGATGGATGGCAAATCGCAAGTGGGAAATTAATGTTGACTTCAGCTTTTAGTTTTTCTTTCCAGGGTATTGAAATGAATGCTATAATGAAAGAGGGGGATGAGAAACATCTTCAAGCATTTATACGTAAATGTACATTTCAGTATTGTGGTCTTAAAGAGTCTCTGGAGTTCTACCTTCTTTAAAATAATGCATGGATGAATCAGCCTCTTTCAGTATTTAACCTCTAAGCCATAGATTCTTACACATACTCACACATACTGGATGTTTATGCTTGTTCTCTTACGCGCGCGTGTGTGTGTGCACCCACACATAAGCAAGTAATCAGGAGTGATAAATATAGATTTGCGAATCTAATATGTCTCCCATTAAACTTTAAACTGTTATTTGCATGAGTAAGTTGTGCATGTTGAAGCACTGGGAGCATTTTCTGTTGCTTGGCAGTAGCACTCCAAAGCATTTTATGAACTATTAACAGTCTGATACAAGTTATCTTTAAGATTTTATACTAATATAGAACACTGCTTTTATTTTTGCAGGAATGCAGGGAGTAGACTGTTGTGGCTAGTTTTACTATGGAGGAAGAGTAGCTGCAATGAACAGCAAGAAATATGCCACAATCTTTTAATCTTTTTCTTTAAAGCAAAAAGGCTCTATATTTCTTCTACACCACACAGTTAAAAGATGAAAATAATGCTAAAGTGGTCTGGGCCTTTTGGGAAAAAAAAATAAAATCTTACTTTTACATTTTTGGAAGTGTGGTGTTTAAAACTGCTATTTCAATAGTGGAGTGTCAAGTCTTGAGTTTAACAAAAGTGGCCTTAAATAGTAAACGAAAGCTATAAAAATGAAACTTATATTCTTTGAAGGCAGAACACCTGCTAAAATTACTCTATCATAAAAAAAAACCAAAACAAAACAAAAACCCCAAAACCAGAATACTTTCTGATTGCTGTGTCCCACATGTCACAATTCTTACTGCTTTTATTTCTAGACAAACAAGGGGGGAAGCAGTAGTGGGGAGCAGGGGACCAGCCAGCCAGGAGGGAGCAGTTCGGGCAGGCGTCCTCACCAGCTGCGTTTTGGGGGGTTTACTTCAGACCAGGTCCAGTCTGGTCCCATAGAGTGACCTCCTTGTAGCAGCTGGGGCCTGGGAGGAGCATGCCTGTACTGTGGGTTGGAGTTAGCCATGGCACCGGCTGTAGCGTTCGCATGTTCCAGGCCAACAAAGTGTGATAAAGATGGGGCAGGGGCGCGGTTGGGAAATTTGTTCCAAAAGTGCACTGCAAAGGAAATGGGGAGCCTGTAGGGCCTTTGCAGGGAGAGACCTTCCTCTGACTGCTGGCAGCCATCTTGGGGCAGCTCCGCAAACACAGGGCTTCAGGAACCCATAATTACAGCTGTCCTTCACTCTCCCACTCCCTGTCTCGGATGTGGGCTTCTTCTTCCACCCTGGAGACACAAGAGGGAATTCCTTAGCCTTTCCTTTGGCTGCACAGTGGGGATGTGGAGCCATGCTGAGGCAGCAGATGGGTCCCCTGAGGCCCTGTCCTGTGCTGGGGCCCTCAGGCCCGGGTGTCACAGCGGGGTGAGGGAAACCGCCTCCTTCCCCTCTGCTGGGCACACTGAGCACGGCTCTCTCACGGGCAGCCATATGCCAGGCTGCCAAAAATAATGGTTATTTTTAAAGTAATTGGGATAACAGGACCCACTTCATTTATTACAAAATAAACTGAGAACGGGTCTGTTGTCTCACACTGATATCAGGGTCGAGAAGGATGAGCATTTCCTCCTTGATCGTCACGCTTGGGCATGATACTGCGTAAGAGGCTCTGTGTCTGGCCTGTTGACTGCAATATCAGCTAACAGTTTTTAAAGCAGATAGTTTGTAGAGAGCTAGAATAGAAAGAATTACTTCACTTCTACTCTGTTCTGAGTTAGGAAAGGAGTTTTATGCTAAGATAATTGGCCTGTAAAGGTTGTCCTTTTTTGTGTTAGTGTCTAACCTTTTTTTGTATTTTACAAATCTGTTTTCCTTAAGAATGAAATTCTACAAATAATCATATGTTTCCCTTGCAAATTGGGAGGGTTTTTTTCACTTGTAATGGCCTCATGTTCTGTGAAATGAATGCAGAGGAGCTCACAGGGATACAGTGTCTTTTCCCACTATTCCCAACAGAGGCTTTCTTTGAATCATTCTTAGGCAATGCTATCGACTGCCTGCCACTCTTAGCTATATGTCTGTCATATTCTCTCTTATCCTTCCCTCAAAAATGTATTCTTGGCCTTTCTTTTCTGGGAGATCCATCCAGTTGCCCTTGCTTTAAATCCCAGTGGGAAGAGATTTCTAAAGCAGAAATGCAGGGTCGATGTGTGACCGCACCGTGTCTCCGTGAGCGCCGCTCTGTTCTGCTGTTCCCTGCTATCGCCAGCAGCCAGAGCTGCCTCATGCACCTGGATGTGCTCATATCACTTCACATAATCTTTTTTTTTCTTTTTTTTTTTTTTTAAAATGGGCTACATAATGTTAATTATAATGGTGTTAAATCATTTCTTCTCCTTAATAATAAAATGTTGCACTTCTTTTCATTACACCTGTAGAGTGAGTGAGCATTGCTGAGCTAATATTGCATCTGAAACTTGACAGCCCTCTGACAAGTACCTGTAGGTCCCATGGACTTGAAAATTATGTTGCTGGATCTGATGGAATACTCGAATCTGTTTAATTTTCCTGAATTTGAGAGGAGGAACACTTTTAATACTTAAATTCCCATCTTTAACATTGCACAGATGGTGTAACGCTTTAGCATGTTTTATATTATTTTGGGTTACTGAAGTTAATATTCTGCTAGCTGCAAGTATCCGCGTGCATACCACAGAGTTCATTTTGAGGACAGAGCTCTAAAATAAATTAGAGACCTTGGTAGCAGTCATAAATCAGTCATTTTTTTTCATTGAGAAAGTGGTGGCACTGGAAGTTATTTAGTGATCAAAATGCATCATTAAGCTTTTAAAAAGGGATTCTGTGCCTGTAGTAGAGCTGTAGGCGATTTATGGCTTATCTGTACTCATTGCCTTGAGCTTTTGGAAAATTTGTAAACAAAGCCAGATGCTCATTACGTTCCAGTTCAGGGTTGGTTAGATAGGTAAATGCCATCAGAAGCACTTTGATCATGTTGGGTTTTAGCATGTTACAGAAAATGGAATTGCTACAAAATATTTTTTAAAATATTTATCATCCATGGAAATATACTTCCTATTTCTCTCATAGAATGGATTTTTTGAATAGTTGTAAGTGATGAAAATATGAAAGTAATACTCTGAGAACTATATTGTATACTAAACTGTGGGCTCAGCTTTTTCTGTGTGTCACAGTTCATGCTTACACCATGTTATGTAGTCAAGCACCACTTGCCCTTTTTAAGGGTTTTGGGCAATGCAGGAGGCTGTGGAAGTTTAAGGTTAGGGTAGTTTCTGCTTTTTACCAAATTTTAGGGAACTGAGATGTGAACTAAGTGACTTTTCATAACCAGTTTGATAAGTTAAGCCATTTGCTATTGATTTGATAATTTTTACTGCTCACTTTTTGCCTTCTCTATAGATTATGTAATGTGAAAGGGGTTCTTGTAAACTACACTGTTCTGCTTTTTACTGTTCTTTAAGCACAGAAAACATGCTGCTATATACAAATTAAATTGCTATAGGTTAACAAAATTTTCCTTGTAATGGTATTTATTGCAATATGATCATCATGCAATCCATTTCATAATTCATTATTAACTTTTTGGTGTATTTTTTTTTATTTATTGGCTGCAGCTGACCAAGTAAACAGGTCATGGCACGCTTAACGAAGAGACGACAGGCAGATACAAAGGCTATCCAGCATCTTTGGGCAGCTATAGAAATAATCCGGAACCAGAAGCAAATTGCTAACATTGACCGTATTACAAAGTAAGTGATCCATTCCAAAAAAGTCTTGATGAGGGGGAAGGTTGATGCTGTTAAAAGCCATGGGAAACAGAGACAATAAACATTGTGAGAGATTGTGAAACAGTTATGTGCACTTCTGTGTTACTAATTATAAAAAATAAACTTACAGAACTGAGCACCTAAAGATCCTAAAGTGAGGTTTAATCTGTTGAATTGAAATGTTATTCACCCTCTGTCTGTTTTGTATAAGCATCTTTAGGAAATATGCAATATATTTATAGTACCTGAACTGAGTTTAACATGTCAGAGCTGTACTCACTTGGTAGCTTGGTCAAAATACAAGAAGTAGATATAACAGTTAAGGAGAAGAGGGCAATAAAATCTGTAAATAATCTAATTCTTTAGGAAACTGTGATAGGCCAGTGGAGAACTCTTCTTCCAGAAGGCAAAGATAAACCTGAAGTGTTAGGTTGCTCAAATAAATAAGCCATATTTGCTGAGATGGGCATAGGATGCTGTTAAAGAAGACACGAGATGATTACCACCTACGCCTAGTACTATTGTTACTATTAAAATATTATTCAAAATGTATTAGGTGCTGCATACACAGAGAAATATATACTCTCTGTTCTGTGGAACTTGCAATGTATAAAAGGGTCTACAATATTAAAATACCCTTTAGGATAGCTTGGAGTAGCCACTGTAATAAAAACCGAGTGAGGTTTTGTGCCTCTTCCTGCATTTCCAGGCCAACATGTACGTCACATTTGTCAAAGTAATCAATATGAATAATTTAAAATAGCAAAAATAACCATTTGGCAACTCTTCAGTTGCCAGAACAAATGTGAACTGATAATGAGGCCAGAGACCACTAAAGGGAAGAGTTATAAACAGTGTAGGTGACTAACGAAGTCAAAATCATTATAACATGGTCCACTGACAGAGTTTGGAAGCTCTGGGGTAGAAGTGGCAAGCAAAACTGGCCTCATAAGTGAAAGAAGTGTAACAGTTCAGGTTCTCCAAACATAGTGAACAATAAACAGGAGAAAGAAAAAAGATTATGTCCCAAATGAGTTGGTGTGCACCTGGATCCTACAATAAAGGAGACTGCACCATTAAACCAAAAAGTACCTTCTCAGAGATAGATAGTTCCAAGTGGGCTTGAGAGGGAGATTGTATTTTAGGTTATTTAATTTCTGAGTTGCACTTGAGGTTCAGAATGCTTTAAAGCATAAATATTTGCATCATGTCTCCAAGGAGACAAGTGGGTAAACTAATGCTATACACTTTCTGTTTTAACATTTCAAATTACTTGCTCCAGACCATATATTAGATGAGTTTGTTAGCTGTTTACGCTCTTTTTATATGTAATAAAGGGAGACAGGCATGTCTAGCTGGGGATTCATCCCACTCTTATGAGAGATGCCTATTTTAAGATAGCGTGGGTAAAGTTAGGTAAGACAAATCCTATCATTACAAAATAGGTTGAGAAAACAAGTAATTAGGTACTAGAAAGAGACGTAGTGCTCTTGGTAACTGAAGGATAGTTTGCTCTTTTAAAAAAACAGTCTAGATCCAGATTGTATGACTCTCATCTAATTAGAAGAAAAAAGTGACTAAACAGAGATGCAAGCAGCCTTAGTACTTTGAGAAAGATGTGCAAGGTGTTAGCCCTGAAGAGTAACCTAAAAAGTGCTTGGCCATTGTAAATATTCCATGTGCACATTGGTGACAAGAGTGGTGAACAGTAGTCTGGTTTCTATTATATGATATTTTTAAGGAGAGAACTTTTGTAAAGGAAAAGAAAGGAAAAGGCCTTTGAGTTGCTTTATGGTACTAGTCATTGATGAAGCAGCACAGGTGACAGACAGTAAGTGAGTATGCATATTACACAGTATTCAAAATAAAATTCTGAAGTTAGCAGGGCAGCAGGATATCTCTTCTGATGAAAACTGAGCAGCTGATATATTCTTCCAGGCTCAAAGATCATTTGATCAAGTACAACTGCATGTCCTTAAAAGTTCAATCAGTCTCTGGGCTCATAGGCAAATGTATGGATAATAAGAAAGATCAAAACCAAACAGTGGTCAAAAGTGAGAACGATGAGCTTATCTACATAGCTGGAGCTAAAGGGAGGATTCTCATACTTGGGTTAGTAACATTTCTGAGAAGTGTTAATACCTCCTGGGATTGACTGAAAGAGTGGCTTTGCATATTACAAGTATTTGCAAGTAATAATGACAAATTTATGGAAGCATGTCCTATGCCTGAGTAAGGATACAGAGAAACAGCAAGATAATCTTTTTATAAGTATATGTTTAAGGTAAGTGACAGGCATCCAAAGCATTGGTAGGGAAGAGACCACACTGCACAGACTTGATGTCTCCAGAAAAAAAAAACAACCCAACAAATCATTATATGAAAGGTATTCTGCAATTTTAGTGTTTATTTGTGGGGTACATTATAGTTGGGATGGTACTTTCCATTGGTTGGAGATAAGCATTCTTCAGTAGCTTGAAAACTAAATGAAGGATTGAAAACCAATACTAAGAAGTAACAGGATAGTGAATTTAAAGGAATTAGTACTAAAACCGCCTTTAGTGCAAACTGCCTTTTGAAGAGAACTTTAAAATATATATATGTAAGTTCCTATCTTTGTACATAGGCATCAGTGTGTTCAATGCATTTTTATTTAACAGTAAAGCTCACTTGGAGGCAGCGGTAACATTTCTGTAAAGGTATACAAGATAAATATTCTCACCTGGCTTACATTGTCACAGTGTATCTCAAGTCAATGAATTACAATCATTTAAATTCTAACTACTAGTAATATCTAACATTTCTAAACTACCAAATTACTTATTAACAAAATTATATTTCTATTATTTAGATGTGAATTATTGGTATTAGTTATGCTGAAAACACTAGTGAAGAAATGGCTTCCAGTATCTAGTGAATTCTCTGTCAAGAGCACAGCTTGACAAATTGTTCATCCTTAAAAGTGTGTTAAAAATCATAATTATGCTTTGACTTTCTGTTTTTTCCTCATTATCTTCCATCTGTTTTGGATTTGGGGTAACTTCAGAAAATGATCCTATGGAATAAAATCCCTTAAAATACACCAGGGAAAAAGGCATGCGTATTTTAATGAGTAGGATAAATTATTGACATTCAGTTGCCTAGCAGATTAGTAAGTACTTCTGTACAGACATGGTTTTAAAGTCCCTTTCTTTGGCTACTCCAGTCTTCCAGTTTCTTTTATAGTGTTTTCTTTATGATTCCCTTACACGTAATTGGACTCCTAAGATTTAATTAACTATTAAATAAATATTTACCCTTTTTCTCTCAAGGTATTGGGTTTCCTCAGTAGGAATTTATGAACGTTTCATGATCTTTATGATTAGTTCAGAGTTCATTATCTATTAAGTTAATGTTATTAAAATACCCAGTTGGCAAATATGGTGTTCTAGAACTATTATTTTCCGCTTTCAGGATTTTGTCATTGTAAACAGATAGTTATTCTGGTTTCTAAACTACTCCATGAAGGCTAATGTGAAGAACCACAACATAATTATTTTCTTCCATACTTCCTTCCTCACACTTCTGTCTCTTTCCTTTTGATGTGTTTCATGATTTATTTAGTTGATTGGCTTCTCCCTGTCTGTTATGAAGGCTGTGTCTGTACTGTCTTTGTGTACTGTGACAGGGAATGCCCTGGCATCATCTGGAGCAGAAGCACTGCGGCCACACCGCATTGGCTTTGGCTCATGGAGTGTTTCTTTGGCCCTGACATATTCTTTGTTTGTTTTGTGTGTGTGTGTGGTTCTTCAGTTCTAAGTGCCAAAAATAATACAGCCCACAGCAATGCTATTCTTGAAACTTGAAGCTATGGGCATAATAGTTTGCCATCGGGCATGTCATGAAGGCATTTGAGGACACATAGCATGCTGGAACACTGTTGGAGTGCCCTTGGCAGAAGGAGCCAATCTTGGCATGGTTTACATTCATGTTCTCTGTCAGGAGCAAACTAACCTCTTGGCCATGCTTTGCCTTTTTCCTAGGAAGAACAAGTTGGCTTTCTCCAGAAAGGAGTCTGAAAATGAGTTACTTTGGGAATGAAACCAAGAGTGGCCATAGTCCACAGGGTAGAGGTATCCTAACTCTTGGGGGGATGAAGCTGGTGGAAAGAAATCTAGGATAAAACTGATATGCTATAATTGGAGAATTTGTGTTATTTTCAAATAGATCACAACTTAAGCTATTATTTTCATCATCCAGAAAGCTGTTTTACAGCACTGGTGATACAAGAAAATGTCTTTTTTTTCAGAAATACGTACAAAGACTCTAATCTTTTTAAATTGGCTTTCAAATGGGATGGTCCAGTACTAGGTTCCTAAATGGTCATAACCGTTTTTCCCATATTTGTTTTGTGGACTCATTTTTGTTATATTCTAGTTTAATGTAAGCTCAGCAAAGTCAGATCATCTAAGAGAAATGAGCAGATCCCAAGCCTATATAGAGTGGACTCTGTCAGTCCCCTGTTAGCTTTGTGTGGACTGACATTAATCAGCATTGATGAAATAGCATGCCAGAAAAGAATTGCTCAGTATGAAAGACTGCTGTAAAATGATGAGATTTTCTGGTCCCACAGTTGAGGTGGAGTCACTAGCAGCTGATCGAGTGTGTGACCCTTTCAGTTTGGCATTTAGACCTAGGAAGGGGATTTCTTCTCCAAATATCACTCTATGAAATTTCTCCAGTCAATCTCTGACAATAGTTAACGTTAAGGGCTTCTCCCATCCATAAATCTGTTTTTGTTGCCTTCATTCTTCTGTGGTTCTCTTTTTAGACCGTCTAATTTCTAGAATTTCTAGAATTTCTAGAAGCACTGATTAAAGCAAAGATGAGAATGAGCAATTTGAACAGGTAGAGAATAATCACAAGAGTGTAAATTTTAAAAATGAGCAATTTGATAGGGTAGGGAATAATCACACATGTCTATAAATAAGAATATGTGATGCAGTGGTAAGAAAAAAATTGAAAGAACAAGATTCTTACAGTATTGCTTATTTGAAGCTCAGGAACTTGTTAGGAAAAGTCTGCCACTATTTATAGCACCTTTAATGAAAATTTAAATCTTCCTAGTATTTCCATGTTGCAAATAAACAGTCATACATAAACAAAAATAGTAAGTCGTAAGAATGATTAGGAGAGCAAATGACACTGGATTTATAGCTAGATAATCCTGTTGTTCTGTTCTGTGAGCAGAAGTATTGTAGCACCTGATATTTCTTTGACTGAAATGAAAGCTTGGAAATGTTTTTCTGCTCTGTCAGTTTCTCATTCTTTGTCAGGCTATTCCCCTAAAATATCTGTCTTTTTGTTACTGGAAAGTAAGCTTATCTGAGAACAATTGTTTGAAGTAAAACATCCTCCTGTTACACAGAAGAATGAAGTGGTTGCTTGACTTCACTTTTAACCAGTGTTACTGGCTCCTTTTCCACATCTTTACATCCTCATCCTCATGTATGTTTTAAATGTGACCATGTGAAGTGAATAGGGTTATTAAAAGCAACTCTTCAGAATCTGGTACATGTTAATCAAACCCTGGTCAGTTATTCTATGGTGAAGCAGGTCAGTATTGAAGGAGATACTCAGGAAAGCCCACATTTTAACCATTTGGGAAAGGATGAGGAAGAACAGCACAACAAAGTTTTTTTTTCCATGCCAGGCAGTGTAATAGCAATTCGTCATTATGCAAGGGTAGGCAAAAATGTGAAGTACAAGGTCCTACAATAAGAAGTATGGTACTGCTTCCTCAGGAGGGCACACTGCTGCTTCTAGTGGCAGCCTGTCTATTGAGTGTTCACCTTTGAGAAAACTGAATTCAGTTTGTATTGGATTGGCTTAATTATAGATATATTATTTAAAGAAAACAAACACAGAAAGACATCACCAGGTGATGACAGGGTAGAAGACTCTTAGTTTTAAATACCGCTTTATGTATTTTCTGTTATAATTAAGGACAAGGCACTTCTTTCTGTCTGCCTCCACTATGTCAATCACCTTTTCTGTTTCTTTTACTTTACTTCTCTCTTACCCATTATAAACTTCAGTTGCTTCTTTTAGGCCAAACCCAATGGTTTTTTCCTGTTTTCGTAACACTATTTTTATGTTAAACCAAGAGAATGAAAGCTTGTAAAGTGTTAGTCATAGAACATCCTGTGGGGGAAAAAAGTGTCTTCTGTGCTTTTTTAGCAATTTTTAACTGATTTCATTAAAAATCATTTTATTAATAAACCAAAAGCAATCTAAAACTGATAATTTAACTCCCTAATAACAACATTTTTAGTAAAAGTACTATTTTGGTCATATATAAAACCCCTTAGGAAGAAATGACGGATTGTCATTGATTGCACAAGGAACGCTCACAAAGTTCATTAAATTTCACCTGTGTTGCCTGTAGATGGCTACAGTTGTTGTAAAGCTTTTATCTGTTTGTTTGTATTGTGTTTAATCTTAATTTTGTTTGTGAGCTCATAATGATTTTCTGTTTTGGCTACTATGTAACTTTAATAATGCTGGCATTAATGGTCCATTTTAAGAGCTCCTTTTAGACATTTTATGCTAAGGAGGGTGGAAGCAGGGATGACAGGGAAAAAATCTAACCTTTTCTTGGAAAAAGGCTATAAAGAACCTCGCTGCCTTTACTCTGAATAGCAGTAGAATTAAAACTGCTGAATTAGTAGATTTGGTTAAAATGTCATCTTGAGTTTAGAATGCATATTAATAATTACTCTTTTTCCCATCAAGCTCTTTCCTTGATATAGGCAATGTCTTCATTTTTTGTAACAATTCTATTTAATCACATTAATTAAACTGATTAAAGCAATACATAAAAGTAAGTCCAGATATATTAAGCAGCATTGCTTGTGGTTTGTTAAGGATAATTGTTCCTTCAACTTGGTACTGAGCCACTGTCCCGCCATGTGATAAAGAACATTGCTACCTGAATTGATGGGTCTGCTCCTCAGTGCTGGCTGACATAAGACTAACTCAGTGCCTAGTGGAGAAAACTCTTCACCATGGGACTGACAAATTCCTCCAGCCTTGCCACCTTTTTTTCCTGCTTTATGCTGACTACATGGAATGGAAAGGATGCTGTAGCTGGCTGTGCAACTGTTAATGACTGTAGGGGTTTAGCATAAAAGGCTATAAAAGACTGAGGACTAGAGCTTGAGGTTAGGCTAAACTTTTTATGCATTTGCATTGATCAGAAATATTAGCGTATACACATCTAGCTCCTACAGTTCATTCTGCAAAAAATAAACAGGTGCTTAGATGTTCTAACAAGTTTTGCTTTATCAGTTTTCCTTATCTAATAATTCTTCTCCTAAGAATGATCGTATGTGGTATTGTTAGTAAGGTGGTTTGGCTTTTTTATCTCAAAGGTCAATGTTCTTCATTGATTCAGTACGTGAAGTCATCTCTGGGCTGAGCATGAGTGTGACTGGTGAATAAAATGATTCACACTAACACATGGTTATTAACAACAGCCATACTCCTTGTTTGATGTTTGCTAATGAGTGCCAACTTATTTAAATGCTGAGTTACTATAAAAATTGTGGTATTCAATGTTTAATACTTTTCATAGAGAATACATGCAAACTATGGACTCCAGTATAAATATTGAGAAGGAAAGTGGTGGAAGTGTAACAGACTTGAAAACCTCTATCCACGTTTTCATTTTAGTGAATATTCTCATGTACTCCATGTTAATATTTGTGTTGAAGTTGTGTAAGTTTACACAGAAGAATACATAACAGGCTACCTTTATTTCTAACTACTAAAATCAAACCAGTTTACTTTTTCTGTCACAACCAGCATTAAAAAATAAATAAAAAAATGTTTAAAATATTTGAAAGTGAAACTTCTGGCTTATGTTTGGGTTCCTTTCTGTAAACGTGGTTTTGCATTAGAAGTAAAAGATAAAACTTGGGTGTGACATGGCCATTTAACAGGTTGTTATCTGGCCTGAAGTGCTCCTCAAGACCCTACTCATACCATCTATTTTAGGCTGAGGTCTCATATTCCCATTCATGTAAACAATATCATCACCAAAAGCAGCAGCCCAGTCCTGATGGCTTTTCCAGCCATTATGCTGTTCCCTAGCTGGTAATTAGGTGAACATTTGTGTGGCAATGTGATGATTTTGAAACTCAGCCAAGCCAAAACTAATCTGACCAAAAAGAAAAAAAGTTTTTGTTACTTTTAACCCAGATAAGAATGGAAATTAAATTGGATAGAAATAGAAAACTCTGAAAAACTGAGTCATGAAAGCACTTGAATGTTCTTTTTTTTAAGCATGTTTTGAATTGAGATGCTCAATATGAGCTTATTAAATATTTCATTTGCAAGGTATTAGCCAGGATGTTATATTCTGAGTCATGTATTACTTGTTTGTCTCTTCAGTACATCCACAGAAAAGTGGTGGATGGAACAGTGGCTCTGCTTATACACAAGCTATTTTTCATATGCATGAAATGGCACCAATTAGTGCTCCTGTTTGCCAGTAGTGCTCAGGGCACATATTTGTACATTACCAGCAGTATCACATACAACTTTCTAGGTTTGAAAAATGGGATTTTTGTTTAGATGAGCTCCTCCTTAAGAAGCTGGTAGTAGTTCTGAAAGGGAGATTTTTGTAGATAGGGATTGAATAGCTCAGTACCTTAATTACTTACTTTTCATGGTCTTATTGGAGGGTTACACAGTCTTAAGTGTATAGTGAAGTTGTGTGAGGGAGAATTTAAATTACTGAAACAAGGAATTACCTGAGATAAAATTACCATGTTTTTGACAGAAATGACCCAAGTGATTAACATCATTGGAAACTGCATGGTGCCTGGGGTATCTAAAGCACGCACAAACAAGATTACTCCTTACCTTTGTCTCAGCAGTGGCAGAAGAAACATCAGGCAGATCTGTTTCGTTGAACTGATGGATCTCACTGTTATCAAGTTTATGCGTTCTTTTTGTTTTATTAAAATGCTGCACAAAATTAGATTCTAGATTCATGCAACATTAATTATAGATTACAAAGGAGAGTTGAAACAAATTTTTAAAATATTTTCTACTTAGTGTATGTGTCTTCAAAATGAATGTTGCAGATACTGGTGTCAGAGGGAAGAGAAAATTCATCATTTCTCTGTAACTCAGTTTATCTGTGTCCCCCGTTTGGAATTTTGGGCTGCACAAAATGTAGATCATATAATCAGTGTTTCATTGCACAGGCAACAGCTCTGTCAGTGCCTGTGAGGTCTATGCAGTGTGCTGTTGGTATGTGAAGTGCAGTGGAAATCAAATGCAGTCCGTTCATGTACATGCATCATCTCTTCCTGAAGTGTAAATACAGGGGAAGAAAGCTATGCTATGCTTTGCTTGTCTTTATCTTAGTGAATTTAATCCAGAATCAAAACTTCAGAACCTGTAAGTGTATAAAAACGTATCTTAGAAAACAAAGGTGTGCTGCTATGTCCCTGCTGTAAATGGTTCTGCTTTGTCTGTGTGTCTGTATTGTCTTCAGCTCTCAGACCAGCTCTCAGTTTCTGGCAAGCAAGGAATATATATTTCAAATATATTGTTTTGAAATACAAATACCCAAATGTTTAGCCTGTGTTTTGTGAAAGTTGATTTGTACCACAGTGCTACATCTGGTGGGAGCAGGCAGCCTGTGCTTCTGAGTTGAGACCTTGAGATACCACTGAGAGAACAAATCTTCACCTGCCTCTCCACAAGGATAGCTAGTGGATTCCTGAGATTTGAGCCTGGGTATTTTAAGTTCTTATGCTATGTAGCTGTATTTGTTAAAAACAAACAAACAAACAAAAAATCACAGCTATCTCTTCCATTTTTACTTTCAGTACGATCAAGTGACCTATTCTTTGCAAATTAAAAAAAAAAGTCTTACAAGTAGTGCGTGGGCCTTCTATAAAACTGCTGTCATACCCTGACTCTAAAGCAAAAGGCATCATTTCTCACCAGAGGTAGGAACACAATATAAAACTCAGAAGAGATTTTTGGCTGCTTTCCTTCCATTTTATGTATTATTCCTTAAGGTCTGTCCCTGAATCTAGGACATTTTTATATAGCTGAAGGTAACATTTTAAATTGATGGCAGTCTTTTAGTTGAGTTTAATGGGAACTGCTGTATTTTATCAGATCTCAATTGTGAGATGGGCTATGCATACAAGGAAATCTTAAGACCTCTGTTTCTCCCTGGATGAGTTGCTTAGCAGACAGTCTGCTGCTGCCAGTACACTGCTACTTGCCTTCCTCTCGTGGAGGGCGGGGGCATCCAGCATAGACAAATAATTGATCAGACCAAGATTACAGTGTTTGCCACTAAAATTAGCATCTACCTACACTTGTCACACTGTTGTGTTTTATAAAAGGCAGCTATTCCCTATATGTATTTTACTTTAGTCTTCTACAGAGATGCTTGCTGTATCATTTTTTCAGTATTTTCCTTTTGATGAGTTCAGGTGAGTGAAAATGCAATTCCTTATGAGTCCAGAAAGCTTAGATTTTATTTTTTTTTTAATACTGGTGTCAACTTTCCATCTTAAGCAATTCTGCTTCCTTCCGTGGCCAGCTTTGTGTTTTGGGCCACAGCACAGCTGCGCCCATGTAAACCATTTGCTGCATCTCAGTAGACCACAGTTGCCTTCAGGAGGACTCTTTGGGGGTACAGTTAGCTATTTATGTGCATTATTTTGTGGCCATATATATTAAGCCCTTTGGGACAGCGTTTGGCTTCATGTTGTGTCTTGCACAGCACCGAGTGAGAGAGTTGTGAGCTGTGTGACAGCTGTAGGCGAAAAGTTCACCATCTGATCCCCTGCAAGCGCCAGCTACTTTTGTATCTGTTTTGCTCCCATGGTGATTGCAGCTTTAGAGTCTGCTTCCTCCACACCCCTTAGATCAAAACAAACATTTTTCTTGAGTTTTAAGGTGTGTTATGAAGCACATGTTTTAGATGTAGGTTTTGAATAGAAAGACACGCTGAACACTAGATAGTTTGAGAAAATTTTTTTTCAGTTTTAGGCGTGAGTTGCTCATACACTGACAGATGTTGGTGCTTCTATAACGTCTGCTGGATGTTGGGCAGGCAAGTGGTTTAGAGGTGGATTAGGGTTCTCCTGTGGTCCAGTTTTGTTTAGCAAAGGGAGGTGGCAAGATCCAGTTGTCACTTAGTAATGGAATGAGTAATAGGAGCTTCTGCAGTTTGTTGTTCTGGAGGACAGAGACTCTGGAAGGGCATGTACCAGGTTTCCCTGCGTATGATTGCTCCCCTGTCATAGCAACATGGCTCAGGTGGGGTGTCCAGCAGATGGCTGTGTGGCTTCTGGATGCTGTGAGGCCTGTGAGAGCTCCTCAAGTCCTCACCTCCAGCTGTGCTAACCCCTTGGGCTGTCCCTTGCCTGTGATGTCTGAAAGATGGTCAATGTTTTAGGATGGGTAACAAGAAAAAAGTATATAAATGATATTTTATTGCTGCTAAATTTGAAAAGACCTCACTACTGTTTACCTGCAGTGCAAAATAGGTTTGAAATTGTTGTTTCACATTTTTCTGATTGGTATTTTGTGTACTAAATACAGATGAGCATGCACACACACATACAATCTACAAATCTATTAATAATTATCTATTGTTCTCCTCTAAATTTTTTCTTTTGCTGTCGGACAGGTGTGCACATATATTAGCTATGTGCACATATGCATTTACATGATTCTGTTGGTAGTATCTTGTTTCTGAAGGTCAGCACATTTACATACACATTTGATGGTGTGACAATGCTGAGGTTTGTTTAAGGGTGGTAACAAACAACCTACATGCTAAAGATTCTTATCCTTTGCTTTCCAAGTGGTGTTGCAATAATTGAAAACATGCTTTAGTAGGCTCTTAGAAGTTGATTACAAAAACTGTAATTGTGCTAGATTTGCTGGATTCTTCTATGCTAATGTCAAGGAGGTTTACACTGCCAGTTTATAAATGGAGAAAATACTGACGTATAAATACTGTAATATTGAGCAGCAGTTCGGTTGTTTCTGTGTCCTGCAGACAGGCAGCCTCATTTGGTGAGATTTGGAATTTAACATGTAGATTATCAGGCCAAACCTCTTCTTTTCATCAGACAGACCCTCATTTTACGTAGTAGGGATTAGCACAGTTAAATTGTATTTTGAAATGGTTGTTTCAGCCCCCTATCTGTTTAGGGCTGGTTTACTGATTTAGGGGATTTTACTTTGTCTCCATGCCTTATTCTCACCCATCTGAAAGCATATTTGCTTTACTTCTTGTGGCTGGCTACATAATAGCAGTATAGGGATAGCATTAGACTTCTCAATCTGTCGATATGGAGGACTGGGCAAGAGCATAACAAACCAGTATTGCTTCAACTCCCTGTCTCTAAGGTAAGGCTAATCAGCTTCTGTTGAAAACAGCACCCGGGGATTGCTTTATCTCTCTTACTTGTTTTTTAACTTCTTGGTGCCAGATGCTACAGTGCATGCAGTGCCAGGAAAAGACGTGCATTCCCTGGATTAGTAGTGTCACTTTTGCACAAAGATGTTTAAATATTGTTTTTCCCAGATCTCATTATGAGTCTGGTATGGTAGTTAGGACTCCAAACATCATGCTTTCTGTCTCTTGGCTGGAGTTTAACTTATTTTGTGTTTCCAGCATCTTTCCCATGTTGTGACAGTTTTTCACATTTTATTATTAAAGAACTTTAACTGTATTTTCTGGTTCAAATCCTGTGCCTTAATAGCTTCGTAGTTTAGCTGCCGTCCTTCTGGCTGAAAAGAAACAAGATAGGATTTCATCCAGACCCTGCCAGTGTTGTTTTATAGTCTGTGAATATCTAGCCATGTACACTTCACAGGTTTTAATAAAAGTAAAAATTTGGGGGGAGGGAGCACTTTTCTAACAGCAGTTGTACTCTGCGAATTAAAAACATTCTCTCTACATGTGTGTGCTTTCCTGTGAAAGCTGATAGCATTTTACTTTAAACATGGAAAACATAGCCTTTGTGGATCTCCAGACTACACAGTCTGAACATTGACTAAGGCGTTCTTCAAAAAGCTACTGGGGATTTATTACTCCCGATTTACAGCTAGAGAAAAAGAGGAGATTGTTTCATTGGTGGAAGTGCTTTCACTCTAGTTGAGAACACAGATGGATTTGAGAAATGGGAGATTCCGAGCCTTATGCTCCTTTTCACTAGTACACGCCCTGCCACAGTTGAAATAGGCAGATAAACCCTCCTAGCTGATTAGAGTTGGTTTAAGGCTTTTTGGTTTGTATTATATATCTGTTCTGATCAGAGATGTGCGTGAGAAATAATCACAAAATATGTAGCTTACATGCAAGCATTTGGTTGGACTGTGTTTCTGCAACCATGGATGATGCAGTGCAAAATAGATGGTTTCTTCAGCAGGATGCACTGGAGATTATGGCACTGGGTTAATGCTGATTTCTGTTCGCATATGTATAGCAGCCCACTGTATAACTGTAGGGAAATGCTTCCTTGCTCAGTCCCTGACTTGTTCCATCAGTAAATTAGGAAGAATGATAGTACCTATCCCTAGTTTGAGGCCTATTAAAGACTTGAAGAAATTGCAGAAGACCTGAGTGCGATGGCTTTGATGGGGAGGTTGTTAGTACAGAATTAAAAGTGAAATTTACTGAAAAACCAGTAAAGTTACAAATGTTGACAAAGGTAATGTGCACTTTAAAAAGCTAGCTGTGTTTGCATAAATATGTGTATATGTGTCCACACATGTGAAATACATGTAACATGAGTATATAAACAAATGAGTTGTTTTCCCTATTTCAGGCACTTTTAAAGCCTCAGCAAACTAATGGCGTTCACTTGCACTCTGAAAGTGAAGTAATAGATTTCAGTCTCTGCCTTTTTAAGCCCTCCTTGGAATCTGGAGAACTTGGAAAACTCATTTGTAGTGTTTAATATCTCTTGAACAGATTCTCGTGTTCAGTTTTGGTTTCTACAGAGGCAGAGGGGGATCAGGTTGGGCAGATAAGCATCCACACAGTGTGATACGGAACTGAACTGATGTGCCTGTCTTCTGAGTCATTTCTTGGCCCTTGATCCTTTTCGCTACCCAGCATAAGATTCACAGATATTAGCTTGGATCACAGACTTGCACAGAATTTTGTTCTTTCTCTATTAATTCCATTTATTATTTTTTTTATGCAGTGGTAGTATGCACAAACCAATCATGTTGTGGTACATGTTGTGAAATACAGTAAATGCCAGCATCTGTCTCTAAGAGTTTTTACCCTAAAAAAAACCCCAAGACTATGCAAACATGCTGCATTTATGTAAATGCCTCTGATACCAGGCAGAAATTTATAAATGTCCTCTGTTGCTCTGATTATTGTATAATGAGCTACACAAATATATACTTCTACTCAATCAGAAATTTACTCTGTGATTATGTGCATGTAGTTTCCTTTAGAGGAAAACAAAAATATTGTATTAGGTAAACCAGTTCTCGGCAAAAGCTTGAGAGAAAATGCAGGATTGGAAAAGACCTTTATTCCTCCAAAACAATAAGAAGTTTGAAAGTCATAGTCTTCAAAGAGAAGGGCTGATTGAAGGGTTGACTATTAGAGTGGTCTTCATCCCTTATTGTAAGTTTATAACTTCTAAGGCATTAAAAGTTCATGTCGGCCATGTTATTAAAGAAAAAAAATTAACTTATACAGCTTGTTTTGTTTTTGTTTTTGTTTTTCATGGAGTGCTACTGCTTTAAAATAAATGTTCCTCAAGTTTGCTCCTGATATTAAGTAATTATATTTTTTGTGATGATATTTGTGATGACAGTCACAAAAGAATCATGATTACTGGAATTCATTATCAAGCATGAAACAGAAGCTACTGTAGCTGACAGCTTTGTCTTAAAGCAGGCAAATTACAGATTTCTCTCCTAGGAGACAGGTAAAGACAGAGCACCTGGAGAAACCATAAAAGGGAGAGGAAATCAGTTAGCCCTGTAAATGTAAGAGAGTTATAAGTAGAAAAGTGTTGACAAAAGAGATATTTCCAATTGGTTCCAAGTCAATTTACTTACCTGTTGATTGCATGCGATTGCAGCTGTCTTCACTTCTCCTTGTGCAGTGACTCAAAGATATGTTCTTGGAGTTCTGAAGTGTAACGATCTTAAAAGAGGAAGGTTGTCTTTTTTTGAGGGAAGATAATTTTGTATTGTTTAAACCAAGTTAACTTTTGGTGTTGGTCTAGAAGTAAATTATACTGGGTGAAGGTCAACATTGTACAACTGAATCTCATGTATATACATGGTTTAGGCTATATAGGTTTTGCTCTTACCAGTGCAGTACATCATAGTGTGATCATTGTGGTTATCTCAAGAAAAGGAGAAAAGCCACCTAGTACTGTAACTGTAGCTGTTGGGTTTTTGTATGTGATGAATGAATTTCACATTATTTGTAAATACATTGTACTCACGAGCATCATATAGATTCACTGGTACGTCTCCAAGCTCATTCTATAGTATATATGCTAGAGGGATTATTACAGAAATGCAGGTTTCAATTAATTTAAGTCAGTCTCTTTAGGGGCACAAATGGATGTGGAAGTTTAGCAGAGACAGGCCTGAGCAGTGTGCCTGTTAGTTTTGGGGTGTAATAATTTTTTTGGTAGATTACTGTTCTACTGCTCATCTAAGTGTGTACATGATAAATTCAAGGCCAAGAAAAAACGATTTGGTGTAAAGGGGGAAATTGTATAAGTCTTGAGGGTTTAAAAACAACTTAGACTGTGTATTATTTCAAATCATTTGGAAAAGGGTAATTTTTTGCTGATGCATTTTGTAGTTTAATACTAACACTTAGAGAGTTTTGTGCTTTTTGTGCAGGTATATGTCTCGAGTCCATGGTATGCATCCAAAAGAAACCACACGTCAGCTGAGTTTAGCAGTCAAGGATGGTCTTATTGTTGAAACCCTGACGGTGGGGTGTAAAGGGTCAAAAGCTGGTATTGAACAAGAAGGATATTGGTTGCCGGGAGATGAGATTGTGAGTATAAAATCTTTGAGAAAATAAATCACGACTTCTGGTATCTTAGCATGAAACTTGCTTTAATTTCTATTTAAAGTTATTTATAGATGCTGTTTGGTGCTTGTGAACAGGGAAGTAATGCACTCTCAAACTTTTTTAACCTTTTCTATTCCATAGAAGCTCTTTCTTCTTGAATTCGGAGTTTTTTGCTATGAAACATTGGCAAAGTCCTTTGCTCAGTCATCTCTCACTTTTATGTAGTATTCTCTTCTACAGCTGTATAGGAAGATAGTAAATATTATTGGTATTACTTGAAATCCTCAGACGTCCTCAAATCCCAAAGACAGTATCTTTTAAAAAAAAAGAAGGCAAGAATTTTTTGTTAATCTTGCTTTAATCTGAATCTGAGGAAGGAAGAAATCCTCCCTTTCAAAAGCACAACAAGAAGTTGTACATTTATATAGAAACACATATGAAAAGGTGTGTTTTACAGATATTTGTGAACACCAGGGCGCTCAGTTAGGAAGGATTTTCTTAGCAAATTAGTTACAGGCATCCAGACATTGTTCCACTGGATGTGAAAAATATTTAAATCGAGTTAAACAGGTTGAAAGTGTTATGAAGGGAAGAAAAGCATGTTTTCTCTATCACTCCATAGCTGAGATGGAATGCACTCACAAAGTTAACTGAGAATAGTCCCATAGAACATGAAAAAGCTTGTGCAACTGTTTTGCCTTGTTCAGAAGCCCGGTCTCTGTATTTACAGGACCATATTTTCATAATTTAAAAAAAAGAGTTTGGCAGAGCTTTAAAATACTTGAACTAGGAACTGTTTCTTTGGAATATGAATTTCATTAAATACTTGTAAAATGGACAGTGTTGTCTCAGACATAGATAATAATTTAAATTTTGAGGAAAACTAGAAAAACTTCACAGCAAAATAAATTCTAAAAACCACCAAAATGCTCATTGCATTATTGCAGCCATTAATATGATCCTGAAAGTGAAACAACAGATTATTTTTTGTTTTAAAGTGAGAGAAATAGAAAGTAGAAAAAACAGTATCCATAATAGAAAACATTATGGTTAAAATTGTCCCAGTTATACTAATTTAAAGTATTGAAATACATATTTAATGTATGTTATGTTGCTGTTAAGATTCTCATTCTAATTTCATTAGAAGCCCTCAAGGGAACCTTTACAGGGTATGTAGCTTTGTTTCTACTATTCTCCCTGGGAGTAAATATTTCAAAATTCCAGCTTAGCTCTTTTAGGTATTTCTTATGTCAGTTTTATCTGTTCAGAGGTGATGTCAACTGTGCAGACTCAGCATGACATGAAATCTGAGATCTGTATTTATCTTACCTCAGGTACTTAGTATGTTTGTTTCCTCTATTTCTAAGAGGGAAAAAAAAAAGAAAAAAAGAATCAAAATGCCTCACTGTAGCCATTTCTTAAATGGTCATTCAAAAAAATGTTCCTGCTACTTATTAGGAACATTTGACTAACAGAGCTTGTATGATAACCAGCATGTAAATTCCCAGTGAGTCACTAGAATGACGTAATTATTTTATCTCAGTTTGAAGCAAGTTGTCTTTGACTTGACTGAAGATGCTGCTTAAGTCACATTATGAATAGCCCTTTGGTTAAAAGTGTTGACTGTATTTTCAGCATGACTGCTAATCACTGATGCGTTGTGCTGTGTCCATATGTCTGATGGCCATCTCAGTTGTTCAGAACACCAGTGCGCACTTGACTTAATTTTATGCAAAAACGGGAATCAGCTTCTGATCCAAGCCATGTTTCAACAGTACCCAACCTCCAACTTCTTGATCCTAATAATGAATCAAAACGCTGCAGACACATGAAGAAAAACACATTGACTCGGTATGAAGTCATTCTCTTTGTTCTTTTACTCACAAGATTTTAATGAGTAATAAAGTGTTGTTGCCATCACTTGACATGAGATCAAGTATTTTCCATTCTCCAACGACTGGTGCAAAACCATGACGTTTGGTACGTTCTTTATATTGGACACACTGGATAGTTTTACAGATGCTTTGTCTGCACTTGGTCAAGATGCAGTTTGTAGTTCTTTGTAATTCAGTACTGCTCAGATCTGGTGCTAATGACTGTTGAACCACGAGCTCAAGTTAATTTCAGTGAGGACAAACACACAGGAGATCCACCTGTAGGAGATAGAACTCTATGAAACAGGGCGATTAATGTTGGAACAGGGATTTCAGGCTCATCAAACTTTAGCACTTACAGACAGGCCCTTGGCCCAATTGTCAAGCTCAGTTTGACTGGTACTACAGGAACTTGGAAAGCTCATAATGTGATAAAAAAAGACTTGAGAACTGATCCACCACCTATTGGCATCTGTGCAAAAATGCCCTTGGATTTTAGCTTGTTTCCTGACACCACAGTGGCAGTCAGTAAGGACCAGCTGTTTCAAGGAGTTGCAAAGGGACACATTCCTGTCATCCCCTCCCCCTGTTTTTTATTTGAGTATTTGTTTGATGTTTCTTTGCATTTTTGAAGTTTTTGATCTAAATCTTAGCATTTTAAATCCATATTCAGGAAATAAGTTACTGACCTGGGCCACAGAACTGCTGAGCACCTGTATCTGTAATTTATGTAGGTGCCTGGCTAAAGGCTACCACAAGGCCTGAAAGTACCGATTTTAATTATGACTGTGGACTGATTGCTAAATGCTAACAATAATTAAAAGCATACAGATTATGAAAACACAGTTCTATTTGCAAAAGATTTATTAGATAATCTGTGGTGCTTGCTTATGTGTTTCCAAACATTTGCCCTGTCCAATAGGTTGAAATAATGATTGATCTGTGCAGTAAGGACACAATCTCTGGTAGAGTTACTGTTAGCCTTCAGAGGAATGTGTTAAAAAAATTATGCTATTTTGCTATCATTGTTCTATTGGCATGGTGAAGATGTGGTAAAAAAATTAAGCAAAATCTTATATATTTAGAGAAATCATACAAAAGAAGCTGAGGAGCAAAGACAAAACAGTTTGAGGGCATCAGGAGGAGGCCCTTTCAAAACAGACAACTTATGTGAATGTGAATATTCTGAAAAACTGGTAAAAAGAATGGTCAGATTTAAAAAAATATAAAATTGTTCTCTTTTTCTCTCAGATATGTGTGGGAGAAATATTTTTAATATATGTTACTAAATTTAAAATATGGGTTCAGTTGCAAAACATACTATATTCGAACTGGTGTTTAACGGTTGGTACCCATACAAGAATTTTGCTGCAAATATTACACCTCTGGGGCTTGGGCAGGTACTCATTTTGTTTGCTCATTTGCCATCTATCCAGATGTTTCGCAGATTTTCAAAATGTGTTCTCATCTTACAGGCTTCCTTATCTTGCAGATGATTAATGCATTTGACACAAAATAAATGAGAGAAGAAATTATTTCCCATTGTTATCCAGGATTTTAGTTAGGAATTTTGCATTTTCACTGTTTGTTGATGCCTTTATTATGCATTTCAACAAAATCTCTGCAGCTTCTTACCTTGCAAGGGAAATGTCAGTCCTGAAATCTTGTAATGGTACTTTTTCTTTCTAAAACCTTTATTTCTATTTCTCACAGAACTTGTGGAATTTGAAAGTTTTATTTATTATCAACATAAAAGAAATTATCTCCTTACTCTTTGGGTTTAGAAAAGAATTTGCAAATCAGTGTTGTTAACTATGTTTTCAATGCAGTCAATAAAGTTGAAGGGAAATGTAGTTCTTGAAGAAAAGAATCATGAATCTCCTTACCTATTCATTTCTATTTTCAGTTACACCATGATTTTCATGTACTTTTTTTCTGTGTAAAATAGTGGTCACTCTAATCCCAATGAAAGAAATCAAATTAAAGCACCAGTGTCAGGTAGCTTTGTAGAGGATTGGGTACAGCTCTTAGAGTTAGTTTATCTTACTCATTTACATATTTTGTGATTTTTCTACAGACAGTGTGTACAGAGCTATTTTGAGCATTTAATGTGCTAATTCTTCTTCTCATGATTAAAGTCATAAAACTGCACTGACCCAGAGAGAGGCATTATGAATGTATAATTTCAATTTACGTGTGTTCATAAAGCCAAACAATATTGTGCTCTTTTAAAATGGAGATGTGTTAGTAAACATGGGTTCATTGTTTGCATCTGAATGCAACGTATCTCATAGCGCTGCTGTGGTTTAAAGGTGGTTCATAGGGGCCAAATTCTCCAATGAGATGTGAAGAGTAAGGGACGCTTCACACTTAGTTAAGGCACTTTGAGCTGTTTCTTCACTGACAAAATACATATGAGGAGATTGTGTTTTCAAGAAGTCGCCTTTTTACAGAGTTCTCTTTTCTGATCATTTAATTGATTGCTTAGAGAAAGAGCCAGCAATTCTTCTGGCTAGTTAAGTCTGACTTTGGAGTTTAGTTACATTCATTTTCCTGTGCATTTGGTCCTCTCCATATCTAAATTATTGCCTCTCCAATTCTTCCCTCTGAAGATTTTTTAGTTTAGTGGAGAGCATGCTATTTGGAGGGGCAGTTTGCTTGATTTCCTGTTTTCAGGAAGCATCAGAAGTAGAATGTGCTTTTTCCCACATGCCCATGTATTCATAACTTCCTAACTCATTACTGGGGATTTGCTGATATTTCATATCTAGAAAGTACTGGTGCTTGCTCAAAGTGACTCCAGATGCTTTCAAAACTCAAGGCTGCCTAAATAATCAATCTTTTCACTCTGTCTGCTTTCCCAGCATTTTAACCTTTGTTGTAACCCACAGCCCAGCCAGCCCTCTGAGTTTTGAAGGTGATTTTGTTAACCCTAGTGACCTTAGGCACACACCCAGTGATTATTGTGATGTGATGTATTGCAGGTTCAGTTTTGTTAGGATCAATCTATGAGAAAGGAGTATTTTGGCTATTATGTTTGTGTTAACCTAAATTGCTTTAGATTGAGCAAAAGCTGGATTTCTTACTTGCCATGCTTAATTGCTTTTGTAATTATATTGATTTTTCCATGCTAGGCCAGTATTGGTAGCCAGAAGCTGTTTTTTGAACAGGCTGTGTCATCTTGAGTCTCCATAAATATGAAGATAATTGTAAAAAGCTTAATAATGGTCACTGTAGGGGTTTGAATATTTTCTGTGCAGAAAATACACTTTAAATTAAAAAACAAAACAAAACAAAACAAAAAACCCACCCTCAAAACAAAAGCAACCTACATAGCTGCCAGTTATTGCTAGCAAGCTAAGGGCTTCTAACTAACTAGGTTGAAGAATGGTTTTAATGTGCATCCCATTCATTACAGTTAGGAGCAGAAGGATAATGTGAAACAGCAGTAGTGACAGCCAGTGCCTTCATCATGAAAGCGCTTACAACTAGAGAGCACAAAGAGGAAGAACATGTCATGCCAAATGAAGAAAAATTTCCTTCAGTGTTTGAAAAATTCTCTATTTGTCTTATCCATCCATATTGCCTTTAATCTGAAGTCCTGTGTGAATTCACTGATCCAAAGCCAAACATAGCCCAAACCATGGTAGTTACTATTTCTGACATATTATAACAAACTGTGGATTTTCCAGGCTGGAATGTTCCAGGAAGATTCCCAATTATTGTGAAAGTACAAATATTCTTTACATTTGGTAATTCACTGATGCAAAGAGTTAATGAAAGATCCTGTGGGACAGAAAAGTTCAGACTGGTTTCCATCTCTTATTCTACACCTCAGGGAGAGTATGAGAAGGCTTTGAGCATCAGGACAGGTAATAGTCTGGTCACATGAGGGCACTCAAGGGAAATGAGCTCTGGAACTCTGAATCTTTCTTTGCTGCCTATCTTTCCATCCTCTAAGGTCCTGTCATTCAGAGCTTATTTTGCCAAGACACTGCCACCATATCAATCCACTGCGTGCTAAAAGCAATGATTTTTGATCGTTATCACAAAGTACACTAGTGTAAAATTCTGCTTATTAATGAACCAAAGATTAGTGTCCAGTGGTGTAATATCCTGCTGTGGATTTGTGAAAGTTCAGAAAAGGAAATATTTCAAGGAAATTTTCAAATTGCCAAATCAAAGCATAGACTATTTTGTCCTTGAGAAGCAATTTAGAATTCTGAACTCCCACCTCATGGACAAGAAATTCTTGCTCTATTAAAACCAAGACCCTCCTTTCTCTTTGCATTAGGGCTATTAGCATGCAGCTCATGAGAATGGCCTCACTGCTATTCCAGTGGCTCTTTCTCTCTCCAGATGGGTTAAGAATCATTAACAATTCTCTGCATTCCTTTTCCAGTCTTGTTTTTCTCTTCCCATCTGTTCAGGAGTATGTCTTCCCTCTCCTCTGCTCACTCTGATTTTTCATCCCCTAAGCCACGCTGTTTGGAGGATCTTCATATTACCAAAGATGACACTAGTAGAGTCTGCCTTATTGCATACCGAAGAGATTACACTTCTTTTAACTGGTAAAACAACCTCATCAGCATCTTCACTTGCCTCTCCCAGCTTTGCCAACTTGACTTTTAAAAATTCAGTCCATGTAATGCTGTATTCTTCTTTCAGGCTTTCACTCACTCTTCTGCAGTTGAGATACTGATGATGTTGTACACGGATTTCACAAAATGTTTTTTCTGACTGAAAGGGTATTTTGGAGAATAATAATTTACTTTACGGGTTTGAAGTAAACTAGTCAAACTAGTCTGTATAAAGCTTCCATCATGGGACTCAAATTATGCTAACGGACTAGATGACGTAGATCAGTCCATCTTGAGTTTGTTCTGAAAACATGCATCTTGTTTTTTCCACTTCTTTTGTGCCAACCCTGACCTAGTAGTGTTGTTTTTATTAACTTTGTGGGTTCAAAATCCTCTGCATCTCTGGCAACTGTTTTGAATCTTTTATTATTATGTCATGCTGGTCACTGAATGAAACTTCATTGAAGCTGATGGGTTTATTAACATTCACACTTCATTCACAATAAATGCAGCCCTCGTTCCTTTATATCGCTGACAGCTGAAACAATACCAGCCACACCTACGGCACAGGGGACATGGACAAGAAGTTGGACATTTAGGTGAAGTGTGTAGGGATTTCTGCTGTTGGTTCAGATAAAATGTTTCTGTGTGTGCAGAAACATCAACGAAGAAAAACACTACAAAATGCCATGGAGAAGATAAGGCCAGAAAAGCAATGTAAACATATTTTAAGAAAGAAGAGGGGAGGGAGACCCCTTTTGTGCACAGTTCTTCCTGGAAGGAGACTTGGAACTACAAGCAAAGAGATGGTTTTTTTTCTGGTCTGGATTCATCCTCTTTCTAGGGGAACACAACTTTCACATAATGTGGAAATAAAAGGCATTGCACCTAATAAATACTTCACTCCATCACTGATTTATCTCGCTAATGAAAATAGCCTACAAACCTTGTGGCTCAACCTAAGTAAAAAATTGTGACATTAATAGCAGAAGTGAATCCAGTTTCTGAGGAAATAAGTTGAAAGTTTTTATTAACCTTGAACTCACTTGGAACATGAAGAAAGAAAAAAAATATTTTCATTTGAAACTATTTTCTATTTCTAATATCCTGGAGGATAATACTTGTGTTGTCTCACCTCAAATTCTGTAAACTACTGCTACCCAAACATTATCTTCTTGGGAGGGAAACTGAGATTTATTCATTGCTTCAGGAACACAACTCATAGGCTGAGACGATAAGCCTATGACAGGAGTTTTAGCAGTGATTTTGGCTGCTGGCATGCTCTACACTTCTTGAAAAAAACTTCTTAGTTAGCTCTGGGAGCTAGAGACTGGCTCTATACTTTGGAGCTTATCACCCTGTATTGTGCAGAACATAACTACGAGGTAGGAGAGGGAATAAAAATCTACCTGTCTTGGCAGGCATCCAGAGAAGAGTTTGCTGGTTTCTGCCAGAAACAGAAGACTTCTAAGACAAAATGGCAATAAATTAATTGGACAAACTTAGGCTTGCAGATTAAACTCAGTGAAAGAAAGCTGAAAGTATTCTGAGAGGCTATGGAATTCACTGCAGAACCTGAGTCTTCTTGCATCAGTGCATCAGAAGAGGAAGCAGTTATCAGTGAAGAAAATGGAAATGGATTGTCACAAGCCTATAAATATGTTTGTGTTTAATATGCACTATGGAGAAGGAGATTTTGGTCTGTCTCCTCACTGATGGTTTTGTGTTGGTTCTTTTTAGACTAAAACTGATTTCTAAAATGAGAAAAAGTAAAAATAATAATAAAAAAACCCCAGTTAATTGCTGAGATTCTGAAAATCTTGGCCATAATAAATAAGTAAGTAAATATATAAATGTACTTGAAATTAAGCAAAGTGCCTAGGTAGTGGTGAGGACATACGAACTCATAATTGCTTTGGATTTCTTTGTGATAAAATATGAGAAATGAATACGCACAAAGTGTCCTACAGAGTCAGTTTGTGGAAATTGATTTTAAAGATGAAGCCCAGGTCATCAAAGGAAAGGATCTATAAAGGCAACTGATTTGCAATGGACAGATTATCCTGTCTGTAAAAGAACACATCATTGTAGCTACCTGCTGTGGTAGCTTTCTAGAAAAGGAAGGAGAAGTTAAAGTGAAACAATTTTCATAAAGGGATTCTAGCTGCTGAAGTCTTTTTGGCTTTGAAGGAGAGATGAATGCTTGTTTATTTGCTGAGCACTTCTGATGAACAAAAGCAGTAGGATAAAAAATAGATGCAAAACAGGAGGCAATGTATTTAGTAAATACATACATACAAGGAAACTTCTGGGGAGAAAATAAGCTTATTTTGATGCTGAATTTACTCTAATGCATTACTCTAACATTAAATATAAAACATGGGATGATCTAAGAAACTTTATCACTGTAAAGCAATCATCTTGAAGAAGTATGGATTCTGTACAACAATGCTAAAAGGGAAATACTTTATTAAACAGCTAGCTCACCATTTACCTGCTGCAAAGGTGGAGTAAATCCTCCGAGCCATCAAGGAATTAATCATGCCTTCCTCGGTTCAGAACCTAACCTATCATTCTGATGAATAACTAAAAGCAGATTCAGTGGGCTACTGAAAGCAAATTTACAGGAGGATTCATGCTCGCTAAGGAGTAGATGGAGCCAGGGATGTTGTGGCATGAAGAGAAGGCCGACCCAAAGGGAAGGAGGAAGACTGCCCTCACAGCAGGCTAGGACCTCTGGCAAAAAACACACAGTATCCTCACTGCATTTGAAAAAATACTACAAATGGTGTTCCATGACATACTATGTTTGTTCGATCCAGGTAGTATTTGATGCATGCTAGTGTCTGAGTGAAAACCAATACTTCTGCCAGAGATCCATGATAAGCTGAAGATTTCTTACTAGCTACTGTACCCAATGAGATGTAGCCTGTTTAAAAAAGAGGCCAGTGTGCACATACAAGGTGCACATGCCAGTCTTCCTCTAAAAAAGAAACAACTAGTAAGGCTCCAATCTGTCCAGCTCTAGAGATAAAGAGACACATTTTATAAAACTCCTCTTCCTACAGAGCAGTTACTTGGAAGTTCAACAGTATTGCAAAAGCAACAGATAGATGGGCAAGGGGCGACATTTCAAAGCTGAGCACGGTTTAGAATTTGCACAGTTTTTAAGGGCTCTTACAACTGCTTTTGCCTGAGCCTGTTTCAGACTGCCTTTTGTACAGGACACAGATTCTGATATTTAAGCTTTGAGAGAGGTATTGGTGCACAGACAAATAATTTAAGTGTGCAGTAGCTATTTACAGCAAACTTAAAAGTAAAAAGCACTTTCTTCAGGTTTTGTACTGGAGGACAGGAATGTACATAGGTAGTGTGTCACTTCAGTGGTTTGTTGTATTTGTGAGTCATAAAGACTGCAAAATGCACAGCAAAGTTTTAAGAATTATCTGTAGTAAAGCTCATGTCTAACTGAGAAAGCTTTGATGGGAACAGATGCTGCCTGAAAAAGACAGAAAGGAACTTATTATTTAAGAACGAAGAATGTGTTTAGAAAGAAATAGATGCTGCTTTGTTTAATGCGAATGGGGGCATAGGTTCCTGCGGCATACTCTGAGACCTCTTAAGGAGAGGAGTCAGACAGCAGAGAATGATGGTGTGGTAGATATACCCATGCTAGAATGCAGTAGCACCACTTGTTATTGTAATAAAGGCTTTTCGCTTACAGCAGAAAGTTTGAAATATGAAAGATTAAGTGTAGAAGATAGGAATTACTTCCTAACAGCAGATAGTGATGGATGCAGGTTGCAAAACCTTAAGCAAAATGAAAGATGTGAAAAAAGTAATGTGTAATTCTTGTGGGAGGCATTTCTCTCAATGTATCTGTCTGCTTGATATGGACTAGTAGTCAACTTTGTTGGGTTCCAGTGAAGAGTTACTGAAAGCCAACAAAGAAACCTTAACAACAGAATCCAAGACTTTAAAACCTTCTCTCTTAGCTGAAGGTGGGAAAACTAAAAGAACTAAAAGATGTTAAAGCTGATGGAGGTGGGGAGAAGAGAAAGAAGTGTACCTTAGGGCTGTTCCCAAATCCTAAAGTACCAGAATCCAGAACATTTGCCTCAGAAATGATATCTTCAAATTGGGCATGGTCTATCTCATCAGATGTCAGAGAATTTGGAATCTCAGAAATGATAGGAACTCATATGTTGAGATCCTTTTCAGTTTTCTAAAGGGCTACAAAATAGTCAGGAAAAGATTACACTGAAGTTTTGGGTTGGTTTTTTGAAAATATCTTGAGATAAATGTAGCATGTAAACACTACTATTTTTAAATAGTTTATATTTTGTAAATTACTTCTTTCTGCTGGCACGGACCTTGTTGCCATTCTAGATTCCACCACTGTGACAGACCAAAACTGTTGTTATGATACAAAATGGGTGAAATCTACTATGTATCTGCTAAATACTCTTCCTTTAGACTAAATGTGAAAAACTGTTTTAAGTTCTTTATCTGCTAGACAGCTGGAGCTGTAGGGACTGTTAAAGCACAGACACTACACAGGGCAGACCATGAGTCTGTGCACAGGTGGGTCTGAATGAAAATCCAGTGATCTGGAAGGAGCTGTGTGTGCATGAGTGTGGATGAGAGATACAGAGAAACACCATAGCAGTGCATAGGTAAGCAGCAGAGAAACTCTGGAGAAGCCCTTGAAACAGAACACCTGGGGAAAAAAAAGTCCAAAGAGTGCTATGGGACAAGTGCCACGCAGGAAATGCTGGGAACCATGAGCTCCGTGGAAAATGCTTTCCCTCATTTGCGTCATATTGAATTTAGGACAACAGAACTGTATGTATATTATTCATAAATAAACATGATTGCACCAAAGACATAACTGACTTACAATTGTTTTTCCCATCTATGTGACCCTTTTTTTTTTTAGCTTACTGGTTGGGTCCAAAGGATATCCATAATTTGGATGATTTGGGAAATCTAGTTCAACAGTGTGAAACCAGCAAAGCCCCATAAAGGGGAGTTTCATGAATAGAGTTTTGCCTTTTTTCCCCCTCCCTTTTCCTCTCTCCACCTGATAGTACAGTGACTTAATACCGAGTATCTGGGCTACCATTAAGGGACTTGGAGAAAACAGATTAACAGGTAAGAAATGAGCTATGTTAATGGCATATGCATTATAAAAAGGCCGAGTGGTCCTTTTAGACAAAGTCTAAGAAAGGAGGCTATATTGTTTTCATGTGCTGTGCCTACATATGATTTATAGGAAAATAAAAATTTACTAATTGTTCTTACTTTTTTTTTTTTTTTACAATAATTATGGGCTTGCTAAGGTATGGAAGTGACCTAATAGTTACAAGTGTGACCTCCAAGTTATTGTTAATTTTACTGTCAGTATGTGCTTCACATCTCCTACTTAATGGTATGCTAATTGTACAGCAGGATGTCACATTCTCCAACATACAGATTCCCTATTTCAATTACAGCTAAGTAAATCTCCATTACTAATGAGTAAGCATTTCTTTTCCATGTACATTTGCATTATAATGGACATTTTCTTTATGCACTAAAATTATTCTTTCCTTGACAACAACTATATATTTTATTCTACAGTAAAATCTACGGCATGATGATTCGTTCCTTTCTGTTGGGTTTATCTGTATTTAAATGGTGAAATGTTCTGGATAGCCTGACATTTTCTGTCCCATGTTATTTTTATGTACTTCTAGAGTAAATTTGTATATTTGCTTTAAGACAACCTACTTAAGACAAATCACAAAAAAAGAAAGCTTATGTGTCGGTCATAAATTAAGCCATAATTTTGAAATTGTTGTGTTGCTTCATTCATGTTGCTGAGAAATCTCAACTATTTGTGTCAGTGCAGTGTGACCTTTATGATATATTTTACTGATTTGAATATAAAGAACAAGTGACCACAAGTGACCCATATCAGTGCAAGATCCCACTCTGATTAACAGAGCATACCTCTTTGGCTGTTAAATACGATCCTCCAAACAGACATTTGCTGCCCTGGTGATGCATAATCTACAAATGCACAGGCAGCTGAGTAAAATGAAGGGGGAAGGCCTCCTGCTACATCTGAGCTATGCAACTTTGCTGCCAAATCCGCTCCCTCTTGGGAGTTGTGGCCAGTCACTGGGTGCTGCTGAACCGCTGAACTTGGGCAGCTGGGCACTGCCGGCAGAGGATTCCCGTCGTCTGCCAGCGCGGTGACCCAAGAGGCTTTTCCTGCCCCGCATCAGGAAATAAGGATATTGGCAAATTGAATTCCTGTGGTGGAGATCCTTCCTTCATTCCACATGGCCCCGGGAAAATGTGTCACTTTTTATATACAAATAAGGACTGTGAGTTTTATTGATAAAGCAATAGCTTAATCTTTGATAATATGCAGCAAAGAAGGTGTTGCTTTGATTTTGGTGGGGTCACTGCCTATGCAGTAAATTATGTTACAGGGATCTTTTTTAGATGCCCAGAGAAGGTTTATGTATCAAAGAGAGTGCATTAATTAACATTAATTAATATTCTTGACAATTTTTAAGTTGGCCTGGTGGTGGGTGTTTATATGGGGAAGAAGATGGGTGTTGGGTTCTTTTAGGGATACAAGTACATGGGATATTTTAAAGAAACAAGATGTGGTGAAGGCATTAGGTAGCATTCCAGAAATGCAGGAGGAAATGTATGCAACCAGATGTTAGAAGTAACAGATTGATTTCCTGGTCACTGTGCATGAATTCTTTCTAGCCTTGTCTATATCCTGATAATTGGATGGCTTACAGTATAGATACAAAGTTTGTTTTGTTTTTATTTTGAAAGGCCTACGGTATGCAGCCTTTTTCCCAGACAGCAGCAAAAAACAAGGTGAACAATTTTTGCACTATGTGGTTTTTGAATTCTGTCATATTTTCTATTACGTTTCTGTCTTCCATTAGGATAGCTTAGTTTACTATATTAACCACCACCATCATCCATATCACTTCCAATTCTGAGTTTAGTCTACATTATGTATGTATGTAGTTTGATGATTTTTTCTCTCTCCTGGGGGCTGGAAGTGGTTACTCACATGTTACTGTTTAAAATGTTGTTACAATGGTTGCCCTTTAATCAGTCCTTTTCGGAGTGGCTGCTGACACCTGGTGGTGCATTTTGTAAATGCAGACTTAAATGTGCAGCTGGTGGAGAATTTTGACCTGTCCTATCCCGAGCACTGTCAGTCAGAGTTTGAGATATTTAAATGAATCTGATCTCCTGCATGAAAAAAATGTCTTGGGAGCACATTCTCCTCCCATTCAAACTTATGTAAACTAAGAAAAGCAATAACATTTCATTGCTGTTGGAACAAAATTAATGCCTCTGACCTTGCTGTTGAGGTCAATAGTGTAGTTGTTCACAAGGGATATGTACCTTTTTTTTTTCTTATTAACTTTTCAAATATATTGCATAAATGAATGTTTAATATATACTTATGCACTAAATATACTGCATTAAACTAAATATCTTCTCTGTGAAAAACCTGGGTGATTATATTTAGAAATAATGATGTTTTCAAAACTTCACGGTGTGAATACTGAAGGAAGCTTCTTCTGGTGCTTGATTTAACATCATTGTTTCTGGCTTGAGTGTATGATTTTTCTTGCCAGCAAGTATATTTCCATATGTTTATTAAATTCCACATCTCTTTGCCAGCATATTTCCTAACAATGGAATATCTGGGATATACCAATAAGTAACTAGTATGAATAAAAATTAAGAATCCTGGAATCCTGATTCTGTGGTGAAATTCCTCAGTAGCTGAGACCTCTTGGGGTCTTCTCAGTTTGATTTTTATCTGGATAGATCTTTAATCAAAACTGTTTCTTTTTCTTGTTTAATTGGCCCTTTACTGCCATCTGATTATTTTTTAGTTTCATAAAGAAGATAAGTATTTCACTTAATATGAAAGAAATATAAAGCAATACTTTATCCTGATTTTTCTCAGTCTACAGGCAAATCAAGTACATCAACAATGCAGTATCTTTAGTTGTTTCTGAAATATTGTGAAGAAAGAGCTCCCAAAGTGCACTGCCACTGGACTTTGTGGAAGGGGAAAGATTTGGTGAAATGGAAGTGTGTTCTTTATAACCAAATTTGGTGGTATTATTATGCCATTCTGAGATACACAGAATTGGCAAGTAAAATTAAATGAGGAGAAATGATAGAAAAGTCAAGTTACACTGTTAATCTGAACAACAAAGGAGGGCAAAGTTCTGAGTTCAAAAATCATTGGTTAAGGGTTGTTTGGGGTTTTTTCCCCCTAAACTTACTGCCCCTGCAGTCCAACATTCACAGTGTACAAACTTCAGTGCAGGCAATCTGGGTTGAGGCTGTCCCTAAATCTCATTCATGGGGGGCTCTGGTCAGATGAGTTATGTACACAACATGGCTGCGCTTCAGCATAAGGGACTGGAAGTGCCACTTCTGTGTAGCACTTCTTACGCTGCTCCATTGGAGGAGACCTCTCATGCAAGGACTTAAATGACCATAGTTTCCACGCACGGGAAAAGGACAATCAGACAAACGCCAGTTCTGGCAGTTGGTGGCAATTGCTAACTCCACCTTTTTAACAGGATGTTAAAAATAGCTTGATCAGATTTTTATCAAGATAATTTATTGAAGAACAAGAGTAATTGTTTCAGAGATCTGAGCCCATTGAAAAGTGACATTTGACAGGAAAAGGCATTGGGGGTTTTATCTGATATATGACAGCTATTTTGTCTTCTAAGTGCAGGAAAAAGTGTGGCATTTCAGATAACAAACATAAACATTTAACGGTGGCCACTGGCAATTCTGTCTGGTTTTAGTACTATAGATTCCTAGAGCAAAATTCTGCCTCCAAATTCTATGCATGCTGCTCTCATTTACTTCAGCAAAGCTTGTGCACATGTTTCAAAGGTCAGAATTTGGCCGTTGGGGCTGAATTTTCAAGGAAGAGTGTATTAAAGACATCTGTGCATCAGCAGAACCATATCCTTTGTCTTCTGAGAACATTTCAGGAGTAAGCCTAGTGCTATTGGGCACTGCAAGTGAAACATTTTCTATTTTTTTAATTGCATTGGGATTGCTTAGCAGAAGCATTTCTTGCAGTAATTGGTTCATGATTTCATTTATTTCTTGTAACTCAACACTTTGATACTGAAAAGCTGTCAGTTTTAAGAGAGTAAAGACTGGAAGGGACCGCCCTTCAGAAAATTACAGTTGCAAATATACTGTAACAATCAAAATAAGGGGAAATAGTCCAAGGAAATAGGTATGGTCCGTTGAGGTGCACAAACTCTTGTTTGTAGTCTAATACAGAGAGGTCAACAAGTGTTTTACACAAAGGTAGAAAACAAACCCACTTTTCATTGTGGACAGAGCTCACACTTGAAATTGTTACTAATCAGACACTTGAAAAAACTAAAACTTGGCATTCATATTCTATTGGAGTTAGTGTGTATTAAACATGAAAATCTTTAAGCATGTAGGTTTTCCCGTTTTTTAAACATTATACACTTCTTAAAATGTTTATAATGTCTAATTGCTGCTGGATTTCAAGACATATCAATTTTGTTCTTAGTTCCTGCAGATTTTGACAGAATGTCATACCAAAATATTTTGTATTTTTTGTAGGACTGGGAAACAGAAAATCATGACTGGTATTGTTTTGAATGCCATTTGCCTGGAGAGGTGTTGATATGTGACCTGTGTTTTCGTGTGTATCATTCCAAGTGTTTGTCTGATGAGTTCAGGCTTAGAGACAGCAGTAGTCACTGGCAGTGCCCAGTTTGCAGGGTGAGTACCTATGAGATTTCATGTGCTGATTAGAGGATTGATATTCATTAATAGATCAATGAAGGTGTCCAGATGGTCTGGCCAGGTTAATGGATAAAGAACTGAATGTTGAAACAATGGTACATACCTAGAGCATCTATGCAAAGATACCGAACAATGGTGCATGTAGCAGATGGTAATTTTTGAAGAATCCAGCAAGTTTTACTTATGCATTTGATCGCACACAGTATACTGTGTGGGAATGTGTGTACGTATGTATGCCACGTGTGAATGCAGTACATTGTGGAAATCTTCAACATGAGTAAACAAATTGCTGTGTAAAATGCTACTGTTTTTACTTAACATCATTTCAATGAATCATAAGTAACTTTTTGTATTTTGATGACTGCATTCTTAATATTTTATTGGAATAATATTTTAAATTGTAAAACCACTATCATGTTACTGATGAGGGCAGTATCAAAAAATATGGGGTGAAATCCTGCTTCTTATTTACTTCTGTGGATTCTATTGGTGCAAAAGGGCCAATCTGGATTTCACCCATAGCATTATATCTATATTGCTTTTTCTTTAAAATTGCTATTTTTATGAGTATGGTAGGGAGACAGCAAAGAGTATTTTTTTATATACTTTCCAAGAATTAGCAGGTATGTTGTCTGCATAAAAGATGAAACATTCTAGTCAGGATGGTGCTTACTGGAACTTGGCCTCGAATCAGCCAGATACGTCTCCTTACTGTTGTCATCTCTGCATCACCTACCCCCATAGAGCACATTCATAGGCTTCCTTAAATATAGGGAATAATGCATATGAACGTTTAAGATAAAATTTTTGCTACAGAAAGACATAAAACTGCCAGTTGCACTCTGCCTTGGATTGCGGGAGGGAGAGGAAATTCCCTTGCTAAAAGCTTAGATCTTGCTGTAGAGCAGCAGACTGACCTTCAGATGATCTGTGCTGCGAGGAATGTAAGGGTTCAGACGCTTCATAGTGTGGAGAAGCAGTTTCTGAAAACACATGGATTGTTTTGTTTCAAAACAACACTTTCTGACTTCTGTTACCTTAGAGCCAGTTGTAAAAAACTTGTTGCCTGTTGCCTCAGACTGGGAGCTCTCAGGGTTTAGGGAAACAGCAAGAAAATTGAGCCTGCCTCAGGGAAGTGAGAAGGAATGAAATAGAAGTAGTGTCAGGGAAAAAACAGTTAAGAATAAGGACGTGTACTGTACCTCTCTATATTGAATTACTAGCATTCAACTTAGCCACTCAATATTCCCTCTGTTAAAAGCAAAGAATGACCATATATATGTGAATTGCTTTCCGATTTTTAAATAAATCTCTTTAATAATTGTTGGTTCTGGTAGTAAGTATTGATAGTTATTATAAATAGTTAAAATTAGGTAAACTGGATCCAGTCCCCATTCTAGTTTACCAATAATTTTAGATGACACCTGGTGAGAGTAGGGAATGTAAATGGTTTAAGCCACCTTGTATATATATGAGGTGGCTTATAGCATGTCTTGTAACATGGATGTCATCAGAGTGGAATGATGAATCATTGCATGAAATATGCACAGATATGTAGGGTGGTCAGCTTTGAGATCAGTTTGACTTTCATCCTGGAGCCTTGAAATCCTTTATGGCAATGATATTAAACAAACGTTTACCTTAGAAAAAAATTCTGTGAAACTCAGACCATGTGCACTGTGTCTGTCCTTCTGCATATTGGTTTCCTTTTTATTTTACAAGGACTAAGGAGAAGTTTTAGGGGCTCTTAAATGCTTCCTGCCCGAGAGATCTTTAGCTTGCTCAGTGCTTCAAATGATGATCAACCTATTTTTGAGACTACTGCCATTTTGAATGGTATCCTTTTTCCCCCATGCTAGCAGATCCTATTTTCCTTGTCATTAATCCAAATCACTTCAAGCCCTAATTCTGCAAACTTGGGCTAAGGAGGTTTGCACTGTCCCTGGACGCAAGGTCTAGTTTGGCATGGGAATTAGCATCCTTATGTCAGGCTCCAGTATCCTTCCGCTACTTTTCCCCCACTTTCCTAGGAACTGACTGCTCTTAATTTTATTTTATTAAAAGCAAGAGAGGCCTATATTGAAGAAACTATAGTAGTTTAGAGAGCCCTGGCTGATGTCCAGAGGACATAACAGAGCTTAACTACGTTGCATAAGGGCAATGGGATTTACTTTGCATTATCGGCAGTAAATAAGTATGTTCAAGAAAAGTAATAGCTGGGGCAAAGAGGTGCATATATTTTCATACTTTATTCTTGTAACTGGACATAGCACTTTTCACCTGGGGATTTCAAAGCTCTTTACAAAGGTGAAGTAAAATTATGTTTGAAACCTGATATATTGGGAGAAATTATCTAAGAACACTCCATTCCTATGTAAAGGTTGCTTCTGTAATGCTGCCAAGGTCAGCAAGCCTTTGGATTATTCATTTCACAATTGCTGGTTGTACTAGTTCAATCAACCTGTGCAGCTTTATCTTGCACACTTGACTACTCAGAAACATTTTATAAAGGACATTGCCAAGGATTTGTTCATAACTTTAAAATATTTTCCCTCCCATAATGTTTATAACGGTCCCTTGCAAACCTTGCTCTGAACTCTGTTTTCCTGCTGGTGGTTTTTCTCCACTGCATCCATAAGCAAGACTGTCCAGTCCCTGGCTTTTTTTTTTTGTAACTCAACAGTACCAACCTGAATGTTTTGTACCCTACATAATTCTCAGCAGGAGTCAAGAGTCAAACAAAGTTCAAGTCAAACCACATTGCAGTGATTGAAAATTTTCCCTGACTGCTGACTAATCATTGTCTTAAGTGAAATAAATTGGTATTATCAGCAAAATTCCTAGTAGACAGGTCACAAGAGAAAGACTCAGTATCAAATGAACTTAGAGATTACATTAGCCTTTTCCCACTACTGGAATGGTCCGTTCAAGACAGGGTTAGTCAACTCGATCTCTGAAGACTTGTACATTTATTACTGCTCTTTGGTTAAACAAAAGGAGGAAATTAATCTTCTCCAGCTGTTAATTTAGCACCTAAAGACTAAAGAAAGTACTGCAAAAATACTAGGGGTTTTTTTAGGGGGGAATAGATATATACAAAAACCTGAATAGGAGAATATTGATCACATGTTGGAGTAACTGACTATTGTTATTTCTTCTTTTAAATATTCAAGTTTTAAAGTAATTTTATAGAAAGGCAAATTTATGCATGGTGGCATATTGTTTGTCCCAGAGGAACAGATTTTGATTTGTGAAACAAAAAGAAAGAATTATTCATATGGCATAACTTGACTACTAAATTTTTTACAATCATCTGATCAGAGATTGATCTTCCATGCTTGTGCTTTGCAAGGTATTATAACCAATTTACCTATCGTAGTGGGTGTTTCAATATTTCTGGTTTTTATATTTATGACAGTAAACTGTAGAGCTTAAGATATTAAATGCTGTGCTGATAAGTATTCTATAAATAGTCTATTTCTAAGTTCTGATACTATACTAAGCATTTCATAGATTACATAAAAATACACCATCATGCAGTTCACAATCAATGTTAGACATAATTTGACAAGTGAGAATGACAAATGGTAGAAAGTTAGAAGCACAGAAAGATGAAGGTTGCTTAAGTGAAGTAAACTGAAGTTTACTTTAGATCAGGAGGTTTTAGGTACTAGCTGTCAGTCAAGATGGTTAATGTAAAATACAAGGAAAGAAGAAAGAATATGGCTCTATTGACTTACTTGATGGGGTGTTACAGTAGGAGTTTGTTAGATAACTGTATGATGAAACATATTCTATAAATAGGATTTGCCATAATCACAAAAATAATAGCCATGGATTGGTGAGTGAAGGGAAGTCCTAGAATAGGACCAATATTAGCACCACATGGTTCAGTGTACAGAGCCCACACCTGGGGAGGTGTTAATGCTCAGCAGATCCCTCCAATTCACCTTGCAGCCACATGCACCCTTGAGGAAATCAGGGAGCCAGCGGAACTGGGCACTGCATAGGGCGTATTTAATAAAGTATGAAGGAATTTGTCCACAGCAGTGAGAAAACTGGGAGACCTCCTCTTAGAGTCTCCTACCACCTTCTCTGTGCATGTAAAAGCATATTTAATTCATATGATACTTCATATTCAGAAGGTGCTCAATGCACCAAATACAAACCAATGTGTGGATTCCATTTCCACATTAACATTTCGAAAAGCGCCTAATTTGAAAAGCCTAATTTACCTGTATATGGTCTTGAAAGAGGCAGGTCTTATGGCATGTTATGCTCATGCAGATGCTTTTCTGTATGCTGCTTATGGCATACGGTGCACTGGTTGCTCTGGGACCCATCTTGTATGTCTGCATACCTTTCTTAATGGTACAGGAAACCTGAGGACCTGAGGGTTGGGAGTTTGAGAGGGCAGCAGAGCAGTAAAGCTTTCCATATGAAGCACCAAATTCCTCTGGAAAGTTAAGCCCTAAAAAAATCCAAGGGCCCATGGGTAAATCAAAGAGTTTCTAAACAGCAGTGGTGAATGTACGTTAGACTCATGCACATAGCTCCCCTCTGCAGATATACCCCTGGAAACCTGAATTGCTTCTGAAAATGGAACTGGTGCCTTAGAAACATGTATCTGTCATTGAGCAGCCTTCACCTAATCCATCACTGAACTGAAGCTCTTTGATGTGTGTATACACATGACAGTTGAGGGAGGAAGAGAAAGAAAATTTGTTAATGGGAGATTATAGGGTAACCTCCTTACATGGAGAAAATGTAGTTTAAATGCTTATAGCTAAACAGAATGCTGGCGCTAACACCTTGCTTTTCTTAGAGTTTCTCTATATTTTCCTCTTCAAATTAAAGATTGCAGCAATTGCAGCATAGAGGCTGCTGTCCCCCTGGGAGTTGAATGCTACATGCTAACTCAGGGTGCAAAGGATAGTAATTTCCATCATAAACGATGCTACTGCAGGATGGAGTGTTTCTTGGCAGTACCCCTTGCTGCTGATAACGTCATGTGGTTTGTAAAGTTTTGTAGTGAATTCCTGCACTTATAAGCATGTGAGAATTGCTAAATAAGTCACACCTGCACAGTCCAATATATTGCTACCCTCTTTAACAGCTAAACAGTGTTATTAATCTGGAATATTGAATACAAAAAGCAATGTACATCCCAACCTTCAGGTACCAGCTTCTAAGAAATAGATGTGCCTCACATAAGGCATATATTTCCTGTGCCCACAAGCAAAGAGTTAGGTTGCAGCCTTGGCCTTCCCCCTACCAGATCTCATTAATCTTCTACATGAGTATTGCTATTGTGAAGGTTATTAATTCACTCCTACATTCCCTACGCAAACACATATGCATGACCAAGCCTTTGAGTTCACCATGATTCAAAGCAGAAGAGTTGCAGATTTCTCTAAGAATTGGTGTGACTTAGGAATCATCCTTGTTGTGGGCTAACTCCGGTAGGCAACTGAGCACCACACAGCTGCTCTCTCACTTCTCCCCAACTCCCAGTGGAACAGAGGAAGATAAAAGGATGACTAAAAGCAAGAAAACTTTTGGGTTGAGATACAAATTGTTTAATAAGTGAAGAAATGGAAGGCGAGAGAAAGAAAACAAAACAAGTGATGCAAAGGCAATCATCCACCACCCTCCACTGGTAGACTGATGCCTAGATAGTTCCCAAGCAAAAGATGTCTGACTCCCTTAAACCCGCTCCTCTCCCTTTCTGTTGCTGAGCATGATGTTATATGGCATGGAATATCTCTCTGGTTGGTTCAGGTCATCTGCCTGATTGTGTCTCCTCCCAGCCTCCTGTGTACCCCCCAGTCTATTCTTTGTGGGGGCAGAGTGGGAAACAGTGAAGGCCTTGACACTGTAAACACTGTTCAGCAAGAGCTAAAACACCAGTGTGTTAACACTGTTTTGGTCACAAATCTAAACCACAACACCATATGAGCTGCTATGAAGACAATTAACTCCATCCCAGCCAGACCTAGTACAATCCTATATTAAGATAATATATCCTACAAATAGGATATCTACAAGTATAAAGATCCTGATAATTTTTGGGGGCTGGATTGAATCTTGGCAGTCTCCTTGAAAGAAACTTGTGTAAGTAATGAGGTTTGCAGTAGCATATATTAGTAGATCTGTAAGAAAAGATACACAGTGGACCTTGCCACTTTTGCAGATTCACAAGCCACCATCATTGTTTTCGTTTCTCAAAAGTAGGAAATTAAAAGACCTAATTTTCATGTATACTTCCTTCTATATCACTTTGTCTATAAAAGGACCTGACAGTAGTCTTTATGCAAATTATATCCCTCACCTAGTATTGTCTATTTTCTTGCTTTAAGTGGCTCTATGTTGAGTTCTCTGAGAACACTACAAGTCTTCCAAATACAAAGTAGGGTTTTTTTTAATTTAAAAATTACACATTTTCCATTATAACTTCCAAAGAACACGTGAGTGGTACCTCCTAAAGGGCTAATCTTTGATGAAAAGTGAATGAAGCAGTTGGATTATGACTTGCTTTCTACAAAGGGTGAGCAACCTTTCCACAAAAAGACATTTTTGCCGGCTCATAGGCTCTGATACCCTAAATTCATTACCTTTCAACATTTAGTAGTGGAACCTGGAGATCAAATTTTTTGTAAAATAAATCAATGTAGGAAAAGTGGAGAAATTAAAGTTTGCCTGAATTGGCAAGTCAATTATATAATTTTCATTGGTGCTTAAGATGATATTAATTGCTGACATCAATAATGATACAAAGCCAGCTATCTATCTTTTCTTATGATCTGAAGGATAAGACTGTAAACCATCTATCTTAACACAGTCTCTTACAAACTGTCTTGCCCAGCAGGGCATGAAAAATGGTTCGCATGAGTTCTGAAATACTTTCAAAGGATGATAAATTCAGAACCATGTCAGAAAAAGAAGTGTAGAAGGACTAGTCAGTGCAAGTGAATTTTATTGCGTCCTAATAAGTTTCAGACTTTTAAAATGCTGTGTCATTAGCAAGCATACAGCACTCTAGTGCCTAAAATGACAGCAGTGTTTCAAAATGCAGATGATTTAATGCACATTTGGGTTTGCATTTGCAGTCGCAATATTTGTTTATGCAAAACTGAATAGGTGAATTGAATCCCAGCAGAATGCACGTTCTCATGGCAAAGTAAAACATGAATATACAGAAGGTGATACAGACATACAGCACAGGGCAAAATTCTGTCTTATTCCAGAGTTTGGAAGGGAGGTCAGGGAACCATTAATATTATGAAAATAATGCTTAAATGCACTGTTATTGCACACTTAAATGCACTAAGTGTTAGAAAGGCCTGGTGCTGGCCCTTTCCACAACAGTGAGTTTTACGCAACAGTGATAGTGCCCTGTCAGGAAAAAGCTATAGTGTTGTTATGCATACTGTAGTATCTATATAGGTTCATGACTGAACAGGTATTTTAACACAGTTTGTAATGATTCTATGCATACTGTTAAGCAATCAAATAAACAGCTTCATTGATAGTGCTGCGTACAATTTCGATTTAAGGAGGAGTCAGTCAGTACAACCCCGAGATGTATAGGTTGCTCACTTGCTGTAGCACAAGGGCCAGCCTGTGATTTTCAGTGTCTTCAGTGTCTTGCAGGACGCATCTAGGCAGAGGGGACACAATCAAATCCTATAAATTTTTTTTTGTGCTATTGTGTAATTTTTACTTTTGCCAAGTAAATACATAAAAGTAGTTGCTCTGTACTCAATGTGTCTGATCCCTCTATATGTTCAGAGTCATATATAAGTAATTCAGTTAAAAATAGCACATTTCTAGTGATTAATAGTTCATAAGCCTCATACCTCTCTTAGCTAGCTATTAGGAGATGGATTCTGCCTTTTCTTGTGTTTGCTAAGCAACAGTCATCTGCACAGTTATGTGGATCTTGCTAAAGACCATCAAAATTTGAGGATGCAGGTTTAACTGAGCCAGTTTGGTCCACAGAGTTTGCATACAGGTGGTGATGTGAGGCATGAGAAGGGGAGTACTCAGACTGGCACACAGTGCATTCCCAGGTGTGAGGAGGAGTAAATGTTTCTACAAGAGATGTGAGCAGTTAGAAATCACTTCAAGATAATGAACCTGAAACCCATGCTGTTGTTTCACTGCACTTTTGTTTTGGAGAACAACTGTAGGCAAGAGCAAGGAGGGGATAGCACTTTTCAGCCAGCTGTTTTAAGGCCATGCAGATCTGTGCACAGCTGCTGTGACATGGAATTGGAAAGGCTGATTTGTAAGAGCACAATAGGCATTTGCAGAGAGCCACCTTCTCTTTAGCAGCACGTTTTCTGTATGCAGTGCTTCCCACTAGCCTGGACTGACTTTGAAGGGTGGAGATAAGTCTCTATACTAGTCTAAGATGAGGGGGAAAAACTCTGGATCCTGAGCTGCTAAAAAGCAGCAGTCTGTGTTCCAGAATCTGGATTAGATCTTGTGAAGGAAGAACCACAAATATCAACAACTGCTATGTTTCTCGAGCAGTAAAAAGTGCTCTGAGTTTTTACTGGCTAAAGCCTATTTGACTTCCTCCTAGGCGGTGTCATTTTGCTTAGTAAGCACATAATTTGTAGATGGTACAGGATATTCTTTTAAAAATTATTTCTTACTTTACTGAAAATATTAATGCCTTGCTAGTAAAAAGACCATTGAATAAATTTTAAACTGCTCCCCAAAATGCCTTTCTTCTTTGCTTTATTCTAAATAGACAAATTTTTACATGAGAGGTTTTGACAAATTATTATGGATACAAGTGGAAATAAAACCTGTAATTCTTCTGTAGCTGAATTCCTCAGCCCAGACATAATTCAAAGCAACACATATAGTTGTTGTGACGTGTTAGTGTTACTGATTTCCCAGAAAAGATTTTCCCTAAGAAATTGTGTGTTATTTGATTCAAAGTTACCTTTTCAAATAATGTTGCGATGAAAAGAAAATTTATATTGGATTAATTTTGAAATCAAGTTTAAAATAATAATATGATCCTGTTTTTCTTTGACAGAGTATCAAGAAGAAAAACACAAGTAAACAAGAGATGAGCACATACCTGCGATTCATAGTCTCTCGTATGAAGGAGCGGGTGAGTCTGAAACAAGGAAGTTTACCGAAGTGTTGGGTTGCACTGTAGAGGATGTATTGCAGTTGGCTGTTTGTTGCTGTGCAGGGAGGAGGGCTACAAGAAGGTGTGTATTTCAGCAGATACTTACCATGTCTCATTGCTCAGATTAGTATCATTCTGGCAGGAGTATTTTATGCCATGGACCTGTGGTTCTTTTGAAATGGACATTTTCCAGGTTTGAGACACATGTAATTTGTCAGATTGTGGATCTACAGTTTGGCCTTGTGTATTCCCCACCTGAAATATTCCAAACGATTGCATTTTCCAAACGATTGCATTTTTTAATAAGTTTTTTGTGTTTTAAACAGATTCTAAATGCAATAACTTACACTGTCTTATGGTCCTTTCAGGCTATAGATCTAAACAAGAAAGGGAAGGACAACAAACACCCGATGTATAGAAGGCTGGTGCACTCAGCTGTTGATGTTCCTACTATACAGGAGGTAGAGTGACTTGCTTTCTAACTTCCACACTGCTTATGGTGCCTTTTAACAGTGAACATAAACCTTAAGGACTAAAGCACTAATCCTGTTTAATTCTCCTTATGATCAGTATTTCAGTATTGTATCCAGCATTGGGTACGGGAGCTTAAAATTTCAAACTTTTTCACATAAATAGGTAACCGAGTAAAACATTTTGAGTGGTGTCTAGTTTTCAGACATAGAGTATCCTCAATTCCTTTTCTACTAAGATTTTACTAGGAGCTGTAGGTAGCTGCAATCTTTAGAGAAAGTACCTTTAATCTAAGTTGCTGAATATGGACTTGAGTGCCCATCTGGCCCAATATTTTTGACCATATTTCAGTTTTAGTCACTAAGGCCTTGTGTAGGTGACAACTTTGTAAACATCTAAATGATTCGTAAAGAACCAATCATTTTTTTGATCATGAAAAAACAAGACTCACTTAAAACATCTGTTTTGCACTAATTGTTCCAATAATAAAGTACTAGTAAATATGTTGTCCTTTTTTTCTGAACCAAAGGCCTGACCATGACTCATGTAAATCAACTGCACATGACTGAAATGAACAGCATATTCATCTTTATTCATTGTCGCAAATTGATTACTATGCAATGCTCTAGTATATATTGCTCTTTACACCCATAGATGTGAAAAGCCTTTGTTTTATTATTGTTATTGAAACACATGGATAAACAATAGCTTCACTGGCAGTTTTGGAGACCAACGCTACTTGTTGGCTTGAAGTACTGGCAACACTGGTTGAGCCTGAAAATAGGTCAGGCCCTCCTTTCACTGTGGCACCTTCACCTGCTTCCACAGAAGGTCTTTTGGCCTTGATAACATACTAAAAAACGATGATGTTTCATTTGGTGATTGGAATTCTCATAGGTGTTCTTGACAGAGCACAACTGAAAATGCTGCACCCATCATCAGACAAAAGAACATACTATGAAAATGAACTGCATGGCTCCATGTAGGTATTTGTTATGAGTTTGGGAGACTAAGACAATCAGCCTTCATCAGAAAACACTGACTGTCAAGTGAAGATCCTGGAAACATAAAGGCAGTCAACACTGATTTGAAACTAGCTGGTATTTTAAGGTACGAAAGCTTCACCTTCAGGGAATATATTTTAATTTAACCAAGTGTTCTGGGCCACACTTTATGGTGAAGCTACGCTAGATTTACCCTGTTATAGCCAAGAGAATTTTTTTTAAACTTAGTCAAGTATTAAAGCACCTGTTCTACTTCTGAGCATTGCGTAAAGGGACCAATGCAGTCAGTGTTCAAGTACTAACAAATCATGTCAGAGAGTTGTAAATATTCCATCTGTGTGCAGGAAAGGCAGTGTCGGTTCTGTGTTGCATAATACAGATTTCTGTGAAAGCTTTGCTGCATAAAACATATAAAGCACTTTAACAGTTTTTTCACAGTCCTATGTCTTCTTCTGTGTAGAAAGTAAATGAAGGAAAATACAGGAGTTATGAGGAGTTCAAAGCAGATGCTCAGCTGCTTCTACACAACACGGTGATTTTCTATGGAGGTAAAGTACTGCCTTTACTGCTTGCTTTATTTGATTTACCTCTATCTGTAGGAAACTCACAAGTTCAGGATTGAATTTGGTGTTAGATAATCTTGTGTGGATGAGGTCATCTGAGAGCCCTTAAAAATCAAAGTAAGCTGCAGGAGGACTTCGCAGGGTCTTTTCTGGCCCACCTACTACATTATTTTCATCCTCTCTGGCTAAACCTGTTGGTGGGAATTTGCACCTTTGCCATCTTGTTTCTTCTGCAGCCTAAGTCATAAGTCACTCTGTAATGCAGATTTCTGCCAGTATACATACATTGTTCTAGGGTGGAAAGAGGTCTGGTCTCTGATGTGCTGTTTCAGCAGAAACATGTACTATAGACACATAATTTTCACTCGTGGGCAATATCTGCCATATTGTGACAGCAAATACAGCTACATCCGCACTAGAATTGTCCTGCTGGTGCCCTGTGTGGAGGTACAGCCATCAGAGAAGCTGTCAGCTACTGACTGGGAAGGTAATAAGTGACTGTTTGATGTGGTGGGACAGTCTGATTGGACGTGGAAAAACACTATGACCGCATCCAGAAGCTATAGCCAGGTCCTGTAACAAGGTTCTCCAGAACCATAATTTCAGGAAGGATGTGGTTCTCCCCTGCAGACACGGCCCACATCAGGACAGCTGGGAGGAGGGTGGCACCAGTCTATTTGCATTGTCATCAGATCCACACTGTCCTTGGTAGGGAGAGATGTGAATGTCCTAATAGAGAAATACACAGGTGTATTTCTCATATATATATATATCACATAGTGATAAATAGTCTGTGAAGCATTCCTTTGAGCAGAAATAGTGTGATTGTACCTGTGTTCCTGTCAAGGGCTGACGGTGGAGAGCCATGTTTTAGGACAATTGCAGTGTGTCATTAAGACAGCAGAGAAAGAAACTGGATCCATATTACGAGCAACCATGCCTCCCTGCTGCTGCTCCTCAGATGTGTGCTTGTATTGTTCAGTTTAAAAGCTCCCAACAGTATTTTTACATATAAATATGAAAGAGAAAACAAATATAGAACTGATTGTTAGAAAATTTTAAATGGAAGGGTTATCTGAGTGATTAAATTATGTTTTGTATTCTCAAGCAAGACAATTATAGCATTGAAGTCATAGCAATGACAGCTGCAAATCTTTGTGAGCACTGTGATCCCACTGTGATTGTTCATACCATTTATTTTCAATTTATAGCGGACAGTGAACAAGCTGATATAGCGAGGATGCTTTACAAAGACACATGTCATGAAGTAAGTAGTACCAAGTAACAAAGATGCAGGCAAGTTACTTGCTTTTCATTTCAGAATTCTAAGAAAATTATTCTTCATATTACAAAAATAAAAAGGGTGTGAAGTTTGTTATAAATTTCCCCTAACTTTCTAACAGCTGATTCAGAATTCCTTTTTCTTTTTTTTTTTTTGCACCTAGACTATCATTTAAAACTACCAATATTCAAATTTTAGTTTTGAAAATAATCTAGTAATACATAGTTGGACTAGAAATAATTGTACTTGCTAATATAAATTGAACCTGAGGTGAGCTGCCTACCAAATTCTGTAATTGGCATTGAAACATTTCTCAACATTCAGAGGAGACAAAAAATAAAGCTAGGGGAGCTGTCACGCTTTCTCCATTTATACAGTTGGATTACTTCTTTCAGAATGTACTTCAAATATCTGATTAATTTAGAGAACTATTCTCTGCATTTTAGCTCTAATAAATCATTGAGTTGAATTAGTCTTCTCCCTCTGCATTGTTTTTCTAAAACATTAATAACTTTTCTGCAGCTTGTCTTTCATCCACTCAGCTCACCTCAGTTTCACACCTCTAGTTTGCACAGACAGAAGTAACTCCACCAAATTAACAAGCAGGGCTGAAGAATTTTACTACTTGAGAGGGATACTACTGAAGTCACATAAATAGGATTTTTTGGGCTTATTTACCTTTTTTTGTTTTTCAGCTGGATGAACTGCAGCTTTGCAAGAACTGTTTCTATTTGTCAAACGCGCGACCTGACAATTGGTTCTGCTATCCTTGTGTATGTTGCTGACACAGATTTTTATTTGTTTGCTTTTCGTATAAAAGCCTGCAGTTTTGGTGTCGTTAATGCATTGAATATTCCATTTCAGTAGGCTTGTTTCAAAAGCATGGTTAAGACTCTGTAAGCCTAGATATTTTATACAAGTGAAATGTTGATTGAAGTTCAAAGCTGTAAAAATATAGGTTATAAAACTTGGTTATCAGCCAGTTACAACAGTCTCACAAGAAAATAAGGAGCTTACAGAAATAAAACTTTGCTCCTGTTTTCAATAGCCGGTTACACCCTTTTCAGACTTTGTATTTTTTTTACTTTGATCCAAGCAATACATCTAACAGGGAAATATGTATTGTGAGAAGATAAAAATGAAAATAATACTAGACATAAACAACAACCATATTCTTAAGATGCTAGCGTAGTATTACAGCAAAGTATTTGTGGGTGATATCAATATAGTACTTCATATCCAATAATGAATACAACATTTTTTCCAGATACCTAATCATGAGTTGGTTTGGGCCAAAATGAAAGGCTTTGGGTTTTGGCCGGCTAAAGTCATGCAGAAAGAGGACAATCAAGTTGATGTTCGCTTTTTTGGCCATCACCACCAAAGGTAATTTATTAATTCCATGTGCTGCTTTTTACAAACAATACTTAAAAGAATTTATCTCATCTATCATGTTGTAAATCCTGGCTCAGCTAGTTGCCAACATTAGAAAGACTGAGTACTTTGCCATAATTGTTTCAGAAAATTTAAAGCTCAGTCTAACACATCGGAAGTTGCCAAATGGCTCAGAGATTCCCTTTCCACAGTTGCCATAGGGATGTTACTTAATGCCATTTTAATTAAAGAAAGCAAGTGAACTTCAACTGTTCCTTCAGATCAGTAGCAGCCTGATAATCCAGGCCAAAGTCAAAATTGGACAGAAATGTACTTTTACTACCAGCAGTATTGACTGTGTGCAATTTTCTCTTCTGAGCAGGCACATTGCAATTTTGTGTTTTAGTAACATAATACGCATCTCAAATGTTTCTGTCTCACTGCTAGAACATTGACAGAGCTCCTGCTGTGAGCCAGCTTGCAATTTCAGAGAGTAACTCTTTACGCTGGAAACTTCACTCTTAGAGATCAGCTTTTACTTCCATCTCCAGTTTTTTGCTCAGCATTTGGGGAGGGTTATAGTAATGTTACTACAGTGGATGTACGGACTTGTTTTTGTTGTTGTTGTATGATTTATATGGCTATAATGTGAGGAGAGGGACATTTACAAACTAATTCATGTTTGTTGGGAAGGTGGTATATTTTGGTGCATCCGAAAAGGGCCTAGACAATTCAGTAACAGTGTTTTATGAGGCTGTTTATTTAAATTGTTTTTAGGGTAACTTGCACAGTATATAACATGTTTTCATTTGTTATATGAATTACCAAGATTTTCTAATAGGCATAAAGTGGGTAAAGGATCTTTTTTTGTGTCTCAATCACAGAATGATGTACCTTGAATCTATTTGCAGGTACAGCTTATCTCATTAGTTTTGGCATTAAATTCACACAGCTTTAAACTATTTAATAAAATAACACGACACTTGTCAGATGAGGTGCTTGCAACTTCTTAAACATGTGCTGATAGAAAAGGCAAAATACATTTACTAGAGTGCCATTGCTTAGTTATTGTGCTGGACTTGGATGAAAGGCCAAATTCCTGGTTAGTGTAAATTAGCATTGTTTCCTTGACTTCACTGAAATGAAATTTACATTGCAAGAATTGAGAATGTGTCTGCAGACATTTAATTTGTTACAATATTTACTCTGTTATGTAGATGTGCATGGCAGTGACTCTTTTACTGTAATGTCCAGTGTTGCTTGGTATAACCTTTCAAAATGTCAAGAGCTGCCCATCTAACTCTATGAGGACTCTCTGAAAATATCTAAGAGGACAAAGTACCTTTGGAACCAAGTCACTGGCCTGAATTCAGTCCAAAAGAGCATGACAGTCTCCACATGAGTTCAGTCCTGATATACAGGAGCCCAAACTACAAAATGTCTCTATTCGAGGTGATAATTTGGTACATTCCTTGAGAGTTTTAGCAAAGAGGGCAAGGGCTAAATTGGATTAGCATACAAACCTTCAATTAAGATTTTTCTATGTCTGGCTCAGGGCATTTAGCAAGAGAGCAGGTAGGAGATGTGACTCTCTTGGTGCTGGGGAGGTTTGTGGCTCAGCAAAAATGAGACTTTCAGCCACAGCACCCATAGCTAACAAGTGCTTATAATAACACAAATGTCTAACAGTATGCAGTCCTTTTTTTTTTTTCAAATGTGTTGAATATACAAAAATTTTGAGTAAAAAGGAATTATCAGTGACCAGCCACTGTGAGAGACTGCTTTTGAAGTCAGTTTCTCAGGTCAAGATCCTTCATCTGCATTTAATGTTTCTGAACCTGTCTGTACTGTTTATTCAAAAGGGCCTGGATCCCCTCCGAAAACATTCAAGATATCACAGTTAACATCCATCGGCTCCACGTGAAACGCAGTATGGGGTGGAAGAAGGCCTGTGATGAGCTGGAACTGCACCAGCGTTTTCTTCGTGAGGGGAGATTCTGGAAATCAAAGAATGAGGATAAAGGGGAAGAGGAGGCAGAGTCAAGTATCTCTTCCACCAGCAATGAGCAGGTGAGTGCTGCCACAATGTTAGTAATCAGGGCAATTTATTAAGGGGTACAAAGGTGACATATTTTTTATTGATCTACTATTAAATTAGCCTTGTACTCTGTCTGCAGTTTTGTGGTGGCAAGAAGAGGGTTCAAAGGCTTATTTTCCCTATGTTTTGTGACTCAATAAGAGCAAGAATACAGAGTTTTCCTCTTTCCTCAGTTTCTTGGATGACCTCTGGGAAGTTTTAAAATGTTTGTCACCTACAGCACCTTGATGAGACAGATCAAGATTTCTAAAGTTAAATAGGAATGTTCAAGTTAAATGTCATGGGTATCAGATAGACTGCAACATTGCCTTCTTGGACTCCCATCAAGGGACAGCCCTGTAGCTGTTCAGCCTTTTCACAGCTGGAGTGTGTTCACTTTGGACCATATACTGCGTTACAGATCCCTGAGTAACACCAACCATGACATTTTCAGGAATTCCAACTAAAGTTAGGTGCAAATGGTGTGCTTGAGGACCACATGACCAGCAACTGATTAAAGTAATTAAAAATAATTCTGCAAAACAAGAAAAATCATATTGCTTTAACAAAGGTGAAAAGCACAAAGGGCCAAGATATAAAACTTTGCATTGCCATATGGAATTTCCCTTATCACAGCTGAACCTTGCTAGTCATTCATTGTCCAAGAGGGTGTTATATATTCACTGTTACTGACTTGGCAGTAATATTTTCATAGCTTGCAGGATGCTTCTTTGTACTTCTGGCACCCTTTTCCCTGACAACATCTTTTTTCCTCATTTAAAACCACAATCCTCTAAGTCTGTATTTTTAAAAAATCAGTGTGTCTTCTTCCTGTGCCCTTTTGTAAAACAGATCTGTCATCCAATTCATAGCTAAAAACTTAAAGGTTATAAAACTGGATGTTGCTTTAAGGGGGTGCTCCTTATCATGCAACAATGTATGATGAAACATGAAAATGGTCACAAATAATATTTATGAAAGAGAACAGAGACATTTTCCCAGTTTTTCAGAAGTGTCAGTCATAAGGTTTAAAGTGTCCATTTGTATATTTTCTGTACTACCCCAGCTGTTCATCCTTCACTTGCTTAGTGTTTATACCTATTTTACTGGTTTCCCAAATACAGGATTATAAAAGTAGCCTCAAACTCGGTGCTCTGTAGTAATCTGCAGTATCCTGTCGCTAGCACTAGCTAGTACTGAATGCTTCAAAGACATGAGTAAGAACTTTGCTGTGAGCCATTGTAAGATAACATACCATCCACTTAGATCTCACTTCTGTTTCAATTGAAGAAGATTGGCTTTTATTCTAAAACTAAACCACGAAGTTTCATACCCCTCCAAGCATTGCTGTTTTCTGGCTTCCAGCAAGATCTGCTGCATAATTATGGGTCACTGATATCAGAACATTCCAGAAAAAAAGTGTGAACTTGTATGTGAAATGAAGAAAAAAAATGGTTAAGGGTATTTTAGCAAATATATATGTTAGAACTCATTCATGAATTTTCTTCCTCATGCAATCACAGTCACCAGTGATAATGTGGAAAGTTTATTGTGTACACTTCTCATTTAAGAACAGTATTCAACTTTCTATTGACTAAATAACTGCAAATAATTGAAAATAAAAGGTACATCAGTCATGTTGCAATGAATGCTGCTTATATGAACTGTTTTTTGGAATGATTCAATATGCTTTTCTTAATGTTCACAGCTGAAGGTTACTCAGGAACCAAGAGCAAAGAAAGGACGACGTAACCAGAGTATGGAACTCAAGAAAGAAGTAAGTAACCTCAATTACCATTTTTGTAGAGATAGGAAAGTACAAAAAGTCTGAAATTTTAATAGTCACACTGTTTCTGTCACCTTTTACTGATTTTACAGTATCAATCTTGGAAGTTCCAGCCCCATAGCCTGGTCCTCCTTGCGAACAAACATAATTGCACCTCCCACATGCAAGCCACTGGTATCATTTTGGTAATATTCTGTAGCATGACTAAGTCAACAGTCAGCTTATGACTTTTTTTTTAAATGACAAATTCAGGCTAGTTAGTCTGTAAACAGCAAAAATTAGAAGGTATTTTGCATGATCAAGAATATTAAGTTTATAAAAAGTCATATCTGCCTTTGTCCATGGAACTTGCTTCCTGCTTTATCCAACTTGTGCACTGAATGAAGAAGGGAAAACAGAAACCTATGATTGTGTAACCAAGGAACTGTATTATTATGCTTGTACACAAGGGGGCAGTTGTTGAGGCAGCAATAAATCTCATGTTTCCTAACTTTTGAGTACTTTTTCCTGGACTTGTTTCAGCTGCATGTTGAGCACTAAGAAAAGGTTGCACATATGCACAGTCCTCGGAAGAGGACTCAGGACTCCATTACAGAGGAGGGTTCAGGTATTTTAGCACCGGAGTTATTTGAGGTGGCCCTGGTGCCTGAAATACAGACATTGCCACTTCTAATACCTGGGCACCTGCCTCCCTGTTGTATCTGATACCGCAGGGCTAGCTCTGTGAGGCACCTTCATCGATGGAGGCGGTGACACACAGTGTGTGCTCCCTGGAGCACAAACTATTTGAGTGCAAGATAGGAAGACTACAGTTTAGGATGTCTCATCATTTTTATTTTGTTTTCTGTCGAGCAAATGCTGTAATTTGCTTCATATATTTATGTCTTAAAATTTGCCTTCTTAGCTCGGCTCATACTTGATCAGTGATCCAGAAGTCAATCACAGTGACCTATTAGAGAGTAATTGGTTGCAAAAGGGAATACACAGTCAGCCTTTTGATTGGTGTGAGCAGGGCCCCATCACACAGGCAGGCATGAAGTCCAGTCCTCAGCAAGCGTGGTGTTACAAGGACTGCGTGCTTTGTCTGTACACTATTAAATGGGCTTTAAAAAATCCAAGTTAAAAAAACCCCAACAAATAATGTTTGTCTGTGTCTTCAGACACTTCAAATATCAATAAGAGTTTTCAGGGATATTACTTCCATCTGTTCTAAAGAGCAGGAATAATTGGCGTTACAGTGTAAGAACATAGGCTGCTAAATTCAGTACAGTAACTATGATTTTGTGCTTGATAATTGTGTAATTACAGAAAGCTTCTGTGGTCATCCAAGTCTAGTTCTATATTATTGGAAGCAAGGCTTAGACGCTCATTAGTCTTTCATCTTCAAAGCACCTTTGAAGTATTAATCAATCTTTGCAGCAGTTCTGTGAAATTAGTGGAATATTATAGACTCCAGTGGAGCCTGTTGGGCCAGAGTAAGCCCAGAGTTTGCCAAAATAATGTAGGCACCTTGGCCACTCAGCCAGTCTCTTGAGGGAAAATGGTAGGGGGGAAAATCTATAGCAACCCTTTAGTAATCACAAGGGATCTGCAGTGATTCAGATGGTGGTGATACTTTTTGGGAAGTGAGGCTAGTGAGTGTGGCATACTGATGCCATACCTGTACTTCCTTCTGGAGGGCTCCTAGCTGAAGTCAGAAAAGCCTGACCAAGAGCCTGCCCACTGTCATGCTGGTTTTCCTCAGGGATCCCACAACCCATTAGTACTAAAGGTCTTCAAGAAACACCTTTCACATTAATTGCACTAGCATTAGTCATATAACATTTTTTTCCTCCAGGTGGAACTGAAAGTTAACTTGTTCTATTTTGATATCTGGATTTACAAGTTTGTTCCTTCTCTGCAGGAGCCAGAACCTGAAACTGAAGCAGTAAGTTCAAGCCAGGAAATTCCCACAATGCCTCAGCCCATTGAAAAAGTTTCAGTCTCAACTCAGACCAAGAAGTTAAGTGCCTCTTCTCCAAAAATGCTGCATCGGAGCACCCAGACCAGTAATGATGGAGTATGTCAGAATATGTGCCATGACAAATACACCAAAATCTTTAATGATTTCAAAGACAGGATGAAAGCTGATCACAAAAGAGAGACTGAGAGAGTTGTGCGAGAGGCAGTGGAAAAGGTAACACTTCCTGAACACCACATACACTCTGGTTTGAGCAGAGGGGGAGTGTGGATTTTCTTCACATCCTTTTCTACCTTCTACCCTTAAGAAAATTAATAAAAAAAACTTTTCCAAAGAGACCTCATAAAAATAGTCTTCATTATTGCTTTTTAGACCATTTCTATACCAACAGACCTCACTTTAAACAGAAAACTGCTTTTTTTTTATTCTTGCAGTTTGTGATCCTAAGATGAAACTAATTGTTCATTCATGAGTATCCGTTTCCAAAGCCTTTGTCTCCATTGTCAAGTGTGGTTGTAAACAATGGCATTGTTTAAATGCTATTCATAAATAACTCTTCTTTTGTCATCTTCTGACCTAAACATTAAATAGAACCGCTGAAATTTGTTTTATTTTCTTATCTAGTGATATTCTGCTTGAAATTCAATATCTAAGCCTGAGCTTGTCACCTTTGGCTGGAGAGAGCAGGACAATTTAGAGGATGAGTTGTCTGACCTCTCTTAAGTACCTGTCTTAAGACAAGATGAATTTCCTCCTGGTCGAAGGACTGTACAATGAACCTAGGGAGTTTAGGTGTTAATCCCGTAGGATTAAGACACCGTACGTTTAGATAAGTAGGCAAGGGCAAAGGAATCCCACCAACAACGAATACTAAAAGGTACTTCTTACTGAACTCAGGGATGTTCTAGTTTGTGTTTTCCATTGTGCCCTTGCTGTAGATTTATATGCAGTTGTAGATTTGGAAAAGACAAAATCTTTGTCTAAGATAAATTAATAAATTTGTAAACCGATCTTTGACAAAATACACATGGGGCCTATTTAGTTGTTTTTGTAGAAGCCTAGCAGAATAGAAATATGGTGAGATTTTTATTTTGAATGCTTCTTATGGGATGGAAGTTTTGTTATAACTCTAAAGGAGAGAACTTTTCATTTTCTAAACAGGAGAAATCTCTAATTATGTGACCTCCACCCACATCAGTAATAGGGGTTTAAAGAGTAGAGGTTTAAAGAAGACACTTTTATCTCAATAGCTGTCCATTGACTTGCTTTGCTGACTTTCTTATGGCAGCTGCGTACAGAGATGGAAGAAGAGAAAAGGCAAGCTGTAAATAAAGCTGTGGCCAACGCACAAGGAGAGATGGACAGAAAATGTAAGCAGGTAAAGGAGAAGTGCAAAGAAGAATTTTTAGAAGAAATTAAGAAGCTAGCAGGCCAGCACAAGCAACTGATTTCCCAGACCAAGAAGAAGCAGTGGGTAAGTGTCAAAAATTTATTACAAGAGAATAAGTGGAAATGTATAATGCATACTGCAGGGCAATTGAAGGTGGTTTCTTCCTTACTTTTAACTGCACCGCTCATTCACTGGTCTTTCAGCTTTAAGGTTTTCTCCTTCACATTACTGCTTTCAAATTTTCTTAACCTTTAAATTTCAACTCAAAGTTCTGATTGCTTTCCATATTAAATATGTAGCGTTTAACAGCACCATCTCCTTGAGTTCTATCAGGTGTTAGTATCAAAATATTTTCTCTAAATGCACTTTTACTCCATATAAGACATGTTTTGCATTATGTTCACACTCCTTTGATCTCAAGGCCTCAGAGGATACAATATCTGGGTGCATCAATTTGTATTCCCCTGCTAATAATGCTGGTAGTGATATCCTTTTGGCCTTTTCCTCTCCTGGCTTTTTCTGCAGCTCTTTTGTGTTCTTTTGTATTTAAGACATGACTTTCTGAAATATATTTTCCTCCCTTGTTCAATCCTTAAGCCCAAATCTGAAGCATTGCCTGCAAAAAACCTACTTTTATGCTCTTTAGAGAAGTGAAAACAGACATCTAACTTACCATTCTGTTACATGCTGGAAACTTTTCCCCGTTTTTGTTTGGTTTGTGCCTTGTGTTTTCAAGCCAGAAGTGTGTTCTCCGACATGGCTGTACAGCATCTACTCAAACACTGCAAGTACTGTAATACTGTGCTGCTAGCCTATAACAGTACAGGTGGAAACTTACACTGAGGAGCAGTGAGCCTGGCACACATACAAACTTTGGTATTTCTTTGCTAATTTTCATAAAACAAGGAAATGAAAGCCATTGTTCAGGACATCACACTGCACTGTAATAGCTATCTATAACTTGCAGTAGGGTAGGTACAATATCTTCTACTCGTGTCCTTTTGAGCTTTGATTTTGCCAGATGCGTCTGAGAAGTGTGCGAGTGCCTTGCCACAAGATGGCACGCTGATCTGAGCAGCGATGGACAGCCGCCATCCCACTGCCACTGCCGCCTGGGGACAGCCAGCCCTGGCTCCCTCCCGCAGCTCCTGTTTGTCTTCTGCTGTAAAGGGCTGTTTGTTTATGTTCAGCCTCATTAGTCCTTGTTCTTACAGATGAAACGATGGTCCCTGCAGAGAAAACTCTGCTCTGTAAAAGAGTGAAATAAAGACTAAGGCGAGACAATCGGATGCTGACTATCACAGTTACGAGTTTGGTTTTTTGTAAAGAGGGGAATTACTTCAAATGCCAGAGTTCCCGTAGAGTCTTCATTCCTGTTCCTAGCAGAGATTTTACTGTGGGTGTTACAATAGTGCAGTGCCTGGGTCTCTATCAGTTAGAAAATTCCTCCCTGTCTACCTATCTGCAGACCAGAGAAGTTATTTAGTTGTGTTATTTAGAGTATTATTTAGGTCTCCAACTTGATCAAGTTACTGTGTTTAATGTGTCACCAGCTGCTGGTGTCTGCATGCATGCTTTTGCCTGTCGCACTTGAGAGGAAAATTGAATTGCCTTGCCTACTATAGAACTACTTCAAATTAGCTCTCTTCTGTCAAAAGTTAAGAGTGCACATGTGAACTGTTGCCCCATTCAGTTGATATGTAGTAACCCAATCACAGTAACTTGATTGTGAGTCTGGACTCCTAACTACAGCTGATTTTGGTGTTTTTGAAGGCAGAATTTATGAAAGAGGCTCCTGAAGCTTACTTTCATCTGCTCCAATTTGCCTTTACCATATCCTTTAGCCCAATCAGAGAGTGCCCTGGTGCCACACTACTGTCTCTTATGATCACGTGCATAAAGCCTCTTTCCGAGCAAGGCAATTAAAGATCTAAAGAGTTTTTGACAGTCTTGCCTAATTCTGTGGCCCCAGAACTATCTGTCAATCACCACCTTAAATGAAGGCATCATACAGGCAGCTGGTTTGTATGTGGTAGGAGAGGGAGGGTAAGGATAAACACCTTTGCATTCAAGCTGATGGATCTGCCTGCCAACTCACAGCCTCAGGCGGCTGGAGTTGGTCCAATTACACAACTCCCCAGTGATTTTTCCTTCAGTGGTACTAATGACAGTCCCTGGTGTGCAGTACCGCTCTTGTATGCTGCTATTATAATGATACCTCCTTACCAAAATCTCATGTAATTAACACACATACTAAATGAGTTTTGGTGGCTTTGCTTTTTAATTAGAAGCAGAGACCTCTGGTTATGCATAGTGCAGATGTCTAAGCTTGGGAATACAGCAGCTAGTAGTCACACTATATTTGTCTTTTTCTCATATCTAAAAAAAAAGCCCAGTCAGGATGAAGGTATCGTTTTGCTGGTGGTGTGTGGGCACATGAGAAGATGACGTCCCGGCCCTCAGGAGCCTAATGCTTAGTTAAAGAATATTTTCTGTTGCTCTAACTGGTCGCAGTCCCCTTGGCTTAACCCAATTTCATTGTTATACCTCCAGAAAATTTGGATTTAACGCAGATGCCTCAAGTAAATAGCAAATGAAAGGAAGAAATGTAAAAGCAGGGATAACAATCATGAGATTATGCAGTTTGGTGGCCTCCACAATACAGGCTAGAGTGCCGGTCTTGACAATGTTTCTTTTTCAGTTTCTCCCAGTTCTTTTATTTGCATATGAGCCTTATTTAAATTGGTACATCGTTCATTTTTATAGATAATTTGTAACTTCTGTATCTTTCAATTATATTTACATGTATATTTATCCTAACTTGCAACAGGTTGTTTTTAAGTGAATGAGCACTGTCTGTGCTGTGTACTGAAACAAAAACCAAGTGATTGATAACATTTAGAAAGACGAAAACACAAAGAAAAGAGGAGGCCTGAGGCCAGCTGGCATTCTGCCTTCTCTGCCACATGTGCTAGTACCAGCTTAGATGACACTATTTTCCTTTTGTAAGTGGAGATTTACATCCCCCACTTATGGCCAGCATATGTAAAGGGAAGTGCAGGACCCACAAATCAGTTGTCCTCTCCTGCCTTAGCTTTTTTTGATCTCCCCAACAAGCAGATGTGAAGCTGGTCCCTGGGCTGAGGCCCGTGCTGTATGTAGTGGAGAGATACAGCTGTTCCCTGAACCTTTCCAGCAGATGATCCTAATGGTTCCCACAGGCTTGTGGGCAGCCAGCAACATGAAAAACTAGGAAAACAGCTCTCAAGAGGACACTTGTTTGCAGACATTTCTACAAATAAACTTCCCTGGAGCTAAGTTAGAAAAGGAAAATGGAGAGGTTCCCTTCTTGTGCAGCTAGGGCAGTCCCTTTATTGCTGATGTAAATAAATAGTTATTGGTTTGGCCAGTGTAAATGTTGGCTTCCTTGGATCTGTCTTTTAGTAGTGTGTAGGCTTGTTTGGTTTTGTTTTGTTCTAAGGCAGGTGCGTTTGTTTTCTTTGTAATTCTATGTTTTATTATCAATGCTGTAGCTAGATGGCATAAAATGTAAATTGTGTGTTATTCTGTGGTTTGATAGCAGCCTGCGCAGACTGTGTGATATCCCTCCCTCCGTTTCCCCACCATGCAATAAGCATTCCAGACTGTATTTGTAAAGATAGTCTCAGGTTTTGAGCAGACCAAATTCAGAAGGACAAATCTGACATCATTAGAACTGAGCTTTCAAGGGCGCTGATTTTAAGTGGTTACTTGAGCAGCAATGCCGCCCTGCTTTACAGGATTTTGTCAGAATGGTAGTCAATGTTTTTGCAGCACTCCCTGAAGGGGTATAAAACCACCTGGAGACAGCGCACATTGCCCGCCTGGGTGCTGTACCTCCTTGTTGACCAACATGTTGATTCCCTCAGAGATTCCCTCCCTCCCTCAGAGGCCACGGGGTTATTTTCCAGGAAGCCCTTCCAGCTACCGGGAAACTGGGGCATTCTGGGTGTTCCGGAGTAGAAAACCTCTTTGTGCAGCACTCCCCAGAACCAAGTATTTCTGCAGAAATCATGGGTTGTGCAGTATCTCTTTCCTTCAGGAGTTTCGTGCTGTCCTGGCAGGCATGACAAGGGGCAAGAGCCCATGTAGCCACCCTGTGTACGACAGGCCTCTGGTTTCTGGAAGACTTGAAGGAAAGGGCACTTCTTAGTAGCGCTGATGCAGCACAAGGTTTTCTTGTCACGGGACTACAGCACTGGCTGGCAGTCAGCAAATCCCAGAGACAGGAGTGTCCTTGCAGACCTACCCTAAGTGGGCTCTAACAAACCACTTGGTAATGAATTACAGAGAATCACAGAATCCCAGGTTGGAAGGGACCTCAGGGATCATCTAGTCCAACCTTTCTGGGAAGAGCAGAGTCTAGACAAGATGGCCCAGCACCCTGTCCAGGCGACTCTTGAAAGTGTCCAATGTGACCGAGTCAACCGCTTCCCTGGGAGATTATTCCAATGGTTGACTGTCCTAGTGTGAAAAATTTCTGCAGTGATGTTATTGTTGTGACTGCTGAGATTTTCCTAGCCCAAAAGGATCTTCCCCAGCAACCTCTGGAAAGGTCAGAATTCAGAAACGCTGATTTTCAAGCTTGCACAGAGCCTATTCACGCCAGAAGTGCCTGTTGACTTATAGTGGCTTTTAAGACATAGATCAGGGTGCTGTTATACAAATGTAGGGTAAAAGATGGCTCCTGCGCTGCGTGGCTGAAAAATGTCAGTCCACTGACCCGAGAGATGAGTTTTCTTAAATAAGAGATGATTTTTTTCAAAAGCAATAGTCTGGACTCCAGAGAATATGAAAGCATTGTGCAGATTTGCTAAAGATTGCTGCTTTACTCAGCACGTGTGAATAATGCCCTCCTGCCTCTGGATGACCCAAGCATAAATAAAAGAGAAGTATTGCTCTGCGTGTGCTGGTGCATCCACGAGCAGGTGAGAGCACTTGTGCGTTGGTGGGGAGGGATCCCGCGAGGGTGGTAATCTCGTCTCGTTTGTTCTCTCCAGTGCTACAACTGTGAAGAGGAGGCCATGTACCACTGCTGCTGGAACACTTCCTACTGCTCCATCAAGTGTCAGCAGGAGCACTGGCATGCTGAACACAAACGTACCTGCCGCAGAAAAAGATGAAAGAGTTATTCCTCCCCTAGAAAACCATCCCGATGACTGCTTTTCTCAGACACAGCGTTTTTTGTTTCCAAGAAGCCAAAATTGTTTAGAATTTGCTTCCCATTTTGCACCAGCCTTTAAACACTTTTCGTAAAAGAAATTTTGCACAGTAATTTCAATCTTCTGTTTAATGCTCCTCCACAATTTTGTCAGCGAAATGAATTTAACATCCGTGGGAGCAGGTTACTTTAAATAATTTTAAACTAGAGGATTTGTTGCATTTTCAGCAAATTTTAAAACATTTTTAGGTTTTACAGAGATTTTAATCTTTAAAAACAGCAGATCTAAAAAGAAAAAAATCATGCAAGTTTAACAAAAGGAACATTTAAAAGCTAGATCTGAATGTAAGAAGTATAGAACTGTTTCAGAAAAACAAAGCATACTACCTTGATGTAACATTTATTTCTTAACCTTGTTGAGCTGGTTTTGTTCAGCTTAATTTTACTGTTTAAAGGCATTATCTATTGGTTATACCAGTGGATACATGATTGAATTTAGGGAACAGGGTTGACACAGCAGGTGCTAGTCCTGCATATTTTTTCTTAAATATTTCCCAACTGTGTTTTATTTTCATTATTTCTTTTCAATATATAACTTTTATAACAAAATATTAGCTTTGATCTTGTAGTTTAAAATCACAGGGAACTGGGGTAATCTTTTACTGAGCTGGATCTTAGAGAAAAATGAATATTTAAATTTTGAAGTTTGCACATTTCATCTTTGTCCTAACATGAGTGCTTGTAACAAGAATAAGAAAAGCCAAAAAAAAAAAAAAACCACCAACAAAAAAACCCAACTACCTTTATTCATACACGGAATTATGAGGCATACAAATTTCTTTATTGTGCCCCCCCCTTCAGCCTCCCCAATCCAATGCCATTTGACCGCCTCTGATCTGGTGTCACCTGGTCCATTGTAACTTGATAATAAAAGGAGAAAAAGCACTTAAGTTTCACAGAAGCCGTTATGTTTGTAGTAATGGGTCATTGTCTAATAATGAGCTCCATCACTGTACTCAGAATGAAGAATAATGCATGTTAATTTTCTTGTATTAAAGATGCCGTGATTTGTAAAAAGTCTGTATTTTGCGGAATGTCTGGTTTAAGAAGCATTACCAATAGGAATGGATCGATAGTTGAAAAATGATTTTCTTTTCGTTTGTTTTATATATAGATATATGAATTGCATCCATGTTCAGAGACAATTTTTTAAATAGATGTAAAGCTTACTTAAATAGCTTTTCTTTTAAAGTGTCTCAGCATTTTAGTTTCTTTCAAAGATCGGTCTTAGACTAAGTCATACGCCCATTAATCATCCAGCTATTTTTTGAGAAGTTAGAGGAATAATTTGTAAATATTTATTTAGATCTTTGATATTTATTGAAAGCAATTACATGATGGAACGATGGAAGCTGAAGAATCGGGAGGAAAGCCTTTAAAAAAGTTTTCTCTAGGATTTGTCAGGGTCATTGTAAAGATGAAAATGTAACTAAGACTTCTGTGAACTACCACTGAAATCCTGATCTGTTTTACTTACAGTGGTGATATAAGTTAATTGACTAGATACTGCCAAATAATGCCCAATAAGTTGCAGAAATTAAGTGGTAAGCTGATTGGAAAAAATAGTAAGTAGATGGTAACTTGTATTACCACAGCTACATTATTGCCTGATAAATGTGTAATTAACTTTTGTCGCCTCTGTGTTGTGACTGTAAAACACTTCACAACTAAAAATCAATCTTGTTCGATTACTTTACAAGTTCCAAAACTTCGATCCACCCCTATGAAAGCAAGTTATTGTGGAAATATTTTTGGTGTAAAATCATTCCAGAATATGTAATATTTAACTAATAGCTGCATGAAAGTAAGATTCGTGTTACTTTGGCTTTTTTGTCTCTGTTGACACGGTTGCACATTTCCAAGTTACTACAGCGTGAAAACTGTGTGTTTTAAAGAAAAAAAAAACAAAATGAAAAAAAAAGATTGTGGCCTGGTTTTGTATAAGTTTTAGGTAAAATTACAATTGATTGTTTTAGGAATCATGATTTAAAATTAATTTTTTCTGCAAATCATAAAGCTATATTAAAGTGTTGAGCTTAGCCACTATGCACATTGTAATTATTCATTGTGGCTGTCCAGTTTATGATGCATTCTGGCATTTTGTAAGCTGCTCTGACTAGCAATATATAGAGTCATTTAATGTGTTAACATTGGTTAATAAATGTATTTAAAAAAAAAAACAAACCTCACTGAAAGCGTCTGTGATGATTTTGGCCAGTTGTCCCTGGGTGGGCATGCGTCAGGCTGCTATTTTTACTTGTCCTCACCTAGAAAGGCCGGGGCTGTGGACGGGGGAGCTGTGCCTGAGCTCGCAGGGACCTTGCGCCTCACTCAAGGCGAGCTGGCAGGTCTGTGCAAGGGCTTGAGCATTCAGCAGGGCTGTGGGCGCCAAAAGTGCATCTTCTCAGCCCGACCAGGGCCAGCAGCTGCCCAGGGCCGGGTCCATCATGCTCCCATTTCCATGCCAGGTCCTGCACTGACGGCGGCCGGGGGGGGCTCGCAGACCCCTTCTCCCTGTGCTTCCTCTCACCAGTGGCCCCGCTCTGCCTCCTCCCTAACCCAGCCACCGACTCTGAGCCTGCACCTGCCATGTATTTTATTAATAAAGTAGTTTTATCTGGAAGGACTGAGAGGACTCCATGAATCCCGCCCCAGCCTGAGCGGCGGCAGCGTTCCTCCTACAAAGGCCGCCCTAAGAAGCAGTCTCTCACCTATTTTTGGGGTCGGGACTTGCTGCCGGCGAGGTGCCCGAGGGAGCCGAGGGCCCATGCTGGTGCTGCTGCCCGGGGGCACGGCCCACGGCCCACGGCCCACAGCCACCCCGGGAGAAAGGGCCACTCGGGGGTGAGCCACAGGCAGGGTGCGCTGTCCTGGAGCCTGTTGTGACTTCAGGGCCGCAGGAGGGACGCTGCGGGAATTGGTTTCTCTGTGGCAATTAAGCATTTCCCCGTGGGAATTAAGACCTGGCAAGACCTGCTAGTCCCGGGGGAAAAAAAAATATTTTTTAAATATTTAAAGATCCCCCAAAAGTCTGTTGTTATTTTACTAGCCAAACTTTTCTGTTCTTACATGAGTCGTAGCATTTTACGCAAGAGTGCAAATTTTATTCGTCCATCTTGATGAAACTCAATTAAATACGCTGGCCAGCGTAGCGCACGTATTGCAAATGAATCATTTATGCTGAATCAAGCCAGCAAGGCCGGATCAGGCGGCAGCAGTGCCCCCTCAAGCACCCTTTCCCAGGCCGCCTCCCCGTTCGATGACTGCGGTCAGCATCTGAGCACAGCACCGCTCACCAGCACCCCACCGGCAGAAAGCCCCGGTGGAAGCGCTCCCCCACCACCCTCCCCACGTGCATTTGCTGGTTCAGGTGTCACCAGTGGGGCAAGTATTCGGACCAAACAAGTCAAACGCAGTGGAAGTGCCAAGGCAGCTTCCCACCCCCACTGCTTAACATGGGCCCTCTGTGACCTGCTGGGCCCCATCGCACGTCCCACGCGGGGCCCCGTCACCCCCCCCCCGCAAAGCGCAGGAGGAGATTTGTCCTTGCGCTGCCCCAAATCTGCAAATTTCCTTCCACCAGAAATCTTAGGGTGAGCAGGGGTTTCTCTGAGCTGCTGCGTCTTCGCCACTGCAGACAGGGCTGCCTCTGAGTGCTCCTAGAGGACCCATCTTAAAGGCATTATTTGGCTTTTTATTGTTGGCATTTCCTACTTTTTATCATTATTATATTTATTATTGTTGTTATTATTATTATTATTGTTAACATTATTGTTATTATAATTATTACTATTTACTACTTTAAATTCTGGCTATTACTTTATTTTAATAAGGAGGAGCAGTGGTTTCTGCCTTCTGTTTCCTTTAGGTGGAGTGAGCTGCCCAGCTCAGAGCTTGTTTGCCAGTCCAGATCTTAAATGACCAAGTATGTGAAATACGTTTGGGATTTGTTGCCAGTAGTTAGGGGCCACCCAGCCAATTTTAGCCTCACTGAGTGAGAGCACATATGCAATCTGTGCATACGCTTTCCAAATGCTTTCGTAAATCAAACTGGGGGGGTTACCAAAACCATAAAGGCCCATCTTGCACTGTTTCATATTAAGGAAATTCAGTTGCAAGTGCAAAGGTCCCTCCATTTGTGAGAATAATACAATATTTTTGGTTTTAAGTGGGAGATGTTTGTAGCTAATGTAAAAGGAAAAAGACAGCTAGCTTGGACCTTCCAAAACCCAAAAAAACCTATTTTATCTTAATAAAACCTATTTCCAGAAGTCAAAAGGCTAAAAAGTACGTTAGGCTCTGAGTAATGTTCTTTAAAAAAAAATGCTGGGATGCTAAAGGTTCGAAATTGTAAAACCATAAAAAGAAAGAGAACTGAGGGAAAATTAAATTGCCCCTCCTGCGCCCCTTGGCCATGCCTGCCCCGGGACCTCTCCAGCCCCACAGCCCCGGAGCCGGTACTGAAGTGCGGAAAGATGCCTTCAGGCCTGGCAAACAGCGATGGAGGGGCTGAAATCTGCTTTGCAGATAATTTTTACATAGAAGGGGAGTAGTAATTGAAGATAGCACAGCAGAAAGGCCAACAGAGTGAGAACAGGCCATGATAAAAGGCAGAGCGATGTGTTTGTTTACAAAGCCACCAGCCAGTTTCTGTTAACTCCCTGGAAGTGAAAACTAAGCTGGCGTAAAGCTTCAATGGAAATAGGATTTGCCCCAGAGAGGTACCTAAAAATAAACTTGAGTTCTGCGTAGAGAAGGCTCTGGGAAGCTGGTTATACAAAATGCTTTACTAGTGTTTGGAAAAGGACTCCTGCAGCAGAGAGCAATGTTTATTAATAAAGGCAGAGCACTATTTTATTTTTAACTGCTTTGTTAATGGGAAAGGTATATTTTGCAGCCAGCCACTGCAGGTGGCTCTGGGCCCTGCTGGCTGCCACACGAGGTCTCTGCCTCTCCTCCGCTCATGCTCCTATGGGAAGAGTGTGTGGGGGTCAGCTCTGCGTGGGGCCGGTGCTGAGCCACGATCCCACGGAGCTTGGCCACAGCAATGTGCTTTTGTCCCTTGTAACAGGGGCTTCAAGGTGAAAAAAACCTTCATTAAAAGCAAAAAGGGAATTGGTATCTTGTGCACAGCAGCTCTCGAAGTCCTGTCATCAGGGAAGAGGCCTTTGCCTGGTGTGGGCCACCGACGCACGCCTCAGCTGATCAGGTCACCATGTTAACTGTTCTCGTTAAGAGGAGTAAGAGCCATTTTCAAGCAAGAAAGCTGGTCTGGCGCGCTCTCAGGAGGGAGTGAAACGAGGCATCCAAACCCCAGCAGCACGGCGCAGGCAGGGAGCGCCTCTGCTGCCCGTGCTGCAGTTCAGCCCCCGCCAAGGAGCAACAGTGGCCCTTTCTCAAAGAAAGGGCACAGCCAGAAACGCTGCCATGCGTGGCTTATGCACCAGAGAGAGAATTTCTTTGGCTGACACAACACTTGACTGAGTGACAGAGCCTTTCCCTGTCTTTTCACAAGTCTGTAAAGACCACAAATGCTGGAAAGCCTTTTATTTTCCCCCAAAGAAACAAAAGATCTGCAGCTCAGTAATGCAATTGCACGTTATTTTTTCCTGTGGATGCTGGAGCCAGCAGCATTTTAACTCTGGGGTCCCTAACGTCAGTGGCTGCCGTGGCAGTGAGCAAGCTGCTCCGTGCTACCCGGGCCGTTGGGAGCCGGTGCTGGATGCTGAGCCAGAGCCCAGGACAGCTCACCCCTTCCCACAAGCAGCGTGGTTGCTGTGTCTCTGTGCAATATTTGGATGGGTGCAATGCTGTGCTTGCAAAAAAAGTCCCCAAGCCTTAGAGGTTGTCTTTCACCCCTGTTGGTGGGGTGACGTTGGGTTTTCGGGGCCTGGAAGAGGAGCAGGAGGCAACTCACACAGCGGCTCCCTGCCACAGGGTGCTGGATCTGTCCTGCAGTGCCATGCCGATGTGACGGCGCTGCCGCTGGCTCCAGCCGAGGAAGGGCTGAGCCGCCTCAGGCTTGGCTGGTGCAGGAGCCTCCTTTCAAAAGCTATTGACAATAATAAGCATCAACTGCTGCAGGAAAGGCCCGTGCAGGGAAAGAGCAGCCAGGAATTCAAGCTCAAGAGCTACAGGCCCCCCGGACGCCTCCCCAGCCTGGCACCCTTTTGCCTTTGCAGGCCGTGCTTGCAGCGAGCGATCCCTGACCAACGGCACAGCACGGCTGCTGACTCGGCAGTCCCGGGATCAGCTGAGGAATTACACCTGCCCTCGCCTCAAAAATAACCCGTGCCACCACCACCCCTTCCCCTGAAACCTTGCCCGCTGCCTTTGACCGAGGGGCCTCAGGGAAGGCTTAACCCCGGTGCCCAGACAGGACGCAGGCAGCCCCCTGCCACCCCTCCCGGGTGAGCTCCTCTCCCGGCAGGGCTTTCTCCTGGGCACGACACCCCTGCCCAAAGCCCTTCATTTTAGCAGAAGCCTCCCGGGGGTACACTCTGTACAGAATTATCTGCAGATATATAACCTATTTACAGGCCTTTCTCTTAACAGCTTGTTCAGATTTTGCCAATTCTTCACCTAATCTTGATCTCTGCTCAGGACCTCCCTGGGCAGATTGAGCATTTCCATCTCTCCTATCTACTGCCATCACCGTTCAGTGCAGCAAAGCAGTGTCCAGAGTTCCCTGTCCCAAAACAGCCCTAGCTTTAAAAAAAAAAAAAAAAAAAGCTGAATTTTGATTTACAAACTTGCTTCTGTACATTAGTGCTCAGCACCTCAGAGCCGAAAGTGTCATGACATTTTTATGGTGGTTTGAGGTCCTCCAGCTTGTTAAATGAGTACCCAGGCCCCGAGGAGCTTTGAGGAGCTTTGCTAAATGGGAGCTACTGCGGCTGAAGTTCAAAGCAATGTGTCAGCAGCATTCGGAGGAGGAGGGGGCAGAGGAGCAAGAGGAGGGGGCAGAGGAGGAAGAAGAGGAGGGCCATTTTCATTTGCCCATCCAGAAGTTACAGTAGAAAGACAAAGTGTCAATTAGGTATGTGGAGGAAATCTATCCTTTTGCACGTCACACCACAGATCTTTTTAACAGTCACTTTATGACGCAATGGCAGTCACTGGGGGCTCTGCTTGCACGGGGCACGTAGCTCAGCTGTAGGGTTAGAGACAGCCATCAGGCCATTCCTGAGCATCTTTTACATGGGCCAACTCTATAATCTCTATTAACATGGTTTCACTAGGGCTGAGTGGATAAAGAAAGCACAGAACTGGATCCAAAGGAGCAACCATGCGACTGGGGGAAAGGGAGGGGATTATTTTTCTCTTTGACTTCCTTTTATCCTCTATTTTTCTTAGCAACATTTTAATCCATGGTTCGGTTGGCTTGATCCTGTGTTCAGAGACGGAAAGCTCCCATGCAAAGGCACTCACAAATGGCAGAGGAAGTTCTCCAAAGGCTTTTTGTGGAGCAAATGCTGCCCTGAAGCGAATTTCAGCCACATTTCTTACCATTTACTGAACTCAAATTCACACACAAGCACATCCCTAAGACTCCAAAGATCGTGTGTGACTCCATTGCTGCCGCAAAGCAGGGCTCCTTGCCTCACTTGTCCCCCATGGGGCACACTGGCATTGGGGTGCTCCTCCAGCCTAGCCTTCCCCCATGAACGGGGGCACAGGGTATCAGCTCCACTTCAGCCAAGTGTGATCATGCCGAACTTCAGAGGAGCCCTCTGAGACATTTGTGTTCTTAAGGAGAACCATATGGGCATGCCAAGGAAGCTGCGTAACTCCTGCTGCTTTTTAAGGACCTGAGTGAAAATGCTCTCCCTGTGGATAGAGTCAATCCATATTCAAAACCGAAGCCAAATGCAGGCTCAGGGTTTGGGTTTTTTTTTGTTTGCTTGCTTTTTAAAGACTTGAAGTGCAGGTCTGCAACGAGCAAGTGGTCTCAACATGTCCTTGTCCTTCCTGTGGCTCAGCATTTCCAGATCAAAACTGCATAAATTGAACAAATATATTTTACTTAAAATGAAGTCGAACTGCCAACGAGACCAACAGTAACCTGCATTTCCAGTTGCTTTCTCCGACACACTTTGTCATTTCTCAGACTGACACATGGTATCCTGACTTTGCCTTTCTCCCGCAGATGCGAAGGCTTTACTGTGTTGGAGAAATAAATGGTGCTGTTAGTTGTAAGAAAAGTGCACGTGTCTGCATGCACGCCCAGCAAAAATGCAGTCGCGCTGTTTCGCAGTGAGGCGACAGCCCTCTTGTGTGATCTGCTGGAAGTGGGAGCATTTTAACAAAAGTCTTCATTTAAGAAAATCTGCGGTTTGTTAGAAAATTTTCAAAATGGCGTGATCTCTAGTGTTCATTTTATTACGGCTTAAAACAGCAGTTAAAAGCCTCTTGTTCTGTTAACAGGCTTTGCCCCAAGATGAAAAAATACTTCCAGCCTTTGAACGAAATAATAATTATAGCTGAGACGGCACTTCAGTTGCTTTTTTTGTTCTCTTTACTAAGCAGAGAGCTGTATGAGGAGGGAAGGGAAGACCTTAAACATTCCCCATTCAGGTTTTGCTGGCCCTACACCTTGGACTGGCAGGGTGGGCTGCGGGTTTCCATGGCCGCAGATGCCCAGCGCCTGCCCCTGCAACGCACAGAACAGGCACCTTCGGCCATGCAGCTCCATCGCTGCCCCGTGCAGGCGGACAACCGGGGCTGAGCCGCTGCAGCACGGCACGTGCACGGCTGTGAGACACTGCAAATGCACACGAGTGTGTGTCCTCACGCTGGCGTGCAGCCATGTCCGGTGGGGAGAGAAAGGGGCACGCAAAAAAATCCTCATGGGGATTTCAGGAAAGTAACTGAAACCAAACGTTTGTGAGCAGCATCCTAGAAATGTTAATGAGCATGTGTGTCTGCAATGGAAAGTTTAATTCCTGTGTATCTCCTTGGCCACTAACTTCCTTTGGGCAGTTGTTGGTTCAAATTCTTGTCTCCCTCTGCTCTGTGAATGCTGGCCATGCCATACTCCCCTCCTGACCTTGCTTCATGGAAACATTATTTTCTTCTTGCATGCAGCTGCTTTTCTTACCCTAGTCTTCTCTCAGCACTTCCTTGCTTCAGGCCTGCCTTTTCCCTGATACAGATCTGGGGTTTCTTTTAGTTTCCTGAACCTTTCAGGTTGGGATAGCCTCTGTACTTTGCTTGCACCAGGTCTATCCTCCCACCTGCATACATTCCCTCTCTTGGGTCTTACCCCAAAGGCCCCTGGCTGAGTTCAGCAGGTGGTAGGTAGTTCATCCAGCCTCCAGACGGAATGTGGGCCAAGAGCAGCAGGGCTGTGTCCCAGCACCTGGAGCCCCTTAATTTGAAATGGGCACACCTAGGTGAGAAAATTAAAACGCAGGCTGCTAAGATTAGGTGCCTGATACCACTGGGTTAGATAGCCTGGACTACTTGACCCTACCCCCACATGCACAGGCTTCTCTTTTCTGGCCTTACCTGCATTCTACACCAAACACTTCCCAAACCTGCCCTTCATTTATGGCTTCCTACACTGGTGTCCTCTTCAGCAGTGATGGCTCAGGACAACTCTTCCCTCAGTGCCTCTCCCAGATGCTGCCACGCACATCTGGAAGCCCTTCCCTGACATGGTGCTGCCACCAGTTTCTCCCCCTCCTTCAGACCCCTCTGTAGAACACGCCCTTGCGTGAGGCCTGTCATCATTAATCTACCAGAGCAAGATCAACTTTGTGCCTTTACCATCAGCCCATTAACTGGTCATAGATGTATAAAATTTCCCAGTCATTTTTTAAATTATTAGTTGTGTTGTGGGATCCCTGGCGCAAAGACTTGTTTTTTTTCCCTGGGTGGATCATACAGAAGGCAATAGGGCTTTGGTGTTGAAGAAATCTTGTCCATGGAGCTCAGAAAGAAGTATAAGAGCGCTCCTGGTACTGATTTTGACTGGTGTGATGTAGTACGACCTGCTCAGGGCCATCGATCTGTGCCATGCAGCTTCCATCATCAGGATGCATGCCAAAAACGTACAGAAATACGGTGATGCTGGTTTGCTGGGTAAGAAAGGGAGAGACACTGTTTCAAAGATGTTGACCTCAGCGAGGTAGAGCACAAATGAGGCAAGCCTTGAGAGGATTTTTGGACCAGCTTTAAGGTGATGCCCCTCAAAAGAGAACAGAAAACCCCTGGAAAGGAAAGGCTGTTTATCTAAATGACAATGAATGAGAGCTTTTGGGAAGGTGGGCTGCCAAATGAGGCACTCCAAATACCAAAAAATAGCTCAGGTTGAACATTTAAATTTTATACCCATACTTTCAGAATGAGACTCTGGTTAACTTCCCCCCCCTTCAAATCTCAGCCAGTTTTAAGCAAAAAGTTCTTCTATTAAAGCAAAAACCCCAAACAAAAAAAATATTCAGACTCAGGGTTGGCTCTTACCCTGGGGCGAGCAGGGTCCAGCCCCACTGGGATGATCTTTCTGGGCTTTACCCCTCCCCGCACTGCCTGGGCAGCCATGGCCGTGCCAGCGCCAGGCCAGGCCCCCACAGCGGCCGCACAGAAGCCACAGCGGGGGTGTGTATCCCCAGGGTTGCAGAGGGGGTCTGAGACTGCTCAGGCTGACGGCAAAAGGCTGTGGTGGAGCGTCTGACGCTCCCCCAAACCCAGCTCTCCTGTGATTTCGTTCACAAGGTGACTGGTGAGAATTTGTAGTCGATCTCCATGCACACCCCTCCCACCCCAACTGATATGATAATTCTGCATAAAGCAAATTTTTGTGTTGAAAGACACACAGAAAATCTGAAAGGTCTTTTATCAAGCTTTTTTCCAGTTCTTACCTTGTTGGCATCAACCTGATAATGAATAAATTATACTATTCTTATTGTGCATGAAATTATTCTTCTAACCCTACTACCATTTTTTTTGTTGAGATTCCCCGCCAGCTTTTCAGCGCTGTAGCCACCATTTGCCAAAGTGGTTGTTAAAAGGTGTACTTGAAAGATTTTCACCTTTTAATAATCCTCATCGTGATTAGCACAAAACATCAAAAACCTTTCTTTTTTTATTAAATAATCTGTAATACTGAGTCAGGAACTACTTGCTGTCCTGCCACCCCTAACTTGCCCTCTCCCTCCCACAATTTTCAGATCACACTCTCTGCTCTGGAAAACTGTGGCTCCTCTAACCTGCTCCCACCTCTTGTGATGTGCAACCTGAAATCTGAGCCATTGGAGATGGGATTTTATACCTTGAACTTCTCAGATGGGCTACCAAAGAAACGAGAACTCCGACTTTCACCCTTTGAAATCACGTTTGAAAAATCAGAGCTAGGGCCAAACCTCTTCTCTGCAGACGCTGCTGCTCCGCGGCTGGGAGCTGGCTCTGCAATCGAGGGGGTTTTGGAAAAGGCCAATGGAAACGGGCAGATCACATTTCCTAGGGGCTTTATCTGGTCGTCCAAGGCTTCTGAACTGGTACGGAGGTTCCAGCCCCACGTGTGTGACCAAGCAGTTACCCGTGTATTTCCACTGGCAGAAAGCTCCAGCACAGATGTAACACCTGGATCGATAACTTAAGCGACTGATTAGCAACAAGCCGGTAGCAAGATCTTGCGACAAAGTGATAAGTGACAAATTTGAGGAGTTTTACAGTACTAATGCTTGTTATTGCTTCTCACAAAATGTTACCAAGCTTACAATAATCTTTACACTTTCAGCAAAAATGTGAACAGTATATTTGAATATATTAAAAAGAATTAAAAAAACATTTCACAAAAAACATTTGTTGCCATATGAAAGTCTTTCAGCAATAAATGCCCACACCAGTATTTAAACATTGTTAAAAGTATGATTCGTACTAATAAATTATGCAACAAGAGAGGTAAACAAAATAAAATTACAGTATAGCTCTCCATGTTCCTCCACTGAGCGTCCGCAGCTCTCGGAAGCTCCATTTTAGATGACTAATTAAGAAACTGATATTTTCAGAGCAACAAAAATAAAAGCTTTTATTTGTTCATTTGAATATAAAACAGGCGTTATCACAGATGTACAAAGCGTACTGGTGGTTTAACATACAAGAAGGTTGCTGTCCTTTGCACATAAAAATTTTTGTTTGAAACTGTGATTGGCTGAGTTACATGAATTTCTCTAACCAGTCACCACACTCTATGAAATAACGCTGCTAACATTCAACTGATAAAAGGGACAGTCTTCCCTTGGGTAAAGTGTCAAGCAGGATTAAATATATATAATAAACAAGCACCATGAGGAATCTGCTCCTGTTTGATTAGTTTTGTGTTTAAATGTTCATTGTGTACCCTCTTTTTTTGTGCATGTGCATCAAGTTGATTACATGGTTTTGTCTGACTCCAAAAGCACAAGGTCACAAGACAAACATTTTATACATTCTCATGAATGGTTTATCTACAGTACAACTTCTAATACAGAACAATCCTTCTTTATTGCTCAGTCTGATGGTGCTTAAATGTTTCCTTCCTTTTGCTTGCACAACAAAACCAGAAATTCAGTTTCTCATTTCTCTTAACTCAGGATTTAACAACCACGGATGACAGGTTGCAGAAGAGAGCTGTTATTAACTGCGTTTCACAACTGCATTGCAGGTCTTTTATTCTCTACAAATGCAAAGTTGACTTCGTGAAGGTTAAAGTGATGGTTTGAACGACAGCGAGATTTGTTTTGCAGTACTGAGATCAGCGATAGCAGGACTTCACAAGTTAGTTCACACACTGCAATTATGTTTGTAATCAATCAACATCTTGTCTGAAACCTTACAACAACTTGCCGTTAAGAACAGATTTTATTCTCTTTAGGGAGCAGAAAATGAATTTGACAAAATATAGGATTGGTCTGCAGAGCATGAACGGGGCTATTCACAGGACAGTGAAGGCGGAAAGGATGGCCTGAAAGAAAAACGCGTCTGACGTGACACGATGCTCTGTACTGTACATGCAGACTAAAACGTCCCTACCTTTTAAAAAGATTTTAAACACCCAGCATCGAGACTCCCTTATACGCGATATAAACATGGTTACATTTGCCCTGCAACAATCTTAGTCATGCATATCCGGTAATGAGAGCCAGCACATGAACGTCATTTGGGACAATAAGAAAAGCATTCTTGGACTGCAGCTGGTACATCCCACTCTTGATCACAAACAGGTCAGTTCAGTTACAACCACATGAAGGAAGGGGAAGGTTTCAAAAAAAGGGGCACGGGGTGCAGGGAAGACAACAGAACTGGGGAATCAAACCTCTCTTTTATCCAAAGGTAGTAAAATGAAGGCAGCTGTGATGCATGTTTTCCTACTCTTCTCCCGTGATGGCCTCAGGTCCGAGACCGCGGGACTCCTCCGTTCTTTAAACAGGCAGATCGGTTCCTCTGGTGTTTTAATGCGTTTAGGGACCAGTTAGCAGAGGCACGATTCGTGCCAACTCGGTTGTAGTGACTGTACGCTCCTCTCTGGTAAGGAATAAATTAAAGACCATCGAAACAATCATTTCCTGTAAATGTAAACTGGATGCATTGGCCACCGAGCTACGTGTCCTAGCTGAGAGGCAAATTGATAACTCTGTGCAAATAACCCCAAAACTTTTCCTTATAGCAATAAAAACACCAACTAAAACAATGAAAAAAATTGTGCAACAAAGTTCTGCAGCTAGACAACAGTGCTATTCCTCAACCTGCCTTTTCTAAGTCTAACAAGTGTATGCACATGCCAGCACGAATATTTATTGTTGCCTCCATGGCAAAGAAAAGAAAATTATTGTAGTGCATTTTTAGTCTTAAATTCATTCACTGCCTTAAAGGCAGCAATAATTCCACTTGCTGGTATCTAGAGGATTCTTTTCGACAGGGGTACTTAGCAATCCAAGATTGCTTTTTTTTTTTTTCCAAAAAATTTGTGAGTAACATTTGATTATCTACAGTGGGAGACACCATGCAAGTGACAAGTACTGCATTTTAAACTTTAAAATCTTTTGTCATTAGTGAATTTATATTTCATATATATATATTTGATGTGATACTATCCACTCAAGATAATACAACACTTTGTTTTTATATTAGCAAACATTTCAAGAGTTTAATATTCTTGAATGTTTTTTCTCTTTTATACTTCTAAAGAGATCAAAATAAATTAAACGTTTTGTACATAATTACAGAAGAAGTTAACTTATTTTATCTTTTTAGTTTAGTACAAAGATATTTGCAAGTTCATTGCCGAAATACACCTTATTTATAAATTTCTTCCATCCTAACGCTAACAGCAAAGGCTCTTTGGCCTTTGGGCTTTCAGCATCTCCGACAGAAAGCTGCAAGATTTCTAATTGAAAGGTGCTACTTTGGGTATTCTCCTCGTACCACTACATAGTTTCCTAAGATGTGGGATCTAAAATGGCTTAAGTTAGTAACGGATCTGTATTCATCAGCTTTTTATGACATATTAAAACAAATGAAGAAAACAATTATTTCTATTGGTATGCAAATTGTTTTAAAAGAATCCATTTGGAGGGCAGAATAAAAAAAAATCTACTTCAGCTTACTTAATGTAAAATACGGAGCCACATTTACTCAAAAAGCAGTATTGTCCAATAAGCAAAAAAAAAAAAAGTTTAAAATGGGCTTTTCCAACACACTGAAGGGCCTTACCCCATAGTCCTTCTTCTCTAAAATTTAGTGGTAAAAGAAAACATTTCACATTTTATTTCCTGCCAATCGTGACTGCTTTGAAAAGTCGTAATAGAAACAGTTCCATTCTGATGAGTGTCAGCATCTTATCTGCGCACTTTTTTAGTGGACACCAAAAAATTTTATACATCTATAGTAAAGTCCATGGAAGCTTTAAGGTACAAGACTACATGTTGTAGGCCACATAGATGGGATCTAGCTGGTCTGCCAAAAATCCATCTCGTAGGTGCATACGTTGTTTCTCTCCACGGGAGTTGATAGGAATTACACCAATGTCCACAACCACCACCACCCCTACAATCAGATAGTGTTCCTCCAGGACCACGTTGGTCACCAAAGGAACCAGGTCCAAAGCTTCTTGCTCCGATCCATCCAGCTCAACTACAACGACCAATAAATTTGTCCAGGTAAACACCGCACTGGAACGAAAGAAAAAAATAATATTAGTGGTGGGGGCTTTTTTACCCATTTCATCTTTTACCCTTTTCATTCCACCTTGGTTACCTTTTGTTTCAACTCCTAGGGCTCCTTCTCTATGCTCACCACAAAGCATAAGTAGCAAGAGAGACCATGTCTGCAGGCAGGGGCAGAACAACAGCCCCACTAGCTCTCACTTTAGTATTGCTGCAATACTAAGGATTGGGCTAAACTTTAGAGAAACTCAGGTCTAAACCTTACTCGTCATGTAAAGAGGTAGTAAGGCGACGTGTGGTTCCCTCTGAAGCCAGAGAAGCGTCACAGCACCGCTGTGTTCATGAAGGCATGCATGAGTGATGTGTGGGTGGAGGTGTCTTCTCTGGGGTTTTTCAAAGAGCAGCCCAGAAGGGCAAAGGAGGTTAAAAGAGGAGGCACCAAAAGGAACAGCAGGAACATAGCGTGAGCTGAAAGAGCTTTGGGATAAGCTCTGTCTAGCAAAGGGGAGCGGAGCCCCAGGCGGCGCAGAGGCCCCTGGGTGCCTTGGGAGGGGTTCCTCACTTGCACAGTGCTAGGCTAACATGGCTACGTGCCTTCAGGACTGGGCTGGCTGCTGTCCAGGCAGGTCAGAGCTCAGCACAAAAGAGCTGCTGATTCTTCTGGACCAGTTGGTTTACATAGAAATAAGCAGTGTGTCCATCTGTTTTATTTCTGCTGTGTTTTATTTCTGCTGGGTTTAAGGGGAAAGGAGTTTTTACACTCCTTATTAACAGGTGAGATAGTCAAGTGAACACCATTATCACCAGTATCTCCCCTTTACTAAAAGGACTTTGTAAGACCCCAAAATTTTAGTGAAGCCCTTGAGCTGAAGCAGGTAAATTTTGGTTTCTGCTACTGGCCACCTTTTTCTGGCTAAGGATAATGTATTTATTCTTCCAAATATGGAGGGTGGGAGGGTATGAAAGTCTGCTGTATGCTCCCCTCCATTCTCCTCCCCCCATCTCAAATGTCTCTAAAGCCTCTGATGTCTCACGGGAGGTCAGCAGGACTGAGGCTCCACAAAAGCAATCTCATTCTTCCTTGCAAGTGTTTAAGACACACACAGACTATGGTTATTTCTTCCTCTAACTTATTCCATAGCATAAATAATAATATTCTACACATGCAAGTGATACGTCAAGCCCTGTACTTTACCCTCCTTTACCTTACAAAATCAGGGGATAATTTCCCAGAATTGTCTCAAGCATAAGCATCTGAAATTTAGAATATATTATGTATATAGGCCAACTTCAAAAAGAGCTACTTACCCTAAGGTCAAAGCTTGATTGAGACAGAAGTGCACTGTTTTAGTCTACTAAAATTCTGAAAATCCCTGTACTTTGGAACCGTATCTTACTTTGCCCAAAAGTTAGCTATAAAAATGTGCTTTGTGTTGATGCTTAACAGAATGGATTTTAGGAGAAAAGTACTTACTATTAAAAAAAAATTCATTTTTACATCCTGCCAAAGCACTACTTGATTGAATTCTTATGTGCTTATGGATCTGGAAAACTAATGGGCAGCCAAAGCAAGGCCGTGCAGGCTCCTTTTGACTTAGTACTGCTATGAAATGAATTTTAATTTGTAATTGTATTTTCACAGACGTTCTAGTAAGTTTGTCTGATGCTGAATATTAACAAAGTGAAGTATCTCTCTGCATAGGTGATCACCTCCAGAGAGGTCCCAGAATTTTTACGGATTGCTGCACAAACACCTAAATTAATATTATATATATTTTAACAAAAAAAAGCCTGGGGAGGATTTTTAAAATATAAGTTAGTGCTTGCAACCATGCCTTAAACCTACTGTTAGCTTGCGAAAGCAATTAATGGCAAGATTCAGGAGCAGGTCCTTAAAACATGGCTTAGGAGAAGTCAGTCTGTCTGAGTTCAGAAGGATGATTCCCAAAACCTTCGTATGAAGCTTATATTAAGTCCTAGAGCCATTGGCACTCCTAAGAGGGTTTCAATTTAATTTAAAACTAATTTCATATGTCATGATTCTAACTCACTGGTGACCACTGTAAGCAAAAGGAAATGTTGCCCTTTATGTTCTCATCAGTTGAGATAAAGATATATTGGCCAGCATGCAGCAGTTCCAAATAGATTAACTTTCTAGCGCCAATGAATCAAAACCCCAAAAAACTAGGGTCCCAGGAAGGCTGCACTTTCTCAAGAAATTATGGAGTCACACCTAACAGATGCAACACAGCCAAAGCACTGAGCTGGGCACGGCCCCTCCAGCTGCATCCATCCCACCAAATGCTTCAAGAAAAGCAAGGAAGTTGTTGAAACACTTCCAGAGAAAGAGACTCATAATGGTTTTCTTCTCCAAGTATCTTGTGTAGCTTTACCTATTTGTCATTATGCAGAGAGAGAAAACCACTTCTTAGCAAATTTCAGGAAGCTATGTTCTGCTCCTCTTTCAAGGATTTGAAATTTACATGAGTCAACAACGTGCTTTAATTAAAACACATACACATACATAATTTCTTGAGATAATCTGCAGTTTTAAAAACACTTTCAGAAATGCCTGGTGTAGTTATACATCACAACAAAAGCAGTCAGTGCCACTCTTTTGCTTGTTATGTATTGAGACGCAGGTGGTCCAGAGTCAGAGGTTGTTGATTTTGTTCTAAAATTTCTTAAGAGACAAGAGTAATTTAAAATGAACCTTTAGATCTGATCCTCAAAAACAGAAGTTGCAGAGCAGGATCACATGTTGGTCAAGAAGTCACCGCTTTCCTCCATAGTGTTAAATGTTACAAAATGAGCAGGTGTTTGTTGGAAGCTGAGGCTATTTTTACAATCTATTGACTGGACATACCCAGTACCTTTTGTTTGCAGTAGGTATTGATGCAGTTAAATCCTTAATGGGTCATTGCAACCAAAACAACAGCAGCCTCCAAGAGGACCAGAGGCTCATGCCCGCATCCAAAGAAAGGCATACACAAAGCATTTATAAAAAGAAAGATTTAACTGGCTATTATTTTGTCAAGGGGTGTTTACAAAGACAAGAGGAGGATCTGTAACGGAAGCTGAATGACAAGTGAGAAAAATCAAGGACAGTAAGGACTTGGACCATGAATGAAAACTCCATGATGGTGGCTTGAGAGAGCTATTAGGCAGAGCACTGGTTAGGAAGAGGATGGGAACTGTGACCAAACTAGATGCTGTCTCTCCGAACTACTGTGCGTCCATTTTCTGCAGGAACCACATCACAGAAACATCTAACTCATCAGCAATCTCTCTCCTTTGAGGAAAAAACAACCCCGAAGACTTTCAGTTTTGGCCTTTGGGCAAAGGGTAGTAATAGCACAGTGTGTTTTCTGAAAAGTCACTCATGTGCCTTGTACATTACCACCCCACTACTGGGAAGAGTTAAGGCACCACAAATTATTTGCATGTACCTCCACCTTCCTGCAAAAATTCAGTGGCCTTTTCTTTGGCTCTCCCAGCTTACCCCAACCCTTTTTCAGTTGCCACTATCCCACTCAGGATTTCCAGGATAATGGAAGGAAAAGGATCCTCAGTAGTCTTGACATAAGGAACATAATTTAAGCATTTTTGGCCACTGAAACCCATGATGATCACTTCTGCAGTGTGATGTGGCTACTTCATTCACTGCCCACGAGCACACACTTTGAGGACACCAAACTCTGAAAAACAGGTACTGCCAAACACATCAATTTATGAATCTGTGGCCATCTTATAATAGAGCTGTCCCTAAATAGCTTGATCTGAAAACTTTGCATCCACTGCTGATACTGATCTGACACATTTTCAAGGAGAATTTCACAGCATCCTTGAAGTGTTCACACTGGTCTACATGAGGACACAGTACCCACCACCCTGTCTAATGGCTAGCTGGCACAAGACCATACGAGCAGTGATGATGCTCTAGGGGGGAGGCAATAAGGGAAAGCCTCAGTTACAGTCAGCCAAGCAATCAACTGCCTTAATTTTAACAGTTATTTAAGAAAAGAAAAAGGTGTTTTGACTAAAGAAACCAGCCCAGTCGCTGTGCTTCATTATTAAGTTTACTGCTCCAGGCCACACCTTTGCAGCCAGGATTGAAAAGAAAAATGGGGAGTCACGTCTTATGCTTGCTAAATTGCTCTGGCTGTTGTGACAGGTTCGTTTTGGTTGAAAGGAGAAGAACTGAGCTGAGGTTATATCAAAACAAAACAACTACCTGACTCAGTCTTCTGATGCAAAAATAATGAAAAGCAATTTGTTCTCATGTCGGCCTCAAGAAATGATTACCTGCTGTGTGCACCTGATGATGTGATACATTGATTAAGACAATTATTAACTCATCGATTTACTGCTTCAATTTCCATTGTGACCTTGATTTCATCACTGCTTGATTTATTAATAACCAATTCAAAAGCAACAGTGTGTTCACTAATAAAGTTTATTACTGTGTGTTCATTTATTTGAAATGTTTGCTTGCTTACTCCTTCTAATAACAACACTCCTAAAGCTTGAACTCGTACCAGTTCGCTTTTCCTGGTTAGAATATAAATCTCAAACTCCAAGAAACAGCTACTGACCTACCTGAAAGCTGCTTGGCTCTCTCAAATTAAAAGTTTAATCCTTCACTTGTACTTAAAACCACACAAATAAAGAAGCATATTGAATGATCTTAGCAGAAAACAGTCCTTCCTGATTAAATCTGTTTGTGAACTGTTTCATCCAAAGGATGTATTTACAGCTGGGTTATAAATCCTGTGACCATCCTGACAGACCATTTCCTGGATCAATTGCAATATCCAAGAAAAAGCCCCAGACATTATAGATATTTCAGCTTTATGTAAGGGCCCCGGTGTTATATAATCCTTACCATTCTGTGATGCTCTTGTGTGCTCTAATTACAGAGGTTTCAATATCGATTGGATGGTATCTCATCCCTCGTAACTCCATGGCTTCATCTAATGCACCCACAACGTAAAGTGCATCATGGCGCTCTGGTTGTAAGGAAAAAATATTAATGATTCTATTCTCCAGTACGTTACACTACAAAAATCTTCACATTAATAAATAAGTAAAATAACTATAACATTTGGAAGTTATCATCAAATTTCTGAAACCCCAAAGTGATTTCTGAACTAATGAGAATTTTCCATTACTGAGGTGCAATGCGGAGCAGAAAGCAGAAGAAAGGAACACTATTCCCATCTGAAGAAGAGAAAGGTGGAAGTTTTTATCCGAAGACGGTGACATAACTTCCTGTTTTTCTCCCAAGTGGGTACAGAACAGACTCTTCTTTTTTAAGGTGCCCTAAATCGACAATAGGCTACTTGTTCCTATTTCCTTTGAAAGAGAAAGGCTAGATTTGACACTAACAGTATGAATGATGTTCTTCCAGTACCTTTGAGGTGGTCAGTACTGATGCTTAAGGTGTATTACAAAGGTGTTTATCAATAAACTAGAAATACCCGCCATGTGCCAGATAGCAAATTGCTCATTCAGACAAATGGCAAGCTCTGGAGAGTAATGCTTTTATAGTACAAATTTTTACTGACTAATGAAATAAATGAGGCTGAAATGACACTTTAAAAAAGATATTAGGCTGTTAATAAACAACTGCATGTTATCCATAAAGAAATAAAATTCGCTAAAAGATTTAAAAGCAGATACCTGGCTCTTTTTACATTAATTTAGATAGCTGCATGATGGTAATGCAGTGGCAATATAACCTCTATCAGTAATAAGGGGCAGAGAACTTTCTGTGCTGAGAGGTAAAAGTGGGAGGAAAATGGAGACTTTAACACCTCTTTGCCAGGAGAAGATTTAAGCCATTTGGATACTTAAGTTGCAATGTCCTCAGAGAATCCTGAATTTTCTCAAGGCTGGGCTATCATTACTAAATGAAGAAGCCCTGTGCAACCGAAAGCACATCTCTTCAGGAAGATGCTAACATAAGGACATGGGCAGCAGTTGTAATCCACAGTGATTACTGAAACGCTTTCAGATTTGATCACTCTTTGGCTGAAGGGCAGCTATTCTAATTGCACTGACACTGGGGCCCTGGGATCACTCCTGGAGGTGCTCGCAGCGTTGCTAGAAGCCATACTTTGCCAACAGCCTCAACTGCCACCTCAGCCAGCCGCCGCTTGTGGCACCGTGCTCTGCAAAAATCACAGGAAAGTAACATTTTCCCAAGCAGAGACTTTGTGTGCCTGGCAGTGCTGGTTTGCTTATATGTGTACATGAGATAAGGAGTGTCATCAAAACAAGTAACGAAATCCTGTACCTTCCTGACAGAAACCTAAACACCCTGTAGCTTCTCCTGCAGGCTACTGCTTGTATTACATTTCATAACCATCCCCACAGGTTTGAAGACAGGGAAATTTGAGAAATGGACAGCTTCTGTAAATAAGTTTATAACAGAGGAATTATCAAAGCTGTTCAACACAGGAGGGACAGGGCTCAAACTCACAACAAGGCTTTTTCTATGTGCACAAATGCATTCCTGTGGATATGACTGCAAGAGCATTTTAAGCTGCATTTCATATTTTTCAAGCTGAAGCACTTTGCACGTGAACAGTGCCAAAAAGTCAGTGATGGAGGGGATTTATAGCACCTGAGATACAGCAAAGAAAAAAATTGTTTAAGCAGGAAAAGCTTGCCCTCTGTTTTATTTTCTGATTATTTTAACTAAAGCTTTTTTGCAGTTCCACAGGTTTCACAGATTGAACACATTGGGTGGCGCAGGCTCAGAATAATCCTAATTACGTGCATTGACCTATATGACAAGAAACCTCGTACCTCCGTTTGCATCTGTGAGTTCTGTCCTTCTCAGGAACCCCAGATAGCCAGTTCGAGCCCAAATAGTCTGTGTGTCTCCAAAGCTGAGTCTTGAATTGAAATGATCTGATTGCAAAGATTCATCTCCATAGATGGTAAAATATCCACTGGCATTGTGAGTGCTGTGAACCCATATCTAAGTTAAAAGCAATTATACTGGTATTAATTAAAGTAGCTTTCCAGAATGAAGCATTATTGAAAATTCTTGATGCAAATATTTTCAGTCAGAGCTGGATAATACCATAATGCCTTTTAACACTGCTTCTGAACCCATAACTGACCCAGTTTTAGGCACAGAGACCCCTGTCTAGCCTCGCTGAAGTTGGGGTGCGGATCTGAGCTGTGCCTGGGGGAGAGGGACACTGGAGTCACGGCTGCAGGGCACCTGCCTTGCAGCCCTCTGGCCCCAGGTTAGCCAAAGACCTGCACAGCCTCCTTGAATGGCTCAACTAGCTCCGAGGTCTCTTGGTTACGGCCGTTTTCAGAACAGCCTGTAGACCAGTGCTCTTTCCATAGTCCCCACCTCCTGGTTCAGTGTATTTACTCCAGCAGGGTATCCTCCATAAACTGCAGACAGACAGATTATTTTAAAGGGTGAGGCCAGGGACCTTCACCTATGGAGAAGGATTCATTTCATCTAACTCAAGGCATCATGGAAATTTTTATGGTATCATAGTAATGAAACCTTACAGATGAATCTCACAAATTAGATTGTAGTTTTAATTATGACTAAGCAAATTCTTCATTTTGTTAATTAGATCTTTAATTGCTCATTGAAAATAACATTTTTTCCCTCTCTCTAGAAACATAAAATAAATTGGAAAAACATATAGCCCTGCTCAACTCAGCTAATGAGAGCACTTCAGTGCATTGAAGCACAATGATTATAAAAAGAATAGCACTAGAAAACCATCTAGCTGAAATTAGACTAATCAATAAACTTGTTTTTTGTGTAAGTTTGTATCAGAATTAGTGAAGCACCAAGTAGAAAACAGTTAGAAAAAGCATTTTTTTTCATTGTTTTAACAAACTTGAGGTAGTATTACTATTTTCAAGTATGTCACTAACAATATTAATAATGATACAGATATCATGCTACACACTTCATAAACTATAAAGAGCTGTAGAATCCACAATTTTCTTAACGAGACATTTGATAAGACATATATAGGAAACTACTGGCATACATGATGATAGCTTTATCTCTGCAATTTAGTTCAGAGCATACAAAGGTTAAGTTTTCATGGCTCACCTCACCAAGATGAGAATCTCCTAAGGGTCCCTTTGTTTCTGGATTAGCAATAATGATACGTACTCCTGGGAGGATCTATTGAGAGAAAACATGAGAAAGCAGATACTGGCTTATGCAATCAGATGCTGACTCTTTGTCCCTAAAAAACCTTCTCCAAAAACTAGAAGAAATCCTTAAAAAGTTTAAGCAGAATTATAACATCAAAAATTAAAATAGTCCATAGATGTAATAAATTCTGAGATATCTGGGAAATGCTACAAAACCTCTTGTCTTTGTGAAAGCTGGACCATCATTAAAAACACCTCAGAAATCAAATGTTCACCTACAATACAAAAATCACACCAAATGACCTGAGTCTCTCTGAGAGTATATACTAGAATAGAAAAAAAAAAAGTCTAGCCACATGAAACTTTGGCCTGAAACAAAAAGAAAGCCAGAGGCACCACGTAGTCTCCCCAGAACGAGGCCCTGCCAATGACTTCATGTAATGGACACTCAACCACTACAGAGGTGGGCAGATGTTAAACCCTAAAATAGAACAGGGAGCATCCTCTGACTATGAGAGTTTGCAAAGCTATGGTGAGAAAGTTTCAGATGAGCATCCACAGTGTGAAGGGCAGTCAGTGATCAGGGAGTACCTCGGTGGCTCAGTGCAGCAGCGATGGCACCTCTCCTTTCTCCCAGAGGCAGGGCATGCTCAGCAGGAGATCTTGGTCGCTGGCGCATGGCAGACGCTGCGGCCAGAGACAGAGCTGAGAGCAGCACCCCTATCTCTGCGTGCCAGTCCAGTGTCCTCACCCTGTCCCCACAGTGATGCCACCCACTAGGGACGGCTCCTCTGCAGGTGATCAGTAGCCTGCAGCGTTGGAAATCTCAGACCAGTTCTCAGTGGAGGTGGGACTACGTCGATAAAACTGCCTTTGCTAGTGGCACATTTATTGCTGTTTCAAGACTGAGATGTGGAGTATGAAATACCTTTTTTTGCATAAAAGAAGGAAATGCTTTTTGCATAAAAGAGGGAGGTACGGCTTCTGAGAGAGCAGTGATGCATCAGTTTCTACCACCATGCTCTAACCTCAACAGTAAAGAAAGGTCTTCAGTCTGCACAGCTGATAAAGCCTTCCTCAACACTACATTCACATAAAAATGAACAACAATGGAAATTTACTGAAAATATTTACCATACAAGGTACATTTAAATCTTCTTTCAGTACTTACTTTTCCTGACTCCATGAGGGGCAAACTATGTGGAGATCCTCTTTCAACTAAACGAACTCTGTAAAATACAGGTAAAAATAATATGCGTAATACATGGTTGCATTTATTTGCTTTTAATGAACATTTATTTCTAAAAGGAATGGTTAATGGTTCCAGGGATTAATGTTGCTTTTGGAACAGACAAAGCTTATATCCTGTAGAACATAATCGGGCCCCGTATTTAATCTTAGTCAAGACTTAGGGGTGGGAAAATAATGAAAAAAAGATGTGTGTGAACATTTTCTTAAATTCCTCAAATGTAGTTGATGCCTTTTATTTGTTTTTGATAGACTTTTGCAAATGGAATTCCATGCACAAATTTATTCACAACAAGAGGGATCTAAAGTATTGATTTCCCACAAGAACATCATAAATGCCAGGGCACAGACACAAAAGCATGTGAGCTGAGTGAGCAACCACATTCCACGAGTAGCTAACAACTAAAATCAAAGTCATATTGAAATAACTCATAACCTGGCTCAGCTTCAAATCTGCATTTGCAATCTTTTAATTATTTTCAATGGACAGTGGTTGATAAACATTTAAATTTAAAAAAATCATTTAATGAAAAAGGTTATTACTGCTGAGGTCAAACCCTTTCTCTGAATGCAGCTTACTGGTCCTCTCTCTTCCTTTCTTAGCTAACTTATCTTCCCACTAAAGGAACAGAAATGGCAGCTCTCCTTTAGTGGTATGATGGTCTGGAAGGAAATGCCTCATTTAACCATAGAAAAGTACTCAGCAGGTTAGAATGAAAGAGACTTTAAAGTCCTAAAATAGAGGATGATCTCAGCAAGTAGATGGTGAATAAAATTTGGTAACATCTAGGCATTCTTGTATCCTAAGTGAGATAAATGAAAAATTCTAACAGCCCATGAAAACCTTAAACTTCCCACTCCTGAACGTTTTTCACAATCCACTTAACCAAGCTAAATCTGGACTTCTGTCAAAAGAGCTGTTCTTACCTCTTTCCTCCCCTCAGCTCTCCGATTAGAAAGAGAAAAAAACAACACAAGATGCCTAAAACCCAACCCTGTAAAACCTATAAAAGAAGAGACGAAGACATAGCTAGGAGTAGATGGGTGGAGAACTGGATCTGGTTAAACCAATCATAAAACTGCTGTCTGTGAGAAGCAGTCACGATAGATCTTTTTTGGACTGTTGTGAGATCTTTTTATAGACAACAGTACCGCAGTGCTCAGTTTGGGAAATGAGGGATGAGACACAGAGAGACCTCAGCCAGAGGTCCCTTTGGGGAAGAACAAAGCTTTGGCAAGTTCAGTCCCTAAACATAAAGGAGATGGAATTTTTTTTTTTTTTTACTATTTCTTTGCTCCAAAAGTCTTCTATAAAAGCTGGGACTGTCAAGGTCAAGGCAGGAATAGTGAATAGTGTTTTATCTGCAGTTCTGGGAAGTCTCTCAGCCTTGATGGATGGGGCAGGGCTAAGCCCTGAGGCATTGCACATCAGTGTGAACAACTCCTCGCACTAACAGAAAGAGATACAACCAAAATATCCAGCAATTTCAGACTGCTTTTCCAAGTCATTCTGAGAAGAAAAGGATGTAAAGTGCCCTACAGGGGGCACTGCCTGGAGCAGACACAGTTAGGCAGCTGCAGCCTGACCCGCTCTCCTGCAAGCTGCGCAACAGGAACCATCTTCCAACATTTGTTCTACTGCCACAGAACCCCCAGACAGAGCCAGACACACTAATTACCACTTCTGGGTGTTACCTTTAACGTTACACTGTCCTTGTTTTACACTATTGCACTTAAACCTCTGTTGTGTTACAGGTGTGCACACACGCCTGTGTTTTCTACATTTTCTGTTGAGCCTCCCACCAGCTGAAGAGCAGAAGGGCCACCACAGCAAAAACAGTGAAGCTACAACACCCATCTATTCAACCGGGGACACAGACACGGGGCAGCAGAAACCCAGGCCATAGGAGCTTCGCTACAAGGTGTACATGCAAGGCTAAATTAATGCTACTCTAAAGGGCATGCCTACATAAGCAACGCTTATGTGCCGCTGTTCAAATAGCAAGCCAAAACATAGATACTTAGGAGTATGCAGCAAAGGCTTTAAAAATAACTCTGTGTTTATGGAAACAAAATCATAGAGTCATAGAATCATAGAATCATTAAAGTTGGAAAAGACCCTTAAGATCATCGAGTCCAACCGCTAACCTATCACTGCCCAGTCCACCACTAAACCATATCCTCAAGCACCACATCTACCCTTCTTTTAAATACCTCCAGGGATGGAGACTCAACCACCTCCCTGGGCAGCCTGTTCCAATGCCTGACAGCCTTTTCGGTGAAGAAGTTCTTCCTCATATCCAACCTAAGCTTCCCCTGGTGCAGCTTGAGGCCACTTCCTCTCATCCTATCGCTTGTTACTAGGGAGAAGAGACCGACCCCTGCCTCACTACACCCTCCTTTCAGGGAGTTGTAGAGAGTGATAAGGTCTCCCCTCAGCCTCCTCTTCTCCACACTAAAGAACCCCAGCTCCCTCAGCCACTCCTCATAAGACTTGTTCTCTAGACCCTTCACGAACTTCGCTGCCCTTCTCTGGACATGCTCCAGCACCTCAATGTCCTTCTTGTCCTGAGGGGCCCAAAACTGAACACAGCACTCGAGGTGTGGCCTCACCAGTGCCGAGTACAGGGGCACGATCACCTCCCTGCTCCTGCTGGCCACACTATTCCTGATACAAGCCAGGATGTCATTGGCCTTCTTGGCCACCTGGGCACACGCTGGCTCATGTTCAGCCGGCTGTCAGCCAACACACCCAGGCAGCTCTCCAGCCACTCCTCCCCAAGCAAATAGTGCAAAAACCAGCTGTTAATAACGCCAGTATTTCTGCCTTTTAATATGTATCTTCTTTTCTGTAAAATCCGTATTAGTGTAGAAATAGAAAATGCCTTTAACTGAGTTCTTCCAAACAACTGACATCTTTAATCTTTAAATCTGTATTTGCAGGCAGGTAGCTGTTCTTAGAAGTCATCATCTCAATCACTTGGTACTTCTTTTAACAGACAGAATTATCTTATTTATTATATACCAACATTTGTCAAATGGAGAAAATCTTAAAAAAGAGACAATTTAAAAAACCTCAACCACAAGCACTGCTAAGAGTGATGGTGTAACACAGGTCAGCAAGTACTTTATTTGAGTTTAGGATTGGTTTAAAAAGAATTTGATTTGGCTAACAGTAGCAAAAAACCTCTGCTGCAGGAAAAGTGTGTGTCAGAGCTGTCCAGCTGCCCGGAGATACTGCTGGCCTTTGCTCCCTTCCTGCTATTAAGACATGCCTCAGTGAAGTGTTGCTGAACTCCGGGCCTAGCAGAAATCACTTATAATAAAGCTACACATTCAGTAGTCAATGAAGTGACTACTGGAAATGAACCAACCTTCATAAATCTGACCATCTTTTTCTGCTTTGCTTTCAGCATCTGTGCTTCCCACTTTGTTCTTATTATCACTAGCATATTCTTCTAGTTCCCTTCTCCACCTATTTCCTTTAGCCTCATCTGATTTTTTAGCACATGACAATCCAGAAGGCACAAGTTCTCAGTTTCCAATTCTGTTTAAACCTCTCCCACTCTGTGCTTTCCGCCTCACAACCCTACAGAGTTATCACAGCAGTGCACTAAACATAGAAATGGCATTTCCTGGAGGTTTTCTGCGAGGGCCCTGTTAGCGCTCAAAAACTTGGACTCCTTTTTAAAAAGTTTCTGCTAAGCTCACAATCCATTTGGGAACATGCTGTTAAACCTCTAACAACTCTGAAATAATAAAAGATATTTTGCCACAAGCACAAGGAGATTTAAAAAAAAAAAAAAAAAAGGGAAACAATCTGATATTACTGACTCCTATGTGCATACTTAATTTTAAGTGTGCAATAGTCTTATTACCTCTACTGGGACTAGTACTGTGAATAAATTATGGACATTAGGCAATAATTTTTAAAATTAGTTTTACTGTGCCTCAGCATAAAATAATTCAATTGTTCCCAGTCTCCCCCAAGAGATATCCGTTTTTCCACTGACAAACACAGACAGCAGACACCACTGAAAACTTCACTTTCCCTCTCAAGCGAGCAGCATCACTACAAAGGCTGGTCTGGCAGGCAAGGTAAAAAGGCAGAGCACAGGGCCCATCAGACCCTTGAAAAACAACACCTCTGAATTACCCAAGTGATGCTGGCAAAGAAACCCACAGCTCCTTACAGCCTTCTTAGGACAATGTTAATAAACCTTCTCCAAATTCAGAAATAATCATAAGGTGCTCCCAGACAGCCCAGGTCTAGAAAGGGCAAGTCCTGTTTCTCTGCAGTGCTCCAGCCACTCTTTGTTGGGAGTGAAAACAATCCCTTACAAAGTGAGTACAGAGCCTTCTTGCTGCTTTCTGCTGCCTTCGCGTCGTGCTGGGAAGGGCAGAGGAGAACATGGCAGTAGACCCAGCCTGGGCAAAGAGCCTGAAAATCAAGCGGATGGGAGAAAAATGCTGCCCTTGGGTGTGAAAGCTACTTTTGCACCTTCTGGTGGTTTGCAGCCAAGCTGAGAAGGAAAACATAAACGAGTGACCCGAGGTAAGGCAGACAAAATGTCTCACTGGAGGGGAAACGCAGAAGATGCTTAAGAATCACTGCACTGTTACAAAGCTATAAGCAATGATGATACGCAACAAATCTGTAATATTTACATAGTACAGTGTAGGAGAGTATAATTTTTAGAATTTTTTTCACTGGATTCTAAGAATTAGTCTTTTTTGTCTACTGGAGCTGTACGGTTAAGAAAGATGCCTATGTTTCAAAGTCTGGTTACAGGAATTTAATAAGGAATGCAGCTACAACACCGGTATGTGCTAAACTTTTTTCTTGTTACAATTTAATACATTGGACAGATTCCATCTCCTTTAAATCAAACACTTACTATAGAAAGGTAGGACTGAAATCTGACTTCAGAATGAAAACTGGCAAGCTATAACTAACCAGCACTGAAATCACTGTGCAGCGAAGGGGATACCGAAATAGAGTAACGTCTTTCTGCTCAACTCTCTTCCATGAAACTGCAGATTTTGCTTATGCTCCTTTTCAGATCCCGTCCATTAGATGATGAAAACTCTCCGAAATACGTTCCACGGCTTGCTAGTATTTTGCACTAACTGGAGAGTTTGTCAGCAGAGCTAGTAACTGTTGCTTTGGGAACCTGCAGGGGCTGGAGCGTGCAGAGTGGTACTAACCAATGTTATGGTGCCAAAACTGGGCAAACCTTCAAAGCTGGCTGTGCTGTTGCTCTGAGAAAGAGTTTGCATTCTGTGGCTCTAATAGAGATGGAAAGAAGCTATGAGGTCATCCAAGTCTCGCTCCTGCCAAAAAAAGACTGTTCCCTGCAGTGCACTTTTGAGTGCTTTGTCTACTCCTGTTACAGTATTTCAAATGATGGGGCTTCTTCCACTTCCCTTCAGAGTTTATTTCTCAGCTGAATGTATTTCATAGTCAGGAACCTCTTTACTCTGTGATGCTTGGCACAAACCATTCTTAGTTTCCTCTTAGTATTTCTAACTAGTGCTCCACATCCAATTCAAAGGAGTTTTTTCCACTGTCCCATTTCTTTTTAAATATAACCCAGCTAATGAGTTTGCCTTCTACCCAAACACTTGGCCAAACCCCGCATCTTGAACTTTTTTCTTTCCTTTTAGAGCCATTCCCACAAGCTGAGCCATGGTAACTGCCCTCCTCCTCGCCAGTGTTCCAGCAGCTTCTGCTGTTAGCCAGGCTTGGGATCTGAAGCGCTGCACCTTCCATCATCTCAAGCTCTTATTTCCCCGTCTGCCCTACTGGCCCTTCCTGCGGTCTTGAGCAGTCTGTTCTCACACCATGTCACTTTGCAGTTCATGCCAGCTTGGAAGTCCAGCATTTTGGTTTCTTTAACACCAGCTATTTTGCCTGCTAATTTCTTTCAATAGCTGGAAAGCAGGTAAGATGTAATGCACATATAACCTAATATATATTGAAAGTACGCTGTATAGAAGTCCCCTCCTTGCCCATAGCCCTTCCGTGGCAGAATGAAACAGCTGATGGTCTCTGGCTTCGTTCCAGCCCTATTTCTCAAGTTTTCCTGCCGATTGCCATCTTACATTAGAAGTTGAGCTTGTGGGGAGAAAGTGGTATTTTCTTATCCTGCAAGAAATTGATGTTTTGAAAATTTTTGTGTATTAAACTGGAACAAAAATGTGAACTATGGAAAGAAGCTGTAAATGGAATTCAAAAAAATAATGTTGCAGGTGAGAAAAAGAGGTTATTTATGTTTAGTGTTTCAGGGTTTTTTTGTTGTTGTTGTTTTGAAATATAAGTTAATTAACTTGCCAAACTGAAAATGCTTTAACCACCATCATGAGCAAAAATTCAAAAGTTAAAGTAGGGTGTTTTGACCACTTTCAAAATTCTTTTTCCTTAAGCTGAAAAAGATCTGTCAAAACTAACCTTTCTGATTTCAACACAACAGTCTCTTCTGGTGAGAAAAAGATGATCACCTAATTCATTAGAAATTTTAACCCAAATCTAACTGTAAGGCATTTAACGCCAGAGAGCTTTCGTGTAGCTGTATCCACAGCACGGTGATTTCCCAGTTCTGACTGAAGTGGCTAGGAAGTAGTGCCGTGAACTATTGCCATCATCAACACCTTTCAGATATATATTGCTGTCTAATGTTGAGATAGTGCCTGGGTTAGGACTGATGATGCAGCCTGTTCTGATTTTCTGTAGTTAGAGGAAAGATAGGCACTGTAGGTAACAGTGGGATCCTGGACTGGGGTCAGGGCTCTTTGACACTCAAGACTTTCAGTGCACCTTTTCTTTACTCAAATCATAAAATATTTCTACATAAACTCTTCCAGAAGTTACAAGACAATGAGCTCATTCTACCAAAAATGGAAATACAGATCAAAGAACATAAGCTCTGCCTTACAAAATGACATACCCAGCTCAAATAGCCGCATCAGAAAAGTAGGAAAATGGCACAGCTGAACACTTGGCTGAAGCGAAAATCTAGATAATGAAGAAGAGTTTCCCTGCATCATCCTGGTTTCCTCAGAGCAGTTTTCCTCCCATCACAAGACTAATTCAGCTAATGGGTAAATACAACTGAGACTGAAAAAGGGAGTTTTGGATTGAGGCAAACTTTAGCCCACAGAATGGACAACCGTTACATCTTCTATATGTCTAGGACATATTTTAATCCTGTTAATTTGATAATCAACAAGTTCAGTTAAAGAATTAGCACTAAATCACTTCCTTTAATGTAAAGACTTTTCCTCACTATAAACCTAAATTACACTTCATGTCCCAAACTCCCTGAGGTTAAAAGCAAACTAACAGCTTCCAGTCCTTCAGATGGCTGAACAAAGAAGCAGAAAAGGTTACAAAAGGACTTAAGACAGTTCAGGAAGTTGCAAAGGGATCGAAATGAGGCAGGAGATTTAATTCAGGAAGGGAATAGTCAAAGCTTCAGAGATTAAAAAAATGAAGGCAATTTTATCATATAAGACTATGGGAATATATAAAAAATCTAAGTCATGTTCATGTCTGCTTTCAACTTTGGAGTACTTTAAAATGTCCAGATTTTGTTATATGTGAACTACATTAAATTTGTTTAAATTAACTTTGCACATAGTGTAAAGCACAATACAGAACTATTTGAAGTGAAGGCAATGGACTGGGACTCTGGAGAATTTGGCCTCCCTCCTGGCCCTACCTCACACCTACTGTCCCCCATCAGGCACAGCATCACTTTTCTCTGTGCTTCAGGTTCGTATTTGCAAAAATGGGCATAATGCTAGCTCAGCTGTTATCTTTTTATTTAGATCACAAACGTCCCAGAACACAGTGTTTATCACTGATTGTACAGCACTTTTCATAATCACAGTTGTGATCTGATGATTCTGTTTAATGCAGTATGCCTTCTCTATTTCACAACCCTTTATCTTCCCAGTTCTAATTGAGAAAAAGAGACTCCACACATAGGGAAAACTTTCATTATAACAAATTTGGGATCTGAAAATGTCCTTATCTAATTGAATTAGCTTATTTGTTCTTAACAAATGACAAAAATAATTTTAGCTTCCCTGATGCAATATTCATATTCTACATTCACACAACATAATCAAAGGTGGAATTTCTGAAATCAAGTCATTCTCTTTCACCTGCCCTGTTGTCTTGCTACAGCCTTCAAAATTCATACCACCAGCTGACTCACCCTGCATTTTGGGGGAGGAACTTGCAGAAAGTTCCCTCTCCTTAACAACCACCAGGGACGTTTCCTGTGCATGAAAAACTTCAACACAAGGAGCTACTTTTTCAGTTGAATTAAAACTGCAGATCACCACTCTGAAGAAAAGGTCAGCGGTGCCATGAGCAGCAGCGCCTTGTACACCTGAAGGCACTGAAAAGGGACTGTCCTTTTCAGAGAAGACTTATTGGGAACCCTAGCTGTGCTTCGCAAGACTCTTCACATAAGTAAGCTCATCTTCTGCAAACAGGCACTTCCAGTATATGCAATAATAAGAAGGATATGTGAGGCTTGAAGAACATGCTAAGAGCTATTGAAGAGAGCCATTGAAGAGGATATTATACCTCTAACCAAGTTAGTGATGGATCCTTATATAATACAGGATGCTTTTACTGTTTTTGAGAGCTCTCTTTCCCAACCCTAACCATTTGGTATTCCTACAGATAGAGACTCCACTGATGACAGGAGCCAAATGACTGCCTGAAGCTAGCAGAGCTGGAGTGAGTCCCAAAGGTGACAGAGCCCATTTCCCAGGAGTAACTGCCAGCACAGCACCCTCCGCTGAATTATTTGTCGCAAAAAAATGTCAGCGTGTGGGATAGCAAAGGCCCTGTCTTCCCTGCACTGGCTAGCAAGACAAGAGGAGAAAGGAAAGAGGGGTGGAAAGCACTTAGGAAGCTCCATCTCTTACAGCACACCACAGTCTGTGGCTAGGTCTGCCGAAGCTGCAAAGGCTCACTCCAAATTTTATATTTAAGTATTTTTCTTTCCAAAGCAGATGTCTCTATTGTGAAATGCACTCTAAGGTATGGGAAAGCAGCACTTTTTTTCTCCTCTACTGAAACAGTAAATGTGTACTCTATGTTGATCACTCTTGGCATTTTTAAGGAATCACTGTTTAGTGCTCCATTACTAGCATATACCAAAATGAGGGGGGGGAAGCAAATTATGCTTCAGAATACACTATCTGTAAAAATCAAATAGATAATAAATTTTATCAGTAAAGAAAATGGACGAATGGAAATTCCACTTTTTTAAGACATTCCTGTAACTGTATTGTTAGAGTCACAGGAAACTCTGGGAGAGAGAAAGAAGTATGGCTTGCAGGGAAAAAAAAGGAAGAATTTTTAATAAATTTTCCTCAGAAATGTGAGCCGCCAGCTTACTTTATCAATTCCCAGATTCTGTAAGGAGCATGATTGAAAGAGAAGGACCTGTAACACCGAAGAAGCTCAGTACACTCTGAAATGGGAAATGTCCGTTTTTTTTAACAGCATCAGACATTCTTCTGGAATGAAAATGTTGGTGTATTTTAGTAAGCTGGGAAATTAAAAACTGATTTGTAAAATCAAACAAAAATGGAACCATCCTCCATCTAGTTCTTTTACTCATGTTTGAAGACTCACATGCAAATGGCACTTGCAAATGATTACACAAAGGTACAACTGCAGTACACCTACCTTCCTGGAAAGCTACAGCTTTTTTGTTTTCCTTTTGTCTTTGTCTTACTTGGTATACATGACAGTATTCCCTTTCCCCTAAGCCCTCAAGGGAAATATAACTGGGATTTCTTGGTTTGTAGTTAAAGCACCACATCCTCTTTCAAAAACCACATTTAGAGCCAACTCTTATTGTCCTGTTCTGCTAAAATCATAATACTCTGATCCCTTGAAGAAGACTTTATCAAAGAAGAAATAGACTTATTTCAAGGGAGGAATACTTCAAGAGCAAGTAATCTTGCCTTAGAAAGCACAGGAATTGCTTTGTAGGTCTCCCATCCCCCTAGTTTAGTCTCACAGCTCAGACTGATTGGGACAAGAGGGGGTGGCTTCCCATCTGAAAGTTATTAGATGTTTCTCCCTTTCTCCTGCCCTGCAAGAGAAGTTGCTTTATGCCTGGAAACATGAAGCACCTTTCAAATTACTTGAAATATGTACATTTACAAATTCTGTTATAACTCTGGATCCTCATATGTAAACAGTGCAATCCCTTAGATAGTATTCGCTCCTCTTCAATCTCCCAGGTTGTCAGCTTTATTCCTAATCACTGACTATCCACTGTGCACAGAGGCTGAACAAGTCTCTTGGTTCGTCCCCCGACTCAGGCAGGACAGCCTGAGAGAACCTTTCCTCCACTCTAGACAGACCAGGACTCCTCCTCTAAGTCAGAACTGGGAGTGTTGATACGATGCCTATCACCTGGAATTAACTTTTCTTTCTGGGAGATTTGTTTCCCATAGATCAGAAACAGTGCCAAGGGGATTTTTGAGACAGCAGTGTTTGCATGGCAGAAACAAAACACAATGCCACTAAAAGGCCAAAGCTGTATCTTCTCCTGAGCAAAAAGATGAAGAACGAGGAGGCGTTTGCCAGTACCATGACAGAAAGCTTAAACTCACTAATAAGATTCTGCAAGTTAATGGGTAAAATGCCTAAAAGCCAGATGTTTCTACCAAGACTCCTTAAAATCAAACTCCATTGTTATTTATCATACTTAGAACTTTGAGGGACTTAGGTTTTATTTTAAAGAGGTTACCTCCTCCTCCTCCTCTCAACTGAGTTACCTCTTCTACTGACTTCACAGGGGTGAAAGTCTTCATTTTTCCATGAAGAACCTGTTTCTGTGATAACAGAGAAAAACCCAAACAGCTAAAGCAACAGACAACCACCCCCCCAAAAAAAAAATGGAAGCACGGGTGATGTGTGAAACTTGGAATTGGAGCCACCCATATAAGAAGATCCTCGAAGCTCAGGATGACAGGAACAGCACTGCTGGAGGCAGTACCTGACAATTCAATTTGCAAATGAGTTCACTGTGTATAAAGCACTGGTGGCTTTCTGAGGCCAGCGACTTACTTGTGAGGTCTATGTTTTGAACAGTTCACCAGGTGTATGGCACTTCAATCCTCAACATACTCTACACACTTTACCTACTGAATCTCACTGCAAGAGAAAATGTGGCTGGGTGTCAAAGGGGGCAATGACAGATTTTAACTACTTCTTTGGACCCACACAGAGTAAATAACTGAGGACTGGGATTTCCTCTAACCTGCGACTGGGTTCTGTACACTGTAACCCGTTACAAGAGCTGGGAAAGGCCCTGCTCCCCAGTGCATCGAGGAGCACTCTTTGAAGTTTCTCTTTTGCTACCCTTGGTAAATGGCTTTTAAGTATGATTAATCCATTAAAGTTTCACCAAAGGTAACTATTTTACTGCCATTTGCCATTAGCATGTTTCCTTCTGACGTATCTCCCCCCAGTCTCTTTTCCCTACTATGTGACTATAAAAATGGTTATCCTCCATGCCGTGACTGTGCTGCAGAGCACTGCTGTGTCTGTAGCTTAGGTAATAATTTAGCTAAGTATTTCTTTTGTCTGGTAACCCTATAATAAGAGTATTGTTCAAGGTAGATGGAGTAGAAGTGTTTGAGAATTAGAAAAAAAGCTCCTGTGGCTTTGTTGCTTGGTATTACCCAAAACTATGTATACACAACATGAAAGTTTCAGTAAAATATGGAAGAGAAGGATAAACAGTTGACAGCCAGAATAAAAGGCTATTTTTGTTTTCCTGCATGATGTTTTCCTGCATGATGCATCATGTTTTCTAATGATGGAGTGGGACTATTTCAATGACAGATTATGGATACCACAAGCCACACGTGGAATGACAGCCAGACTAAAAAATTATTAACTTGAACCCAAATGCATCTTGGTGCTTCTAGTCTATTTGGCAATATCCTACACCTGGGTTTGGCTCCCTCTGTGGCGCCAGCTGCCTCACCGTGTCTGTGACCAAAGAAACTATCCAAGCAGCTCACCATTATGTGTAGCTCAAAAGGAAATCTAGTAAACCACAAAAGGGTTTAATAAATTAAATTCTTTACTTTTTTAACTCTACTGAAAAAAATACAGACTTAACTAGATAAAATTGAATACTTTAAAGGACCATTTAATGCACCTATGATTTCACCAAAGGGAATACTGGAATTTAAAGACAGGATCAGGAGGATATGAGCGGTGAGGGTGCCTGCATATATGAAACTAGAGATGGTATCAAATAAAATTGCGAACAGTTTACTAACACTGGTTGAAAGTCTTCATTCTTGCCTGGTTTGGTGCAAAACATGGATGTAGTTCAATAATCAGCTTAAATACAATTTGTAGTCAAAATAAGTGATTTTTACAATCTTTTTTTCTTTATGAATAAGGTTTTGCTATAGAACAGAATATTAGGATGCCAGGGGATGTTTATATTTACAGGATTTGTAGGAATTTTCAACTTTAGGAGAAGATCAATGATCTCCCTTAGCCATCACCAGATGGATCCTTCAGCGCACTGATTAAAATTTCTGAGGAAATCCTCTATACATGATATACATGATATGAAGGACAGAGCAATTCCTATTTTACAAATCTGAGCAAAAATTTAAAGCAGTTAAAATAGTTCAACATTTTAAATGATATTTTATTTCTTATTCATACCAGCTTAGTTTCAAATCTAAGGTAATTTCAAAATTTAAACCAGCAGGTTAAAACAGTAACATTTTGAAAACAGTTTTCAATGATTCTAAAAAAACCATGTTTTATAATATTTGCAAATATATTGAAACATTTGAAAATCCAGCCTCACCTCCTGAAGAACACTTAAAAAATATTTTTGCCTTGTCTATGTGAAGGGAAGACTTATTTTGGAACACACGAGGTCTATTCTCAGTTTGATGAAGTGGATCATTTTGCCAATAAATAAATTTTCTATGAAAAACTAACCTGCTGTTAACGATGAGGAGCCTGTGAATTTTTTATGCTAATATCAGAGATGTATTTTTTGTTGGACATTTTTAATTTTGTAAACACATGTGCATATTGTTTTAGAACATCCTGGATAAAAGGGATGCTTGGGCTTTAAATTTACATCTTTACTGCTACAAAAGCATGCGTTATAAAAGCCACCATCTTTCAAGTATATGGTGTTTTGGTATGATGCGAAAAGGGTGTCTGTCTCTTTTTTTTATCTTCCAAGCACTTCTCAGCTTTTATCATCTTTAGGTATCTTGTGCTTAATCACCTCAAAAGCTTTCTGAGGAGAACATGACTGGTCTAAAAAGATGATGGAGCGATCTGAAAACCAGCAGTTTAGACAGCGGGACAAGAATATGAATATATTTATTCTATTCCTTCTTCTTTTCTGGGGGGGAGTATAAAGTTGTTTTCCCAGAGGCAGCAGCAGAGAAATGCAGCCCACGACCCGACAGGCTCCTCGTGCCTGGAGTTCCGTTGCATCTGCCCTCCCTGCAGATGCACGCGGGCACGTTGACGTGACCTGAGTTGCACAGTGAGTCAGCAACCGGGACCAGCTGTGCTGTGCCAGCGCAGCCTGCCGTGGGGCCAGCTCATGCACGGTGAAGCATTAATCCACCTATTTTGCCTTTTGGATCTGAGTTAACGTCTCTCAACTGCATCACACTGCAGTGCCGGGGCATATTAGCCACTTGGTACTAACTCAGGAGTCTTCTGGTTTTTTATTAAACAGCCCTGGTGGGACTAGCCTGTCTTTGCTCATTCTATGTTGTCCATCTGAGGACACTCTGATTTTCAGAAAATCAGTGAGATGTTGAGTACAATGATACTGATGCATTGTCACCAAAAGCAAGGCAGAGCTGTATACTCTTGCTATTAGGATGTTACTCAGTTTCCAAAAAGAGGTGTCATTTGGGACAGCACAGGGTGCCTGGGATATCTCAGTGCTAGCAAACACAACCTATGGGAGAGCCTGCTGGAGTGACTGTAGCATCTAAACCTGCATTAGATGCTCACAGCTAGGCAATCAAGACTTTTTCCAGTATCATACTAATGTCAGCCACTGACCAAGTGGTTGCACCCCTTGGCACAACCTTCCTGAACCTACGGGCTAGCCCACTCCCAGCCATTTCCCTCAGCTGGCAACTATGGCCAGAGCTGCAGAGTCCCAGCAGCTACGCCAGTGGGCTGGTGACTCAAAACAACACAGAGACACACACAGAAAAGTGTTTCAGAAACTCTAACCTGACCTAAGAAAGAAACCATCCAAATCCAATGAGAGCTGGGAGGCAATGTCTAGTTCGGTCAACCGACCACCCCTAGATCTCTACCCAAATTGTACATAGCACAGGTATTTTGATCTAAACTCCTACCAAACAATGACATTTTCATAAGCTGTGAAGCATGCAAACACCTAATTACTGGATGAGCTTGAAATAGTTGTATTCAAACTGATCAATAATTTTTATAGATGTGAATAGGATTTGAATAATCTCAAAGAGACTAATGCTGCTTTTTGCAGCAACTAGCAAGTGTTATCATGTCAAGAAAAAACAAAGATGTTCAATGTTTTTCGAATCCTGGAAAATATCTTCTAAAATATAAAATATGAAAAAAAAATTCTCACATTAAGTGTACAGTGTACATTTTTCATATTGTTGGGGGACTGGCTGATCTGCAAAGCCTCTGTGGGTTGTTACTATACAGTCTCATGGCTACGTACAGCAATCTTCCAGTTACTGTTAAGCAATAGTGAGATTAAGTTCCACTAAAATGTTTAGAAAAAACAAGTGTGAAGAGAGTATGTCAAAAAAGTTATTTTCTCCCCTAATTTATGACCCATGCATCTAATTCTAAATTCCACAGGACTGAGTAAATGAGGCACAGCTTTAATCCATCAAATTAAAATCTACATTAGCACAATCTGAGAAGCCAACTCGGAAGATCATCTTTCATGTTCTGTAGAACTAGTCACTAAATATAAGTTAATACACTACGAAGTCTGATCTCGATAATGATGCCTACTTCTCAATGACATGCTCAGGCAGGGAAATAGAATACCCATGGTTTCTGCAGCTTTCATGAACAGTAAACCTTATTCCTCTATATAAATATATACAAATGTATGTTTATTGTTTATCATTTTTATTAACTGTGAATGTTATGTTCTCTTTCTATATATATATTTGTTTCTATATATTTCCCTTCCAATGAATATTCTATAAATTTATTTCTCCTCTCAGAAAAAATAATTCCAAATAAGGAATTAATCTACACTTTTTACTTTCCCCTCTGTAGCTACAACTCTTTCTCCTGCACTTCAGTGATGCTTACATGTATCTATCTACATTATGTTCAACTTTAACTTCAACGATTTCAGAGCTCTGTGATTAAACACTATGCGTAAATAACTCTCAGCTTACTGTGCTTATTAATAAACATTTGATTTCCAAAGTTAGTCATGTAAGCTTTCTTCCTTATCAATATACAAAGAAAGGTACCTTAAAGGTCAATTCATCCCATGCTGGTGCCTGTCTGAGATAGCTGGGATACACAGGTGGTGTGCGTGCCTTTCCAGTGACTGCAGGAGGAGCCTAGGAGACCACTTTAGGCTGGATGAGATCTGTCCTGGCCACTGTGTTTGCTCTGCTCTTAGGTAAAGAAATGCTCCACTTCTCATTTCTTTTTTACAATATAAATCATTCAACTTCTCAAGTAAATTTCCCTTCAAAAGTGCAATGCAGAGAGGGTAAGCTCACATGACGATAATGCCTTTTCTTAAAAAAAACCCCTTTTTTTTCGCTGGGTTGTGTATGAGCATGGACTGTGTATACACAGTACCGCAGTTGCCGGGCCAGGAAGACCAAGTTTTCTATGGCTTGGTCACGCAGACAGTAGTATCCCAAAGGACAGATCAAACACACTGTTGGTAACAGTGCGTGCAATAGGAATAAAGAAATGGTGAGAGACTCAAGTATCTTGCAGTTAATTTCTTCCACCTGCCAAACTCCATGTGCTAGAAGAAAATATCTATATGTGTATTTGACTTAAGTAACCAGAGGATAATTAGGGTCTGCAGTGCCCTGAGGTCTGCACCCTGCAAGCTGAGCCAGTCACTTTGATATAGCCAAAGCTGGTATTCACCTAAGGGGAATAAATTCTCTGTTATGCCTTTAAGAAGATGAAAGAAAAAGAAGAAAAGAAAAATGGTAAAAAAAGCCCTATTTGGATAATGATTTTTTTAAGGCACCAGGGCTGGCATACAGTCAAATGTTCATCTTTTCCAGATTTAATAGAAAACTTTTTGTTTTGTTACAATTTTTTTAAAGAGACTACCTGCTAGCCTTTTGACCAGAGTACTGGAAAACTGAAATATATGCGCATGGGTATTTTCTAAAATTGCACATAAAATTACAAGTTTCCCTCCAACTAGAAGATTTCAGACATCTCCTTAATACCACTAGTGGTAAATCTTAGTTTTCACTTTTTGTATATGTATCTAACATTACAGACAGAACTAGAAAATGCCCTCAGTTACAGAATGTGGTTGCTCACAATGGCTACATTCCTACATAGTCCTGCAGCACTAAGAATTACAGCAAAATCCCCCCCACAGTCTCCCCACTGGCTAATAGCTGACAACCCAGGAGAAACACCTCCGTGAAGCTACAGGGCCCAACAGGACTCCATTTCTTAGGGACTGGCTAGGCTGCACCACCTGAAATAAGTGTCATGAAACCCTGATACGCAATACAAGCAGGGAATTTTGTTAGTCTTTGCAATGGCTATGTCAGATGCTTCAGTTTTATCAATGGTAAAATTAATTAACTAACTAGTAAAAATGTCTATGTCTATGTCTGCTTGCTGGTAGGAGTTAGCACAAACTATTTACGAGGATAACAAAGGTTTTCAGGGACCGGGAGGTGTGCTGAAGTAGCTCTCTTCTAGAAACAGTTAATTGTGTGTAGAGAAAAAGAAAAAGGTGGTTCCGACCTGTCATGCCTCAGTGCCCTCATATCAACATACACTGTGGTGGGATCTGGTCCAGATGTTCCCTGTAAATAACAACATCAGCTAATCAGAACCTGAAGGCTGGGAGGAGAAAAGAGTTTTACCCACCAAGTAACTGAACGTTCATTTCACTGCTAATTATGCTAATCAAATTACAAGTTGTTTTTTTTTTAAGCTGTTCATCAAACCAAGCTCAGCTTTACAGAATCAGGAAGAGCACTGTAAAACATACCTACCGTCAGGTACTTGTAACCTTGGGGTTCGGAAAAACATTAAGCAGACATACCACTTAACCAAACGTATGTCAACATAGGTTTTATTCGCTACAAAAGGCCAAGTAATCAGCACGTGGATACATACAAAAAATGATAAAACACATTTTGCCATATAAAGGAACGCAGAAATTGCTGAGGAGACACAGTTTAATGGCAGAAGCACATGGTCAGGAATGTGAAGCATGGTTTACTGAGAGTCTTCCATACATGCAACAGAGAATAGACTTGAAGCTAAAGATAGTAAAGGTAGCACGCATGACATGAACCAATGTGGGCTGAAGGTCTGTAAGCAATTATTCTGTTTCTTTTCGGTCTTCCACTGCAAAATTTAAATCCTTGCTTTACGTCACAATATTTAGTTACTTGAAAAGCAGTAGACTAATTTTAGTTTCCTGTCATACAAGCAACGATACAGTCTTTTAGGCCCTTCCACCCACAGCTGTGCTGCAGTTTTGTAACCTGCTACGATTTTCCCTTATCTGAATCTTCAGACTCATCACCACTGAGCATCATGTGAAAAGTCAAGGGCTCTTTTCTCTGCTACATACATCACATCACTGCTAAGCAGAAAGCTAAAAGAAAAGCACAAATTCATTTCGGAACACTGGAACTTTGGAATTTCTTTTTTCCCAACAGATAAATTAACCTAACCCTGGCAAGCTACAGGTGCAGGAACTCCTTTGTCAGTTATTTAGATGTTTACTAATTAAAACAGCAGACAGTATCGACTCCCAATGATTTATGCCCTGTTTGGGATATATTACGGGGTATAATTCTTCACACTAGGAACGTCTAGGGCTAAATTCTCCATTTCTGCAATGCTGGCTGGTAGTTCCACAATTTGTTGAGCACTAAAAACTGTGATGGAGTTCCAAATTAGATAATTTTTATACCTAACAGGGGAAAGAGTTACCACTACCAATTGATATTTACTGTACAGGTACTGATAGTGACCCACCACCAGAGGAGAGAAAGAGTAACAGAGCTGCACATGCATGTTAGCCTCTTTAGCTTGTTATACACAATACAAGATACAATATCCTCTCTAGCTATTAACGACACAATTTTCAGTCTACTAGTAAACTCAGCAGTGTAACAGACTAGTGCTGAGTGGAGAACTTATTTGAAATATATGCAATGTTAAAAGAACCCCAAAACCAAGGAAAAATTGGTTCTCTTTAAAAATAAAACTAAACCTGAATTGATTTATACAATAATGGAACAGTCAAGTTTGAAAATCAAAGACAATCACTATGATATTTGTTATTTTCAGTGTGAATGAAACAGTTAAAACAGACAGCTAATATTTGATGAAACCTGCATCCAGATAAAGCTATAATGGACTTGTTTAAAATTTCATAGAAGGATCTGAAAATCCCCAAATCTCCAGACTCAATTTCTAGTCTGTCCCACTGTTGGAAGCTGATAGGTGGGTATTGAGGGAACATGAAAATCCCCTACCTGCTCGGCCAGCTTCCCCAGCCTGTGAGGCTATAGCAGCAGGAATAGCAGGGATGAGGGAGAGAAGGAAAGAAGGTAACACAAGACGAAAATAATAATAAAAAAATGGGAATGAAGGGTGGGAGAAAAAAAAAAGAGGAGAATGCCAAAAGCAGGGAGTAAAATAAAAAGAAAAACAATGTCAAATACAGGAATCTTACAAATTAATCACTATACCATTAAAGGTTAAAAAAAGCAAAAAAATGAGGTGTCAACATTTTAGTAGAGCAACAGAAGAGACAGCTGTAGACTGCTAACCTTGGACAAACAGACTTAAATGGTTTTAGGACACTACAGACAATGTTGTTAGTGGAAAACATGTGTCTAGCATACTGATTTTTTTGTTGTTTTTGGTGAAGAAGTCAGTAAACGTTATGGCCCTGCTATTTTAATGCACATCCATTGAGACAGGGGTTCCAGGTCTGCCATTTCACTACTAACAGAAGTTTGTAAGCGATGTCCTCTGGAAATCAAAAGTAAGCTCTCTTCTTGGAAAAAAAAAATTAGTATACAACAGAGAAAGATACTTACACCTTGTTTCATACAGATTAACCTGCTCCTAAAGTGAAATAAAATCAAGGCTTCATGCACAACCTAATTACTACAAGACCATAACTAAATGGAGTAACTTCATAGTTCATGAATTCTTCATTCTTCGTCTATTTGCTATGATAAACAGTGTAATATGTATAAAGAACAATAAAAATAAAAGCCAGTAAAACCCCATCAGTTCGCCACCACGAACGATAATGCAGCAAAGAGACAAAATACAGTGGTGACTAGTCTAAACTGCTACTGTCGCATGGAGCACCCAACACCAGATGGCTGCAGTGGGACTTGCCCTACAACTTGTGGAAATAAACAACTCTGAGGGCATTGGCATCCCACATCCCTCTCATCAAACTTCTGAATTCCAGCAAAGTTAAAGATTACAGGAAGCTGCAACACCAGCATCTTAAAATAGTTTTATTTTGGATGCGGGGGAAGATGAAGCATTTAAAAAAATAGGATGAATCTGCTTATTACATTGCTGCCCCAAAATAGAAATATTACTAATGATCCAGGTTGAACACTGCAGTGCATCTGCAAGACAGCAGGAGAACTGCTGAAATCCATCAGTTATATAATTCATTGTTCGTGACTATACTGCGGGTCCAGAGAGAACTCTGAGAGTTCCAGAGCCTCATATGGCTTTTAACTAAGGAAGGGCTTGAGAAACAGCAGCTGAAGTCTCAGCATTGGCCTTCTGTGGCCAACTGCAGCTGAGATACTCTGAAAGTGTTTCGAAAAGAAGCAGAGTCTTAGCCAAGACCAGAGAGACTGACTCAGTTTGTCTGCGTGCATTTATTTTGCGAGACAGAGATAGAGAGCACCTGTAATGCTGGTAACAGGAAAAAACCAGCATAACTTCTTTTGTTTCTGATACTTCCTAAGGACACGCTAATTAACATTTAAGGCAATAAAATGGGCCAAACATAATTTTCTGTCTGAAAACGGATACATCATAAGTCCCATCCCTTGGGCTAAATAAATCTCTGCATACATAGGCTGCCACCAGTGAACCATCTTTGGTCCATGCAAACCTCTGCAACACGCCAGGCTTTTATTGTCTGGAAAAACATTCCAGGTCAAAACTGTACGGAGGACTACCCTGACAGTCAGCAGTAGGGATGACCATGTGCCAGCACTCAGCCTGTACCTAATTTCCACTGAAGTCAAAGGCCAAGCTGCCTGCTCTCCCCTGCTTCCCTCCCAAGGGTTAAAATCCAGGAACTAGGCAAACAGAAGTCCTAAGAATTTAAAAATAACTGCCATTTTGGGTTTGGTTTTGTTTTGCTATCTAAGGATGTGGCCTCAATGTTTGCTCTGAGTCTAATTCTGCTCCAGAGACGCTCAGAAATAGAATTTTTGATGTACACTTAACAATATCACGTATGCAAGCACGGCAGCTGGAGCTGTGAAAAGATCTTCATGGCATGACTCATAGTAAAGGTGGGAAAACACAGAATCTGAGGGAAGTCACCCAGAGCTGTACTACACAGCTAAGTGTGAATCATACCTCTGATAAAGTGCACGGTAAAGAGTGCACTCTTCGCAGAGCTATCCCCTATTACTTTTGATACGGAAGATCCTCAGAAAGTGTGATCACTAAGTAAAAAGAAACATTATCTTTAAGCCTTGAATTTCCTAACAAAGTTCCCTTTGCTAGACAGTGAATGAAGCATTAATTTCATATAGCTTCAGCCATCAAAGAAGGAAGTGTGCAGTATAAGGCCCATCCCAAGATGGGCACCTAAGATCGGCTGAATGAAGCGCTCTCTGGAAGTATTTTTCTGGTTTTACTGACTATAGACGGGTATTGGATAACTCACTTAACCTTGCCATCTAACTTAAAGGTAACATAAAAGAAGCAAGATGAATCCTGCTCTCCTGCCCTAGCTTGGGCAGATTTGTTAGCACATTTTCAGGGTTAACTAAGGAAACTGTACAACTTCTAGAAGTTTTTCCTCAACTGAAATTGAGTAGCAGGTTGAATAAAATGAAAATGTTTATTTCAAGTGTCTAAATGGAAATTAGCTAAAATCCTAGAGAACCATCTGTACTGCTGTAAGAAACAGGCTACTTCTCATATCTATTTTTCTCTCTCTCTAGAGAATGCTAAGAAGCTAGTTAATGAGAATTTAAATATGCTGGATGCAATCTTTTCATCTCAGAAATCCCTGGACAATTATCTGTGCCTATACAGCCATAAAAGGTCAGATATTAATGGTATTTAAGTGCCTAAAGATGGAGAGAATTATTTATTTTCAAAAGCACACCTCTAAAAATCTAGTCCAAAATGATTACATCAAAAGAAGCATAGAAAATTTGCTCTAAATTTGAAAGCAAATGAATACAAATGACAATGCATTAGTCTGTCAGTGATCCTAATCCTGAAATTAAGATTCACTTGGTAGACTAAGGCTCTTTTGTACCAAAGGGATTATCACAATGATTTCCTTTTTAGGGTAATCTTTAATAAAAGGTCAAATTCTGCTATGAATTTTTTATACACACACATATACATGTACTTACACCACACCCCACACCCCCCCAGTCTTCTTTTTGGAGGTGGTAACGTTTTGGAAATAACAAGCTTTTTGGAAAATTCAGGATACCTTCCCCTTGAAACACTTCAGTCTTAAATTTGTCCAAAAAACTGGAAATGAAGTGAAGAAGGTATCAAAGATCACATCCAAGCTGCATTAGAGGCAAGAAGAAAGCCTGGATAGGCTTTTTGCTGGCAAGGGTCAATAGCTGAATATTGAGATATGTTTAGAAAAGTCATTAGTAGTTGCATATTTCAGAGAGACCGTAGAATAAGCTGGAGCACAGTTATCCCTGTGGAAGATGTTGTTCCAGGAAACACACGCTGGTCTTATGGATGATACAACTTGGAAGAAAAAAAGCAAAGGTAGATGCTATTGACTCAAACATCTTTAGAAGTATTTTTATGCAGTGTGCAGAATCCAGAAATCATAACCCATTTCTGGAACATATTGGAGACAATGATAATTTCAGGAACATTGTTGACTGAGGATTAAAATTCATTCTGTTCCTCAGCCCAGAAAACAGAATAGCCCATAAGCTCTTCCAGAATATCACTAGCCATAAACTTCCAGACAGTTTGGAAAGACCATTCAGCCTAATTCAGTAACCAGTCTTTGGCAGTGTCTACTACCAGATGCTTCAAAGGATGCAATCCTGTACCTTTATATTCTATATCAAAATGACATGTTTTGCAGTGATGCTTGTAAGTACCATCTTTAGTGATTTTTCAAATGCCTTTAAAACTTGCCAAACTACCGTTGGCTTAAATGCTTTGAAACCCATTCCACTTGGAATGGTAACATTACTAAATATAGCCTGTTCTGAAATGGCTTTTCTTCATTCCACACCAGAGTATGGCTTTTAGTTTGTCCCATGGACTGAAATGCAACATCTTAGTAGAACTCAGTGAAGCCTCACAGGAAGCTATCTGATCAGCCAGGCTGTTAATCACCTCACTCACAGCTCTCATTCTGTGCTGTTCTTAAATTAAGTTAGTATCACTAATATCTTTAGAGAGTTATCAACTTTTACAGTTTGGTTCAATAACTCAAGAATTTCTGTAAAGAACCACCTAAGAAGAAAACTTCAGCTAAGGAGTTAACACAATCAAAAGGTAGATATACATGGTCAAGCAAAAATCCAGCCTAACTCTGTGCTGATCAGGACTTCCAGCTTACCTGAGTATATTCAGCTTTCCTGCATTTTTGTAGTGGGTTGACCCAGACAGCACCTAAGCACCCACCCAGCCACTCACTCACTCCCCTCCTGCATGACATTATAAGGTATGGGATATCGTACCTGCACCTGTACCTGGGGAGGAACAACCCATACACCAGCACAGGCTGGGGGCTGACCTGCTGCAAAGCAGCTCCACTGAGAAGGACCTGGGAGTGCTGGTGGAAGTTGACCATGAGCCAGCACTGTGCCCTTGTGGCCAAGGAGGCCAAAGGTATCCTGGGGGTGCATTAAAAGGAGAGTGGCCAGCAGGTTGAGGGAGGTTATCCTCCCCCTCTACTCTGCCCTAGTGAGGCCATATTTGGAGTCCTGTGTCTAGCTTTGGGACCCAGTTTAAGAAGGACAGGGAACTACTGGAGAGAGTCCAGCGGAGAGCTACCAAGATGATGAGGGGGCTGGAGCATCTCATTTATGAGGAAAGACTGAGAGATCTCGGTTCGTTCAGCTCAGAGAAGAGAAGACTATGCAGGGGGGATCTTATCAATGCTTATAAATATCTAAAGGGTGGGTGTCAAGAGAATGGGACTGGATTCTTTTCAGTGGTGCCCAATGACAGGACAAGGGGCAATGGGCACGTTCCACTCCAATATGAGAAAAAACTCCTTCCCTGTGCGGGTGCCAGAGCAGGGGCACAGGCTGCCCAGGGAGGCTGTGGAGTCACTTCCCTGGAGACATTCAAACCCCGCCTGGACACGTTCCTGTGCCCCCTGCTCTGGGTGTGCCTGCTCAGGCAGCGGGATTGGACGAGATGATCTCCAGAGGTCCCTTGGTCCCTTCCAACCACGACCATTCTGTGATTTTGTGATATCCTTGGTCAGCTGGGGTCAGCTGTTCCAGCTGTGCCCCCCCCCAGCCTCTTAGCCTACTCCCTGGGGGCAGTGGGGTGGTGGTGTGGTGGGCAGTGTGAGAAATGGCAAATGATGCTGTGCAGCACTGTTCAGCAATAGCTAAACCACTGGTGTGCTATCAACACTGTTTCAGACACAAATCCAAAACTCAGCTCCACACAGGCTGCTATGAAAAAAGTTAACTCCATCCCAGACAGATCTAGTACAAAACTACTTTCACAAGGACTACTTGGGCATTAAACCTGGCTTGCTTCTGCTTAGTGTCATTCCCTGGTTTTATTATTTGTAGTGGAACAAATGCCTTATAAGTGAAACAGCCACTGCAAACAGTCCAGAGATCACTGCAAGCCTGAAATGGAGATTTTCATTAGTGGCAAGCAAACTTCTGCAGCTAATCTGCCCTTGTTATCTACAGTATCCTTCATGTCTTGTCCCTCCATAGACCAGAAGGCAGAGTTCAGTTATTTTTCAGAATGAGCTCCCCTACACCTGCAGGGAGGAGCTGACAGGCCCCATCCCAACCTGTCGGGAAACTCAGAGCAGTTGCCCATGAAGGTGTGCCATCACTTCCTTCGTTCCCCTCATCTGTAAAAGACACCCCATGGGTACTTCAAAATGGCTAAAGACACAGGAGCAAAGTAGAAAACTATTGTTACAAGTAACCAGCTCATCTCTTTCTCCTCTGTTTTCCCTTTCTATTTGAGGGAAAGCCGCCAGTGTCCTTACTGCCTGCTGTGCCCCTCCCATGCAAGTGGTTGGGTTGTTGACTGGGAAAGCACACTAACCTGCACCTGCTAACTGGTTTCCTCAGGTGGGAGTGCCTAAAGATTTCCTAGATGTTTTCTGAGTTGTTCTCTCTGCCTTGTCATCACCTAGGACTCTAGATGCAGAGAAAGAAATGAAGAGGCGCGTATTCTTGCAAAGAAACATTCCATAGAACAGATTTCAAAACCTCAGTCAGTACTTTTTGTATCAAATCCATGACAGAAATATGGGGGGAGATGCCGCTTGAGTTCATAGATGTTTCTAACCTACAAGATGTATTTCTCTCTCAAGACTATTTATTACGTTTTATTAGGGTAAAACTGTTTTGAAGGATTCAAGTGCTGCTTTTGAGACTACAGATTTTCTTAAACTTTTATTCCTGAAGAATATTTATGGCAGCAATTGCAGAATGTCAAACTAAAGAACTCTGCCTCTGGGACACAGAATGACTTTTAACCCTGCTCAGCTTTGCCTTGTCATACGTTTGATAATAACAGTAATTAAAGTCACCCTGGGCTGAAGGGATATTCTGCTGGTAGTCAGAGAGAAAGCAAGCAGTACTGGAGGTGTAGCATACCTCCTGCGTTCATATTCTGGTAACATGCTGAACTACAAGGTCACTTTTAGCCAAGGTCTGATGAAAGCCAGGATTCTTTAGTGATGTTGAAAAGGGCAAGAGGCTAATGCAGGCATAGCACACAGACATATTGGTCTGTGCTGAACCCATCACCTGTATTTACCACATTGTTTGGATAAAACAAAAAATCTTTACGTTTACAATCAGGAAAAGAATAGCAAATGCCTTATTTAGTGTCACTGAGAAGATCTCTTATGGCTTTCACACCTGAGCAATTATGCATGTTACATGCATGAGAAATCCTTTAATGTAAACTGGGGGTAACTGCCAGATTTGAAATGTTGGATGCACTATATAGAATACAGACAAGTTATACTGGGCAGACAGTGGCTTTAAAGAGGTTAGAGACAAGGTAGGTGACAAAATAGATATGGAACTTCCCAGCCAGTGCAGCGGCCAATACAGAAGATGATTCTTGTATTATTTAAAAAGATAATATTAAGTCAGAAATCGTATTACATCTGAGTAGGGCACCTGTGGCATTATTAAAGGAATAAAATGTGAATTTCTGACACCCGATTTGCAAGGATAGGAAGAGTTCAAGAGTCATAAAAATGAGACACAGATCAGGAAAGCATGTCTTAAGATTCCTTATCTATTTATCAAAGACTAAGATGTGTATTACAGTCATGATAGAAATGAGATAATTTGTTCTGGATTAGAAAAATGTAAAAAAAAAAAAAAAAAGGCTGAATCTAATGCAAGATAAATTTAAACTAGAAATAAGGCAAAATTAATTAAAAATGGAACACCTTATAAAAAGGCAAGGTAACCTTCATCACTTGAGTCCTGAAAGATGAGATACTATACTGTAGATCAGCCTAAAACTACTTGCTCTATTTGAACTATTTTCACATTGGGTGAAAACCTAGATGCTATTCAGAACTTCAGATCAGATACCTACAGTGCTCCGTCTGTCTTTAAAATCATGACTCAATAAGGATTCCTGGAGAATGCAAGTTAAATCCTATATTATGCCTGGGTACTTCCTTCGATTAGTGGATCAAAACAGAATGAAAGAGATGCAGCAAAATAATTTTCCATTGTAAGCAATAAACTGCACAGAAAATATCTATCTAGTTAATTTTAAGTGATGGCTGGAATTATTTATAAAACAGAAGGAATCCATGAAAGAAGGTAGATTTAGATTAGGTAAAAGGAAGAAATTATTCACTCTGAGGGTGGTGAGGCACTGGCACACGTTGCCCAGAGAAGTTGTGGATGCCCCATCCCTGAAGTGTGCAAGGCCAGGCTGGATGGGGCTTTGAGCAACCTGGTCTAGTGGAAGGTGTCCCTGCCCATGGCAGGGGGTTGGAACTAGATGATCCTTAACGTCCCTTCCAACCCAAACCATTCTATGATTCTATGATTCTATAACATACTAAAGTAAGCACTAGGAAACTGGATTTTACATTACATGGCTAAATACTATTTTTGGAGTACATTCTGTCACTATCACGCACTTTTCTGAATTACTGTATTCATGGGCAGAATAAATGCTATGATTGCAACATGAGAGGGATGAATAGTTGACAAAGTAACAGAAATTTACTACTTGTATATGCAAGAACATTAGGTACCACATGCATTTTCGTAATATGTCTAAAATCAAGCAGCCAAAGGAAACACAATGAATGCTTCTTACTGAAAACCATTTTCTTAAAACAACTTTGAGCGTAAGGAGTGAAAAATCTTACCTGTAAACATATTGCCAGGTTAACTCTACAGCCAAGTGATGTGCTGACAGCCCGTGGATGGAGACCAAGGTCTTTAAATAATTTTGAAAATGACTGAGTAAGAGCTATCCGAGGTCGTTCTTCAGCCACTACTACACATGTCCGTACACGTGAAAGGTCCAGTCCCCTTGCCTAAAAAGAAGTTGAAATGTAATAAAGGCCACAAATGGGCAATGTTAATGAAGAAGTTAGTAGTACTTAAGTGTATTATGTAGGTATTATGATTCAAGATGAATAGCGAAGTAAAAGCTAAGGTGCCAGTACAATTTCCATCTTTCCTGGAGGCCGGATGGCCAGATGACTGTCTAATAGCTGCAGAAGAGCAGATATAGTTGCCTGTCATCTCAACATTAGCACACAGGAAGAGATGGGTATGCTAATTCTGAAGGGATTGAATGCTATTTCCCAAGATTAATTCAGAAAGCCAGTGAATAATAGCAAACAGGAAGCAGTGTCTAGCCTTGGAAAAACTGATTAGGAAATTATTAAGTGAGGTGGTAAGGGCTGGAGACACCATAAATATCAGTATCCCAAGATCTAATTTATTTCAGTAGCATACTGGAAATTCTAGATGATTTCAGAAATGTACTCTGCCTACCTGGCTTTTAATTCTGTGGGAAAAAAGGAAGATACATACCTCCCCCTCTCCCCATACAATGAGGACAACCCAGTTAAAATACCGTACTTTTAAGTACATGATTCTTTAACTACAGGGGCCAAAACCAAACTAGTACTTCATATAATCAGGGAATTCATAAAGCATAATATACAATATAATACTCCTTGGGCCTCCTGGATGTTTAAACCTCTGTTTTCCAACACTTGCCTATCAACACAGCCTGCAACACAGATCAGAAAGCTTAGGTAAATAAAAGCTTTTCCTTGATGTTTAAAAGCCTTGTGATCTGAGAGAGAATGACTGATATTCTTATATAGCCTTTGGCAAGGAATAACACAGGTTCTGTGGAAGCTGCCCTTGGCCTCTGACGATTTTCTCCTCGCTGCAGACATTTAGCACAGCCATTCATGGCAGGGAAGGCTCCCAGACACCACCGTGCAGACGACAGGTTGTGCAGGATGATAGAATTACTCACCTTCAGTGACTCTGTTTGCGAACCGAGTCCCTTAGTACAAAGCTCCATGACCGAATAGGAACAAAATGTGTCTCTCACTTTGTACTGACTCACAGCAAGAAGCCACAGAGCGGGATTGGTCTCCAGTTCTGAGGGAGGAATCAAAATAGACTGGTGTCCTGAATAAACGCTGTAAAGACACAAGAATCATTAACGCATGCTAAACGCCTGTGTACATAGATGTATACAAGCTATGGGGTACTAGAATATACAGCACTGGATGAACCATTGAATGTCTCACAGCGGTCTACAGGCCTAGTAGTTTAACATGAAATTTAATTCTTGGTTTTTGCTATACCTTCAGAGTCTATGAGGAATCATGAGGAATGCAGGCAGAACATGGTCAAAAATACTAATTTCCTCAAAATGCCCATGGACTTTGCTGTTAGAATGGTACTGAAGAAAGCAAAATAGCTTGGTTATTAATGGTGCTACTAAACAGTATTGTAATATCAACAAAAATTACGTGTTGCTGACAAATAATTAAGATTAAGTAATTACCATTTTAAGATACCTTGATTAAAAGTGTACTTGATTGCTTAATATGGAAAAAACCACTCTCCTGCTGAGGCAAGCAAGAGGTTTGCAATGATATTCAAGGGAGTAAATCTGGCCCCAAGTTAACAGTCCTCATGGCTTTAAATTTCTTCTGTGGAAGTTTTATGAACTTTTAAAACCCAAATATTCTACATCTCTTGTTTACTGGATACCCAGTGAGCCTAAGTATTGTGAAAAGACACTTATCAGGGTCCCTGAAGGAAACAATTATGTCAGAGCTAATTTCTCTGGTACCCAAGATTCTCCCCAAGGGAAAAAAAAATTTCCTATTTGAGGTCTTTACTTCCCATGGGTCCTGTTTGTTCACTCATCTCAGGCAGGCAGATTTATTATCAATTTTACAGCCCCTTCATACCTTAATTTGTGATCTGTAGATATTTCAAATCAGAACGGTCATAGCATAAAAACCCCAAATCATAGAAGTTCTGAAAAAGGACCATAAAGATCCAGAGAGTTATGATGCACATGAGAGAAATTCATTTGTGACTTGAAAACTTGAAATGCCAGCTTAGTAAAGTAAAACTGACGTTTTTCAAATCCTAGTGCCTGAGGTAAGACATGAAATGTCTTACCTATTTTCTGGAATATGAGCATCTCTCTAACATTTGACATTAGGAAGAAGATACGCACCTTTGCAGTTCTTGGAGATGGGCTGCTTGCACAGCTTCCCTCCTCGGTGAGTGAGTGCCCCCACCCCCCCCCAACCCAGATCAAAGTGCTTTCAAATGCTCTGCAATTTAGAACAAGGGTTTTGTGATGTGGATGTCTTTACTTGGTATGATAAAGGAATAAAAGGGTACAAGTCCAGCCACAATGGCAGTTTGGCAATCCAAATATTTTAGGTCTCTGCTGCAGTATGAGCCAGAGGATGTCATGGAATATGTATGAACTACAGTTCAAATAATTTCATTTATCATACAGTAAAAATTTTATCTTTGACTGCTTTTCCACATTTACACTGCTCTTGATTCATGACCAGTGACTTGCCACAAAGTGATGTGTTCTTGGATACGGTTGACATAACGACTATAGCACAGGACGGTCAAATGAAGCATTATGCTTTTATGTTGCTGTTATGGAATCAGAATAAAGTACGACTGAACCTTGAGCATGTGCTTCATAACATGTGAAGAGAGATGCTGGCAGAGTTATCCAAGCATGAAAGGAGTATGCCTTGAGCAAAGGTGACAGATCAAACCCAGCTAGGGAGCAGTAACAGTTTTCACTTAAATATTACTTCACTCTTTCTTTCTCAGCCAATCCTATTAAGTTTTTCAGAGAAGACCAAAAGGTCTTAGCTCTTCACAAATTTAAGGTTAAGGCCCCACAAACAATCCAGGTGTGTGATCTGTCTGGTAAATAAGTAATTCTTACAAACAGGAAGCTATAACCACTCAAGTAAGAACCTGGGATGGGCTCCAATCTGTATGAATATGGTATACAGAGATTCAGCATCAAACCCTTCCCTCCATCCCTGAAATCCTCTGGTTGATGCAGCCATCATCAGGAGGAAAAAAAAAGTCTTCACACTAATAAACAAGCTGCCAGGGTGTAAAATGTGGGAGAATTATTACTCAGAACCACGTTAAGATCCCTTAAGTGCCTCTTTTTTCGACTGGGCAGAATATCCCAAAATAAATTCAAAAGAACAAACTTTATCCCTGTACTGAAAAGTGCCCACACAAACTCCAAAGTAATAAGGGAGTAAAAAGCTGCATTGCTTTACCAGAAGAGAACCTTGACTCCAAGTGCATTTCACCAGGAAATAGTCCAAAATGGTGGAATTTGGGAATACAAATTTACACCAAAGACACATCTTTTCCCCCTCAGCAACACTAAAGAGTGGGGGTGAACTACCTTCCTCTCTTCATCAACTTAAGCTAGACAAATAAGAAAGATACTTGTGTTTGCTCTTAAACTCCCACCAACAGCCTGCAGCAAAGCATGAGGATTTGGATGGAAAATAACCCCAACTTCTCTAGACTGAGGGAAACAAACACTCTTATGATAAGACAAGGGCAAGAAGGAGGACCTGGAAAAGTATAGGCCAGCCAGCTTCACCTCCAACCCTGGAAAGGTGAAGGATCAGTTCATCTTGGAGGTCATCTCCAGGCATGTAGAGGAAAAGAAGGTTATCAGAAACAGCCAACGTGGATTCACCAAGGGAAGATCATGCTTGACCAACCTGATAACCTTCTATCATGGCGTGACTGGCTGCGTCGACGAAGGGAGAGCAGTGGATGCTGTTTACCTTGACTTCAGTAATGCATTTGACACTGTCTCCCATAGCATCCTAATAGACAAGCGAAGGAAGCATGGGTTGGATGAGAGGGCAGTGAGGTGGACAGAGAACTGGCTCATCAACAGAACTCAGAGGGTCATGATCAATGGAGCAGAGTCTGGATGGAGGCCTGTCACTAGTGGTGTTCCCCAGAGGTCTGTGCTGGCTCCAGTCCTGTTCAACATATTCATCAACGACCTGGATGAAGGGACAGAGCGTACCCTCAGCAAGTTCACTGATGGTACCAAGCTGGGAGGAGTGGCTGATACACCAGAAGGCCGCGCTGCCACCCAATGAGACCTGGACAGGCTGGAGAGCTGGGCCGAGGGGAACCTCATGAAATTCAACAAGAGCAAGCGCAAGGTCCTGCCCCTGGGGAGGAACAACCCCATGCACCAGCACAGGCTGGGGGCTGAACTACTGGAAAGCGGCTCTGTTGAGAAGGGCCTGGGAGCGCTGGTGGACAACAAGTTGACCATGAGCCAGCACTGTGCCCTTGTGGCCAAGAAGGCCAACGGTGTCCTGGGCTGCATTAAAAGGAGTGTGGCCAGCAGGTCGAGGGAGGTTATCCTCCCCGTCTACTCTGCCCTAGTGAGGCCACATCTGGAGTCCTGTGTCCTGTTTTGGGCCCACCAGTTTATGAAGGATGTGGAACTGCTTGAGCAAGTCCAGTGGAGAGCTACCAAGATGATCAGGGGGCTGGAGCATCTCCCTTATGAGGAAAGGCTGAGAGACCTGGGTTTGTTCAGCCTGGACAAGAGAAGACTGAAGGGGGATCTCACCAATGCTTATGAATATCTGAAGGGTGGGTGTCAAGAGGATGGGGCTGGACTCTTTCCAGTAGTGCCCAGTGACAGGCCAAGGGGCAATGGGCACAAGTTAGAACACAGGAAGTTCCACTTAAATATGAGAAAAAGCTTCTTTCCTGTGCGGGTGCCAGAGCAGTGGCACAGGCTGCCCAGGGAGGTTGTGGCATCTCCTTCTTTGGAAATATTCAAAACCCTCCTGCACGTGTTCCTGTGCCCCCTGTTCTAGGTGTCCCTGTTCAAGCAGGGGGGTTGGACGAGATGATCTCCAGAGGTCCCTTCCAACCCCTACCCTTCTGTGATTCTGTGGTTCTGTGACTTTTACTAAAAAAATCACTCTGCTTAGACAGAAATAAATGAAGACATTGCTAGCACCTTTTCTGAGTTTTCTAATCCCTCAGATATGCTGAGGAGTTCAGAATTAAACTGCAGAGCAGCAGGAAGTACCTAGCAGGAAGAAAACTCTGTGGTGCAGAACCTGAGACGTTTGCTGCTCCTGTCTATACTATATAAGCCCACAGAAAGATGGTACCATACCTGGAAACTTGATGACCGCCAACACAGGCTTTTCCTTCTGATCTGTGGTTTAATAACCCATGTGTATCATCTGATTTTCTAGAGCAGTTGGTAGAGCTAGGGAAAGAACTACGAAAATATTTGTGGGGTAAATGTGCCAGTTCCACAGCTGAAGTGGTTTATGCAGCACCTGGCCACCACAGTGTCAGTCATAACTTGGTTCACCTCCCTGCATCCATCTCAGAAACATTATGTAGGTTTTGTGAATCACTCCAAGCAACAAAATGTTCCTGGCAGCCACATATTCTTGAAATTCACAGACTTTTTACTGCCACGTTAACCCCTGAGAAGCTGTACGTCACCAATGTTTTGGTGGAGAGAAGCTGTGAAAAAACACCACTCCCTTGTATAGCTGGTTGAAACATTTCTACCACTCCAGTGGTTTCAAATCACTGTGAGATGTTAGAGGGTGTTTGCTTAGTATGGATGCCAACAATCAAGCAGAAGACCATGTGCTTGAATAGACTGCAGTTGTGGAAGGCTTCTTTGGAGATGCTGGATAAAGATAGATATGGTCCCAAATCTATAGGAAGTGCCATCAATGCTGCTGCTATGTAATTCCAGGCATGGTAGACATGTATGGCAGGTACCTCTAGGTATGGTATATTCTAGGTATGGTAGAGTCAATCCTGAAACTGAAGCACTGAATAAATAGACAGTTCCATCTCACATTCTTGAAACACAGTAGTCATCAAGAGATGGTTATGCTGTCAGTTTTGTTATTCTCATACTGGAAGCAATAGAATTGTGGTGAACACTGTTGCATCAGGGGGATCAGATGGGATGTCAGGAAAAGTTGGGGGTTTAAATATAAATCGTGGAAGCTAAAATTACCATTCTGAAATTGGAACAATATATGGTATATTGGAGTAGGCCAAAGAATTTGGTTATATAAATACTGGAAAGGAACTGAAGCAAGATTGTTTCTTCCACTGCTATAGAAATCTGTTGTCACAGAAGTAACTCCATCTCCCAATATAAGCCTTATAACAGGAGTAGACACAGTGCAGAACTGCAGAGGATATCTGACAGACCTGAACATCTGTTTATGAGTCTCCACCATTTTTAGAAAATGCAGAAAGAGTAGGCAAAAAAGAAGACAAAAAGGGACAGTGACTATAGAGCATCGTTGCATCATCTTGTAATGACTTTTGGGATGCAGATGCAGAGTGAAATGCAGTGGTACCTGAGGTGGGAGATCACCTTTTAGAAATGTTGTCTTCCTTTAGGGAAGCAATCTGGGGAAAAAATAAGTATTCATGTGGTGGACAAAGCCTTGAATTTTGGCAGTAAGTGAAAAGCTTTGTCTGCCTGCACTGAGCAAAGGCTGCCCAAGGACAGGAATACTCCAGTTAAATGCACCAGAATGTATTTTGGTATGATGGCGCCATCTGATCACACCACCGGTTCCACTGCCTGGCAGGCTGTTTTGGCAGCATACAGACATGCCTGGGAGGACATCTTGGCAGTTAACTGTTCCACTGAATCAAAGATTTACCCCATGTTGTGCTGAGGCAGATTAACAGTAAAGTCTGAGATTTTATTATAGTTCCAGCAATTTCAACAGGGCAATAAATACTGACAAATGGCAACTACAATTTGGAATTGCATTCTGGCAGGCTACTGACCCGCAGCTGCCCTTACTTCTGGCGTCCTTCTCAGGTGATGTGAGCTGCTTTCCCACTTAACTGCAGGAGGCAGGTAGATACTGCTCAGTCTTATAAGTATATGCATTTTTTTTCCTGCATTTCTGGAGATGATACTTGCATTTGGTGATGAGGGATAGGTATGGGAACTGGGCATTTGGTAGGGCCTGAACTAATTGAGTTGCCATGCACATAATTCAAAGTCTGTGAAAAGAGTCTGCTTGCTGAGGGAACCTGAACTGGACTGAACAAAAGCCTTCGCTATCATCTAGACCACAGCTTGCAGGAATGCAGGTACAGGCCACAGAGGAAAGTGTTTGGGCATATGTCTGTCCAAGGCTTCCCAGGACTTGGGCCAAAATAAAATCCTCAGTTCTCCTGGAGACCAATGATATGCACAAAAAGGGGCTTTTGGAGAACAAGTAAAGGCCTTCACACCATCTGCAGAGTCCAAAGATGCCCAGCTGGTATACAGTGCACTAAGCATGATTGCACATGGTAAGCAGATGAGCCCAAGGAAGTGCAGAGCGGCCCAGCAGCTCTTGTGAGGGAGGCTGATGCAGCCTGGGCATTGCCACGAGCAACCGCAGGAGATTTAAATGGCCCCAGGGAGTGTGAGCAACCGGGATGGTCAAACAGGGCGTGGCGCGGCAGTTTGCACGGCAGTTCGTGCAGGCAGGGCAAGCAGGGAGGGTGCTGCATCTGGCTCGTAGGCCCACAGCCCAGGAAGCTCTCTAGGACTCTGCCAGGATGGTGAGCACTCGCCGTGGAGCTAATACCAGTGTTATAATGACAAAAGCCCCAGAGAGGTCTGATGCATCCACCCAGATGGAGCCGGAGGCTTCAGCACAGATGGTAGGTTGCAACATGTGCCCCAACCCCTCGCCTGGTGAGAAGGTAAGTACCTGCACAAGGTGTGCACAGGTTGATGATCTGTTGTGCCGGGTGGCTGAGTTCCAGGAGACAGAAGGCTGAGTAATACTAGTAGAACTGAGGCAGAGGTAGATAGGCGGACTCAGAACCACACTCCTGTAGCAGACACCACTGAGAAGGAGGAGGCACCTTGGACCCTGGTGACCCACAAAAGCAGGGCTCTGCCTCAGCATCCACCTCCTGGTATCACCACCAGCAACAGATTTGTAGCTTTAGCGACTGCAGACACCCACGAGCAAGGTCCGCAAGGTGCAACTGTACCAGCAGCACAGAGGAGATACCACAAAAAGAAGAGATGACTGCTCGTAGTGGGTGACTCTCTGTTAAAAGGCACTGAGGCATCCATCTGCTGACGTGACAGGGAGTCACGAGAGGTTTGCTGTCTTCTGGGAGCTAAGATCCGAGACATCACTGAGAAGGTACTGCAACTTGTCAAAAGCACTGATTACTATCCTCTGCTACTCTTCCATGTGGACACAAATGACACTGCAAGCCAGAGTCTGGGCAGAACTAGGCAAGACGATAAAGCTCTGGGAAAGCAAGTGAAAAATATTGGTGCCCAAGTTATCTTCTCCTCCATACTACCCGTTGGAGAAAAATCGATGACTAGAAATAGGCAAATAATACAAATCAACTCCTGGTTATGTGGCTGGTGTCAATGTGAGGGTTTTGGCTTTTATGACAACGGGACATTCTTCAGCAACCATAGACTGATAGGGAGGGATGGACTCCACCTGTCTGGAAGGGGCAAGGGAATCTGTGGCAGCAGGCTGGCAAACTCGGTGAGGAGGGCTTTAAACTGAGGAACTCGGGGGGAGGGGGACAAACTGGCAATGCTAATGCCATCACACACAATGACAGGACAATCTGAGCAGTGATAAAGTTGCTGTGGCGGCCTCATGCAATGGCAACCAAAAGACCAACCAACATGGCTGTAGTGGGTCCTCATACACCCCTCTGGGGAAACCTGTGCTCAAGCACCTTTCTGAAATGCCTGTACACCATTGCACGCAGCATGGGGAACAAACAGGAGGAACTAGAGGTCTGCGTGTGGTCACAGGGCCATGATCTCATTGCAATCACAGAGACATGGTGGGATAGCTCGCATGACTGGAATGTAGTCATGGATGGGTACAGGCTTTTCAGGAAAGACAGACCAGCAAGGCAAGGTGGGGGAGCTGCTCTTTATGTGAGGGAGCAACTGCATGTATTGAGCTCTGCCTTGGAGTGGAAGGAGAACAAGTTGAGAGCCTGTGGGTAAAAATTAAGCGACAGCCAAATATGGGTGACACTGTTGTGGGTGTTTGCTACAGGCCACCTGATCAAGAAGAGGAAGTTGACGAAGCCTTCTACAGACAGCTGGAAGTAGCCTCACAATCGCAGGCCCTGGTCCTCATGGGGGACTTCAACCACCCTGATATTTGCTGGAAAAGCAACACGGCGATCCATGCGCGACCCAGAGGTTCCTGCACAGCATCGAGGACAACATATTGATGCAGGTGGTGGAGGAGCCAATGAGGCGAGATGTGCTGCTCAACCTTATCCTGACAAACAAGGAAGGGCTGGTTGAGGATGTGAGCGTTGGGGTACCATTGGCTGCAGTGACCACGAGGTGGCTGAGTTTAGGATACAGCGAGGTAGACGCAGGGCAACGAGTCGGGTTACAACTTTGGACTTCAAGAAGGCCAACTTTGGCCTCTTCAGAGATCTGCTAGGAGGAATCCCATGAGCTAGGGCTCTGGAAGGCAGGGGGTCCAAGAGAGCTGGACAGTATTCATGGACCACTTCCTCCGAGCTCAAGATTGGTGCATCCCCAGGAGGAAGAAGTCAGGCAGAGGATCCAGGAGACCTGCATGGATGAGCAAAGAGCTTCTAGAGAAACTCAAATGGAAGAAGGAGGTTCACAGTATGTGTAAAAAGGGACTGGCCACTTGGGGGGAATATAGGAATGTTGTCAGGGTGTGCAGAGATGCGATGAGGAAGACCCACTTGCAATAAAATCTGGCAAGGCATGTGAAAGATGATAACAAGAAGGGCTTCTTTAAATACAACAGCAGTAAAAGGAAGACTGGGGATAGAGTGGGCCCACTGCTGAACAAGGTAGGGGCCCTGGTGACACAGGATGCAGAGAAGGCAGAGTTACTGAATGCCTTCTTTGCCTAAATCTTTACTGCTAAGGCTGGTCCTCAGGAATCTCAGCCCCCAGAGAAGAGAGGACAAATCTGGAGAAAGAAAGACTTACCATCGGTTGAGAAGAATTGGGTCAGAAATCACCCAGGCAAACTGGATCCTTGCAAATCCATGGGCCCTGATGGGATGCACCCATGAGTGCTGAGGGAGCTGGCAGATGTTCTTGCTGAGCCACTCTCCATCATCTTTGAAAGGTTGTGAAGGACAGGGGAAGTGCCCGAGGACTGGAGGAAAGCAAATGTGACTCCAGTCTTCAAAAGGGCAAGAAGGAGGACCTGGAAAACTATTGGCAAGTCAGCTTCACCTCCATCCCTGGAAAGGCGAAGGATCAGTTCATCTTGGAGGTCATCTCCAGGCATGTAGAGGAAAAGAAGGTTATCAGAAACAGCCAACGTGGATTCGCCAAGGGAAGATCATGCTTGACCAACTAGATAGCCTTCTATCATGGCGTGACTGGCTGTGTCGACGAAGGGAGAGCAGTGGATGCTGTTTACCTTGACTTCAGTAATGCATTTGACACTGTCTCCCATAGCATCCTAATAGACAAGCGAAGGAAGCGTGGGTTGGATGAGAGGGCAGTGAGGTGGACAGAGAACTGGCTCATCAACAGAACTCAGAGGGTCATGATCAATGGAGCAGAGTCTGGATGGAGGCCTGTCACTAGTGGTGTTCCCCAGAGGTCTGTGCTGGCTCCAGTCCTGTTCAACATATTCATCAACGACCTGGATGAAGGGACAGAGCGTACCCTCAGCAAGTTCACTGATGGTACCAAGCTGGGAGGAGTGGCTGATACACCAGAAGGCCGCGCTGCCACCCAATGAGACCTGGACAGGCTGGAGAGCTGGGCCGAGGGGAACCTCATGAAATTCAACAAGAGCAAGCGCAAGGTCCTGCCCCTGGGGAGGAACAACCCCATGCACCAGCACAGGCTGGGGGCTGAACTACTGGAAAGCGGCTCTGTTGAGAAGGGCCTGGGAGCGCTGGTGGACAACAAGTTGACCATGAGCCAGCACTGTGCCCTTGTGGCCAAGAAGGCCAACGGTGTCCTGGGCTGCATTAAAAGGAGTGTGGCCAGCAGGTCGAGGGAGGTTATCCTCCCCGTCTACTCTGCCCTAGTGAGGCCACATCTGGAGTCCTGTGTCCTGTTTTGGGCCCACCAGTTTATGAAGGATGTGGAACTGCTTGAGCAAGTCCAGTGGAGAGCTACCAAGATGATCAGGGGGCTGGAGCATCTCCCTTATGAGGAAAGGCTGAGAGACCTGGGTTTGTTCAGCCTGGACAAGAGAAGACTGAAGGGGGATCTCACCAATGCTTATGAATATCTGAAGGGTGGGTGTCAAGAGGATGGGGCTGGACTCTTTCCAGTAGTGCCCAGTGACAGGCCTAGAGGCAGTGGGCACAAGTTAGAACACAGGAAGTTCCACTTAAATATGAGAAAAAGCTTCTTTCCTGTGCGGGTGCCAGAGCAGTGGCACAGGCTGCCCAGGGAGGTTGTGGCATCTCCTTCTTTGGAAATATTCAAAACCCTCCTGCACGTGTTCCTGTGCCCCCTGTTCTAGGTGTCCCTTTTCAAGCAGGGGGGTTGGACGAGATGATCTCCAGAGGTCCCTTCCAACCCCTACCCTTCTGTGATTCTGTGATCAATACTGAAGGGAGAAAGATATCTCAAGAAGTTGCACTAATGTACAGCAACAGGGATCATTGTGTAGGGCATGCAAATTTTCCCAGCAAGGAAAGGACCTTACCCGTACACCTTGATAGGCTTCTAGTGCTGAGAATAGGTGCAGTCTTCAGAACTTCCACATCAGAATACTGGGAACCAGTGAGAGTGGTGCCATAACCCAGCACTCTGCTTTAACCCAAGCTCTGGTGCTGTTTCCACAATCAGACACCCATAAGTCTTTGGTTAACACTGAAATGCCAGCATTTTGTTCCTGCAGTGCCTGCACTGCCCAGAACGACAGCCAGAGGGGACTCAAACTTCCTGTTACTGGCATGTCCCCCAAAAGCTTTAACCTCCTCATTTCAGACATTTCAGCAATTTCGGAGCCTCACAAGGGAAGCTTTCTAACACAGCTATGGGCTGCTACTGGGCACTTTTGAACTGACGTGTGACTTGTCACTTGGAAGTGTGTTGCTGATTGCTCCTAAGCACAAACACATGACCAAGCAGCACTAGTGGTGGAAATCATACCGTCTCTTGACAGAACATGGGGTGATCAGTGCCATTCCAAAGCAAAGTTCCTTTATCTAAATACTTCAAACCAGGTGAGCGAGTTCTAAAAATTTGGCCACTGTTTCCTTTTTGTATTGAAGAAAAAAGAGAGTCGGCCTTCTTGCCCTGCATACAGAAACCACAGCCTAAGGTTAATTAGATGATACAGATGGCAGCATCATTTCAGTTGGCATGGCATGAGAGACATCCTAAAATATCTAACAATAATTAATGAGTCCTAGCACACTGAAGTTTTCCAAAATGCAGTTCTCATGTTAATGCTGTAATTCCTTGCTTACTCCTTGCACAGTTCCACCTGTTTAGTTAATAAGAAACCTTGCAGCCTCTTGCTGCAGAAGCTACCCAGCAGCACCACTGGGATCTTCAGCTTGGGTATATGGAACAGAGACAGCAGGGGCAGGACAAGAGAAAGCTACTTCACTGCACGTTACCTGAAAAGCCTTTCCAGGACCATTTTATAGCATTCACGCTATTTATTATGTGGCTACTGTGGGCTGGAAAATTCTGTTCCTCTCGTTCAGTTTGAGTCTTACTGACTTGCACTATTACTACCTCAGTTTCTGAGAATTTATTTAAAATTATTAATGTACTTAACTTTCATTCCAGCAAGGACAATTCTATCTTCCAGTAGTAAAGGTAGAACTGCAGTATGGGTTGGCTTAGTTGGGATAAAGTAGAGGGGAAGTTCTTATTCTGTCACATCACTCAGCAACTATCAGTTAAGTAAATCCTCACTAATTAAGTGAAGAATGCTCTACTCTGCCCCACCATGAGCTGCATTAAGATAGAGACGTCTTAGTTTCAGGAAGCATTTTTGAACAATGGGATTTAGTATTGATTTTTTTTACACTGGAGGACACTTTTAATTTTTTTTTTTATTTCAAAGCATGTAATACATTTTAAAATGTAATGCAATGAAAGTCAGAATACTAGGATCACCCTCTCAGAATGGATAAATGAGATTATTAAAGAGAAGAATGCAAAAATAATGTATTTGTTTATCGAGTCATTAGTAAGAACCTGTAAAATTGGGAAGTTTGGGGTTTGTGAACTCACATGGGGCTGATGACTGCCGCCACACCCAGGACGTGCTGTTCAATGACAAAGGTTCCAAGGAAACCCTGCTGGAGCATGTAGCCAGTTTAGAGGGAATGTGGTAAATCCCCCTTTTTTAAAAAAAAATGTATTGCTCTGCTTTGCAAGGTTTCTTTTCTTTATTATTTTATACCCTTTAGGCCATAAAATAATAAATTTTTTAAAAATAAAAACTTTGCAAAACTACGCAATATATTCCAAACTTACCAAAGGGCTGGCTCCATGCTCCAGCAGCTTTCCTAAGTAGCTTTGACCTCACAGAATGGGGCATTCTGGGGCACCGCAGTGGAGCAGGCCAGCACAACGCCTAAGCACCTACAACAGGGTATAAATGGTTAGTTTTTCTCTCATTCCTCAGTCAGTGTCTCCTTTGGTCTAGTTAATAAAGGGATTTAAAAGTACTTGCCGTTTTAACTGCACCCAGCACAGGAGGTTGCTTTCTCTTCCCACTGGGCTCCTAAACTGAAGAGATCCTATTTAACTCCCAAAACCCCCTAGCTGATCAAAAATCGAAGATCTAACTTCTTTTCCATATGCCATTAGAAGTATTAATTCAGTTAATGGGTGTGGTGACAGAGAATCATAATTTTACAGTTAGAATCCTCTGAGGTAGAAATCTGGGCTGTAAAATGTTGGGGAAGATTGGGGTATGCTAAACTATGAAGAGTAAAATGCAAAGTTGCAAAGTTTAAAGTTATGAACAGTAAGAGTCTAATAACCTCCAGGTGTATGTTTTGCTATCACATCAAATAATACAAATTTCTAAAATAGTAATGACATGGAGATTAAGTTTGTAAGTGGAATTAATGAAGATGTATCTGATGTCAGCTTTCTCTAAATGACAGTTGCAATTCAAGCACACTGCAATTTTTCTGGTTTTATAGGAACAGGACATCAGTGGCAAAGAAGAGATTGACATGGTGGTTCGTAAGATTAGAGCGTTGCTGGCTTGATCTCAGTTCCTTCAACTCCCTCGGTTTTTTTCTCTTTGAAAATGGTATAAAATTTTCTATTCCTTCTGTAAGCTACAGAAAGGCACAGACCTTGACTGCTTTCTCCCAAAGGCTTGCTGCCTTATTCATTTGCCAGTGATAAACAATCTTCTCCTCCTAAAAGGCTGAATACTATCAGTATTGGAAAGGACCTGAGGGCAATGGTTCTGGAAGAAACAAAAATTCCCATATTCAGGAGAGTCGTGGGTAGCACAAATTACTTGGGTTTTGGACAGGTCAACATTTATCTGTATTTTACAGCTCTATAATGATGCTGCATAGAAGTTATTCCTGGATGCTCCGTGTCCCAACATTATCCCACTCAATAATACAGTCCTTAGCTGAACTCTCCTGTGGTGTTCTACAGTCCTTCTGGTCTCACTGACTGCATCATGGCAGATTTGGCCTAGCCCCCAGAAGAGCGAAGGCCTAACAGTGTTGACATCAGGACATGCTAGAACACATAAATCTATACAAGAAATATTCAGGTGACTTAAAAACTCAACATTTTAAAAATTTAACGCAAACAAAGTGATTTAATTAAGATCTCAAAATTTCTGAAAGGTTTTCTCAGTTTTTTTTGCAGCCTCAATATTTTTATTTCTTTGTCGGGGAAATAAGACGTTGAAAAAAAAGATTTTTCAAAACAAAGACATCTCTAATCCCTATGCAAAATCTGAAGTAATATTAGGGCATGTGTAGTTTGAATCAAGAAAGACTGATCAAGAATGAGTAAGATAATGCCATTAAACTTTGGCCCATTTAATATTTAATATTTAATAACAAGTATTTTAAAAGGGCAACAAAACAGGCCAATACCCTACTAGCTTACGTTTAAGTAAACAATACTTGTTGAAAACATATTGTTGCCCTTGTTATCAAATAATGCTTCCTTCAGGTATTTAGTAAATTGGTAAAAAGTTTATTTAGACAATTTTTATTGCCCTGGGTTATCTTCATTTTAGTAACTAAAAATAGCAGTACTGCTAACACCAAAGAACTTTATATGGAGGGAGCAAAGATGTCAGACTACTGTGACTTTAAGATGTCTTCATTAAAATGTGCTCTACTAATACTCCCATAGCTCTTCCCCCTTACCTCTGCATTGACCCAGCTAACTTAAAAAAAAAAAAAAAAAAGAAGAAAAAAAATCGATGGAACTGCTTTCAGTGCTGAACTGTAACTTCCCTGGAGTACAGAGATTGACAGAATTGTTAAATTTCTAAACTGCTTGCTAATAAAAAAAGCCAATTCGCATTTCACTAGAAATGTTTTTTTCTGACAGCTTTGCTACTGCCATAGAAGTATCCTTCTCAAGAAAACACACTTCCATGTCTCCACAAAAATCACATACGTAAGTTCCACAAATGAGGAAATCCCTGATATCTACTCGTGCTTTCAGATTAGAGAATGAAAAAGAGGGCACCAGGAAACCACTTCCTTAAGGTATTATTGGTGGAGCACTGCCTTCATCAAATAAAACTAGCCAGACCATGCAGAGGCAGCAGTAAAACAGCAGGAGGTCAATGAGCAGCTGTGTTGATGCTCTGCACTCATAAGTCTAAATACCTATGGTCATGCCCAGCTCAAACAAAGCCTATTCTCCGTACAGCACTCTCCATATTGCTTCCAGCAATTCCAATTGCCTAAGTCAGTCCTGGAGGTATTGTCTGTTCTTCCCATCCTTTTACCACTCACATCATCCGGTTTGCTGTGTTATAGTACAAAAGAACGGTATTTTAAAAGGTTGAGGAGAAACCTCACCTGCAGAGGCACCAGAGGACAAACCCAAGTCCACAGTAGGGGTCCAAGCAGATAGCAACTTCTCTGGAGGGATAAAGCTCACACTGCAGCTTAATAGAACGACAAAAGGCACTAGTGGCTGCATGAGACATCTGAAAGACAACAGCAAAGTAATTAAAATGATCAACTATGTTATTCCGAAGGCTCACTCCCAAACTGTGCCAAGTGCTTAAATCAGTTACAGAATAAAGAAAACAAATAAATATTGACTTTCTGCTCAGTGTAAACACACATGTAATTTATATCTAAGAAAACGTAATTTTTCTTCAAGAGGGCATCCAAATAATCGTGAAAGGGGAGGAGAGACAGAATGAATGATAAGTTTGAAGCAATTTAGGGAGAAAGCTGTGAGTGGTTTAAAGATGTGCTCCAAGCTGTATGCAAAGCTAATGATAAAAAGCTAAACTTTCTGGAAGAACAAAGGACTGAATGACTGCAGGATCTGAATTTGAAGTATTCTGTTGATCATCAGTAACATATTTCTAAGTACATATTTCTTAATACAATAAATGAAACCTGCCTATGCACTTTTCAAATTGAAGAGGATTTTGCATGCAAAATGGTACTAAGGACCTAATCATTCAGTGGCAAAGATCCCCAATAAACTTAGTAAAGATTCTGTAAAATGTCAAGTTATCCAGCTCCTAAGTGAGAAACAGGCTATTAAAAATCCCAGTAAAAAAGCTCCCAGAGATAAAACATGCAGAAAGTAGAAACAAAAAACCTGATGGAAAGGAAATTCTTCTGATTTCTTTTTTCCCTAGTGTTAGGATGTTTCCCACACTCACCCATCCTGGCTTGGAAGTTCTAAATAGAGTGGGAACAGAATTATATCTTTTAATCTTTGTCCTCTCCGTTAATATCAAGGAAGATACCTGTGTTAGAAAGACAGCCTGGATAGGATTTAACTCATCTAACCTTTGATCCCTGCCACATACTGAGCTAGCTGCCTTATATACTGCTAGAGTCAGTGGAGGAGAACAGGCACTTGGAAGGTAAAATTTATTTGATCTTAAGGTAAACAGGGGAATAAAGCTCCAGAAGTGACTTTTTCTCCATTGCCAATGAGAGCTGTAACTGAGGCTGGACATGTTCCAAGTGACGCAAAAAGACCAGCTCAAAACAGGTATCCACATGGTGATCATCTGCAGTTTGCAGAGATTAATTCTACCCTAGCTGAATCCAGACCACTTTTTCACACAGGATTAAACTGAACTCTGTAGGCCCAGAACTGGTGTTATTATGTGAATTTTGACACCATACTGGGTGCAAACTAGTGAAAAAGTTGAGCGTAAACGTAAGTGGAATATTCTACTTCAAAAGTCATCACAAACATTTATCAACTTCTCAGAAGCCATATAAGTTGTTTAGCCATTTTTTAAATTTAGCACTACTGCACTATGAATATAAGCCTGTGGCCTCTTACGATCATTTTATAATTAATTAATCACTAGTGATGATCTAGTAGATGGTTTACGTAAACCTGCTGCATCAGTGATCTGGAGCCTTTGTGACCCAGATATCAGAAGCTAATCAAGAATTCCTGGAAAGATTTATCTGAATTTCCATTTAGCCACATTAAGAAAAGGATGTTCAACTTGCCCTGCCTTTGACTATCTTTGAAGCTCTCCAAATTCTGACTTTACATAGTTAGCAGTCATTTCTTCAAGTCTGATAAGGTGGAATTCAGACCTGATTTAATATGGATGACTGCATCTCAAACAACCATTTAAAGCTACCTTTAGAAGAAATGGAGACTTACGTGACATTCACCCCATTCAAAAATCGATGTTTCAGATAAGTCAGATAAATTACACCCTAAAAGTCCCTGCTTCTCTCTGTTGATTATTGAGAAGCCCAGTGACTAGTCCACATCTGTAGACTATTTAAAGTTAGATGAAATCAATCTTCCAGGAGTATCTGATATGTAACCTTCAGGCAGCTCAGACATTTAACCGTCAGTCAGCCGTGGGATGGTCACTTCACTGCTCTGTGCTTCAAATTCTCCATCTGAAAACTGGGAAAATGACGCTTGCTTTGTTTATGAAGTATGCTGACAGCTTCTGAAAATAGACACATGATGCCAAAGAGCACGAGGAATTCAATACAGGCTGTAAGTGTGATATGATACATCAGCAAAAATTGCTAAGTAATCATAATCCTTGGATATGCAACAGATAGGAGTAAGGAAGTAACGGCTAAGAGAGTGATTCTACCTCTGCCTGTGTGCTGGTGAAACCAACACTGGAATAACACGTATATTAGCAGCTAGAAAAGACAGCTTTGATAAATTGTGGCTAGAGGGTTGGAGAAAATGCCAGAACAGAGATTTAGAGAGCTCAGGATGCCTCAGTTTATCAAACAAATCCATCAGTGAATTTTTTTTTGCTGATTAGTATTGTACCAGGCGAATATTTCAGAGACATTGGCAGTTCCCTTAATAGCATGAAGAGAATATTGAAAACCAGTGGCCAGCAGTTGAGTTGCAATAAAGAGCAAACAGTGAATGGGCACTGGAACAAGTAGAAAAGGGATGACCGGGTCTCATTTCCTTCATAAAACAGAAATAATAGATGCTTCGGTTGAAGAACGCTTCAGGCAGACAAGCTACTGGGCTACCTGCAGGAGTATCAGAATAACATTTTTAGTCTGAGGAAGAGGAGCGGGGCTAAACTCACCACACGCAGTACCAAAGCGAGTATAAAAGAACTAATTTCATGTTGATGGAATAAAAAATGACTGCAAGGGAGGGAGCAATTCCATTTCTATTACCAGGAACCAAGAGGAGTTACAAATCAGGAGCAATGTACCACCTGCCAGCCAGGCACAATAGCAGGAATGCCAGCTTTAGCAAGAAGTCCCTACCTTTACCCCTGCTAGCATGCCAGTTGTGGAGACGCTGAAGTCAAGGTAAGCAAGCGTTTCAGGGTTAGAAGGTTTGTAGATCTGTGCAGGCCGCTTCTTTGGCAAATCGTCTAGTGAAAATAGAGAAAGAAAATGTGTGTTCTTACTCCCACGACAGATAGACCTCTGAGTGATTGACAAATACAATGACAAAAGAAGACACAGAGGTCCCCAAGCCTTAGTACTCACCCGTATCTAGTACCGGAGGCCACGTTCTGACATCCACTGCTGCTGCTGCCTCTCGTGACCGTAACAATTTACATATTAATTGTGTAGTCATCAAGCAGGCAGAGCGGCTCACCTAGGAATTTAAGAAATAAATAATGACGCAATGGGATACTGATTAATTCTCCCACGAAAATGAGCAAGACCATGATTTATTTTCTGCCAGAACAGGACACAGCTATATTAGTCTTAGGTTTTTCAATTAGGAGGTGTAAAGATGCACAAAACTTGCAGCTCACAAAGCAGACAGAGTCATGTAAGTTTTACAAATTACATGAAATTGCACTTTGAGAAGAGTGTTGTAATGAAACTAAAGGCACCTTAATAGTGAGAATGTGACTTTTCTAACACATCATATCAGTTATAAACCCAGAATGCCAGCAGAGAAGACTGACCAAAACATTTCCTATGTGATGGTAATAGATCTTGGTTTATAAACAGTATTTTCACATAAACCAAAACTGAGCCTGACATTTATATGAATAATTTTAAGTCAATTCTATGTTAGCCATATATTCCCGATTCCTGTGCTAGTGATAAACCACTGGGAAAGTCTTCTGATATCGGCAAAATAGCTCTAGACCAAAAATTGTGCAGGTGGCTCTAAGAAATGAAATGGTAAGTTTACTGCAAATACCATCTGCACTTAATTTTAGATGACACATGCTGAAGGTATTCTCCTTTTAGATTTGCTATTTTAAAAAATACATAAGTAGCAACTACAAGAATATTTCTTACTGATTGTAAAAATTAATATATTTAAGGAACTATTCAAACATAAATATGAACACTGTTAATCACTGAAGACAGTACAGAGGAAAAACTGAAAAGGCAGCATCATTCTTCTTTTCCTTGAACTGCGAGAATCTATGCAAATATTGCGAAGAGTATTTTTTTCTTTAAGGAATCTGAGACGTTTCATTGCATGCTGAATTTCCAATGCTCAACCTAAGGAAATCGGTAACCATATGTACACTAAAGATTACCACTGAGCAGAAGAGATCAGCTTCTGTTGACAGTAATCTCCTGGAGGTCAACTTCATAGAGCATATGAGGAAATTAGGAGCATACAAGCACTGACCCAAGCTCTACTTACTTCCTCTAACCCCACAATTTCCCTTAACAATCTAAATATTTCCAGCTAAAAGTGAAGACAAATTAAGCCACTGCAGCATCCCTCAATCCTGTTGTGTCCCTGTCATGGCAAGGCAAGGTAATTCTTACATAGATAATCTTCATCTGTGAAAATCTTGATTTGGGACGTAGTGGAACCATAAAACAAACGGAATTTCAAGAGTTGGCAGTTACTAGCCCTCTCAGGAATTACATTATCTAGAAGATCAGGAGGTTTATTAAAACACAGAATGTCCATGCCTGGAGAATAGCAAGTCAGAGGTAAAGACCTAGGGATGGTGGGAGGAAGAAGGAAGACATCTTACCTACCTGTTAGCAACTGCTTGAGATGGGGCACAATAAAGTTCAGTTATATTTTAGTACGAGTTCATCACCAAAACACAATTGTGTGAGCAAAATTTTGTTCAGAAGTCATTCTTACTGACTTCAAAAGGCGTTGTGTAGACATATAGCATGTCAGAGCAGGCTTTGACCCCATCACACCAGGAAATATGTAAGATTGCATCAGCAATGAAGGAACAGCCTCAGTATTTTAATTTCTACAAGGTCATCCCTCTCCAAAATGAAAGAAAATCTTGTGTAAAACAGAGCTGAGAGGCTTTTAAGTCAAACTGGCATTAATATGGCTAATAAATGTCCATATTTTATTTGGTCTATTGAAGGGTTGACAATTACAAGTCAGCTTAGACCTGTCATGAAACCAAACAGATCTAGTCTGGCTATTAAACATCAAAGGAAAAACAAAATAACACATTTTACATCACTTCTATAATTTTAACAACTGATGTTTAAAAACTGTGAGTGCCAAAATGCTAAATAATAAGAACCCTGAAGACAACAGGATGGTTTCTCATACTTCTACTGATACTTTGTGGCTTCAGATGCTCTAAGGACAGCCACAAATTATAACTATCTCTTGTACTCATTACTTGAAAATAGCAACATTAATTAGAAATGTTAAAACCACATTTGTTTCAACTTGTTTTTTCAGAGACTTAGAAGTCCATTCAATAGATCAGAAACTGCCAGATGTAAAAGGCTATCTCTTTGCAACCATTTTATTTCCCTCACTAACATGCACAATGCAGTTATTTATATGCAACAAAGACCAAACTTTATCAGATAAAGCCAAAATACCAAAAGAAAGCATTGAATGAAAAAGTCTGAGTAACACTTCTCTGGATGAACCAAAATACTGACCAACACCTTCACAAAAGAATTTTGAAATTGCTTCGAACTGCAAAACAATTAGATGTACAGAGCTGAGCACAAATCACCATCAGGTCAAGATGACCTTTCCACTGGGATTTTTCTCAATAGTCAGTGTAGCACTGCCAGGTGAGGAATCCTACCATTCTTGGCATATAGCTAAATACAAAAAAGCACTTCAAATATATTTCCTGGAAGGAGTCATGTAAAATGTGCAAAATGTGACAGCGGAAGTCAGAAGGTTGTGTGCTGTCAAGCAGTGTTGACCCTGCAACACACTGAAGTCCTGAATCTTTGGAAGTAATACAACTCTTCAACCTACACCGCCACTCACTTAAGTTACTGTTCCTAAAGAGTACTCAAATCCTCTGCCCATTTAATCTACTTGTGCACTTTCAGGTGTCTTCTCACCTCCACAATCATCTTCACTGTAGGTAACGTGGTAGCTATGTTCTGGGGATGTGGAGGTCGAACTGTTATTGGCACACAGCCTGCATACAGGCATCCGTAAAATGCGGCAATCAGGTCTATTCCTGCATGAAGAACAAAACACAAATCCTCCCCTCAAAATCAAATAATTTAATCACAGACACCTATGTCAGCATAAATATTACTTGGAACTCAACTCAGAAGGTTAAATGAGTGACTAAGCCCTTTAACAGATTTCTTTTTCAGCCCCATGTCAGTATTTGTTCAGCTTCACTGATTCCTTTCAATTGTACTGTTCTTCTGAGCATGAAAAACCAAGGGTGACACACAAAGCTGCAGCCAGATATCACCATTTAGGTGAACTCCACTTTTATGATCAGGAGCTAACCCGTTAAAAAGACTGATTTCTACAGATTAATTATCTACCTAAATTTACATTTATAGGCAAATAAGAGTCTACAAGAAAAGGAATGCCCCAGCAAAAGGATGAAATGGGATGATGCAGAAGGAATGTCTGGAGGTTTCATTAAATACTCTCTCGTGCCATTTTTAACCTCAGATATGCAGCTTTGACTTATCTACCTGAAATTTTACAGTAAAAAAGGGAGTAATGAGTTTGAAATCCTGCTTCTAACATAAAACCACAGGTATAGTTCTATATGAACATTGACTGCATGCGACAGATTGTGGACAGCACGCTTCAGGCTATCTAAGGAGGCTGAACAGACAACAGCACAAAGGTCCCATAAATAGTGTTAGTTGCTAGGTCCCTGGTGCTGTACACAGGCCGTGATAAGACAACAATGGGAGCTGTTTTATTCTTTCAGTGGAAAAGGATCTGGAGTACTGATAGGTTATTGTTCCTTCAGCAAAATGCTTTATTCTTGGGAATTGAAATACAGAAAATAAAAACTCAAGTTTAAAATACTAGTTGTCTTCTGTGGAAAAAAGTTTTCTGATATTAACCGCTGAGATACTACTCCTATAAAGATGTAACAAGTATCGTGCAGCACTTACAAAATAAGTATTGCAATACAGGCTTAAATCAGACTTGATTTCACCAACACACATGAAATGCTAAAGACAAAATAGCAGCACTAGATCAGAAATAATTTCAAGCAAATGTCAAATGTGGTACTGGTTAACTCAGGCTTAAAAGCACTTATGTGAAAGGATGAAAATCCAGGCCACAGTGAGCTGTCTAGGTTAAAAATGTATAGAGAAAATAGTGATTATAATTTGGTATTTCTTAATCATCTGCTATCTATTCATCATATTTCTACTCTAAAAAACATGGATTACTTCCTAGGTATTGCTGTTTTACCCTCATGAAATGCAGCACTTCCAAGAGGGAATTCAACAGGTGAATCTAAGAACACTCAGCAGATGCAATATTTTAGCAGAACTGTGTGTTCATAAAATAGTATATTTCTAGCAAATTAGAAGAAAAGCAGTAACTAGATTTGACTGCTTATAAGAGATGGGTTTTAAAAACACAGGTTAATCTTAATCTGAACCCAAAGAAATCATATCTATGCGCATACACAAAAAGAAATTCTTTTAAATATATTTGACTAAGTTCAAAGAAATGTACAGAAGGCAAAAATTTTGCATTTTGCCCCTTAACATGGTTTACAGGTTTGTAACAGCACCATTGCACCAATGTGGTTTAGAACCACAACCGTTCTAAAGGATCTTGATAAACTCTTGGGACTACCAAAGTACCAAACACGGCAGTTCTTTACCTGGTGGGTAAACCAAAGCCACATGGTCTCCATCTTGTAAATGTCCCCTTTCCATCAACATGACAGCTATCTTCTCAGCTCGTTTGTGTAGCTGGACACACGTTAGCGAGTTGGCTATTGTTCCCTGCACAGGAAGAAAGATAAATGTCACAGAAGATAATGCAATGTGCTGAAATTCTATTTTCCTCTGCACCTTAGAAGTTACTGGATGAGCTGCAGCCACAGTATGTCATGCAATCAACTTAAGTATGGAAACCTTCAGCCTTGTGCCAAACGGTAGTTGGAAAGAAAAAAGATGTTTGCCACGCAAAGGAATGTTCTCTATTTCCCTTTCTGCACTTTCTGCCCTCAACAGCGTTTCCTCTTTAACCAAAGGGGTACAGTAGTATGCTAATATCCTGCCCAGGTAACCTGTTCTTCTTCCCTTGCTATACAGGCAGCATTCCTGCCACAGCCAGCAAAGTGTCTTTATGGTCTCTGCAGCAATCCGGACAATCTGTGGAAAGCAGTCCTGAAAATTTCACTTCATTGTCTGCATGCTGGAAGGAAGCCAAATGGCACAGCAGAAATACTTTATAAGACAAGAGATAAAAGACACAAGTGAAAACAATACTTTGTGATGGGAAAAAGAATTAGTCTGGAACAAAAGCTAAGCACATGCATACCAATGAAATAGAAAAGAAAGACATTTGTTGAATTTGAGTAACTCTGTTCAGCATGAAAAAAAAGGGGAAGTGACAATATGTCACAGAGCTTGGAAATTCAAATAGGGCTACACTGTTTTAAATTGGATGAGTATTATGGTTCTTGCATGCCTTAAAAACATGTATGTGTATATATATGCACATTTACCAATACACTTTCAGAGAAATAAACACTTCTGTATCACAAAATTCGCTACCACAGTTGACACCTCAGAAGAGAACTCTAAAAGTGAACATGCTGGACAGACTGACTGCCTAGAGCTGGTCTGGCCAGACGTGGGCTGAGATAAAGGGATAGGGCAGTATGGGAAGGGATGCACCTCTCTGCCTGTGCACTTGTTCTGTGGAAACAGAGGATTTCAGTCTCCAGTACTACTATGATGTACCTGGCACCTATCACAAGCACTAAGTTCACTTAAGAACAGAGAAGCTGAAGAAATTGGGGAAAAAAGGTAAGAAAATACTTACAGTTAAAAAGAACAATGTATCAAAAATGCAGTGCAATCAAAAATATTGTATCACTGTCCTTATTAAGAGAGAAGGCACTAGGGTCTTCTGTTGTAAATAAGTATTTTTTACACTCCATTTTAACAAAGCAAGAAATAATAAGCATTTGGCTTGATTGCTGGCTTCTATCCACCATCACCGTCCCACCCAGTGCTGCAGTATTTATTGACCACAAGCTTCAGAGAGGAGAGAGCAGTTTGATAAAGGTCTAGAACTGGAAGTAGTGGCATGTTAACAGGCATCGCTTGGCATTTACAAACTTTATAAGAAACTATATACAAACTCAAACACTGTCAACAAAAAGGACAAACCTAACTGCAAATAAAAATGGCGAAGTCAGGGCTTAGCGTTCCTCTTCACAATCTTCAGCAACCACACTTAGTGAAATGCACTTCAGGCAATATTTATCAGTCTTCTGAACAATGAGGAGATCATTTCTCTAAGAAAGTTACCTCTAAAGACATATGCAACTATATAGATGCTGGACTAGCAATGGCTTCCATCTGTCCAGCCCCAAATATGGCCAAAGTGACCTGAGGTCTGGGTGTCCTTGTCACTATAGACCTGCCAGTAGAAATGTGATTAAAATCTTTGTTCCTTCTTTCAAGAAATTGCTTGTTTGTGCGGTAACAGGAAGAAGAACCTTTTATATCCCCACATATATCAGAAGCACAGGCCCCACTGACACACAAAGGGAATTGCTGCAAATCACGTAAATTTCTGCAAAACTTGTTTACATTTAAGAGTTTTGGCACTTGCTTCAGGTGAGCTAGCAGAAAGACAGCGTTTCTATGAAGTGCAGGGAAGGAGAATCCTGTTGTTGGACAAGAATCATTGGCAAGACCCAGGCAACTACTCCCTTTGTGTCTTTTACACAAGGTGTCCTGCAATGTAAAGGTATTGCAATCCTTCATGATTAACACTAAAAACAACGCAGTGCACTGATTTTGAAATATTCCAAATTCTCAAAAATCTTGGGTTACACTAATCTCAGTGGATTTCTATTAGTCATCCACTGCAAGATGCCTGGATAGTTTAGAACAAAGTGTACAGACAATGTGCAAGGAAGACAAAAACGGAAAAGTTACAAATCAGAACTAAAATTCAAGATGGGCAATAAACCTTGCCTAGGCAAGTTGCCACCAAACCTGTCACTCCTTTCCATAAAACATTAAATCTGTCCATAAACCATTACATCTCTCAAACAAACTTCATATGATAAGATATTCCACACTGAGAGTATTAAAGGAGCAGAGAAACTGAATTTCAAAATTTGACTATTTTTCACTTCTGTGGAACGATGAATTCTTTTGTTCATCTTTGTTTTCCACATTGTGTCCTTCCGTACCACTGTTGGAATCCTTCTGCCAGCATGGGAAGTCTGGCTTTTTGTAAAGTGCAAAACCAACAGCCTATGTGGATAACACCGTCTCTTTCTCACAGCATCTTTGCTCCTAACTTACAGGACCAAAAAATGCACTATTTTAATGGTGTAATATTGACTCTACTTTGCCACAGACAACTACATTACTACTTCACTACCATCTGTCAAGTTGCACATGTTCACATATTAGCTAGTAATCTGAATTTGAAAAAGGTCATTTAATGACTTATTGGTAGCCTGAAACTGAACTTTGGTACCAGCACTGTAATATGGGCTGGAGAAGCATATCCTGTAAATACAGTAAGCGGTCATTTCACAGAGGTTCACAAAGTACTGGAGGTTTAAGAACCCATCCAAATTGCACAGGGACCACATGGGCTGAAACAACATCAGCTACCACAGGTGGCCCAGGGCAATAGCACTATTCCAGGCTCCTCCTCTCCCGGAGACCCTCACACACTACGTATGTTTCCCAGTTTTGACAGAGGTGTCTAGGTGTACTGTCTCTAAGCGGTCTTGGGAATTATTGGTTTGTCGTCTACAATCATCTAGGAAATCTGTAATCATAATCACCCACTCTTAGTAAAGCCAAGTTCTGTACCATGTGACATGCATTAATTCATTTCTGATAAGCAAAGAAATGCTGTGCCAGGCTGGCACCTGATGTAGGCTATGCAGAGAAATTTATTAGTGATCCTCTTCAGACCTGGTTGGATTCTGGACATACCTCTTCTTTGCTTCACCTCCTTTCCCCATTCCCACACCTCCCCCAGATGATGCAGACTCAAAACCAACAATCATTGTTTCATTTAGGGCAAATGCTTTGATTTTGCCAAGCCTGTGCTTTTCAAATTGGAAATTAGGATGGTGAGCAGTATTAAATACTACTCTTGGGTATAGGAATGATAAGTACTGAAATAGATTTGCAGTGTCAGCTCACCCACAACATATATGTGGTAGGAAAAGAAATGAGAAATGCGTAAGGCGCGCTGTCTGATACAAAAGCAATCTATATTTTGACAACTGGCAATGATTATTCTCTTTTCCTCTCTGCCTCAGTGAACATTAAATATAACAGCAGAGTATTAATGGAAAAATCAACAGAAAGGTCACGTTCAGCCATAGCATGAGGAGGTGCAGCTGAAATACCAGGGTGCCATTTTCCATACCACAGCCTGAGAGTAACAGTCTGAGCTTCTTACCCTGCAGTTGAGTAGAGTGTAAAGCACATGGTCAGGAGTGGTCTGAGCTCTCCACTGTAACACTTCCGAGAGGAAGAGGAACTAAAATAAAGCAGAGCGATAGCTGTGACACTAAATAACTTTTTGCATTTAAAAACCAGATAAGTGTTTTTGCTAGTTTAGCTATGTCTTTCTTATTTATATGTTATATTTTACATCAATACCCAGAAGCCCTAAACATGAATTAATTCTCTTGTCACCACACATATTTATAGCAAGGTGCTTTCGCACAGTAGCAGCAGCCTCTCTAGATGTGAAGCCACTGCTGGGATTATGATATATTACTACATATACTTTCAAAGCAATAAATCAGTTCTTACTGATCTCTCTGAATTTAAGCTCAATTTTAATTCTTTAGCTTGTTGCTTTTTCTTACTATAAATATATAAATATTTATACAGCTTAGAACTTACTAATTTCTCACATAAGCCCCCAGAAGAGCTGAATTTCAAGTTAACTTTACAGGACCAAAATAATAACAAATAAGGTCAGGACTATATATTCAAACAAAATTCCTTGGAATCCACTTGAACTAGTAAAAAAGATGTAATAGAGGGTGATTTTTGGTAGAAGCCTCATTAACACTTTCCATCACGTTTGTTCTGTTGTCCCATGTACATTTACAGAAAAAATCCATACATATAAAAAGCAGACTTCCACTCTCATGTCTATTTTATATTTGTCTGCAAAGGGCGTTCTGAAATATTTTAGTGTGAATTAGAAAAAGCAATCAACAAATTCTGCAATAATAACAGTACTGTCTATGTACTGCTAAGTGTCCTGATGCTACCTAGCTAAATATAAGCTGTGTCAGAAAAGTTTAGCTTACCTTTCTGGCTTGGTCATTATCTTCTATTTGCCCCAAATCTCTACCACTGGCCTGTGCAATTCTTTTTCCAGAGACCAAGTTCCCTACCATCACAGAGGCAGGGCCAATTTCTAGAATAAATCAAAAATGTGCTAAGTGCAATAAAAATCCTTCGCCTGTAGATGAAAATTCTTTTTCTTTCTTTTGCATTACATGATATTTTCCTCATTGCTATCCACAACACCAAACCATGAGCACATTTCTGTTGATACAAACCTTGGTTGATGGACCAGAAGTAGCTGGAAGATATGTAGGCCTGGATTCATCCTCTCTAAACCTATCTGAGGAGCCCATTTAGCACGGGCTGTCTACAGCCAGAGACACATCCTGTCTGCCTTGATATGGGGAATCTTTGGAAAATTCAGCTCCTAATTTAGGCATGTCCATTCAAGTGCCTAAAACCAGATGAGATGTATCCAGGCTTCAGGGACAATGTTCCTATTTTTCTCTTCTGTTCCCTAGGCTAAGTTGCATCTGTATTAGCAATTCTGTAAAGCTATAGACATGAAGTGACAAGGATTAGGAAGGCAGATGATGCATATGATAAAATATATGCAAGCACTTTAGCACAAGGTAGAGACTGAAGAAAAATAATTTCACTTTAGAAGACAGAAAGATGTCAAGGCTGACACTTCTCCAGGAGGTGGATTTCACTGACGTTTTGTTGCTGCCATTAGGGAAAAATACCTGTCTCACAGATACCATTTACACTCATGTTACCATTTGCTTTCTGCTTCTCCAACATGGATTACTGATTAACTGCAACTGATACCAGGCTTTACTTCTAGTCTATGATGTCCAAGCTTTGTCTCAGTGCTTGTATGTGGTATAATTGTCAAAATATGAGATGTCTAAGTAACCAGATAATGTACAATAAACAACATCTACAGACTACTCCGTTTAAAAAAGATGAAAGCAATATATGCTCTGGGTATGTCACAATTACACAAAATGCGAGAATGTGATGTTACCAGTTTGGTTTCTGCATTGATGGCATTACTTTTACCACAGTGATATATAATGCATACATAATGTATCTGTAAGTTTCTCCACTGCACCGATCCTAATTCAGTGATTACTTTTCAAAGAAACAACCGGGAAATACCAAAGTCAGCACTGCAGTTGAAGCCTTGATTACTTTTGTTAAGTCAGTGGAAGTCACTGTTAGCCTCTGACGGTCCCAGTATCTGCAAACTCAGATTATGGTTTTGATTTCTGAAACATTTGTCCAAGGGTTTTAAATAAAGAAACAAGCTGGTGGTTTTGGCAAACTTGTACTGAATTCATGACGGAGAGCCCTCATATTCGGGATCCAGAGGATAAAACACTTCATATTGCAAGCTAGTTTTCAAAGTGGAAGGTAACTAAGACTTAGTCTAATGTAGCTGGAATCAGGTCTTAAGCCTGAGGCTACAGATCCAGAAATCCTTTAAATTAATCTGAGTACTAAAATCTGCAATTGGATTAAAAGTAAAAAATCTGCTAATAAGGTTCTCATTCATTGGGGATGAGTAACCAGTGACTGGACTACAGCAGGCTACAATGGCTTTCTCAGTCATTTGAATCGTACCTTGCTGTATCATTTCATCCAATATTCTTCATGAAGTGTGGCAGAACTTCTGGTGAACCACCTTAAAACTAGTTAGGGTTTTCCCTCAAATATATCTGCTGTCAGAATACTTCAGAACTTCCCTACTCAGGTAAAAACCTATATCCTCATTCTTGGGTTTAATTTATTCATGACCAGTTCTTAAGTATTTGCTCTACTTCCAACTGTTATTTACTGTCAACAGTCCTCTTCCTCTCTACTTCTGCTTTACAAACTCAGCCTTCAAATAAGCCAAGATTTTCTTTCTCTGTTTTGGTCTCAGTCCATCCTCTTTAAACATAATTGACTGGGAATTTACAAAGAACTTCATGTGTGGTCTCAGCAGTGTCTTGTAGAGTGATAAAAATGTCTTAATCTTTACTGAATTTAGGTTTTTGGAGGATTTTTTCTTGTACTCTTTGTGAAGGTACTTCTAGCTTCTGCCAAAACTAATGATGTTCTTATCACACCTAGAATATTTAACGGGAACAGCTGATCGAGCTTATTGATTCTCATGTGCATTAACAGTTACTTGATTTTGCTCCATACAATACCGCGAACACACAGCATTAAGTCATGGCCACTCATCTTACCTGGTTGTTTTTGCCTTGGTTTAGGCAGGTTTGTTACACATGTGTGGGGACACATCAACACATTACAAGGATGCAGCGATCCTTCCAAGAAGAGCTGTTTGGTTTCTGACAGGTGTATTCCACCCAGTGGCGTCTTGGGAAGTGTGTTTGCTGGTACGAGCGCTAAGCAGTAGACTCCCACTTGATGAATACTGTCAATAGCCTTAAAAAACCAGGAAGTTGATTTTAATGAAAGGCTAATTTTTCATCATTCTAATAAACACGTTATTCTGCGTTACTGCATAAAACAACCCTAATAATTAACTAGCAATGGAAAGACACTTTAGCAATGTCAGTGATAAGGAGGTTCTTTTCAGTGGGAACAGGTGGATGGAAATGTAACACTGATGTTATTACACTCATTCCAGAAGATAAAAAAGCAAACAAAAACCTGGTGATAAATACACAGAAATCTGTTAAGAAATGCTACCTAAGCACCCCTTAGGCACATGTTAGTAGCACATATCCTGGAGATTAATTACCAAAAGGGACTGGCAACTCGTGAAACTGAGTTTAACTGGCACACTTCTCAGAATTACAAGTTCAAAGGAGTCCTATGAACTTAACATCCAGTCCATCTGGCAAAGCAAAGAAAAATTTCAAAAGTTGCACATATATGACCATATACCTACTGATGTATGTAGCTTATAAATTTTTTTTTTATTTTTTCTAAGATAATAACTGTTTTACTTTCTGATTACTGTGTAAAAGATCCACAGGCAGGGATGGGAATTAGTACAAGAGAAAACTAGAGTACTATCCACTTGAAAAAACTCTGTTGAATAAAAATGAAAAATAAGCATCTTTGAATCTTGTAATAATCATGTTCATTGCCTGACAAGCGGAGTAAACTGCATTTCTTTTTTAAAAAATATATAACATACAGTATCTATGTAATTTATTTTTTTAGACACGAATGTCCATGCACTTAAGATTTTAATTCCATACACATTTTAACTGGTTATTTTCCTTGCGTTGGTAACAAAAATTGCAGTGAGTTAGAAAAACTTCAGACATCCAAGCAGACTGAGAAACAACTTACAGACAGCAACTCTAATGAGCAGTTAAATGGTCAAAAATATAATTTACTTAACTTGCATTTGATTTTTAACTGTGAGAAAAGTGACTGCATATATCTGTTGCCTTGAAGATACAATCTATATTCTGAGAATCAAATAATCATTTATAGTTATGTATTTAAGTGTAGACCAATAAATTACTGATTATTTCTACAGAGACTCTAAGTAATGCTTTGCTTTTGGCTTCTGTTTGCTTCATTTTTTATGTATTTAATTGCAAAATTTCATAAGAAAGAGTAATAAAGCAGTTACTCATTTCACAAACATTACAGTTTTAGTAGTGGTAGGTCTCACTGTAGTATTAGAAGACCTTGCTGTTGGTCTACATGCACCTCACCCGAAAGATCAGCACTAGCAAGATATATGTGACAGCCAACATACAATGGCTCATGTTTCTGGCAGGAGCCATCGTAACCTCCTCATTGTAACGTTATTTGTAGGTTCTGAAAAGCAGTGATAAATCACGGGATCCTCACCTGACTTCAGCTTGAAGGAAAACTGTTACAGGGCAAATAACCATACGACAGTGTGGATCCCAGAGTTGATGAATGGAAAGCAATACTCAGCTGGGGTGGGATGAGGGGTGTTTTAGATAATGACTCCCCAGTGACTTCCAAACTGTCTGCTTTGATAGCCACCTCGGCAGCACAGTGCCTGATAAAATGTCATGGGTCATTCAAAATTGTCACCTTTCCCACTCTGGAATTTGGCACTGAAGCAGTGAATGACTTTGTTTCACTAGGATGAATCCTAATGAACTGAACCATAAAATTTTGTGAGAGAAGAGTATCAGTCAATTTTAATACTGCTAGCATTTGTTACTCCTGGTGAGATGGCTTGGTTTTTGAAATTGCTCTGTCCAGCCAGAAGTAAACAGAGTATATGAAATCTTTACCCCTCTGTTTCAATGAGAAAACAGATTAGAGATATCAGAACTTGCAGAGTGCAGATTGTTACATTATCCAATCTAAGGAAACATCCCATACTGACAAAATTCCCCAGGCAGACACTCTCCAGTTCTGCAGCAGATCTCCTAGCTTTGTCTAGTCCTGTCAAGTCCTGCCAGTGCGCTGGCACTGGTAGAACTAACATCCAGTCTGCCAGGTACATGAAGCCCAACTCTGCCTGAAGGGTCAGATCAGTTTGCAGCAGTCTGGGAGAGGAATGAGTATCTAGGATCCATCTGACTGAACTGCTGGGTGACCTGAGATCTTCACTTACACTAACTAAAAAACCATACTCCTCCCACTACTCTCAAGACACTCTCTACCCAGACTGACCACTCCCAATCACGGCTCTGCTAAAACCCATAGATGCAGTCCCACATAGTCCATACATACAGCAGCTCTGCCATCCTTCAGCCCTCTGCTGAGGAGCAGGAAGGGCCAGGAAGAGCCAGAACGTGGTGCAACCCATTGGAAACAAGTCCTGCAAATTGATACAGCTCAACTCTAGGAAGAGATGCAGAGACACAGCAAGGCACAGCAAAAGCAGACGGTGTAGGGCAGGGCTGGCACGTGGCAGCGCACACAGGATGTCAGACGAGTCTCACAAATATCATCAGAAATGAGTAGCAATTTGGTAAGTTTGTTGTTATGGAGGTCATTGACAGTCATGACACAAGTGTGATATCATTGTGTTGCTCATCTCTAGCAGATGATTCAGATTTAACTGGTTACCACTTCCTGACATCTGTCATTAAAAATATGACTGGGAAGGAGGCACAATGCATCCCGCATGTTCCTGGTTTCTGTCCACCATCTCTGCTCTCAGCCAAAGTGGAACCAGAAACTTCTTGTTCACATAGTGATGCATGCCAGAGTTGCAGACTTCACACATGTGCAGTAAAAGCAGCCACACATATGTGTACTTTGATATATGGCCTACTGCTCCTGGACACTGCTGTGACTTGATCATACTTAGAGTAATAGCACTGACTTTTGGCAGAAGCAACTTGTCACTGGGCTCCCACACTGTTCAGTACTGAATTCTACTGGCTATGATGGGGTAAGACATGATTTCTGTAAAAGTCACAAAAATGCTTAGCTGATAAAACTGGAGAAATGTTAAGTCCAGAATTTCAATGTTTTCATTAGGAGCTTGATAAAATTATCAAGGCATGGGCAATCCAAAAGCCTCTCCTTCTTAAATAGGTTGCCCTAGGTGCTACTAGTTGCTTCAAAGGTTTTCTGTGTGATGGACAAGCTAGAGGTTCTAGCTTTTCTTCGTAATAATTTAGATCTACTACTGTGAATATGAGATGCCTCCAGCTGTATAAAATACAGTTATCTTCTAAATCAAGAGAGCAAACAAACCTGTCTTGAGATGGATGAAAGCTTCTTTGTTCAGTCTCTTCAAGGATACAGTAGACAGATTCCCTTTCTTATTAGGCACAAAGCAATAATGAATAAGAACAACTTTGAATTGTGTGGGATCTTTTTCTGCGGCTCTTGGGCAAAGCAAAAAAAGATGTTTGCAATATATTTACCTGAGAATAGTCCTCGAGGAAGGATAGAAAGGAAGGTAAGCAAGGGAAGTGGAAGTAATAGGTGACCAGCTGTAGTCAGAACCGAGAGCTTTTCACAAGGTAGCAACAGACAGACTTCATTTGACTACATCTCCATTAAACCTATTGCTTTTGAGTGAGAATTGGCTTAAACATGGAGATGGAGAAGACAGAAGATCATTGCTATCTAAAGTATCTAATTATTTCTGTGTGGACATTCAGGTTGAAAAAACTTCAAGTATGGTAATGATATTGCATTAACTTGGACTGATAGATGTAAGGGGAAGGTCAGAACTTTTTAGTATTCAGTAGCTTCTGTCTTCCGGTCGGTGTCCACACCACCACCCAGGTATGTGCCTTGCATGATCCACCAGACAGCTGGAATGGGATTCCTTCAATAGGTGTTCTTTATGCAGATAACCTCACTGTAGATACCTACATCTGAGCTAATCAATCACTTCCCTTCATTTCAGTGGAGAGAAATCATCATTTTTAGGCTGTGTTTCATTAACATAGTGCACTAGAAACGTATAATTCTCTCCTACTTATTAAAAAAAATATCTGGAGATCTAGCTCAGACATACTTATCTACACTTGATGAGGTCAACTCCATAACAGTGCCAGTAGCTGTTTAGTAAGAGACTTTGGTAGCTTTTGGTAGTATGAGTATATAATACATTCATTGGTTACCCTTTTGAAGTAAAAAATGACTATATCCTTATGAACAATACATTACTCTCTCCTTGCTATTACTTACTTCAATTCACTCCTACAGCATTTTGATTAGGGAAAAGCTCACTCTTTGGATATGTGTGGCCCAAATAGGAACTGTCACTCAGAAGAATCTAATTTTGTGCTCATTAGGTACAAGTGCAACTGAAACTGGACTTAAAATTATTCAAAGACAAATGTCAGTTACCTCCAGGGTCTGAAAAAGCAAGAAAAAGAACACAAAGCAGGACAAAATAGCTTCCAAATGTACATAAAGAGCATTACCTGGAGAACTCTACTCATCCATTGAAAACTGTCTTCCTCTGTGGAATCTGGCCTTTGCTCAGCAACAATAACTATCCTTTCATCGTGCAGCACGCTCACTGAAAACACTGCTATTCTATAGAGGAGAAGGAAAGATGAGTATTTAGTGCCAGAACAGATGGAAGAACCTGTCTTCTAAATTAATCCTCCATAACTATGATTTTGTTATTTATTATCCAGACAAATGGTACTTCAATTATTATTTTATTTATGGGGGAAAAAGCAACAAGAACAGTTTTGACTAACTTCTGGAGGAGAAGTAGGGGTTGTTGTTCTAGTATCACAAAAATACAGGCATAATGTCACTGCAGGGTTGGAGAAGTGAACCTTCTTGGGATAAGAAAAGCACTACATCTGGGTCACAGTGAGGTGGTTGTTAAACTGTTGTATAACAGCCAGCATAAGCACCTTCTTTGGCCCCATCTTAGAAGAAAGTAATTGCAACATCATTTTGTGAGAGGTCTGCCATGTGTTCACGTGTGCATTAGGCTCTTCAGTAGTTTTAGACTCTCCTGCTCAATTTCAGCACCTGAGGAAGGTCACAGAAGGAACTGCTGTTGTGCTCAAGAACTTCAGTGTTAGCCACATTGGAAATGTTCAACTTGGAGAGCTAGCATTCTCTTGAGTCAACACCTTCAGAATCAACCAACTGTTCAACAGGGAATTTTAATAATCACAATTTTGAACCTTGGTATCTGCCTCAACACTGTCTTAGGTTTCCCTCTGCTGTCTCTTGGCTCTAGCCATATAAACAGCAATGTAGGGAAACCGCAAATAAATTTCATATTATTGCTTTTTACTGATATCAGCAACTTTCAGAAAGCCCAGTGCTGATTAGGCACTGCCTTCTGAAAGTGTTTTGGGTCACTTACACCTGGCCTAAGCAAAATAAGAATTTCTACATAATATGAGAAAAGAAAGGATCAAACCTTCCCCTGTAGACAAATTTCATTGGTTCCACGGCCAGTGCTGTTGCTACAATGTCATCAGCATTATGTCTTCTTCCACTGACAACCATCAAACCATCCATTTTGCCAATAACAAAGACAAGTCCACCTGGTCCTATAAAGCCTAGTAGTCCGGTCCTTATAAAAGGGTATTCAGTGATGGGGCCACCAGAACTAGTCATAGGAAACACCTGTAAGACAGAGAAACACACGTCTTCAATTCTATACACAGAGATCATGTTGCAAAATATTTCAGGCATGCTCTCTCAGATGCTCTTCTGGAATGAAGTAAATAGGTCACCATGGATGCTCTTTACTCTTCACTGACCATAAAGGGAGTGTCAGGAAACTTCTAGACTAGTGTGTGTAATTTTCAATACCTGAGTTCCAGTAAGTTCAGTGCCACTCTGTTTACCATACACTTTTTCCCTAACCATGGCTCTGTAAATCATTTATGACCTAAAAGAAATATAAATCAACATAAACAGTATTGAATTAGAAAAATGCTGTGCAGAGTGCAGCAGCTAACCTGAGGTGCTATGTATAGGTTACCTGAGAGATTAAATCGTAAACATTACTGTAGAGGTTCTTTTTAGTACCTCATGCTCATTTCCAGCACAGTATAGAGAAATAAGCAGGCTAGAAGTGAAGCTATTTTAAGGTACTGTACGTTAATGACTCTTGCAGCTGACCACATTTTTATCTAAGGTCAATTAAGTCCACACAATACCAGTGATAATGCTTTCTGTAGCACATCTAAAAGTGAAAATACAGGCCTGTACAGAGCCTCTCTAAATGTCTGAACACCAGATGCAGACATGACTTCCACAGGATGGATTTCTACTGCTTTTCCTATCCTAACTAGCACAGTGTTATCATTCTGACACGTGAGCTACTTTAGAGCTGCATTCTGACACAATCACACTTTCATACCATCGCTTCTTTACACTGAAATAGTCTAAAGGCAAGTTATTTAATACAATGGCAAGTGGAAGACCATGGCTATACAGTGCCCTTCAAGGCTCATCTAAAAAGAAAGGTCAAATTCTGCTCTCAGATGCCCATGGGTGACTGTTATTGAACAGATTTAATGCTTATACATCCTCAGCGTAATTCATTTCAGGAACACAAAGCGCTTTGACTCTCTAATACCTGCAACATGAATTACACAGTAAAACAGGAAAGTGGCCCACTTGGAGAAGGCTCCTAAAACACGCTTAACTTTAAAAATGGGTGGTCCTGCTCCCTCAATAGCAATTTATTTGCTTACCATTAGGAATAAGTCTAAATCAGTCTAAATATGCTGTTAAACTGGAGATGCAGTTACGAATTATGAATGACTTTACAATTACAGCAAGTACTACAAAATGAATATAAGTACCTTTCTATCCTGAAATATGTACAATCTGGGATTATCATTCACACTGGGTCTTGCCAATTGTACTTGTAGCACAGTAATCAGCTATCAACAAATTTCAGATCGCAATAGCATAGTAGGATTCCTGGCTTCAATAGCAGGATGCAGAATCGTATCCACTAGTCTCCATTAATTACTTAATGTATAGTGTTTACAACATTCAGATCTGCATTTTGTAGGAGATATTAGTCATGTCTGGTCTATGAAAAATGGTAATATCAGAGCATTTGTTAAGGGAAATGTAAATGTATTTTTCTTAATGTTTTTCTCAAATATTAAAAGAGAAAAGGACCAGAACTTAATAAAAATATCAGCTCATTTTTTTTCAGTATTTCTCTGATTTGGTCAGCCTTTCATATTGGCTTCAGCAGAAGTTAATGATAACAAGTGAGCAGGTACAACAGAGCTATCAATACAGCTGTCTGCACTGGAGCTAAAACCTACTGGAAAACAGATTCCACAAAGCAAAACAGCTTTCACCTAAGGCAATTCAAACAAAAGCAGGTGGGGACTAATTAGGAAAAGTTATCTTTGCTATTCCGATACCTCTTGAAGACTACATCTGTCAGGATTCTGTATAAATGCAAGCCTTTAATGCCAGCTGCGTTGTGGAAATGCTGGCAACTGCTTTTTAAAGATACCCAGCAGCCTCCCTACTGTTTGCAACAATCAAATTCTGCATGTAGCTAGCTCATAGACTTGCACAGTATTACCTTCTGAACTTTGTATTTCTTCCTGCTTTCCTTCTGATTGTTTCAGCCCCTGGTCCTTCTTTCAAAATTAAAGTAAAAGCTCTTCAGAGCCAAAACTAAACCCACATAAAGATCTGCTATTGCACTTAATGAAATGGGCTTCAGTGCAGATTATCTGGTTAGAGTAGCTAAGGTCTCAAGCCATAAGGACTGATTATTACTGCTGTTCTGATATTTTATGTGAAATATTATCCTGAAATAGAGAAAGTTAAAAAGGAAGGATTTTATATAGCATTTTTTGGACAGCTTACCTCAAAAGTATTTTTGGTCATGCCCGAGAGTCCATAATATGATGTACCTGTTGCAATAGCACATACACAAAGTTCTCCTATTTCATCTGTTTTACAGAGCTGTGGAATTCCATCTGGCTTCACTGAACACATTATAGCTAGAGGGAGAACAAAGGACTTTGAGAACTATTATAAAATGAACTACAGAATAATATAAATGCTGTGGGAAAGACACTGTGGTGGAGTTGATATAAACAAATAAATTTTATGTAGACTTTAATGTCTAACAATCGGTTTCTCAAATGTTAAGGTGTTCAACTTTATCAAATGTTATTTATATTATAAATAATACACAAATAAATAAATCATGCAAAGATCTTTATGTAAACTCAGTCTTTACACTGATAACAAAACCTAGTTTGCCTTGCTCTCTAAAGTTTCAGTTTATCTGTAATATTGCTGTGAAACATGATTATGTTCCCCGTGTTGCATACTGAAGACTAGATTTGCCACAGTCAGTGCACTATGAAATAACCTAATGGAGTTCTTGATAATGATTATAATGCCAGGGAGGCAGCAACCAGGAAATCCACCGCTCACAAAGTAGCAAGTAACATCATATGAAAGATCAAGATATTCTAGGAGACTAGCATGGTTGTTTTACTAAGAATTTATCAGAGCTCAGACTCCCTCTCGCTGGTCTCACAGGACTGCAGAGACAGCAGGAGCTAAGCAGGAGGGATTAGAAAGCACTGGTCCGAGGAAGAAGCACTACTTTATGCGTAAGCCATGTGAATAAGAATCAAGTATGCTGCTTTAGCTACAGTGTCTGGAGTAGGAGTCCAGCATGTGTAGATTTTGCAGCTGGAAAGAGGATATGATGAACAAGAGAGACCAAAAATGAATCAGCATGTCTTTTAATTACAAGTGTTAAGAATGACCTTTCTCTCACTCTGAAAATAAACAGGAGCATGTACTTCTATTAAAACAATCAAAATGTATTACGAAGTGCAAGATGGCACTATCTTTTATCTTATATATTGTATCTATAATATCATATATGATAACTATTAGACAACAACCAATCTTCTTTTCCTTTATTTTAAGTTGCTCAACTTAAAATTTATAAGATGCATCTTTATGTTTTATTCCTCTGGTGCATAACAGACATCGTCTAATGAAAAAATACAGTATTATCTTTTCTAGTCTCTATAACACCTCATTTAAAATCTAGCTCTTATGAAGAATATCTTCATCTTTAGATTTCAGTTTGAATTTATCAACATGAACTGTCCAATCATACCTTCTCTTTGTAGTAACTGGGTGATAGCACAAGATCTTCAGAAAAACATTCTGCAAGCCTTCAGATACCAATTTCGTTGATCCTTAGCATAGGTTATGAAAATTTTCACTACCGAGTCTCATCTGGGTCAGGCTTATGGGTATTTATAGCCTCCAGACATTGGAATCCAACTTTCTTATTTTCTGTACCAGTATGTCACAGTTAAGGAATGGGGGTTCTGATGTGGTGACAGGTTGTTTAAAGCACACCACTAATGTGAGTACAGACAGCCATGGAGGGAAACGGAGAGAAGAAATCTTGGGATTTCCAAACTGCGAAGTTTTACAAGGTAATGCTTTTGGACTAAAATGTTTTCAAGTACACATGTTCTAATCACAAAGTTTGCTGTCTAACAGCAAAGTATGCCTACCTATGACTTTTTACAGCTAATTACTTAAATCAATGAATCATAGTAAGTTTCACAGAAAGTTCCTTACCTCCTGGCATCACTAAACCAACATCCTGGACAGTCAGAACAGAAAGCTTTTCTTCAGAGTCCACTCGAATCACTCCGTAAGTGAGACCATGCATGGACAGAACTCCTCTGCCTGGTGGCTGATTGCTGTCATCTGTTGGCCTGCAACCATAGGTTATAACATTAGTGCACCACCAGACAGATATAAGCATCTACTTATTTTTAATGGATGACTATTGCAAATAATCCTCTATTTCAGCGTTTAAAATTTCACCTTCTTTTTTCCCCTACTAGACTTGACAGAATCCTGTTTTTTGGTCATTTCTGAGTAATTACATCTGTCAACTCTCCCATTCAGTAGCCACCCACATATATAGGGCTGCAGAGTTGAAAGTAACACTTAACACTTACCAAAAACACCTTGTATTTAATTTTTAGATAGATGTATAAAGATTGTTTAATTACCCAAGTAATCAAGCCTTTTGTATTGTTTTAAAAATACTGCAAGGCAGTGCAGGTGATGTGGGGGGAAACCGCACTCTAAATACTTGGAACTGATTGGTAAATAAATCAATACACTCTCTATATGATACCTACTTTGGGGCAACCTAGGATGCCAAGCTCACCTGCCAGACTAAAAGCCTAACTCTAGCATACTGGTATCAAAGCCAAGATTAGAATACAAGTATGCTGTGTTTATATCACAGATGTGACTTCCCACTCCCAATCCTTAAGCATTTAAAATTACTAAACAGCAGAAATTAGGTTGTAATAGAATCACTGCCAAATATCTGTGGAAGCCACCAGGCCTTTACCGTCTTTATTTTAGTGTGTATAATTGAATTATTCCTATTCTAATTTTCCGCATGAAAATTAAAACAAATTATAGCTTCATCAGTCATGGCCAAAATGTTGTGGATGCAGCCTCTTTGTAAAGCCTCAGTTTGCTCAGATTCACTGCTGACATGCTGTACAATTCCACAGCATCAGCCCAAGCTGTCTGTCAACTGTTTCAATATAAAACTGCCTGCTGTATCAGTGGATACAATTATACATATGTACAGTGTGGCTTGAGCAAACAAATGTTGATGTATGCAAGTTATTAAGTCAAGGGAATATGTTAGGGCTTTTCATGTCTGGAAAGATTCTTACACTGTCCTGCATTTTAAAACGCGAAACCAGAAGCTAACATGATGCTGACCTGAGTGTGGATAATGCATCCATGTAGAGCAGCCAGACTCCAGCTATTTTCGAGATGGATAAAACAGCCAATATTTAGTTCAAAATTCTGCATTTTTCCTTAGTAGTCCACACAACTATTTTTCTTAACAGCTAATGTCCTTATAGGTGACATTTCTCCTCTACTGTGCTTGAAATACTAGATGGGCCTTAGCCAATCACGCTCACGTAAGCCTTGCAGTGATCGGCACTATAAATTTCAATTAATAGGTTTTACGAGGCATATTTCTCAAGTGACATTGTCAACAAAGAAGGATGTGGGCACGCTTGAAAACGCATTAGAGCATAACAAATGGCGCAAGTAAACAAGCAGCTGTGATAAATAACTTTCCCATCACATAAAAGGAACTTTCAGCAACATTATTGATCAACTTCCTTTCACTGTTGCTCCCAAAACACATATTTTATTGCTTATGAGAAGAAAGGTCTCCTGCAGGCACACACAGCTTCTCACAACCTTCTAGGAGTAGAGGCCATCTAGACTTCCATCACATACATCTTCTTGCATTACTTACCATGTACAAAGACCGCTAAAAAGAAGAGCGGGCACAGCTTTGAAAGACACTGGCTGTGTACAGGGCAGGGGTGCTAGCCAGGGAAGCTGGAAGCACAAGGCCTGCTAGGATCATGTGGGGGACTTGTCAGTAGAGCTACACTTGCTGTGGCCTGGGTTGAGACAACAGCTTTGCCCAGGTTAGCAAGAAGCATTGTGCAATGGAAGCAGGTGCGCAGAGGAAGGAGTCGGTGCCAAGGACTTTGGGTCCACAGGACAGGCATTTCAGAACAGCTATTTCAGAGTATTTCTGGTTTTCTGGTAGTCTGAGGTGGATACCTGAATGAGACACCAGTTAAACATGTTCAAGCCTTCTCTTGCAGGCAACTAGCTACCTGACACCGAATGGGAATACAGTCAGAGGACCAGGATGGAGGAGTGAGGTGGGGGGCTGAGCACCTGACAGCACCTATACATCCTCTTAGAAAGTATCTTGTCAGCAACAATCCTGAAATACATGGTATCTTATTTTGTCCTGTGCATGATATTCACATGGGAACAACTCTAAAACAAGTATCTCTGCCAAGCAGGAGAGAAATCACTTGAGAAGAAGATGAGATATAATTAATCCCATTCCAATGAATTTATAATTTGTTTCAGAGTTCACATTTTTAATTTGCTTTACACATTCAATATTTCTAATACTGGATTTGGAATTCTATACAGCTGCTTGCTAGACAAAGACAAATCCTTTGATTAAGGTAGAGGCATCTAAACAAAGCTATAATTCCACCTACTTTATATACTGAGTAAATTTAGCTTAAACCACCAGACAAACCTACCCCTTCAGTTTCCGTAACCATGAAAGCGGGACAACGTACATCTGCTTCAAAGCTGATTTGTTCATACTGAGTAGCTGCAGACCATTTTGAGAGCAGTTACTACCAGCATTTACAGATACAATCTATTTTACCACTATTTTTTGCCAGTCATTTAAATGGGAAAAGACCTCTTCTTAAACTTTTGCACTCCCTTAAGCAAGTAGGTTCAGACTAATATGCAATAAACCAAAGGGGAATACCATAAAGAATTATTTGCATGACACATTCCTTTAAATATAAGGCTTCATGATTCAGCTCTTAGGCTAAAGTACCTATTAATCTATTACTGACTGTCTTTTTCTAAACTATAAGGGTATTTCAACTGAGAACTGATTTTGTTACTCTTCCGTATAGGAAGATCAGTAAAAATACACCATAGATTTTGAAAGAGTCAGAGCATTAACAGGGAGCTCTCTGGATCGGATCGGTGCTCTGCAGGGAGTCATTTTAATGCATACTTCAGCTGTAACTCTTTGGAACTTGTATGATAACGACTTTACTGTCAGTGGAGATGGCTTGAATAAAATGTAAAATACTAAAGCTCCCCAGTTCAGCTGGTATTATTCCACCATTAAACGGATTTCAAAAAAACAAGGAGGTGTGTGTTCAGTAACAGTCACTGTACTAAGAACTGCTTTGTAATTGCACAGCAAGGCATTGAAGATAAAAATGCCTTTTTTAATTACCCACTATTTTATGTGCTAATAATTTTTTTTAATCCAAGCTCTCAATGCTAGTTAATTTCAAAATTAATCTCTAGTGCTTCAGGTGGCTACAAGCATAAAGTTTAAATCTAGAAAGGGCTTGCCAGCCATTGCACATTGAAATACAGTGAGTTCTCCCACTTCATAACCTGCGATCTGCGGCAGCTTTTCCGGGGCTAGCCCAGGAAATTAAAACCCTCTCCCATTAATCAGTGTTCAGCACAAGTGATGTCTGTGGCCCATCCACTTCCTCTCTGCACTTACAAGCAAGGGCTCATTCCATGGTAGCCAAGGCCTGCTCAGCCTATGGCAGGGAAACCCATTGCAAGGGAAAACCAACATACTCCTTGGTATAAAGCTGAGAACAGGCTGGTGGAGCTGAATGAAGGGCTGCCTGAGATCCTGTAGTTCACAGAAAGACAACTAACCTGGACAGGGTAAGTCCCTGACGGATAGCTTTCAGATGTTTTAAGCTAATGATGAGGTGGCTGAAAGTCAACCACACTCTTGGCCTCATGCCTTTCTTCCCGTGATGTTTTGTTGGAAAGCTAATTGAAAATCTAGTAAATTTCACTTGGACAATGTGTTTTAAACTTTGTGGCAGGAAGTATTTTACTTAATGCTATTACAGTGCTTTACACTTTTATACTGCATGTTTTAACATGTGAAACAATCATAAATGGCTGCAGAAATCTGAACAAAGTACCTACTGCTCAAAGTACAACAGGTGACTGCTGCATACTGACATTCATGTACATAAGGTTCAATAGTTTTATTAGAATTTATCACTTTTATTTCTAGGCACAAATCCCCCAGACTCAAAGGACATTTCCAGATGATTACTGAGAGTCTATGAATGGTTAAAAAGCACCAGTCAGCCAGAGACAACCCGCAGAATGTTGTAATTCATTTTAAACAGACTACTTTAAAGCATAATTTTCCTCAATGATAATTCCACTTAAACTCCCACATTTTAATTAATTTTATGCTTACAGTGACATTTTTCCACTTCTTTTTACAGAATTAGTTTGCATTTCAGTCTATTTCCTTTTTGAATTAGATAAAATTACAGAAATGGGAACTGTATTATAAAGCACTCTGGGGTTAAATTATTACTCTACAAATTCTTCTTGTATGTCTTCTTTGGACATAAACAAAATGAAATCTAAAAATGTCATTCAGAAGTTAAGTATGCAGATTCATACTTAAATAAATTTTTCATTTATTTTCAAATGACCACATATGTTCTACAGTGAGTCTATTTCCACTGGTGGAACACAGTACCTTCGAATAGCCACAGTGAGAGCTTCCGGTGAACTAGCGCAGGGACAAATGACCTCCTGTCTTAGACCTTTACTTTGGAAGACATTGAGAAACGCATCACAGGAAGAAATAGACCCTGGGGTAAAGAAAAAAAAAAATCAGAGGAGAAAAATAATCTCATTTCTGAAGTGATGCTATTCAAACTGCAAACTTACTATTGACTATATAGGCTTTTCAGGAGAAAAAATTTAAAAAGGACCCATGTCCACTGGGGCAGAAGTCATAGCTACAACAACTATATATATGTATAGACAGTTGTGTATGCATACAGAGAATGAAGAGTAATATTTGAGCGTGAAATCCTTTCACTGTGCTTACACAGAAAAGCCATTACAGTTTTCTTGTTTAGGATGAGGGAACTTAAAGACTTAATTCAGAAACTCAAAGCAAACTACTACAAACAAGCAGAACACCTGTATGTTTGTACCTTAAACAATACAGAGAAACAGTTCATGCAATTAATTGTCATGAAGTGATCCAGATGTGGTTCTCCAGAGTAGTAAAGTATTCCCCTAAAATTCCTAGTTACTTCTGCATCTGAGCACCATCATTCAGAAGAAATGTTCTGATCCCCTCTATAGCTTAAGGTTACTTACGTCAGTCTTTATACATGACTGTCATGTTAAACAAAACTGGATTTACTGCAACTTACATTATGTGGAACATAAAGTTTGCTTCAGGATTAGCTAAAGAAAAATATATTTTTTAAAAATTCAAAATCAATTACTGTTTCCATAAATATCATATAGTTTGCAGTAGATAAACCTTATACTTTGTAAATATTTTCGCTAAGATAACTAAAAATTGAAACTTCAAATGCAAAACAGAAAACACTTCCTGTTCTCTATTGGACTGCAGAAGCATAGCTTACATGGGTTTGCACCATCAGCCACTATCAGCATACGCAGTGAGGAAAGGTTGATGTCCCTCTGATCTCGATGTGCCACCAATGCCCAGTGCATGTCTCTGGATTTTACACAGGCAACTTTTGCTGCAATAAGAATGGTTAGATTACTAATACACCATATAAAAGGTATACAGCTGTATTATCAATTTGTACTCTTGATTTTGACTACCAAGCATACTTTTGTATATTCTTGTTCCTCACCTTTGTATTGACAGACTTTTTGTATCCATGACAGTGGATTCACTTTCATTAAGGAGTATGGAATACTTATAACATGCATCATGTTCATGACACTCTGAAATCAAATAAGATAAATGGGTTTTATACAACAATCGTGGTATTTATTTATATTGTGTTCTGGGCAGGGGCATCTATGCAAATCACTCTATGCTTGTTTTATTGTCAATGCTGGCATTTATCTTTTCCTGTCTAGTTATCTACATTAAGATGAAACAGAACCCCATTTTCTAATGCTTTAATTAAGAATTATGGATCTAGACTGATCAGATCATAACTTTGAAGTGGTACTGAAAAAAAACCCCTGATTTTCTTTCTATTTATACTCTAAGTGATTCATTTTAAATAGAAAAAAAAAATTGGATGAACAATGTCTGCCTGTTTGCTATGTAGGTTAGTATTATCCCTCAGCCTGCTAAACTTCAGTATATATGAAGATTCTTCACGGAAAAGGACAATTAATAGCAACATATCTGTCTAAAGAAATCCATCTCTGTGAAGACTGAAAAACTACTAATGGTAGTGGGGCACAAAGTATTTAAGACAGTAAATAGAGAAATGTGAGCCACAGATTAAGAAGAGATCAATTTATTTTAACAGACAATAAATGAAGGAGTTTTTAGTCCTTCTCCAGGTGGGCTAATTCCAGTATTTTCAAGAAGATCATGAAAAGTTGCAGGAAGCTTAGAAAAAGCAGCTGAGTGAAACCAATGACAGATCCAAAACCAATCTCCCAGTCTGAGACGGTCAATTGCTTTAGTGATTTCTCAGTGCTACTACTAAACAAACAGCCCGTAAATGAGCTGCTGCTTTCCTTCTGTTACCATTTGGAAACATCATCTGAGGGCAACGTGTCTCCACTCATAGCAGCTCAGGTTAAATAGAGGATTTGTTTGGGAAAACCTAGGCTTAAGGGCCCTGTGGATTAGTCATCTAAACACTTGTAGAACTGCAGAAGGTAGTTCTTGTTTCAGTCTGGCACAGGTGTAGCCACAGGAAAAGCACTTAGAGGCAAGTCATGAAAAAATGAAGTTCATACTAAGATAATAGGAAAGGAAGGCATAGAAAAGCACTATTAGATGCTTGCTTTCAACTTCAGTGATAAAGATGGGTTTTTAACATGAGATATTTATGGGTGTTAAGCCTAATAGATCCTTTCTGCTTCAGAATTGTTATTACTGCCTTTTGATATTAAGTACAGTATAACTGCATGGGAAAAGTATATTGGATCCCTGGGAATCATAGCATGTAGCGCCTGAACATCCTGGGACCCCCAAACAGTGACCCTTCAAAACCTGGTATCTGTTCTTAAAATGATCAATGAATAGTAAGCATTTTGTCAGTCATTGACTGCAGCAGCACCTTTAGAAGTAATCCTTAAAGATATGTCAATCGCCTCCCATGTCAATCGAGGAAGACATTCAAATAACGAGTAGATATCTTCTGCAATTTGAAGTATCAGAAATGCTTCAATGTTAGCAAAATCATCTGTTGGTGGGAGTTCTGACAGAGAAGCTAGTCCGAGGCAATATAGCTATGCCATTGGATCATATCCTTACAGCGGGAAGTACCTATTTAATTTGTTTCTGCTGTAAAGTCTGATCTCAAAATCACGCATCAGTAAATTCAGAATAACATGGTAAGAATGGGGCCAGAGTACTTGGCATGATGCATAAAAATACATTCGCATCTTTACTGTGCTCATTATGGGTAAGTGCACTAGCAGAAGATCATGGGTTTAAGCCACATATGTTTTCCTTTCAAAGCAGAAAAATTTATATTAGAAGAAAGTGTAGCACATCCCAGTTCGTGACAGTAATAACCATATAAGGTTAGTTTATTTTCAAATACTCACACAAAATAAAAAACCATACTTACTGTAAGAATCCCATGCCATAAACCAACATCCTTCTTGAAATCTAATACATTCACAATTGTTTCAGCTGTCCAACAAAAACAAAACAGAGTTTATTTTTTAGAGTTTATTTTTTAGAACATGGCATTGACCCAAGGCAAACCCACTCAAAGGAAGGAAGCTTCAGTATAACATGACTGTTGACCTCTAAGCTTAACTTTCATAGTAAGTCTCCACTGCAGGATTTGTATTGGCTAGGACATTATTTGTGCCTCTCACAAAGATATTTCAAATGTGTACATGTTTTCTGAAATCAATGAAAAAAAATCCCAGATTTTTAAATCTAGAAGCCTTTAACACAGGTCTGTGTAAAACATAAGACAGGAGCCTGATGAGAAACAAATTACAATTCACGCTTGATTTTAAGGATGAAGCACGGGAAATGTACTCCATACCTTCTGTGTATCCACATGCCTGGGTCAGAGCTTGGCAGTGCGTCAGCAGTGCAATCCTTGTCACAGTCACCCCAAGCACGCTTCCATCTTTACATGTTTTATACTAAAAAGAAATAAGCAGGGAAAGTCAATGTGTAATAGTTGCCCTATTTCCATTACTTAATGGCTATGTTTCAAGTGTTTCCTATGTAGGTGAATGATGGGCAAATCTAATGACTCTATTTTAAGAAGGCAACAGTATTGAGGAGTTTGGGAGGCATTTTTTGGTTAAAAGACACCTCTTTCAGGTTGGCTTTTTCTTCTTGTCTGAAGCTTCCCAGGCTTGATATCAGAAATCCATCTGCTGTTTGAATATGGGCATTAAGAGGAAATAATCCTAACAACTCGCATCATGTTCGTGACTAAAGGAATGGAGAGATTTTGCAGAGAATAACCTAGTTCAGTCTGCTCAGTGTTCACGTTAGATTTTATAGGCCAACCAATAAACCTGAGCTTCTCCCTTCTGTGTCTCATAAGGCATGGGATAAGAGCTGACCACAGAATCCTTGCTGGGTGCTGTTACAATAATCTATATGTATATATTCTGAAAGACATAAGCTCTTTGGTCAGAAGAATATGAGAGCGCCATGAGAAAGCAGCCTAAAAAAGATGTGGGAGATCACTGCTGATGATTGCAGTAATTTTTGCAACTTTATGCAAGAGTCTGAAAACCAGTAGTGGCAATTAAAGTACACTAAACATTTATCTTTCTCCATGATGAAGATAATCAGTAAGATCAAAAATGGAGGCATCTCTCCTTCTCTAGCCCAGTGTTCTGACTGCGCACAGATAGGAAATACCTTTGCTCCACCCTCTTGAACTTATACCCTTTGAATAATCGTTTAAACTCAATACTAACATCACTGAATTCGAGGCATTTGAGTCTATGCAGAAAAGGGAAAAAAGAATGGGGAAAAAAAAAGAAAAATCAAACTTAACAGCATCGCTAATTTTGCCTTCCTGATGCTGGTGTTTTATGGGGAGTGTGACTCACAAAGCAGTAAGTGACAGGAAAGCATTTGAACAAGAAGTTCCTTCTCTTTCAAAAGGTCTGAAGGCTGTGAAATGAGAACCAAACCTTCACTGTGAAACTTGCTGTCTATACATCCCAAGGCTAGCGGGCAAGCCCACACTGAACAAGACTGAGATTGGTCAAGGCAAGTTTAAGATAATATTGTGGGAGCCACATAGATGACATTAAAACATGAACGTTAGAAACCCCCAAAATGCAATTTAACATTTCATTAACTTTTCTGAAATCAATATCCAGCATAATTTATTAGAAAATATTACTTATTAACAGGATAAAACAGGACGTTCTTTGCTTCTGTGACTAGTGAATGAATAATGATGTTTACCTAATCCAGAAACGCCATATGCAATGATTCGAGGAGAAGATGCATCTTCATTAACTCACCTCAATATAAGCTGTGTCATTATTTGCATCCTTGATGTGTGGGAACCAGTCACGAGGCGGCTTGGAGAGGTGTTTAGACTCTGTGACAAACCACAGCAGCTTTGGCCAGCCTGAGGTACAAAGAAAAGTCAGCTTTTGCTGAGTTTCTGCCGAATAAGACAAGATGACACTCTTCTCTGCTAGAGTTTTTTTTTTCCCAAATGCCTGTGTCACCGTTACCTAAACATTGCTTCTTTTAAACCTCACCATAGCATGGCAAAGATTTCCCAGAACTGCTTTCTTAACATGGCTGTTGTGGCCTTCTCAGACAATCCCTGAAGAAATGGCTGGGCAGTTTAAGCTGTTATTGACCCAAATAGTTTATTACCGCTCTCCTGTCAGAGGTTACCACTTAGCTATAGGACTGAATTGTATGAGTGTTTCTCATCTACTACAGTCCTAAGTCTGTTGGTTTAATTTTGCTTGTGGCCACAGACGATCTCAGCAGCCCGGCTGAGCCAGCAGAGAACCAGATGAGAAACACTCGTACTGCTCGGCAGGCATGAGGCGGGAGCAGCGATCGCTACCAGCCAGTGATACACGGCCAGGGCTATCGCGTTCCAGCAGCCGGGGCTGCTCCTGTGGGAAGTGTTTCAACACAGACCTGATCCTCACCCAGTACAACGAAACAAGCGCAGTGACTGTTACTGTAGCAAATGACCTGTGATACCCATGATAAGCAAGGGTTAGCTTACCTTTAAACTGTGGTATCTCCCCTGTGGGGCTTTTCGGCAGTCCTTTATGGCATGCATCACTAGTCAAGGCCACAGTAACTCCACAGCTTCCAAGCAAAAAGCCTATTTGTTGACTTCCTGCATCCTAAGAGATGACAAAATAAAATCAATACACAGAATTGATCAAAATGATTACAGGCTGAAAATGTTACTGTCCTTTGGCACATGATCTTGAGGGGAAAACAGTCTCTTTCCTTTAAGCAGCTTAGCTGATTAGCAAAACTCCTCTGTACATTGGCAAAGGAATTCCACAACCTAGATATCCTCTTGTCTGTAACAACATAAATCATAAAGAGAACTGAAGCCATCACGTGGTGCCTGCTCTCACATCTCTTCAGAAACGACGAGTGGCTGGGAGGAGTGGCTGATACGCCAGAGGGCAGTGCCATTCAGAGGGACCCCTGGAGAAATGGGCTGACAGGAATCTCACAAAGTTCAACAAAAGCAAATGCAAAGTCCTGCACCTGGGGAGGAACAACCCCCTGCACCAACATGGGCTGCGGGCCGATGGGCTGGAAAGCAGCTTTGTAGTAAGGGACCTGGGGGTCCTGGTGGGCACCAAGTTGAATGTGAGCCAGCAATGTGTCCTGCCACAAAGGCAGGAAATGGTAACCTGGGCTGTGTTAGGCAAAGTATTGCCAGCACGTTGAAGGAAGTCATCCTTCCCCTCTAGCTCAGCGCTAGTGAGGCACATCTCAAGCGCTGGGTCCAGTTCTGGGCTTCCAAATACAAGACAAGGAGCTACTTAAGAGAGTCCAGCAAAGGGCCGCTATGATAATGAAGGGACTGGAGCATGCCTCCTATGAGGAAAGACTGGGAGAGCTGGGACTGCTCAGCCTTGAGAAGTGACAGCTTATGGGGAATTTTATCAATGTGTACAAACATCTGAAGGGAGGGTGTAAAGACGACCAAGCCAGGCTCCTTCCAGTGGTGCCCAGTGACAGGACCAGAGGCAATGGGCACAAACGAAGATGGAGGAGATTCCCTCTGAACACTGGGAAGCACTTTTTTACTGTGAGGGTGACTGGCACAGGTTGCCCAGAGAGGTTATGCAGTCTCCACCCTTGGAGCTATTCAAAAGCCCTCTGGTCATGGGTCCTGGGCAACCTGCTCTAGGTGGCCCTGCTTGAACAGGAGAGCTGGACCAGATGGCCTTCCGAGGTCTCTGCTAACCTCAACCATTCTGTGATTCTCTGACAATTCTAGGAAATTATACAGATTATAGATGCTTCCACCTGGAGAAACCCTGCAGCCCTTAAGATGTTATGATGGGCATACAGTGGTGACACTATCACTATTTATGCTGATTTAACCTGATTTGTCAATAACCATTTCATTGAGCGGTTACAGACACATTTCGGGAGCACTACAGATAGTCAAGTGCCCATTAGAGAAAGCACATTACATTTTACTTTCATCAAGAGGATACGGGCAGTGAGGCTAAAAAGTCTTGTAACGATTTTCAAGTCTAGGCCATAGCTGTTCTTTCAGAGACGCTGTGCTTCTACAGCATTATGTCTGCTTTATGTATAGTGTCTTGTCATGATTCTTTCATTAACTTTACATCTATCCACTAGGCTCTTCAACAGAGCAAAGCCCTAGATGTAAATGCACATGGAAGTATTAACCCTTTCTTCACAGAATGATTCTACAGAAATAGCTTATGGAGTCTTAAAAGATCAAATTAAAATATCTTTCAAATCAACCATAGAGCACACCTTAACCATGGAAGCAACCAGAAATACGAAACAGTTGCCTTAACCTATCCTTAATCTACTTATTTATTCAAAGCAAAACTGTATGATGGAAAGAAAGCTCCAAAGCCTAACCAACTGATTTTAAATAATTTTTTTATGCAGCAAAATAAAGCCATCAAAAATGGGGAAGCAATGAGATCAGAGGAAAAACAAAAGCTTAATTGTTTTCCATACAACTTCAAAATATGTATATGGCACCAATTATCAGAACCTTGATCGCTGAGAAAACAATGTGGGACAATAAACCGATCAGTCAAAACTATGCTGTGTAACTCCTTTCATCCAGAATTACTGCATTTGCTTTTGCTTATTATAACCAGAATGCATATAAAACCAGGAAAAATCAACAAGGTACATTTTCAGGAGGGCTTTTTAAAATTAAGCTTGTGCACCATCTTTTCCAATTAAAAAACAGACAAGGAGAGTACCCTTTTAACAACAGAGAATAATACTGGCATGTCAATGAACAACATTTTGGGGAGCATGTTGTTGACCCCACCATACCTGCAGCAGGGCAGGGATTCCAGGACAAAAAGGGCTTTGTCAAGCATTACTGGCCTCACTGACTCTTGTGTTAGCTGGTCCATATCTATGTTGTGCTTAGCCAGCTCGCATCCTGGTTCCACATTAGGATGAGACCTGGCGTCTCCACTCTTGGAGTCTGCTCAACTGAAAGAAATGTGGGTGCCTGAACCAGGCAAGAGAGTTAGCTGTCCTTGGAGGTCCCTCAGAAGGAACTGCAGGAAGATGAGGGCTCTAGTGGTCCATGGAGAACATCACTCCTTGGGTAAGACATAGCCTCTGAGACCTGCTATTCTATCATGTATGAAGGGAGGTCACTGTTTCTTAAAATACCAGATCCATACTACCATTACCCAAAATTCCCCACTAAATTAAATCTAAAAAATAGTTACCAATGTATGTATATGTATGAATTTCTAACTACCGATTTAAACAAAATTTGCATGTAAGTTTCATAATTGAATGCACCAACTGTGTCACTCTCATTTTTAAACGGAAAATAAAATGTTATTGTAACTGTATGCCCCATAAAAGACTGCTAGCAAACTGTTTAACCACTGTACCAAGAAAATGCCAATTCTTAAGCAATCAGATTCCATTTAATGCAGGACTTTATAAGCAGGAACTAACCTAATAAATTCCATTAAGAAATCTAACATAAGTAAACCAGTACAAAGTGTGGACCTTAGAGCATCAGCATATCATGGCCCTGGGGGATGTATCAGCAAGAAATGAACTCAAAGCTCTTCTCAAAGCAAAACAAAACAATAGGAAAAGGAAACTTGTATTAACAGTTTGCGTTTTTTAGATAACGCAAAAGTGACTATGTTTCCACTTAGTGCCATATCAACCAGTTCAGAGCATGTCCACATAAATATTATTCATTCACCTGTAGTAGTTTACACACAAGCTGAGAGAACCATATACAGATTTCTTAATACAATCTACTCACATGCCACAGTTTCTAATAACAGATTGTTTTACATCTGGGCATCCCCATCTCAAATAGCATCTTCACCCTGTTCTTTTCTGTACAGTTAATTCTTTCATTTGAAAGGACAACATGGCTAAACAATTAATGACACAACACTACCACAGGAGATGGGAAGAATTTTGCCATGTGTGGACAGCATCCAGTGTGTTTTACAGACTTTCAAATCCTATGCCATGACCTTGGTGTCCACACTAAATCCTGCCTTGCAAGAAAAAAGCAAATCAAGACGCTGAAGTAGAGGTACTGTGGTAAACACTGTTCTCAACGGCAACAGGAGCTCCAGTTGAGGATCTTACAGTATGAACACAATGAAGATTTCTGGCAGTCTGCTAGCCTGTGCCCATCATTCCCACTTTCAGTCTCAGTCTCACAGTTATCACCACCTCCTGCTTGCTTCTGGTGGCTTCATCCTGACTTAGAAGCAAAAAGTACTGCAGAGAACAGGCATGAAGAAGGGGTTGACATCCCTTGCCCCATTCAGGTGCCCCTGTGATACCTACAGCCCCACAGAAGCAACCGTTTCAAACTACTCAAGTGGTGTTGAGCTACTGGACTGACAGCCACGAGGTGGAAGATCTGAAACCATCTCAAGCTGAGAGCCTTATACATCCCCACCCCGCTACACTGCAACCCTACCTACACACTCAAGCATGTAAACGTGACAGTCTTCACTGATCCTCATATCTCAGCATGACAGTCCCAGAGCAGTGAGGACCCTGGGTAAAACTTGTAAGTTTGAAAACATGAAGTTTGAGCTGAAAATGCAGATATTTGCATGAAGCAGTCAAAGCTTCCATGTGGGTCAGGAAAAAGACTACTGACTTTAAAGGCATTGATCATTTCAGATTTCAGAGACAAGCTATCGGGACTCCTTTTGAGTAATGTAAAATGAATGTCTGCAATGCTGAAAACTGCTCTTTGAGTAGAAAAAAGAAGAAACCAAATCATGTGCTGCTGAAAAAAAAAATCATCCTCCTCCCTTAAATAAAATCACTCTTGCGCCCATAAAGGGAATAGGTTTTCAGGACACACTGTTTTGTCAGCGATGTTATTTGTTATTTTGGTAATTTATACTAAACTGCTGCTTTGGCAACCCCCCTCTTGCCACAAATGCTTTATTTTGCTGAATTTTGTGGGGGTAGAAAAACCTCAGGGAGCCAGTGGAGACCAGGTGACACAACTCAACCAACACAGACCCAACCGCAGATGGGGAGAGACCGGTCAGCGATTCTCATTGTCAAATCCTCCACAATTCACAGTTTGAAACGACACGTAATGCAGGTGGAAGGCAAAAGACAGAGCTGAGGTATTGTAGCATGAGGTTTGAGACCAATTGCTGACTTTGGAACTATCATTTTACATTTCTTGAAGGCACAGCACTTGCTGAGGTATGAAAAATGAGGTCTGCATAGCTTTAGACTATGTCTGCACACACCTAGAGAGATCAATCTTTCAGATGAAGTGAGCCGGAAATCGTCTCTGCTGTAGGTAGCCATTCAAGGTTCTCTAAAGACTTTTATTAAAGGTTCCCTAAAGGTTTTCACCAGTACCTGGAGGGAAATTGTCTTCTTCCTGCTGCAGAGAGTGATAATTCATTGTCAGGATAAAAAAATCCCATGTGTGGCTGCATTTCAGCATGCTGTTAATGTCATTTCTATAATGCTTTGTGAGAGTATCTGTGTGAAGGAAAACAATATGATCCTTTCTCCGTGAGTGAGAGTGCATGTCCTTATCTAATACGGACGGAAGGAAGAGACAGCCTGCGCAAAGGTTGGCCTGATAAAGGTTACTCCTGTCCACTTGCAAATATTGCTTTCAAAATGAGAATCATGTGGCAAAGCATCGCAGACTGAACTAATCTTGTTTTCTGTTACGATGCTTATTTGAGCTCCATTTGCCTTTACCCTAACAAAAGTTTGTAAAGTACACATTTCTTGTAAAGAACAAATAGGGCAACCATCAGATGTAAAGGCCAAGCATCACCGCTTTTGAACCAACAGTGAAAAGGAATCAAAGAAACAATTTTAAAACCACAAATATCAAATACTTCAATCAAAATTAACCACAAAGTAGATGCGATTTTCATAACCAGCTCTAAGATAAAGAAATCAGCTGTCTCATCAGACAGCTTCAGCAGCAAGCTATAATTTGCATGTGAATTCTCCAACTATGAGCAGTCATGTCCAAAAGTCTTAATGAAAGCAAGACAACAGTTATTTTTGGCAGGGGACACTGCATGAAATCTGATATGCTCTCTATGAAACTACCACCTCCTAAACTTGCAAACATAAAAAGAAAACGTAGACTTTGGAGGATCTCAGACTCACTGTGGCCAGCTGAGCAAAGACCTCCACTCAGTGCCCAGCTGCTGAAGCGTACAAAGAGGGAAGGATGAGCACAGGGCTTAACAGGGTCCAGCGGTGTGCACAGGCACTCATATGGGGCTGAGGGCACTGCTGTTCTTTGGAGGGCCTGGAAGACTATGTCGCCGAAAAGAAAATATATAACATTTTATGCATATTTTAAATCCAGTGGAGAAAGAGATGCATTGTCGAAAGATGTTCAGAAGTATGTAGAGCTCCAGTATTTCTGGCACACTACAGCCCAACGATGACTTAAGCTGAGAGGACACAAAGCTCATTTTATCTCAGGCCCTGAAACACTAGGAAAGGCATCAAGGTGTATTTCCTTTGGAACACAATTCTGCCTTCAAATGGAAGACAACACTAGGACAATTTCACTGTCTTTAAAAAGATACTTCTCTCTGGCTATTGTTAAAGCTTTAATAACCTAACTTCTCAGGATTTAATAAAAAGAGCTGCTGAAAACCAGTTTTTGCCCTGTATGAAGCATCCTTTAAAAAAACACAAGTGTCCTGGAGTGGGTATCTCCAGATTTCCTATGACAATACACAGGCACACTCTCCCAGTCACACTGTCAGAGCCAGCGCCTGGAAGAGCACAGAAATGCCTGCTGGAAGCATTATATCTAACAGGCTAGCAAATAGTGTTTTGATGGAGAAATAGATTTTTACATGCTTTCATATCATACCCTGCTACAAATACTCACTGCCTATGATAAGGAGGCCATAAAGATCTATGCGGATTTGCTTTGTTCGTATGTTCACAGCCTGTGATTGAGCATAACTATGAATGTGCTTGGAGGACAAAAATGTTATTCTAAGATGAAAACTGATTAGCTCCCCTGACTATATCACAGCAGAATAATAATCATGTCCATGGTGCCCATCAAATGGAAAAAAAACCATTAACCTAAAAAATCTAAAGAAATCAAAACCATATTTGTATATCTTTTCATAAGGGAGATAATAAATAGCTATTTGAACTGGCACTTGACATGTTGAAAACCCCATATAATCCACTTTGATGGATATATTATCATATATTCTATGATATATAGTTTGCAATTCATATCATAACACATTCAATGAAACAATTTGTAATACTCCAGCTTCAGACAAGATTAACAGAAAGTGGCAGCTCTGAAGGAAGAGAAGTTGTATAGAACATACTACATGTTTGGGAAACATAAAATATTTGGAAATAGGGACACTATTCTGAAAGAACACAGGCCATAATCCAGGGGATGAGGATTAGTTATAAAAATTTTGAGTGTTCATGATATAGGCCTTTCGGTGGTATTAATGCAGGGAAACAAGAAGAAATAAAACATGCTGTTTGTTCCATCGCTACAATGACCATGGAACCCCTGACTGCTGCATCTAGAATAGTTAGTTTGATGTACTTAAAAAAAACCCTGGGATTTCAGTTTTTAATTTCAGATCTGACTTCCCAAGTCTAAAGAGCAAAAACCATGCTGCCGTGTATGCCAATTTTCAGGTCTTTACTGAACACCAGGAAGCATTCTGGGAATAAAACTAAACTGAAGAACGCTGCGTGGTTGCTGGGTATTCAGGCAATGTACCCCCGATGCCGTGTCAGACAGGTCTCCTGAAGTCCTTGGGGAAGTACAACTAATTCTAAGTATTCTGTCAACACAAAGGTGGAATACAGAAGGAAGAGCAAGGAGAGATGGACCCTCACCTAACAATGAACTGGAAAAAGCCCTGCGAAAATCTTTAAAACATAAGTCATGCTATGAAGCAAAAGGGAATGCACACAAAATCTATGAGTTGGTGAAGGAAAAGCCTTTACCTCCATATATGGATAAAGAAATCTGCAGAGTAATATGTAAGCCAAATGGCTATCTGGCTGCAGACATTACTGCCCAATTTTAAACTGCCAGGCACAAAAAATTTGCACAGAGCTGTGGAAAACTCTTCTTTATGAAAATGCAGAACAGTATTAAAGCTGCTAATGCAAATTTTTAATATTAAAAATGTGCTCGTAATATAACTCCCTGAAATAGCTCATCCTGTATCAGCTTATTATTCTGTAAGTCTGTATTAGACCATAATATAACCATCGTTCTATTTATTAGTTCACATCTCTGTCTTCTAAAAAGCAAACAAAAAAACGTCCACTGCCAGAATGTACTAAAGCACGTATAAATGAGAACAAATAATGGGAAAGCATAAAAGAACAGTCTAGGCCGTTGTGTGATGACACAAATGACATCTTCCCACGGATGCCAGAAGCAATTCGCTGCCATTTGACCAAGCAGAGGTATTCCTTCTGGGACGACTCAGAACATGATTTTCATCTCATTGTTTCCACTCCAGTTCCCATTGCATATAAACAAATGCAAAAATATTTGCAATAGTATATGCTGTGAGATTGCGTAGTTGTATTTATAGATCATAGATCATGTTGCTTTTTTAACTGTACCACTGACATCTCTGTTATTGTTTAATTAATTTGGTATTTAAACATCATGGAATGAGCTTGGCAATCATTAAACAGTCTAAGTCTAGATATTCCTTTATATAAATATATATATGTATGTGTGAGTGTATATTTATATATCCATATACACACACATATTTTAAAAAAAAAACACTGAAGAGGTTCAGCCAAATTAGGGTAAATTATTAATTTGACATAGAGTATTTACTTGGGTAGCTGGATTTTATAGTTTACTGGATGGATGTGGTATCCGATGTTTCAAAATAAAATTTACACCTATCCATGTACTTTAAAATGTCATTAAACCTCGGGGAAACAGTAACAGGGAAAGACATATTAGATTTTTTTATCCCTCAAAGCCATGTTGCTTCTTTTTTTTGTACAATGAATGCAGATTTACACATGCGAGCACTCTATGTGATCTTAAAATGTACAGTTTGCTCGCCTTCTTTGTTGATGCATTTAAAATATCTGTTTTATACCGAAATAATGCACCACATTAAGCAACAGCCTCAAACCATCTTAAGGTATAGCACTCACATGCGAACGCATGGTGATAGCCCAACACAAATGCGCTGTATTTCTACTAAAATCATGATCCTCATTCTGTAGTCATATCCACCTCTCAGTGCTCTCAAATACAACATTTTACAAATAAAATAGCAAAACCCTATTCCCCAAAGCAGGTAGACTAGTTGAAGTCCCATCCTCCCTCCTTGCATGGCCTTTCTAGCTCACCTGCACCTTTTCTCTAGTCTCAGCCAGTTAAACTGGCTCCTGTCTCCCCTTTCCCTTGGTTCCCACTGTCCTTCCTGCTGCTCAGCTACTCTCACTGGATCACGGCCTTATGTTGTCTGATCCACTCACTCTCCCCCATCTCTCTACTCCTTTACCAGTTCAGCAAACTGTCCCTTCCTCCAGCTACCACCCCTTCTCTCCCTGTCAGCTTCTGCTTTCACCACGGCAAGGGCCCACCACAGATGTTGGCCAGGGTGGAGGAATCCTGAGATCAACTCAGCTTCTCAGAGATGAGGAAGGTTCAAACATGTTCAGTTAGGAATGTATCTCCAGATATTTTTAGCTCTTAGATTGTGATGTGAGATGTGCAAACTGCAAAGCATTTACGAGGGCTTAGAAACTTGTTTTCATGGCTTTCCATTTGAAAGTCAGGGTACCTGTCCATGAAACAAAGATTTGAACTTCTGCTCCAGGGTGCTGTGACACCAGAGCATTTCAAAGAAAAGCCCTTGACAACTAAAAAATTGAAAATGTGAGCAAAGGAATACATCTTGCCAGCCCTTTCCTTGGAAACACCTCATGGCTCCAGTCAACATAGTCAAGAAAAGAATTCCGTTTAAAAAAGAAAGCTTGTGAGGATTAAAGAACACACTTTGTGTGGACAATTCTGGTCCAAGTAATTAAAGTAAGGCATTATTAATGCTAGCTAATAAAAAAGGGATTATATAAGGGGATATTTGGGAGAACCTCACATCAATCATTGCAGCCAGCGATGGTAAAATTAAGGGGATATGACAAAAAGAACTTGCAATGAATAAATACGTTTTGCTGTACTTACAGCCTCCAAGGCATACACCCTCAGAAAAAATGCAAGTTCAGCCTCCGCGTAAGCTTCCCAGCTATGGCTCACATATACCACTGAGCCCCCTCCCCTCATTGCCCTCAGGCACTCTGCGGCTGGAACGGCTGTATTTGTCTACTAACCCTTCCCTAGGATACATGGTTGAGCCTCCGAACCAACACTGCATGTGAAAGGCTGTTGATTAGCAATGGCCAGTTTTCTCTATGAATGGATGTTCTGCAGCAAGAATTCTGAAACTTAATTTGTTCAGTTGCCACCCATGGCAGAAATGACTGTCGTGACAGAAGCTCTGGGATATATATGCACATATAGACACAGGAGAAGGCATCTCCATAACTGCTTTGAAGTAGCATGCACAGCACTAGTGGCATTATAACATAGCTTGGGTTGCAGGGACAGGTGGAAAATCAGCAGTTGTTGCCAAGATTCTTTGTCAGTGGCTGACACCAGAATGCTTTGGGAGGCTACAAGGATAATCCATCTAGGACTGGCAGAGCTGGTCTCTTGGAAAATTTTCCTCTCCTTTTCCAGACAGACCTGCATTTGCTGAAATTGCAAGCACATCTTTGGATTTTCCATCACAGAAAAGAAGGAACTATATATAACTCACCGCACAGCACTATCTTTGTATCCTCAGTTAATCTCAAAAATGTACTCAAAAGCTATGTTCAGTTGTGATTTGTTCTGACATAAGTTTTAAAATGCAGTATAGAGAAGAAACTCGGTTCCCTACCTTTCTTGTAAGTGGCACTTCAATAGGGACGGGGACAACTTCCGCAAGCAGGCAGCCGTAAAATGCTACCATGAAAGCAGCAGGATCATTGTTAGGAAATACAAGTGTTACCTGAAACAAAAAGACATATGTTAAATATGTTTTATCCCAGCTTTCAGATAATGATAATTGGAGTTTCCATGGTTCCTTTTGGAGAAAGATGATTACCGTAACATTTCTGTGGTAATTATTCAAATACCTAATGAAAGATGAATGAAGAATCAGAAGGAATTTATCCTGATAGATATTCCTTTTGTGAACTTTTTCACTTACGATCGAGTTAAATATTTTCATGCTGCATTGTTTCCTACATTGACAATACCTTTCATCTGGTTCTCAAATTACTGATTGCTTTACAGATGTTAAATAACCACGTAAATTGAATTAATTAAATTTTACATTCTAACATAATAATTTGCTTGAAGTTACCGAAAACAAGGTGGTTCTGTGACCAATTCAGATTACCCAAACTTACTATGCCATTATGTCAATCATTAACATATTATGTTTTGTCTCCCTATGTTTTGTGTCATATAACAATTTCATTTTAGGACTGGACTATTGTCCAAGTGTAGAAGTTTCTGAGTACTTAGAGAACATAAACAGCTGATATCTAGAAAAGCAAATGTCACATCCAGAGCTGGCCATACAGCACGCCAACCTAGGCCTGGATTTGTTAAACTTCACAGCTTTAGGGGTAGGGCTAGGGAACTACTTAGATAAAAGAATGCCAAGAAAAGATAAAATACCATAGCAAATCACCCGTATGCTCCCTGTGCGCCCTTCCTCCCCCAGTGTGCTGAACTGTGCAGCTTACTTCTGTGGGGACTGCAGACAGTGTCTTAGATCCTCCAGGGCAAAGGGGAAGGAGAGGCGAGAGTGCACGGTCTCGCTGAGGATCCAGCCACTTAGAGAGTCCATGACTCACTCTGCAAGTGCAGGGAAGACTACCGCTCTCACTTACTGGTGAACGACATCAGCGGCTAGATCCTGCCTACACTTTTGTTTTGGTTCAGTCAGACACATGTTCTCAGCTCATGTCTTAAACATCTGTCATGCAGGTAGTAACTATCATCTTGCACGGTCAACTGAAGTGGCATGCAAAAGGCATTGCGAATGACTTCAAACTTAATTCCTCTGGGTTCGCACATAGGATCGGAGTGTATTATTACAGCATCTTAAAATTTGCTGAAACTACTTAATAACTCTTGAGCTTTGACGTCCACGAGTTCTGTGTTTCAATCTCTTGAAGTAAAATCGTCATGTTTTCATTCATGCTCCAAGGTTCAGTTGCCAGAGATTAAGTGTTTCCAAGGGATTTCATACGGCTTCAGAGACAGTCGCCTCTCATAGATTAACTTGATTTCTTCAACCTAGAGGAAATCTAACCAACCTTGTCCAGGTGGATCCAAAATATCTCTGTTTTAAGCTGAAACCTGTTCAGAACTTCAGAACTGTTTAGAGAAACTTCAGAGAAAATACACTCCTGCTTTACCTGTACACTTCACATGAAACAATCCAGCTGCTGGAGATGGCTGTGCAGAGCCCGCTGTACATGTTCTCCATGCACATACCATAAATAGCAGCAGGGGAAACAGAAAGGAAGGGGTTTTGCTAGGTGCACTGGGGGGATGGTAGTTTGCTGAGCCCAGCAAACATCTGAAAGATGTTGGAAGATCCCAAATGATACTTTGAGGATTGCTGGGTTTTGTGTTGGTCTTTGTTTACATACATGCAGCGAAGGCTTGGCTGGAGGTTTGCAAAGGAGCTGACAGAGGTGAAAAAATCTCTGAAGTCCAGTGGGAATGAGGCATTAACTTCCCCTCTAAAAACATTAATCACTAACAGACCTGTACCAAATAAATAAATAATGTGTATAAAAGCAAAAAGGGATAAGGCTGAGGGAAAACAAAACACAGTGTCTATTACCAGATGAGAATCTGGTTATCTAGCAGATATTTCAGAGGGCAAGCTTGATTTCCAGGCAGCTGTCTGGGATGACACAAGGTTAAACTTCTGAAGTTACTACAGAAGGCAAATGCAGTTCATTGTGTACTACAATAATACTAGAAACAGGGAATCAAATGCAGGCACATTCACTATTTTTTGGCTCACAAAAAGAACCTAGGGAGTGATGTAATGGTAGTCATGAAAAATCGAGATTGTATTCACAGAAGACGCTTTTAAAGGGAAAAAGGCCTTTCTGAATTTTATATAATATTAACATAAGGAAACAATTACATTCTTATTTAGAAAAGACCAGAAATATATGTCTGCATTTCATTTCGTATTTAAAAACTACCTTTAAGTGTTGTCACACAAAATACATTACTTAGAATAAAAATGTATCTACAAAGAGGTCAGAAAGCTTTTATGTTATTACAACAGGGGTATAACAGCCAGAATAACAGCCTAGAACATCAGACGTACAGTAACACCTCATCTTCAACATGAAGTTGCTTCAAATGATCATGTTTCTGTTACAGAGGGATGTTAGGCAAGGTGTTTTTACAGGGTAAAGCATATGCTTTCAGCCTATACAGCCTATACTTTCAGCTATAAACATTTGTTTCTCTGTAATCTAGGTGGACTTACTTTAGAAAAGCTGCAATTTGTTTTTTATGTGTCCTGCACTAGCTAAACTTCCAGGTTTCAGCCTGAATTATCCACAAATCCTTTCTTAATGTTAGGAGATGCCAGTGGCTGCTGCAGTAAATGAACATGAAGATGGGCAGACAGCACACGAGATAGGGAGAGATGCACACTGCCCATATGTGAACTTTATTCCTTTTGGAGCTTTCTGGGTGGATTGTTTTGATGTGTACACTTGAATAACTTGGTTTTTTCTGCTGTTGCTTAGAGACACGCTTGTATATCAAGTAAAAGAGATCCCTCACATCCTACTCTCGGCTGAAGGCCATTGTAGGAATCAATTTAGATTAAGGATCTATAGATCCTTTAAATCTTTTTTCAAAAAGAAACATAGGAAGGACTGACAGGTTTCATTTTGTTATTTTTTTCCCTTTCTTTTTTTTGGGGGAAGCATTATTGCATGCCTTCATTTTTGAAGCCCTAAGAAATGTGTAATGCAAACAAACATGTTTCTCAATGTGTGGCACAAGAGGACCAAGCAAACCAACAGTCTGAGAATTGCTATCAGACCCTGGGGGGAGGAAGACTTCATCCCACCCTCACAACTCCAAGCAGTAAGGCAGGACTAAAATTTGCATTTCTGACAAATTTGTTCTGGGAACTCCATTCCATGGCTTAAAGCCAACCTGGAATGGGACCTCTGGAAATTTCTGTACATGCTCTGGCAGAGAAAAGGGGTAGCAGACTCAGCCAGCCCTGACAGAGGAAGTGGTAGGTTTGTAAGCATGTCAGCAGCAAAACCATAGGATGTTCCATCTTCATTTAACAACTTCAAGTGTCACCTCTGTACTCCTTGCTCTCTGTGGACTTTACCTGCTCACCCAGATTCAGCCTCTAGCAGCAGCTACATCAGAGTCAGGAACCAGGAATGGAAATATTCTCCATGTTACCAGTCAGCGTAATTTATTTATTTAACTGGCTGCCAAAATGTGCTTACTTTGCTTGCTTTTGCCCTCCACAATGCTTCTCTTGTTCTACCATCCCTACAACTACAAAGTCATTAGTAAGTTTTTTATCCACATGACACCTCCAGGCTCCATAAGCAAGCTTTTGCTAAACAGACTGCTGTTCTATGTCCAAAAATCACTTTCTATGGGAATGTTTATTGCTGATAACTTCAAGTTACCATTCAGTGAGTACCAGCTCAGGTTATTTATTATGCAGTTCAAAACACCTGTCTGAATGATCAGTCTTTTTCTGAGTAAAAGGCAGATTTCATCATGCCCCAACATTTCACGTATTAATTCTCTTTGAGCACCCCAAATACCTCATTCTTTCTTTGTCAACATTGGATTCTGAATTATTAGTAAATAAAAATCATTGAGATACTCACCCTGTCTCCAGGTCGTACCATTGGTTCTTGTTTCGTGCCTAATTTATGTAGTATATTGTATGCAACCTTCATACTTCTGGTCCAAAGTTTGCCTATTAACACAAAATTTGTGAAATTAATTTAAAATTCTTCTTACGGTTTACAAGATTACTAAACGGAAAGAATACCTAAACAGTGAAAAAAACAATAGTAGGAACATCATTAGTTTTCCAACTACATATGACAACACTACCAGGACTAGTGGAAGTATTTAAACACCCATTGGAAGCTTTCTTTGTAATTATTTTTTTCAAACAGCAGCACTTTTAGGAAGAAAATAAAAAGTAAGAATAGTTTTCTTCATGGCCAGAGTAGTTTTCTTACTTTGTGGCTGGAACATCATCAAGTCCGGACAGATCATTGCAACACCTTTAGCTGTAGCAAGCTGGACAAGCAGTGTTTCAGCCCAGGCTGACCTCCGAGGGTGTTACTCTTGTTTCATGATGGCACTTCCCCCACCCCAAGCCACCAAGGGAAAAATGAAAGCAGTCCCAAGAAGTAGAGACAAGGAAAAAAAACCCAACAAACAGAAAACACCCCGCAGCCAAAGGGGCACACTGAAGCAGCAGGGACCCTCTGATCCTTAGCCATATGTATGCTGCATTTCACTTTTTATTCTGGGCCTTCCTCCATTTAACCTGGCTTTCTCTTCTCACCCTCTCCCATATCCTCCCCTCCCTCAGTTTCATATCACTTGCCCCAGGTACCCCTCCTTTTAACCATCTCTCTTCTCCCTTGTTTTATCTTTCCATCCTGCACTTAGCTAATCCTTATCAAGACTTTACCCCAATATTCTTTAAAAAAAGAAGTCTCTCATCAAGACCTCATTGGCCACATTACATGCCTTTCATTAATCCTTCAAGTGATCGGCACCTTCCAACTACATAAGCTCCTTCAGATTGCCTTTGTTTAGAGACCTTGTTACTTCCATTTGAACAATACCGAGCGTACAGCCCTTGTTTTTGGCTGGCCCCTAGGTACTGTCTTTAAGCCATATTCAGTCTGACAGTAACAAATCTTTAATTCATGCCCACCAATAACTGAAATGATAATCGGTTCTGACAACAGATTACCTATGGGGTTCAGCAGTTCAGGCTCCCAAACAGGCAGTATTGCTATTTATAACTAAGCCAAGCAGTTGTTATAATAAGTTCCTCCACATCCTTGTTATAAAATGGAATACTACTGAATTATTTTTAAGTGCAAATCTGATATAAATATAATGTACTATGAGAAGGTCAATTTTGTTTTTTCCTCTTAAGGAAAATTGGAAGGGTTGCTGCTGCTTGTTACTGAGAAAGTGTTAAATGCAATTACTTCTTATGAAAACAGTAGTATTTTATCATCAAACTAGGTTTTGCAAAGTTTTTAGTTTATTTAAAATCACTCCAGTATTTGCATGCTGAACTGCCTCGATGATCAGAAATAAATGTGACTCAGTTCTTTTCCACTAGAAACTCAGCATGGATACAGGAGTACATCTGCAGAATTAACCCTCACAGCACTACGGCAGAACTACCTACAAATGATGTGAAGAAAGTCTTTAAAAGCATCCCTGCTGCTACAGTCAACACTTCAACTTGACAAGCAAGTAGGATAAAACCAAGGATGCCTTAAGAAAGCAAATACTCTTTTTCTTAAAGGTTTCCAATATTAAAGTTTCAGTGGCAACAAACTTAAAAGAGCAATTAGTAATGATACAGAAAATTAGAGAATGGAAATCAAAAGCCTAGCAAAAGTTCTGAATTGCAAGAAAGAACCATCTTTACACAAAACACTTTCAAGCCTGAAATGAACATTGAGTTTTTAATCCCTTTTCTGAGAGACATAAAGGGCTGCCTTGAAAAATTCTGTCTGAGCTATGGAGATTAAATCTGTTACAAGTCTTAAATTTGCATTTGTGACGTAGTCACACTAATTTTTCATCTATCAAATGTGTCTTATAATATTTTCTTCAAATCTAAGGGCTATACATATTAAAGTATTTGGATACCTTCTTTCAGAAGTACCTGGGTACGCAGTACAATCATCTCCATGTAAGTAATCTGAGTAAATGCAGAAATTAAGTTTTCTCAAAGACTAAGAAAATTTGAAGGAGTACTTTCTAGTGAAGTTTTAGATAACTAAGTCTTTAAATACATTTTGTCACGATATTCTTTTATTGCCAGAATTTTATGTCAGCTTCTGCTCCCTAATTCCTCACCTTTCTGTTTAAATACATTTTGAACTGCACAATAAAATGCCTGTAATATTTTCTAATGGTCAGAAAAGACTTGAATTGTCTGTCACCACAGCCCTTTCCTGCTCTATTTACTGGTGCAATACCAAACTATGTTAATTAGTCGAGCTAACTGCATGTGCGTATGGGTATGAAACTGCGGAAAACTGGAACGAAGAATCTAGTTTGCTTTCAGCTGGGAAGGAGGTGGAAAATACAATCTCTCCTGTGGCCTTTCAAAGCTCCATAACTTCACTCCAACCCTTGCAGGCTCTGCCTGACCCCGGCTGCTGTTGCCTCCGCTCCAGCGTGGGCAGCGGCAGCCAGGGGCAGGCAGAGCCCGCAAGGCACCCTTGCAAGCAGGCAGAGCAAAGTCCATGCAGATCTTGAACTGGATTGTGTTCAACAGGAAGCCCGTAATTTTATTTCCAGGGTATAGAGCTGCGTTCCAAAAAATAAATAAAAAAAGGGGCTACAAAAGGAGCAGTAATCCAAAAGCTGGAGCCAGGAATGTGTGAATCATCAGGGCCAGATATGTGGCTGCTGGATGGGGCACAAGCTTCTGACCAGGGGCAGACTGAACCGTGCGTTTATTTTGCCACCTTGGTTGTTTGGCTCCCGCAACATCACTGAGAAGTACAAAGGACGGCACGACTGCAGGATAAAAGCCCTCAGGATGTTATAAAGGAAATCTTTGAAGTATTTCCTTCCTTGGTTCTGCAATTCAGTATAATTCTTCCTTTGTAAACTTGAGAGATTAGACATTGCTGGGAAAAAAGCCGATTGCTAAAACCTCTCCCACAAATCCCGATAGCGCGACCTTGCCACAACCTCCGTATAGTGCCACATCTGTGCAGTGGGACAGGGAGGCCTTGGCGAGGAGGCCGGCAGTGCTTCATCCAAGGCTTTCGCTCTGAGACAGGGCTTAGCGCCACCGGGCCGATCCTTGTGCCTGGCAAACCATCTTAGTTACATGGGCTACAGCGGAAATCTGGCTCTTTGGGGCCTCTGAGGATATGCCGCGTTGTCCTCAACCGGAGTGCAATGAAGCACTGGTCCTCCTCAGATAAACACACTGCCATTAATCTTCTTGAAGTTCTGGAAGTTGGCTTGAAGACAGGAGGGCAGATGTAGGAAACTCACTTTCAGTCAGCAGTGAGTGAACCAGCCCGTGTCTCGGCTCAGTGCCAGAGCTCCTTTCTTTCAGCCATGTCACCGCAGCAGAAAGCTGCCCGTCTGGCAGAGCAAATGCTGCTGGGTGCGGGAACCTCAAGCACTCTTGCTGCTTCCCCACTGTCTCCCCAGGTAAAGACCAGACCCTGTGAGACCTCCCCTTCTTCACCTTCCTGCCCGCATCCCCTCTGCAGTGGGGTCCTTTTGAACAACACTCCTACCGTCAGGGGCAGGATGTGTTCCTGCCAGGCTCTGATCTGCCCATCAGCCACACGAGCAGCCACTTTATTGCATTTAAAATGAAGAATTGGTAAGTCATCTACAGAGGCAAGTCACTAGCGAGATATTTGAGTGTCCAGTGGTGTTTCAAGCATGAGGGTACCCTCCAGAAGGCCTGGGCTCTGCAGACCCTGTGTCACGTCTGCCAGTCACACACACACATCATGGTAACGTGGGGCACTAGATGTTTAAGTATCTGAATTACCCCTCAGTTTTCAGGTCACAAAACTATTTCTCAAACAAAGCAGACTGGTAGACGTCCACATAAGAGTTTCCCAAGTTGATTTTGGAAAACAAAAACCCAACAACATCCAGTTAATGCACATCTTGCTGCTACTACAAATTATAACCTTGTTCCTACCTCCAATCAAGCTGCTAATTGTGGTGCCACTTTCCAAGATCTTGCATAACTCCACAAGATGGTAAGAAATTAAGCTTTTCTCTGCACCTATCATTGCCTTATAATTGCTTAAGCATTTACTGAAACAATTCCTGTTCTTCTAAAGATGATCCTATCTTCCTTAGCCACTCCTGTGGCTTGTCCAGAGTTATGCTGCTGGACTTGCACGCCCTAGCATTATGCAGGGAGGCCAAGTCACCTTTAATGCTTTTCACACACTTGCTAACTAAGCTGAGTGTTCCCGCTGCCCCGCAAGTATCGGCAAGTACCGCTATCCTTCTGAAGCTGAGCCATACCCGGCAGACTTTGCGTACACGGATATCCTTGGTAGGGCAGGATGGAAACGAGCATCTCGCATTCTGGCAGCTGTGACAACCACTGTCAACACCTGTGTGGGGCAAGTCCCCTTTCTTTTGCTGATGGAATTCTGATTTAGTTGAATAGTAACAAATCTACACCAGCAACGACATATTCACTTGTATTCAGTCTTGCTCTTTTTTCAACTGTCTATTGAGAGGGCAGTATCTTTTACTAATTAAAATTTAGCAAGCCAGAGTGAGTTAATAGCCAGTCCCATCTGGTTAAGCAACACATTATGGGGGTAAAGAAAACCACCAGGTCTTAAAAACCACACAAAAAAGGACCAGTTGACAAAAACCTAGATGCTTTCCCCATGACACTGAAGTAAATAAATCCCCTTCCTCTTTCTTCACAAATCTGTAAAAGGACTATAGGTTTGTGTTGAATGTAAAGAAGGTTATAAGAGAAAAGCTGTATCAGGGAGAAAACTCAGAGAGAAAACAAACCACAATCAATGTCCTTATCATCTTCAGGGTGCTTTTCAGAACACACAGCACTAACTCGACAAAGCCAAACCAGTGGTCGCTTACCAATCTCCGTGCACAGCAATTGTGAGACTGCCAAAGTTTAACTGAAAATAATTTTGTCAAATATTCATTTTCTCAGTATCACAGTACGACATCTCTTACATTAAATAGAAACAAGAGTATTTATTAAATCTGGTGTAAATGGCAAACTTTCTAATGCTATGCAGGTAAAGGGACAGTTTTTCTGCTTTGCAAAATAATAGTTGCAGTTCTGCTGCTTTGTTAACCCTTTCTTTGTAAACTCTTTAGATCCACCCTGCGCAGCAAATGAAGTTGTTGTCTTTGGGGAGAAAAAATCCAAAGAAAAAGAATAAAAATGTTCTGTTGCAGAGAATAAAAGACTCCAGACATACTCAAACTTGAAGTAACCTTGCTATTACAGTGCTTGATACTCTGGTCTTAATTCTAGATTGTAATACAGGTTTTTATAAGTAATTTTCTGTCTTTTTATTAAAGAAATAAAAGTTTAAAGTATCAAACAGTCATAAGATTGGTCTCTAGCTAGGGACCTGAACCATGACTATCCATATGTCTGCAAAAACTGAGTTATTTCAGAGATAAGGACAGTCTGGTTATGCAGCTACTTCATTAGAAGGGTCTCGATTTCCTCTCTCTTCTCCTGATAATTGTGTTATGCCTGGCCTAGGAGGCTCTTGCAGCAAGAGGGTGTGGGGGGCCGGGTTGCACACCAGGTGCAGCATGGCTTGGGTTGGCTATTTTCAGTCTGTTGTTAAGTTTCAGCCATCTCAGGGTATCTCCAGCATAAGCTACATCACCTCTGCTAAGGCAGCATGACTTTGGCCTCAAAATATTTACAGTTCAATTGAGTATTTTTTAAATGGACAATTCATTTGAAAAAAAATGCCATTTTTTCAGGCATTTCTTCCTCCATGGAATCCAAATGGATAAAGAAAAAATACTTCTCTATCCAGAGTGCCTTCTCTACTCTTTTTGCTAGCCTTGCTGTCTCCAATGGGCCTCTGACATGGGAAACAATACACTTAAGCTGCTGAAAATGGCTTTTCAAAAATCTGATTACAAAAACTGTTAGATAAAGGAAATTAGATTCTTTGAATCAGATGTAGTTAACTCATTTTTTTTGTTTTTAATAATGGTTACAATAAGAAAGCTCAAAACTTGTTCATTCCCAAATTACTTTCAGCTTTTTACTTTTTCCCCACCCTTTCTAATTCTTCTCTAGAATAATCATTTTAAGAAAAGCAACTGTGATAGCATAAGTACTATATAGGATTTAATTGTCCTTTATTCATGTTTCTCCTCTAAGAAATCACTAAGCGCTTCATTATTAGTAACAATGCTAAAAACAGACGCTTGACTACTCTGATTAACTTTGAGCCAGAAATTGTCTTCCTTTCCCTCAAAGCATGTATTAGGTTTCTAGACAGAGTTTGGACTTACATAAAACCCGATAAAGACGTCTTTCCTTCCCATATCTCAGACATTTCAATTTATGCATATTCAGTGATTTGATTTATAAAGGGATTGTGAATAACTTAACTAAGATGTTCTCCACTTAACCAAGTTCCCAGAGGAACAAAATATTTGAGAAATAAGTAATATTCATAGTGTTTCATTCACTCGAAAGAGTTTAAGAGTTTTGGGTACATTAAATAAAGATTACAGCTGGGGCACTGAGAAGAACTTCAAGAACTGAGGCAAACCACTTCAAAAACTTGCTTGAAAAAAGAATCAAGTCTACAAGTGCAGTTATTCATTTCTTCTATCTACCGTAATCTGAGACACATGGAGGAACACAGTCCTGACATGTTACGAAGACAAAAAGCTCAAAAAACATGCCAAAAAAGACACAGGAGAGATAAGGCATTACAATTTAGATGAATTCCTGCACAGGAATGGGAAGGCAGAGATGATTTTAAGCAGCAGCTGAAAGAATAACTTCTTTAAACTAGTTCCCCTTATGGCACAACAGCACATCATGATCTACAGCACTCACCAGTTAAATCCACATTGACTGTATCATATCCACATCAGCCACTGCTAGGCAGGAAAAATCATTCCAGTAAACTACACAAGGTGGTCTTATCACACCAACCTACCATTGTTTGACATGGCATATCACAGCTTGGCCATCGGTCTGACCATGCTCAGATGTCTCTGGACAGGACAGCAAAAGGGTTGTGAGGAAGGCTTTGGAGAAGGAGAATTTTGTGGACTCTCAGAGCTCCTTTTCAGCATGCAAGGCCACCAAGGGGAAGTATGAAAGCGTCCTGGATAGATGCAACAGGCCAACACTGCATTTTTCAGGGCCAGACAGAGCCTGCTGAAAGAATTAAGACTAAGGTGACAGATGGGATAAGATTTAACCATGTAGATGCAGCAAAAGGTCTGCATTTGAAAAGATTTGCTCCCAAAATAACCCGTGAGGTTTGGACACAGAATGGCTGTACAAAACTAAGAAATGTCCGGGTCATGTATGATACTCAAGTTAAAGCCCGAGCGACAGGCAGCATGGCAATGTTGTCTACAATGATCCACAAAGGAGGAGACAAATGTGCTTGGTGATAAGTAACAAGTACTCCTACTCAGATGGGCTATGCCCTCGGTGACAGCTGCAGAGACACTCCTGGAATCCAGTTTGGAAAGATGGAAAGAAGTCTGGAATAAGCAGGCAAACCTGCAATTCATCCACGCAGAGACAAGAAACTGGAGAAGATGCTGTGTATGAAAAAAGTAGGGATCAAAAGATATCACGTAGAAGCCTCCTCTTACCCGGACAGTTGGAGGATGAATGAAGAGGATTTCATGAAGACACAACAGGGTGTGAGAAGAGATTGAAGCAGAAACAGTAACCAGAGGTAAAATATTCAAGAAGAGGTGCATACTGACCATGTTGGCAACATGTCAAAGCCTGAACCTCTGGAAACTTAGAATTATTCTTAAGACTCTCTGAATATTTGTCAAAAAAGTGAACATATGAAAAATCCTGGTGATGGTGTTTCCTTAAATTGGTAAAGAACCCAAAAATAACTGTGAGGTACAAACTCAGAGGCCACTGGAAGTCCTCAGTGTTGATATTTTAAAGTTTTAGTCGTCTGATCATAGCATGTACACAAGGAAATCAAGTGTCACATTAATACCATGTGGCAGGATTGTAGGTTAAAATCATCTTTCAAAAGTTTATTACCACCGGGGCCAGTGGAACTACTCATAGGGATAAAAAATTCATGAATAAGAGCATCTTTGCTGAGTTCAAGGTTTAATCTCTATTAATGCTCAACTTTAAAAAATGCCATGCCCACAACTGCTAGAAAATATTACAGACATGAAAGGTGGAATAGCTACAGCAAAATAATTCATAAAGTCACCAATAAAATGGCAGGTGGTTATAATGTTAATGATATTTCAAAAGCAGTTGTCATTTCAGAAAACTGCTATGGCACAGTGAATGGACATTTCCCGTGAAGAAGAATGTACGCTTGAAGTCTAGCTAGCAGAGAAGAATTCACTAAATCGCTTAGGAAATGTTTTGGTTTGTAATTTCTTTTATCGATAAAAAGAAAGGAAAAAAATTTGATTTTTTCTGACCTCAGGAAACTACTGAAAGGCAACAGCAAAAACCATATCCCAGAGTGCTGCCAAATGGAAGTAATGAAAACATGAATTTTAGTCCTGTTTTTCTCAGGATTTGGACAATTTAGAAGAGGGGTTTGGAAAGAGTTAGCTTAGGACAGAGAAGCAGGCTAGGTGGCTCCATCAGCCACGTGGATGAGTTCCTCAGGTTGATTTGCTCAGCCTACAGCCCTTCAGATGAAGCAGGACATATGCTCAGACTCTCCAGACAGAATCCCATATTAAGAAAAATGGTCTGATTCTCACTAACATCTTAATTTTCTTTCCTGCCCAATTTATTTAGGGCATTCAGTAGATTATATGAATTGCTATTCTGCGAACATGCAATTGCAAACTTTAAAATTCTTCTCTAGTTCCAAGTAAACGTCCTTAAGGAAGGACATGTTTGCTCCCTAATTTAAGTAACTTCTTAACTCTAAGGTACCTGAAGGGAAAATGTTTCACGCGTGACCTTCAGTTGCAAAGGTTCTGTTATGCTTTAAAAGCCTTTAACTATATTTGCAATGCCAAACATCTTTTTGGCAGACATCTTTTTGGCCAGAGATCATCACTCAGTCTGACTCCTGAATGGAAAGGAGCATTCAGCACTGAACAAAAGAGACAGACCTCTATATCATAGCATGTAAAAACATTCTCTGCACAGAACTCTAGGTCCCTGAGAAGGTAGATATAAAAAATTTTTTTTAAAACAATTTTTTTAGATCCATATCAATAGCAATCCATATCAATAGCATATGGAAATGTTCCAGATTGCTTTCAAAGTTTGACAGTTATTCATAATAATTCCTTTGAATGTCTCCCAAAAGTCCCGTGAACATCTCAAAATTAGAAGCTACATGGGAGTAATTTGTCAGAGATATCCTTATGTTTATCTTTATTTGGTCTTTCTTGGTTGCAACAGATTGTCAGGCAGTACACGTTGAACAGCATCAACACACCAAAGATCACACTGAAATATATCCTGGCAAATCCATTTCAAGGGGGTACATTTTCTAGCTGTACAACTACTTATCAGGAGAAATAATTCAAATCACACTTACTATAATGTCAGTAGAACACAGGAAAAAAACTATTTTAACTTCTTCAGAAAGCTGGTGAATTTTTGTATACCAGGTTCTGCTTTTGCCCAACAAAGACTAGGCAATATCCAAGGGCAATGGGCTTAGACATTAATCTTCAGGAAAATCTGCCCCAGATTTAAATATTTATATTTAAAAGGTGGTTTTAATTTGTAATTTGTGATTCCATGGTGTATCTACTCAGCTCTTTTCCTCTTTGTGATATAAATCATACTATAATGTCTCAGCAATCCATACTCAGACACCAACAGCTTCAGAATTGTCTTACCCTACTCAGAAATGGAACAGATGCATCATTGGAGTGCTTTTTTCAGTGTATATTTACACATTTACTATACACATAGACACTGTACACAGTATATAAAAGCATATGGAGTTTGAAGAGTGCTCACCGTAAGTCAGAATATACAGTGGTTTTCCATTAGTATCCATAGTGGTTAGGCAAGGAGCTTTCGGTGAGATAGTCCCCCATCGCTGCAAAGCTGCTTCCAGAGAAGGTGGCCAATTTGTAACCACACCTAATTGTTCCCCACGCATAGCCAACATCTGTGCTCCTTCTGGCTTTGGCTGGTTTGGATCTGGCTGTTGAACTTACGATTATGAAAAGATATAAAGTTACCATGTAAATTCTATACCTTGTGTACGCCTGTGTAACCAAGAGAGTAAGTTACCTTCGCAAAATATCCTGAAAATAATAACATGTTAGAAAGTATTGAGAAGTAACAGAGAAATATAACAGAATAATTAACTTTTAACTTTAACAGAGATGAAGGAGGGGGAACATCTCAGGAATGCACATCCTTATCCTCACACTAGCTCTACAAGCAGTCAAAGAAACTCCTGAGGCAGCATGCATGTATTTATCTTTTAAATAATCAACATTTCTTTATTCCTAAAGAGAGATGGAGAATACTTTTTCCTGGCAAAAATGAAAAAATGCAATAATGAGATGAACTGCAGAACTACTGAAAAATGTACTTTAACAAGTGATCAGTAACAGATTGATTTAAGCCATGCTCTGTTACAGTGCTTTCTCATAAACTACTACCGAGACTATTTAAAACTCCACATCCTGGCAAATCTTAATTCTCAAAGCACTGGCCTCCTTAAAAAAAAAATCCCATTTATTGACTTTATCATTGTTTCTATCTTACATTTAGTTCATTTTCTCGATGCTTCTCTGTTACACAAAACATTTAGCATGCTCCCTCACTGAGAGTTTTTCTCACACTGGTGTTCAAAAGCAATGGCTGTAACCCACAGCTGAGTGTCCTCAAAGCAAAGCTCCCCTCCACTCTCTTCTGTCATTTCTTTGCAAGCAGAACCAGGAGCTGAGCAAATGAGAGACTTTTAGCTCTATGGCACTACGTCCAAGCTCACTACAAGCAGATTCCAGTTAATACCAATGCTTTTCTGTACTTGCCAATACAGGGAGGGCTTACTTTGCTTTCACAAAACTCAATGTGCAAGACAAACATTTCACAGAATTTTAATAAGAGATCCCCAAACCTTTTGAAAAACAGTCATTTTACCTTCTAACAATTCCTCAAAGTCATCTACAAAGAACTCTCGTAATGGTGGTCGTTTGGGCCGTTTTAGTGTATTGACCAGCTGCTGAATCTTTGCTGACACTCTGCTGCTCACTGGTACTCCTGCAGGACAGGGATCAACGGAGACATCAGTCGACCGCTACGCTGAATGCCACCAGACGTTAAGTGGGGTAAGAAAAAGTCTAGGACTGCAAGGCCACCACAGCTACAGTTTCATGCCATACTGTGACTCAAGTATTCAACATTAAGACATTAAGATCATTTCAGCAAAAAGGAACAATGATGCCTAGTTTAAATAAAAACAATACAACAAAATCAGAGGGGAAAAAGCACACAGACTGAGGGAGAGAAGCACAGTGAAAAAACCCTCCCTTCAGCAACTGTCAGTAACCTTAGAGAACTCTTCTAGGTGGCAATGGCGATGGTCAGTGAGAGGACAGGCATTGGCTCTCTCCATGATCACTGGTCATGCCAACATTGTCCGACTAGACTGCAGCTCAGCAAGGAGTGTGGGTCATAGGCTCTGCCCCATCATTTATTCTGGGTTGCTCTTTACAGTGGGCATCTTTAGAGTGGGCATCTGTCCAGGACCCATCCTGAACATGGTTCACATCTTTGTATTACTTCAATATGGCTCTGTATTCTCTGAACATCCCTACAGCCAATTCCACCACCCAGCAATCTCCAAAGGGAGAGTGCTTGCCCACACAGCACTATGAAACACACAATTCTGAACAGGAGCGTGGGGCAAGGGGCACTTTTATAATATAATCCCATCAATCACCTCCCCCTTCCTTTTTCCTAGTCGAGTGCAAAGCCTCTGCAACGTTCACGTTATCTGTTCCTGATGTTCCAGCTTTCTGTGACCGTACTGGAGGAATTTCAACTTCCTGCCCTCCCATAAGGTTGGCTCCAAAACTTTTACTGAGTGGTTTTTAGAGCTGAAGCTTCTAAGTTTAGATGTGATACACTTGGTCAACAGTTCCACACCTTGCTGAAATATTGCTTAATAAGTTTTAGAGAAGAGGAGCAGTAAATAAGAAAGGGTTTACAAATAACTGTTTTTCAAAAAAAAAACCCAACCAAAAAACAAACCTTAGAAAATAAGACTTCAAACACGTCACTTTTCAAGACGTAGCCATCCTAGCATGTCACTTTCCTTGCCATTTGAAAACCAGACTAGCTGTAACCAGGCAGCATGATCAAAGCAGATCTAAAGAGATTCACTGCTTTCTTTTGGCAACCAATTTCTACAGGGAATCAGGTCTGCTGATTAAGAAATAATTCTCTATGTTGGCTTCATTTATACCAGTTTATTTTAGGACTGTGAAGAGGCTGCAACTTTGTGCGTGCTTATAAGTGAGAAGTACCCAGAAGAAACAAAGATCAGATTCATACAGTAACCACCAAAAAGGTTATGATACTCGAAAAAAACACGTTTTGCTTTGTGACATACCGTCACCAGTCTCCATAAGTTCAGCGTTTCCATACTTTGGTGCCACCCGTGCCGTTGATCCTTGTGGTCTTTCTACTTGTATTGAGTGTTCTGAGGTGTAAGTGGTAACATCTGGAGGGGCAGAATGATTTTCTGTGAAAAATAAGTTAAAAGGTTTAACTGTGTACCTCTAGTGTCGAAGGGCAGAAAAGCAAAGGGGAGAGGAAAGGATACCATTTGATATTTTTCCCCAACACTTGAATAGGCATTACAGGTAATGCACAAAATGAATGTATACAACTATAATGTACAGCATGATTTTAATAAAGTTTCCACTGGTTGAAACAGGGGCTGTATATCTGCAATCATATAAGCAATAGGCTAAAAAAATGATACAATTAGGTTGTAGGTTCTCCACTGACATTTGATTTTATACTAAGATAAAGCTTTTGACAGCGTCAAAAAGGAAAGACCCAGACAAATATAATTCTGACAGTTTATTGCATCGGTTTTTCTAAAGAAAAAGAATACATCATGTTGTCAATCACTTCCAAGTGCCAATGCATATCCCTTTTATAACCTCTGTATTTTGAATATGCCAATTTTAGTTAAGAGAGGAATTTGTTCATATATTAGGGAAAAAAATCAATCATGGCAGGGTTGGAATCAAGGGGAAAGAAATAAAGTATAAAAACCCACGAACTTTGCATTCTGCATGGACACTTGCTTGTCTACTATTTTTAGATAGAGCTATTTCAATTCTTCCGTATAACAAAGGCTTGCCTTCCAGAAGGTAAACACAATTTGGTCTGACTCATGCCAGCACTGCTAAACAATTCCACAGAGCTAATCTTTCTCTTTCATAGCCTGATAACTCAGCATGCTACCACAGCTTGTTTTCCCATGTTTTCAAGTCTGAGTCTGTATTACTTACGTATTTGTATTATTTTTACAGGTTGTCTCATAATTTTTTTCCAGGTTTTTATCAGCGTATGGGTAGACGGACATAAATACCATTCGATCCCAAATTCATACACCATCAACACAGATAACTAGTTTTTATGGCTACATATACAGTAACAGGGTGCTATATTCAATGCCTATTTTGCATACTTGTCATTTGATGGACAACTATCATGAAAAATTAAGACATGATATTAATGTCTGTAGTTCTTATGTAATGTTTATACTCAAGAACATCATAAGGACTCAACCTTATCGCTCAACCACAGTACCTGGTTGAGGAAAACATGAGATGGCTTTTATCATGCAACTCAAAATCATCTTCCATCCTGCACATGTTCAGCTGAGCCTTTTGTGTCTGATCACATCCATTGTTTTAATTTTACTGAAACAAACACCACATATCGTGCTGTAAGTGAACAACTGAAGTGTAAGTGTAATAGCTTGGACAATGAAGCTTATGCTGGTAATTGTTTGAATAATGTCTTCATTTTAGATGTCTTGTCATTATCAACTGTTTTAGACTCAGCACAATTTTTGCCCCTTCTTGCTAAGTGGCAAGAGCTTTTTAGAGATCATGATTGACTGACCCAATAACTAAGGCAATTAAAAAATGCTGATGTTTCTCTTTTTATCTTTTACTTATAATGCAGTTTTGCTATGGAAATAGGAGAGGAGATCATGACTAAGGAAATAATTGTACTTAGTCAGCTATTAGTAACATGAGAAAGTATTTTTAAAGTTAGCTTTACTTGTTCACATCTTTCCAGTGAAGTATTTCCATCTGTCAGACTTCACAAGGCAACTGGAGTTAAACTATCTCCTTTCAGGTTTTAGCACTGAGATGGATTTTTTCTTTTTTTTTTTGAATGGGTGGGAGGGAAGGTATGTGATCCAAAGCACCACAGAGCAGAGATGCTCCCCCTTCATATCTATACACTTGAAATCAAATACTTCTTTGTAACACATGGTGCCGAGTAGGGTGAAATAACATGAGTGAGAAGTTTCTTGCTCTTCTGTAAAAGTGTTTCCTTTTGAACAAGCAGCACTGGCACTTTAAATTACCTAAAATAAACTCTCTTCCCAAGGTGGCCACCACTGGCTGGCCAAAGAGTGGGGTTTTAGCACCCTGGCTGCCCATCTGTTATTTATATTTGCATTAAGAAAAACCCTTATCTAGCAGAAGAGGAACATTAAAGTTTGTCTTGCCATGTTCCTTTATAGTATCTGTGTAACAGATGTCTTATCATGGCAATATCTACAGCTGTAGGTTTCATCCATTAGATTTACAAATCCTCAGTTGGTTCCCTTCTCAGAGTCAGGCTTGGAGAAATGAAAGTCGTAAGACAATCATTTGGTCTGAATGACTTCTGAAGAAAAAGATAATTGTTATGTTATGTGAAATGTGCCCTTTTTTGTATAGAACAGTCAATCCAGGCTTAGACTATGGACACAATCTTTACAGAGCCGCTTGGTCTTATGTCAGGTACCTTGAAGCACTGTTTGACGTTTAGTTAAGAATAATGATCCTGACACATCTGTTGACTAAAAAGTAGAAACTGTGACAGCTGCATGACTTCAAAGCATTTCCTCCTTCAAACATACATATTTGCGTCACCTCCTCTTCCCATCTCTTCCAATATTCTTGCATTAGAAGATCACAGACAGAACAGCTGTTTCCAGTTAAGGCTGTCTTCATTTCTGCCACTGCAGTGATATAATTTACCCCATTTCATGAAAATCAGAAAGAACCAACAATGCAGAGCACATTCACGTAGGGATGGAGTGTGTGCATTGTCAGAGCCTCGTGTCTGAGGAGAAGCAAAGGGGTGGAGGAATGCCTTCCAGTGGAAATTTGGAAGCACACATAAGTGCCGTGTATTTAAAAACTATCCGGGAGCTAAAAAAGCATCCCTGAAATACTATAGTTGAAGAAAATGTAGCTTTTTCTCCCAAGCGAGCTGGCTCTTCTGGTTGTCAGGAAAGGGAAGTCTGGAGTAAGAGCTGTGAGCTGTGGCTTCTTCCATCGGCTGGGTTTCTCCCATATTCATGTCCAGGTGACAGAGAGTATTTTAAACTAGTCTCCTGTATTGTAAATTAATATTCCCGCTCAGAATGCATGACAATTTTAAGCTTGTCAGAGAACTATCAGTCATGCCTTACGCCACGTTTTTATATATACTTTATTAGAAATCTATGTAGCCTTTAGGTTGGATAGAGGCCTTTGATTTCCAAAGAGAAACATATTTGAAGCATATAAAAGAAACATTAAATGCACCTACAGGATCAAAATTTTGTAGTGAAATTTTTAACTCTTTATATAAATTTACACTCATATGTAAGTGCTGTGCGGTTTTCATTACATGAACTTTCTGAGCTTCGGGATGTGCTTTCTCTCTTTGATTTTTATATACATATAGATCCAAAAAATATAATACAGACAAATGAATGCTTAAAGATCTTAGAAATATATACAATAGGGACCCAAAGATGGGTCAGAGCACTAGGTATTTTTACAGATTTCACTGGTTTGACCTCTAAGTTCAAGAATTACCCAATGCAATTGTGATACCTATGCCAAACTAAAGATTCTCCCTGTAGCTTAATACAGACAGCCGAGTGTCTTAAAGCTGAGAATAAATATTTAAAAGATATCTATTGTAAACTAGAACTTTGGCCATAATAAAGCAGCAGCAGCAACCAAATTAAGTGAATAGTATAACATTAACAGCATATAATAGCTTATGCAAATTATCTAAATGATCAACAAAACTGAACTCTGATTATATTACAGCCAATGGTTTTTATCAAATCCCTTCTCAGGGCTGCATTACAGTACTTAAACTGGAAAAATCTTGGTTTGATTGTGTAATGCACTCTGGAGGTAAAAACCTAGTGGGTATCAGAATGGAGAGCTTTTTTCTATGTTATCATTAAAGGCTTTCCTGTTGCCCCTTAAATCTGTATTTATAAAAATTGGCATCTTCAGAGTACTGCAGTATGTCCTTATGTATTTACAGATGAATTCTCTCTTGCAGGCTGATCTGCCTCTGGAGAACAACTCCCTGGACCAAACAAACATCAAGCCATGGGAATACATGTTCTTTGTGATGAAGAACAAATTGTTTCCAGTAGCTGAGGAGCTTCAGAGACCAGAATTATTCTCCTCTCTCACCTTCTCATCTACCAAAGAGGATTATTCATCTATGATCACTGGCACACTGTCTCTGAAAGAGCAAGGCTATTTGTGGGAATGCTGCAAATCTACTACCTCTTAGAATACATTTATTTGCAAAATCCACCTCCTCAAACTGAAAAGGAACAAAAGAGCCATTTAATTTCCAATTCTTAAAGAAAGCAGAGCACCACAAAGAAATACATCTTGTAGTTATAATCTGTGCAGCTTCTCTTACATTTCCAGTGATCTTAGCAACAACAACTGATGGTAAACTTAAGATCACAGACTCAAAATGCCTTAATCTGTTAGCAGGTATCAGTCATATTTTGTATCCAAATGACCTTTACATTACTACCTCACAACCACTGTCCAACTAGAGATGCAATTTAAGGTATCTTATTGTCAGAATCAATAAAAATATGTATACCCTGAGGTATGCTTAACTGCTTCCTTCAAAGGAGAGATCTTTCCAGTCAACAGCAAGGCAAAATAAAACAAGTAAAAGAAGTAGTATTTTTCTCTTCTGCAAATACTGCCATTTTAATTTAGCTCCATAAATGCTGTATTATTTACCACAAACTCAGTGATTATAAAAGAAGACTTACTGTGCCAGATTTAAAATTACTGAAATGTCACATTATAAAGAAGCTATATTTAAAGACACATTAAGTCTTGGTGTGTGAGTAATGCAACCTTTTAGAGTTTGGATAAATTTAATTCTCTATGCTATAATTTCCTCTAGCATTTCAAGATGAAGTCACAGAAAATAACCAAATGCGATGATTAATGTGTTCAGAAGTGTATGTGTTTCTAAAACAAGGTTCTAAGCTATTCATTTAGCATGAATTTAAGAATACAATAGAAATTCTTCCCCTGACTGCAATTCAGCAATTCCAGACCATGGTGAGAGGATTACTTATCTGAAAATACAGGTGTTGCATCAAGCTATACTCAGAGCGAAAAAAAAAAAAAAAAAGGATATGGACTACTGTTCCAGCACATCAAATCAGGAACATTTAAGATGCCTTCATGTATCTCATTACATATACTTGTAACAGTCACACAAAGCTGCATTTCAGATGTGTTGTAGAACAGTAGCAAGGTTGCTTTATCTGTTCCAATATAGACTCCAACAGATTTTCAGTGAGACAACCCAAAATACACAGTCCCAGCAAGAATGCACCCAAAGCAGATGCCTCATATGATAAACAGCAGTTACTGGACTATGAAGGGAAAACAAGCCTTGCTTTCCACATGCCTAATCGAATAGCTGCCTCATTTTAATGATGACTAAGGTCAATGGCACAATATTCAGAAATAATTCATGCCTGTGAAGCTTAGCCCTAATGGAAAGAGAGCATTGACTTCCTAGGATCTTTCCAAAGTATATAAACAAGGCACTATTACGAATAACAACAGAACTTTTCTCCAATGGTATATAATAGAATTTCCCAAGGACTAGAATCACTAGATATCAAAAATCACTCAAACTATGTAATTAAAATGGTACAGCAGTAGGGGAAACTTGTGTGCAAGCACTCCCTAATGCTGCATGCACTGATTTTCTTTACTGATGGATCCTACACAGATGTTTTTTAGTGCTAAGTAATGGAAGTCATGCAACTGTATGTTTTAAGATATCTGGGAGCCAACAGCTGGACCGTGTTTGCCACAACATAAGTGTACCCCCAAATCTAAATGCTTTTTTTTTTATTTTCTCACAAAATAAGAACATAGGACTATCTCTCCATATAATATATGGAAATAGAAAAAAGGAAACAAGAAAAAGCACAGGAAAGACTTTTATAAGACTTCATATAGCAACATCAGCTACATGTGAGAGACAAAATTAATGTTAAACTGGACATACTCAAAATGTCCATATACTAACCTATATGCGTTTGAGCCATAACATCAGCTAGTCTGTGTGCAGCACCACTGCCTCCACTTTGTGTCGAGGAGGAGGAAGTGGTTGACGTGGTAGAGCCATGGATCGCTTGACTGATCCAATGTTCCATGTTTATACTCCCCTGACTTGAGGTGGGAGTTCCCTGGGAGTCGCCCTGTATGGAGCCTTCATCTTCTGAACCAGAAGAAGTATCTAGTAATTAAAAACAGCCTGTTAACTTGCAGTTTGGATTTTCCTAATAGAAATAAGGCATGTTCATATTACAAATCTAAAGATAACTGCCATTACGAAAAACTTACGAAGGTAGGGAAACGTAGTAAGAAATGTCTGTAATACTGAGAGCTCTGAAATAAAGTTAATCGCTTTCCTGCTCTAAGGCCATGTCTTTTGCATTATTGTACAAAAATAAGGATAATAAGAGTCTTTCTTTATAATGTGGCTTGAGAATCTTCTGAAGATCTCCAGCCATGTATGAACATTACAGAATGCCCACAATACTTTCCTAAGCTCAGCCCACAAAGACCGTGAACAACTTTTCCAATTGTAGAAAGCCCATGCCTCAGTGAGAAATGGAGTCCCAGCTGGACTCAGCGACCATCAGAATGCATGAGATGTGGGGCATTTTCACAGTCTAGTAGGTAAAAGAGCAGATAAATTTAAAAAGGAATGGCACATCTAACTGTAAAGACAATGTTCCATTATAGTGTTAGGGAATAAACTAGAAACTTGAAAGGAACTTTGAGTTACAGAAAATATGACAAGCTGGCCAGAGTTAGGTCCTCATAAGACCAAAAGGACCAATGCAAAGTTGAGGTACCACCAAGGGAAAAACAATCATGTGAACTGCCCCAGTTGACTTTCCTACCATTCAGTTCATATTCTCCTCTTCAAACATACCTCAATGTTATGCTCAGTGTGCTTCTAATGACATTTCCATTAGTATCTATGCAGACAGATTATTAGTTGATAGCAGCACAAAGAACCATTTTTAAAATTCTCATAACATACGCAGAGGTGCTCACCTGGAGGTGTGTAGGCATCCATCGATGTTTGGACCACCAATGAACGCCGTTTTGAGGGCATGGGGACTGCCATTTTCCTTTCTTTATGCTTAGCAAGAGCTGCCTGAACTGCTTCTGTGTGGACATCTGGAAGGAAAGAGATTTCAAGCTAGCATTCAGACAGAAACGAGCTGTTTGTTTGTGCATTCAGTGCACCTGCACGCAGGTTCATCTGTATGCCAGCTAGGCTGACAACGCATATGAAATGATGAAAGGCCAGGAACACATGGGATCTCAGAGGGACTGTGTGAGTTCTCACTGTATAAAAAGCAGCTTAGTGAAAAGTGCTATACCAACAAACTTGAGCTGTGTGATATTCCCAAGACAGTGTTGCGCAGTATTTGAAGAGTAGGAACTCCGCTTGCCCAGAGCAAACCGCTGCTTCACCAAGAGCTGTTACTTCAGCAGCCATTACCGTTTTCAGTAAAAGCATGGTGTATTAACATTGCCTGGTTTTTAAATGAATGAAGTTTCCAATTTACACAAAAGATACACAGACCAACTGAAAGGAACATTTGCTTGAAAGCTAAGAGGTATGTGGAATGTCACAACGGAAATGGCAGCAGGTCCCCGTTCCCAAATCCTCCTCCTGCCTCCTTCCCTTGGCTTTATTCACTGAAAAGTAAGTATTACATAGGGTTGGCCTGAGGCAGAATGAGCACGGGCCTTGTGCTTCACAGGCATATACTACACACAGCTCATACCAAAGCATCCAACAGACCCCTCCTCCATGGGGACATCCCCAGTGAAGAGCTTCTCTACCTTTCACGTGTATATATAGCTGTCTGCCTCCCCAAGTCTGAAAAAGGCCATTTATCATGTCTAAAAGACACTAGCGACATGTTTTGATTAATTACTTTGTTTTGTGCAAATCTTGTAATTAGTACCATAACTATACATTGAAATAAGTCTTCCTTTAGTTTACTACCTTGCACTGTTTGTCTGCATACTTCTATGGTTTTGGGACAAGATGTACATGAGGAGACTGTATGCAAAACACACAGCAGGCAACAAAAGCCACTTATGTCTAAAGAAGTTGCCACACACTGACTATCTGGCACAAAACTGGAAGCACATTAGACGTTGCGTTTTAACCGGTCACTGTTAGGCAGCTGTAGAAAACGCAGCAAGTTGTGTTAACCATTTAGCTGTTTCCATTTGTGAAGTAGGAACTCAGTGAAGTAGGTTTAATCCAGAGTGATCTCACTTCTGCTACTGCTGAATCTGTTTGAAGACCACCCTTGTAGGCAGTGCACAGCCTGCTTCCTACTCCCGTGTCAATGTGGCAGCAGCTCTGAACAGTCAATGGTCCCCAAGAAAAGCAACAGAAAGACAAGAGTATATAGAACTTTATTTAAAGAGCTGTTGGTTGGATCACATCAGTATAAGTAACTTGTTTAAAGTAACAACTGGGATGGATGTCTAGAAGCATTAGATGATACTCTCTGCCGATAAACTGCTATGTCTCATTTTAATAACAGTATTCCCTATCTTCTGCCAGGGTTTAAGCACTTCTCAATGGAAAGGCTGCAAGGATGTCAAAGAAAAAAAATTATCAGTTGCTCTGTGAGGTTTTTGTTTGCTCGTACTTTAAACCATAAAGAGGATGAGCACATCAGCAAAAGCAAAGCAAGAAAAGCAAAGAGCAGAGCTGGAAAAGCATACGCAAAACATAAAAGAGCCATGCGGCTGACAGACCAAAACGGAGGAAGACTGCAATGCTAACATCAAACCAGAAAACAATTTCTCCCCTGTCAAGTATTTTTTTTTTTGAAGTAGAACATTTAAGGTCTTTCTTATAATTAAAACCTGATGAAGAGTTTATGTGAGAAGTAGCAGGTTAAGAAAATAAACAATGTAAGTCTTTACCTAACAGCATGTCCCCAAGAAAAATTCCTGCGTGCTCACTCCACACCAATGCCAATAACATATACAGGACTGAACATGCTTACTAATAGTTTGTGCTTCTTGTCCAACAAACAGGGAAGATTCTTGGTTTTCCTTGAAAGGATAGCAATTAGATATCATGCAGTAAAAGTGAGCTTTCCCTTTTAACAGAAAAACAAAAGTCTACAGCAATTTTTGGAAAAGAACAAACTGATCAAGACAGGAAGAATTATTTGTATGTTATTGTATTTAGAATGTTTTTAATGCAAGTATCAGGAGGGACATGAGGTGTAATGTGAATTCTTCAGAAGTTTTTTAAATGAGGGCAGCTGACAAAATCATTACTAAAATGCTTACTAACAGCTGGGCACTGAATCATAACTTGTGAATTCTTTGATTTCTTTTTTGATGTAAGATGGTAAACTCATCAGCTTAATTAAAAGACACTCTGCAGGGTTTTGATTTTCAAATGAGTCCATGGGAGTCCAGGAATTGAATTGTTTTCTTAATAAAGCACAGGCCTGTTATGTTTATTTGTAATGGATTACTGTGGAATAAACCAAACTATAGATTACTAAATTAAAAAAAAAAAAAAAAAAAAGAAAGAAAAAGAAGAAAACCAAGACCCACAGGAAAGCAAAAACAATGGAAAAGATAAGAAACTCTGAGTAAACAAGAGGGAAGCTGACTGGCAAGAAGGAACACACACACCTGCTCCCAGCCCAGCCTGCAAGGTCAGCTATTCTGAAGGCATTACTCAGAGTATGGAGACTACCAAAAAAGACCAGGACACATGCCTAGAAAAGGCTGAGGACAGTCCAGAGATGGTCCAGGGACTATCTGCAAGAGCTTACACGCTTTTAGGGGAGAGGAAAAAAAGGCAGCAGAAACAGTCAAGCTTGGATGAAAAGTCTTTTCACAACGTTCTCTCCCAGGAATAAAACTCTTGGCTAAAGAAAGTGTCTCTAAGCATATAAAGAAAGGCTAAGGATTAGGTAAAGAATTAGTGACAGCCTATATAGTTTGTACAGTCTTCTTTTTGAATGAGAGCCTGTTGATGGGTTCTAAAAATGCTCTTCAACCTATTTTGACAGTCTTGTATAGGACTTGTTAAGCTAATGAACAGCATTCAAGTCATTCATACCTAGCCACGAAGTCCCAAAGTACTGAGGAATCAGAGAGGTGAGGGAAAGCCAGACTGATACTTAAGAATTACACTTGAGAACAACTCACAGGTTACAACATCTATCCTGTAACCACAGCAAGACAGAAACAGTAAGTAGATTTGTTCCCACCAAATATCAGCTTCAGGTATGCACTTTCCAAAAACATGCTTTGCTTTTCTCTAGGTTTTAGCTTTGCTTTTCTGATCCACAAGCCAACTTTACCAGGGTATCACAAGGAATGTTAAGCAAAATACAACTAATGATATCTTTTTGTAGTTTTATGAAGCACGGATTTAAACCTAAACTGAAATGCACATTCCTCACCAAAGGGTGACCCTGGTGATTTGTTTCTCATCGATTTGAGCAAGAGTGTGGTAGCCCTTGCCTTTATCTTGGTGAAAAATGGGCTACGGTGTCCGTCCTATTGTATGCGACCCATTCTCTCCCACTGCTTGCCCACAACCTGTCCCTAGCAGCTACTAAAAAAATTCAAGGACACTTGTAATTGGAAGCTCCTTGTCCACTAAAGGAATGAAACCACATTTGTGATACACACTGGGACAAAGTATAATGACGATAAGAAGATATATCCAAGTTCGCTCAGGACAGGAAATTGCTTATCCCCCCAAATCCCATCAGTACAAAGCAGTTCGTATTCTCTACATATCACGCATTGTGTCAGCAGAGAACATCACATTAGAATTTCAAACCGTCTCTGGCAGGGTGATGCCCCTTGTCTTTCAGGTCTGACAAAAATGTCTGAACTGTCTTCTCAGTCTACCCTGGCACACTCAGGCTAACTGAATTCATCACACTGTGACTGAGCATTGCTTTAGAACACAGATTTCTTGTTAAATTTTCCTGAAAAAAAATGTTCAAGTATGAAGATTTTTGTCTAGAAACACCACACAGTTAGAAGCTTTCATTAAAAAAAAAAACAACCAAAACCAAAACCAAAACCAAAACCAACAAAACCCCCACCTCCCCTCTCTTTCCTCATACTGTGCCATGCTACAATTTCTCACCTACTACAAACTTCTGATAGAGTTTTTCAAACACAGATATACCTTGATGTAGCTGCACTCAAGCCTTCTGAAAAAGTCCTGGGTCTAAGTGGGAAGAAAATGCTTTTAGGTGAAATGTTCTTTCATGTAGAAGTCTGTGACATTCTAACTACACTGTTAGAGCTGATAAAACGACTTCAGGTCCCAAGCCTTCAAAGCACTCCTATGGGTTACAAAATCTTTATACTCTTGCCGCCTGGCTTTTCCACAAGTCTCAATGGAAAATCTAGAGCATAGAGTAAAAATATCACCACCTCGATCTACAGTAGTGGGAACCAAAGCACAGTTCCTTATGTGCTATTGTCCTCCACTGTTTTAGGTTGGCCAACCATATGTTGAATCTAATTTCTGAGTTTGTACTCGAGGAATCAATAAACGGGAGAGAGTAAAGCGACATGCTTGGGAAAGCTAAGTGCTTAACTTGTAACCAACCTGGTGTTCAGTGTTCAACCTGGCATGTATTTCTTATAGGCTGCTGGATAATACTTAGCAAACTTCAGACAAAACACCTCTGTCTCTAGTCTTTTCCCTGTTGCATTCAAGCATTTTTATTTGTTTATTCTCTCCCTTTACTTTCTATCACAGGATAAAGAGGGCAAGCATACTTCTGGGAGCAACGGCAGTAAGTGAAATACAAAGGAAGTAGAACTATAAAAACAAGCACGTGGTAGAAAGTTTCCCTTCAAAGAGCTAACGATCTATTAAACAAGAGATGAGGCCTCAAAACAAAGGGCTGAGAAATTAAAACTGGCATAGAGAATGAGGGTCCATAAGCTCAGACTCCCAGAGCAATGACCCATGGATCTGGCCACTGCACACCATAATCAGGAACTCTCATCTATTGCAAACAGAGGTGAATTCTTCATTCCATCAGCAGGATGAATTGCCCAGATTTCCCAGGAGATGCTCTGCTTAGCACAGTCACTCTTTTCATCTGGTTTATCTTGTACAATGCTGTGCTCCTCGTCTAACTGAAAAGGCTTAGGAAAAAAACCAACCCACTAACATACATTAGTACACAGCACCTGCTTGATAACAGACACCGTGTTCTCCAGGGTCTTTCCCAGCTTCATCTCTGAGCGTGCTCTAATGGCTGCATGCTCAACACGTCAGTGGATTTGACTGTCCATGGAAAAGCAAACAAGCCCACCTCTCTGCTTCTGTGGAACAAAGTGACATCATACCTGCGTTGGCACGCTGCTCCGATGGGATCCCCCCGGCACAACAAGCCGGCAGGAGACCAGAGAGCCAGTGGTCGGCACAGAGCTAGCCGGAGGGATGAGCCTGCACTCAGGAATTGCTCATTTTAAATGCACGGCCATGTGGGAGGGAGCAACCTATTCTCAAGAGGGAGAACTGGGTGACAGAAGATGCGAGGGAGATAACTGTATTAACCACTGACAGGTGGGCAGTGTGAATGGATACACACATTCAAACGTTAAATAATAATGCCCAGAGAAATAGGAGCAAACACTGTTAATTACAGATTGCTGATACTGTTGACCCCTTTTTCATCATGTTCTTTAACTGTTTATTCCCTACCTTTTTGATGACGTAGCACATAATATCTTCTTTGTTTGGGGAGGCAACTTTTTATTTAGTCAGAAGTTACGTTGGCACATAGAAAGAGATCCCAGCCAGGAGTTTTAGTCTTGTTTATATTGGCTCTGCGATAAAAAAAAGTCCCTTCTGAACTTTTACTGAAGTCTTTTCTATAGAATATACTTTCTCTCCTCCTTGCACAAACATATGCACACTTAGAACCAGTGGCAACTTTCCTCTGTGACAAGCTGCCCTCTCCTCGCTATTTACTTTGGGGAAGACAGTATGTATGATCTGTCTAGGCTCAGATGAGCTCCACAAGCAAATCAGCCTTCCGTTCCTGAAGCAAGAAAGCAACTGTTGTGTGACGAACAAGGTCAGCCATTTCCTGGTCCACATATGGAGCCATGCTGCAGTATCTTGTGTTTCTCTACAGCTGACAGAAGAGCACTCGTTTGAGTGTGCAGCCTCGTTGGGCATGGAACACAATCCTGACTCTCCTCTCCCCTTACACCCCATGAACAGGGATGCCTCATTCCTTACCTGGGCCAGATACAGTGTCCTTGAAAGCTCTGAACTGTAACCGAGACATCTGAAATATGCTGCATATTCCTAGTCCTCCCACAGACTTTTGCAGCTTTTAGAAGGAGAATGAGTTTGCTCCTTTTTGTTCAGCTCTGTTTTAAAATAACAAACACCTATTCAACAAATTGCAGTTGCGTTCTTCCTCAGTGTAAAGAGGTTGTTAAAATTTTTTTCCTATATGAGTTTAACATGCCTCAGTGGCTTCCTTTATTCAGTATTAGCTGCATTTGCTCCATAGGCATGTCAAACATTCAACATACTGTTAAGCAAAGTGATACCTCCTCACGGATCAGGGGTCTGGGTGTTAGTTCTGCCATGGATCACAAAACAGGGCACTCCTCCCATGGAAGCTTTGGATAAATTAAAAATTTCCACATTATGAAACTGTTCCTCACACCCTTTGCATAAAATGCCTCAGCTCACAAAAGGGAAACAGCGTCTTCTGTTGTACTTAAACCAGGTCTTGCAGTTGTGGGTCAAGTAGTTCTCTTGCATCTAATTTATCATGCAGCCCTGTTTCTTTTTAAGACAATAAATTAGAATTGCTGTAGATAGGAGTCATGCACTGCTAGAATCAAGATAGCAGACCTCTGTTTCTACCTATGTTTCAGAAAAAATATATTACTTCTGTGGTTTTTGCTTGAGTCATCAGTTTCCCAGTAATTATAAAGCCTTGATACCCAATCACTAGGTGTTTAAAAAACACAAACATGGGAAAAAAAGCTGTTGCCTTTTTTTTTGCTGTACAGATGTAGAATTAGCTAACGGAGTCCCTACCATCTTCTGCAGACTGGTTTTCCAGTTCTGAAGTAATAGTACTTCCATCCCTCTCTTCGGCGGATATACCCCATAAAGAATAAAACTGGTGGGAGACATACCTAGATGTGACCTGAATTCATGTAATTCCTCTCCCCGAGCTATTTTTGTCTTTTTTTCATTTAGCCTTTAGAAACAATCTTTCTTCCGTTGCTTTAGTAGCCAAATCCTGGAAACATGATGATAGGACTGGAAGCAGGATGGGCTCAAGGACTCTGAGAAGCTTTAGCATCCTTGCTTTTTACAGGATAGTCCACAAACGCAACTGACTTGCTCACAGAATGGCAGATTATTAAGATCAAGAAGGTTGATGCTCTGCACTAATGAGTTGAGAATGCCAAATGATTTTTAATAAGGGGTTATTTATGTACATATAATACATATTTATGTATTATTTATATTGCAGTAGAGGATCAGCCCTGAAGTCAGACGTTTAAACAAATAAGTAAAGCCACGAATAAGTGTCTGTCTCAGGGAAGCCAGCATCTGGGGTGGCATCAAGGAAAACAGCTGGAAGAACAGGCAGAGAGGCGGCTTGCAGGAGGCAATAGGAGCAAGGGCAGTTATTGCTGCATCAACACATTGTGCAACAGAAGAATCCTAACAGCTTCTGAGTTATTACAGGGAGGCAACCGCATCACTATCAAACCAGCACTATCAAAGTTGAATTTTGGCTGAAAATTCTAGATAAGGCAATGCTAAGTATATCAATAGTATGCTAAGTAATTATACAGAGGAAAGGTTGGCAATTGCTGCCTTACAGGAAACTAGTAGTTGAAAGCATGAAAGTCTCTTATGAGTTTAATCAGACCTTTGTTGTAGCTACCATGGAAACGAAGGATATACGGAGAATTCATTTCCTAATATGTGGCCTGTAAATACTTTGAGTAGAGATAATTTGGTAACTACATCTATTGGAAATGCAATCAGGACATACTAAATAGGGTGAGACACAGTAAATGTGGTATCATCAGAACAGATTACAGTTAGGCTTTGTCTTTTGATTGTCCTGGGCTGACAGCACTGACTTATTTTCAGGCAGATACAGGGCAAGTGATTTCAAAAAAATTGCTGTGTTCATCCAACACAGATCATTCCTTGGAAAATCATCTCACCCCTGGGAATGTTAAAGCAAGTGAGTCCATATAATAATGGATCTTTGCTGTGGGTGATGCTATAATGAAGCAGTCTCAGAATACTTTCACAATCTCTCTGGGTATTAAGATAGGAAAGCACAAAGCCTGAACAGTGTGACACCTAATTTCTCTCCAGCTGCAAGCAGGTGTGCTGTTAATTCTGAAATATGGCATTCACAACAAACACAGTGAATACTTGACTGAATGCAAGAACATCTGCTCTAAGACAACACTCATTTATAGGAGGGCTGTGGAAGTTACTAACCGAAATAAACTGTTGCTTACACTTCAAAAACAATTTAAGTGTGTGAGTTTCAGTTTTTGGGATGTTTAAACTATATATACTGGGCCTCAGGTTTTACTGGGAACTGGGGATACATGGATATGCAAGGGAAAGTTCTGCTGACTTCTCATGAATTCAGGGCCAAATTTTGTTGACCTGCACAATTTTTGAAAATGAAAAGTCAGCATTCTAGAAAACATCTGCACTCTCATGAACGTGACACTGAAAAAGGCCTGGCTCTTCTAGGATGCTGCAGCCAACAAGCTCCACTGGTGCAGGAAACTGTACTCTGTGCACCCCGCAAAGGGCTGCGCTGTGCCATCATTCAGTCGCTGCTGAGCACCTTGCGGGCATCTTCTGCCCACCTCCTGGTGCACACCAGGAAGCTTTGTATGCTCTCATGTGGCCAGAAAGCTTAACTCTAATGAAGAAAAGCATGGCTGTCACCTCCCACTTTGGATGGCAGTGGCGACAATCCATGATTCTGGGTGGAAGGAAGGCAAAAGCTGAACAAGCAGTTGGGAAAGCTGGATGGGCAGGCTGGGAAACACAGAGGTTATGTGATGGAAACAGGGAACACCAAAACAGAAGACTGAACTCTTTATGACTCCACTGCTAGTTTTGCTGAAAGGCATAGTTTTTGCTTTACTTTGGATTCTTCAGCTATTAGAATAAAGTTGATTTTTAATGTTTTTCTCTAAACTCTAAAACTATGTTAACTCTACTCATACATTAAATAAAAAAAACCATGCAGGCCTCCCACTAATAATTTCCATCCCTCCATTTGTTTATTATTTCATCTGTAATGCAATCTGAAAGTCAGATTCACATAGTGACTTCATCTCAGGCCCCCTTATTATGCGATCTGAAATAAATCAACTTTCTACTGGTTTCTCTCTGGAGATCCTTGAGTAATTTTCCTCAAGAGTTTTGCAATAATCCTTACAAATTTTTCTGCTGGGTCAAAAGCAAGTATGTGGTCATGTAAGTCACATCTTTGCAAAAGTTCTTCTACAACCTCTTTTTTGTCCTGATTGAGTTGTAGCTTGACATTAAGTTTGTAAGTGAGCTAGATCAAACATGAGATTAATTCATTTCTGAATAAGTGTGTCTACAGTCAGGTTAATGAATTCAGATTAATGTTTCCAAATATCCCTCACTCACCTGAAGGGTTAATAAATTTTTTGTTTTATGATGAGCCAGCTTAATATAGATATGCAGTCCTGTCTTGATACATAGCATATTCATCACATTTTTTTTCCTCCTTGTTCTGTGGAGTAATGTTAGATGGCAAGGGTTCATTAAGAATGATTCCTCAGATCTTCCCATTCCATCCTTTCCTCTACCATGCACTACATCTCACATATTCTCACAGTGTAATTCTTTTTTGTCAGTTCTGGCGAGATTGCAGAATGAGATTTTGAATGTCCTTTCAAAACTGCAAAGTATAAGCTACCCATCTGTTTTAAAATCACTATGAGGTGAGCTGTAAACATGCAAAATGTCGGCAACCTTTGCTACGGTTCTTATGCACACTTACCTCATGGTAAATGTGAACAAGTACATGGTTAAGGCATGTACCGAAGCTGCTAGAGCAGTGCAGCTTAGCTACCTAGGGCCTGGTGCCAACTTCTCTAGGATTTGGGTCTACAGGGAACATTCTTGCATTGCTAGCTCCCTTACTATGCCCCTCAAACCTAGCCTGGGATGATTTGTTTTGAAGCTTAGTTATTTCATGCTCAGTATAAGCTGTTCAGTATTTTCCCTATTGAACCACAGTGTGGGAAAGGTGGCTCAGGAATTTGAGCTGGGAGAGTTGTAGTTAGGATGCGTTTGCTTTGGCAGTATCTCCAAAAATCTCCTATATTAAGATGTCTTTTAAAAAAATTGCTGAGTGCGCTTGGAGAACGAGCTGTTCTCTGCACTGGTGGGATCTCTGGGGCAGGGGTTGGCAGCCCTCCAAGAACGGGGTACCAGAATGATTTTTTCTTTCTCATCTTCAGAAGTTAAACATATGGGAAAAAAATCAGCAAGAGCGAGTGGGAGTAGGGAGGTACTCCCTCCCGAGAGGCCAGGTACCACAGCCACCTTACCAGCAGTACCCCTCCTCCATGCTACCAGCTGAGAGATGCTGATTCCACATATGGCATTTCTCAAAGTACTCCATTTCTCAGGTCCCAGCTCTATGCTCATCTACTCTTGTGCCTTTCAAAATCTGTCCACATAGTTCATGTAGCACATGTGCTCTCATCCGCTAGTGTCTCCTCTAGGACACTGTGAACCCTTAGAGACAGAGGCAGCACAATTTCACTTATGCTGCTACTTCCCACATCGTTTCTGACATCTGGAAAACTCCGTTTTTAGAGCTCACCGGTCTCATTTTTCTTAAGCATTACACTTGCTCCAGGCAGTGCAGAACACTGGTCATCCTCAAGGCCTCTTAGAGACCTCATGAGAAACAAGGGACTTAATAAACCTGGCCCAAGCCATCTGTCATATCCTCATCTCATCAGTGGAGAATTCTACAGCAGAAATCACAGAGCCAAGAGCCACTGTCTCATTCTTCACACATGCATATGCACTTGAACATATTACACCGCATTCCTTACCACTGAGTACTGATTTTTTTTTTTAGTTTTTATTTTCTATTGGTGCATACTTCTTGTGTACTTACAACATCCTTTTTTTTTTTTTTTTTTACTGACAGACAGGGGCTGTGGAAATGGTGAAAGCCAGGTTCTGGTACAGAAGGCAGTGCTCTGGTTTTCAGCATTGGGATGGAAAACTGAAGCATTCTGTTTTGCTAGGTTGGTAATGAAGTTGGTAAAGACCTGGCGTTCCATTTCTTCATGTGTTGAATACCCTGCTGAGGGAGGATAACATACTTGTTCTCTGGAGAGGAGTTAAAACAGGTGCTGAAGGTCTCCAAAGGAGACTTCTTCTCTGCACCCCGCAGGCCATGACTGGTTGAGAAATGCAGATCTGAGGGAGATTCACTGTGATCAAGAAAACAATTTCTGATCACAAGGATCTGCCCAGTTTACCCATGGGGTATTTTGTTTAGAACTGCCACAGGAGCAGATGCTGCTGTACTGCGCCGCAGCCTTTATGTGGCAGCAGAGCCCAGCTCTGCTTCAGGCCCCCAGAACAGCCAGCCACGGGCACCGGGTCAAACCCTAGCAGCGGTATTACTTCAGGGCTCCACTGTGGAGAGGTTACAGATCACTATTTTAAGCAACATACCAGTAAGCCTGTTCTTCCAAATGCAAGACAGCCTAGATGATGGTATTTTAAATGATGGTGGCAGAAGCTTCAGGTCCTTCTACGAGGGATTTCAGTGTTAGCAGGAGCAGAATGTAGCCAATGCTAACTGGGGTGCAGACAGGTCCCTAGTGACTGGAAGACATGTAGGGCCAACAGCCTCCGAAAATCTCAGTATTCAGCTGAGTTAGCTCAGTTAGACAGCATGATAAGGCTGTGAAGGCTCAGTCATTCAGGTTACCTACTTGTTTACTCCACCACATAATTCCTGTCTCCTTATCTCAACACACCATACCAAATCCATGGATTTGCTGCTTCTGAAGGTACCTGAGAAACCTTGTTTCTAAACTGCACTAAGGAAACAAAGCTTTATGCCCAACAGCAGCTACATCTACATGACCATTATTAACCTTGTACTCAAGTCTGTGCCTGATTTTGCAGTCACATCACTTGAGCCAGATCAAGCCAGGCGCTGACATCTATTCTGCATGCAGAGGCAGAAGTGAAGCGCAAGCCAGTTTTCCTTTGCCTGGGTTTTCTTGCCTTAAAATCTGCTGGCCAGTCTCTTGGCAAAAGTTACTGATCCATCCTACAGAAACATTTGGCTTAAGTGTCATCTTGAGCCCTCAAATAATGTTAAAGTACAGGCACAGGCTAAGGAACGGCAGCTGTTACGAGAAAAACATTGCTGTGATCTACATTTGGCAAACCTTTCCAAATACTGTTTCTAAGTGAGTAAATACTACAAATTTTTGCATTCAGTAGTAAAGAAATGAAAAATGCTTTTGAATTAGTATCAGCTGAACTAGCTGACACATTTGTATAAAGTAAAGAATATAGCTTAACCCTGCACTGATTCAGTTACTCCACTTATAGCATTATCTGTTTCTTTAGACATTTGAAAAATGATTGAAGAAGCTGACATTTTGAAACACAATAACTTCAGGATCCCTTCCTGTATGAAAAAGAAGTAGCCATGAAATTCTAAATCTTTTTGGTTTTAAAGAAATAGACTAAATTCCCAATGTAGGCTTAACTCTAAAATCAAATTATCTTAAAACACAAAATGTACCAGGAACATTTAGGAAAAAAAATAGTCTCCATAAACTCAGAGTCAATTTTATTTAGAATGCAAAAATCATAGAATACAGGTTTTCAAAAATATAGTGCTGAGAAATTCTGTTACAACATTAATGACATAATAATAAAAAAGACTGAAGTGAGAAAACAGGTAGGGATTTAAAATGTCACAGTCTGACATTTTCCATAATAAAAGACCATAAGTTGAAGGTGATATTAGTGGCAGCAATGATTTTGAGTCTCCAAAGAGAGTTCATTAAACAATCTTTGATGACATCTAAATTTATGTAAAAAGCAAAGGCATGGAAGGAGAGTTGGATGACTTTCAGATGTTAGCATTCCGATTAGGAAAACCTTACCAAGAAGAGACAGAAAAGGACTTTGATCAGAGTTGGAGTGGAGGATTTGTTTGCAGATGTTAATTGAAATAAATTGTGTAAAAAAAACTAAGGAAGGGAAATGTTTTCCTAGAAGTGAATTACTTATTGGTTAAAGACTGCGAATTCATTTTGTTTTGGGCTTTTTCCAAGAAGATGTGCCAAATATGATAACAAGCACTGAAACTGGGTAACAGCTAGGATCTAATAAACACAGTATAATCGGAGCAGAGATGCTGAAGTATTAAGCACAGCAAACGAACAAGCAAAACAAAGGCTTCTACCTGAGGCAAATCTGAATCTGAAGACAAGACAACCAGAAGGAAATCTGACTTGCAAGTCTGTAACCTGCAGTAATGGAGAGTATCAGTCATGGGAGCAAGAAATAGACTTCTGATCTCACAAGGGTGATGTATAGAGGGGAGAATATAATCCAGGATAGGAACATTGCTCTGTATCTTAGCAAAGATCCTCTGAAACTAAATCTAAAGAAGATGATCTGATAACTTTTAAAATTGAAATGGAAGTTTACATTTACCTTCACTGACATTTGCTATATATAGTCGTCTTTTGAGTGAGTGAAGATGCAGTAGCTGTTCAAACCTATTTGTTGGAGAGCTTGGTGACTTGCCGAGGAGTCATGCTATAGAGCAATCAAGGTAGGAAATTCAGAGCCCTGCCATAAGCCCTGCCAAAACACTGTCAAGCTTCCCAGTTTTAACACCAAGGACATTTTCAGAGCAGCAAAAGGGACCCAAATTTACACCGCAGTCCTGCCTCTCTTAAAATGAGACTCCTGCACTAATAACCAGCAACCCTTTGTGCTCAATTCCTTACTTTTCCTCTCAGCAACAGTTTCTTTGTTATATATGTATCATTACAACACCTCACCCCAGTCCTAAGGCAGGACCTTATGTATCATTTCACTGAACAAAAGCCTTCTTTTTAAGGCATCAGGCAATGACTGAAACCAAGAAGCAGCAACACCAACTTGGCGTACTCCTGGGGTACCAGGACAGGCACACAGGGAAGATGTGCATGATGTCTCCTTTCGCCCATGCCCACGCTGACTCAACATCTTACTTTACAAATGGCAAGCATAGCTCAAGCAGATGACTTTCAAAACACAGTCAAATACACATGCTCTGGAGAGTCACGGCTTGGAGGTTTGAGGACCATGGGTTGCACACCCACAAACTAGACAATTTCAGGAACAGTATTTTTACCTGTTTAACAACACTGGGTAGAAATCAGATGATTTTTAGTGTAATGTGGGAGAAGCTTCTAGGAGCTTATATATCAAGGAATAATTATGCAGATCACACAACCATTCTTCGACAAAAAACCGGCAGCATCTACAGAGTGAACCCAAGGTTTCTGAGGAGAGAGGGGAGTTTTTCAAATTTATCAGAATGGTCTGGACATACATGAACTTTCTCTGCCAACATTTATCGTTTCACTTTATTTTAAATGGGATTGGCAAGCTCTTTGACTAATGGAATGAACCAGAAGTATGTTAAAGAAGATTTAATAAGGAGTTCTTTATAATATTCCAGTTGTGTCAGCACAATGTGTCTGACTGTGTACAGCAAGATGCATCTTTCAAACACAGTCCAGAACTTCGAGAGTTCCTCCGCGCTGTCCACACCCATTAGTCCCTGGCTCCAGACTCTCAGCTCGCAAGGGTCTCTCTGCCACAGTGGTGCTGCTGTCTACAGCTCCCTTATTCTGCAGCTGCAAGAGAGGCAGCAGCAGACAAACCAGCCCATGGCCCCTGGCTGTCATCTGAGAAGGGCACTTACACGGCAGCACTGCCTGTAACAGTTGAAACAACAACTGAGCACACCTATCCTTCATCCAGTTAAGGTGTAAGTACATGCAGTTTATGCATTCAAATATAAGAGTAAAGAAGCTTCAGAGCTCACTTTTCCTTCAGTTGTAAAACAATCACTTCCTTCACTGTGTGTCATATCTGGAGCAGCATTATGAAGAAACTTGGATCCCATTCATCTGGAAATGAGATTTTACCCTTTTGTTCAGCTCTGAAATTCATTTTATCTTCCCTTTATCAGTGCTTCTATTTAGGGCATAATGATGTTCACAACTTGCTATACTTCAAATTAGATATTTTTCTTATGTTATTCATCAGACTAGAATCAGTACAATAAAATCCAGCTGCGCCACAGAAGCACAGACTGGTGGAGGCCAGCAGGTACCTCTGCAGATCATCCAGTCCAACAACCTGCTCAAAGCAGGGTCACCTACAGCAGACTGCCTGGGGCCATGCTCAGTCAGGTTTTGAATAGCTCCAAGGATGGAGACACCACAACCTCTCTGGGCAACCTATGCCAGTGCTTAACCACTCTTAGGGTAAAAACGTTTTTTCTTATGCGTGAATGGAATTTTTCGTATTTCAGTTTGTGCCTACTGTCTCTTGTCCTATCATTGAGCACCACTCAGAAGAGTCTGGCTCCACCTTCTTTACTTCTCCCATGAGGTACTTACACACATGGGTAAGATTCCCCTGAGCCTTCTCTTCTCCAGGCTGCACAACGCCAGCTCTTGTAGCCTCTCCTCACATAACAGAGGCTCTGCTCCTTAACCGTCTTTGTGGTCTTTTGTTGGACTCATTCCAATATGTCCACCTCTCCCTTGTACTGGGGAGCCCAGCACTGGATTCAGCATCCAGATGTGCCTCACTGGTGCTGAGCAGAGGGGAAGGATCACCTCCCTTGACCTGCTGGCAGCATTCCTTTTAGGCTGTTGGCCTTCTTTGCCACCAGCGCCCAGCTGGCTCATGTTTACCTTGTGAACCACCAGTCTTTTGCTGCCAAGCTGTTATCCATTCTGCCCCGGTGCATGGGGTTATTCCTCCTCAGGTGCAGGACTTTGCATTTCCCTTTGTCAAACTTCACTAGATTCCTGTTTGCCCACTCCAGCTTGTCCAGATCCCTCTGAATGGCAGTACACCCATCTGGTATATCAACCACTCCTCCCAGTTTGGTATCTGCAAATGTGTGAAGGGTGCACTCTTGTTTCACCAGCAAGGTCACTAATGAAGCTATTAAGCAGTACTGGAGCCAGTTATTTACTCCTAGAGTACACCACTAGAGGCTGGTGTTCAGCTGGACTTTATGCTGCTGATCATAAGCCTCTGAGCTCAACACTTCAGCCAATTTTCAGTCCACTTCACTGTCCACTTATCTAATCCGTATTTCACCAGTTTGTCAATGAGGATGTTATGAGAGAAACTGTCAAAAGCCTTACTAAAGTCAAGGCATACAACATTCCCTGCTCTTCCCTCAACCTCCAAGGCAGTCATCTCATAGCAGGCAGCTATTAGGTTGGTCAACTTAATAAGGGGATTTCACAAATCCATGCTGACTACTCCCAATCACCTCCTTGTCCTTCATATATTTAAGAACAGTGTCTAGGATTATTTCCTCCACCACCTTCACAGAGATCAAGGTGAGGCTGACTGGCCTGTAGGTTCCCAGATCCTACTTCTTGCCATTCTTGAAGACAGGAATGAATCTTGCTTTCTTCCAGTCCTCAGGAACCTCCCCTGATTGCCACAGCCTTTCATAGAATTGAGAGTGGCCTCACAATGGTGTTGGCCAATGATGAATCCCATCATGTCCCATGGACTTGTACACGTTCAGTTTGTTCAGATGTTCCCTGTCCTCATCCTCCTTCGCAGAGGGCAGGTTTTCACTGCTCAAGACTTTCCCACTGGTCTCAGGGGCCTTGGATTGCTGAAAGCAAGACTCACCAGTAAAGACCAAGGCGAAGACGACATTAAATATCTTGGCATTTTCCATGCCCTTTGTCACCTGGTCCCCTGCCCCACTCAGCAGTGGGCCCACATTTTCCCTAGTCTTCCTTTTGCTGCCGACATGCCTGTAGAAGCCCTTCTTGCTGCCCTTCACATTCATTGCCAGATGCAATTCCAGATGTACTTTGGCTTTGTAACTCCACCCCTGCATGCTTGGACAGTGTCTCTGTATTTGCACAATGAATATTTCTCATGTATAGCCTCTACATGAATTTACAACAAAATTATTTTTTAAAAAACAAAGAACAGAACCAGACATTTCAAATTTTCATTCCAATTCTGTGGTCTTCAGTTCTACTTACCCGATCTATAGCGCTCATCCCGTGACCCTGAGGACCTGCGACGGTGGTATCGAGAGGAAGAGGATGGAGTAACAGGAGTTCGACGTTCTTGTGGTAATGCCTGGTCTACCCCTGCATTAATTAAAATAAAATAAAATAAAATAAAATAACATAAAATAAAATAAAATAAAATAAAATAAAATAAAATAAAATAAAATAAAATAAAATAAAATAAAATAAAATAAAATAAAATAAAATAAAATCTCATTCTGATTGAATTCCAGAAGTTAATAGTGAAGAGGAGTTCAGCCTACACTAGAAGTAGAAAATGAACATTCAGTGGCTAAACCATGTCATGCCTATCGGTTACACAGTACTTGCCTCTGGTCAGCTTTTGTGCTATGGTTATTTTCCCGGTTCTCTCTAAGACAGCCTTCTTCCAGGATCACAGACTACCTAAGAGCATATAGACAGCAAGCCTGGTGGTGTTTTTTTTTTCCCAAACAGGTGCGTATCATAAAGTAGTATTCAGGAAATATTTTGATGTGCTAATAAAAGGTGGACACCACTGCAGTGGATCTTCAAGCTTTCCTGCAAATTGGTTAAAAACAGTTCCTAGGAAGGCTTAGCCAGTGAGTATTATGTAAAACCTCATGCGGTTGGATGATGTCGGCTGGTGACAGCTAACCTATGGAAACTAGATACCCTGTGGGAAGGGAACTATATTAATATCTACAGGCATTTTCAGCTACCAAAGGCCAGAAAGTAAACAATAACTGCACCAAGCCAGGCTGAAAATAGTAATCTGTTCCAGCAAAACAATAAAAATAACTCAGCCTTATAATATATACCTGCAATTTCTCAGTATGCTGGGCCTAAACATCCAGTATTTAAGATTCAGACCTTGTATTCATCCCTTCCCCAGAGCAAATTTGCTTTTTTAAAAGAACAGGTATTGTCTTGCAGGCTCCTTCAACAACAGTAGTGGTATAACAGCAGCATTGTATATAAACACTTCTAGAAACTGATGTTCCTTGGCAACTTCCAGAGAAGAGTGAAGTGAATTACTTAAGCAGGAAAATTCAAACAAACAATAGGAAAATAAAGCAAACCTGGATCTGTAATAGTGGCAGAATATGCTACCCATAATACTCTTCCAAAGAACCTGAGCAGACAGGCCCAGTAAGAGATGCATTCAGCTTACAGCTGTTAAAGCACAGAGCGTTAGGCGCTGTGATGCACAGGGGCAAACACCCAGGAGTACCTAAAGAAATGAAATTAATTCTCTCCTAATATTTTTTGCTGTTAGAAAGTACTTACGCACTATGTGTAACTGTAGGGACAGAAGTAAAACTGGTCTCTTGCACTTAGGGTTGATGGTAAGAAAGATCTGTTAAAATTACTTAATTAAATGACTAATAATTAAGTATTCAAATGGATGACTAATAAATTGAAATTGGGTTCAACAAAACAATGCTTGGAAATATGTTCATATTTTTCAATTAAAACACAATGTAAAAACTCTCCACTACCATTTCTGAACTATTCAGTGCCTGCTTATTGGACAGCGATAGGAGTTTGCTTTTCTGGAAACAAGAATTTTTATGTAGAATACAGACCAACCGAGAATGCTGTGTTGACTTCTATCAGTCTCAATTGTTCCAATGGACTCTTTAAAAAGCATCTTTCTTAAAAAGCTGGCATTATATACTTATTTCTTTGTGAAAACAAACAACTCAAAATACAGCTTCTCTCTTAAATCTTTGAAATATCAGCCATGTCAAGTCTGCTTTGATTTTGTGGAGATGTGTCTGATTGGCTAAAAATCATACTTGGAGTAAAATCTCACAGGCGCATAGGAGAGAGTGAATCCATGAATTTTCTTTTACTCAGATTGTGATTCGTAATTCATACTCTTAAATCAAATAAAATGTCTTCATTTAAATGATCCTCCACACTATAGTACTATATAATTTCACTTGCCCTCAAGCCTTTATATTCTCTAAGGCAGGTGAAATAATCAGAAGAAATATTTTTGCATCATTTGTATATTTAGATTTTTCTTTATTGGTCACCCTGCGAACCAGCAATATGTCGTTAACAACAACATTAATTTTGACCAAAAATTTTCAAAAAATTGTGTTTCAGTCTGTACAAGATGCTAACCACCTCTATTCATCTCAGTCCCTATCCACATTGTCAGGAATGAGATACTTTCTGGAAATCACATACATTTACAAAAAGCCTAAAAAAAACCACCCAAAAAACGTGCACCTGAAATTGCTGCTGTGTCACATAGGTTTTGTGAAGGAAGCAGTGCCATAACTTCCCATGGCAAATGACTTCTGTAGGGCGGTGGCGTGCGGAGAAAAACAAACAGAAATAATTTAGGTGTTGCTACTGAAGTACAACATCATGGAAAAGGGGATTAAACACATCCTTCCAACAGTGAAACCATATGCTTTTGAAATTCTGAGGGGAAATTAAGTTGTGAGGAAAAGCATCAGTTACAAAGGGGTGCGCAGCAGCTGTAGATCTACCTTTCTGGTAGACCTGAAAGCCACTGGACAAAATGCATTCAAGCCCGTGGTTTCCTTCTCCCGGTCATTTGGCTATGAGACACCTCAGGTGTCTCAGTCTCTTCTTCTGCAGCTGTGGGCAGCGCACAAAACTCTTTTTCAAACCATAAAAATGACAGTGCCTGTAAGGTAACCTGAAACACTGACCCTGAGGTTGCAGAAGAGAGCAGGACACCCAACTGGCCATGCAGCACTGCCACCCACGGCACTCCCTGACACTGCAGGGGACTCTTCCCTCCTCTGGTTCACCATGGAGATTGTACTGCTACTTGTTCTTACTACAGATACAGAATTCTCATATCTAATCTTAAAATTGAGACACTTTGACTAGTTTACCTCCCTCCTACTTTGTACACGTGTTTGTTCTTTTAAGTAACTCTATTCTAACACAATGGTTAATATGGAGTTTCTTCTTATATTTAGGAAAGAGACAGCCCCAACATCCTACACTAGCAGTCATTTAGGGCCATAGCAAACTAAATGAGAATATCAAAATATCTTCTGCTTTTATGAGGTCTGGTAATCATTTGATGGCTTTACTTTCCACTTTTCCATAAATATAAAAACAGTGAATAAACCTCTACCCAAGTACAGAGCAGGACGTGTGAACTTGGCTTGCTGATAGCACCGATGTACATGAGGAAATTAATTCAGCACTAAAATACAGAGGAGAAGCTCTCCTCTGCAGAGAGACGTCTCTTACTAACTTATTTCCATGTGAGAAAACACAAAACATTGCTCCACTTTGGAGAGTAAGAAACCTGATGATGGCTCCTTACTGAAGGGTCTGGAGCAGGAATCGACCGGTACCGCCTAGACTCACACCCTCTATTCCCGTGGACCCGCGCCCTCGCACAGCACCAATGATGGCGTGAGACAAAGTGCACAATAGCGAGAACCTACATGCTGCCATTCCTGAGCGATGGGTAGGAGTAAAAGCCATACAGAATAATGAATACCATGAATTCAGTGAAGTGTTGCCATAAATAGCAAGGTGGTGTTAACAGCAGAATTGTTCACCTCCATGAAGGCTCTAGCGATACAGTGCAGTAACAAGCATTTTTTTTTTTCCCCCACTTGTACTTCTGAACATAACTAAAGCCCAAAAATTGATAGCTTTCACAGCCAGCACACAGGTCCGTGAGTTAAGTGCTAATGCTTGTTCTAGTGCGGCTTCGCCCAGATGCATTTGTGAATCGGTGGCAGCGGTGGCGTTACGGGCTTTCAGAATTTATACTTGGATCGATTCCTAAATTTAAGGAGGCGGCAGAGCAATGAATGGCTTTCAGAAAAGAATGGACAGTGTCATGCCAGTGCCCTGTGTGCAGACACAATCACAGACACTGTCAAACTGGCATCATTCTTAATACTGCCATAGTCCACCCCCAGTCTTGCAGCTAAAGCAGGGTTTTAAAAGGTAAGCATAATTAGCACTGACTAGACTCATTATAAGTCATGAAGAATTTTCACAAGATATATATGCTTGGAATGCAATTATTTTATATAAAAGGCTGAGAAACCAGTGCTTTATGCTCATGACATTACACGTAATCATTACGAAGGTGCACTGGAGCAAACAGCCACATTCTTAATACAAGCATTAGTTCATTTATCTAATGCTGCCTAATGTGGGAGTCAGCTTGCAGATTAAGAAACCTATATTTAGGTGTCTACAAGAAGGTGCTTAAGATAAGCTCCCCTTATGAAAAATAGAGACCTAGGTCAGGACTCAGGAGTCTAAACAGAGGTGTCCAATGTATTTTCAAATGTTGTAGACTGTGATATCTGCCTTGACCAGAACAGCATGGCCCCCTCTAAGCCCTGTTTTATATGTGCTTGCTCTGTGCAGATGTCTCTGATACCATAGGAAATCCTGAACAGTATTAGACACCTATCTTCAGGCAACTCCATGAGTCCAGTGAAGCCTTCAGAGCTATGCAGGTGACCAGTGGAGGTATCTGCTTTGCAATAAGCTGAAAAGCTCTCTGGGTTTCATGAACTGAATTAATTGTGTCTCTTCACATAAGAATGGGAGTTTAAATATCAGGTTCATAGGCAGATAACTTAATGCAGATATATCAATCTACAAATCCTAATCTGCAAGCTGGATCCTGCCTTGACTGTGTTTAGCTAAAAATGCAAGACCCTCAGCAAAGCTATTTAAGGAACACCACTGCAAGCTGGATAGTTTTATTCTAAGTGAATGGAAGGCAAAAACTGTCAGCTGGAAGCAGGTTTCACCTCCTTCCTTCTTCTTTTTTATCTGCCTTCACCTCTCTGTTCCTCCCTTATTTATTACTTCTTTTTGTAGCTCAGGCCTATGTGCTGATAATGTGGCAATAGCTGCATTGCCCTCTCCATCAGAGGACAATTTTTTCCTTAATGACAGCTGGCAAGTTGCTTTGCTGTGTCTCTTATTCCTACGTCTGTGTCAAATTTTTCAATCTAAACATATCTAAAAGCTGAAATGTCTCATTGACAAGAAATAGAAGGCATTCTTAGACACAGGGTACATTTATTGTTCTAAAACTAACTTAACAGTGTGTGACCCTGGGACAGAGAGAGCTGTAGGACAAACCCAGCAACACCAGGGCTACTGGGAAGGAAGGCAATCGGTGTTTGCAGTGCAGTTTTAAGGAACAGCATTTACATTCTGTTCAAAGTATTTCCTGAGCTTCTACGTAATGGCTGGTGGCTCATCTTTAAAAGAAAAGCCAGGTGATGAACACACCGTGTATTTTATAAACAGGCTAAAAGTCACATCAGCCCCATGGAACTTGTTACTTAGTGTGGCACTTCACTCTTCATCAAACGTACATGCATCGGAATAATCTCCCCAGGGAAGTGGTTGACTCGGCCACGTTGGACGCCTTTAAGAGTTGTCTGGACAGGGTGCTGGGCCATCTTGTCTAGACTCTGCTCTTCCCAGAAAGGTTGGACTAGAAGATCCCTGAGGTCCCTTCTAACCTGGGATTCTGTGATCTAAGAAATTAATTCACAGGATAAACCAAAGGAGATTTAAAATGTGATACTCCCAATCAAAGACACCCAAGAAAGCAGAGCCACTTTATGCTAGATAAATATGGAGAAAATGGAATTTCTGATTAGGTGTGCTCAGTTAAAAATCTTTCCTTCACAGGTGAGTTTTCACATGCATTCCTGTACTTGGTTCTGTTTTCAAAAAATGCACATACTTCACATTGATCATCTTCTTTTACGGGATCAAGTGTAGCCTGATGAAGTCTGCAGATGACACCAAGTTGAGTGGGGAAGTAGACACTCCAGAAGGGAGAGCTGCTCTGCAGGGAGATCTGGATAGGCTGGAGGAGTGGGCCAGCAAGAAACTTATGAGGTTCAACAAGGACAAGTGTAAGGTCTTGCACCTGGGAAAACATAATCCAGGAGTGCAGCACAGACTGGGATCCACCTGGCTGGAGAGCAGCTCTGTGGAAAGGGACCTGGGGTCCTGGTGGGCAGAAAGCTCAACATGAGCGAACAGTGGCTGCTGCGGCCAAGAAGGCCAACAGGATGCTGGGCTGCATCAAAAAGGGCATCGCCAGCAGAGATAAAGAAGTCATTATCCCGCTCTACTCAGCGCTTGTCAGGCCACACCTGGAGTCCTGTGTACAGTTCTGGTCCCCGCTATACACAAAGGATGTGGACAGGCTGGAAGGGGTCCAGAGAAGGGCCACCAGGATGATCAGAGGACTGGGAAGCTGCCATACAAGGATAGGCTGGGAGAGCTGGGTTTGTTCAGCCTTGAGAAAAGGAGGCTTAGAGGGGATCTCATCCCCATGTACCAGTACTTAAGGGGCAGCTACAAAGAAGATGGAGGTTCCCTTTTCAAAAGGAGTCCCATGGAGAGGACAAGGGGGAATGGACACAAGTTGCTCTTGGGGACATTCCGAATTTCCCAAGAGGGAAATATTTCACCGTGAGGTCAGTCAACTGTTGGAATAATCTTCCCAGGGAAGTGGTTGACTCGGCCACACTGGATACTTTTGAGATTCAGCTGGACAGGGTGCTGGGCCATCTTGCCTAGGCTGTGCTCTTCCTAGAAAGGTTGGACTAGATGATCCCTGAGGTCCCTTCCAACCTGGGATTCTGTGATTCTTTCCTTATTACAATCTTGATCTTGCCTTCCAGCATTTCCTTGCAAGCTTTAGCTTTCACTTCAAGCTTAGCATGGCTATCGTGGGCTTCTTCTTTCTTCTCATTATCTCAGAGATGGTTGACATCACATTACAGCTCCAATTCATAAACAATGTTTGATTTCCATTTTTCTCTAGATAGTCCCACAGCTTCAGTGTACCATTTGAAGATTCTTTTAGGAGAGGATGTTGAAAAAGCCTACCTATCCACATAGGAAACACATTCACCAATGTGTTGGTCAGCTTACATTGCCAGCAGTTTAATATCTATCCTTCATAAATTAGCTGCAGACAAATTCGGGCAGTATTGTGAATTCCAGCAGGTTTTGATTTTGACAGCAGCACCCAGCTCTTCACATGCATCCACTGGCTCCATCTCCTCTGCTCCAGCACAGACAAGCTTTGTTTTAAGGCCCTCAGCGGTATCTCCCCTTTCTATCCGCCATTGCTCACCTCTGAGCCATCTTTTCTCACCCATTTGTCAGATTTTTAGACAAACATCTTCATGTTTCCTCCTATGCTCTTATGTTTCACAGATGGTCTCCATGGACATCAACAAATATTTCATTGAAGTTCTTCAAATTCTTTGAAAAACACCCTCTGATGTGTACCAAAAATATCCTCCCCCAAAAAACTATCATGCTGAGTGCTGAAACCACTACACGCATTACTAACTGATTTCATCATGTACTCATTTCCTCCCTTACACCCATTTCTTTGGCCTTACTCTTAGGGTGTAAAGCCTTTGAAGGAAGGTATTTCTTTCTCTGTGTTTGAACAAGGTTTAATATTATGAAGTCTTACTGCAGGATAGGAAACAGAGGTGTCATCATAAAACAAAGAATGCATAAGATGGGAACCAGGCTCTCAGTCAGCATGGCAAAAGAGAAGCAGTAACCATCACGCTTTAAATGATGGCATCAAGGGGCAGTTCTCAGATGCTTTCAGAACCTTCCTTTTTAACTAGACTAGACTCTGCAAGGCATCCGCCAATTCAAACCAAAACTAGTTTTTAAAAACAAGACTTACTAAGCATTCATCTATGTGCCATAGTTTCTCATCTGTGAAAGATCTGTCACACCGTTTTCAGAAATGTGTCCATGAGTTGTGCAATGCATATGCCTTTCAATGAGATCCATGTTCTCAACACACATTTATGCTTTGAAATGCCCCATCGTGGTTATCCCTTGATAAGATCTTTAAGAATTAGGAAGGCAGATGTGATAGGAATACTCATTAGTATTAATGCAGAGAATACATGAGGGTTTTTTTTACATTCCAGAATCAAGCTTTGTTTAAACATTTGCTTGCAATCCTTGCAATCCAAGTAATGTTGTAATCCAAATAACGTCTGTGAAAGAGAAAATTAAATTGTAATCACCAACTTTACTTTCAGTGCCCAAAAGGCTAGCAGCAGGCATAGCTGAAAGCAAATGTATGCATGCATACACAGAGAGAAGTATGCAAATATATGCACACATTAGAGATATATATATATAAATATGTGTCATGTTAATAACAGAGGCTGCGGAAATTGGTTTCTGTAATTCTACAGAAAATTGTTTCTTCATAAGGTGAAGGGATCTTGTGTGTGAATGTATCATTCCCTCTGCACTGTGTAGCTTGAAATCTCCCCGTGCTGGTGCTGTTGGGCTCCAGCAGTGGGAGAGGCAGTGATCTGTCTCTAGGCCTGTGAAAGGAGCAGCAGGTACCTTTTAAACACTGCATCTCACAGGTTTATTAGCCATAATAAATAAAGCACTGGTGACTGGTCTACATGGTTACGCTACAAATAGAGCTACGCTGGTGGTACCAATGATGGGAAATTATAGAAAGTAATCTAGTGTAGACACAGCACTTGATTAAGAGAGAATGAACCACCCATGTCTAAGCTGTTAGAAGCAAAGCTTAATTGATAACAACATCGTCTCTGTTCTGTGAATGAATAATCAAATTTCCTGGCAAAAGACTGGAAGCAAATTGGGCAAAAACACAGTTTATGGGGGATGCAGGTAATTTAGTTATTTTTTCTTCTAGGGAGGGTTCCTCTTAATAGCATGCATGCAGCTGTCCACATGTTATCTTACGCAGAACTAACTGATCGAATCAAGATAATCCTCAGAAACATATTCTGAAATAAATGTCTGTTTAAGTGGTTATTCTTTCAGCTCTCGGCTGTCAGGGCTCCTCTACAGAGGCAGTAAGAGAAAGGTCACAGCACAAGAGAGATTGGGATATACGTGCAGATATAAAGGTCTGGATTCACTATTATTTTCAGATGTCTGACATACCGGCATGCTAAGGAAAGAAAAACTACTCTGCGCAAAGAACGTATCCAGCTACAAACTGACATCCTGAGAAAGCGTTTTGAGGAAACAAAGCTGTGCTTTTGTCTCCCTAAATTAAAGCAGGTGGGGATTTAATGGGAAAGAAAAAGGGGTCTCTCCCTATCCCTTCTCCCATTAACACTGCCAAACGCAGCATATCCGTTCCGGATTTCTGGATGTTCAACAGCCCAGCTGGAACAGTACAAATGTCCTTTGCATATGTGCAGTCTGTGCAGCATCTGGATGTGTCAGACCTATTGTGGATGCGCTATGGAGTCAACTTGCAGATGTGCAGCACATCCAGCACGTTCCCCATGTGTCAGACTCACTGCACGTTTGCTGTACAGCATATGTGGCAATATTCTCTCTGGGATTGTCCTGTCAAAAATAGGGAGCCTAAAAGTGAACTCCCACATCACTTAGTACAGTATCGACCACGTGGCTGCCCAGCTTCCCCTTTCAGATTAGGATTATATCCATTCCTGAAAAGTAACAGCTCTCCCTTTCTAAAATGACAGTATCCCAATGAGCACGACAAAAAGACCTCTGGTATATGTCGAGAGATATATATGTGTGTGTGTGTGTATTTATGTGTGTAAATAGCCATCCCTTCCACTGCCTACATTTAGCACTTGCATCATTTTATATCATTGATTCTGTTAAACCTGAAATTGCAATTTAAGTTTAAACATTCCCATTTTGCAAAAAGTCTTGGGCAGAGGAAGTTAATCATGTCAGACTGAGGGAACCTGACTTAGAGCAGCCTCACGTAAGAGGAGAAATACAAACACCACAGTCAGAATCTGATATGGATCTCCTCTATAGCATTATAGCAAATTGGTTTGAAAATGAGCAGGGAAGAGTGTCTCAAAGGGATCATCTTTTTACAGGTATGTCTGGTCCTGACAGAACTGCAAATCCCATCTTCTCTCTAGCCATCTTACACCATGCCTGGACTGCCTTGTGGGAGTGTGCACAAGCACACAGGCAAGACTGCAATGTCCTCCATGTGCCCACATGGTTGGAAAGAGAAAATCCAGTGTCTTGAGGGGCCGTGAATCCTCTGCAGCGTTGCTACAAACCCAGGGAGTAGGAGCAGACTGCCTGCCACCAGCCACAGGTCACCCTGGGGAGGGAGGACGGGTGTCTGCTGAAGAGCACAGCTCTGCAGGCATGCCAGGGGTCATGCCTTTGCAGACATGTAGCCCTGAAGAATGTTATTCCTCCAGTCTGCTCTACCAGCCTGATGCCTGTTGCTAAGTCAGCCTGCTTCTGAATGGTTTGGATGTGAGTAGAGCTCAGGCAGAGATCTCTACTTGAAAATAGCGCAGAATTAGGGGTGTTTAGATTTTTACAGCTTTCTCCACGTACTGGCGGGCTTGGACCTGTCCAGAGATCTGTAAAAAGGCAGTGCCAAAAAGGGAATTAGAAACACATGCCTTCCTGTGTTTCACCAGCTTATTATATGAAACGCCCTCCAAAGTATCCACGATATGGAAGCTGGAGAGATGTTAATATGTTCAAATGTTAATAAGTAGGAGTATTCCTTCTCCCTTCCCATCACTTCATTCTTAGGCAGATAAAAGTTGGTAACGGCCCTCCAGATGTTGTCCGTTGGTTGTCCTGCCTTGTCACTGGCAGCTCCTAGTCTATCATATTGATGTGGGTGTCTGCCAGAGGCTTCCAGATGAGTCACAGTTACAGACAGATATGGACTGGAAAAGATACATTCATTGTGCTCACCAAAACGAAAATAAAAGAGAGGCCGGTTTCCTGCTGTGCTGGCTGCTCTCTCTCTAGCGGCCGCTTCCCGGATGTCACAGACACCAATGTTGGCAGTGCGGAGCATTCTTCTGGCAGCTCCTTCACTGTGTTGCAGTCTACACCGTACCGCGGCAGCTCCATTCGCTGCTGTAACAAGTTGAAAAAAACTAATTAATTCACGTTTAGTTTTTTTACATTTGTTACAGCAACGAATGGAGCTGCTGCCCCCATGCAGTAGAGCACACATGCACACACACGCATAGACACCACAGGACACTCATGGAGCCAACGCGGGTCAATGTTCCACTCTGCCAACATGGGCGTTAGTAATGTTAGCAAAGGTGCAGCAAGAGGACTGGATATCCCAACAGAGGAGAACTGCCTTTGGATTTCCTTTAGTTTGTTGAATGCTGTCATGGAATGCAAATCCCTGCCCTTCCCCAATGCTTCCAATCCCAGTGAAAGAGCCATGTCCATTCTCATACTGGTTTAAAATATCTCTAAAACAACTATTCCCTTTTAATAACAAGATCCAAGACCACCAAAGCTTATAAATTCTTGCAGTTCCCCATCAAAACAGATTACAAAAAAAAAAAAAAACAACCAACAAAAACATGACTAATTTGGTCATCTATGTGATTGTTCAGATATTAACAGAGGCTTACAAAAGGCAGCATCTGTTCTGTTACCCTGTTTCTTCTTGGAAAGGATTCATCTCCCCCTTCCTAGTGAATGGGACCTCAAGCTGTTCAGATGAGTAAAGTCTTAGGAGGAGAATATCAGATTGAAATGTTTCAAGTTTAGTCCAAAAGGTAACACAACAAAACAAACAAGAAGTACAAAGACAGCAAAGACCCAAGCACGAACAATATAATTTTCTGGAGGAAAATACTTTAAGAGAGTAGAAGCAGTGTCTTCCACTATAATAAAATAGTTCATTTAGCCATCAGCTAAATGATTGAGCTTGATGTATGTACAAGAAAACAATGGACAATATTTCAATACTTTTCATCCTATTATAATCTTCCTTCACTCATCCGTATCACACATTCCCAGTGCAGGATTTTCTGGGAAGTGGTAGAGCAGAAAACAGTCGCTCCATTCTTCCCATCATTGAAACAGCTAAATCAGCTACATCCTCAATCATGACTTCTTCAAATTATTGAATGGGCCCTACTATAGGACTGGCTTACAGAGATCCCTTTGCTTCTCCTTACACTGGAAAACTTCAATATCACAACAGAGACCTTGAAACATAAACCTTGGAGGGTTCTCCACGTTCTCTCTTTCATTGTTACTTGCTTGATGAATCCCCTATCAAGCTGTGGATACAGCTTGATGAGAAGACTATGAGCTTTCTGAAGAAAGAGCTGCGTTTTCTTATGTGAAGAAAAAAAAGGCACACCTACTGTATAAAAAAAAATACTGGCACCAACCGCAACACTGTGTTGATGACTACCATGAGGCAACAGTCTCTCCAAAGCTCAGTAAACCTATGTAGGTCTCATGAGAACACACTGTGAAGACTATTGTATCTCTGATAGTCTGGTCAGACCAATAAATACCCAGAAATTTAATAACTGCACCTCTGGTATTGTAATTCTGTTGATTTGATTTGTTTCATTCTCTAATGGCTCTCAATGGCTAGGAAATGTCACAGACACCCTCAGATCAGCCTGTATCACTTGAGAGAATGGTGTCTGTTACACTGATCTGTTTAGTAGAGTTTCTACCAGTGGAGCAGACCAAGTAAAATCCAAAGGCACAAAAATACCATTCTGCTATGGAGCTAGCTAATATACATACACTTGAAGAAGAAAGAACAAGGCAGTGCCTCCACACATGAACAGTTTAAATAGAAAACCATTAACTCCACCATAAAGGCGGGATTTTGTAAAAGAAGGAGGAAACTGGTTCTGAGGCCCACAACAAAAACAGGGCTCAGATGACAGCCAAGCCCAAGTGGAGCCTCTGTAAGGTGAGTGAGATGCCATGAGTGTGTGGGGCACACTCCTCCAAGGCCAACACAAAATGGAGGCCTACACCAATACCTACAACTACATATTCAACTTCATGATCCAGTGCTTCAGAAGACTGAAAGGACTCTGAGAAGTTCTTTTATATATATATATATATATATATATATATATATATATATATATGAAATAATTTCAGTGAAGTGATACACTATTAACTTTAGTCTGAAGACACTTTAACACCTTTTGGGCAAGTACCTGCAACCCATCCCTCATCACTGAGACCAGGTATCTATAAAGGATTGGTTGCCCATGTGTTACAGGATAAGCTGAACTCTAGGGATGTTGCTGGTCAGCCTAGTGTCCTCAAAAGGGAGATTTGGACAGGAAACCCAGAAATGGAGGAAGATACTAACTCCAGGGCCCTCCTCCACTCTTGTGTACGCCTCTGTTCAGAAAGCTTTACTTGGCTGAGGTCTCAGTGAGTTAGGACATCACATTTTCCTCTGCATTTTTGCGTTACTTCTAACAAACAATGCCTCTCTAATGACCCTAGGCTGATTTTCCAGACATAACTGCCAAACCCACAGCAACATGTGTAAAAAATGTACACACTCATCAAAGCAGACATATATATAAAAATATACATAAAATGGATGGAATAAGCTTTTTCTGCATAGAAATAGCTTTGTTTCTGCCACATATATTTCTTCAGAGATGCAGATTTTTACAGTGGCAACTATCAGTACGGTTGACATCTTCATATATTGCAAGCACAGATACACGTACCGGGAGGCTGTGGCAGGTAGGCCCCAATTAATTTTGATCTCTTCTTTTCATATCCCTTCTGTGTGATGTCACCTGCCAAGGAAAGAAAAGGAAAATCAATAAGACGTGGATAAAGACAGTGTGTAGCTGCTTAATGGCAGCACCATCAGCTTAGCCACCACTGCATTGTTTGTCTGCCTTAACAATTATAATGAACAAATGAAAAGCACAGTATGATCATTCCACCCAGAAAAAACTCATTTACGCCAGAGCCATCCTGACAAGTAAATACCCACCCTTGATTTATTCCAGCACTGGAGTCCAGTGGCACAGAGTTTTAAAACCATTTTGAGATGCTATTACACAAGCTTTCAAAAGCTACAATGACCTTCATTAGGTTAATAAACAATGGATTATACAGAGTGCATGGGCCTGTGGTGGCTGGCGAAACACACTGCTGATTAGCATTTTCTATCATTAATGGGATTTTTCTAATCAAGCATATAAGACACAAAAGACTTGAAACTGCTGCTATACCATTTTTGCAGTACAAATATTTTAGCTGATTTCTAAGGAGTACTGAGAGGAACAAAACCAAACCAAAACAAATCTACCACAGATCCACTAGAAAGTAGTAGCATAAAGACTCTGGCTGACTTTTCAATAAAATCTCAAAAACAATTTTGGAGACAAATGTTTGAATATCTTAAATTCAACTAATATGACCCTTCACTGTCTCTGCAGTTTCCTCAGGTAACTTTTTTTTAATGTAAGGATAAAAAATATTTTTCTGTAGAAGTTTCCTAAAATTAAGTGATGGATAATTAGATATAGAGAATATAACATATACTTTTAGTCTTATTAAGAGTTCAGGAGAGGTTTGGCACTGAAGTTGCAATAGTGTCCTAGCTCTGGAGTTTTAGATCTACCTTTAACGGTTAAAATACTTGTTCAAATATAATTCAAATATCTAGATTCTTCTTTCCAAATGTGTGAGCACAGATGCACACTTATATACACCTGTATTAAACTCAATACAAGCTACTTCGGAACCTAAAAGGAGTGATAGGTTTTACAATGATAATAATTTTTAATTAACACCACATTCCCTGCCCTTTCAAGAAGCATATATGCTATTGTGAGACTCATTATGCAGTTAAAGTTCAGTTGCAACACTGGACTTGTATGTTTGTAAAAGACTGACGGTGTAGGAGGGCAGAACAACAAAAAGAAGTGGAGCTTTGGCAGCAACGTCCAGCTAGACACAGGAACACGTGTCTGCTCATGTTCTTCCATCCCCATGCTCAACCTTCACGTATGGAGACCGTTTGCCAAGAGAACTACATACTCATTTCAATCCCAGCCACCCTGGTAAATGGATGCTAATTCAGCACCAATGTATAGACAGAGCTTTCTGTGGGTTGGTCTGAAATCAATAACTACTTGAAAACACCTTCAGACGTCGTTCCTCGATGAAAGACCTCTTCTTAGCGATTGCTCCAATAAGCAATAAGGAAGCTAAGTTCTCCAAGCCTCTCTGACAGTGTCCTGAGCCAACCTCTCGCCCTGGTTAAAAAACAGTGCTTAAAATAACACCTACCCTCTTCACTACCCTATCTCAAATTGCTCTACAAAAGAAGTCAACTAAAATTTCTGTGTTTTTAAATGAGGACAGTGAAGCACTTCAAATGATAACCGTCCCATATTTACCCAGGGAAGAAGTGGCAGACTTGGCAAGAGGACCTAAGCCTTTAAAGTTCAAACCCACTGACTCTTCAAGCACATTTCTTCCCATTCTGAATACTCCTGCATGTGTTCAAGCCAGTGAAACAAGCTCCCTCCCCACTGTGGTCATCAGCTTCTCACAAACCAGACAGTAACTATAGATACCACTTCATTAAAATGTTTTAACAAAAAAAGTGTCTATTTATATTTGAAAATGATAAAACATGAGTTATTCTTTTAAAGGTTTGCTAAACAAAATGCCATTAGTTTACTGTGCTCATCAATACCAAATTCTTATGCATTCCAGATACATCTTAATTTGAGTAAAACTTTGATTGTATTAGTTTACTATTGATCTTAAAAGAGAACAGAGATATCCTATGGAGAACCATAGCTCCACTGTGGTATGTGCAAGCTGGCAATGCCATTTTAAGTATGAAACTATTAAAGATAGGTGCTTAGCTATTGGCTACTCTTCCACACACAGGGTAGTACATACACATGCAAACTGATATTGCATGCTATACATTCTAGACATTGCTCATGGAACCTACACCCATTCTTGCAACGTAAGCTGCTTCTGCTAGTTTCTAAACCTATAGTGTCCTTAATGGGAAGAAATGCACAGGACAAGCCATTTTTTGACACCGAAGTGGGAAAGATAACTACCAAGTGTTAACTCCTGTCAATAATAAGTTTTAATTCAAATCAGCATCCAGACTCACCCTTTTGAAGTTACCATGTATAGGAATTGTTCTGAGAATTAACAATAGTGCCTCCTTCCCCAGCCCACTGTCTCCACCAAAAAATCACTAATAAAAAGATTTTTTGAGATGATTTAATATGTCAGCTATTTCACTATTACCATTCTGAGGTGGAAGAAAGTTAACTGTATCATACAGTCTGAGGAAGTACACAAAAACGCTTCATTTATCAGGATTAATGGCATGTGTATTAATTTGTATTTTTTCAGGTAGACTGACTTCAGAATACAAACAGTAACTGAATTACCATTAAAATATTATTACAATATATGCAAAACTATTGCATTTCAAAGCTACATTGAACTCATTGTATAAGCTCCTAACATATACTAAACACAGCTCACCAAAAGTTAAGTGAGCTTAAACTCTGCTCTTATCATCAATTACCATTCACTCAGTTTTTAAACAGAATATCAAGACCTCTGGCCTATGGCATTCATTCCTTTGCAAATTAATGCAATTAAGTTTACAAGTACCATATGAGGAACCTTTTTAGTTAGGTCCATCTAACTCGTGCTCTTCCACAGCACAATATTGAATTTAGGTTTGGCTGTTGGAGAATATAAACAGCTTTACATGAACAATACTTCCTTGCCATGAGAATACAGGATTTATGCTATGTTCCCCTTTTTAATTAGCTCTTTTTCTCTTGAAATGCCAGCAGAGTCTCAGGACTTTGCTGCATCCATTCAAAGTCCAGCTCAAAAGACAGGAGGGAAAAGGGACTCGCCCACAATGTCTTTTGAGCAGACAATATGTGTTGGTTTTTCTATTTACTACATGAACAAACTCTTCAAATCCCCTGCAAATTTAGACCCCCTCGTTGCATCCCTCTCTAGTTTTCTTCTCGTTACACTTTTGCCTACTTTGTGTGGCATTTCTGAGCCACGTTGCAATGCTGCACAGAACAGCTCTGGGAGGTAAGCTGGTATGAGCAGGGCACAAGGCTGGTCGCAGATTATAGGGAAAGGACCAGGCGATGGATGGAGGGATGATGAAAAGACTCCAGTACTAAGGACATGCAGGTGCAGAAGGAGCACGTGGCTGCAGGGAGCTTTGGGCACGGGTCTACTAGGGACAAGACACCATCATATAACGTCGGGCAACTGAAAGGTGACACGTCCAGTTAGCAGCTCCCTGCAGCCCTATGCTCTGTCTCCCTGTCTTCTTCTTTGGCTCTCGCCCCATCCCCTAGCCCTGGCTTGGCTCCTGAGCACTCTGCCCTGCTCTGCTACTTCTCAGCTTCACCCCACAGCTGGTTCCCAGGGCCTCCTCCTCCTCCTCCTCACTCCCTTCCTCCCACACTGCATTCACTTCACTGCACTTCAGGTGTTCAGCCTCCTGTTTGCATCAGCATTGTCCCGGTCTTTTACCTCTGGACATGTTGCTCTTTTCATCCTCACCTCCACTGGTGATTTGACAGGTTTCCACCATCGGAGGGCCACAGATGTATGCCCTGGAGCATGTTGCAACCAAGGGTCAGCGGGGGTGAGCAAAGCACAAGCCTGAGAGATCTGAACTCACCAACAGTAACTGACAGAGAAAAGGTAGGAAATTTTACCCTGATTTTTTCCCCATCCACATTTAAAATTGACTGTCAAGGACTGCTGAACAACAGGCATGCAGTACACTGATCCTCTTTCCACAAAATAAGTTCACTTATTTCTAATCTACCAGGGTCTTTTTGGGCACTGGGAGGAAAATGTCACTTTTGCAATGAAAGGGACAGCACAACTGAAAGAACATCCAGTCCTCCAAGGAAGAAGGTTGCCTGGTTGTGTGAGTAGAGGACCAAGGCTCTGGCACTCCATAATCCTATTCCCATCTCTTTATTTGTGATTTGTGCCCATTTCTGCAGCTTCCAGAGTTGCAGATGGCAATACTCTCCTACATCGGCACTAACAGACAAGTATTTTATAGCTATATTTAGCAGAGCTGCACTATAGTGTAAGTTCAGTCAACTGTGCTCACCACAACTGCTACTGTTTGCATTATACCCTCCATTTTCTTTGAAAATTTACTGTATTCTTTTCTTCAACAGTGTTGGATTTCTACCTCTTTACAACGATGGTGGGGCAAAGCTGGGGAGGCAGGTCAAAGCAACGCAAGCACAGCACACACACTTATCGCAAGGGAGGAAGGAACTCTAGGTAATAAAGAGCCCCATGGGATACTCCACATTGTACAAGACATTTTAAGGAGAAAGGAATGCCCCTACATGTTGAAGTCGTTCCCATTATCCGATCCCCTTTTCTGGCCCGTCCATGAGTCAGCTCTGTCCATTTGTATGTTGTGTCCTAGACTGATCATGGAATTACACCTTAAAACGAAAAGAATAAAAAGACACTTCACACTTTTCAGGTAATCAGCAAAATATTGGCTTTCTAGTGCTCTGTTGTGGGGAAGATTATTGAATGTGAAAATACTTCCACATGAAAAATGTGTACATGAATTTGAATATGAAAATGAATACATGAATTTGTGTATTACCACCCTTCTTTAAAGCATTTACACTTTAAAAGCTGAGTGTGCTGAGAAATGCTGGTATCATGGACAAAAAAGACGCTGTGCTACTTTCATGAAAGTAAAACACTTAAAGTCAATATAGTATAAAAGTTTCCCTTTCAATTGAAATAATCAGCTATCTATTATCACTTTCTGAACACAAACACGTCCAGTCCTGATGGACTGCTACCGTGACAGATGAAGTAAATTCATTCAAGCAAAAGATAATTGCATTATACAGGGGAAAAAAAAGAAAAAAACCCAACCTAAACCTAAACCAAACCCAACAGGAGATAAATTTCACCAAATCTTTCCTTTTCTCTGGAAGATGCCAGTACTACTTACTGATCTCAGTCCTTTAGGTGAAAAGCTAATGATAAAACCAGGGACTACATTCACCTTGTTTAATGCGGTGAAAAGCTCAATTTAATTTTCAGTGATCTCAAAGCCTGACTGATGCTGCTGGTTTTCACTACACATGCCATGTTTCAAAATGAAATTTCAGACTGGGACTTTGAATTAGTTTAAGGCACTTATGGAAAAATCCACCACAGGAAATAATGCAATCAATAAGGCCTCTCAAACACAGACTAACAGAGAGCTCACCGGTGAGTGCCTTTCCTCTGCCCATGATTTTCTGCCTTCTATAGATTCAATTTTCTGTACGACTTGTTTATTGCTGATGACTCAAATTCAGTGTCAGCATCTTGGCAAGAGGGATTTGAATGAAACAAAGCTCCTCATAAAGAGAACTGTGACTCATTTACTTCTCCCACTCACGATGCAGACAGTCTCCCTGTCTGGTTGCCCAAAAATATGCCAAGAGACAAAGGATTTCATTTTGGATGGTGCAAGCACAGAGACATCAAAACTGCACAAATATATCTCATGTAACACGTACATGAACACAGAAATATATATCAGGAGCCGTTTTCTGTCCCAATGTCTTTTAAAAAAAGATGTTAAATCTCAGAAGCAGCTTAGAAAACTACTCAGAACTGTGATGAAGAAACAAATGGTAAACTATGGCACTGGGCAGAAAATTTAACGGTATCCCACACTTTCACTGCAAACAGTATCATAAATTACAGTACTGCACAAGTGCCTTTAAGGGGAGTACCCTGTCACTTAAATGTTTTGATAATTTTATAATTTTGCCCACATACAGCTGAATTCTTTTTTTTTTCCCAAAGATACATTTTGTTCCTGTGTGTTGCAAGCAAAGCAGAAAATGGCTGAATTTCAATGACAGATAAGGAAGAGTGCTCCTTGTGTACCTTACAGCTTATAATGTTTCCTAAACTGGCATCTAATTCAGGAAAAAATATTTAAACAGATTATGCTATTAACAGATAAGCTATATTAGCACTACTAAAATAACAGATACAAGGTCTTTTGAATTTTAAAAGTACTCCTGTTCAGAGTAAATACTTCCCATTCTTTTGATACACAAATTAAATATCTATTGTATAATCTGCTAAATTCTTAGTTTTAACTCAAATTCTACATTTTAGAACAAGTAAGTGAGCAGTAAACCATTTTACATAGAAGACATTTTTAAGCATCTCCACCTTGAGTCCCAGAAGACCCCTTAATGAGTTTCCCCACTTACTTTCTGGTCCCAAAGTCTTCAGTGCATTTTTCCAATAGCCAAAATATGCCTGGGCTTCAAAAGAAATAAGAAAAAAAAAAATCCTCCCCCAAAAGAACCCCAAAACACCTAATTTAAGCCAATGAAAACAATCCCAGGGATTTTCTGACTCAGACTTTCTACCGTCCGGGCGAGCTGAGTACCAGCGGTGGCTGCCAGCGGCGTGGCGGCAGGCCAGCAGCCGGGCGTGCTGCTGGGGACCCCGCTCCTTTGAAGCCGGAGAACTGTGTGGTCCTCGGGCATCCCGGAGCTCCCCCAGAACACAGTATTTGTGCGGCACTACTTTTATGGCCTGGATTATTGTAAAGTAAACAGAGGCTGGTTGAACAGTGAAGGTTTCCATTCTCAGTGTCAAGAGTTTATTTCATTATTTAAAACTTTAACGAACACTTTATATAATGAAAGCAATCTTTGCCATTTTTGGAATTTTATGGCTGTTAGGACCCTTCATAATGTTGTTTTCCTTCCTTTATTGCTTTATAAGGCTTATAGGGCACCCTTGAAGTGTATATCCTTTTTGCAGCTGCTGGAAGCTCATTTTTCATCTCTCCACTCACTTTTCTGTTGCCTATGAGGCATTCGCCTGTTCTAGTTATTCTCCCTGTCTCTAACACAAACCGTGCAGAGTCAGATCTTGCTCAAGATAAAAATAAAATACAGTTCTGAAAAGTATGCCTAAGGAAACATTCCTCATAAATGCTATTTAATAGACAGGCTTTATATTTCAAGTTAGAAATGTTCCCTAAAGAAAGATAATTACAGCAGTAATTCCACTTATCATTACTTAGAATTTACAGTTCAGAGCAAATCAGACATTTCCATAAATGCTGCACTGCGCTGGGTACTGCACAAATTTGTGTCCCAATTTTCCCAGCCCTGAAAATGTCTTAGGAAAAAAAAACCCAAAACACCTGAGAGGAGGAAGAGGAGGAATCCTGAAGGAGGAACATATAAAAGATGTATAAAACCAAATGGAAAATATATTATCCTAACCAGTCTGTAAGCATACTTCCTCCTCCGGGCAAAAAAAACCCTATATGCCAGTTTTTCAGAAGGAAAAACCTGCAATATCTGAGTAAAATGATAAAATTGATTAATAGAGAAGTTTCTTATTTTGCCACTTCTCTAGGAAGCAGCCTATGAAAATCCCTCTCCTGCTTGTGACCTGTATTTTTAACTATTTATTTTTTCACTACTTTGGCTATTACTAATTTTAACAAAAAAAAAAAAAATCCAAATGGGTTAATCTTCTTGGAAAAGAATGCATATCTTCTAAAAAGCAACATATTTCTAAATCCATCATCCATAATTTTGCTGCCAGTCTTTTGAGGCACCACAGTACGACTGCAGAGCTCTTCCCAAATTTCAATTCAGAACAGAAATCTGGAACTCCTATTTTCATATTCTGGAAAAATAATAAAACCATGGATTTTACCCAATACATCACAACTTTCTCCCTTTTGACTTGGGTTCACTGTAAAGCTTTTGTGTTTGAGATTAGTTATGCTAGTCAATAATAGAAGTGTTTCAGCACTACCTAGAATAATTTTATTTTACCCTAATGTGGGTTAAAGGCATTATGCTGATTTTAAAAATAGGTATTTAGAGCAGTTGTACTATAGTATTAGAATGCCAAAATGTCCAAATCTCTTCCCACAGTTTTTGTAAAATTAGAACCTCTTCTGGGAAAAAAAACCTCTTCATGCAAATGCAAATTTCCACATACTTTGACAGCTGGATGCAAACGCAGAAAAGCCCAGATTTCTTAACTACCACCGGGGAAACTGAAACAGGAATACTCCTTTTCAAACAATTAGAAGACCGCTAATGGTTGTGGAAGAATATTGAGGAGTTGTAAGTATTTGAGAACAGGGACTTGAATTACCATAATGACAATGCTGAGTGACCATAATGTCTTTAAAAATGCATCACTTGGGAGATCATCAAGCTCAATAATCTGGTCTAGCATTTTAGTACACCATGTTTTGTTACATGACACATACGATTTTGGAGAAAAATAATAAAAAAGCGATCATTTATGAAGGGAATACAAGTGTCTTCCATGAAAATACTCACATTTTTCTCTTGAAATGATAGTGCATAATTTACTAAATCCAGCTAATAAGTTACTTCCTACTACTCTCAATTTAACCCTCTCAATCACGAACTCTTGTCAACAGCATTCAAGAATCATAAACGCCTACTGTCCACAAACACCTAATATACCCATCACCTGCTTTCGTATTTCCAACAGTTGAGATGCAACCCTATCATAAGCTCAGAGCGGCCAAGCATGATTAATACAAACCGTGTTATGTGATGCTCAAGGAAGCCTCCAGACACATACAAGTTCTGATAAGCAATTCTCCCAACAACCTCCCCACACCTGTTACCTCCATTCCAGTCACCAGTAACTCTGGTTTTTTTTTTTCAAGCTTCCAAACAAGAGTAAAATAACTGTAGTTTCTTTCAAAACAAATCTAAAGTATACAAACATATTCATTTTAAGAGCATACAAAAGGGAATGACCTCCTCAGACACCCAGTCCAACATCCTGATATGCAAGAACAGCAGATGAAAGTGAGCACCCTTCCGCTGAGTGATGAGCGCTCTAGCAACATTAAACAGTGCTTACATCTTCTCTGTCTCAGCAGATTTTTAACTATTCTGTGCAAAATAAAACTACTTTATCTAGAGTTCCCTTACTAGAATGCTTCTGAAAGATAGTTATCTATGGATTTACTTAAGAGGCTGAGATGTTGCTTCAAATCTCCTCTGGAGGGAGTTTAATTTTACATGCTCTAACATGTATTAAATGAAGGCATCTTCAGCTGTATTTTGTGAGACAGGCTGGAGATGGTCCACCGCACAAATAAGTCACCTAAATTTCCAATAACCAAACCTTTTCTTACAGTATTTCTTCTTGGCTTTCAATTACATTCTTGCTAAGATGGTTGTGATGGACCCTCATGTCATTTTACCTGGGAACATATGTTTCACCACGCAGAAGAGCACTTGCAACTTAGCCACAGCAAGGGTTAGTATTCAGTGTCACTTTATGGATCTAATCAACATTCTCTGACCCATATCCCACAGTCCAAAAAACCCAAAGCAGGTACAAAACTGTGTTAGTCTTCTTCTACCTCTCACGCATTTGAAAACGTAATTCTGATATTATTGCTAGACACAGAAAACACCACACTCAGGAATTTCTGAACTGTAATACCATAGTACATACTTATTAATGCTGTCTTTCCAAGGAAATCTGTTCATAATTTTGTGTCTCGGAACTTCACTTCAGCACAACATTAGATACCAGGTCCGAAGCAGATCACCTGAAGTACTGCTTCTGGCCTGCTGCAGGTCGGTGGCGAACTGCTCACCAGCGAGACAGGACACGGAGGCTGCATGCAGCATCAACGGAGCCACCTGAAAGTGATGCCTTCACCAAGGGAGCATTGTGGAGGGGAGGACTACACTTTTATTCATAAACCTCACTGCTCACTTCCACTTGAGGAAAAACTGACCTCCTTTTATTAACCTTATCCTCCAGGAGGTCTTAAAAGGTGTCAGACAGGAACATGGCAACTTGTGGGTCACTGAGTCCAGCCCCCTGTGTTGCAGGAGAGCCTGTCAAACCCTTTCAGAAAATAATTTGGTTCCAGCAGGAAATAAAATCAGCTGGACTCCTTTTTTTATTCCAATCTCTTATAGGATCATCATTACCTTTTTCTGCAGTTTTTCACAGATCTGCATCTTTTCAACATGAAATAATTCTTTTCCATTTCACCTTGTACCACAGGCATTCCTGGCCTCCAGGTAGACAAATGTCATTTGTCTAAAAGTGAGCTACCTTAACCAAGCATGAGATCAGGCCAGTCTTGTTCAACTTATCAAAGGTAACTCAGGTTGTATTTTATCAAGCTTCCATTTCCTTCCCGTCTTTCACTAAATTTCCTTCAAACTACACCTGAAGTATCCCATTCCGTTAAAATTAGACATGTGGCTTAGGTCACCTTTTTTTCCCATTCCTAAACATAATTTACCAGTCACTATTCGTAAATCTCATAATGTCACTTATTGTTTGAGAATTACAAATTCTTGCCACCGGACTTTCCCCCACCAGTATTTTTGCTTTTAGTATTCCAGCGTGGACATTTTCTGGTTGCCTACTTCAGCAAATTAAACTGAGTTTTTCTTCTGTTGTTATTAATACACAATAACCACTATACAAACGGTTTCTAAAAAGATGAAGGCTTCCCAAACTGCACAGTTCCTGGAAGTCTTTATTTTCCTACTAACCTGAGATAACTAAATATTCATTGCAATTAATTTGCAATTCAAAGAAAACCCAGTTCTGATTTTTAACCAAATCTGGGCCTCAAAACTAAGGAAGATGTATGCAGAGCAAATTGATCTATCTCCAATTATAAATATTAGAATATCCCTCTCCTAGTAATGCAGAGTAAATGAGATCTGTCTCTGGTCTCAAGAAATCAAAAAAATTAATCCTTATTTTACAGCCTGCAAATGCAATTTAGGCTGATATTTTAAAATATATTCTGTTGACAGCTTATTTGATCCAACAGCCAGATATGATAAAATAAACAGCTATTTAAAGGCATCCACAATATGTGAACCGCAATACACATTAATAAGGTACTAGATCACTTCATCTTTTCTATGTAAAAGCTACATTTGAAAACTGTCACTAGCATAATTTCTGCATGAACAAAAGTACTGAAATTCCACTCTTAAAAGAAATAACCTAAAATGTATTCATGTCATTTTCCCACTTTGTTCCAGAGGGACCTCAAACGGCGAGATGAATTAACATCATCTGGTTACTCAACTTGATTCCAAGCATGTTACTAAAAGAACAGAAAAGCCCAAAAGCAGCTCACTGTTCTCCTGTTATGTGGGCAAAGTGTTTATGAAGCACTGAAAATATGCATCCTTTGACTCAAGGACTTCTATTACCCAAAGGCTGACTCAGATCCTAACTCTCTTAAGCCTGGTAAAACAACTCAGAAGGAAAAATAGTTGCATACCTTCAATTACCTCAAGACACAATCGATGTCCCTGTTCTCCACAGCTTTCACAGTATTTGACAATTCCATTTTTTCCCTGCTGTAGCACCTCCAAAGGCTCCTAAAGGTCCGTGACATTATTATAGACCTAATGTGACAGCTCATACTGATGTTAGCACACAGCAGCTGTTCTCGTAGGAGGCATTACCCTCCAGTGCCTGTGAAATATGGCTCTTGGAAAACTGCAAGTTCCTGCTAGGTCCAAGGTACACACTTCTATGCAGTTGGAAAACCAGATCTCCATACTGTCATCCTTTTTATTTTTCTCTATTTCCAGCTTAAGCTACTCTTGATGAAGACACAGAAATTTGCTGCGGTAAGCCTGATGTGCAAACATTTTCTTTTCTTCCTCAGTTTCATGATTTATTTCATATGTTAATGAGGTTATTCTGTGACTTCTGTAGCTTTTCCCTTCAGATTTCAAAAACAATAAAATATTTCAAACCCAAAAGAAGCCACTTGTTTCACATCTTTGTTACATTCTTTCATGCAATATGGAGTTCTTTTAAAAAAGAAGCTGGAATTAAATCATAGCTATACTTAATAAAATAAAAGCAAGCAAACTTCTACTAAGTAGTGTTCATTTTCATCTGTACTAGAAGCCAAAACTAACAATGTCTTTCTAACAGGGAGGCGTTAGCAAAGGTCATTTCCCAAGATGATCAAGTTCAGCACTTGAGTTTGGCTTTCACAGAAAGGGATGGTGGTTTGAAACTAGAAGTTTTTGAGAAAGCCCATGAATGCATGTTTGTATCAACACGTCAAAGTGGATACTGTTCTGCTCTTGTTCTTCAATTGCCACGAGCTGACAGGTAGCTAATTATTATCACAAATGTTTCTTAATTTACTGGTTTGCAGGAATTCCCATTATGGCTTGCTTCATTTTGTGAATCAGTAGGTAAGTCAGCAAACATGCCAGCCTGAGGACTGAAGAAACACCAATAACATACCTTACAAAAGCCATCAGTCCATTTGTTTTTACAGTTACAATACAGCTATACTTTAGAAGTGCCAATAAAGATTACTCAACATGCAGAAAAGCATTTAATACTCTGTTATTAAGTCCTAGCTGGGAAATAGGGCTAGCAGCGCCTGGGAAGGCAGCCACTTTAAAGAAATTAAAAGTGTAAGAATTAAGGTAGGATTTACAACCTGTTGTAAATATACACAAAACACTGACTTTTCAGCATAATTCAGATAGCACGTACACATAGATTGTTTTGGACAGAAATGCATGTGACCGACACGCACCCATCTGCTATCAGCCTTCAAACTTGTACACTGAAATCAAAGATCCTCTGTCCTGCAGTTATGTCTTCAAGCACCTATTTGGAGCCAAACACTGCTGATCCGTGTGCCCAGACTGGGTGGGCAGTTGTCCACTTAAACCTGACAAAGCCATGGATGAAGTACCGGCTGAAGTTGTACCTTTGCTTGCTGTCCCATGCAGGCAGATCCATACATCCAAACAGACCTCCTCTGACTTTAAGTCCAGATCAGCAAAGAAATACACCCACTCCGATCAGCTGGTGGCCCATGTAATGCTTAAGAAATAACCTGATATCCTGAAATACTAGGCACAAGCCATGCTTTTATTTCCTTCTGCTTATTTCTTATCCAGACTTGCTATTTTACTCATTCCTCCCTTCTTCATTCCAGTGGGCTCTGATGCTGTAAGGCTGTGTCAGAATCACATTTTCAGAGATCTTCACTTTTTTCTGCCTTGCAAATAATCAGCTGCTCGGCTCTGTGTCAGGTCATGGGCAGCCGCATCCAGGTGGCCACACACCACCTGGGCCCTGGCTGGCCACGCTCGGAACTGATGACCCCAGAGCTGCACTGCCACGGTCTTTAATCGCTCCTTTGCTGTTCAGTGCTTGCAAGGCTTATAATCTTCTTTTAATTTACCTTTATTAATCACCTGCAGTCGCAGATATTCCTCATCCTAACATCCTCCTGGATCAGCTGCTGTCCAGCTAAGGCTTTCCAGGGCCAAGGCTGACATCAGAGCTCGCAACTGCTCTCTCCTGCACACAGAATGGGAAGTTTCACTGTCTGGCCCCATAGGAATGCCTCACGGTTTTCACCTGGTGTCACCACCACTGTATGATTTCTTATCACGCTAGCACTGCAAAGCCTATCTCCCCATCTGAATGCCTCAGCTTTTGCTAAGTCTTCATTTTTATAACTCAAATATGGACAGCACAACTAGAATCAGATGCTTTCATTAACTAAAAGGCGATTCCCACCCTATTTATGTAATTAAAATAGTGAGAAGCATCTGAAAACCTGTACGTGTAAGGTGGGGAGACACAGCATCTTTGTGTATTCCAGAAGACAAATACTAGCTTTTGCCACATCTCTAATAACATCATGCTTTGTACGTCTGAAGAGGTAGTCAATTTTTATGGCTGGGAGAGAGTAAGAAACACAGGAACGATCACACTGTATCCCATCCAGCGTCAGAAACAGAGGAATGGTCACACTGGATCCCTGCCAATGCTCTTTCATGTCTTTCAGCACTTAAGGTGGTTGCTACTTAGAGGACAGAGTAAGGCAAAAAGCTTGAAGTGGAAATGTAAATAATCTATCCTCCTCCTCCTCACAGTGTCATTTGATCTAAAGCTATTAGAGACTCACTAAAACCTCAGAGCACAACAATGCAAAAACCTTCAGGCATTCACTGCTACAGCTCAGAGTATCTTGTGTTGCCCAAATGAAACCCATTTTGAATCTTGCTCAAGTCTTGGCTGAAGTCTTGGCCTCAATAACTTCTATGAAGAATTAATTCCACAATGTAATTACACTCAGTGTGAATTTGCCAACTTTTAAGTTAATTAAATATCCCCCTACCCTCTGCCATGAAAAGTTCATTACATACCTTCTCTGCAGCATTCATTATTTGACACACTTTTGTCAGTTCCTCCTCATTTGGCTCCTCGCAAGGTAATTAATTCCAGATTTTCAACACGCTTTAGATACAGATTTTTTCCATGCCGTTCATCATTCTCACCCCGCTATCACAGCCGCAGGCCGGTTCCCCTGCGGGCCAGGCGAGGCGGTGGGTAGTGCAGGGAGAAGCACTCGGCACAGTGCTCCAGCCCAGGGTTTCCCAGGGCTCCCAGCCCGCAGCTCCCAGCCACCCGCCCTGCACACCGCTGCCCACTTACCCCAACTACTGACACCCAGGATCACGTCTCTCTTCTGACCTGACTTCTTCCATCTAAAAACCCCTAAATACAAACCTTTCTCCCACAGTTGGTTTTATACAACTTATTATCAGCTCCCAAAAGCAGAGATTAGTAACATTTAATGGAGAAAACTTGACATATCTGATTTTACAGTAAGGTTAAGTCTCAGGCAGTCCAAGGCCAGAGGTTTAAAAGAAAAACAGAGATTATTCATCCTGACACACAGATCCCACACAGAACATGTTTGTAGTACTTCATACATCAGAATAAAAACAAAACTTATCTTTTAAAATTTATAATATTATATGCATTATTTAATTCTATATTGCATATACTTCTATATTAATAAAAGCCTTCCTTATGATGCCTGTGTTTTTAGTACCATCAACCATTACATCGCCATTAGGACTCAGTTTTTCTCTTGGTTGGTTGTAGTTTTCTGGTTTGTTCTGTTTTTCAGCTTCTTTGGTTCTTTTCAGTCAAAGACTATGCTACCCCAAAATGCCTTCTGGATTGAAGTAGAGTGTTTTGAACATCCACTTCAGTCTAAACCTATCTCATTTGAAAATATTAAAAACAGAAGAATAAGAGGATTGAAGAGGTTACGAAGACAAAGACATACTTTTGCTGCCTCAAAGTTAGAAAGAAGACTTTAGCTAGTAAAAGACACAATCCCCTTTCCCCTTGTTTCTTGTTCCTAATCTTTCAACAACAAAAACAACATTGCATGCACCATTCTCTTACTAACTCATTCCCTACAATTTCTCTTCAAAAACTGGTTAATGTAGTGGCTAATATATAAATATTTCTAAATATCTTAGTATTATGTGATTTTAAATCTGATACACAAAGCTTCCTTTTCTTTATTTCTCTGAAATGCAATACATATATACATCATATATATAACACAGGGGCATGACACTAGAGAGACTCGATAGCTGAAACTAGAGAGCAATGTAGCAGTCCAAAATAGACCAACAACACATCTTATGCCCAGTGGCTATCAATTTATTTCTTATTTAAGAAGCTGGAAGAAACAATCCCAGAACAGTTTCCATTTAAATCTAAAAAGCAATGCTGTGAAGCCTCTACATCCAAAAGAGTTGCTGGTTGTTTTAGACATGGCTATTCCTATACAAGAGTTTTGCACAAATACAGGATTACTCTAAAAAACTCAAATGCAAATCTTCTATCAATAAGCACCAATGTGAAATTAGTACCCATCTCAGTAAACTGGAGGAATAAATTCCTGAAATCTCTCAAGTCCTGCATTTTTCAAGTGGCATTTGCACTGGTACTTACGTATTTCTCTTACGTAAAGTTTTTCGAGACTCCTTTTGCACAAAATTATGCTACAACATAAAATCACTAACTCTTTGGACTTGTAAGTGCTGAGTGCACTCAAAACACGAGAGGATGCTAAAGCTGAACCTAGGGTCACGTATACCACAGGCATGTCCAGGTAAGGCAGGCTGATGCCCTGAAAAATTCAGGTGAATTCAGGAGTGGCTCTCTAGGTATCTTAACCTACCAGTGGGCCACTGCTGGTAATAGTTGACTAAGGAAAGGAGCATGAACAACAAGGATACAAGTCTAGACTTCAAAAAAACTTATACTGAAAACAATGTTTTTATTAGGTAAAGTTTCCACCTGCCAAAAGAGCTCTGTGAAGCTAACCACTCCTAGGAACAAACGCTGAAATGTCTTTCTGTTAAACTATATTAATTTACAAAACTGAGACTCTTCTTCAGACCAAGAGACCATGGCGTTTCAGTGCTGACCTATTCTGTAGTCTCAGGTGCACTGTCAGAGCCATATTCAGTCACACATTGCCTGGGAGAGCACAGTAACAAACAGCACATTTGTACCTCCACTATGAAAAAACACTTTCCCTGAGTTTTATTAATCAGGCCATGTATACATTTTTACTCTTTAACCTCTGCAAGCTGTATGTCAAACAGCCCCTTTAAAAATCACAAGTTTTTGCAAAGTCAGGCACTGCATAATGGCTTATTTCAGATGTTACACTCTGCATACATATGTATGAAGAAATTACAGAAAAAAGCAGTTCAGCTTATTTGTGTTTTGGTCACCTAATCAAAAAGGTGATTGAATTCATTTTTACTGTATCAATGAAGTCACTGAAGAGCAATCACTTTTTTTTTTTTCCATGTGACAGGTGAATGACCTTCACCATGGACTCAACGTAATGAAAGGCAAGCCCATGTTTGTTCCAAGAACAGCAAGGCCGTGGTTCACTTCTGCCTGTATATGTAGGGAATACTAGATGTACTGCAGTAGGGCTTGCTTTCCTTCCACTCTCAGAGTATACAAAGAGGTGAGACAAGCAAGATGCCTGCTATGCATGATTAGGAGGAGATATAGCAAGGTATCCTTCACTTCCCAAGGGAAATCACCGCCCTGATATGGCCAACGTATTTAATGGTACATGTGAAGATTACAGGGTGGGACAGGGACCTTAGTTAAAATACACAAAAACCCAACAAGCACCCCTGAAATTCAACTCAGTAATGTTTTTGATCACAAGACTACCATAGGTCTGCCCCAAGCCTCACTACCACCTTCTCTCCTCCAAAACTTTGTGTTTGATAACTTCCTTGTTTTATGAATTATTCTTCCCTGTAAGACTGAATTCAATGCGCTTTCTTCAGGACCATAGCAGCGTGCACCCACAACTTTACAGAGTCTTCTCTTCTTGACCTTATCTCTTTGCTGTACAGGAAATGGCACTGCTTGCTTTTATCTCAGAATATGACAGGTCCCTGCTGGAGCCTCCCCTGGGCCACAGTGATGTTATTACTAGGGATTACACAGGAGCAGAATGTCCACATGCAGACCTGCAGGCAGGCACTGCTTTCAAGCGCAAGGTTTCCGCACGGAGCTGAAGGCCAGCGACCTGACTGCCTTGTGACCCTTTCTCCCCCTCATCTGTCCCCCCAAAGCGGGAACCTTGGCAGTTTCCTCTCTCCATGCAGCAACTGCAGGGCATGGCTAACCCACTGGTGGACCTTCAGAGATGCCTTCACTAGGTATTGGTCCCATGCAGTGTGTTTGCACAGTTCCCAGAAAATCTGGTAAATTCTAGAAAGATCCTCAGGTAAGCAGGCTACCTACTTACTTACCCGGGTAGCCCACCAGTGCAGGACTAACAGCATCTGGTAAAACTTGGGCTGCAGACTCCTGCAAAGCGATGGGCTGCATTGGCTATCTGATAAGAGTGGAAAGTAATATAATAATGGAATATAAATACATATACTCCATTACATATTTATTACAAATTAAAAAGAAATATATAAATAAAGAATAATAAACAAATGCATTATTTATAATAAACTGAAATAAGTAAAATAGTAATGGAAAGTTCCTGTTATCAAGGAATTCTAAAATACAGAGCCATAGTAAACTTAAAAATAGAGAAAAACTACCTTACGTTCTAGGACAGTGAGGAAAAGAGGGACAAGGGAACCTAGATGTAACCCTGGGGGCCAAGTGGCATTTAAACCACCTACAACTCCTCCTTTTAACCTCAACCTGTTCTCTTTCCACTACAGGCAAATAACCTTTGGTTTACTCCCGCTGTACTCCAGGCGCTGCTGACCGGCCAATCTGAAAGACATTAACAGCAGAACTCTGCTGCTGCTCCCTTCTTCAACTTAAAAGCAAGACATAGGATGAAGTCTTTGGTTCTGGCTGGGAAAAATGAGCTGTATGAGTAGAGAGTTCAGGAGAGCGATGGAGATGGATTGCAGAATTGTGAACCTCAGCAAACAACACTTTTCTGTTCATGAAAATTCAAAAGGTTGCAAGCTTCAATAACAATGTTACACTGGACAACATGGAGGCTGGCTGTGTTCTCACTTATACAAACCTAATTTAGTATTACATTTCCTCTTCTTTCAGCTACAGCCTCAGTTTCTTGCAAGCAGCAATCCCAGTATGGACTCAGAAAAAAGACTCTGAAAGCTCAGCTTTGTGTACTGTTGTGTAGTCACTTGCATCTGTAATTTGCTCTCACAGAAATAAATGCTAATGTGCTTGAAAAATGTGACTCAATTTTGTGATGTGAATGAGTTTTCCTATGTAAATCTCTCTCTACAATTTACGTTATTCTTTCTAAAGAACAGAAACTATTACTGCATTCTAGTTCCAGTTCCAGAGTGAATACTGAGATTTATACTCCAAATTTTACCACAGCATGACACAAGAGAACCGCTCCAACTTCCTCTCCCGATTTTACTAGCAACGGAAGTCCTTTGACCACATTACACTCAGCATTTAAGATGGATGCACTTACTAAACATGAAATAAAGTAAATGAAACTCCAGAAAGTGAAAAGGCATTTCCACATACTTCACAAACCCACATAAGAAACTCTTGAACATAGGTACAGAAGGCTGTGACATGCTACTCGTCACAACTGTATCTCATAAGAAGAAAAGCAAGGAAGATGATTTATCCCCAAACTCCTACCTCTTTGGCACCCAACCATAGGCAAACTGATAGCAAATCACCGTTTTACATAAATCTTCCTTTAGTTGCTCCAGAGAAAGAACAGGGAAATTCAGGGGGAAAAAAAATAATTCTTTAAAGGAGGGAACTACACTACAAATAATTATAAATATTCATTTCAGAAAGCAATACTACAGAAAGACAACTTTACAGAAGCAACAGTATCTGAGATTTTGCTTTCTTAAAGCAACTAATAGAGAATGTATTTCACCTCTTTTTTTTTTGCACACATACACAGGTCCTGGTAAGTAGCACAAGAATGGAGTTTTGATTAAATTGTTTCTCAAAGCACATACCACCCACATACTGCAAAAGCCATGGAAATTATAGGCTCAATACATCCATCTACCCATCCATCATTTAGATGAGGTGTTTGATATGCAGTAGCCCTTGTCACCTTCAGTTTGAGGCCAGAATGCAGGATCACTTCCATTACTCTTCTGTATATGACAGTGGCAATATCCCATTTCAAATGTTTCCATCTAAAGTAGTGAGTGATTATCAACAACATTATAGAACCATATACTCTTGTTATATTTATTTTAGTACATAAGGAAATAAAATAAGTGTAACTTGCCAAAAGTCATGTAGGCAGTCCATGGCAGTGAAGAGAACTGAATGTAGATCTCCAGCTAGTGTGTTACCCATCCTATTAAATTATCCTTTAAAAAAATGTAGAAGATTCCTAAGAACATGATGTTTTCCTTCCTTTCTGGTGATTTGATGGATCCTGCGTTCCCTCCTTCTTGCTTTCATAGGTCACCAGGCTATGCAAACCATTTTTTCCATACAAGCAAAAAAGACAGCTTAGAAAACGCATGTTGATTTTGGCTGGACTGAGATTGTACATCTTCTTTAAATAGAGAGGCTGATGACTGCTTGGGCCCCACTGATTTTCTTTCTGACCTACATGATCTTTTTGATTAATATCTGATGATGCTCTTCTGTAGTCCTGGCAAGGTTAGTTCCATGTCATTACTAGCTCACCCATGTTGTTGTTGGGGAAAAGCTATACGATGAAGAGCAAATCTATTAATGACAGAGATTCACTTCTTCTCTTAAGAAAGGAAGAAAGGACCTGTCCTGAGAGGTTCATTCAAATCTCTCCTCCATTGAGAATAACGTTAAATACTGAGCTGTGTTAAACACCACAGTCTGGCAGAGGAACATTAAAACAACATGAAAAATCACGTCTACTCATGTCTTTTATATAATAATGTACCTACTGCAATTCAGGAAGAGGAAAATGTATGAATTGTTGGGATTAAGCCTATGAAATGTAATTAGAAATAGCCAGAAGCTAAAACCACACAGATACTAGCATCACTAGGAGAGAATGGGGAACCTCATACCTACAACATCATACAAATTCATGGTAAGCCCCATCCTGCAGTCACCACTTAGCAGCAGTTCACCACTAAGAGGTGATTCTGAGACGACATATCAAGGAGGTAACAACAGTGAGGAAGAAGAGACCTGCGGAAACATTTCTGTAAACTGAAAGTCTATGAAGACAAGCTCCCTGCAGGAACTATGACAGATTTCTATAAAATCATGAAAAGCAGATACAATGGCTTCCCATTTAGCGAAACAGGAAATATGGGTGCCCCAAGCAAACTATCAAGAAGCAGATTTAAAAGAATTTTTAAAAAAATACATGCTTTCTACACAGCACATAACTCCCATATGGAACTGATCACTCCAGCACATTGCAAAGGACAATTGTAAGATTAATTACAAAAAGGGATACTGACATCTATAGAAAAAGGAGGTCCAGGCATATGTTGGACCAGACATAAAATTACTTACGCCTCTTATTTTCAGAAACTTGGAAGCTCTATGAGGGGCAGAATCACATTATACCTGACTCGTGCTGTATTTTACCCCTAATCGTCCATAACTGGCGGGTGATGGAGCAGAGAGGCACATTACTGAGGAGATGAATGATTTCAGCAGTGCAGTATGGCTGTTGCTGTGGAGTTGTCAGATCTCCTGGCTCCTCTCCTCTACTGAACATGCTTCAGCCATGGCACGCTGCAGAAGCTGCTGTTTGCACTGTCTCATCTTCTCCTTAAAATGGATAAAGATCAACTGCCATCGACCAGGGAGTCTCATCAAGAAGCCTGCAGCCTCCAGCAGATACCAGCTGAAGCGGATCTTGGGTACTGTTTGGAGTGCATGAGAAGGCTGTCACCCGCAGCGGCCTCCTTCATCTCTCCTATCAGTGTGTGTGAGGTCAACGGTGAAAAGAAATGAGTCACGTGGCTACACAGACACTGATGTCAAGCTGCCAGGACTAAGTTTAAGAAGGAGTGGGAACAAACAGCAGTCTATTTTCTCCAGGGCGTCTCCACAAGGGAATAAGTTCTCCCCTTCCCTTGGAGATGACATAATTCAAGCTTTCAGTCTCCCAAGAAGTGCAGAGTTGGAGGGACGCATGGTTATTCGTGTCATTCTGGGCACAACCGTTTCATTAAGCAAGAAAACAAATCAGATGAATTAGGCACAGGAATTCATCCTACATCTGTATGATTTGTGCTCACGCACGTAAAGCACTAGCATGGGTATTTCTGGCAAAGGAAGGAGAATATAAATTAAAGTACATATTAATCACACATTGTATCTGCAATCCAAACTAGCAGGTATGTTCATTTTATGTATGAATATATTCTTGAAGCTGCAGGATACTAATTTAAAAGACAAGCAATTCAAAGCTTCCTTGGTTGACACTGCAGGTAATGAGATTTTTTTCCCCTGGCATCTTGTGTTTCATCTTACCTCATAACTAAATAATTTAGTGTATTTTTAAATATATATATAAGTATTCTAAACAGTAAGCTGTGTATGACCTACTTATTTTGATGTTTCCAACTTAAAAATAGATATTCCAGAAAAAAATATTTCCTACGCAATTGTCAACCAAAGGAAGTTGATTTAGTCCATGAAACAAAGACTTGTGAAGGTGAGACACATGCACCAGTAATCATGAGAAATCTTTTGAACTGCAGTCCTAACTCTGAGAAATGAGTTTTCAATTAAAAAACATTTCCCATATGACTTTTATCAGTTGGTAAAGCACATGACATCTTCAGCCAATATCAGCCTGGCGGCTGTGACAGGTCGTCTCGCAAAGGATGTTGAATGTGCAGCACGTATATAATTGGCTTGATTGTAGGTATTTGTATATGCATAAAACAAAGGCTGATGTGAAGGCTTCATCGGCATGAAATGGAGGTGGTTGCGTTCTCTGTGCCTGACCAAAGCTGTGAGGACACTCAAAGACTTCAGTGTAATCAGTGTCTTTAACACTTTCATAACCACTGCTGAGTGCACAAATAGACTGATGGGACAGTAATGAAAGCTGGATCATCTATGGGATTTATTACTGCTACATATTTACTCTGTGCATGCCCTTCTTTCCTCCCACTAAAGAAAAAAAAAATTAAAATATCAGCTGAGTCCATTATAAAGAATTTCAAGGCTGTTGGAAAACAGCCCAAGTGCTTAAATTTCAAGAAGCTTCTAAAAGGCCCTTTGAAGTCTGCGGAGGAAGTCTCCGGAGCCTCCACGGCAGCGCCTCTGAAAGCACGCCTGTGGCCAGGAAGCACGACCACTCAGGGGGAGGAACCACCCAAGGAACTGGTCAGAAGGTTGGAAGAAAAAGGAGGAGGAAAAAAAAGTTGTTAAATACAGTGGGTAGCCAGTCTGGAAGTCCCTCTCCCCCTCAATGCTGAGCTACGAGATGGCTCAGGATAAATCTGAGGCTACCTCTGACATGCTCACACACAGGATCATTGGCAAAGGAAGTCCCATGTCTGACAAAGACATCCCATGAGCTAACTTCCTCGCTCTTTCCAAAAACAAGAGAGCACCTTTTTCTGCTGTACAATTTCTGCTTAAACCAAAAAACCTAGCAAACCGGTAAGAATTTATATTGGTTTTTGAGCAGGCAACATTGAGCAAGGCATAATTATCTTAAGCAGGCATGCAGATCCGTGCAATGTGTGCAGAAGGGGCTTCTTGGGTATGACTGATTTAGAATAAAGCTCTGACAAGGAAAGGAAATCCTTCCCTGTTGCTTTATACAATCCACTGACATGGCTTTTTAATTTTCCAGAGATCCCCAAGCCTTCACGCCCGCATGCAAATGTAATCTATTCCTGCATATGAAGCACAAGTGCAAGTATCTTTGCATCTGGCTGCCTATGCCAGTGCCCACGTTAGTATCATGACAGTTGTTGAGGGCAGAACTATGCAAAAAATGGGTATAGTCGAATACAACCTGACTGCATTACATGCTAGAATTTGGAGGAAGCTTGTTTAGGAAGCATAGATGTGTGCTCAGTTACCTGAGACTGGAAATATTAGAACTAAAAGGAGTCAGAAATGAAGTGGAGCTGGTTTCACTGGTATTACAGCACTTTAAAAGAATTACATCTCCTTCTTGTATGTAGGATAGATGGTGTTGGATCAGGATGAAATTATTCTGCATTACAGAACTTAAAAATGGTGCACTTCACAAAGTTAAAATCCATGGGATTTGTAATATTTCTAGAATACATACATTCGTTTGATACAGTTTGCCAACCCTTTTTACATTTTACTTGAAAACAAAAAATACAAGCCACAGAGGAGTGGGCAACTAAAATAAAATGAAAACTACAACTACGGCCAAGTTCCGGGGAATTTGATTTTGAAAAATAAAGACAGAAACCTAAAAGCCCAGTCCTGGGTTTTCTTGTTAAGAAAGTGAGTGACTTTCCAGGCATATTTTAACAAAAATATGTCAGACAGCAGTAGCAGGGTTACAGTCAGGAACACTTAAGTTTCTAGGCAGGCAAAAGAAAGCTATAAACCATTACCAAATATTTGTCTAGAAGGTTTAAAATGGAGAGCATGCATTTATCGGACACGGAAGCATGATTTCCAGCCCACACTTCAGAAACAAAACAGTAAAGCTTTCCAAAATGTCTCACAAAAGGTGAGACCATGCAAAGGGATACCTTATCTCTCTGCATCTATAGATCAAAAAATTGGGGAATTATTAGAGAAAGACATTTGGATAAGTAAGCAATTAAAATAAATGTTTCAGATAAACTTTTCTGAGTCAATGGTTTCAGAAACATGAAGTTAAATGACACTTCAGAAATTGTTTGACCTCCACCATTTCTGTCCAAGACTAAAATAGAAGCTTATGGTTTTGGAGTTGTCTCGGAAATATTATTTTGCCTACACAATTTTTGCCTTTTTATTGCAATGCAATAAAAATAACCCCTTATCTAATATAGAAAAAGGGTGCAGAATTATTTGAAATAGTTACTAACCCTTCTTACAAGTGGTTCGCTGCAATAAAATGTTAAAATGGGAATGCATGATGCAATTTTACGTGGTGAAGAACTGCCCACCTGCCAGACCTTCTGCAGACAGAGAAGACCGTGGAGTCAAAATGAAGCCCCTCAACTTTGCAGGGGGAAAAATCAACCAGTACACACTGAAATTGAAAAATAAGCTTGTGTGGCGTGCATGTGTTTCCACAACATCTGAAGCTCTAAAATTGCTTCAGTGATTGTTCAAAACGGCAATTTCACTTTCCCCCTTCAAGCACTGCACCAGCAGCAGGTCTGGGTACCCTTCCCCGCAGTGACAACCAGGGTCTCACAAAAGCCTGTGCTACACCCTGACACAAAGGCCTTCCAGTGAGTCAGGCAAACATCGATGCATGCTCTTGCTGTATGCTTGTGCATTTACATGTGCTTGTTCTGCTGGGAATTTAAATTAAATAAGAAGTTTAGTGCATTCTGCCTGTGAAGCCTACAGCAAATTCAGCAGTGGCTGCAGAACAGCAGTCTCCGGTGGCATTTGCAGTGCTGTGTGTACAGGATCGGGTCATGAGCTCCAGTATGGGGCTGTGATGGTGCCAGATGGCAGGCTTTGGCACGGTGGCAGGGACGGGTGGGATGACAGAACCTGGGTTTGCTCCTTCAGCACTACCCAGCACCCTCACCTGCCTCGTGTCTTGTTCAGCGTACTGAACACATATGCAAAAATCCTTCCCTACCGAGCTTCAACGCAGCCCTCATGTTCCAACCCTTCAAACTGGGAGAAGACCACCAGCAACACACAGATGTACACAAATAATCCTGCCGTTGGGCCAGGGAGGACCCACAGAGCCCAGGCACCAAGGGCTACGTGGCAGGATGGCCGGCCTGCTCCTGCTGTTGTTCGCCACTCAGGCAGCACCAGAAAAGAGCCCGCAAGAACTCACAGTCGTTATCATGGAAATTTCCCACAGTAGCTTTTACTACGGGCTAACAATAGGGTCCTATGAGAAATTAAAGCTTATTTGAGCTGGGTGATTTGCCAGCATGGAACACAATGGACCTCTTTAGCAAAGGCGAGGTGTAATTTGCCGCTTTCTGCAACCGCAAAGGATGGTCCTTTCTCCAGAGCGTATGTTTAACTGAGATCATGATAACTGGGAGATGCAACAGCCCTGACAGAAATGCATAGCTCCCTCCATCATGCACAGGGGGCAACCTTGAACCACAGGCCAGAGAAACAACAGCTTCTGATTGGGAACAATGCTGCCTTCATTGCCCCAAAACTGATGGTTCCCTGTGACCCAGTGCAGGTTTCTCCTTCTCCGTCACATGAGACAGAGCCCCAGTGTGCCCATTGGTAGCACGACCTTTCCCAAACAGAAGACCAGTCAACTTGCGGAGTCTCTGGGACAGCTGCCTTTGCTGAGGGCATGAGGAAAACAAGCAAAACACCAGCTCCCAGCCCCACTGTGAGTGCCTAATGTCACCGGTGGGATTTGGCAAGTGTCGGTCCCTCCCAGCTGCAGCTTTGGGGAGATGCACCATGGAATAAAAGTGCATGGAGGAGTCATGTACTGAAGCAAACGAGGGCTGAAGCTGCTCCCTACAGTATTGTTTAAAGCCTAGGCGAGGAGGATAGGAAGAACCCTCAACATCTTCCCTTCAAAAAGCCTCCTCAGAAAAAAATCCCAAACTGTCAGAAATGTCCAATGGAAAATGAGAGGAAGGAAAATTATGTGAGGATATAAACCCCATGACCCACAGTCCAGCAATACCCAGTTGTGTTAGAAGAGTCCCACCTTCTCAAGGAGCTGAGATAGGAACTGGGGAATCATCAAAGGATTTCTCTAATCGCTTTTTTGCCCTTTGGCTTTTCCCTGTGCTTATCACTAGCAAGAACACTCCAAGAACAACAAGGCTAAGTGCTGGGTCCTGCACTTCGGTCACAACAACCCCATGCAACGCTACAGGCTTGGGGAGGAGTGGCTGGAGAGCTGCCTGGAGGAAAAGGACCTGGGGGTGTTGGCTGACAGCCGGCTGAACATGAGCCAGCGTGTGCTCAGGCGGCCACGAAGGCCAATGGCATCCTGGCTTGTATCAGGAATAGCGTGGCCAGCAGGAGCAGGGAGGTGATCGTGCCCCTGTACTCAGCACTGGTGAGGCCGCACCTCGAGTGCTGTGTTCAGTTTTGTGTCCCTCAGGACAAGAAGGACATTGAGGTGCTGGAGCGTGTCCAGAGAAGGGCAGCGAAGTTGGTGAAGGGTCTAGAGAACAAGTCTTATGAGGAGCGGCTGAGGGAACTGGGGTTGTTTAGTGTGGAGAAGAGAAGGCTGAGGGGAGACCTTATCGCTCTCTACAACTACCTGAAAGGAGGGTGTAGCGAGGTGGGGGTCGGTCTCTTCACCCTAGTAACAAGCGATAGGATGAGACGAAATGGCCTCAAGCTGCGCCAGGGGAAGCTTAGGTTGGACATTAGGAAGAACTTCTTCACCGATAGGGTTGTCAGGCATTGGAACAGGCTGCCCAGGGAGGTGGTGGAGTCTCCATCCCTGGAGGTATTTAAAAGAAGGGTAGATGTGGTGCTTGAGGATATGGCTTAGTGGTGGACTTGGCAGTGATAGGTTCGCGGTTGGACTCGACGATCTTAAGGGTCTTTTCCAACCTTAACGATTCTATGATTCTATGATTCTATGATTCTAAGAACTGGAATTTGTATACCCAATGTATGATATTTGCGTACCTTATATTTGTTTTTATTTCTTCTGGCTGTGTTGCCTTTGCTTTCCCCGTTTGACAGGTACCAAAGGCAGGAGAAGCCCAGTGACCTAAGGGGCACGTTCATCAAAGAATGGGCAGTGCAGAAACAACAGGCGATTGCTCTAATTCAGCTCTCATGTACAGCAGACATTAATTCAATAGAATTAAACTCAAGAGAATCTTTATCAGCAACATCGAAAATCTCTCTGACATCATTTGGACTGATACTGATGAACTCAAAATTGAGGCGAGGCTAACCAAAGGTTTGCAGTCCTTTTCTGACAAACCTGAACCTGATTCATTCAATCTGTGCTAGGTCTGGTTTCTGTACCAAAATCATACAAAGCTGCATATTTGGGAGAACTTAAATTTGTGTTCATGCAATTCCAGAGCAAAGCAGAGTAGATGAGCATATATGCAGTGGAAATTAATAATTTCCTAACATCCCTGCAAAGGCCGCTCACCCCTCCAGCTGGCTCTACTCAGAAGCCCTTGGGAACTACCATGACAGAAGTCCCGATACGCGACACAGCCTGCATCAATCAGTCTCCCTGAAACAGTACTTCCAACTCACTTCCAGATGAAAGGTCCTTCCAGCACAGCCCTTTCCCACCAAGCAAACCGAGAGAAAACAAATTAACTTGCAGGAAACGGATTTGGAGAGAATACAAACCTGGGCATTTATCAAAGCCGCATGGCAGTGCCAGCAGTGCCACCGAACAGAGTCCCTGACATCCATTACGCACTCGCATCTGCAGTTTAACATGCATGACTTCCACAGAGGTCAATTATTCAAAAGCAAAATGTACAATGGCCCTGTTCTTCAGCTATTGTTTCGCTTGATAGCATTTACATATAGTCCACCATCAATCCTATCCCCAGAAGCATCTGTTCTCCATTAGCAAGAAGACGATGCATGGAAGAGAACCACAGTCTTTGGTCCTGGCTTTAACCTGGGCTACCTATCTTTGCAATTTTAAAACTTCACTTGTGTAAGCCTGATTGAACTAAATATTTTCACAGCTTAAGATTTCTGCTTTTGATTTTACATCCCAGTGGTCTGATTTGTTTACCGGGCATTGCAATGAATTCTTTGTAACAGTTAATTGTCATGCTGCTATTTATTCCTTTTGTGTGTGGTACTTGAACTATTAAAGACTTCAATGTAATATATATTCAAATAGGCAGTGATAAGCCAAGCACCTGTGAGACTCAGGCCAAACCAAACAACTTTTGGCTTTGAGCCAAAAACCTACTTGGTCTCCATAATTTACTGCAACATTCATTTAAGTTCAGTATTCTTCCATCAACTTACAATTGGGTTGGTTGGGGTTTTTTTTTTTTATTTATTCCATCAGGTGCAGAGGAGATTTCATCTAATCCAACATTGGCTGAAAAGACATGGAATTAACGGCTCTTGAATATCCAAGTGCTGAAAGTTAAAACAGCACTTACACTTTGTGTATCTGCCTGATTCTTCACATTAGCATTATCTGTGGTTTTTATGAGTTTTTCTATTGTGCTCATTTTGCAAACATTCTACGACAATAAATATGATTGAGGTTAAGCATGCATGAAATTATTTTCAAGATTGGGACCAAAATTAGTTAAGCTTAATGCAGGTCACTGTTAATAAAATTTTAAAAACCCACTATTTTTATGGATGTCTTTGAAATAAACTCTCTTACTTCTCTTTGATCTTCTTTGTTCCCTTCACGGTACTACTTTACCGGTGACATTCAAAAGCAGAAGTCTGCATTTTTTAGGTAGCAACACTGTAAAATTTATCCACAGCTTTCCATACTGAAAAATAAAATTATGAAAACAGTGGCTCAGTACTTATTGCCCTCCCTTCCCCATATTACAATAAAAAGCTTTTCCTTAGAGTAACAATATAAAAGTAGTACAAATCTTTATTTCATCAAGTTGGCAGCTGCATATATGTCTTTAGACTGGTTGAGAAAGAAGGTTCTTGGGAAAGTGGTAGCAATATATTTCTCCACTCTATATGACAGTACTTCATTATAGCAGGACAATGCTTTTGTATTTGCATATATATCACTTCTCTCAAATTTCTACCCCTCTTTTCAGGCCACTTTTTTGTGTACATGTTTATTATATTTATGTTGAGTGTTGCACAGCATTGCTCAATTGATGTCTGCCTAAGTCTGTACATATGGCAAGCAAGTATATTATTAAAAGTTATATTTACAGTAACATGCATATTGAATTTATTCTTCCTGCTACTGAGCACAACTCGTGAAATTTAATGTTTCTCTTCCCACTAACCACTAAGACATTTGTGCTCCAAATCTTCTGTCCATTTAAAAATAAATGAACGATAAGAACGTACAATGTAGTTGTTATATTAAGTCTTCTGTTTTATTAGAAAGGAAAAAACACAAGCATACCAGGGCTGAAAGAACAACACGGGCAATCATGTCCAGTATCCACAGCCTGAAGTATCTATATAACAGATGGTTAATGAGGAGAGTCTACAAAATATTTATTCTACTCCTCCTCCATCCATCAGTCCGCTACGCTTTTTAACCTTTCTGACATGTTCAGAAACATCCCCTTCAAATGTAATTCCAAACAATCCTACAGGAGCTTCAGCAATGAGAAACACAAGTCAAAGCAGATCTTTGCCCTCAATACCTCTGTAACGCTACCATGTCGTCTCTTACACCTCACATAATTCAAACATAAACTGTCCTTAAAACATTTATTTTAGAGAAGATGTCCTCTTAGGAAGGAAGCCTGGGGACCACGTGGCTCAAGGGACTCTTCAGACCCATTTCCCTGTGCTGTTCTAGCACCCGTGCACATTTTTGCCCTGACCTTTCTGCAACAGCACTGGCAGAGGACAGTAGGTATTTCCCCTCGCAGAAGAGACAGGGCTTACACAACAGTAGAAAATCCATGAAAACACAGTATTTAAGCTATAAAAAAGTAGATGTTATTACTAAAGGCATTAGGCTGAATATAAAAAAAAGAAGAGTATGCATACTAAAAGTCTGCCCCTCATTCATGAGGTTTGAAGGCAAGGAAAGGCACCTTCTTCAAGGCTAGGAAGCATGTTTTATGGATCAGATGCAGTAATGGTGTAGAGAAGCACCACGTATTCCTCTCTGAAAGCTGGTAGTGATAACTGAATGTAGATCCAGATGCTCCGACAACTCTCCACAGCCAAAGCAACACTCTCACAAGCTGAGGATTTCCGATACAGCCTATACACACATACAGAGTCTTCTGGCCTATTTTCCCCACCAGAGTCATTCCCACTTCAAAACATGTACAAAGCTTCGTTCAAAATTCTTTGCGTATTTGCAAAAATACAGGCTTGTTATGCATCAAAGATTCCTTCCATCATCCAATTTCCTAACAAATTTGAAAATAGAAGTAAATGTTCGCATAGCTCCACATTTGACTGGTGCGCTGATATTTAAAATTGTAGCCTCTCATGTTTTTAAGTAGCTTTAAAAGCAGCAGACTTGCTAAGGAAACTCTTTAAATAAAGTATAGGTGTTAGGGAAGAAACCTTTACATCTACCCTTGCGCTTCAAAGTCCCACCAAGCAGTGCTTCAGAGCCAGGCACTTTTGTTTCAGTCCAATTCAGCAAGACTGTGATGTTACTCGATCTAGTGTAAAGAGTACAGCTGGTCAGAGAGTGTTCTGCCAGCTGGGAAAACAAAATCAAACCCCTTTATTTTTAGCTGAAAACAGAAAGCCTAAGAAATGTTTATCTGGCAAAAAAAATCCAACCTTTTTTATTATTATTATTTTATTCAGCTTGACATTTCCGCAGGGAAGTGTTCTGCCCTACCCAAGGGTGTGAGGCTGCCGCCTTTCCCAGTGAGGCGGCAAGCTGAGCTGGTCCCCAGTCATCACAAGATTGCTCTGTGGAAGCAGCCCTGGTGCAGATGGGAAATCACAGGCATGCTCTCCACGGTATGCGTGACAGCCTTGGAGCGCCACAGCAGACAACTCCCAAGAAGAGATCTCCGTGTTTAAAACCAGAAGAAAGCCATCAGACAGCCTTCCCTCCTGAGCCATGATGGGAAGGGGAAGCCCACAAGGGAGTTCAGCTAGAGATGTGTTTTTTCTCCCTCAGCCTTTGGCTAGTGCAAATATATTCCAATGGGGGGTCGGACCCTCCACAAGAGGAATGTCCCCCTGGCCACCAGACTTCTCCCCCCAGGGCAATGGAGGCAGGCTCTGGGAGCGGGGCCATACCTGCTGCTGCGGGAGGAGAAGGCAGAGCCGAAGGCATCACCCCTGCTCCTCAAGCACACTGCCCCAACCCTCCCACCACCAGCCTTGATTTAAAGCTTAACACTCATATTTATAGAGATTTTTCACCCCCAGCATACATAATTTTGAAAAGCACAAACCCATCTGCAAGTTTTTTTCTATATTTTTCTTTTCATTGTTGGAATTTAACAGGACGGTGGGGAGCGGGAGCGCCTGCATGTGGGAGGGGAGGAGGAGCGAACACTTTGCCCTTTCCAAGCACTCCCTGATTTTGTCTACCCCATGCTGGGATGTCAAAGCCAGTGATATACATGTAGCAGGACAGGTTTCTCCAGGGGCTCACTCCTGCATGCAGCATTCAGCAGTTTGTGAAGAGGAAATCAATAAGAGCTCTCCCTCGGCTCCCCTGCATTCCCACATTTCCCTCTACAGTGAACGTACTTATGCAAAAAGTGCAGTCCTTTGTACGATTATCCCCCCATGAAAGCCATTACTGTATCCGAACAGTGGAAGGTGACATCAATAACTATAGCTACAGAAATAGCTTTCATAGCTCGTTGAAAGAAATACAGGCAAACTAAGTATTTCAGCTAAGTCCCATTTCATCATTCCTGATGCAGAATGGTGCCTGGACCCTCCTGATCATAAAACACCGGATGCATTGCTACATTCTCACATTGCCAGATTATCAGACATGCGTGTCTGACACACAAAATACCCTTTCCAGTGGCACAAGCCCAGTAATCATCAGACAGGTCTCCCTGTCACACTGTAGCCTTTAGATAGTGGACTCCGAAATGCCAACACCCACCCCTCTTACTCTTTCCATTGCTTCTTCCCATAGGGTGGCTTTATCTGCTGCGACAGCTCGGTATTTTTTCCTGAAGAAACTAATATTGTTTACTTTGTCATTTATCTTTATCCTTTTGAAAACAATTTCTTTCCATTATGCATTTTCTATTGATAGTATTCTCTACTATAGCCATCATATGGTCAATAACAGTATTTTTCTTAGGGTTTTTTTTTTAATCCCATCTCATTTACGTTTTCCACATTCATTTAACCCTTTCCTATTTTTGAGTAAGTTCTGGCATTGGTATCTCTGCAACACATCTTGTAACACATCTGGTGCAAAATGACACAATTACAAGCAAAACTTGTTCAAAGATATACTCCTGTTGGATTTTACTTTGTCTGTATGGAATTAGAAAGCAAGAGTTATTAGGAGCCACCATGGCTGGGATGACCTGATGAGACAAGTGCCAGCTGGCTACGGGCAGAGAGGCAGGCATGGGACAAGCAGCCCACACATCCCAGTATCTTTTCTGTGTTGGACATTCAAAAAAAGACCCTTCTTTCCAGTGTGTTTCTTTCCCAATGTGCTAAACTAATTGACAGGAATGGAACAAAGCATGAGGAGGAGACAGCCTGGGCTCCAGCCCCACTGCGGAGGGGACTGCCTGGAAAGCGATGGATGAAACCCAGGAAGGCTTCCTATACAGCCTCTTCATTGTATTGTTTTTATATTCTCTGAAGGGAGGATGCATATGCTTGCAGAGGGAAGAGAAACTGTGCCCCAGAAGCAGCCAGGCCCTGGCCCATGCTGTATTTTATCTGCTGGATTTCTTTAGTTCAACCCAAGCATTTTCTTGTAGGTCTGTGCATTAAGACATCCGCCTGCTGATCTGTTACAATTCTAGTTCAGTTATTTGTGAAGTCTGATAAATGAACTAGTGAAATGTAAGCTTCTCTTATGTGCACAAAAAACAGTCCAGCAAAAAGAGTAAACCAGCTATATGTAATGACACCAAGAGGATGAGGAAAAAGAAGTTATCAGTCAGAGGATGAAAGCATTAAGCAGTGAAAACAAATTATAAACTTACTTCAGCATTGCGGACACATAGACAAAAGCCAGATGTTGGTAAAATAAACACCACAATCACTGGAATTAAGAGCAGAAACATTCAAATTTCAGTGGAAATGCCAATGTTTCACTTCACCATGCAGGTGTTTAACCTTCCAGGCTTCACCCTGCCTTCATTTTGTCTTTGAAAGGACAGAAATGCTTAAGCAGAGAGCTTTTCTGCCTCAGCAGCTTCTAAACATACTTGTTCAAGGGTCTCGTTATGCAAAAACTTTGGAAAACTAATTTCCTTGCCAGCAGATCGCTGGTAGCCAGCTGAAGGGATTTAACCTCTCCGCTGACAGATACATGACCAGAGTATTTCCAGGCAGAACTGGTACATCAAGGGACTGCTCCCAGCCACCACTGTATTGGCCCTCGCTCATAACACCCCTAATTGCAGCACAGCAACAAAAATTGATGCATTTTGACTTATCGTGGGTTTATTCTAGAATACCAAAATTTAAGTTGTGGCTCAAACTCTTTACAGATCTGTTATCAAAATCATTCACAGTCCATCACAAAAAGAAATCACATATTTTACTGTGAATCAAGATATTTTATGCACGTCCTAAGACTTCATTCCCACCTCAGAGAGATTTTAACTTTTCTTGAGCAGCTTTTGCACCCAGTTAGGTTCCTGAAAGCACACACTGCCTCTAACTACTGCCCCGAGCCCTTCATGTGGTAGGAAACACTGGGGGTTTCACTCCTGAGTGCTTGGTAGAGGGGTGGCAGCCGCCCCCCAGCCCTGCCTGACTCCCAGCAGAGGAAGCCACCAGGTACTTACAAAATATAACTAATAATTTTAATTCAACCCAAATGTTGCTTTGCAACATCAATTTCTTGAATAACATGTCCTAATGTGCCACTTTGTATTTCTCTCTCTCTCTCTCGTTATTCATACTATAAAGAAATCTGCTGTGGGAGATGCAGAAACCCAAAGCACAGCCAAATAACTGCATTTCTCAGGTGGAAGGCATACTAGGTGCAGCAGAGATGCAATTTTAACAAGCCTGGCTCATTTTTCAGGTTATATTTTTTTAGTCAAGATAATCTGGTACATTAGTTAACTTCACTAGAAAATGAAAAGAAATTAATTTGGGTTCAGGTGAAAGAGCTGTTGACTTGTTTGCTTTATACAGATTTTGTTTAGCGGTTTTGGAATTTGTAATGAGAGAGTAAAATTGGGTTTTATATGCTTAGAGCCTCAAATTACAATGCCTTGTCTGGACAGCAGAAAGATTTGAGGGAGATGCTGTCACCTATCACTATTCATTTAATGCAATATGGCAGCAGGGACCAAAGGGAAGGCATTTGCCCTAAACAGAAGAGTTTGAGCTTTATAGTTTGCCGGGATAATCCTCTCTCTGCAAGCTCCTGGTGGCAATCCACTGCGGGCGCTTACGTCTTTGGTGTCTCACAGAAAAAGAAGCACCTGTGTTGGTAATGAAAAGCAGCCAAGAGGGAAGAAGAAAAAGATATAGTGTTTACAAAATTATTAAGGGAATTAAATAGCAATAACAAAAAAGTGGAAAAAACCATGTTAGCTAACAGTCATAGCAACTTATTTCAAGTGGTCCTTTCAGTTCTACACAATATCAAAAGTTAGGTGACCTGGTACCACAAAAACTAAAATCTCACCAAAACAAATACCTTGGGAAAGAAGCAAGTAGATACACGGTAGTGAACCAAGCAAGTTCTTTTCTGAAACTCTGGAAGGCAAAGGTTGCCTTTAAACATGAAAGCAACACTGAGCACCAGTAAGCAGCAATGGCATGTTAATTCCCAGTTTATGGTTACGTGGACCATTAACACATTAAGCAATGAATATAAATGCCTGGTGAGATGTGTATGCAAAGGGGGAAAGGCAGAGTTCCACTGCTGGAAGGAGGGGCGGGAGGTACTTGGGGCGGTGGGACTCCAGCCAGCTGAGCTCGTGGAAGCTTCACACCCAGGGCCTCTCTGACACCTATGTGGGAAGATGGGATTTTACAGGTTTCACTTTTCAAGTAACTCTAAATTTCCCCTCTGTTGCACTTCAGAAACACAGGTGTGGAGTTTTTTTAATTTGGTCCTGAGATTGGATTCATGATAGTTAATTTTAGCCATATATACGCTTGACATTTGTTATGCAGTAATGATTGATGCTTCCTCTAGAATCAGCAATGAGAGACAGGCACTTTCAGCTGGTGATTCACTGGATCCTAAAATAGGTTTATAAAACAGGAATCTCCTGGGATGATTCAATCTACATCCACTGACTAGGACTGAACTTAGCAGCTGAAGTTAAATGAAATGAATCTCATTCAAACTTAACTAATTGCAGCACAATAATATTTGCCCACCAGAGAATAAGAAATAAAGCCAAGGGAAGGAGGTATAGTGAAAAAGCCTCATTTTTGAGCATGTTTCATCTGCTAATACTTGGATTTTTTGATTCATGCAGCTACACTCCATGTAGAACACCAACTGATTTCCTTCTATTCTAATAAACCATCTACACATCTGGTTTTCTTTCTCAAAAAGCAATCAATTCCTAAAGAAGGTATCATATTGCTTACTACTTTTTCTTCCCAAACTGAGTTTGATCTGGCAAGTGTGTCTTGTCCTCCTGACCTTGGAAGAAACTATACTGGCAACAGGTCCCCAGTTCCTTGGGAAACCTTAGCCCCCCTCCCCACGTGTGCTCACTCAGCCTGATGCCTCCCAAAGCACAAATGTAAAGATGTCAGTTTTAGTCCACTAGTCAAAGCTGTGATAAATTACAGTGGCAGAATAAATACATCTCTAAAGAAATTACAAAAATATTAAAACGTATTACTAAAAGTAGACTATATTCAGCTACAGATACCAAACTCAACAATGACTCTCTTCACTTTATGTACCAGGGTAGAACATTTCATTAAGAAGGTTTATTACATACAATTAGCATTCATTTCCTCTTGGAAAGCTGACTCTTTAATCGCACAATTTATGTAAAAGGCCATAGGAAAGATAAGAAAATAAGTAACACAAACAGATCACTCATAATGCAGCATCTATTTATAATTTCTAGGGATATGGAATTAGAAGCCAAGTCATAAAACCTGTATGAACACATAACTTACTTCTATGGAACTAAAATTAATACACTGAAGAATGTAACAGACTGTTGAGTTTCAGGGGACTTCTCTACAAATGTCCATGCAAAAGCGAGGCATACATCCAAAGCAACACAAAACTCTCCATTGTTCTTTCTTCACGTAACTTTAGGTCAGACAGATTGTTTTGTTCTCTGCATTTTTTCTTGTTTTTTTTTTAGAAAAGAACCAGCTTTGCATATAACAAACTCAGTGTATTTTCTGAAATGTAAGTAGGCTGAAGGATTAACAGATTAAGCAAAATAAAAGGAAACATTACGTATCATCAAAAGAGAAGAAACATTCAACAACAATATTGCAAAGTGAGAGATTTTTCCACACGATACTGGCAATGGGAAACATCCACCGTCAATAAACGAACTCTTGGGACCTACTAACACTGCACTGATGGAAAATTAACGGGCCTTGCACAGACCTCTCAGCTGCAAAGGCTGAGCATCACAGCAAAGGATCTTCATTCCACAAACAAGACACATCATACAAACTCAATGATCTCATTGTATAATCTCTGGCAGACAAGACCTTCATGGATATTTTTTTAATATGCATAAAATGTTTTACAGAATACACTGTAGACATAATTCTTAAAAATGCCACAAAACAAACCATATGAAAATGTGCTGAAAATCCACCATCTCCAAAAAGAAAGCCAGATATATATAAGAAAAGAAAAACAACCTCTGATAAAAAGATTACAAGGTGTAAAATATGTATATAAACTGAAGCCCCTGACACAGAAACTTCTGAGGAAAAGCTGCATCCTGCAGCACGGAAGCATCCATCCTCCAGAGCCCCCCAGGAGCACCCCCAGCCAGAGCAGCCTGGCCTGGGGACCTAGTTAAACATGCCCAGCAGCATTCTTCAAATGCAATGAGATGTGGCCAGATGGCTTGAAGGCATGTCTAGGACCAAACAATTCTGCTGGAACCAGAAAATAACCTGTTCTGAGTAGTACATAGGGATCTCAAGTGATCCAGAGAAGGGGTGCTGCTGGAGTATAAAAGAAGCCTTTCCCACCTGTTATTACCCTGTAATACCATGTATTTTTTCTACACTTTGGAAAGTACTCCGTATTCAGGGAAGTAGCATGGCAGCTGTTATTAAAATTCAACTGCTGTGATATTAAGATAATAGTTTTTGACATAGCCATACTAAATGTCAGTCCTCATTCTTCCATGTCACTACCAGTAAATCAACACCAGAAACTAATTTATTGCTGGCAGAAAAGTCCTCCTGTCTTTTGACTGACATAAATTAACAAGTTAAATAACATCAAATTATCTGAAGTCAACTGCTGTTTGCATTAGTCCTACAGAGGTCACAAAGCAGACGGTATGCATACCTGGCAAAGTCCCATACGAACAGCAAATTTTAGTTTACATGTAAAATATAAAACAGGCTATTTTTATTACCAGGAGTTTTATATTCCTCCTCTGCTTCAACAGGCTAGTCCTGCTCTGGCTTCACCAGGGCTACACTGACACCACTGCGGCCAACAGCACGATGTCTGAGATACAAATCATACTGGAAAAAAAGAATAAAATGCATAGCTAAGGGCTGAGCCTAGGGGAAAAAAAGATCATAACATTGCAAAGGATTGGCAGTATTCTGCTGAATTAGAGCTGCAGCTCGCACTTGCAGCTTGGCTGTCCATAAATAGCAGAGCAGCCGTGCCGGGCAGCCGCTGGAGGCTTTCTCAGACAGCAACTGTACACTATCCAGGCTGCATAAATTAAAACCCTTTTGCCATTTCCAACTTGCCAGAGCTCCTTCTCCCCTGCCACAGCTTTGCTGACCACCGCCAAAGACTCTCCAGCCACCCGGTGCGGCCTACAGCCAAGGATGCTTATGCTATGTCAAGTACAATCCTTCACAGTAGGATAATAAACACCATAACCACCCCAGAGCCTTAAATATCCATTTTTATATAAAAATAGAGATGTTTTATAGCAGGTGACTAGCTGATTTGTTTGGAGGAGCGTATGACAATCTTAAAGCTGCGAAAGGAGCCTTCACGCCCACTGCCTGTCCCTAATTAAGGGAGAAAAAGGTCCTCCTGTCACGTATGCCCCAGCCACACAAAGAACTCCCATATGACGTAGAAGGCGGCATGCTTAGATGAAAGGAATATTCAAAAGGCAGCACTGCCCCATTTTCTTACGGGCACCATCAAAAAGGAAGGAAGAAAGAATGTCAAAAAGCAGTGGCATTTAGAGGCAGAGATCACCAAAAGTATACTTGCTTCACAGAAGACCTGTGAGTCCAAGGAACTTCTTGGTTCCTTGCAAGTACTTTGGTCTGGTACAACCTGTTACATCACCCCACAAAACATCTCCCAACCTTTATTTTTCCTATGTAAGTTAAAAACAACTGACAGAAAATCCAACAATTTTTTTTTTCATACTAAACCTCAAACTCCAGGATTTTAGCATAATAATGCACAGTCAGAAGTGTTGCAAAGAGAACTGAAACCACTCACATTTTGATGTTAGCATACAAGCAATTCTGCCTAAAATAAAAGAAGCTACCAGCTTGATTTAGCAAGCACTTGACTCTGCTTTACTAAATAACAGAGACGTCTATGCAGAAACAATTTTGTATCCTGAAGAACACCCTGTTATATCTAACTACACCAGCTGACCAAACCTCAATGTCCTTGGCAATTACATAGCCTTTGTTAAAATATATCATAATCACAGTCACGTATCTTGGCAAAACACCACAGAAGTCAATGTAGAGAGGAGATTTGTATACTTTCACAGATTAATCCATTTTCTGTAGCTGCTCACTTCACTGACATTTTATTTCCATGTGCTTGCCATGCAGCACCTTGCTGTCACCCTTGCAAGAGCTCACTCTGCCCAGCAACTCTCTGCTGCTGTATTCACATTTTTTCCAGTTCCCTCTGCACAAAAGTAGCCTTAATCCCCCCTGCTTCCTCAATGCTCCATTAAATACAAGTTATTCTACAATCTTTACACATCACGTAGCTTAAAATGTCATTAAACTCAACAGTGAGCTTTCCCTGCTGTAGGTTTCTCAGACTTAGGGTTTTCAGTAGCAATGTTGAGTAGGTAGCACTGAGCAGGGCCGTGTATTAATAAATTTGTTCAGCAAGTGTTCGGTTTAAGATCCAAGTACCAGACGCATCATTCATTATTCCAAATGAAGTTACTTACAGAACTTAAAAATATGTGCAATACTTCTGCAACAGACAGCAGAATATAGCCCGTCATTTGCTCTTCACGCTAAATTAATAATCTACACAATTAAATGCTTGCAATTAACAGGCGTTGATTATTTTTGCAGTGTATTTCTGTAATTGCTAATGTAGTGTAAAAATCCTGAAAACTGTCTGGGGGTTCATTTGAGGGATTTATTAAAATTCCACGGAGCCTTACAACAAGTAGCACCAAAATGGAACAATGTCTAGAGGAGAAAAACTACCGACATTTAATTACTGAGCAAGGTCTTAATCAAACCTCTCTATTTTCCTTCACCATAACAAAAGAGATGTTTTGGCACTCGGCCAGGAAAATAACTGCAAATTTACATATTCTTTGCTTCTGAAGAAAAGAGGTTAAAAATTCATTTTTAGCTCAGTGTAGTAATTATTTAAAACTTCTGTCAGGAATTGTTGAAACGTTAAATGTATTCAAAATTTAAATGTGAAACAACAGGGAAAAATGGGATAACACTGAAAAAAGACAGTTTCTCTCCCCCACAGGGTCTTTGTGAATTACTATTTTTCATAACATCAGGTAAACTGATTCCTAAAATATAGTCAATGTGGTATGTTTTTCAAATCCCCATGGTTGGCTCTCTCTGGGTAACCGATCCTGCAGCTGTCTCAGCCCAGCACAGAAAACCTTGGCACAAATTCTGCACACCACTGACTTCCAGTCAAGAAGTTTTCAAATTTTCATAAAACTTTAGGCATTTCTTCTGTTGTGGAGCCATTTAACTCACTGGCTAAGTTAAAGAAAACTTTCTGATAGTGGGAATGGTCTAAACTCTGTTGCCTAATTATACAATATACTGAAATCTATAGCCATACAAGTTACCTGTTGATCATTTAGTCATACATACATATTCAGCCACATCTGGCCTACAATTCTGTATTCTTCCATCTGCAGCCTCTGCTTAAGAAAACGTATGAACTAAGCCAGCTGCAAAGCTCTTTTCTGCAGATATTGTCAGCAGTTGAAAATTCCCCCATCCCACAGATACAGATGATTGTAGCAATGGGTATAGAGCACAGAAATGAAGTAAAAAAGCTTCCCCAAAAACCAACTTGCTTAAAAATTTTGCAATGTTGTTCCATGCTTTTTCAAGTATCCAGACTTAGACTAAGTACCATTCTATTCTTCCATTCTTGAATCACCAAGGTAACGTCATTAGTCTCTTTTTTTTGTTTTGTTTGTTTGTTTGTTTGTTTTTAGGAACAAAGTGAACCTTTTTCTAAGTAGGGCAACGAAGAAGAAAATTTGAAGACAAATTAAGGGAAAAATTTGGCTAGCATCATAATAACTTGAGTTCACACCTGTTTTGGCAATCACCATTTACACACTTATCAGAAAGATTTTAAATAAATAAAATAGACATTTTGTTACTCCAAATATAATACGTATCAAGAACACAATGCTTGGCCAATAGCTTTGAGAACAAAGCTCTACGCTGTAACCTGAGCTCTGAAAGAAATCAGCCAAAATAGTATGACAGCAATTACAGCACTTCCATCTCCCAGAAACCTCCAGCGGTTACGCCTTGTGCATTTAAGTGAGTTGTCTCCACTCTCACAACTAATTTGCAAAAGCGATTGAGGCTCTCCAGGGTGGGAAGAGACTCATTCTCACAATTTTTCCTCTGCTACTGCACATTAACAGGTTTTGTACATTTAGATGTAGAAAAGAGTATAATCTTGAGGAAAGGCAGTCTATGGGAGTAAATCTCTAAACCAGATATCCCTAGTAAACTAATCGAGTAGATCCTCTCAGCAAGTACTGACTGGCAACGCAGCACTCTGCGGAGCTGAACGCCGCGGGCAGCGCATGTGCCCCCATCCCAAGAGACACCTGTCTTTCTTCAGAGCAGCTTCCCACTCCCAGTCTTAACTCTCCTCTTCCTTGCTTTGCAGAAACACCATCATTTGCCTGTTCCCATGACCTACTTACTCAATAGTGCATCTTTTCCTTCCAGAAGCAACTTAACACTATCTACTGATAAAAAGCTAAAAGCAGACAAAAAATGCCCTATACAGACTGCAGGTGAAAAGATATTTGGAAATAGAAGTAAGATAGATTTTGTAAGTATTCTAATATATCTGCAGCAAAACAGTGCAGGCTTACATTCAGCTAACAGGAAACTGGCTGCAGTTTGTTTTAAAATAACAATACTGGAAAAATAATAAGAACTGCAGAAGCCGAAGGCCACAATGAAAAGAGTTAAATCTGCAGTGCTTTAAAAAAGCATACATGAACTGTAAGACAGAGGCCATAATGCTGCAGGACAGTACTCCCGCTCCAGTGGACTGGGAACTGGCACCAGCAGAGGAAGACGTTTACGCTCATGCTTAACTTCAAGCCCTCAGCTGACCCCAGCAGTTATGGTTTATCAGTTTGACAGGCTGCCTTTCCAACTCAGCTGACAACAGCCAAGTACAAGCACAATATTCACATGCTTAAAATTAGCCGTGCTCAAGTGCTTCAAGGTATTGGTTCTATATCCCATCTCATCGTTTAATTAAACCACCAGGTTGCTCCGGTCACAGGTATTTCTGAGCACTGAGGAAGGTCTAAACAACTGTCACAACTCATTCACCCACTCCTAAAAATATGGCAGGAAGAGGTGTTTTAAAATGCAAAAATTATATGAACAATTTTGATGCATTTACCAGTTCTCACCATTTCAGATAGTTGCTGTCAACTGAGTCTGAGTGTATCCGCCAGCCAAACTGATAGCAGATATCAAGGCACCATGGAAAATGTTCTTGCATGCTGCTATGGATGGTATGTATTGTGCGGCACTGTTACACCTCACGTGGTTAGACAGGACAAGTCAGTACATTTAAAGGTGTTAAAAGTTAATACTTTTGTCAAATATCACGTGGTGGTCTCTTTGGCTGGCTTAGCTGTTGTAAAGCCATCTTGCCTAAAAAGTGACTTGGTTTGAAGTTCTACTTTTTACCTTGGCACGGTGTAAACTCCTACAAGTAACTCTTTGTGCCTGTGTAAATTTATTCCTGCAAGTTTAGAAGACTCAGATGCCTCTTGGGGGGGAAGATAAGTATAGTCTAAATTAGAGCTCATGATTGCTGCTAGCAGTGGATCAGGAATGAAATGCCATCAATCACAAAGCCCGCACGCTTTGAGTTTAAGCTCCTGTAGGGCCCGGTCCATTCCTTCATAAAGGGGCAACAAATCAAAAATCACAGTGTCTTCATTTCCCTGATCAAAGTGTAATTCATCAAAACACACTGAACCTAAACAACGGGATTTAGAGGAGCTGGCAACAGTCCATTGCTATTGGAATAGTGATGAAATTGGATCAGAGCACGCTGGTGTGCTGGCTGTGTTAGGGCTCCACACTACCTGGTTGTGCGTACCTATATTCGGATCATTTTATGTGCTTTCTAAACCCCACAAATTTTTTTTTTCTGTTTTTCTAACTTAAAGGATATTAATAATAGTTTATAATGGGATTTTTCAATTCAGGAGAAAGTAGAATAGTCAAGTGTATGCTCACTTTATAAGAAACTGGTTTTGGTTTTGTTACTGTGTATTTTAATTTCATTAATTTTGCTAGAAAAAAGTTTTTTCAATGAAAAAATCTTATTTAAGTGCAAAACTGTATTTTGAATTGTTTATTAAAATTGCATTTTGCTGTAATATTGTCATTCACTACACCAATAAAATGTAATTACGCCTTGTCCCGGCACTGCTTTAACTTATGTTTCTAAAGCAACCCTTTGTGGGCATTTCTTTTACAACTCGTAATTGCTTCTTGCCTGGAATAAATATGAAAACCACTTAAGAGCTCAGATTTGCAAACGCTTAGTGCACTTCTATGGAGATCTTTTGAAGATGGAGGCTGGCTGGCTGACTCTGCTGCCCTGAGCTGGCCAGATGTCAGGCAACTCTACCTGAAGATGGGGTAGCCACGTTAACACTGTGCATCACAGAACACCTCCAACTGCCCGGCATGCAGGGGTACAGCCAGCAGAAGGTCCGACCCTGCACTGCCAAAACACCCCCTAAAAATGAAAACCAATTTTCTTCTCTTCCACGGCTATGCAAAGTTTTAGCAAAAATACCCCCAATAGTGGAACCATATGGGGAGCAGAAACACTGACCACAAACATTTTTTCTTAATTCAGGATCACCTAAAAGATCAATGAGACATAAATTATTAGTAAGCCTAGCTATTTCTGTAAACACTACTGAATGTTACATCAAAGGCAAAGCAAAAAGCCCATGAAAAACAGTACAAAATAATTCCCCCTGACCTACTTCAGTCACTGACTTCTTAGGTGTTTCTTCTAATGGAAATAAAAATATTTCTGTGTGCGTCATTTCACAACTGATGTCGATGATTTAAACTAATCACTCCTTACCTATTCAAAATAACTCCAAAGTGTCATGATCTTTTCTGTATATTCCGCAACACTCAGGCAGTGTGGTGTATTAAAAATGGTATGTATGCTTTCCTTTATTACATATTTACTTCATTTTGCTTTAAAATTACGTTATATATTTTTCTATTATAGGATGCTGTTCACAGATATATCCACAGCTACACAATACTGCAACACAAACTCCATGGAGAAGCTTTCAAAATGCAAAGCAAAGAGTCAGCCACTAGGCTAATGTTTATAAAATAATACTAATTTTATGGAAAACAATCAAAAATAGGTGGAAACCCCACTGTTCTGCATACAACAGATTTGACATGGCAGAGATAAACATTCCTCCACCTTCCTCAGAGAAGTTCTTTGTCTCAGCGTTAAGAGGCATTTCAAAAAATTAATGGAGAACGTGGTTCATACAGACCATACGACTATCCCTCCGCAGGGCACACAATGGGTAGTACAGGGCTCTCAAATGTTAAATAAGAACTATGGCCAGCATTTCTGCTGTGGTAGAGGGAAATGACACATCGAATATTAAACTGTTCCCTTTACAAGCCTATTTTTGCCAAAAGAACTTTAAAAACAACTGGACACAACATTTGAATGAAAAGCAAGCCAATGACCCTGGAGGAAGTACACGGGTCCATAACTGGATACAGTAAAATACGTTATTTCTTTCTATAGAAGTGCTCAACACACTATTGCCAAAAATATTAATTTGGCTGTTGATCTACTTCAGACGTGTTAAGATTATCTTAAGATAATACCTTTTTTAATTATCAATAAGAGGTAAAATAGAATTAAATTTAATTTGTTCACTTGTAGCTGAAAGGAAAGCACCTTTTGTTTTAATTAGATTATTGGCCTTTATAAAACTTGCTAAACCAATTCTGAGTCCTCTCCTGCTTCAGAACACCTCAAGGCCCTCTGTAATTAGGGTACTGCTGGCGTGCCAAGGTGCCAAAGGAAGATCGCTGGTTTAGAGCACCTATCGCCAAGGTACTTTTTGGTGGCAGTGCACAGAAAATCCGTCTTGGTATCCATGTTTCAAGGAAATAATACTTTCATAAACGTTTGAAAGAGTCCAAAATTTAATTAGCTTAGAAAAGATACAAAGTTGGTTCTGTTGTGCAATAAACTGGGATTTCCAACTGCAGATGGACCTGGACATGCAATCTGTGTCCCGAAGTGCTGCGGTATCTGTACGCACTTCTCCAATAAAAAAAAATACATTATAGTTCTGGCTTTTGCCATCTGGCAAAACTGTTCCAAGTCTAAATTTCATAAATCACCATCACTCTTAATTATTTGGGGCATATTTTGTAAGCATACAACTTATCACAGCTCATAATATGATTTACTGTATCTAAATCAGATTCAGTTCACTGAGAAATCCTGGAAGTCACTACACAATTCAGCTCTTTAAGACAACTCAATATGCATGTCATAACTTAAGATGAGCTGACAAACATGTTTTCTGTACTAACTGCTTATGGTTATTTTCCCTTGAGCTTGTTTTAAAGTTCCACAGGAGCAGAAAAGTTGGAGGTAAGCCTGATCCCTTACCACTCAAGAGCACACTCACTAGTACATACTGCAGCCCAGTGCTGCTTCCACCTATTCTATGTCTGTATTTAAATTTGTATTTACTTATTTATATTTACACTATATTTAATAAAAATTTAATACCAGCATTAAACAGTAAACAGCATTTGTACATGTGGACTGCGTATGCACAGCCACCTCTGCCGTCCTTCTCAGATCCTAGAATAACAGCGACTTCCAAAGTGGCAGGTTTAAAGAATATTATTTACTGACACAAATCAGTGTGAATGATGAATAGTTTTACAGCTGGCTTTGGAGTCATCACCTGGTCAAGCTTCTACACCCTCCTCCACCCAGTTCTTGCTTTGGGGAAATTTGACTTCTTATGATGTCTGCACTCTTTTAAGTGTGCACGATCACTGAAGTATCATTTTCAATTTCAATAAAAGCATGTATATAAGGATTAGACTGTTATGATCACTGCAGTGCAGATCTAAATAACTCAGTCTGCCAAACTAGTGTTACTATGGAAACAAAACTAATGTACTGTGACCACAGCTCTGACTGCATTACTTAAGACCATCTGGTTAAAACAAATATTTCCGTGGCACAGTGCTTGTTCTTAATTGTATACTGATCATTTTTCTCTTTTTTTAACATACGCAAATATATTACATCTTATATATGTTTATTTTTTTGTATTATTATACCCTGTTCAAGCTTTCCTGATGCTGTGTGTGATTTTAGTTATACTTAACATCCTTATGAATAAATCCATCACACTCTAAGTTAATCAAGGTTGGATGAAGGTACGGGGTCTGAAGTTCCCCATTCTCTTGCACCGTGTTTTAGATGAAGTATCTTTTCCTATTCCTGCATCACAGTATTACTGAAGAAACACTTTATACCAATCATTCTCCACTGGGAACGCAACCATGTCGAAAAGCGAAGCCTAGAAGTGAGCAGTACAGCTCCCATCTGCCAAGTTCCAGCTTCTTCATTGCACTGAAGGTGAAAAGCACCTTTCAGTCAGTTGGCAGCTCCTCTGGCAGCTCCTTGCTAGCAAGAGGCAGAGCGCTTCCAAACCGTTTTGCTGCTTTGAAGCATTTTTCAGACTAACAACTCATTCCCCATCTCTAGCCTGGAGAAGTTTAATATTCTGAACTGAGATGTATCACCACAGATACTCTTCTGATAAGAAATAAAGTGCTTTTACAGCTAAATGCAGATTGACCAGATCATCACCAATACTAACACAGAAAGGTGAGGACCACCTTTCCTACCGATTTCTAAAACTGGAAATCTATTTTATTCAAGGGAAAGCAGTACATTAACAGACAGTTGAACTAGTAAACAAGTAGATCCATTTCTTATTTCAGTGCTTCTACAGAACTGCAATATTCAGTTCCTACTTAACAGGGACAAGGAATATATATAAAATATATTTTTTTAATATATATATATATTGCCCTTTCCAATTCAGATCTACTAAAATAATTAGGTGTCCACAAAAACATGAAAAAGCCCCACAGTGCAAGTGTTTCTATTTTTTTGCAAGCTCCGCAGAGTAACCATGTTTCACAAAGCCAGGCTTCCAGGCTGCGTTCTTGAACTGCACTGTCAGTCTGAGGAGAGATGATTTGGGAAAAATTGAAAACAGTTGGTTTTCCAGTGATGAAAGGAGCTAAACATTGTCCATTATGACAACTAAACATTAACAGCAGAATGATTTTCAGCCTGCCACAGTCCCTGGCCATAGAGGTACATTCATTCTTCCGGGCTCAGCTCGAGCATTCCTTAAAAATATGACTCGGAGAAGCAGATTTATTGCCCCATGGATTATCCATGCTGCCAGAGGTGTGAAAAGTGCATGGGTTAATACTGGCGAAGTGACCTGCAATCTTCTTCAGGCAGCTTTGTTGCATAAAGGCTCTGAGACCTGCAACTCAGGACGGGGAGGGGGCTTTGCCCAGGGAATGCAGCGAGCCCCCGCTTCCCTTCTTTCAGCAGGAACTGGTCAACGCAGCTAGCGAGCACTTCTGGCAAGAGCTGCAGCAAGCATATAGCATCTTTAAGGAATCATTAATGATATTTTAAAGAAAATCTAGAGCAATTAATCTTCTGCTATGCTTGCAAGTCTATCTACACGCTTCATCTAGACATACTGTCATGGTATGTGGGAACTTGTAAGGTTGCAAAATTATAAGCGGTATTGTATACTGATCTTTCAAACTATAGCAGAAAATTAAGAATTTATCTAGGGCCTCCACCATTTATGAAATATATATCTAAGGAAAATATTAATGTCCTAAATTATGTGCTTCTGAATGCCACCACTGGAGGTGGAAGAAGAAAAGCAGCTCTCAGTGCAGAGCTCCTCCGGATCCCCGAGGGCAATTCTTTCTGGAACAACCTTTCCTCAATCCTGCCACTATTTCACTTTTTTTTCAGTTGAGAAGATGACTGGGAGAAGATTACTCTTTCAAAGATCACGAATGTTAAGGAAGCATAATCTTGTTAGTTCATAATTACAAGCAAGTATCAGATTGCCAACCACGTATCAGCCAAGCGTTTCTCATCATTAAGAAATCGGCAATTGCAGCAGGAGATGATTGAAGGAAATCAGCTAATGGCTCTAACAAAAAAAATCTATGCCACCATTTATCAGATGGATATGGGAAAGTGAACAACAAATCGTGGCTAGAGGCTCCAAGAAAACAGGTCGGGAACTAAATGCGATATAATTAAGAGGTGATTACAGAGAACCTTTACTACAGCACAGTACGCAAAGCGCCACACCTTCCCATGCCACACGCAGATCATCCTTCTGCCAGGAGCTCCTCCTTTGGCTGCTAGGAAGGTATTATCACAGCAGACGTTTCCAAAGGGATCTGCTAGCGAGGTGGGAGCCGCCAGCCTCTCTTCTGCAGCCAAGAGCTACGCAAGCATGCAACCGTTGCTGGCTGCGTGCAGGGAGCTGGCTCTGGACCTCGGGGCAGCAAGTGCCACCCAGGGAGCTGCCCCAGCTCTTACTCCGTTCCTCTTGGGTCAGCTTCAAAGAAGATATTAAAGTAAACTTGCTCCTCCACCTCTGATAGTTAATGATGGAGTTGCTGCCATCTGATGGCTTAGTAAAGAGACAGAAGATGGGAGGAAGGAGCTGTTCCGACAGCAAGACAGTGTTAAAAGCTGACAGAACAAAAAAAAGTAAACTAAGTCCTGTGATACAGATGATCTGAGGGTAGATAACTAAGAGACCCTTACTTCCCAGGATGGGGGAAATGTCCAGCAATTTTAATTGTCTTTGCAAGGCTACGTAAATACGCTGAATACTTAACAAAAGAAATCCTGTAACACTTAACTATGTTTCCATTACCGACTGACAGTTTATGCAAGACAATGGTGACTTAATTACATGTCACCTCTTAGTGAGCATCACAAAATTAAATTATGATCAGCATCTTTTCCGCTACTTGCCCCATCCGAGTTCTAGCAGAAACCTCCTCACAAGCTCTGTCTAAAGGAAGGAAGCAGGGAATAGCCAGTGTCTGGGCTCTGAAGTGTTTGAAAAATCAGCAGAGAGGGAAGGGGGGGGTGTTACTTTGGGATACAGCATCTACATGGCCAACGTGGCAGAGGAAGAAAGGTAGGGGGAAAAAAACAAATGCAGGAGGTCTCTGCATCTTCCCCCTCCCCACCCAGGGCAGAGCTGCATCATGACAGAATTGCCTTCAAACTGAATTTTTAGAATTAAATTTCTTTGGACTTGGAATATCCTACAGATTCCTCAAGTCCATTAAAAGTATTTCTGCTTTCAGCATATTGGAACATGAATGTGACTGTATTTATGGTCCATTTTGGCACACGTTCCAGTATTGCATGTGATGAAAAAATCAGATCAGCTCTGATTTCTTCTCCTGATGATCTGCTTTGATGTGATGAGCATCCATACAAGAAGGTCCCATATTTCATTCTATCCATTGTTTCAGGTGGCCTCTCCAGTCGTAAGGATGACAAAAATAAGAAATCCTGTGCGCAGAGCGTGAGGTGAGCACAGGGCCCACCTGGCCTGCCTGGGTCTCCAGTCTCTCCCATAAAGGGCGGCTGCACAGCAAGCCGGACCCCCAGCTCTGCCCAGTCCCTGGCCCTCCAGCTACAACTGCAGCTGGCCTGTCCTGCTGGGACCTTCAGCTTCCCTGGAGACAACAGAGACAACCTTCCCCGGCCGTTGCCCATCTGCTCTAACCACTTCCGACCCTTGGACTCTTCCACCTCCCTTTCCCTTTCTGGGGCTCTAAATCTCACTCCAAATTCGTAGTATTTAAGGGAAAATAAAAAGCATCATGACTGCAACTTAATCTTCAGAATTCACACCTTCATACCCCATGGAGGTGTGAGCATACGCTTACGTGGATGAACACACTGCATGACTTTTGCATCGTTGCCCTCTCTTTTCCTCTTCTCTCAACTGCTGCTTCTCATTACCTAAATTTAGACTGCAAGCCCTTCAGTCCAGATAGCATGTCTTGTCGTGTCTGGGAGACAAACTTATTTCTGTCCCACTTTCCATTTTCATGTACCTTTCTTCTCTTTGCGTACTCTTTATGTGCATGTTGCTGCCAACAGCTTGATTAACACCATTTCTGGACACATTTCTTTTTTTGCACAGGATAAGGACAAACAACATAGTGAAAGTAAAGGAGTAGCTGCACTAAAAAGTACTTTATAAGATTAATGTTATTGGATTTGTACTTGAAGGATTTCAGACACCACCACATTACAGTTGCTTCCTTTGCAAAATAAAACATTTTCACCCAACAGCCAGATCCTAGGCCTCCACCTGGACTCAAACTCAACTTGTTCCTCTCCATCTTATGTCAAGAATAGTACTATTTGCACAGAATATTCCTCCAGTTGCACTGGGACATATATACAGAACTAAGGGTTTTTAATAGGATTACTATGGTGTTCCTGGGGTTTAAAGAGAATATTCACACGTGAATAGCTGAAAACTGAAGTCTACTTGCAGATAAATAAAAAAATAAAAAACCAGAATTCATAAGTAGCAATTCTATAAAGAGTAAAACTTCTTAATAAACAAAAGACATGGGTTTTAGAAATTACATACACATATACAAATTTTTAGCTCCTCTATTTTCATTTTTTAGGTATATGCAGATATCTGCAGATTCCAAACTCTGACAATCAGTCACAATCTCACAGACCAGTATATGGACATTTCCTTATTTTAATGGGAACACGGAATTTCTAGTAACTTCTAATATCTGTAAGTAAATATAGTACATACAGTAAGTGCCTGTATAAGCAAAAAAACTCTGGATACCCTAGCTCAGAAGCCTACCCTTGGACCACCCATTATTTAATAACATGCCTTTGGCAGGCACTGTTGATTCTTGTTAAGAACACTATTTTTTACAATAGAAAAGGATTAACAAAAAGTTAAATGTTCAGTGCTCAACACGTGAAGATCACCAAGGAAACTGTAATTATTTGACTCAAAGAGAACAGTGCTTAGATTTAAGGATGAAGCACGTGCAGGATTCTTTGGGAGCTTTGTTTGGTTTGCATTGAAATGCAGCATTTCCAAACCCATCTCTCCAACTTTTCAATGTATTTATTAAATACTTAACATATTTGTGCTCTTCCATACATATAAAGATGACCCAAACATGTCGATACTAATGAAAACTATTTATGACAGTGTTCCTAAACACAACTTCTTACTCCCTAAATCATGTGTTCAGGCACCACTTCTGTACCTCTACTGGGAAACTCCACCTCAGTAGCCTGGACCAGTGCTCCAGCTCCATCTGAGAGACGACCAGCCATACTGGTCTAATTTACAGCCTGGTCTATATTTGTCTATATTCCACTGCATTGAAATACGTTGTCTTTAAAAATACATTATTTTTGCTCATTTTTCCTTTTCTTTCAAATAAAATGCTTTCCAAATGGATTGCTACTCTAAAAGCTCTTCATGCCTACGCAACTTTAATTTTCTTGTAAATTCTTTGCTGTTAGGTTGACAATCTAACTGTATTTTTTAAAGAAATTTCACTATTTCAGTGGTTGATGTTTGAATTCTACTCATATAAAAAAAAAGTAAATATTAGAAGTGTCTCCTTGAACCTTTCAGTTAAATCCCAAAGCGACACACCCAGGGAGTTACCTTCCTGAAGCATGATACTCAATTTGGGTAATTACAGGCATGTCCAAGTGTCCAGAGGTATCTATTTCTGACTGTAAACATTCCAGAGAGCTTTTGCTCTATTATAAACTTGAGCTCTGCCACATAGTTACCAAGTTACCATAGTAAGCAAGACCTGTTTGGTATCATAAACTGCAACAGCATTTTCATTTTGCTGGAACCGACCGAAATGGCTCCAGCAAGCCCTGATCTGCAGTCCACTATGATTCAACCAAAGTTTTCGTGTTATCCTAAATTAGGTTTTGAGTAGACTATTAACAAGAAATGTAGATACCTGTCCTTGGACTATCTCCATGGTTCCAATACCTAAATGGCGAACCGCTGCAACCCTTTCACACATACATTAACAGAATAAACTGTATTTAAAAACACACGCCCTGTTCTTAACAGGAGTGAAACCTAATGGCAGAAGTAACGTAAAGAATAATAGGAAGAAAGTGGAGAAGGGGTGTTGAAGTGACCAGAAGAAATAAAATGTAAGCAGGCAAAGGTAATCATGGCTAATACTTTTTAAACAGACTGCAAGAAAACACTCACATTACTTGTTTTTTCCTAAACTCTCCTTGGCCAAATTTCTTGATCAGTACTTGTAACTCACATACGCTGTGTAAAATATTCATATGATCATCATTATAGCATATAGCGTTAAGTGTCCACATTGGTTTGGTCTCAAAGCTTTTGCCCCCTGGTGTTGAGCAACCACACCTACCTTTAGACACAATCCTGCCCATTCATTTTGGCCAAGGAGACTGGTGATGAGCCTCAGCCCTGGGAACAGCTGCTAAGGGGAAGGAGCAATGGCAACAGAAGCCCTGTCCGTGTAATCAACAGGACGGACACATAAACTCGAAGAGGTCACGTTAGCGACGAATGACTGCCAAAATAATCTTCATTTGCCAGATGACACGTAAATTAGTATTTGCCCAAGAAGAGGGAGATCAAACTGGGGTGAGTGTGTCTGCACACCTGAGCTGCAGAGCCGGGGCCTCTGATGAAGATCCTGGACCTGACCCTCAACCAGACAGCACGGTGACTGTGGTGTACATGCTGTACTTGGAACACCCATCATCAAGCATTTAACATTGACTCAAAACGAATTATTTCTCTGGAGTTATCTTTCTCATGAACTTGAACTAGGGCTCTTTCTTACTGCTTGGAAGAGGCTTTGGGGGTGGGAAGAGAAGGGCAGAGGATCAAGAGTCCCTTATTTGGGACACACACCTTTCCTATAAGTCACACGGCCAAACTGGTGAGACAGGGACTACAAAAGTGGGTATGGTGAGTGGAAAATTGCCTGTATCTTTGACTCGAAAGTATGGTGACCAGTCGTACAATGTCCAATGAGTGGCCATTTTCTAGCAGTCTCTGAGCGACTGACTTTGGGCCAACACTGTTGAATGTCTTCCTGAATAACCTGAACAGTGAGACAGAGTACGCCCTCAGCAAGTTAGCTGATGGTACCAGCTTGGTGGTCAAAATGCTAGAGGGCAGGGCTGTTATTCAGAGGGACCTCAAGAGGCTGGAGGAATGGTCTGATAGGAGCCTCCTGAAGTTCAGTAATGACAAGTGTGGAGTCCTGCATCCCATACGGAATAACTCTATGCAAATATATGGAGTGGGGACCGACTGGCAAGGAAGCAGCTTTACCAAAAAAGACCTGAAGGTTCTGAGAACCACAGTGACTCAGCTGTATGCCCTTGTGGCAAAGAAGGATGACTGCACACGGGCTATATTAGCAAGTGTAGCCAGCAGGCTTACGGAAATTATTATTTACTTCTGTGCTGGTTTTGGCTGGGATAGAGTTAATTTTCCTCCTAGTAGCTGGCATTTGTGCTGTGTTTTGGATTTAGTACGAGAATAATGTTGATAACACACTGATGTTTTAGTTGTTGCTAAGTAGCGCTTACACTAATCAAGGACTTTCCAGCTTCCCATGCTCTGCCAGGTGCACAAGAAGCCAGGATGGGGCACAGCCAAGACAGCTGACCCCAACCGGCCAAAGGGATATTCCATGCCATATAACATCATGCTCAGTATGTTAACTGGGGGGAGCTGGCTCGGGGGCAGCGATCGCTGCTCAGGGATGGGATGGGCATCTGTCAGCAGGTGGTGAGTTGCTGCATCACTTGTTTTTCCTGGGTTTTATTCCTCTCTCTCGTTGTTTTCATTTTAATAATAATAATAGTAGTAGTAATAAAAAAACCTGTTCTTATCTCAATCGATGAGTTTTCTTACTTTTGCTCTTCCAATTCTTCCCCCCATCCTAGCGGGGGTGGGGGGGGAGTAAGCAAGTGGCTGTGTGATGCTTAGTTGCCAACTGGAGCTAAACCACGACATCCTCTATCTAGCATTTCTGACATTTCTAGAATATTGTGCCCAGTCTTGAACAAGTCCGTAAGAGGAGTGCCCCAGAAGGCTCGACTGAGTCTGATGTTTTAATCTGATCAGCTTCAGTGCATCAATTAATGATATTCCAGCCTACAAACCCACATCAGGAAAGAAGGCAGCTCTATGGAACATTCAGAAAATAGTGAGCTTGGTCCTGATTGCTCAAGATAGTATTAAGGAAAATCTTTTACAGAATTTAGGAATTTTTGGTTTGCTTTCTGCAATGCTTCTATTTAATTCTTCAGGCTGTTTGCATGGAAAAGTATTCTATTCAAATGTTTGCACAAAGAAAATGTTGAGCTGATGGCTATGGTTTCTCTAACCATGGACCATAAGGTGTTGCAGAAAAAATAATCTGATCAAGAAAAGAGAAACAAGATGTTCTTTATGCGATCGACCATATAGCCAGTCCCTCTGAATCATAAAGATTAACCATCTTATGGAACAGGTGTAATGAATTATTTCCAAGTTATTCCTAGGATTTAAACTGTGTATGAAAACAAGTGAAAAACAATTACACTGTTTCATTTGTTTCTTTTTCACTTGTTTACACACAATTACAAAACACAATTACAAGCTGCAGGCAGGAGGGGAAAACAATGACATATTTTGTTCCTATACTATTTCTGGACACCTAAAATCGCCTGAATTCTAGTAATTAGATATTCACAGTAATTCCTTCATGCAAATTGATTCATAACACTGTTGCCAATTCTTCAGCCACAAACGGGTCATTCACAGAACAGCACAGCTCTATTTATCTTGGCCCCCCTCGCCAGGATCAGAAGCACAGGCAGTATAGCCAAAGCTGAATAAGGATTTACACATTTTTAACTGAGAAGCTTAATTTTTTAAAATTCCCTAACATCAGTAATAAGAAAGCAATTAGTTTATGTCCTGCAATACTGCTACTGTCAGCATTAAAAAATAATCTTGGCTTCAACCTCCAAATTATGAGATTGAGATACAACATGCTGAAATTCCTCCTCCCTTGCTTAACTTCTAGCATATGCCAAAGTCCTATTTTCAAAATTTTCACCACACCTTGAGGATTAGTGATTTACTTAAAAGCACAGAGACAGAGAGGTGAGATTCTCACATAACCACCAGAGCACAGGGAAGTAAACCAAAAAGGAAAAGCCACAGGGTCAAACCCCCACCTGCTCAAGTCACTGGTCATTTGCCACAAGGACTGCACTCCAAGCAAGATCAGGAAGGTTGCCAACATGACAGTTACATATAGAAACAGCCTTCATCAAGGAAGATCCTCCGTTACCAATCTAGTGCTCACATATATACTCAGTCCTGTTACCCACTGATTTACAGTAACTGTTCAGTGGCAGTGAGCATCAGTCCATAATACTCAAGAAGAGGAAATAATTAATTTGCTTTGGATACTGAGAATCTTGCCAAAACACCAGTCAATACTTTGTTACAGTCACTGCTGCATAGAAAAACAAATGGTCTTCAGTAATGACAAAAAAAAGCAAAACCGTCTTCTATAAAACCCACAGACAACATACTCTAGAAATTACTTTTTCTGTTCTAGTTCAGAAATGTGATTAAAACTGTATTTCTGTGCACGAGTGAATGCACATACATCAGTACAGGGTTTATTGCACTGAATTCATAGTACTTGAGTACATTGCGTAGTGTGGCAGAAACAAGAATGCAGGTGGAACACAAAAACTCGCATTTCTCATAGGGCAGCCCGTATTCTCAGGCAGTTCATTCACATATTGGTGGTCTACACCCTACCTTACCTTCCACAGCATGTGCCCAAACCTTAGATATAACAAAGAAAAAAAAAAAACATGAAGGCCATTCCTAGTGCATCCTGAAATGGATGGCAAAGCTTTCCTTGAGAATGGACAGGATTAAGCCTTCTTCTCACAACTGATCCAGAAAGGGCCGGTACAAAATTATCAAAGCTAGTTCAAAATCTTTTTCTTGCACAATCATCCTGTACAACCTTAAGAAATCATATCACCTCTCCTTTGGATTTTGCCCTCTGGCTGTGAATAATGGCATTTTTCTGTCACCTATTACCTGAGCTCCATTACAACAGTAATTACATTATCATTTCCAAGACGCTCACATGCTAGAGACGTGGGCCAGAAAAGCAGTACATCTACAGAGATAGCTGAAATATTTACAAAGGAAGACATCTCCTCTTCCCCCAAGAAATAAACAGCAATTGCCATAGATAAATTAAGGAGTCATTCCAATTTCTTTTCATGTGCCACTGTTTTAACAGTAATGAAGAGATGCTGTGTGAGGCAAATTAGTTTGATATTTATTTGCTCTTATTTAGGAAAAAAAAAAAAAAGAGCTACACAAATTGGTGATTGATATTGGGAAACTGCATTGAAACAATTCCTGGTAGACATCAGGAGACTCTACCCATCTGGCTCTGGCTTCTCCAGTGCATTCAGTGCTGCCAGGAATCTAAATCTGTAATTACAGCTACCCAGTGCATGAAACACCCACGTTCGTTTGCCTTCTATTTTCTGTATTCACAAACTAAAGCTTGTCCTGCAGCTGGCCACTTCCTCCAGAGCTCACAAAGCCCCAGCCACGCACTGTGAACACGACGGCACAGCCAGAGCCTTTGGGGACCAGCGCTGAGATGCCCCGCTTTGGCTCCTGCCTCCTTTCCCAGTGCCCAGCTGGTCCTCACATCCACAGCCTCCCCCACGCCCTGCGAAAGCTATGGGGACAGCACAGAGCTGGCTCCTCACACAGACCATGTTCCTAAAAATCCAGTGCTGTACGAGAAGACAAGCTGTTATTTCAAGTGATCCAGTGACAAATTGTTTGTTATTATGGGGCAGCCCAATGCCAACAGCGTACTGCAGGCACAGTGATCTTGTGCCACATGAGAATATAGCAAACAAAGAGCGTGAAAGCATTTGACCAGACATCTGAGATGTGGCTATGATGGACTGCAGCTCTTCCACTTATATTAATTGCCAGCAGCATTAATGAAATGCAAGTATATAACTTACGGCACAGAACACTAGAAGTATTGAACTGACTAAGGGAGACAACTATTCAGTCATAAAGGGCTAGAAATAAAACTGGGTTTTGTAACATATAGTACCTAGCACAGAAGCACGGCTCTTTGGTGATACTTCAACTTGAAGAGCAATAATTTGGGTTACCTAGCAGGTAACTGCAGACAGTGCAACGGCCTGTCCTCCTCTTCTGCAACCCCTGGCTCGGCAGATGGCCTGTTTGCTTTTCTGGTAAAGCTTTCAAAGTGTTCAGAGGAACCCTCTTCCCAAACACAAAGCTCACAGCTCAGACCTAATCTCAGCTGGAAATCTGCTCTGACTACAATCAGTAGAGTTCTCTGTCAAATGCCATAATTACAGAAGGCAAATTTTTTATTTCCCTGTTTGAGTCTATCAGTGCAAACAGCCATTTTGTTAAGATGCATTTATCGTTGGAACCTATGCAACTAGAGCAAGGGTCACAGAAGCACTCTGATATCTAGACATAATCTTAGACGCTGCTGATCAATAAGCGTATCTGGTACTCCTCAACCCTACCTCCCTTTCCTAAAAAAGGGTATATGAGATGGAGAAGCAATGAACACATGCACCACCAGTGCTATTGCTAATAGCTCTGAGAATGCTCCTGCCTGGGAAGACCAGCAATGGATGTCTGCTGTATCTCAAGCACACCTAAGTGCTTTCTGATGGTCAGATTCTACAGGAAAAATATGTTTTATAGGGGAAGTTATTTCAAAAGAATTCAGCAACTTGTGGATTAGGAAAAGAAAATCCCAGCAAAAGTAAATTTCCCACCTTTGTCAGTAGATAAACCTGGCTGCTGCATTTTATTGCAGCACCATCTGCGGAGTTGCTGGTATTATATTCTGAAATTCTATTAGTCTTTGCGTTGCCACAGACATCTCGGCTGGTATCAAGGCCCTACTCTGCAGGATGTATAATGTAAAGAGACATCAATTCAGGTTAGGGAAGAAAATGTAGAACTTATGAGTAGGAGAACAAAAATATTGATGACAGGACAGAAACTACAAGGACTACCATAGAGTTGCCTTGGTTCATCAATATTTTCATCTTTACATACTTCATTGACATATAACTTTATGTGATGTGTGTTACAATGTAATATATTTTATAATTCTGAGGTTAGAGAAGTTAGAGAATTCCTGGTTTCAGCATCCCATCACATAAAATAACGATGCCCTAAAATAAAAATTTATTCCTGACATTCGTAAGTGTGGCCCTAAGTGTATATTTATTTCTTTCACTTCAAGGTTTGCAGAACAACTGCTGCAATTTTCTCAGTGAAGAAGTAGGAAAAAAAGAATTAGTATCAAATGTTGGGTGATCAATTTTCACAGACCCCAATGCTTGATAATTTAAATGCTAAGTACTGCAGCCGATTAGTCTAGACTGAAGTATCTGAGGGTGCCAAAATTTAGGTTAACAAATACTGCACTATATTATCTGAATAACATGGAGCAGACTTCCTGCAAAGACGGATTTTGAATCTGCCCATTATACGAAACAGGTGCAAAAAGTGCGTGGGAGAGGTGAATTCATCCCTCCCCTAAATGGCAATGTAAAATAAAATTAGGATATAAAATTTGGGGGTGTCTCACGGGGCAGTTTTTAATTATATACTTAGCAGCATCTTTGCATATAATCATTACCTCAGCCTCCTCGTTTGCATGTATATATTCTTTTGTGTCATGATCAAAGAACAAAGGTTAAATCCTTCTAAAACTCTATTCAAGCAGTGAAAATTGAAAAAAGCTATTTTGAGGCTTTGGGTTTTTTTGTGTTTTTCAATTGTCTGTATAATCTGCTTAAAACTCTGGTTACTTATTAAATCATGTATTCATGGTGTGACACTTAGACCATCGCAGAACACCGGTGAACTAGCAGAGTTTTAAGCAGGACCCTTTCAGTGGTACCTCCCATGAAAGGGAGAAATAAAACGAGGTCTCCAGCTGGGACACTGGCTGGCTGCCGGAGGACTTCTACCAGACCTTCATTCCTCCCATTCTACTCCCGCACCCAGTGTTGGTTTGCAAGGAAGGGCTCGGTACGGAAAAACCAGAGTCGTCGTCTAGTCCTCTGTTGCCATGCTCATGGCACACAAACAGAGTCCCCTCTCTGTCCTGACAGCAGTGGGCAAACATCCAGCCTCGGCGCCTGGGGTGGACGAGAATCGAGGGAGGGGCACAGCCATTCTCGTGTCAGTGGGGAATGATGAGATTCTGTCTGCTAGGGCGATGGGGCTGCTTTTAATCACTGCCTTCCTGCTCTAGAAAATGCCTGGTTTGTGAGTTTTCCTTCTTCCTCTGCTGCTACCAGCTGGCCTGCACGTACGTCAAGCTGCATGTTATGGCCATTCAGTATTCCTGGCTATCTCTGTGGAAGTCCTCCGTGCCCACTTAGCATTCCTGTTTTCTGCTTGGGCTTAGGGTTAACGGTGAAAATAACCCACATACTGCAAACTTCGTCCTTTTTTCTAAATAGAAGCTAGCAGGACCTCACCAAGGGTTTAAAACTCTAGAATAAGACATAGGGAAATGAACTACTGCGTAAATGAAGCCCTACGAGGTACATGGTATGGGACCAGCTCAGCAATTCCTCATATTAACAAAACCTGGACAGATGTACTTCTGTAACACATCCAGCTGATCCTTGTCACACATCACCGAAGACAAGAGAATATTGAGACCTAGAATGCTGACACACAAATACCACATTCACACAGGTCATAGCACCAAGAAGTATTTCAGGGTGCATCTAGACACCAGATACCTAAATTCACCTGCTATCCTAACCTCCCAAACTGACCCAAATGCCAAGAGCTGGAGAAAACCTCTTCCTTCTTCCAAACACAGGTTCCTGAAGTGACAGTCACTGAAAGCTGGGGAAGATTTTGTTCCTGGACTAGTAACCGCTTTTCAGTAAAGAAAATTATTATCAGTTTAAACTGTGTTACTTTGCAGCCCTGGAGAAATTTTCTGCAACTTAAAAGATACCAGGACAGCTCCTCCCCACCAACCTCCTGATGATCTGAAATCATAGAATGAAAACACTCCCTTTCTGGCCCAGAACACAATCTTTAGTACCAATTATGAACACCTAGACAGATTGTAGTTGTCTTCAAAGAAATAAAATGAGACTTAATTACTGCATGCTCATTTTTAAACCTATTAAAAATTACTGTAAGCAAGGGGTTACCCTTACTTTGTGACAGCAGAAGCTCGGGTTGGAACTTCTGGAGGTTGGTACCGTCTTGTTCATAAACACACGTAGAAGGGATCAAAGGGAATTTTTTAAGTTTAATGTTTTGCAACTCCTCTCCAAAGCTGCTGTAAAGCTCTGTGTTCCTTAACAGCGGCTATTAGCAGCATGCAAATTAGGCCAAATATTTCACCGTACTGTAAATGTTTTAAAAATCTTAAAATTTTCTTTTTAGCTCTCTTTATTACTACTTGATATCACTAGTGTTCAAAGTAACTCCTGATAATGACAGAAAAATTACAATTCTAATAAAATCTTTCAGGGAGGTTTTCCCAACTGTCCATTTTAGAAACTGTTCGTTCTCTTTCCCTCGGCTTGTAATTTTCATGCCCTGCTAGCTGGAAAACAAAGATCTGCTTAATTCCAAAGGTTTTCAATCTTTCCACTCACTAGAATTGAAAACCTCAAAAGAAAGAAGTTTTATCCTGAAAGGATACTGTTCACTCTGCCAAAAATCTGCATTAGCAAAAGTACTTCTATATAAGCCATAGTTAACACCATTTCTGAAGCACAGACTCACTTACAATGACACATGGTAGAGATGGGAAAAAACTGAGTTTAAGCTAGATCAGGAGTTAAAATAATGAAGATTTAACATTAGGAGTATTTGATCATTGGTCTCAGCACCCCAAGCAGTAGTGCAGTCATGCAAACGTGTTTTTCAACTGGAGAACACACAGAAGCAACCCAACGGCACGGCGTGTTGGGAACAGACCTTGACAAAAGCAAGGCCACCAGCAGTGCTTGGCGTGAATAAAGTAAACCACACTTTGGGCCACATCAGGAGGAGCCCGGCCAGCAGCTGACGGGACGATCCCCACTGACTGACCTCACTTGGGCCATGCTGTGACCATTTGCCAGCCTCTCCCAGTTCAAGAGGAAAGAGGAAGAAGGGAAGAGGGTCCAGAAGGTGATCGGGGCCTGAAGCCCATGATCAGCAAATGGAAGGAACTTGCCTTGTTTAGAGAGGGGAAGATGAAGCTGGGGCAGTGGCCTGCAACTATTCCAAAGGACCTTATCATGCATATACATATGGAGATATGCACAGAAATTATATTAGCTCTTTATAAGTGGAAGAAGCAAAATGAAGTCCTAAACACATCAGTAGGCCACAAAGACTCGAAAAGGAATCCTTGCTTCATAAAATCACTCTATTAATAAGGCTAATTCCATCCTAAGCACAGGAACAGCGTGCCAGCAGGCTATTCTCCAGGACTGAAAAGCTGTGGCAACTATTTCTGCTGCACCACATCCCATTAGGAAGAGATGGCAGTGTCAGCCTTTCTCAACAGACCCATGGCTTAGGTTTGCCACGAGACGTATCTGAAATTTCAGTTACCAAAGGGCTATTGGGATTTTCACTGGTGGTTAATTGTTTCCCATTATGCACACATAAAAAGCTGCATAATGGGAGAATTGACTGGAAAGTACTATAATGCAAGAAAAAAATGTTTTTGACTAGTAATAGGCTCTAGAGAGCTCTTCACTGGACATATGTTTTATCCTTTTACACTGGAAGTCCTCCGGATAGTTTCATTCAGTTCAGATTTAGGCTACGTCAGATTTACTGAGGATAAAGTGAGGATGATTCAGGAGTGGCACTGTGAGATACACAATTCCGCTTCAGCCTCTTCTGCAGTCTTCCTTTAGAAAAGTTGGAGAGTAGGACTGAGCAGCAGAGAAGGAAGCCCAGCAGGATGTGAAACACCAGGTGAGTCTGTCTGTCTACAATGCTCAACATTAATAGCTTCTTGGAAAGAAGAATTTGAATAACATCCTATTTCTGTCATGCTCTGCCAAGGTACTATTTTGGATGGGGATGCTGGAGCATTTCTTTTTACTCCACCAACTCTGTCCTTCTTTCAAGAAATGTTTCCACCATATGGTAGAAGTAGTGACTTATAAAATCACAGAAAAAGTCATCTGGATATTCAGTCAACTGCTGTTTCCAGAAGTGATGGCACCCTCAGTCATATAGGAAAAAGGCAGTAAATGTAGGGCCTTACCTGCAAGTCCAAAGGCACCCTGACATTCTGGCCTCTTCAAAAGAAGGGCTGAAACTTGGTTAAAATCTTCAATTACAAAATGGCAATCCACTGAATATATGGACTATGAGGCTAAAGAACACCCAGTTGCTGTATTTGCCCCTTCCCATCTAAATACCAAAGGTCTGATTTTTACAATTACTGTGTCCACACACAGACACAACCCTCCACCTGAAGAAGGGCTGCAGATGCTCAGCAACATCTGAAAAACAAACTATGGATTGAAGGAACAGAATATAAAACAATAGGAAAAAAATTATCTGAAGGGCAGCATGCTATGCTGCTCTGTGCTACTGGAGTACTGCTGTCACTGTAAATCCTTTTCCTCTCTTTTCCCCCTTAACAACTACCAGTATGTCTCTCCCCTGATGACTGCAAAGACATGCAAGTCATGTGTCTCCTGCCATTTCAATGGTTCAGGTTTCCTATGCAGCACCTGTCTGAAGCTCACTGTATCGCTCCTGCTTCCTTCAGCGCTTGACTCTTGTGTTCAGAGGAAAAGAAGATCAGCTACAGTGCACTGTAGCACACAAACTGATCCAACTAACAAATTTATTTTACATGGAATAACTAAAGATAGACATCAGAAAAAAAAAAAGAGATAATAAAGCCAAAGGAGCCAACATCCTAGGAAGGCAGAAGTTTAAAAAATATACTCTAATTTAAGCACAATTTAAAGCCCTGCATAAAGCATACAAACAAACAAAAAAATTCAAAGTGATACAATGAAGTATAATTCAAGCCTAATGTTGCAGACGCTAAAAGATCTGCGATGAAGCAGGTGCCCTGCATGGCTGTTTCACTATCCTGTGCATAGAAAGCAACTTAGAAAAATATGCTTAAAATTTGCACTGTTTCCTCCTCACAACAGCAAAATTTTATTCAGATGATCTTTTATCATTCAGAAAAAAGCAAGTGCCAAAAAATTCATAGTAAGAGGAAACTAATTAGAGCTTGTACCTATGGAGAAAACAGAATTAGATCTCTTAAATAATTAAAGGTATTTCTAAAAGGCAGCTTTTCTTATAATTATCCAAAAATCAGATTATATTGCAGCTGAGATTCATATTTTTAGTATCCAAATGGAAATGAACGTCTATTAAAACTGTGTGATGGCCTAAGGCTTTATAAATAACCACATCCCCTCTTTGCCTGTTGCAGCGATGACTACAGATTCAGCATGCTAAGTTATTCCACGACAAGTCACACGCTCGCGGGAGCACTGCAAAGTGAAGATCAAGGTTAAATAGTTAGCAGGGATTTCTAAGCAGGAAGATGGCTGTGTGACCTTGGAGCTCTGACAGGCCCTAACTGAGGAAAATATAGTATATAAATAATCAGATGGTACAGATGTTCTTCATGGGAGAATTTTTTTATTAGATACAAAGCATTTTATGTGTAAGAGGCCAACTAAAAAAGTCAAGAGTTCACATCAAAAGGTGTGCTGTTTTTAAAAGTCCCCACATTAAATTTTAGAGAACAGATACTTCACCCCCAAATTCCTTGCTTGTGTTCATCTGATATGGAAGTCTGTCCTGCGCTGAAACCCTAAGGCAGGCAACTTTTAAGAAGACTCAATATGAGTATTTTCATTAGAAGGTGTGCAGCTGCTTTGCAGTATTTCCCTGAAAAAACAGCACCATTCTCACAAATGGCTTCCCGACGTGAGCTGATTAATATTCCAGCTAACGGTACCGTCCCAAACTTCGCCTGGCATTTCCTCCCCCTAACAGTTACACTGGAAATGCATTTTCATAATCCAGGCACGAAGGTGACTTCTGCCGAGCAGAGGAAGGGAGACCGGAGCCTGACGGAGTGCTGTTTCCCCTTGGCTCGATTCAGGGGCCAGAAAATCAACTCAGCGAGGACGTGTCTTACAGAGAGCTGAAGGAAAGAGGCCAGGACACTTCATACTGGGATTTTTCCCAGGTTTAACTCTGTATTTTCATCTGCAGCTTCCCATGAGTCAAGGTAAAGTCGGGACTGCCTGGTGTGGCTGCAAACCTGGTAGCAGGCACAGGTTTAGGCTTGTGTTCTGTCCAAGCCTTTTTCTCCAGGCAGATTCCATCTGTCCTTCCCACCTCCATCTCCTACCTTATCCAAACAGCCCCAATATTTCCTTTGAGCACCCTGCGTACTCCCTCCCAGAAAGGTACCTTGTTAGAGGTTTAAAAACTTGGCAAAAATTGGGATATACTTTCACAGGAAAAGAGAAGGAAAAAAAACGGTTAAACCCGGCTATGTGGTACTGATAGATCAAAAAAGGATGATTTTAATGGGCAAAAAGAAATTCCTCCTTGCTCTTTATTTCAGAACTAGCTTGAACAGTTTTGGAAGTAGTTTTCACACGGAAAGCTCTTACCAATAGAAATTTTGGGGTAGCCAAAATTAAAGGAAGCTCTGCTACAGCTTCCAATGGCATTTCCATTAGTTTTATTACCTCTATCTCTACCTAACAGAATGCCCTTAAGAATTATTAAAAACACAAAAATGCCTCTAATTTTCCTTCTGTATCTAAGGAAGCACACAACATTAACCAAAAACAATTTCTTTAACAAAAATGACACTTGGGATATCTCATTAGAATTTGACAACCGCTTAGTTTGCCTTCAAATCAACACCCTCTATGTTTCTAACTACACATAACACAACGCAGCTGGCGATGACCTGTATTTACATTTCCTCGCCTAAATCACCCTGCTTTCTGAACTGTTAGAAATGAGAGCTGCTAAGGAACTAAAAAAAAAAGTTATTATTTCTTTCTAAATGGTTATTGGAGGATGACAAGCCTCAGATCACTCCAACCTTAATAACTACTGCCAGAGTTGTTTCCACCCATTAGCAGTTGTCAACAGATTGGTTTATTTAACTGGCAGCCTCACTCAGCTTCACTGAACAGCATCTCCCTGGAAAAAAAAAAAGCCAGAGTTTGCAAACCTTCATGTGAAGAAAATTAATATGATGGATGCAGTAACATGCATTTCAAAAACAAAATGTAATCTGTCCACAGAACTTCAGGATGTATCTTTGCTCTCATACTTTTTTAGTAATTCCTGTCGTCTAGCCATATATTTGAATAAGCAAGAACAATACAACCAACATCCCAAGACAGAATTTTGCATGAAATAAATGACATTAAAATGCTGAAAAATAACTTGAATCAATTTTTTTTCCTAAGTATAGCTCCAACTCCTTTTCTAAGCAGATCAAGAGTAATTTGACACAGAGGGTCATAGTAAGACATGGAGCAAAACAGCTTTTCAAAAAGAAAAAGAAATCAAACTATCCCAAACTCTCCCTGACAGGCTGGGCTACTTATTTCATAACCAGAGCAGAACAAAGGGTTAGGGAGTCAGAGCACCAAGCTACCACACTTGTGATTTTGCTCATTTCTCTTGCTGTGACAGAAAGTCACTGGGAAACCTATGGTGATATTTTTTTTTTTTCCTAATTAATTCGAACATTGAAATTTAATTCAAAATGCAGGAGGAGGAAGATGAAATGAGCATGAGCTATGGCAGAGGTATCCCTGCCCTTTACCCATACTGCGTCCCGGGATGCCTTGCAAGCAGAAGTCTGCCCAGACTTAGCACAGCAATAGGAGTGCTCAGCAAGGGGCTGGAGACTGAAGCTCTAATTAGGTACCTGGGGGAGGGCAGGGAGCCTCTTCTTTCCCTCTCCCTGGTGATGCCTGGCAGTCCAAGAGGAAACGGAGGTACCCATCATGGCACAGCTCTGCATGGGCTTCTCTTGGTAGCCTGAGGAATTGCTATTTTCCCCTTATATTTATAATGGGGGTGGGTGTGGGGGTGTGTGCACTCCTGTTATAAGCGCTGTTTTTAGTCTCATGAACAAAGGCTGGGGTGAAGAGAAGGGAAAGGTTTGGGGAGGATGCTTTTGGAGTAACGGGGTTTGATAGCTGGACAAACCGAGTGTCTGCTGTTAGCATATGGTATCATTTATATTTAAGAGGAAGCACAACCAAGCCAGTAACACAGCCATCAGGGGGTACAGGGAGCAGTGTCCCCATGCAGATGGAGACGCCTGTCCTGCTCCGTGCAGCATCTGGGTCTGGGCTCAGAAACTTGCTCAGAAGCAAAAGAGCCTTAGTTTCCTCCTCATGCTTCATATACACCATTTCTTTACAGAAACAGTGTCTGCAGATGAACACTGGTTGCCAAAAACATGATAAATTCAAACAGACAGGCTCTCATAATTACCAGAGAAATCTGTATACAAAGGAGGGAAATGAACTATGCACCATGAAGAAAAAAAACCCAAACGGCATATATGAAAACAAGACAAAGGAAGCTGTTGTTGAAATGAGAATTGCCAGTTCCCAAAACATTTGATTTTCTCTTTTCACTTAGGCTTTAGGACCATAACTGAATACCATTTTCTGCAAAAAATAAAATCATCCTGTATTCTGTCATTCTGGGAGAGAGAAAAACAAAAATTTAAAAAATCAGCTTCTCTTCCACCCTCCACCCCACCCCAAGCAGCACACATGAATCTAAAGAAAAGATAATTACCAGCCTGAAAATACCTGAATTCAGAAAAAAAGTATAGCTCAACTACTAAAGGCATGGGGTAGTCCTACTGCACAGCATCTAGGCACCAGCAGTACAAATTAATAACCAAAAATCTGTTACACTCCGCTGCCTCAGAATCAATATACAGGGCTTTGTGTTGCAGGCCTAGAGCAGCAGAGCAGTAGGTCAGCCTGAAGGGCCACATGCAAACACCAGCTAGCACGGAGGAGTTACCTTTAAATGAGCAACACTGAAAGATTCAACTGGAATATTTTTATCATGTTCCTTAACCCTCCCAGCAGCATCCCACTCCCATGTGGCCAGACAGACTCTCCCATCATCTTGACAACACTCGTTATGTCGCTTGCTTATCCATTGCTGTTATCTCTCCACTGAAAGCTGATTTGAGAAAAATGACTTTTTCACCTCTTGGTTCCTTCCAGTGTAAAGCAGTAACATGAACTTGTTTATTTTCTGACCTCACTCAACTTTACTTTTGGTTGTTTTTTTTAAAAAACAATTCCTTCTTTTTTTAAATTACACCTTGAAGTAACTCTGAAACCAACAGCTGCCATTTAGCACCTCTGTCAACAGCAGAAAACAGTTATATTGCCATTTCTTTCTTATGAAGTTTTCTATTTTATTTCAGGTTTGTAGTTAGGACTTTCAAGAGAATCCCACTCAACTCAATAGATAAATGTACAGATTTTACAGGCATTTTTGTCATGAATAATGTACCTCACATACTACTTCAAAATGGTGCCAGTACGCCAAAAATGCAGTACTACTGGAACTTTGAAACTATTTCATACTGCATTCACAAAAGAAACTGGATCACAAAAAATGTTATTGCTATTACCTGTGAAAGTCATTACTGCGAGGTCTGACGACTGCATTAAAGCAGCATCACACGCTAACGGAAAACCTTTCAAATGCATTGGCTGCTAATAACAAGTCAGCCTGTGCCAGCACGTACCACATATTAACCACAAATTATTTCCTTTTCTTGACAGAAATCTCTCCACAGACATTTGCTCTACACTAATGCCTAAAACTGGTTTTGAATGGTACAGATGACATATAAACGAAATGAGTTTATCTTCTCAGGGAAAAAAAAGAAAAAACAAAACCCACAACCCAAAACAAAAAACCCCAAACATTTCAAGGCCAATCCAATGCTTTCAAGATGCATTACAAAAGAGCTAATTCTGCAAACACAACTCCTTTTATTCTTCTGAGTTTCAGAGGAATGCTTTGCTGACATTTCTAACTTGCATGCTGGTTTTTCAAATCACTTCAAAAATGGCTAATCAATCACAGAAATCACCCTGTTCAGATTCTATGAACCTGCGATGCCCAACAGACAGGCAGGTTTGAGTGCTCCCGATGAAAACACTTGCACATTAGTTTGCAAGGTCTACAAGATTTGGAAATCTTCTCACTGACATATTGTACAAGAACAGAAATTCTCTTTACACTGATTACATCATATATTGCTCAGGCTCTAACTTGCCCCCAAAATGGCAAGTTTCATTAATTGGTAAGAATTATTTTTAACCTTCACACTTGTAGACTGAACAAAATGAGTGCAGTTTTCTCAGAGCATAAATTGGTTAATAGCACTAAATATGATGTTTTGGTACATTCACACAAGAGCATCAAAGGTTGATTTCACTTTTTAATACTGGAAGGGTATGTGTATTAAGTTGCTTTGTTAAAATATTTTGGCATGTATCTGGCAGAAATTTGAGATGAAATGCGTTACATTGATGTAACGACAGTTTCTGTGAAACAAAATAAACTGGCACACTCTTCTCTCCCTCATATGTAAAAAAATATCTCCATTAGATATATAATGCTTTCTGAATTAAACCTAAGTGTTTGAAATCTTTTTCCTTTTCCAGAAAAAAAAAAAAAAGAAAAAAAAAACTAAGCCAAGAAATCTAATTTACATTGCCAGCTTTATAATATTGTTTGGACGTATTGCCAATTTTTGTTCCTAGACCCACAGTCACATATTATAAATCTTTAGACAATACAGCAAAGAAGTAGTACAAGAAATCCACAACTGCAGAATGCAAAGAAAGTATCCTCCAAGGCAGGAAACTGAACTTCCAGGGCTCGTCTGGTTCTGATAGTTTTCAGCTCCATAAAGCTTTCCATTTTTCTGTTCTTCGATTTGGAAGCTGGTGTGGGATGTATTATCTATTTGAGGGAGATTTTTTTCCTCCAGATTGTAGCCAAAAAAAAAAAAAAAAGATAACAAGAGGGAAAAAAGAAAATCTCATGTAAATAGCCTCAGAAGATGTGATTTACAAAAGAAACCTACCAGCCACAAATTAAACCACACTATATTTATTCTGAAATGGAACTAAAGTGAATAGCATCATTTAATGCATCTGCTAAGAAGTTAGCCAGCTTCTGTACAGAATGAATCTTTGCTAAGGATGACTCCTTCTTGCCCGCATCTCATCCATGGAGTTTCTGTGATAGAAACACACACCGAGTGTGGTCTCTCATTTCAGACAACTGAGGAAGTCAGAAGTCGAAGAGAGAAATGTACTAAAACAGGTTCACCACAAGAAAAGGATTACACAACATTAGATATAATTTATACGCTAAATGAAGAGGGATTAAAAGAAGAATGATTCATATATATATATACACACACACACACATATATATATATGAGAAAAAGCTCACCACTTCAAAAACCAATAATAAACAATTTACTGCTATTACATTATATTGTCGGGACTGCCAAGCAAGTCCATAGATATTAATGAAATTATGTAATTGTTTAGACTGGAATGAAACACAGCAATAGTTAAACAGTTGGCAGATGTGATCCAAAAGTATTAAGTCTGCTCTTGATTCGAAGTTTGCTCTTGGATACTCTGACCATGTGTCTAAAAGCAAACAGAACAGGCTTTTTATTTAACTTATTCTTAAAAACTGATACTATAAAGCCCAAGTAAAGTGAAAGGAATACAAGCCTACTCCCAAGTTGCTGGGCAGAGAGGGAGGGTAGAGCTGATCTCTATCTTTTTCAATTACTCAGGAAGCACATAAACAGCCCATAACATTTTTTCGTTTTCAGAGTTGTGTACAACAACTTCAGTGTTGGAGAGACCTGGAGGCATCTTTGTCTCACCAATAACGAAACTGCAACAGGTTGTGTCCCGTACCTACCTTATGTCTGTGGGATAATAAAGTAAAACCATTTTTGAGGGAAAAGGAAGAATTCTTTTTAAATTAACATTCGAATTTTCAGTTGAAAAAACTGACAGAAGGACAAAGTGCATTTCTTCCCAGGCTACAGAGAACCAAACTACTGAACATCTGCTTCAGAGGCAGCAGAACAGTAACTGTGTGTCCCAGCCAATGAATGACCTGTGCAAACTTTTCCTTGATGTTACTTAGCAATAGCATATTCACTCTCCTCTTTGAATAAAGAAAGCTCGTCAGCATTCAAGGGGTTGAATCTCTCTTCTCATCTTCCTCCTCTCCTCAGCTTCCCACACAAGAGCAAACCTATTTCATAAATGAGAGCTGTCCTCCTACGTAAGATTTGTATTAATGGAATCACTCTTCAAGGATCGCAGGCTCCATCTATCCTGGCACATTAAGCAGTGCCAGGGAGTGTTCCCATGAGAAGGAACCCAATCGTCTGCACTCTCATGGCAGGAGATGGTCCATGGCATGGGGCAGCACCTGGCCCCAAACCAGGCAGCATCCTCCCAAGGCAATCTGTGGCCCAGCTCCAGGATGACCTCTGCCCACCCATCAGCTGGGATGTGACCAACCTGTTTTGCAGTGTGATAGATTCAGCGGTGCCAGCTGGCCCCACCGCCAGAGCAGCCGCAGCATTTTTGTGCACCAACGAATCCCAACAGCAGACCACCAGCATCAGGCAGGGTGTGCCAGCCTTGGATCTCCGACTGTTTTACATTTAGGTGTCTTTAACAGTCTAATGTACAACCACTGGAGAGCAGAACCAGCTCGATCGTCCCCACAAGTTAGCTTCTCCCCTGACCATGGACACAAATCACTGACAGTGTTCCCAGCAGAGACGACGCACTGTGACATTGAGGAGGTATCTCCTGTGGTCCAGGGAAAAATACCTGTAATCAACTTGGTAGCATTAAAAACCCAGTAAGTTTAACTCTGGGAAATGTGTTCTATTTCTGTCAATTAGTATATCACTCAGACTTGCATAGAAGTAAACTGTTATTTAAAAGGGACTTTATGAATGCAGAACACAGGCTGTAAGTACGGCTGCCTTCTACAGCTGCACCGAGCAGGAGGACCTGGGTTTCAGCACAGGCATTAAAAAATGCCTATATTATAACTCTTGATTCTAAGTTTGCTTAGAAAATGACAAATGAAGCTAATTCCTGTGCCTTTCTGCATCCCGAAACACTTTGCTGTACATAGGAAAGCTCAGACATGCCTTTAAATGTGGTACTGCATTTGATTCTATTGTTTCAATAAAATACAAACGTTAAGAGAGGAAAACAAGTGATCTGACAGCATTACTTTAATCACCATCCAATGCTCCACAGCTTGGAGCTGGCAGGACTCGAACCTGTATCGCTCCTAGGTCGTTCATTCATCTCTGTTGTCAGAGGTGTCTACAAAAGCCAACTCCGGAGATGCTTCCAGTAAGGCTGGTTTTAACACTAATCTCTGTCATCATTCTCCTTAGCAGCTGGAGTGAAGGACAGAAGGGGAAGCCCCATACACAGGGACCTCAAACACAGTAGATGAAGGTGTAAAATCCACATTCAGCCTGTGCTTCTCTCTATTTGGACTGGACTAACTGAGCACCGATCGTACTACAGACAGTCAGGAAAAGACCAGCATTTCAGCTGACAAGCTTGAATACTGGGAGTGGTGTAACTGCGCAGACTGAGGCCACAGGATGAGCACTGGTGTATTCTGGTTTACGACAGATGAGATGCAAAAGTTAAAGGTATTACTGCCAAGTCTTTCCATCATTTCCCAAACCCTTCATTTAGCCCTTCCACTGAAGGCGGCAAAAACAGCGGGGTGTGTGCCCCAGCCGAGGGTACCAGTATCTCAAACTGTCCCTGTGAACTTCACCACAGCTCGGCTGCCAACAGCCTTTCTTAGCTCCACAGAGCATCCAACACCAGCTTTCCTCCTCCAGAGCCACAGTGCTGGTGTGCCTGATGTAGCTGGGTATCTCCTGCCAAAACCCACCCTCTGTAATTACCGTCAGTGATGAAGATGCAGAGAGAGAGAGAGAGAGAGAGAGAGAGAGAGAGAGAGAGAGAGAGAGAGAGGGCAATTAATTACCAGAATCTACTTTGCTGGTTTTAAGTATCACACCAAACATGTATTATACCTTTTCTTTGACACTACGCAGTGTAAAAGGTAGCGCTATATTATATATTTTTGGACCAAAATGCTCAATGAATACAAGTAGAAAACAAGAACATTAAGTATAAGCAAAGATAATTTTAAAAATATGATCTAAAAATCAAACTTGGAGCAAAATGGAGTTTTCATCTTCCAGATGACCGGTATAACATGAAGCGACTTAACTCATCTGACAAGATGGATTACAGCTGGCCCCTTATCTCTTGGCCTGCTTACGAACATGAAAGGAAAAGAAAAACAATGCATTAATTGATGGTGGAGAGCATTTTTCTTCCTAATGGTTTCCAGCCAGAATTTTTGAGCTCGAGCCATTTCCCAAATAATGGCTAGCATTTGTGTACACATTACTTTCTTTCATGTGACAAGGAAATGTAATTTTTCTTTGAAAACATACTCATTAAGGAAGCAAAACCCTTCCCCCCCCCCAGAAGCCTTTGCACCCCATTCATAAGTGTGACACAGTATAATCACTTTAGAAGTCTGGAGGAACCACAGATCCTTTGAAAACTCCCACAGCAGAGACGCAGCCTTGTGCCTACTCTCCGATGCCCTCTATTAGATCAGGTCTACCCAGTATTTTAAGGTTATTTGCAATGCAATAACCATCAGAGATCTCAATCAGGTTGAGAGTTATTCTAGGAAACACAGAAAAAAATCAAAGAAACTAATGATTATCACAAATAATTGAAAGAAGCAGGCATCATTAATACAGTCATAATATTACATAGGTTGATTATATGCTCAGAAGTCACTTGGAAGTATTTATTTTCTCTGACAGAACCTTTTCAGCTCAGTTTCACAGAGCTCTGTGAAAGAAAAGGAAATGCACAAAGGGAGCTGCAAATGATTGTGCGGTAGGTACTTCTTACAGCCTCAGTGCTGAGGGAGATGTGAGTTGCAGGGATGACAGTGGATGAAATTCAGCACGGGGAGGCGAGCAGCAATGCACGCTGGCTGAGGCACCTGAAATTCTCCTGTCTACTACTAACATGCAGATCCCCGGATGACAAACTCAGCTGCAGAAGGGCTCCGTGAATGTCTCTAGCCACTGCATGGTAAGTCTATTAGGAACAGAAAACAAAAACATAGCAAAAAGATAAAATCAAGATAGTGTGTCCTGTAAGTCTGTGCCACAGATATCTATCTGCCTGAGCCTCATTTTTCTTGCCCTTCATTGCTCAGACCACAGAGCTCCAGCAGAGAGCACAGTATCTATCCCACACTTAGGCCTGAGCTGTTACCAGAACAGAGATCGTTTAGCACAAGACTAGAAGAAATTATCTTTTTTTTTTTTTTTTTCCTGTTACAGCCAAAACCACTCAGTCTCCCTGCTTGGGCTGCACCCCAGGAGAGGCTCTGCCTGAGACTGAAGCAGGAGTTCAGTTTTACAAGGAAACAGACACAATATGAATGTGCAGGCATACACAATTAATTTAAACCCACCCTGAAAACAGGGAGCCAAAAGATGCTCCCTCACAGAAACACTCCCAGCAGTGCTGCCGTGACAAGCACTGCCTACCTGAGCAGGCAGGAGGGACGTTGAATGCCCATCACTTAAAGGAAAGAGAAGCCCGATGCTATACATCAAGTCCTATTATTTTATTTATAACCCCAGTACTGAAATGCATACTAGCTAGGTGTGGCAAGGTACACTTTCACACTCTGTCTCGCTGATGTGTCAGTGGAAAGCTGGTACTGCAGATTTCAGTGACTATTGATAGTTATCACATAAGGCTGGAGACAACCCATGAGAAGGAGCCAAGCAGTCTCCAACCCTTCCATGATTTATGATCACAAACTGGGAATCCAAAAAAATCAAGTCCTCTGCTGCGGTGGATCCCACAAGACACCAAGTTGGAAAGGCCTCAGGGAGTACCATATTTTCCAGGTGATGGCAAGGTATCTAAGAAACACACTTACTCCTGTCAGCAACTCTCTGAAATATTTAAAAGTTCATTTTCAAGAGCAATAAATATATTTCATAACCATCCCAAGGGAGTGTTTCCTCTTCACTGAAGCTACTGTATTTGGCAAGGAAGCTGTGTGACATTTTTCCCCAAAGGCTTTGGTGTGATAAATGATAGCTAAAATGAAATTTTCTATTAGACTTAAAGGCTCTGCAGAGCAGGCTTTAGGAAGTAAGGTTTGGATTTTAAAAATCCAAAATTTAAAAATCCTGAAATGGAAATGTTTAAGTATTTGAAGCAGAGCCATGACTGATTCACAAAGAATAAGCTATTTTAAAGCAGACTCCCAGATGACTCTTTGGTATGAAAGAACTGAGGGATCAGAGACATCCTCTTACTGCCTTTCACACAATAAACTTTCCTCTGAAGATGCACCATAAACTAAACAAAGATAATCTTATTAAAATAGTAAGATATTTCACTGATATTAAGTTGCATTCAGATATATTCAAAGAACAGAATTCAAATATCTTCCAGTCCATTCTAGAAATATGCTTGTTCTTGAACGTGCTCAACTTAGGTACACATAGAAACAGTAACAGAAAAATTACCTGTCCGAGGGGCTTGCCAAGTTAACCCCCAAAATCTTAAATTTAGGTCATCAAATTATGAGGGTTTTTAAAAAAAAAATCCAACTGGATTATTTCTCGTGGTTTTGAACTGCTAGGTATACACTTGAGTCATGTTTTCAAAAGTTTTAATGTAAAAATCATTTTGATTTGGTTTACACGGAGACAGATGCAATCTCACAATTTACCAGGCTGGCTAGGTGTTGAAAACAATGTTCCAAAACTTCACAGTTAACTCTTCTTGACACCTTGGTGTGGAATTTAAGTATATTCAAAAACTGCATTGGCCTATGACAACATTATTGAAATGGCACTATTTACAACTCCCAAGTTCCTGTGAAAAATGTTCCTGACCTACATGTGCTCTGAGTCGCTTGGACTAAACTTAGTTTTGGATCTGGAGTCTCACATTTTCTTGGGGAGTGAAGCCCCAGCTGCAAACCGAGGATGCTGATCAGTCATTGCAAAGGGTTACAGCAGCTTGCGACAGCACCCAGTATGAGTGAATTTGTGAGATTTAACTCCAGGTCTGAAGCTGAGGATCAGAACTACAGAGCAATGTGGGAATGAATCTTTTCGATACCCTCTAAGTGAAATAACAGGATACAGGATACACAATGGTTGATTACACCAGGAAAATGTACTTTTAAAAACATATTAGCAAAGGTTTTATTTACTTAATATATACAAGAGGAAAAATCTTCAGCTTTGACTACTGTAGTCACCAGTATCCTGAGCTGCAAATGGAGAATCAAACAACTGGCAAAAGGAAATTATTCTTAAAGAAAAGAAAAAAAACCGAAACCACCACATCAGCTAAACATAAACAGAGCATTACATCATTACACAGAGAGTAACAAGTACTAACACATTTTTGTTTTCCCACTAGAGTAATATTAGAATAAGTCAGTGCCCCCAATATCCATTTGGATTCATTTTATGGGTATGCCTTCCAATCCCACTCCTAGCAAAACTCAGCAACTATGAAAATAACTGAAGTAAAATGTTTTCTATTTTCTAACCTGTAAGCATCTGCTGCACTTAAAGACATTTTCACAGGTGAGTGATTGATGCAGGGGAACAGTTAATCAGATACAGAGCATTTCACCACTTGGTCACCAGTTCCAATCCAGACCCAAACTGATGCTGTATATTGTTGGGGGGCAGAGGGACCACAAAACCCACCCAGAAAAACCACCAAAAAAGCCCAAAGTTTCCAGCAGCTGTTCCGTAGTAATTCTTATACTCCCTGGTAACAACCAACTATTTGTACAATCTCCCTGCACAAAATACGGCATTAAAATAAAACCTCAGCCAAAATCACTAACATTTCAGTCCAGACAGGATTATTCACATGCCTAAAGTCTCCTTTCTTGGAGAATGAAGACCAAGATATCTGTCTCTTCCCAAATGGCCACGCTTTTATACCAGAAGCCGCTGAACTTCAGCAGCATTCAGACTATGGCTTTGGGCTGCATCCTTCTATCAGTTATAATCTGTACTTTCACATGATATACATCATGAGGGTGTAATGTGCACAACCAACAACAGACTGCATTCATCTACAGACTGACGGGTTGAATCCTATGGATTCTGCTCAGTGCAAAGTCCTCATAAAACTAATGCCAAATGCAAGGCTGCTACTGACCTGGCTCTCTGGAGGCTCCGCTTGGCTGCCAGCTGGCCCAGGCCCTGGCTCCCCTCCCCCGCCTGCCTTCACCAGTACACTAGTGATAATGGTTCCCTGTTCTTCCATACAGAGCTATGGATGAACGTTCCTAAGTGCTGGGTCATCCTATACAAAGCACCGGATGGGAAATACAATTTAGTCACCACTTGGTATTTCTGAAAGCAGCGAAGAGCACCTGAACACACCCAGGTAAGCAGGAGTAGAGCCCAAAAATTCCTGTCAGTGCTGTGCTTATAACAAAGGGCAGGAGAAGCCTTATTCTGGGGCAGGGTTGCCATTACCCTCAGAAGCAGATGGAGGTACCACATACAGAAAACACCTGATACTTGACAATGAATTACTGCAGTAACTGCATGTGGAAATCAAGCAACTTCAGAAGTTGTGCCTCAGCACAGAACCGCCACGCACCTTGTTTGGGGACATGACCAGAGGCAGCATCCACATGCACAACCTCAGCACCACTTGGAAGCTAGAGTTTTGTTTGTTTGATTGTTTGTTTGTTTTTCTGGGAGCTCAGAATGACTAATTCAGCAGGCCTTGTTTGCAGTCAGTCTTATAACAGAGCTTGGAAGCATGAACTGCCCATTTAGGTCAATTTTTTTCTACTGGGATTTCCAGGTAACATTTACATGCCCTAAATATGAATTCTTTAGTATACTTTAAGCACACTTAGGTAATCAAGCACAGCTACAGTGAAGTATTTCAGCCAAGCAGCCATTAACTACTGGGAGCAGCAGTTGGGAGTTTATTTTAGGGAACAACACTAAAATCTTTCTCCTGATCCATAAACAATCCCATTGGAGAACACACACAAAACCAGAGAGTAATTAATATTAAATGAGAAGTCACGATGAGACAAAAAAGGAGATGTGACATAAAGAAGCAAAAATGTTAACCAGAAGATAAACTTAGTGAACGTGGGGGAGAATAATGCAAGCAAGAGGGAAGCAGAAAGATTATCTAGAATTCCTTAAACAGGACCAGAGGCATTTTGAATAGTTACCTTTTAATGAAGTTAGAATTAATTGGATGAAATTCTGTGACCTGTGTGGTACAAGAGAGCAGACTAAAGGATCTAAGGTTGCTTTCCAGCTTTAAAATCTAAAAATCTATGAACAGAAAAGGAAATAAGCTGGAGTGGTAGCAACAGACAGAGCTATGCAAAATTTGTTATTTCAGGCAGAGAAAACATACTGCCAAAAATAGTAAGAAAACATGTCTGACATATGCATATACATGCTCTGCTCTCCACTACCCACATCAGTACTTATGTATTTAACATATAATTTGGCAAGAAAAAAAACAATACAAAAGGATACACTGGGTCCCAAGAGAATGCCTTCACAGGTGCCAACAAACTTACACCATGTGAAAGAGGAAAATGCTCAGCTGTGGTGGGCCTTCAGCCCTGTCCAGACAGTAAACAGAGAGGGCACAGCCCACCAGTCCCTTGGACTTACAGCGGTATCTTCCTCAGCAGCCCCAGCCTCGCTCCGCCGTGCACAGGGTGTGCAAGTGCCGGGCACCACCAAGGGAAGGACTGGCCCAAGACCAAGTTGTTCCAGCTATTCACAGCTGCTGGATGCTCCCCGGGGATCCAGGGACAGCTGGGACAGGTTGAGCATCCAGTGTTTCTCGATAAACAAAGGAATTTTTAAGAGGGAAGATAAAGATGAAGATCAAGATCAAGGCCAGCTTCGCCATAACAGCACCAACCGGCTTCATTGTGTTACGTAAACCAGAGAGGAGCACCAGCCACTTTTCTGAAGAGTCTGAATATGAAAACTGCTCCACGAATATGAACTGTCACTGCTGGGTACCTTCAACTCAGTTTTTTTATCACACGTTATGAGGAAATTTAGCTTTTAAGTTAAAAAGAAATACTGCATTCAAAGCAACACTTACAAAGCTATTTTGCTGCTGGCTGTAGTGACAACTACAGTAGATGTATTCATATAACAAAGAATCAGGCTTTTTGGAGAGCATGCTCCAACCCCTGTAAGAGATGCTCCAGTAGGGCTAAGAGTGAAGAAGAACCAACAAAGTGCAGAACCGTACTCCAAAGGCGGCCCAAGTAAATCACCACAGTACAACTAAAGTGATATGAAAACCTAAGTGCTTTCACTGAAGAATTCTGATATTCCCTCTAACCAACCTCACTAAGAAATCTCTAGCACTAAGTTTTCCTCCACAAGGCTTCTGCTGATTTCCTACACCACCTACCACAGTGCAAGACTCCAGCTGCAAGGTTTGCCATAGCCTGTCCTAAGCAGCAAACGTAATACTTCAAAAATGGCCCAAAATGCACAATAAAATTGTCACAGCATTTTATTAAATCAAATCTTTAGGATTATTATTGTGCAGTTCACTGTATAGCAATTAAAAGGAAGTACCACAGAAGCCATTGCCTATGCTGTGCCTACCTATACTAATATATGCAAAAGCCTGCGACTCATGAAGGTACAGTCATAGAAACAAAGAAAACGGAACAGAACCAGGAACCAAACTCCCACACATTTGCATTTTTCAGCTAATCTTACCAATAATAGCTCAATTGTTTCCTTACAGAGAACTGCAGGGAGAGTTAATTATCAAAGTAAAACTTAATGCTTTTAAGGCTGGGTGCAGGGGGGGAACCTTCCTTAATTTCCTAGCCTTCAGCACAAAGACTGTACTTAGAGATCTCAAATTAAACCTTTGGTGTCACTGGAGATTTGAAAGCTATCACTCTCCTTTTTAGTTTTTCCCAGGTCACCTGCCATCACCACAACACACTAGCTCCCAAGAAAAGAAAGCAGTATTTTCTGAATTGCTGACGTAACTTTTCTTAGAGTAAGACTGGGTCATTAATATCAAGGAAGCAGCCTTGACTCTTCAATGCCTGTATTGAAATGAAAGTGCCATTCACAGACAACTGGTCTTATATATTTGGCGCCATTCCTGCTAGAAGGCAAGAGTCTACTAACTCCAGCACTCTCTAACAGGACTTGTAAGCTGCCTTGCAGTGGAACAAAGATGCGGGAATTGTAACTTCAGTTTCACATTTAGAGTGTGATGGCCAAAGCTGCAGGGCACTCAGGATGGTGAGCTGGTACGTTTAAGTCTCAGAGCAGTAAGACTGAAATCACATCACACTTCATACAGCTCTGGAAAAAACAAAAGGGAAAAATAGAGCTGGGAAACTAACTTACAATTGCACACTCACAAATTCAAGAAAGTAGACAGGGTTCTGAGGCTGAGCTGTATTCGATTTCTGCCCACGTGTCACTAGCTCTGGTGTGATATGTCATACTGAATTAAAAAAAAAAGGCTGCAGATTTCTACTTACTTTCTTTTTCTTCCCATGTTCTCAAGCATGCCATCTATGGAAATGCACAACTAAACAGTAAAATAATTATAACTAACAGTAGTAGTCTTAAAATGATTCATTTATTTATGATGAATAAAACATGATGCAGAGCTGTCATAAAAAAAGACGGAGATCTAATCTTGTAAGACACACAAGTGCAAGTCCTGTTTAGGTCAATAAGAATAAACAGCCCTGTGCAAAACCCAGTGAATTACTGGGGCTTAAGTGCCTCAGTCATATAAGAAAAAAATTACAATTACATGTTTCACATACAAAATGAAGGAGAGGAAACCTGTGATGGTAACAAAAGGAAAACTATGGTAACAGGAGCTAAACTGCCAGCAAGACCTCAGCTCAGGATATGAGGAGAGCAGACTTCAGGTTCCTCAGGGAACTACTTAGTAAGGTCCCCATGGGAAAAGCTTTTGAAGGTGCTGGGGTCCATCAGTGCTGGTCAGTTTTTAAATCCCACCTCCTAAGAGCACAGGAGCAGACAATTCCAAAATGTAGGAAGTCAAGCAGGAGAGGCAGAAGGCCAGCTTGGCTGAGCAGGGATCTTCATCTAGAAGTATGGCAAAAAAAGAAAATATATGGCCAGTGGAAGCAAGGTCAGGTGATATGGGAGGGCTACAGAGATGCTGTTCGCTATGAACATGCAATGCAGTGGGTGAGCAATTGGCTGATGGGTCAGGCTCAAAGGGTCACAGTAAATGGGGTTACATGGGGCTGGCGGCCAGTCACTAGTGGGGTTCTGCAGGGACCCATCTTAGGGCCAGTACTCCTTAACATCTTCATAAATGACTTGGATGCAGGACTGGAAGGAATACTAATTAAGTTTGCTTATGATACAAAATTGGGAGGAGCTGTTGACACTTTTGAGGGCTGAGAGGCCCCACAGAGAGATCTAGACAAATTAGAGAGCTGGGCAGTCACCAACTGCATGAAGTTTAACAAGGGCAAGTGCAACAATGGCAACCCTGGATGTATATACCAACTGGGGAACGGGAGACTGGAGAGCAGCTCTGCAGAAAGGGACCTGGGGGTTCTGGCCGACAGCAAGCTGAACGTGAGCCATCAGTGTGCCCTGGCAGCCAAGAGGGCCAACCGTGCCCCGGGGCGCACCAAGCCCTGCATTGCAGCCGGGCGATATAAAGGGTATAAAGCTACTGGAGAGCATCCGGAGGAGGGCCACGAAGTTGGTGAAGGGTTTAGAGGAGAAACTGTATGAGGAGCAGCTGAAGTCACTTGGTTTGTTCAGCCTGGAGAAGAGGAGGCTGAGGACAGACCTCATCATGGTCTGCAGCTTCCTCCCAAGGGGAGGAGGAGGGGCAGGCGCTGATCTCTTCTCTCTGGTGACCAGTGACAGGACCCGAGGGAATGGCAGGAAGATGTGCCAGGGGAGGGTTAGGCTGGGTATTAGGAAAAGGTTCTTCACCCAAAGGGTGGTGGAGCCCTGGAACAGGCTCCCCAGGGAGGCAGTCACGGCGCCAAGCATGACAATATTCAAGAAGCACTTGGACAACGCCCTCAGACACATGGTGTGAATTTGGGGTTGCCCTGTGCAGGGGCAGGAGTTGGACTTGATGATCCTTGTGGGTCCCTTCCAACTCAGGATATTCTATGATTCTATGAAAGGAAAAGAATAACGAGTAATGGCAGAACATGAGGAATATTTACAAAAGTAAATTAAAATTCAGAATTATACTCCTTTTTTTTTCATACCTATTCATGGTTAAGTGAAAAAATTAATATTCCTGACCCCACAAGAAAACTGCATAGAGCAGGATCTTTCTGCTGAAGAAACCCGAATCAGAAAGAGATCTCTAATAATCTGCTGTCAGCAAATGGGAAATTAAATGGACAGAAGCGGTAGCTTGCATCCTAAATTTTATAGTAATTTAACTATTCTTAGTCTGTTCCATTACTTGTTTATCTCAGCAGTTCAGTATGAAGAGAAGCAATCACACACACAAAAATGCAGAATGGGCAACAACTGGTTTTTTGCAGGACATGTATTACTGATTTCATGCAATTGCACAACAGCTAATCACCACATTTTAGAAATACAAACAGGTATTTAGCCTGCAAAGTACCCAAGCAATACTTCTACGTTTTTCAGCTTTGCAAGACCTCACATGAAACCTGGCGAGTTAATGTATAGTGCTCTGGGCACTATATGTTAACTCAGCACCTGTTAAGACAGTCTGGAGTTACTCAACAAGGAACAGCAGAGGTCTAGAAAGCTTCATCTGTGCCCTATTTAGTGTCCAGGTAGTCCTTATAAATCAGCCAAAAGATATAAATGCAGCTGATCCCAGCCAAGACAAAGGAACAGACCAGACCATCTCTCTAGGTCAATCCAAACCATATTTCCGAAGAACATGAACAGTAAAGTTTCTGCAATCCCAGGTGAACTGGTTTTGACCTAAGGACTTTAAACCTCAACAAAAAACACTTTTTCTATTACACCTATAAATTCAATGTCCGTTGCACTATACCTGCCTAAAGATCCCGGCAATACAGCTGTATACAGTTGCTAAAGCCCACCTCTCAAAATGAGGAATTACCACACTGCATATGAGGTAAAATACAGAACTGCAAAGAGTAGCATTTTATATCCATGTAAGGAGTGAGATGACTGCTGACATCTGAACATCTTTTGCCAAGTAGTTCCATCTAAGCAAACAGAAGAAGAAATTATTTTAAAACATTCTGGGGGAAAAAAAATTATTTCCTCAAACTCATAGTTGGCTTTATAGTCCTGCTTTATTTGTGAAGGTTTGCTCCTAGTTCCAGTAAAACCACTCGTGGTCTTAACAGTGTGCTGATGTTCGGAAAAGCAGCTATAAGAAAACCACCCCTTCTTAACAGACATGGTCTACATGTGACATCCATATTAGCTCTAGTTGCTTTAGGGATCAAAATTACTTTTCGACTTATTTGCAGCTCTTTGCAATGCAAAATCCAACACAAACTGAAAGCAGGAACTAGACTGTTTCTGGCTCATACATCATTAGACCTGTTAGTTAAACTCCAGTTGCAGAGCTGCTATTCCTGGATGGAATGCGTGAGCCATGAAAAACATGGCCTGATACTCAATTTATAGGGTTGGCACTTTGGCATCTGGAAACAGAGAAAATCGTTCATAGATGATGCGTATGTCAGCTAGAAGTCATTAAATGGCCTTGAATAAGGAATGCCATTTTCAAAGCATCAGTATTCAGATTTTTTACATATTAAGCATTCCTTTCACATACAAAATTTCCCCAAAAGTGTTTTTGTGTGTTTTACAATCTTATGTTCAAATTCGGGAAAAGAGCAACCAAGAAAGCACCATGGCCAAAATGGTCTATTTTGACAATAAACAATAACTGTTAAAATAAGAAACTGATGCACAGCTCTCTAGACACAGGTCTGCAGCATACAGTTCCGTGAATCTGAAGTAATCTGTTATATGAAAGACGTACTTTATCAGATAATTAAACTTCTCACTCTGCACTAGTAAAGAGAGACTCAGTAAGAAATCAAATCCGGACTGATGTCTGCAGGGACATTTTCAAATACATAGTTTCTGTAGAAAATTTACGTGCTTATTACACTTACAAAGGCTTGTGATTTCCTTAAGGACTTGAAATGTTACATTATTTCCCCCACTGGTTCTCATTTCCTTTATTTTTGACCGCTCCAAGAGAACAAACAGGTGACTTTGCTCATTGCTCCAGCCGTGTGATACCATTAGATTGACCAAAATTAATAAATAACAAAAGATTTAATGAGCAAGAAAGAACACAGGAACTGGCTTTAATTGGGATCACTATGTTCTGCAGAACTGAAAGAAGGCTATAATATAAGAAATGGCTTGAGAGGAAAGTACAAAGGAGGCAGGATCTGGCAGGCAAATGTGATACACATGTGGTGAGGCAGCCTGTCATCCATCTTCCTAGATGGAGATCTCTTTGTTGTTCTGCTGGGGCAGTTTGTAGATGTCCAGCTTGCAGAGTGTGCAAGATGAAATTGGTGCTCATCTAACAAAAATAGTTATGTTCACGAAATCCAAAGAGATGCAGGACCAGACCTGAAAACAGGGATGTTCTTGGTTGTCAGGGTAACGTGATCACCCCAGACAACACAGACGTCAGCAGGAACCTGCAGCACACATTGGGTACCCAAGAACACGAGTCTTCCTGCTTCCTTCTTGCAATTATGCCACAGAGGGATGCAGGTAACTGCTGCTAAGGTGTGGCTCAGTGTTTTACTGTATGTTAGCAGTCCAAGAAAACCAAGAATCTAGCCTATGCTTAGAAAACAGCCCTACTGTTAGGTGTTACCCACGCACCTTTCTGACATAAATAAAAAGAATCAATGGACAGCAGAAAAACAAAGAAGCAACATAAGGAACGATCCTTTTGTCAAATGTAGAGGTGTCCAGCAAATGTAGTCAGATCTAATGTCACGCAGAATACTACTATTATTTTCTTTTTCTTTTTCTTTGGGGGAACACTCATGTAGCTCTTTGTTTTCTTCAGATCAGATGCCCGTTGTGTACATTCTCCTAGTAAGTTAATGCACAGTTTTCCAAGTTTCCAAGATGTTCAAAGCCTGCAGCCTGACTTATGGATGAGTACATTGCCTTCTCCGTCAAACCAACAGACTTCAGATCACCACTCAGCCACAAATATACAGAGACTCAGATGCACAGTAGAATAAATGATCAGATGAACAAGTTTTGCTTGTGTGCCTTGCTAATGATCCCATTAGCAAACAAATAAACTGAAGTTGTACGGCTGACTACAAGAAAATGTGCGATTTTTGAGGAATTTTTACTGATGAAAGCAGTTATACTTTCTAACAGTCACTGATCCCACAGCATTACCAATGCGTGTTCATGGATCACTCTTCTATAGCAGTCTACTCGCTTGGCTTTTTGGGTAGGTGTTTCCCTGAAAACATTTTCAGAAACCTGTCCAGCTGAAAAGAATCCCCATGGAGCAGAAAATGTTAAAACTTCTGAATTTTTAATATTAAAGCTGATGAGAACAGCCTTGCCGTTTTTCAATCTTACTCTATGTTACTGCTGTTGTTTTCTTTCCTTCCTAAAAAAAAACCCTGTATTTAAAACCTCTTTGTTTAAATCCCCCTCGAGGTTAGACCAGTTCTTTAGCACTACACGGTAATTAAAACTTTCAGTCACCAAATGGGATGAACACTAGTGCTTGTGCAGGAGAAAGAAATAATACGATTTCAAAAAAATTAAGGTAAAACTAAGTTTACTTTTTCATTGTTCTGGTATTAGAAGACAACTTATACTCAGCAAGGCTTAAGGGAGACAGAGATTTTAAAAATATAAATGGAGGAAAGCCTAAGGAAAAAAGGTGGAAAACATCAATCCTAATTTCCAGAGTAGCAAACTATACAATCAATGCAGGTTAAAAATCTATTCTTTTACTCCCAACCATAGCTGGGACATATTTGCAGCCAATATTGCAATGCAGCTTTTGCCTAGCTGGTGAAAGATTTTGCTTCTTCACTGCCAAAGCCCAAGAAACTCAACTGTACTTGTCCTTCCTTCTTTCCCCCCTTGGTATGTAATAAGCTGGCTGGTTTACTTTTAGGTTGATAGTTCATATGACAAAGTTTTCCCCAATAATTTCACAGTCAGTACTAAGACACCAGTGAACTTTCTCTGTTTTACTTGAAACTGAGTTTGTTGCTAGTGTAAATATTTACTTTATATCCATAAACACACATATACCCTCCCCTCCACACACCCTTGTGACCATGATGTAGTTACACAGCTCGTATTACCCATCTGCAAATAAAGAGATTTTTCAGGTTATAACTTGAAATGTCTATTAGCAGATGTAGGAAACCAACGACATGAAAACATCAGCGGGCACTGAAATACCTAGAAAACAGCCATACTCTCTGCTAATATCTTGCTTTGCATAACTTACAGCTTATTATCAATCTCAGATTTGCTTCATCAGTACAGGAACAGCCTATTTAGGCACATATCCCACATTTAGGCAGAAAACGCCTCTTGTTCTCCTCTCCCTTGGAGCTTGGAGCCACATGCCCCTGAGCTGCTCTGGAAGAAACCCCCTGGGTTTCATTAGTGCTGCCATACAATTAAGCACAGAAGACTCACGATATCCACAAAACATCAACAGAATTAACATACCAGTCAGGTAACAAATGTAAGTTACAAATAATAACATTCAGTTTGTGTTTTATATCAATAATCATATGCACTGAAGACAAATAATACAAGAAATAGCTTCAATATATCGGTTGCATGCTTCATGTTAAAAAGCTTTTAAAACCTCTCAAAATTACTGCTCACCCTGTAATCAAAAATAGGAACCAAACTCAGGCAAGGCCAACCATCATTTTAAATTTTAAATGAAGTTTAAAATCTACCTCTCTAGTCTTGTTAGGTGAGAACAGATTATAATATTTTCTTAAACATCATATTGTTTTCAATTCCACTTGACTTAACATCAGACAAGGCAGCTCAAGAGCGTTCTTGGAAGAGCTCTGCCATCACCTGGCACAAGGCAGGTGGGGATTACAGACAGTGTGAACTAGAGTTCAAGATGCCCCTAAAATAACATGAAAGCAGAGATGGATCTCAAAAGCGTTCCGGATTTCTGGCTGCCCTTACGACTCCATACCTCAAGTAAAAGTAGACCTTTGTCTCCATGCTTGGCTACACAAAATGAAATTACTAAGACGTTACAGTTCATATGAAGTTCTTCGCGGGGTGTGGGGAGGAAGTGAGCATCAAGATCTAATAAAGTTGATTCCTTAACTAGGAGTTTTGGTGAGTTTCCCTGAAGTTGTTTCCTTTCCCTTTCTTTTCCATGGCAGAACAGCATTTGAGGGAGCTGAAATTTATCTGTAGGACCCCTCAGTGTACACATGTAGGCAACTAGCTCAGAAAACTTCATAGGTGATCTCAATATTCATTTGTGAGCAAAGTCAGCTATGACTGTCATCTCTTCCTCAATTCTTCGATACTTACTGAATTCCCAAATAAGAATGCACATGCTATAACAGAAATTTATTGAAGTCAAAGAATGGGAAGTTAGACATATTTGAAGGAATCCGATGGTTATGAAGCTTTATACACAGAGTCAGTGATATAATGATTTTTGTGATTCTTAACATAAAATTCCCAGGCTTCAGTTGAAGGACGTATCCTAAATAGCCTACTGCAGGACATCTATTCATAACCCAGAAGAAAAGGGTAAGTTCGGTAAGCTTGCACTGACAAATATCAGGCCAGGATTAGGGCAAACGTCTAAAACTGGTTTAAAAAATAGCTACCATCAATTCTTGATTTGCATCAATCTGAAAAATAGCTGTAGAAATCATCCCTGAAATCACCATCTCTGGACAAAACCCCACTGATTTCCACTAATTGGTTCACATTAATCGAGATTCCTCTGTGAATTGTAAGTAAATAGCTGCCCTCAACTACTAAATTTATTATGCTTTCCATAAAAAAATTACCTGTGGTTCAAGTGGCAGCAGTGACCCTTCATATTTTTGTTACCAGCTGCAGAAGGGTACTAGCTGGAGAGCTGGAAGGAAAGCAGGGTCTGGCTGTTCCACTGGTTTGGGTTTGTCATTTTACTCCATAGCCGATCCCTCTTCCTTCCGCCCGCCAGGTCTGTCTGTCTGTCTCGTCCACTATGGACTTCACAGCTTCCCGGTTTTGCTGATTCTTGACTTCCCAAGCCTTCTCCATTTCCTATTAAAACCTCAAGAGCTAAAAGTTAATTATCAACCATTTACTTCTGTGACATTAGGTGGTTTTATGTATGCATTCAAGTATGTCTGTATGACACTGCAGGATCAAGGATGATCTCTGCCTCCCCCTTTCAACCACAGAAATAATCAATGCAAATACTTAAATAGTAACACCATCGCCATTCATCGTTCCTGATCTTAAAACTAAGATCTATGCTTTGAAGTGATGATAGGTTAAATGACAGTACCACCCTCTCAGTCATTATGTCCCTTTTATGGCAAGTTTTCTGGTATACAACAGCTGGTTTTATTATTATTATTAATGCTGCACATTGACTACAAAAAATCTGACCTGAATGGGATAAAACCAAACCAGCTGTTTCATCTCCTTTCATCTGTCCACATCTCAAAGGGGGCTTTGTGCACAATTGGTTTCCACCGAAGAGCTGAAAAATCACAGGTCACAACAGGGGCCCGATATATGTGGGTCATCTAATAACCGGCAATCCAGAGCCCCGCCGACAGATATCTTTGTCCAGCCGATCCCGCCCCACTTAATCTCACTAGGCTGAAATGGCACAGAGGAAAACAACTAGCACTCACTCCACTTAATTTCTACAGTGAATCAATAAAGAAACAAGACAGCCAGTGTGTTCAGTTGTAGAACCTGCCCTGAAAGTCCAGATGAGCAGTAGGATTAGGGACGGGGGAAGGGTTTTAGTCCCCAGAATTAGAAAAACAAAACCCTAACACTATCTTACTAGATCCATTACCTTGCTTCTGCACACAATACAGAAATCACTCTGTTTTTCCACTGCAGAAAATGACTTCTCCCAGCCCTCTCCCTCCCAGGCTCCTTAGTTACCCTGGTTTTGCATACCATACTTCTGTCGCTGAAGGAGATACATCGGTGCTGCCCACCAACTCAGGAGGACAAAAGCTCAAAAATAAACATTTTAATTAGAGATGTCTCTTAATTTCTCTTGCAAAGAATAATTAGAGAGCAAAAGAAGTCCACACAAAAACCAAAAACATCCCACAGCCACTCTGGAATTCACCCAGGTTCATCCACAGCTCCCATTTAATGACCCCAGACATGATTACTGGCAAAGCCTGCAACTAAAACAATTCAATTTTACACCAAGACATTAACTGCAAACTTAGCTCACTAGGATACTGCAATGGTTAATTAGGGCAGCTTTGAGATGACATTATTAGTACCAGAAGATTACACATGTAAAGTATGTTTTAAGGTATTATTTAGCCATGGCTCCAACATGGCTGACTCTCTTCAGGCTTCTTCTCAAACACCAGTAATTACATGTTAACAAAGAGCCATTCAATACATCACTTTTTGTAGCCTGAAAAAATTAATTATTCAACTAGGTGTTTATTTCCAGCACCAATCACTATTAAAATGGGATGCAAAGAACACACATAGGCAATATTACAGGCACTGCTCTGTTTCCTCTATTTTAAGTTGTCACTATAACAACAGTATGGTACCTAGTATGTCCTTTAGTGAGGTAAGCCATCAGCCAACTTTGTAATGAAGCACAGCTGTAATGGAACATACTCTGTGTATCAATGGCTGCAGGCTGCATGGAGGGCAATCCTGCCTTTGAACAGTCAGGGCTACACTGAGGCCCCGACAGCACACCTGAGCCTGGGGCCGCCCAGGGCAAATCCAGGCACTGGGCAAGTCCCGAGCGCAGTGCTGCTGGGTGGCCCTCCGCTCCCGCACCAGGTCCAGTGGGACTGGCAAGATTTTGGTGGCCTTTTGCCAGCAGCAGCCTCTGGAGCATGTGAATGCAATGGAGCCCAGCAGAAATGGGGTGTCTTTAATACGGAAGCACCCTGGCACAGGGTCAGTATGCCCCAAAACTAGGTGGGAGTGAAGAGCCTAGAGGGAAAAGATGGGATACTGAAGCATAAACACCCAGAAGAAGGTGAGGAATCAGCCTCAAGAGAAAATCCTGAATCAAAATCCTCTCTCTTCTTCAGCTCAAAACACACAACACCAGGGAACTGTGCCAATGCTGCAACGCAGCATTTCCCTTTGCACGGAAAAGTGCCTAGCGAAAAATATTCCTGTAAAACTTTTATTACTGTGAGGACCATGCTGCTCCAAGCCTCAACGCCAGGGCTGCTCTGAGTTTTATTCGGATTCGAGGGCAGCTTTTCCTCCCTCCTCTCTACACCACAGCACAAAAGCTCTCCTCAAAGTAACAATGGGATGTGCTTGCCCATAAATGAATAAAATTGCATTCATACCATTATACGCATGAGAGAACGACATGTCTTTGTTAAATAGAATTATTTACATAAAATGTGACTTTGGTAGCAAGTCAGCTTTGTACAACTGGCCTTAAACTACCAGGCCTGCCGCAGAGCAATGCAGAACTTCACACTGCTCGAGATCTCCGCATTCCAGGGCTGAAACTGTCAGAAGGCCTGCTCGCACTTCAGGTGACGCTGGCAACAGAAGTGTCCTTAATGGGACCAAGCTGGAGCACAGTAGTGTTCAGACTTTTAATTAAAATATTTAACGTGCAAGTTATTGTGCCATTTTATCAGTTGCAGCACTTCTACACAGCCTCTCATCTCAAGTTTAGTGTTAATTGTTCAAATAATAATTACAAAAATGGTTCAAATCATAATTATAAAAAATAACTAATTTGGAGAAATGACATAATAAACATTATGAACAACTTCTTTGGGATAATTCTAATACACTGCAAAGATTAATCCCCAAGTAGGGAAAAAAACAAAGGAAAGCAAACCACTTGCACAGCCCCGCTGGAGCAATTCCTCTGCAGTAATCACTCTTTGCAGAATCAAGGATTTAGTGTTACAACTCATGATGTTCTATTAAAGCCTTGGAGACAGCAGAAACTCTCTAAAATGCATGTTACTATAAAAATTTCAATACTGTAAGTAAAAAGAACAAATAAAAAACTAGTACTGAGCAACAGATTCGGATTTCATCTGAACTAGCTATAAATTTGCAACTCACCATTCAAAAACCCCTCATTTTTAGCATTATTAAGACAATGAAGGTGCATGATAAACTGCAATCATATCAGAATTCAGAATTAGAAACAAAACATTTAAAAGTATCATGAAGAACCGCTGAAATTTTGATGATGGATATAAAAATAACAGTAAACGATTTCCAACTTGGCAGAACAATTCAACTCAACGTGTTATGGAGATTAAACACATGGAAGCGTATCCACACATACCTGTATTGCCACATAACAAAACAAAGACAGAGATAAAAATTTTGTAACATCCAATGTTTTCACTAGCTACTTTTGTCTTACAAATATGTGTGCTATGTAGTACATGAAAGCATCAAGGATAAAATACATGGTCCCTCTTCTGAAGGCAGTACCGTTCACTCAAAAGTTAGACTTTCATAGCTCTGATACAGTCTTAAAGAGGTGTATAATCCAACCAGCTACATGCATGCACATTTTCCTCTCTAACCTTCTCAAATGCAAGCTACAGCCAGAAGAAATGGGGATTAAAGATCAAGGCCAGCTCCAGCTTCTGCTGCGAAGAGGTGGGCAGAGGCAATGAATGAGTCCTAGACCCCAGCCCCAAAGGTGGCCTCTGACAACGTGCAGCTGCCAGTTGCTTCTGCAGCCCTCCACGCAAATGTACTGAGTGGGGCGGAAATGTGAGTCTTGGTATGCCTCCGAAGTCAGAAGCATGCTCGCCTTGGCTACTGCTGGCCACCCACACCGGAGCTGGGCACCCCGATGCAACGGGGCCGGCCGCGGAGGAGCCAGGTCCCCACCCGGTGCAACCCCCTGCCCCACGGTGCACACTGAAGCAGAGGTGAGTCACCCTTGGCTGGCACCCGCTTCCCTCCAGTGACTATAAATAGAGCCAGAATGACTGGTTCAGATGAAGGCATCTCCACGTTGGACATCTGAGTGAAGGCAGATGAATCCTGTAACCTCTGAGTCATGGTTCCTCCTCGGTTTTTCACCTGAGGCTGCACAACTATGTAACACCCACAAGCAGGACTTAAAATTACATCCTCGCCGAGAGCGATCTGTAAAACGGAGGATACAAAATTTGACAGTTTTATCATAACTAGCCCTTAGGCCTTCTAAAAAGAAGCCATGCAGGGAAAACAATTACTGCCATTTTAATGGGAGTGCAGATCTCCTCTGAAAATTAACTTTAACATTATATTGTAGGGATATGTTTATTGCTCCTCAGTGATAAAAATAAAACTATCATTTAATTTGACTGCCAGGGCTGAAACCTCCATCAAAGCACCGAAGCTGCAATCTCCCTGGTTTACACAGCACCATCAGCCCCACTGCTAACAGCGCATTAGCTTAGCAATCCTAAAATAAGTAAAAGTCATGCTAAAAATTGCTTTGGTGACAAAAATAAGTACATACTTAAAGCTGCAGAAAGAAAGCATTTCTTTTGTAACAATTTTATGCTGTCATTTTAACAGACTATAAATAGATTTTAAAATATTTACTGAAGGCCAAATTCTGCAGAGTTGAATTTACCCAACGGCATTATGTAAGAAAGGTCTACACTGAATGGGGCTGATCATACAGATCTAGCAATAACATATTCCGCTTTCATGCATTCCACCTTTTTTCTTAGTTTCTTAAATTGGTAAATTTGCACTGATGTTTTTCTCTTCAAATGGTATCCACAAATCTCCAGTATCTGATGATGATGAGTTGGATGAAAATGGGCAATTATGGCCCCTTTATGCCAGTCTTCCCTCCCTCACCCAAAAAAGTTTTGCTATAAACTTAACCAAAAATTACAGAAGGGCAGGTTTAACTGAAATATTATTCAAAGATGATTAATTAAAAATCCCTCTGAAATATTTATATCACTGTCATTTAATTTCACTGAGAAGATTCAAAGTACTTGAAATGTTTTGTTAAGTATAATGGATTTGTGATCTGCCAACACAAAATGGAGACAACCTGGGTCAGGCATTTCTGCCAGCTGCCCATGCTCCTGCCTGCCTGCCTGCGGTCCCGCACGCCCACCTCCCCAGGCTGCTAAAAGAAACTCCTGAATTTATCCTGCATACTCAGGCACATTAAAGTCGATGGCACCGACAACAAAACAGCAGGTTGCTCTTGTATACCACATTTTATTCTTCAATGAAGACAGCCCTTGCTTTTAGGCCCTCAACAAAGCATACTGCAATTTATGTACAACAACAACAGCAACAATAACAACAATAATAATAACAGAATATAACCAAAGCCAGCAGAAAGAAAGTCAGCAATAGTAACTCTATGGTGTGATTAATTGCTCTCAGAGCACAGGGAAGTGTCTCCTCACCCACCCAGTTTCTCACCAGTACAGAAGACATATTCAGTGGCACAGGTGGAGGGTCTCCACAGCCAGATGAAAACAGAAACAAGACTTCTCTACCATTAACTTTCCCCTTTACTTCTTCTACCTCCATACACTAAGGGACCAGGACAGGACGGCAAGGGCTCCCAGCAGCAAAACTTGCCCAAGCCACAGGACCCCAGCTGCTGTTCCTGGGAGCTCCACAGGGACCCACAGTGTTTGCTGCCCAAATCCACCTCCCCCTGCAAAGCTATAGATGTTACCAGCTGAAATGGGGGGATGCTCCAAGCCTCAACTCTAACAGTAGTTCTAATTCTCTCCCTAAAAAAAATCTCATTTAAACCTCAACAGTGTCATTAAACCACCATGATTTGCTTGCCTACAAGACAGAATTTCCAGGCTGCTTTCCATGGACCTACACTAAATGGCGTTGAGTGTTCCCAAACCCTTCTGGTTTATGCCTTCAGGTGGATCAGCATTTGACTGAGGGGCAGAATACCCATCCTTCACTCAGCACTGGCCACTGGAAGTGAAATGCCGAGGTACAAATGCCCATCGAGACAATCCAGTTTTTGGGTTTTGCCTCAAACAGATGAACGTCCAGCCTTTGGTATGGCATTTCAACTAGTGGTATACCAAGGTCAGATGATGCCAGGGAATATAATAAAAACCAGGAAGTATTTCTAAATCACCGTTGCACACATCAGCCTATTGAAAGAGGATATAAAGTCTGACTCACTGTAATCTTCATACATTTAACGGATTTTTCCACACTCCAGTTGGGCTCCATACCAACAGGAAGAAGGTTATTTTCCTCACTGAAGATCATTAACAATTCGTATGCAGCAGTTTCTACCATATGTGGCTCGTCAGCTGACTGTCTTGATCTGTTAACCAGCCTGGTGGAGGGGTTCTTCTAGCTTAAATGAGGAGCACATTATTTCATACTTTTAATAGCGTTACAGAGAATGATACTAAAGTCAGTTGCTGTAAAAGAAATTTTGCTTTTATTCAGAAACATGGTTGTTTAATCATCCTCTACCTAAACGCGTTGCTCACTTTTTTCCCTTTCTCATGTATGCTTGCGGGGGAAGAGAGAGATGTGGGAGGACATTTGCAAGACATATAAAAAGCTTCAGAAGTTTCCAATTGGTACCATGCACTGATAAAACCTTGTTTCAATTGGCTAGAAAACAAGACAAGAGAGAAAAGGGGGGAAAATTCGTAGCAGAGAAGAGTTTTCTCACTTCTGTCCAATCATGCCTTAGTTCACCAAGAAAAGGGTGAAAAAGTCTCCTTCCATCAACATAGAAAAGGCTGTGTTTTAATAAAATACTTTGAAAAATTACAGATTTCAAAGCATTTTTCTACAAATCTCAGCACTATCTCTACTGCACTTCATCCCTGCACTCAATCACCATTTTGCAAGTATCCAATTTTTGGTTAAATATGAGCAATTAGAGGAAACACAGCGAAAGAGGAAATCACGATTCCATGTCAGCCTCACGTAAAGCTACAGTTACTGAAATCAATGAACTTATTATTATTGTGTGTAATGAGAAAAAAAAGGTGTGAAACATTTCTCCAAGCTACTTACATTCTGTGCCCATCTTAGACGAAGATACTCTCACTGGAACTGGTCAACAGTCCAGCAAAATTGTAGATTACTGATGGCACCCCTACACCAACAGTCAAACACATGTTAAAGTATCTGCTGCATTCTGGCACTTTTGTTCATATAGTACTGACTTCATCTTTTTCCTAATACATATAAATTACAGTCATTTGTTCAATGAAATTATATTTTAAATGTGCATATTAAATCTGATTGTCTCAGAGTCCCAGAGCAGTCTATATGTATCAAACGGGCAAAATTTACTTTGTCAATGAATAAAAACCTCCACAAAAGAAAGCATCAAGAGCAACATTGCATCCATGCAGTCAGATGGCTTGGCCCAGAACAGATGTGTTTTCACAAAACAGTGATGGATCAAATACGACCTTTGGTTATTACGTCTACCCTCTCACTATGAAACCTGTATCTGCTTCACAAAGAAGGTAAGCGGAATTATTCCAAACCTGGTGTTTAATGGTTTCTGCACTGACAGGAAAACACAGGAGTTCCTAAGCTGTGTAAAGATACTGCCAGAAAACAAGTAAAGGAATTTTGGCCATTTTCCTGTAACATTCAAACAGACAGAAATACAAATTTTACAAACACAGCAAAGAGCCATAAAGAACCATTCCAGCTGTGTTTGTTTTGAAAAGAAACTTGTTTTAAAATAATACTTAATCATGCATTCACAACCAGAAAGACGGGAAGGTCTAGCACAGGCGACTCCAGGGTTCTGCTCCTCACCTCCTGCGCAGTTTGGGGCACACTATTAACCTCCACAGCACACTCATCACCTCTTGCTTTTCATTTGCCTACGGGGATTTGAAATGCAGCTACAAAGCTCAGATGTGATAGACAGCATTTTTAGTTCAATGCTGCTCTAAAGAAGCCAAACCTGAGTTTAAGATTTTAGTATTTTATTAAGATTCTTCTTACCACGTTCAAGGGGTTTGTCCAGAGATTAGTATGAAATTTTTTTTTCTGCCTTAGATACCAGTAGAGATTTGGGAATACCAATGATTTATGTGTGGTGTTGTTCTAATGCTTCTTGGCACAGACAGCCAAACTACCTGCATTTTTCTGGTGTTGTTCTTAGATGGCACTAACAATGAGCTGGCTGTGTTACTAAATATCTATCTTCAAAATAAAAAAATAAATCCTGACAATCCTGGAAAGCTGCATATCTAGCCTTAAGGAATTTATTTTATAGTACAGTAATAACATGGCATATTGTTAGCAAGATACAATCAGCTTAGTGGTCACAGGAAAAGAGGTAAAATCAAGTAAGATTCTTTCTCTGAAGGGAAAAGACAACTTGACAAAGACAGTAATCAAGAGTTATTTTGTAAATGGATTGGTTGATGCTTCCAAAGGCATTGAAAAGTCTTAAGTTACTTAAAAGATTCTAGTAAATAAAAATTACACTGTTTGATTTATAAATACTTTTCAATTTCATTTGCAATTAAAGTGGATATTATAATATACACATAACATAAGAAAATCTCTTCTGGCCTTATTTGTGGAAAATTTAAGGTCTGCTCCTCTTTCTAACAGAACAAATGAAAGTAAGATTTCTGTTCCAGTAAAATAGTTCTGATCTGTAAAAAGGGTGGGACTTTTTTTTTCTTTCTCTCTTAGCACTGAGATTTATTTTCAGTTTGACTGAATATTCAAGAAATGTCAAATAAATTATTTCAGTGTGACTGAAGGAAGGAAATTAGTCAAGAACTGGGGGCCAGCTTCTACAATGGTTTTCATAGATTTGAGGTTTCCTTTCAGATGGATTGATGCTGATACACTTTGAACCCACTTAGAATTACATCTTTTGTCCCTACACAGCTTAGTAGCTTCAGCTATAGCAGCCATCAGCTGGGTTGGAACGAGTAGCAGGGAAAGGCAGAAGACTATCTTGATCACGCAAACAAAAGCATGTTTAATTAAGATATGATCAGTACTGTAAAAATGGAAAAATGTGAGCTACAGGAGGATATTTTTACAGGTAGCCGACCTCCAGAAGGGAAATACTATCCTGAGGTCTCATATCAGACAATGCACCTGATAACAAAACAATGCTTAAGAGTTGTCCTAAAATTACAAAGCCTCCAAACCTTCATGTGATATTGTTGAAGTATTTGCAAGATCTGATTCACTGATTCCAAGTGCAACCACCTTCTGCTTCAGCTCACCAGCTGAAAACATATCCCCATGACAACCTGGGAGCCGCGGAGGAGAGCTCAACACCCAACCTACTGCAAAGCAATGCTGAAACCCTCCTCCAAAGCAGAAACGTGCCAACACACAAGAGCATGTTTTCTCTCACTGCTATGGGGCCCATACATGTGCGTGTCACCCTGGATTAGAAAATTAAAATGAGAATGGCATTAGGTGCATGCCAACAACCTTAACACTCAGCTAACTTTAAGTTCAACAGTGACAATACCATTTCTGCAAACTAAAATACTGCTTATGTGTGTGCAGGCTGGGGAAGGAGGTTATCTAGCAGCCCAAATGTCCATCTCCTGCTTGAGCAGAAGCAATGACCAACCCAAACTTGCAGTATGAATCCATTATATCTTAGACCAGGGAAGCTGGTTTTCCTCCTCGACAATATGCAAAAGAAGCCTGCTAATGGTAAGGTTTGAGTTGAACAAAACATTAGTTCTACAACTGCATTTGTCTAGATCAACACCACAGACAGATTATACTAATTTCACCACTAAAAGCAAAATAATTAGCTACATTTATCACAAATGACATCAAGCACTGTGAGTCTCAGCAGTTGTACTGCTGGTTCAATTATTCTGCCTCTGTCTGTTACATAAGCTCCACTTCGCAGCTCCAGGTACCACGGGGAAAACCCAAATTCATGCCACTTTTGAAGTGTAAGTTATAGCACAGAGACAGAGAAAAATATGTTGGGAAAAATCCGGAGAATCATCTGCTATATTATTTTGCAATAGTTCCACTTCAGTCATTTCATAAACATAGCCTCATCAGCCACTTTGGGCAAGGAATAAATGGGTTTGGCAATCAGAGTTACCCAAGCATTGAAATGATCCCTAGTTTAAATAAAATATGATTGTAACAAGCTCAAGGTAGTTGGTACTTGTGTGCACTATTTCATCTTCACCAAATACAATAATTAACTTGCATGGTGAAATCCCAGCTACAGAGACCAAGAGAATAGCTCATTACCTTGTGGCCATGGTGACATTTAATTCTCCTAAAAAGACTTCACAAATCCTGTTAAAACACAGTCCCTTTATTACAAAATTATGATGAGCACATATGACTTGACACGTTTTTTTCCTGACTATTGTTTCCAGAAATTGGTTCTGGAAAACAAATCCTACCAACGTAGTCTGCAGGGGCTGGCAGGCTCACAATTCAACTCTTCCCAGAGAGCATAAAATCACAATCAACAGTGTTCAGCTGGTATTTAGTGTCAACTACACAGAGACAAAGCTGTTGTTCAAGTATTGCATAACTAGTGCTGTTTAGTGCTTTACATTTTTCTTGTGTTTAAAATACAAGATTGAAACCTGATATTTTTTAATCATCTGTCCTGGCAATTTCTTCTGGTTTGTGTGCATCATACTTCCTATTTGTTCTTCATTTGGTAATCTGTTGCTGAAGAAGTTCACGGTATTCATAAATTCATACCAATTATACAGTGTAATCAATGGCAACAATAGTTTGCCCTGGAAAATCAGGCTCTAGCTCTTCAGCATCTTGCATATCGCTTACCCCTTCCCTGTCCATATCCGTATTCATCACCTGTCACATGAAGCAAACAAGGAACGAGGGCGCTCGGTGGGCCAAAGCCACTTGCAAGAACAGGCTGCCAAAGCCGGTTACTGCAATTTAGAGTGACAATGCTATACGTGTGCTCTTCAGAAGCCTTACAGGACACACCAGATTAAAAGCTGACAGGCACCTCAGGGGGCCTCCCAGGAGCCAGCATGCGGACAGCACCCACAGCGTACCTGCCACCTTCGGGGAGCTCCCCCAGCTCCAGGCCACCGCTGGGGCCTGGTGTCCATGCTCAGGGAGAGCGCAGGCGCTACCTGCGCCCAGCTGCCTGCAAATCCCGCCCGTCTCTTTGAGAAATAACTTCACATTCTTTCTAGGAAGGATTTTAGGACAACTGCCAAAACACACTTCTTCCATTGTTTCTGCCTCACGCTGTCACCACAAGGACACGTGGGATGGCTGGAGATGGGGACCTACCACAGAGCAAAGAGACATACCTGGGACTTCCCAGTGGACACACAACCAGTGCTGTTTGACAGGGCAGTGCAAGCTGGCAAAAACAGGCCAAGAAGCCACCCAGGGAGCCAGTAATGCTCCACACAACAGTGCAGAGTCCGTGCTGCCATCTCATATCATGCATTCATCTCGCCCTGTCAAGTGCCGTAGCCTGCATGGGCTGTTTTGAATGTTGCACCAAGTGCATTCTGGGGTGAAAGTCTAATTTTTCAAGGCAGATTAGACACACAAGGACTCACATTAATTACAGGTTCTGGGCACTAATCCACAAAGGCAGGTGCAGAAACCACAAGTTTACTGCTGCTTCAAGAGTTCTGCGAGAGCAAGCCAGAATCACTACATACTCCCATCCCAGGGATACAAGCCCCTCTGTGTCTAAACAAAAAGAGCGAAGCAGCACGAAATAGAAAACATTCACATGAGTACTGTTTAGAATTTAACTCTGAGAGAAACGCTGCTGGCCCTGTTACAAACCTGTCTTCTGGCCTTCTTCATACTTTGCATTTACTTTATATATTCATTTTATCACAGAAATAAGAGGTGAGCTTTACCATTGAAATGACCAGTCTAAACACACACGCTTTTTTTAGGGGAAGTTTCTATTAGCTCCCTTTAAGAGTCAGAATAGACTAAAATGGCATTCCTACTAATGAGTTGCACTGCTGTGCTGCAATAAAAGTACCCTCCAACATCAACAACAAAAATTTTCTTCATGAGAGGCTGCTCACCATTACACTCTACCAGATAAAGCTCAGAGAACTTGTCTGAAAAGCTTACTGGGTTCTCTGTTCCCAACACCTGCCCCTGCACTGGGATGAATGGGGAAAATCTGAGACTTTCTGCAGGCTTTCCAGCTTTTACTGAGACCGGGAGACCCAGTTGTATGGCCCTTGTTCTGGCTGAGTAAACATAACTCCTCCTGAGGCCAAAAAAAAATCTAATTTGGATCATTAGGCAGAGGCATTGCTACTGAAGAAAGTAAGATGTTTCTCTCCTCCAGCAGCTGAGCTCAATGCCATGTTCCCAGACTTTGCCAGCTCAGAAAATACCACCAGTTTCAGGTCTCCGACCGACTGCCAATCCAGACACACAACACAGTCTCTATTTGAAGAAAAGACATGCATGAAGATCCCATGCACTGCCTTCATCCATTCCTGCTGCTGAAACACATCCAGGATGGAGGACAACAGGTATCTCCAAGGAAAGGTATGTAGCTAAGGTTGAATAATGCCTATGTTTACACTGTGCCAAAGCAACAAATGTCAAACTTGCCAACATATCTCCATAATAAATCTCCCTCATCCTCCATCGTAACACTTTCATGAATCCTAGACATGTACGTCCTAGAATCCTATCTTATAACCCAATGGGATCTAAGCCTTCCGCACCAAAACTTTAGGGGTGCTATTAACCAATTACTAGTGACCTGAATGAATTCCCCCAGGCGTCTGAAGGGACAAAAAGAGTTACCAATGGGAGAACATATTTCACAGTCACTGAATCCCTTTTCTCTCCCTTCTGACCCACAGGCAAGAACTTGAAAGAATCTTCAAAGCAAAACAATATCAGCACAAAACCTGAAGTGAATTATTTTGACCACTAAAATCTGCAGATTGGCACATTATAACTTCCCACACACTCTTCCCTCAACCAACTCCTTAACATGTTTTCAATTATGTAAATAATTTACAGAATTAAGTTAAATTTTTTCAACTGTTTTTTTTCAACTGGTCATAGTTAGCATTTACTTGAAAAATTATGGTCACGATGATTTCACTTCTGTACTCTCCATTAAGGCAATCCCCTAAGCCTTGCTGGTTTCATTAGCTTAGTTAGATTCATCTAGGGCAAATCTAGAGAAGATTTTAGTGTAATTTGGAACCTAAAAGTAATTCTGAACCCTGCATTTTTGCTAGTGTTTCAACAGCATGGTTGGAAAGTGCGAACATACAAGACAAATACAAGCTCAAGTCCAAAAAGTCTAAACTGTATACAACCACTCAATCCAGGCATAAACAACCCACTGTGCTGCAGAATCTCTGAATCCAACCCTTTCTTTGCAGGGAATTATGTAACATTTCTTCCTCCAAAATGTACGCTTCTGCTCCTTTTCCACCTCACCATGACCAGCCCACTGGGACCATAGAGTTTTCACAAACCTCACAAGTGCTCATAAAGTACCAATTATTATCTGCTCTTTTTTATTTCCCCTGTCCCAGTCCCTCCCATCTCGTCTTTTAGGAGATGGGCCAGAAACTCTTAAAAAGGTTCTAGTTACTTTACGACAGTCGCTTTCAAGTCAGGAAGAGACAGAGATGGCTTCCAGTGATTTCTTGTGTTCAAGGGGTGCAAGCTCAGAGAACAACTGTGAATGGTTGAAAGACTGACGTAAAAACATTTTGATAAACAAATAAACCAATAACCATTAAATTATTTTGTTTGCCAATAAGTAAATGCATTTAGCTTTCCAAAGCTGAAATGCCAAAGATGCATATGTTCATTAAAATCTAAAGGCACTACAATCGATACAAGATGCAATGTTAGTTAAATTAGCATACTCTAGAGCTCAAAAGGACAAATGGATCTAAGAATCTGCAGTTTTGTTTAAACCGCATAGCATGTTAAATTTAGCTGCTTACAAGCCAAACACTGTGTACCTCATTGGTACAAAATTGTCCCAATGAAGTCAATAAAAATAGTTCTGTAATAAAAATAATTTAGCTCTGTGTTAAGAGATAACTTCTCTCCATCCAGGGAAAATATTTTTTTCTTTAAATATCACATCAAAAATGTAAATTAAGCAGTGGGCTGGTGCCTGCCATGTAGTTTAAATGAAGAGAACCGAGGCAGATTTCATTTTGAATGCCAAGAAGCCAGGATGCCTTTTGTGGATTTGAGAAAACACAATACCGAAGTACCAGTATGACTTAGTGAGTAACTGGTACTTCAAGATACTGTAGGCAGTGCAGATTCTGCAGCAGTGTTCAGGAACATCCTTACAAGCACCTATCCAAAACAAGTACATTTTCTTTCAATGGCAGCAGCAGCATCAAGGTCTTACATGTTCTCTAGGTCTCCTCTTATCCCCCCTAAGAGGACTTGGAAGGCGAAAGCCTGATACCCTCCCTCAGCTTTCCACCACACATTGCTGTGGCAGTGAGGGTCTCTGGAAACAGCAACAGACACCAGCTCTTAGGATAAACAAACAGGATCTGTGGGAATCATAGAATTGTTAAGGTTGGAAAAGACCCTTAAGATCATCAAGTCCAACTGCTAACCTATCACTGCCAAGTCCACCACTAAGCCATATCCTCAAGCACCACATCTACCCTTCTTTTAAATACCTCCAGGGATGGAGACTCCACCACCTCCCTGGGCAGCCTGTTCCAACGCCTGACAACCCTATCGGTGAAGAAGTTCTTCCTAATGTCCAACCTAAGCTTCCCCTGGCACAGTTTGAGGCCATTTCATCTCATCCTATCGCTTGTTACTAGGGTGAAGAGACCGACCCCCACCTCGCTACACCCTCCTTTCAGGTAATTGTAGAGAGCAATAAGGTCTCCCCTCAGCCTCCTTTTCTCCAGACTAAACAACCCCAGTTCCCTCAGCCGCTTCTCATAAGACTTTTTCTCTAGACTTCTGTGGGAAGTACAGTTACTGTTGGGCAAGTAGCCGTCTTTTTCCCTTCCAGGCCTCCATCATCATGCATTGCCCCTGCAGTGGCAGGCCAACAGTACCCTTAAGGATGACAGGTATAAGGAGTTTCTGCTGTATTTGCAGAATATTGATTATAGTGTGGCTCTCCCAAATTAGTCACTGAAATCAGCAGCTAAGAGCGGGGCAGCATGCTGGACAAAGGTCAGTGGGCTCTCGTTATATTGCTGCTTTACAAGTTTGTGATCCAGTGCCAGTCCTGAAGCAGACAGAGAATACTGTTTGCACCGTGATGAAAACAACTTTGATGTCCAGTGGGAGACCCATTAATCTGGTGAGTGGTACTCTGTTATTCCTTTCAGTATCTTTTGTGTTGAGATCTCTTGACCTAGAGTATATCGGACTACAGCTGAAAGCAGTGATGGTACAGCATGGTCCACGTGGTAATACGAAGTAGTATCTTGGTTATGTCCAGCAATTCCTTTTTTTCCGAGGGACAAGTGTGCCCTCAGAAAGTGGAAGGGCAGGCCAATTAACTAGGACACAGCAATGAATGCTTGCCATATCTCAGACCTTGTCCCTGCATACGGATATTTAACGTGGTGCCTAAAGTTTCATACATTTCTGGGCAACATGCAGAACAGTTCCAAAGCAGGCCTTACATGTTTCAGGATAACTGTACTGAGGTCCAGGCAAGGGTGGTCTCTCTGACCAGCATATAAGTATGTAAATACTTTGTAAGAAACTTCCATTCCTACAAGAACAAAATATAAGCCCAGAGGCTGAAAGGGCTGCAAAACTAACTTTAATCGTGGTAAAGCCAAGACTGCCCTCTTAACAACAATAAGAGGTCAAACACATCGGCGTGTAGGACTGGAATGGACATCTGACTGAAGGCCCTCTGGGCTGAGAGGAAGGGTTCCCCATGTACCCCGGCTGCGGGCGAGGAGGCGGTGGCTGGCAGAGCAGTCCCTGTCCGTGGCACTGGCACTGCCCACCCTGCAGGCAGCACCCCGACCTGGTGCACCTTGGGTGCCATCCCAGAGCAATGGGCCTTTCTAAAACACCTGTGGCAAGTTTGGAACTGGGAACATGCTGGTTCTTTCCTTTTCTTTTCTGGACCTGTAAGGAACCCGGGAATAAAAGAATATACCTGGCAATGATCCCAGATGGAGGCCAGCCATGAACAAATACTCTGGTGTTTGTTATTTTCCCTTCTAGTAAGAAAGTCTTTTAAGAGAATCAGCTATGATGCATCCCTGCATTGTAACTGTCCCTGTGATGCCTCTATCTACAGACTATCAGTCTGAAGTTGGATACCTGTAAAATCTGTACAGCAGTTTTTGGAATTGAAAGGCCCCTGAAGTCTGAAGTAAAAGGACTTATTCTGACCATGACAAATTTTACTCCAACTGTAACAAAGGAATCCATTGTTTATTGCATGAAAAGCCATAATTTATTTTTTTTTAATCTTTCTTCTCTACTTTGCTGGTTATATATACAGTACTTAAAATAACTTTAACTAAAATCCATTTATCAAGTTACTTGGATTCTAGAATACATAAAAGTTCCAGTCAGAATTCGTGTCCCATTTTTTCCATTGTTTGGCAATAGAAAGAGTCACCGACTCAATCCATCTGGGGCCTGATCAAAAACCTTATATCAATAGCGAGATTCTCTGGTTAGGATGTCTCAGTTTTGTCAAATGAACACATCTCATTAATCTGGTTTCCACTCCTAGACAATGGATAGAGACAGGCACTCCTGGGTTACAATTCACTTGACCGTCAGATGTCTAAAGGAGGGATCAGATTAATTGTGTCCAAGAAAAAAAACCATGCTTCTCCCTTGATTACATATGGATCCTAGTACGATTTGATCAGGGGAAGACAACTATACTGCTATCTAATGTTATACAAGATGATTCACAGCTTCAGTAGCTCTGACAGACTCTACCCCAAGACCTCTGTGCAGCCATTAGCCAAAATAAACCAATATTCTCCATTCAATTTCCAGGGCCCATCATGGCTGACCATCCTGCTGCCTGGCAGAATAAGAACTCAATGTACTCTTTCAGCTCTACTGCCAAGTCAGGGCTGAGCTATCACAACCAGCCCTTTGTCCTGTGGGAAGTCTCTTTTGTGTTCTAAATTAAAAAAACATTTCAAAATATTATACAGAACAAAAATACCAAAACAGAAGCATTTTGTTTCAAATACCACTTTTTAAAATTAAATTCTACATGGAATCCAAGCTCTAATGTCTTGGAGTGAAAATTTCTGGCCAAGTACAGGAATGCATGAAAATCCCAGCTCGTGACAAACCACACTGTGGTCCCTTCATTCGTGTGATCCGGGTGATCCTACCGCATAGCAGCACACAGGCAGGCTGCCTTCAACAAGACAGGCAAGCAGGTTACCTCAGAGTTAAAGCAGCCTGCCTACATTTTGTTCAGCAACTCATCAGAACCTACACAACAAGGTCTCCTGGTTAGATTTTTATTTTTTCTACATTGCCTAAAAAGTCACCCTTCTTTTTTGCTGGTTGCTGGTTGGTAACAGTCCAATAGCTAAGTACTATCATCTCATTCTGAAATAAAAGTGCACGCCTGACCCTGAGCAAAACCATGCAGGATTAAACCTGGCACACAGCACTAGTACAGCAGGCAGGAATACACATGACTGAGAGACAGGAGACACAGACCCAGTGAAATAAACACAGGATACAGTCATGAACTCAAATCAAGTTTAGCATAATACTGATTAATGGGACCAACATGAGGATAGCAGAATCCTAGACACTGGGTTCGTTTCATGAGCAGTATTAATATACTTATTTCACTTTTCTTATCAATTCTTTATAGAGTGTTACCATGAGCTTTTACTGACTTTCAAGTCTAAATGCAAAAAGATTACATAATTGATGCAGTTTGGTTTCACACAGAGAGCTTCATATAGAAGCACTAGCTATTCTTATCAGACAGTGCTTCTGGACATATCTACATGGAGAATATTCCCTCTGGAACCTTCACAATTATGCTTCTGTAATGCCGCAACGGCCAACAGGACAGTCGGTATACAGCATATTTACACGTACTTTAAAGAAACAGTTGAAAGGATGCACACAGGTTAGATAAACTAAACAGTTCAACAAAAACCATAGGCATAATCCTCCATTTCATTCTTTCTAAATCAATACTTGAAAGGTGCTGAGCATCTGCATTTCTTATCAACAGCAGTGGAGCTAGAGTGCACTTGAAAGACATTTATCACCTGGTGGAATAAGGAGTATATTCATTGCGTGATGACCTGGAGAGGCCTTATCCTGCAAGACGCCAAGAGCTTCCTGTGGTTTGAAAGTGACTCTTGTGTAGCCATGAGATCTGTCTACATGGCCATACACACACCTCCCTGCTTTCCCCTCTTGCAGTGTCTGCTCACTGGGACTTTCTCTGAAGCCGGAATGTAAAGTCTTTTAGGTAAAAATTGTTTCTTTTTATACATTTGTATAATAAACTGGAGTAACTGGGCATGATATTGACCGTATTAAACCTAAACAAATATCAGCATTGCAGATTTATACGGCTCCTTCAGGAGAGATTAATTAGAACAATTCATATTATGGCAGGGCTCTAAATGACTCCTTCTGTCTCACCTCAAATGTCACCAAGGTGCCTCAAACTAGATGTATCATTTTATTTCTCACCCTACTTATTCTTACCTGGGGGAGATAATAACACGTCTCATGTACCAGCTTTCATTTCTCATGTCCTTTTATATTGTAAATTCCTATAGCAGCTATTGCCTCTTACTTTCCACAACACAAAACAACAGTGGCTGGAACTACTATCAATAATTAAGAAAGAATCTACACCATTTATTACCTCCAGACCAGAAGAATGCCCAAGATGGCTCTGCAAGACTAGATGTCTATGGCAGTACACTCCAACAGAGGAAACAGCCTCTAGGTAAAACTGTATGGGATGTGTCAAAAAGACAGGGGGTTGGGGGAAGGAAAGAGGATGCCAGTGCAGTAGCCAGTCAACCTGGAAGTCCCCTGAAGTGAACTACTGACATTCGCGATAACAAATACCACTCTGCTCCAGAAGTTCTGACAGAGGTCAAAGGAAGCCAACACATTTTTAATGTTAAATTCTCAGATTGCACATAAAACTTCAGAAAACTGGAAATTTTCTTCTGTTGGCTAGGAACACATTCATCACCGCATACCAGGATTTGATAGCATTAAAACAACAGGTCTTGCACTGGCTTGAATACATTATAAAAGTAACAGCTCTGCTTAAATAATGAAGTGTTGTAATACCCCTGGCGAAACACTAATCTATGCAGTGAAAGCCAGGCAAGAAGAAAAATGTGTTTTACCACATAGTAAATAAATTTCAAGTGTTTAGTAAACCTTTATAAACAACAGGATGTGAATGCTAGGACAAACCCGTAACAAAGAACCAACAGTGAGTAATGGTGGCTTGAGGAAGCCATCCCACCTTGGAGCCTGAGGGCTCACCTCATGCAAGGACAGCGGCTGCATGACATTTTACCTTTGTCCTCAGGGGAGCCAGGACTGATGACTGGGATGCAAACAACACATGAGGAACTGAACCTTCTCTGCTCTTGCAAGCCCTCAGCCTGATGTAAAGAGGAGTGGATGGAGCTGAGGCCACCCTCTCCTGAGTGGGTACCAAGTCCTAAAACCACCTGCCATGGGTAGGGTAGGGTACGGTAGGGTAGGGTATGGTAGGGTAGGGTACGGGAGGGTAGGGTAGGCAAAGCAAGGCAAAGCAAGCTTGCTGGGTGGACCAAGGGAAGGGAGAAGAGGCTGGGTCACTTGCATCGAGGCCTACTGCTCAGCCACCTTTAGATTTGAAAGGCATCATTTTTCACGACAAAGAAAAGTCAATAAACTAGCTAAAACAAAAGGGTCCCTTGCAACTATGGACAAAATACAGATGGTAAAAATGGCACAGTTAACTACACATGAATGTAAAATCAGGGATATAATTGCCCCAGTGATCAAAGAGGTAAAAATTACTCTTTACAAAACATATTTCAGGTTCCATTATGTGGATCCAAACAGCTCTTATCTGTGAAAATCTGTAACATCTCAATTACTAACGCCATGGAGACCAGACTAGCTTCTCAGCTGTAAAGTCTGGCCCAAGACAGTACCCTCCATGCCAATACGCAAATCAACTGTCCCATCACTAATGCTACATAAATGCTAACTAGACGATAACAATAAAGAGAATTTGAACTATATACGTTAATACACTGACACAGTATGCATTGTTACCTCCCCAAACACACTGGCAACTGCATTTTAGGTTTTTGAGATACTTCTTTTTCCATGGTTGGCAGGTCTGAAAAAACACATTGGGACATAAGCTGCCATCTGTCTTACATGAAAATGAGGTTACGTGGACTCCTCAAATAGAGTTCTTATCAAAATAAGTTTTTATTAAAATATACATAATGACAATTCCTGGAAGTATTTAAATAAAATACAACTACAAGCAAACTGTATATTGGAGAAGGTAAACAATTCTCTGAAGAGCTTTTACCACCATTTATGGTATTAAGTGCTTCTTCATCTCACAACTACAACATCCATGAGAAAAGAGAAAGACTTAGATAAGTCCTACTACGAAAATTATCTACCAGGATAAAGCAGCTCTGATCTCAGGGTATATTTCTGACTTGTTCTTCATTTGAATACTTTCTGACTGCCTTTAGCTAACACATTCTTTCCCAAGCTATGAAACTCGCCCTAAAACTGCATGTGAAGTTGTGAGCCACGCCGCCTCATCTGCTTCCTTCAGATATTTATCAGGAAAGGAGCGGTCACGCTAGCCACCTTTCCATTCTGTTTGACTCAACTGCTGTGATATAAATTTTCATGCCTCTGCTTTAGGAGCTCTGACCATTCTGGCCTTTCTTAATTACCACCTATTTTCCAGGTCACTAATTAGGTTTTGCAAAATGCCGTTCTTAGACAAAGCACTGCCAAGATCAATCACTTCCCACATCTCCTGCTTCTTTCATATTTGAGCTTTACTGAAACAAGGTTTTCCGAGCTTCCTTTTGAAACCACTTCCCTGAGAATGCATCCAAAATGTTATTACTAAATTTTGAATTATTTCTAGAGTTTAACATAATATAATAAGCCAATTCTCTTTCTTTAAATAGTGTGAAACCAAAGGACAAGCACACCTCCTGATGCATAGAATCCAAAACATTTCATTTATGCCCTGCATAAAGTAAAAGACAGAAAATTAAAATATACACACTTCTAAATTAAATATATATATATAAAATTCATGAATATTTACAACACAGGACTCCAAATAATTATAAGTGCCCCATTCTAAAAATGCAGCATTTAATCTGATGTGTGCAATAGTTGTAGTTTGTGTCATAAATTGTTGCAAACAACTGAATTAAATATACATTATTACTTGATCAAGATTATTTACTTTCATCCTAAAATGAAAAATACTGCAGCTGTTAGTGCACTGGTTACATTTTTGAGCGACCATACTCCCTTTTAACCAGAAAAGTAAATGCAGGAGGGCATTTTCCGTTGTTTTCCAGCCCTACAAACTCTGATGCCTACATTTAACTTAAGCATGGGCAGTCTCATTTAAGCCAGTGGGAACAGTCGCATGTTGAAATTTAAGCAGGCTCATGGCTTAGCTGTTCACATGTAATAGTCAGAACATAAATCAGATCACACTAAAAAATTTCTGTTAAATTTTTTACTTCTGCCAAAACTGGCTATCATTGCAGCCTGCTGGACACAGCCTTGAACCTATCCCGTGCCAGATACAATTGCTTTCAGACTCAAGACTTGTTTCAGATGCACAAAATGGTTCCAGTGTTTCACAGGGAAAAAAAGGCAACATTTGCCTTCCAAACATTGTTATTTAAACCCTATGATGAACATATTCTTAAGGCTTATTACATGGACCCACTCTGTTAACAAATGTAATTAGAGAAAGAAAATAGAAGTCAGGGGTGACTACCCAAGGAATTTAAGAAGTGTTTAAAAATTGGGATAGAAAAGATGGAGCATAACAAACCACCCCATTTGGGAACACACTGGCACTTCTGACTGAAGTCACACCTCAGTCTCTAGCACTGCTACCACAGCATTTATTAACAGCAGATACACAACGCATGCAAGAAAAGACTTGCTCAAACCCTGATCCACTGCCATGCAATATGCAAAAAAAAAAAAAAAAAAGTGACTTGTTAAAGAGCACCTAAAAAAGTCCCCTGTTCTGGAGAACCACCTGTCCTGAGGAAAGCAGAACAGTAACATTCCCTAGAAAACACTGAGTGCGCCGGAGTTATAAACTGAAATGAGGGGAAATACATTTTTCTTTCTATTCTGGGCTGCCAGGGAAGCACCCCTATGAACACATCTGGTCATTCCATTCTTGAGGTAACTTGTATGAAACAAGATTTTTAGATGCATTTGACTCAAACTTGTCTTTCACTTTCTCACCACAAACTTCTCTTGCTTTGCTTTTAAATGAAATAACTCTTCAGTGCATAGTTACACAGTAATACTTAATACCCAGATAAGATTTTGAGTTGGAATATATTATCACTCAATAAGAACAACACTAATCACTGTAATTAAGCCTCTATCGAAACAATTATTTTAGTATTAGAAGTATTTTCCACAGTCTTAGTTTCATTACTATTAATCCACTGTGAAGTTATTTTACTGAGCAAGAACAAAAGTTTTGTTGAAAAACTTGATAATCACACAGTCAATATTTCAGTTCTAATGCTGATGTTTAAGTCCTTAACAAGAAAATCCATTTCATTTCCTTTGGATAACAAGGAGACTTTTGACACCATTACATCTCACCGCACAAATTACTCTGTTTTGCAAAACACAGAGAATCCAATTCTCATTACAGCCAGCTAAACTTGCATAATCCCAAGTAAATGTGTGGTCCTGTACATATATAAATAAGGAAAGAATGGCCACACTTCGGCATATCTCCATAAAAAAGACTGCGTGGTGCTTCTTTTACCACAGCAACGCATCGTATGCAAGACTGCCGAAAACACAAGACGAAGTTTGCCCATCAGTCTCCCACAGTATTACTGTGCCTGAAGAGCAATATACAAGGTCTATCTGAAATTATAGCCATTTCTCTTTCCTTGTTTTCCTGTCATCAATCTAAATTTTAAAAGACAACGTAATTTCAAAAGTGTAACTAATACCAAAAAAGGAGGTGGCAATCAGGAAGCATTTTGCCAGCTGAGTTATTGACTCTTTCTTTCCAACCCAGTCTCATTCTTTCAACCTACAAAGCGCAGTAAAAGAGCAAATTCTTTAAATACTGATGAGTTCTGTTTGTAGTTATGTTCTTATTACAAGATTACTGCAATAAGCTTTTCCACATTGAATTTTACCTTCATTGAATGAAAATTAATTAGTCACACACTAAACAGCATCCAAAATTGAGAGGTTATGAAGATTTAAATGCTGTATAAATACCTCTACTGCTTTTTAGACCCTGTTGAAGTCTTCTAGTTGACTAACTCCTTTTCTTTTGCCATTCACACCAAATGCTTTTAGACAATTTTAGACACAATATCTTCAGTAACTTTTTCCACTTCCAATGAGCAGTAGTACGTAATAGTCAAAAGACTAAATTGTTTATGCCTCCTTAAAATGCAGGGACTATTTAGTTATATTACCTTTGGTTGTAGCTTCTGATTTCTGTCTCAAGACATCTATTATAGGATCAAAAAGGAAGAAGGCAGCAATATTTATAATATGGCATACATGCCACTAGTAAAACACAGTACTTTACATCCCCAACCTATTGAAAAGGTCTTTATTAAGTGTGAAATGCCACTCAAAGAATTACAACATAATTTTCTAGTGGGAACACAATATGTACAAGGGTAATGAAAAACAGAAAGAACATTTCTTTTATTACAGCTGCTGTTAACATTCAGGTGCAGTCGCAACCTACTGCATTGTGTGTTGTGAGTAAACGAACCCCTGAGGGGTCCTGTTGAAGTCAGGCTTACACAGAGTAAAGCAGAGGGTTCAAAGAATTTCAGACAGTAAACGAAAGTAAGCTTGACAGACACCAGCACTTCATCAAAATCCAAGATGGAAAAAGAAGAGACTTTCCTCCTATGCTATGCTATGCAGGATTTGCTTGCATGTATGGAACACATTCCTAATGCTTGGGGAAAAATACATAAACTATGGCAACCCAGTGCTAGTTTAAAATGATCAGTTAGTCCAATGTAAAATCTCATTAGCAATATCTTTGATTATAGCTACACTAGAGGAAGAAAAGAACAGAACAGAATAGTTCAGTTGGAAGGGGCCTACAATGATCGTTTAGTCCAGCTGCAATACGCCAGCTTTTCCAGCAGACCTGGAAACTTAGAAGTGTTTGGAAGATGATGTGTCAGTCATTAAACTTTGCACACCACAAAAGAGACAGCATGGCTTTCCTGTAATAAAAATTCATTTTCATCATGATGAGTAATTTTAGGCTTCACCAACTTGCATCCCCACTTTCAACATAGCTAGTAACATATCCAGTTTTACTTTCAAAAAGCAGCACAACATGGTGAACCTCCACAGAGAAGTTATTTGGAACAGAAATCTTTAGCTGCATTAGGACCATCACCACTTCAGTGAAGGAATGATCCCCTTGCAGGGAGAAACACAACAGGGGGCTGGCATTCTCAAAACTGTACAGGAGCTGAAAACAGCAACCTCCAAGGCTTCGGACTGCTCGGTTATATTGCCAATATTTAATTGATAAATTTTTAACACCTCTAATGAAAAGTGTTTAAAAGGCTAGGAAGAGAAAGAGATAAAACTTGGAGAGAACAGTATCATTCAGGTGTTATTGAGTGGGAAAGCGATCCCATGTATGAAGTTTGAAGTCATGGGGGGGTGGGGGATGGGGGGAGGCAGTAAAACTGTTACTCCTATATTCAGATGTTTACAATGCTACCAAACCCCAAATCTGTAAACCCCAAAACAGAAAGAGTCACGGATCTGCCGAGTTTTGCTTTGCCAACGCGGGGAATGACATCAGCGTGACTCACAGCGCACAAGCTGAAGAGGCAGCACGACAGCTCAGAAAGGGAGAGAGGAGTGGGAGAGAGCAGCCATTCAGTAATCCTCCAGCTCCATGTCACAGAAATCATTTACACATTTATGTTCCTGTGCCTTCATTTTCAAATGAAGAAGACATGCTATATTTATTTCAAATCTTTCTTGTGACACATTTTAAAGTCTTGGTGGCAAGCTGTATGGAAAAGCAGTGCAATTAGAAGTTAAAACTCTAAATCTAAGGGTCTGTGAAGATACACAAACCTGCAATTGCACGTTATGGATAAATAAATCTGTTTCAGAAAACCTAGTTGGCTCATGTTAACCTTGTGAACTGATCCTATACAGAATTAATCTTGCTGCTTAATCCCACGCTTCAAAACAATCTTGAAAACCTCACAGTTCATTTTCTAGATATTGTACCTCCGTACTATGTGGAAGTGGTAACCAAAGCTCTCTCACAAAAAAGGTTCTCCTCTTTGTTCGTACATTGACAAAACCAAACTTTTCTTACACTCTTTTTACCCTAATAATAATAATAATAATAATGGTGTAATTCTATCTCTGGCAACCACCTTATGAAGCATGCTTTTCCTTTTAGTCTTCTCTTGTGCTATTTAGACTCTCAGGAGTCAATACAAAAACCCTACAATTAATTATACAATTAAAAGTTGCAGCATAAACAATGGTTATTCTTTAGGAGAAAGCAGCAGGAGTGTTAAATAACAAAAAAAATAAGATCCAGTGACCTCTTATACCTCTAAAAATGTGTACATTGCAACAGCTGAACCATATGAAACCCAGCACCAAGTCAACTCTTTCAACATAGGAGAATGCTATTTTAAACATCCATCTGTATCACAGCTGTAAATAACTTCACATGTAGTCTTCATTAAAAAACTGGCTAGCTAAATGAAATTACAAAGTATAATTGAATTTGAAAAGACTTCAGATACAGTTCAAATATTGGTTATTTTTTTCTTTCTCCTACCATTCTACAATAAGGTAAATGCAAGAACTACATAAACCAATAGACTTAGTTGATCCTGACAAAATCATATTTGGGGGGCTGGTGGTGGGAGGGTGGTAAGAGGCAGGAAAAGGACAGTTATGTTTCCTCTTCTAGACTTTCATCAGTTTCTCCATCCCCAAGTCAAAAACAAAACCTAGGACAGTTATATTTGTTTATGATCAGATAACCAAAAATGAAGACTCTTCTGGTATAACAGAGATACTCCATCAAATGTAAAGTTTATTTGTTTTGTCAAGATTGTGAATAGATTTTCAACTTTTTCAAACCCTTACCACCAAAATATCCTTCTCCAAATAAGCCTGGGTAGTTTTTAATAAGAAACAAAATCATCTGCTTGAAAATAGGTTGCAGTAGGACCCAAACAAATTCCCTTCCTGCTGTCATTGCTGCTGAACTCCACCTGGCATCTGGTTATCAAAGCACGTTCCGAGTGTGACACTTAGCAGATCTCATCAGTTTTCATACAGCAATTTTCTTCTTATATCTGTAAGACCACTGTAAAAAGTAAAGTAATAAAATGGCTGTTAAAAGCATGGGGAGGGGGGAATGCATATTCTCTGCTAAAATGCAGAGAAGAGAAAGCAAACTAAAATTTTCAGCTCCTTTTTTTTCAGATGGATCTGCTCTTAAATGCCATTTCCTAATTTCTTGTTCTCATTTTATTCAGTCATTCTGGAGTCAGAACAAAAATAGCTAAGAGTACATATCCTGATTTTTTAACCTTTGAGATATTTTGTAACTGCATTAATTTCTCACTCCACCTCTTCACATCTCAAAGTCACTGTAGAAGGCTAAGGAGAGAAACAATATTCAGAAAAATGGAAACTTCTTAATTTTCTATTGTTCAAATGAAGCTTGGGTACCTTAGATACACGTACTGAGATTCTGAAAATGTACAGCACTCCTGGCTATGTGCTGATTTTTCCATATTCCTAGGTACTGTTGCCTACTGAGCTACTTCAACTGAATGCTGAAGATTAGTTAAAGGCAAACACCAAAAAAACACAAAAGTACTCTCAGAGGGGTAGGAAGTCAACAAAAAGACTGGAGCTGCCCAGTTGTCTGAAGCATCAGTTTCCTTAAGAACCACTTACAGAACTTTACAGGAATTTCAGCTAATCGTTTACAGGAACAAATGAACTGTCATACTGGATGAAGCCAAAAGTCCATCTGATTAAGAATATTTTCTCGAGTAGTTTCATATTTTATCTAACTTTTGGAATTTCTTCCCTCTCTTGTAAACACAGAAAACTCTTGGGGACACAGAAATTATCATTCAGCAGGTTTAAAAAAAATAATCAAAACTAAAACAAAAGGAAGGACTTTTCCACACAAACAAAATCATTACATTGTGAAACTCTATGCTGTAGAGGCCAAAAGTATAAATGTTTTCATGGAAAAAATTCAGGGGAAATAAGTTCATCACTGACTATTGAACAAGATGACCAAGATAACAGTGTAGCTCGGAAAGTCTCTGGCTGGCCAACTGCGGGAGGTTCAGGGGATTCACCAGGGAAAGAGCTGCCCTGAGCTTACCCCTTCCTAATAGTGGCCCTTCCTGTTACTGGCCAGGAACAATCTGGGCTTGTCTGATCCAGTATAGCTGCTCCCATGACTGAAAACAGTATCAGCAGTCTGCATATCAAAGGACTGAAAACCAATTTCATTTTATACAGTCCTGGGCCAAGATTTTTTCTCCCCAAGTTCTTAATAGATAGCATTAGCCTGTGCAGTAATTCGTGGGCAACCAAAAGGGTTAGAAAGGCCTATTTGGTCTTTCACAAGGCTCTTCATTCAACCCACTTGTCTAAGTACAAAACTTCATAATGGATATATACTCAAAAATATTTCTATGGGTGGAGCGTCTTCCCAATTTTGGGCAGTGAGAAAAGTCACATCCTGAAAGACAGGAAAGAGTTTTCCCTATACCTACTTACCTTGACTTTATCAAACTTGTACAGACACCCCTCAAAGTATTTTGCGGGTGTCCATACAAATAGGCTGTATCAACCTAAGCTGCCAGCTGACTTGCTAACATCCTTGCAACCATTTTGCTTAGACAAGATCGAAGTGAATGCTACATTCACATATACCAGGGTCTAGTGCCCTCCACATCAGCTCTTCTTATCAATTCACAGAATCGCAAAGTAGCTGAGGTCAGCAGGGACCTCTGGACATCATCTAGTCCAAACCCCCACCCAAAGCAGGGACACCTACAGCAGGTTGCTCAGGGACATGACCAGCTGGATTTTGAATAGCTCCAAGGACGGAGACTCCTCAGCCTTGCTTATTGTGTTTTAGCAGAATTTCCTGTGTTTCAGTTTCTGCCTCTTGCCTCTTGTCCTGTCATTGGATACCCTGAGAAGAGCCTGGTTCCAGCTTCTTTACTCGCTCCATCAGGTATTTATACATACTGATAACATCCCCCTGCACCCCAGCTCTCTTAGCTCCTCCTTATATAACAGATGCTCCAAATTACTTCATCATCTTCATGGTCCTGCATGCATGCCCATGTCCTTCTTGTACTGGGGAGGCCAGCGCTGGAGCCAGCACTCCCCGCTCCCTCGATCTGTTTGTGACACTCCTCCTAATGCAGCCCAGGATGCTGTGGGCACGCTCTTCCTAACACAGCCCCGCCTTCCTCATTTCATGGAAAGAGGTCAAAATTCAGAAAACCTAAAAGAATGTAAAAATACAGTTTCACTGCCTGATCCTATGCCAAAAAGACAGTGGTCGTAGGTGCCTGCCTCAGATGTCTTATCACTTTGTACAGCCAACTCATTCACCAGCAAGTACTACTGAGGCTGACCAGCTGCAAAGCAACGTGGCTGCAAAGGAGAAAGCAGAAAGCACACAGCAGATATCATAAGATATTTAAAACTCCAGCAATATATTAAGGTAAAAAACCAAACACCAGCAAGAACTTTTAACATCCCCAGAAGACAGACTATTCAACACAGAAAGACAAAATTACTGCTATATGATATTTTACTCCTCCCATAAACTATTTATAATGTAGTTCTACAATACCATGCGATACAAAAATACACCAGCCCTTTCACAAAAGCAATTGAATAAATAAAATCTAAACCAAGTCAGTACCCTCCAGGCACTCCCAACAGAAGACCCAGATTCTCCATCACGGTCCTTTAATGGAAGCACGCTCACACAGCCACAAGCACACCACCCTCTTGAGCTTACAGAGACCCTCTCTCAGAGCACAGACATTTAACCAAGTCCCGTTTGTGTCCCGGTGCTTCCCTGTACCTTTTCTTGCTTTAATTCTAATGATGAATGGCAATTGGTAGTGAAATATCAATGGTGTCAAACAGATCTATTACTCTTGAAGCTGGACTGGGAAGGATGTTTTTCAGCTGTTTCAGTGCAGATAGTTTTTTAAAACCAAGTTCCCTTAGCCAGCCAGCTCAGCAGCCCAACATACCCGTTCTGTACCAAAGAGCATCACTGAATCTCAGAGGTACAAAAACGTGGCTGAAAGAAGGCAAGTGGCAAAAAAGCTATTCCAGACCCTGAATTTCAACCATCCTCTTCACTAACTTCAGCTGAGTACCTGTATTTTTCCAGTAGTATAAGTCTATTTGAAAATTCTGAAATGGGATCTTCCTAAGACTACCTAATGATACCTCTAACTTTCAATTTGTGGGCAAAAATACACTAGCAATAGCGGGAATCAAGAAAAAATGGGAAGTTGAAAGGAAAAAAGCAAAAGTAAAACTGGACACTGGGGTACAAAATGCCCTGACAAAAAGAGGAATATTCCAGAAATAAGAAAAGTTTGATAACACAATTATTTTTAAAATGTCATTTGCCTCCAGAAAGACCAATAAAGCGATGACCCTCATGAAAGCAGCAAGCATACTCTTCAGTTTTAAAACACAGGGAACTAAGACATTGGCCCATAAACACAGGACGCAACTCAAGTTGGAGGAAAAATTCTAAAATTTAAAATTTTTCATTTGTGTTCCCTTTCCCAAATTATGCACTGTAAAAACATTAAATCATACTGCAAATAAAAAATTGAATACAGAAAAAAGATGACGCAAAAATTTAAGAGGAACATTTCTGTAAATTAGCACACTGACAAACCTATGTAGCTCAGATGCAATAAAACGACAATGTGGTGGAGGCTCCTGTGCACTCCCCTGTGCCATCAGGCAGCCTCCGCTCTAAATTGTCATGAGATGCCAAAAATTGTCGTAACTTCTGAGCAATGAGTTACACGAGTGCAAGCTTTCCTATTCAGAAAAAATCTTCCACTGGGAAACTCCAATCTATAAAATCATTTTTCTTTCTTGTTTACAGGATATTGACCTATAAATTGAACAAATCAAGTAAGAAAGGTATTTTTTTGCCACAAACCCAAACTTCTGCATCCCATTGAAGACAACTCTGTGGGGTTCTCCATCCTCTCCAGCAAGCCGGACAGGTCTCTGTCTGTGCGGGAGGGAGTGGGTGCTTGGCTTTGCTGCTCCCCTGCCATCAGAATAGCTCCCACATACAAAGAGCTTGTCAATCAGTGTTTCATTAAAAAAAAAAAAAAATAGTGAAATGTCACATTCCTGCAAGGACTTGAGGACAAGAGAGCTTACCTAGAAAACTGGCATAAGTGTTAGCCAACAAGGTCAGAAAAAAATACAAACCCCTCTGTCTACAGCCAGAGTTTCAAGTGTCTCATGCTTCCCCTTGGCACTTCCAGGCATGACGCATGGGTAACGCTTAGGTGAGAAGGATATGGAAGCGAGAGATTTATTCTCAGCTAACCTTGATCCTCCTCTTCAGAGTAAATGAAGACTGTATCATGCAATGCAGTGCCAGATCTGGATGGCACACAGGACACTAGCCAAATACTCTGATTCCCTTACAATGACTTTTAAGGCAGTATTTTTAATAGCCACAAATTTTCAAATAGTGCTCCAGCCATCCGCAACTGGAGTGTGAACAGAAGGTATGGAAGCAGCTGAGGTAACACGAGTTGCCGAGTAATCTGACTTGGACTGAATTCAAGGCACCTAAAATTGGTCTCACTGATTTTACACTCTTGGCAGGAGAAACTTGATTAAGAAAACAATTTTTTCACTAGCTACCGGTTTTAATAAATAGCTTACTACTTGTAGTCTACAGAAATTGGTATAGTGACTAAGGGTGGGTGAAGCAGCAGAGAGCAGATGACTTGCTAGGAAGTTATTATTAGATGTTTGATGTCAGAGCCATGATGGATACTCGGTGCAAAAATTGCTCCCAAATCCTACGAGGTTCTTCTGAAAGTTCTTCTCTCAGTAACTCCAGGGAGGGACAAGAGGAGATGACGACATCAGCAGGCCACCCTGCTGTCCCCTGGGGAATATTAATCCACTCCTCCCATTTTAAAACAATATCCAAATAATAGATGGCATCGCACCCCTCTATGGTACCTACAAGACCATGAAGGCAGGATGGTCTGCCCACAAACGGTGTGACCGTCCCCTCCGACATGGCCGCAGGTGATCCAAACCACTGTTGCAGGGTAGCCTGGATACATCCTCCTGTTTGCAAAAAAACTTCATCCTTAACAAGGGAGTGGATGTATCTTCTCACATCTGGCACCATCTGCTGACACTTGCCAAATTAGAAGATTTTTTAAAAAAAATGACCATAGAGAGGAAAGATAATTTGTGTTCTAAGAGGAAGAGCTCTATCTTCTCAGACACTTGAAAAGCTTACTAAAAATCCAGGAGCAGCAGGATGGATAGTTTGTTAGACAGCCATTACGTTGATAGAGACCATCTGAATTTCAAGAACAGCACATAAAAACCCAAACTCAGGTAGTCTATTAGAAACGAGAAACTTTCTGAAAATGGAACCCAGACAGATCATGACACACGCATTTTTCTTCTGCGCAGAGCACAGATCAAGTAAATATTGGCAATCATTACCTCTGTAGTGAAGCTTTACTTTTAAAGGGGAAAAATATGATAAGTTCAGAGAACTGAAAGCAATAATACCCCTGGCTTTAGTCAGACAGATGACCGCCTCCCGAGCAGCATCATGGTCTGCATCCCTCAGCCACCCATCAGGCACAGCCTGCGTCGCTCAGCTGCGTGACCGCCGACAGCTTCCCGCTTCCTACTGCTTCTCTAGCTTCCCCCCACTCCCTCCCTCTCCCAGATTATGAACAGGGTCCGTCTGTCAGCACATCCTGAATTAAGTGGTCAGTCTGGTATCTCGTCTTCCACATACAATCACGCATTTGTCTTCAGCTGGAGGCATGGGGTGAAGTCAAAGTCAGGAGACTGATCTCCACAGTCAAGTAATCAAGATAATTTTAGTTCATAAACTGATGTTTCACTCTAGTCTGGCCAATTTAAGAAAATTTTTAAGCTTTTGCATCAGCCAGAAGGCCGGGGAATGTCAGTGTCCTCATTTCCGCAGTGGGAAGTCGCTCCTGGACCAAGTAGCTGGGACTGGCTGTGGCAACACAGGGATGCCAGCAGCTGGCGAGCATGCCCTGCCACCAGCACACCCTCTACTTCAGGGGATTTTTAACCATGCCTTGACACTTTAAGCAGAGTTAGGACCCTGGCTTACTTTTAGAAGTTACCTGATACTTCAATAGGTTAAATTCTACTAATCTGCTGGAGTCATTTTTGGCAAGTAGCAGAAACAGTGAATCATCCTACATTATCCCAGAGAGACTTCATAAATAAATCCTCCTATCCGAGGGGAACTTGCTGAAGGCTTTTTATATGAAGGAAACTATTTTAGTCCTGTAAATAAGTAACAATGATTCAGTCCAATAAATGAGCCATTTGCTTTTTCATGCTGATCTTTACTAGAGAATGATAGGGCTGGTATGCTGCTGTACACCTCCAGATTTCATTCACTCCCCTCCAGCAACCTACCAAAGGAGAGAGAAAAACTAATATAAACTCTTTTCTTCTACAGGTTTTCAACCCTGTCCCATGTATCCTGCATTTTTATTTTAAAAGCCTCCCAAAGCAGAGGTGACTCAGCAGTCATTACCTCAGACTTCAACATAAAATTAGAGATGTTATAACAATCATGTCAATTAAATTAGCCAGACATCTTTAGCGATTCTGATTATAACCAGATATTAAATTTCAGGCTAATTTGAATTGCAATCATAGCCCATATTTACATCTTAGATGAATGCCAGATAGAAATGTCAATTAATTAGTATATATTGTTTGAAAGACCAATTATTGTCGTCAGGCACAGTGCTAGAGAGTATCTATACAAGTGGTAAACAATCTGATCTCTTTTCAAAGGATAAGTTTGCCAATTTCCTTCTTTTCGATGCATTTTAAGCTTTTTTTTTTTGCTTATTATTTTGAAGGTGGAAAAAGAAAAATATACCTATTTTGATAAACAGCCTTGGTTTTGTTGAGAATGTCAAAGCAGCTCTCAAATCCAGTAAGCCTATAATGTGCATTGCTGATGGCATATTAACTCTAATAATTAGTCTTTGTTAGCAAAGTAAGCTGTACGAATTTTGCCGAAGTATAAAAGTCATTAAACAATGAGCATCTGTCATACAACGGTGCAATACATCATGCGCAAAATCTCCAGTCAGTTCAGCCAACAGTAAAGATCCCCTCCCTCTGTCTATGATAGGATTTCTGAGTAATGAATGGGGCTTTCTCTTCAGCATAATCCTTTCCTAATTTAGTGTCAGGATTTTATTATGTAATTCTTCTATTCTGGAACTGAAACAATTTCTAGTCTCTCATAGTAAAAATAAAACATTAATAACTCTGTCTCATTGACATGCGAGTTTTGTAAACACTGAATTGCTTTTCTTTCCAAAAGACAATACCAACAAACACTTTCTCTTTGCCATCTAATGTCCTTATATACTTACAGTGCTAAAGAGTATCTATAAAATTGCAGCTGACAGACGAATACAACGTTGGAAGATCTCACGCTTACTCGGAGCTCGTGGAAAGCTAAACAGTCTGTCAAGCCGTTTAGCGGCAAATTGGATATCTTATTGTTCTGAACAGGACTGAAACAGGACCTGTATTGCTGTACAGAATTAGGAGCGACAATGCACACGTTACTCAATTTAGCAACCAGGAGAAAGAAATAACTCGACCTGAAACAAAAACAGGGGGTTACAGTCTCTCACCTAAAAACCTTCCATGAGCAGAGAGGGACTTTTCCTTATAAATACATCTTGGTTTTGTTTTTGTTTTCATATATAGAGGCAGATTTTTCTTTATACATACACAGGCAAGGAGAAAATCATGTCTGTTGTATTTTTGTAAGAAATTCATTGTCGGAGAATAATTGGGTGGAAATATTCTCTCCCTGGTCAGAACTCACTGGCATAAAATCTCACTCCTGTAAACCCAAAACATGTCACTGATCTCTCCGGTGTGCACAGTACCTCAGTCACCAGTCAAGAAAATCAAGGATTTACATACAGGGTCGCAGTTCTGCACCAAATGGGGCGGGGGGACAATCATCCTTCCACATACACGCCTCAAACCACCGCCATCAGCAGCACCACGGAAGTTTTCAAAGTAAAACAAAAAACCCACCCTGAAATACCACTAGTTCTGAATTTGCCAACGTCATTCCCATTTCTGTCCCTAGAGTTACACAGGTAACCACTGCTCAGAGTGCAACGGCACCTCGTGAGGAGAAGCCCTTAGTAACCAGCAAAGCAGGCGACCAGAGCTAAGCAATGCCTTGCAGAGATTTCACTGTGCAAACCTATTTTTTCATGTTTTTTTATATAAATCCAATTGCATAGCTTAATGTGCATGGCTACACATGAACGTAGTTTTGGATACTGAAAATACTGTTTTGTAACATGGAGTTTTAAAGGGAAAGAAATCTATTTTGACAAGGGGACTTAAGAGCGGTATTTTTAGAATTCACATACGCTACAGCATCTCAGCCAAAAAAGGAAACCAGCAAAAGATTTCTAAACTGAAATATCAGTGGATTTGTGCTCCATATTCCTGACTCATTAAAATCTCAAATTGCTCAACTTCAATCTTCCACACAGTTAAACAATGCTTTTTTTTGCTTTACGCATTTTCTTATCTGCAAAAAAATGCTTCATTCTGTGTTCTTCCTGTATGAGCCCTAAATAACTTTTTCATTAAAAGCAATTTTCTGCTATCACAATTTGCACTGCAGTTATCTTTCTGCTCAGCCTTTTCTAAATAGATCTGGAATATCAGAGCAGACCAGTCAGCCATTTAGTTCAATATCCTATCCCTGACAACAGGGATTTATAAATGCCGTAGTGAAGGCTCAAGAAACTACCATAGAGTAATCTGCTCCAGTGGAAATTTCTCCATACTACTCATTCATTTACAACTAGCCTTAGCCCCTGGGCATGGCAGTTTATATCCATAATTTCCACCACTTACTTTACTTGCTATACTTGAAGCCTGTTTTTGCTTACTTCACCGGAGTGTTATTTCCACTACATTCAGAACATGTTTTCCTGGAATAACTTCACAAACTCACAACGCAATTTCAGTGCAGTTTTTGCTGCTTGTTTGTTGAGGTTATACACATCTCAGTGACCCCTATGTGATGCTCCCGCTGATCACAACCGTCACCTCTATGAGCGTGCTCTCAGGACTTGGATGCTCAGATAGATCTAAGGGATGCCTTCGAATGAAGGTCTGACAGGATCCAAGGCTGTATGCAAGCAGATGGCACACTTGCCACCAGGCTTAACCAACGGCTGAACTATGTACTGCTAATGAGGTCTTGTCACACAAGAACGGCAAAACCACCCATCAGCCTGTGGCTGGATTAGCTGACCTACCCACATTTCTCAGATGCACAGAACACAACTGCTGCTTGTAACATTTCAAACACAATAGTAAGAAATTCAGTGACTCCTAGCTCTTGGCCCTTCCCAAAATCATTTTAAATACTCAACTGTCCAACCATGCATAAAATGGCCTTGAGGCTGCAAAACAATTGATGACATGTAAGTCATATGAGGGAACAATATCGAACGTGATCCTTTAACAGTACGGAGGTTTGTGAATAAGATACACCACTCTCCAACTCCCATGGAAAGAAAACTTCTAGTTTGGAAATGTCCGAAACACATTTTCTAACTGGTACCCAGTGTAAATTTAAAAAAGATTTTCACACACAAACTGTGGAAGTCACATACACTGGAGCTTCTCTGTATTAAACAAAACAAGTTCATAACAAAAACACCTCGACTTTGTGTGCCTCTACTTTGCTGACTTGTGAACTGACCCTTTAAAAGCAACTGAGCACAAATTAGGATAATACCAAAAATCATAATAATTTCTTTACAAACTATTAAAAATGTCAACCCGAAAGATAAAATGAAAGACCTTCATGCAAGGGAAGAATTCAATGGTTAAGTAAATTTCACCTCACCACCGAAGGCATGCAGATGAAAGTAATTAACCAGATCTCATTATCAAGGTTCACTCTAATTTATAGTTTTGCTTTCAGTTTTGCTATGAATTTGTTGAAGATAAAGATCAAAAAAAAGAGGTCAAACTGAAAAATTCCAGCCTCTTATCCACAATTTGGTTTTCAGTACAATTAAAATAGGACAAAAGTGCTATAGTTGATGATGGCCATTACAAGATGGCCCAAGACTCCATTGACTCAGTCTAAAGCTATATTCTAATCCGAGTTCCTCCCCGAACACAGTATAATCCGTCACCAGTTCATTTTGCAACAGACAATAGAGTACGATTCCTCCTCAACAAAATGCCTGAATGTCTTGATTTCACCTTTTGCTTTTTCTGTTAGGACCAGTAACTAATGTAACTGGGGAAAAAAAACTCTCAAATGCTTTAAAATGTAACAGTTTTATTCAGGTTTTGATGACAAAGCTCTTGAGGACCTGATGTGCTGGGTTACTTTTTGCTTAATAAAGTTATAAGACAAGTGTAAACAGATTACAAAAAATTCACTGTAGTTCTGAACCACTTCAACATATCTTCTTTACAAAATTGCTCCAACAGATACTTCTTCCCCACACAAGGCCAGGACTAAGAACAACGCGTTGGGCACTGCACCAGAAAGCAATGAGCACGCTGCACTGGATGTTAAGTACTGTACAACAGACCAGCCGACTTCTTCTCCCTATGGCTCTTAATTATTCAGTATGAAAAGGCAATATCTCTGCAGTCGCTGCACTACTGTTTGTCCTTTCTCACCTCATTACTGCTTTCCAACTAAATATATTCAAAGTTTTGCAAGCCTACATCTAACTTACTTTACTGCTCCCACAGGCAGTGTCTCACTATGACACCTGCTATGGAAAGCAAGCATGCAGCTGCTGCTTGGCAAAGCCTGGGATGGACAACAGAATATCTGCATCAGCTACGCTTTCACACTTCAATTTTCCTTCCACTCTACCTTTCCTGCTAGCAAAAGGTCCAAACCAAAATCACAGCTCAAAGCCTTTTAATCAGGGAAGAAATAACAGCCTAGCTCACTCACTTGATTAAACTCAATATGATTCTCCCTTTACAGTATTGACGGTGACACCTGGAATGAATTTTTTTTTCTGAATTTGGTTCAAAACCACAAAAAGTCTGAAGCAGATCTCTACAATAATCATCCAAGCCTGGTTCCGGAAACCCTTATTTTCCATTACGAATACACGTTGAAAAGGGGCTTTTGCTATTCAATTCTTGCTCTGTGCGTTACTTGATTCTATCCATTACTTCTGCAGCAGAGGAGGGCACAAAAAATAATCAGAAAGAAATGTTGCAGTCTTTATAATCCAATGGTAATGCCAATGATCATCAGGCAAGGAGAGATTCTGCACACAGCAATCTGTGTTTTCAAGTTCCAATGTTCCAGTTCTTATTTGGAATGATTACAGGCTTGTTCCTTATGCAATTATTTGCTCTGTTAGGCCCAAATTTTTGATGGTTTTCTCAGCCATTACAGTCAGCACTTCACTTGAAATAAATGGCAACGTTGCCTAAGTAAGGAACACAGAAAATCCCTCTTGAAGAAGGTGGCATTGGCACATGTTATACGCTCAAAACCCATTCAATGCTTTCGGTGATCCAGAAACAGCCAGCGTGCATCACTCAACTCAGTCTTCTCCTTTCAAGCGAAGAGGTACTACTATCATGACATTTATATCTTTCAACCCTTGCTAAAGGCTTGCCATCCCCTTGACCTCTGTCCACTCTTTTCTTACCTCTGGCCAGTTCAGTCATGCACCAGAGCTACTTCCAGTACAGTGAGCTTGGTTTATATCTTTCCTTTCTCCAAAACACAGGCATCTAACTTTCTGCCCACAATTGAACCTTTTCATGCTTCCCTGATACACTCCACTATTCACTGCATTTTTCACATGTGTTTTTCAGCTAGTCTCTGCCATGTGACCATGAAGCTCATCCAGCAGCGCCTACCTCGTGCTCCCCATGAGGACAAGCGATACAGCTCCAGGATCTCAACCTTGCTCTGTCATCCAGCACGTCAGACACAGCCAGCCGGCCTGTCCTGAGAGAGAATTGCCGTGACCCCGAAGTGCCTCTCCTAGAAGAGCTTTACATGGACAGAGACCTAGTCCTTTCGCAGTACCACTGATCCCTTTCACAGTGACCTGTCCCAGCACGACGCAGCACAGCCTCGTGGCCCAGAGTCTCTCACATCAGCCTGCTGAATTCGGAGCATCCAGCTCTTGGGTTTGGAGTGACTTGCAGGAGGAAGCATCCTTCGCTCCCTTCTCCCTTCCTTTTTGGATCTGTGTTCAAAAACATGAAAAGCCAGAGCCAGACATCTTCTTAGAAGCCCTGAATTCTATCCATGGGTTGTAACAGAAAGCCTTTACACCATTATGTAGGAAAACAAAAGAAAAAAAAAACCACTTGAAAGTATTCCTTCACTTTACTTGGACAGAGAAAAGTAACTCACTTTGTCCCCAGGCTCCATTCAATTCTGTCAGATAGGCACTTTCTGAAAACACAGCCTCCCCATACCACACACGAACTACTGACAAAATAGGCTGTATTCAAGAAAGGAAAAACAAAGACAAAATTTATTCCTGTTTTTTAGTGGGTTTTGAAATCACTGTCAGGCATTTTAGCTTGCAGACTCAGGTTTAAACCTGGATAGCCAAACAGAAGTACAGCCCTAAAATTGGAGAGACACTTGTGCAGCTGGCCACTGCATGAATGTGAAGAAAGAAAACACTCAAACCCAAAGTCTGCTTCTCTGAAAACAAATCCGTTATTATTTCTTTGGAAACTAACCTCCGATTGAGTTCTGGCTCGCACGTTAAGCAGCACACCCTGCATCTGCCAGCTCCAGTCAAATTAACACAGAGCCCCATGACAGTGACTAAGAGCAAGCATGGAAACTGGCCCGAATACAGAAGTGCTCACAGTTTTTAAAGAAAGGGATAATGGGTAATTTGTAGGAGTTAGTTGTCAAATTATATATTTAATTTTTTTTGTATGCAAGCTAATAATAGGCTTAAGCCTGTAACTTGCACTTGGAATAATGATTAAAGTAGCAAGCTTCAGCAGTTTTTGTCTGTAGGACTCTCTCCACTGAACTTTTCCTGTAGTCACAGCAAATCCTAAGAGATATCTTAGGAGTGGATAATATGAATCACTGCTTTTTAAAAGAAAGAAGTATAATGCAGACTGGCAATTTAAAAAAAAAAAAAAAAAAGAAGCTAAAACCTGCCATGATATAAAATCACTGCTGACCCACAGGAAGTCACCGGCACAGCCACTGATTAAAAGAATCTCATAAAACACAGCCAGTGATGTTACATCATCAACTCTGAATGATTTTTTTGCCATTTTAGATGATAAACTGTAGTACAGTTTAAATCCCCTTAACTTGTACAAATAATTTTTGAAAGTGTCTGAAAACATAAAGACCCACTTAATCTTTTTAGTGATCAATACCACTACATTACACAGAAGACAGTGCAGTAGATTTATTAAAGAAGTTGATACAGAGCTATTTGTAAGTCTAAAATGGTGACTTGCCTGGATTCATCTAAAAAGAAGGGGTGACGTGGCAAGCTGAGAACTGGTCAGGTAGTGAAAATTAACACCCTTAAAGAAAACAGTGAATAAGTAATTTTCACTTTCATAAAACCTTGATTGATAAAGCACAGTTCTAAACTATGCAGTGAAAGGGGCAAAAATTCAATCCTGAATGTAATTTGAGCCTTGTCCACACATGCAATTTGAATCATAGTAACAGGATTGGTTTAGAAAGAGCAACCAACAGTCAATATGCTGAAATTATTTCAAGAGATCTTTTTAGCAAATGACCTTACACTTACACTGTACTCTTCCAGCAATCCAGTGGCCATGGATAGCTGGATGGACCCCCAAAGATACTGGGGTTTAACATTTTTTATAAGCAAGGTTCATGTTCTGTTTGAGCTGTACAGAACCAGAGTGCTGCGTACTGGGGCTCCCCAGTAACCTCCATCTGTCTTTCACCCACTTCTAGTACAGTGGATAGTCACAGGGACTAGCTGGTATTTTTTCAACGGTTTTTTCCACAAACACAGTATCTGAAGCACATGAGAAAAGGAAACCTAAGAGGAACAACCACAGTGGATAACAAAAATTTTACCTAAAAAGAATCCTCTTCCATAAGCGGCAGCCAGGCTTTGGACAAATGCTATCATCAGATTAAGCTTCGGTTACTTTGCACAAACAACTCTATTCATCACGAAAAATCAAACCCACAATACTTAGCATTAGAAAGTGTGAATCTTAGCGTGGAACTAAGTCATTACCTCTTTCAGAACACTTTTTCCATTTAGTAAAATACCCGCAGCCATTACAAATTGGTAAAGTGGAAAAAGGAGTCAGAAACAAAGGCACGCAATTTTTGTAGTTTTTAATTTTGTTGCTGTTAAGTACAAACATTTTTAGCCTGCAACCAAAAGAATAATTTATGTCAGAGAAAAAGAAAATAGTAAGAAGAAAAACAAATTAGGTGTCTCTTCTTTCGTAACTTCGATATTTAATTCTTATATACAAGAAACACATTTTAGACCGTTGCAACAATATTCCTACATAAGTGACTTATTTTAACTAAATGAAAAGGTTGTATGGCTTGGATAATTATGCAAAATGAAAAAATTTACAAAATGCCCTCATGAATCTTTAGGATGATGTCTTTGCTGCAGACTAAGAAATGAACCTTGTTTACATCTTACAAACAGGTATGTGTTTATTTTATGAGATTGTGCCAAAAAGTTCATAATTATTACAGTAGGGAACCACTAACATTAGTTAGATTCTACTTTATTCACATCAGAAAGAAAAAATTAGCATAAACTAACTTCAGCCTTCAAGCACAGAGGTTACTTCAAGGACATTAAAAATGAGAGAAGTGCATGTTTTCGTCAGAATCTCGCTCAATAAAATGCATTCAGTCTATCATACGTGGAATCAAACTTATGACTGCTTGACACCACTATGAATCAAGTAGCTGGCTTATTCCCAACTGCAACATTTTTCATCTCTATCTGAAAAACAAAAGCAAGCAAACCAGGTAAGTAATTCACTCTTGATACAAAGGGGTATTTGTCTTTAGTTTTCATGTGCTAAATTTTGTTAACCTTGCCATGCATATCTTTTCTCCCAAATGGGGACAGTCCCAAATGTCCAAAACACGGCTAGTCCAGCCACGCTGATTCCAGTGGGATTTATTCCAATTTGCTAAAAGCACAGGGCTCTGATACTGCAGGGTCAGAGAAAAGCAGCTCAGGACTCAGAAGACAGCACCTTGCTCAAGCCTTACACCTCAGGAACTCTGCCTGTCCACTTGCTACAGTGGATGCTCAGTCTAAGGACATCCATAAGAAACTCCAGTCTCCAAGTCTGGAACCACAGAAAGCCAAATGGTTAAACTGGCCTATGAAGGAAGATTGGCTTATGCAGTAAACAAACCAGGATGAGCAAGTGTTGGAAGTCTCACAGCTTTGTCACTTGGCCGCAACAGCCACGGCCATGTGCAGCAGTGAGCCCTCAGCAAGGATCAGGGCAGTTTAAAGCACACAGCCCTCCAAGCTGCAGTGACTGGGTTCATTAGAACATACCTACAGCTGTCACTGCTAACACAATTTCACACTGTCTCTAATCACATTTTAATTTTAAAATAACACATTTCCAATGGTACATTTCTATTCCTTCCCATTTTACATGGGATTTGCATTTCTTAGAAGCAACTGGCTTCTCTGGGCTCACACACTTCATTTGAGTCACACATCAAAACCTGCTCTGCTGTTAAACAGCCGCTCCCTTTTAATAAGATCCAACAAGAACCAGAAATGCAAACGCACCAAAATAAAACGGGTAGGTTTGCATCTAATTTGATGCAGACATAAAATAACAAGCAAATATAAATGCGTCAAAAAGTAGCATTGAAAGCCATTTTTCTTCCAAGTCCTAGCTCTTACTTTGCTGCACTTTATTGCCTAGAAACTACAATAGATGAAGCTCTATGAATACAATACCTAGAAAAATGACTGCAGCACAGAACAGGTAATTTGCATTCTATATTTACCATGCATGCATATGGTAGTGCTGACACGAAGAGGTATTAGAAATGGCTAAAAGCATCTCAACCTGAGCTTCTGCAAGTTAATTTTTCATGGTAAACACAAGACAAAATATTTAATACTTGAAATTTATATTTTGGAGGGGCTTACTTCTGAGACTGTTCATCACAGCTTATCACAAGTGCACTACAGGTTTTATCTTAGACAGTGGATGGAAATATCTTGAAGCTACCAGCTTTAGAGAAACGCATAAATAACTATTTTTTGTATTTAAAGAACAAATAGAGATATATTCCTAGACTGGTAGATTAAAGATACAAGATTGGAACTTGTCTCTCCTCCCTCTGGAGTGGGGAACACAAGATGACTTGCTAAGGGACAGATAAATCAATATGACTTTTAGGAGGAAAGCACCAAGCTTATACTGGTAAGGAAGAAGCTAAAAAATAAATGTAATTAAGTCTACACAGTGTCTTTTTCTCCTAGCATGCACCTAAGATGGAAAGGTAGAAAGATACTGGATTCCCACAAACTTGGGAAGATACCTGCTTTCCGTGGCAGGAGGGAGGAGCCCTGCCACATTTCTTAGCCTTGCCACATCTCAGATGAAGTGGGGAGAAGGACAGCCTGCATCTCCAACCGTGTGCTGGGCTTCCCAAGAACTTGCGCTGAAGACATGGAGGTGAGGAGACAGTATCTTGGCGGTAGCATAGCTGTATAGTTTGTCATTCCGAGAGGAGTGCTCTTCCCTTAAGAAACTTACAGTTGGGGTGAAGCTGCCTCATCCCAAAATAGCATGGCCTCTCAACACAGGGAAAAAATCCCGTTTTATATTAATAATCACCTTAAAACTGGTCCTGAAAGAGCAGCCAATGAGTCGTCTCAGCTGAGAGCAAGACACGAGCCTACATAATTACCATTGTATTAATTCCTTCAACTGTGTTTTGGGCATTTGAGATGAAAGCAGAGAAGCGGCACAGCACCATTTGGAGGGCAGAATCCAGCAGAGCAAGCTGCTGACGCTGCAGCCTGGTCCCCTGCCAGGCCTTGGAGGGCATGAATCCAAGCAGCATCTCACCAGCAAAACACAATCGGAGCCCCCAGCCCAGTAAGGCAGAGCCCCCGCAGCGGCAGAGCACTGGCTAACCGTGCTGGGGAAGCGCTACAGATGCCCCACCAACAGGGAAGATTTCCAGAAGGGCCTAATGTTTTATGAGCTTGATCACCACAGCAAATCAATGAGGCCTGCCTTTCCAAGCCATTCGTAAAATTAAACCTAATGTGGTGTCAAGTACATAAAGAAAACAAACAGGAGGGAGAAAACAAAAACTCAAACATTTTCCCCCCACTCTCTTGAGCTAAAATAATCCAAGACACTGCACAGAACAGACATGCTGTAAGCTGAATTTAGGCAGACATTGCTGTGATTTAGGATGATGCTATTGTTTCAGTAGACCCTTCAAAAAAATCTTCTGATGCCTTTTTCATTAGGCAACCAATCTGTGTTGCTATTAGCCAGCCACACAGTTCAGAAAACTTCACATTTCAAATTCATACAGCCTGCCAAAATGTATTTGAAGTGTAGGTGTAAGGAGACAAGAATACAGCCTTTTTATTTTTTTTTTAAAGAAAGAAAAGATGAAACAGGGAAAATATGACTTAAAATGTGGAACATAATCAGGTTCATAAACAAGGTGAAAAAATACAATATAACCAATTCTCCATGGAAGTCAATTTTACTTTATAAAAAAATCATGGCTAGATTTGCTCTTCCCATTTGCTGCCAGATTTGCTACCATTTATTGCTCCTAAAATTAATGGAGGAGGAGGAGGAAATGTTGTCACCTTACTACTTTCTATGGAAGAAGTAATACACAACACCAATCAATGTCCTCTCAAAGAAGCTCCAAGCCCCACGGAGCTCCCAGTCCTTTATGAGTCTGGTTTGGATGTCCCATTGACACGACAAGAAGTGTCTTTTCCATGTACCTGAACCACAACAGTCCTTCCAACGGTGGAGATGACCATGCTTCTGTCAGGGTGTTTCTGCTACGAAGCAGTGATCTGGGATTCCTCCGGTGCTACCAAGCAGAGAGCATAGCTACTGTCAATTGAAAGACTCTTTCTGGACTAGTACTGACAGCTTTCTAAGGGCAGTAAGAAGAGTTACTTAAATGATTGTGACTGGTGTCTGATTTAGAGTAACTGAAACCATCTTACTGCATCCACAGAAGCCGCAAAGCAACAACTGAATCACTTTGGTTCCACCCAATGCAACCACTTGGATTACATGATTCAGGAACTGTGCTTTTTCAGGCTTTTGCTTTCTCATAATGAAAGGTTTACTACAGTAACACACATCACGATGCAGATCCTAACAACTTGACAAAGAAATACGCAGTTGACATTGCCCACATCTTGCTTCAATCACTTTGCCTTCACTTGGAACATCTGGATATGTATATATGAGCACCTACAAAGTACGGACAAGAATCTTTCCACTCTGGCAGGCAAAGCTTTAATTTAAATATCCCTAAGGAGTTTCTTACTGCACCGTGATCCTGAACAAACATCTCTCAGAGCATTCCACTACTAACTTCAGAAAGTATCATAAATACTTTACCAATGAACTAGTTACCAAATCTTTACCACCCCGGTATCTGAGAAGAGTAGTCATTAGTGGAATTTCTACTTGCAATATTATACAGAGCTAGCAAATGGAAAAAAATACCACAAACAAAACAAGCCCTGCTCCTGAAGGAAGTCTAACACTCAGGCAAGAATTAAGAACATGTTTATGAAGACTATCCACGTACCTTTCCAGGAACATAATCTTTTTATGAGCTATGCAGTTCCCTTTTATGCTCTACATTCAATGACGATGCCATCTTCAGAAAGAAATGGTAGCTTCGGTAAGGTACAGCAAGAGAAATCCAAGAGCTCATTCTGGCTGTCTGTTTAGATCTGCTTAGAGTTCCTAAAACATGGGACATTTGTCATTCTGAAGTTAGTAGAAGACATGTACATTTTCCTTAGGAAAAAAAAATGTATCTTCTGCTTAATGACTAATTAAGGCAATCAGCTGAAGGAATTTTCACACTTTATTGGGCTAAGGACCTTTTACAGAATAATCCCTGGGAGTTTTATTTGGAATCATTACAGAACTGTATTACCCTTTTAGAAAGTCTGTAACTGGGAATCTGCATGTAACTGGTAACTTCAATGCCTGTTGGTAAGTAATGGACTTACTGTTTCTCCTAGCTACTACACCTCATGCTACAAGGAAACCCCCTGTTCATTTCAGAATTATTTGGGTAGAGTCATTGAACATGCATCCTTTCGTAGCATTTGTACCAACAAAACTGGTGTCTAGCAGCGTACGCAACAGTTCCTCGCTGATGTTAGGGGAAAAAAAACAGATTACAGACCCAAGTTATTACTACAGTCTCCTATTTATAGGAAAGGAAAGGGAACCATTTCAGAGCTGCAGCCTGGTGAAACAGCCATATCACCCTTATTATTAGCTACACACACAGATTTGGCTTGGACTGTTTTCTCCAGTGACACTCAAGACTGCCAGAGACTGAACCCACATTAGCACAGCTGGTGTTGCTGGGAATTACCAGGGCTGTGCCAGATCCGAAAAGTACTATCCAAACAGCATTAAGACTTGACATACTTCTCCCAGTTTAGTATTTACTCTCAGGTGAGACAAGAACAGATCGAATTTTCCAATAACACTTTACTACAGGCAGCACCATTGAGCTGCAGACACTGAAAGTCTATATACATACTAACAGCACTGTATGTATCTGGAAAGAGACTGTATGTTCTGCCTTCTCCTCCTGTTCTGCATAAAAAGTAAAACGTCTATGGGATTCTGAAACTTTGTAGTTAACTTATTTTAAGACAAGTGAATTCAAAGTCTAATCTTATGTTTCAAGCAAGATATTTTTGGAGGCAGAAAACTAGAATTGCATAGTAAGCTAATCATCATGAAGAAGATAATAAGAGGCAAACTGCTCTGCAAGCCTATTCTCTACCCTCTTTTTTTTCTAGCATCCCTACCCTGTCTGTATCGCACATTACACAGTGTGTTACTCCCATATACACTAGGGTGGACTGGGAGTTATCAAGCCACAGACCAGAACACCAAATCTATCACGGCAGTGCAAACCTGCAGTGCCAGCTGTGGGGAGCAGAAGAAAGTGAATGCAAGAGATACGGAGGACTGTCACCTGCTACTTTTATCGTACCCCTTCAGAGAGCAAGACCAAACACCTCTTGGAAGTAAGAGCTGCAGTCAACTCATGAAGGGATATAAGATGTGGATCCAGTAGGAGTGAGGCATCTTTGAATCTCCATGACTGCAGAAACCAGCTCTACAGAGGAGCTGGAATTTCAGACACACTGTTTTGTTTAACCAAGAACAAACACTATTTATTATTTAATCATTAAAGAACACTATCTGTGGGGTAAGATAAAACCCAAGTAATCAGTATATAGGATTCCTACATTTCTTTTTAGGTCACATGTAAAAGCAACTTTGTCTCATGCATGACCCAGCTGCATGGGAAAGTAGATAGCTCTGGTTCCTTACTCAGCTACAGGGGTCAAATACCCACAGATGACATGCTGTCATGCCCACAGACCCCCAGAGGTTTCTCACTTCATTTGTTCATAAGGATACGTCCACCAGTGAAGCAAAGACACCAGCATTTGCCTACAACAGAAAGCACTACAAGGTAACAATGCTAAGGGAACTGGGCCAGGTAAAAAAGTGCTTCATTCTTAACTGGACAAAACAGTATTTTGCAGGAGATACTCTATAGGTTACCAGATTTTTGTTATGCTCAAACTCAAGTATCTGTTATACTCTTTGTAATCGCACACTAGAGTCATTTATTTGCTCGACTACACAAACAGCAAAGCTGCTAACTAAATTAAGAAGTTGTAAAACTGTATAAAAAGCAATGGGAAGAGCATGCGAGTGGTTTTACCATCTCTGAATTACAAATGCATCCTGTAGTTTTTTTACCATAAACAAAAATTAAATTCAGCCTAGCATCTACCCTTTATTTATTGATTGATTTCTTGATTTATTCAAAAAGGTACTGTTCTTAAACTGAGTATCCTTTCGCAGTCATCAGAGACAACCAAACTAGCTACAGGATGGCAGCTTCAAGGCACTAGTCTCTGTAAATTTTGCTGAAGAAGTTAAGTTTCATTAATAATTCACAGTAACACCACACACAAACCCAAGGCCACAAAGATGAGGCAATCAGTAATCGCAATATATTTCCTAAACACAAGGGAGAAGATTCTTAAGCTTAAAATTAAAGAAAATAGTGCCAACCTCACTCATCTTACTCGTAGGGAACAACCTCTTAAGAAAAGAAATCACATTATATCCTTTGCTCTTTTGTGAAAGCACCAAAGTGGGAAAATGGAGCTCAAACCTGAAGAAGGCTTCACCAGTAATAATACTTTCAGGCATTAAAATGCAAATCCCAGAGCTTTCATTCTGTCAGATAATAAGTCAGTATTAAATATTATCAGTTATCTCTGTAGGAAATGCTAAAGAGTAAACTAGTAACTCAGGTTCAGCCTGAAAATAAGAAAAGGATCATAGAGGGAACAATAATGTCTCCTTATAGTATAAAGGGGCATCAAAACTGAGATTCATGAAGTTAGGACAAAAATCAAGCTTCGTGATAAGATATTCCCATGCATTCCATGACCCTTTCCTGCCCAAGGCCCTCTTACACTGACATATTCCTCTCTTACCAAGGGACAAGTCACACCACTACTGCAAACAGCTGGCAACGCTGATGAGGGCCAGAGCGGTACCCTCATTCCCATTCTGCACACAAGGAACTCGGTGTCCGAGCTGTCTGCAACAGAAACAGTCTGAGGTTTTCACAGCCTAGGCTAACTTACTGTGCACGGAAAATCCCTCCTTGTTAAGACGACCCGTTACAACAATACACAAAGTTTCCTGCATCACGTTATCTGAGAGTTAAGATCTCCACATAATACAGGTCACTTCAGTTTGGAATTCAACCCCTTTGCCAGGACACATTTATTTCTTAGGTAACACCAATTAACCCAGTTAAACAGAATTAATCCATTATCTGGGGGGAGGGAGAGAATAAAAAGAAGAAAACAAAATACTCTCAAGCATTTTCTTCTGGGATGAAGTCTTACCATGTGAAAACGTACGATGCACCAGAGCGTGACAGCATCAGAGGGAAGAAGGCCAAAACATCAGCCATGGCATACTGATTTAGAAAGTCAGGTTACGATAATTGCTTTTGTACAGACACTTTGGCATACTACTACTTGAGATTAATGAATAGAGGTAAGATTTGACAATATCTGTTCCACCTGTTGCCCCACCATGGCTCAAACACACATTTAGAAGAAGCTGCTTCCAAATGTTGCAAGAGGAAAAAGGACCCCTGCAGTCATAAACCTGCCAGAAGCTGGGTGTGGATGGAAAACTGATCTTCTGTCCTTCATCCACTTGACTGAAGACAGAAACTGACTTCCTGCAAGTTATTAATTAAACTTACCGAGCAAAAATTAATCCTTTGTGTGTGGCTATCACATTATCTTTCATTATTCACATGACTGAAATCATACTGTTCTAACTCACTTCACCTTCATTTCCTCAGCCCTAGAAGAGGGAGTACTGGAGTGCTACCCACATCTGGCAAAGCCATTAGCAGTGGCGTCAATTATCGCTACTATTCTTGCTTCTAGGTTAATTCCTCTCAAACATAAGGTCCAGCTTTCTTAAATGCAGCCATTCATTTAAGAAATTCAGACAAAGCAAAAGGGACTTCCATTCACGAGGTAAATACAAATAAAGGACAGAGCAGCGTTTGGACCACATCACCTGTAGTGAATGAAATGACAGAAGGAGCTTCAGAAACAGGAGTGCAATAGGTGACTGCTAAGGACTCATATCCTGGCAGCAGTTGCTGGCTGTGCTGGAAAATGCAAAGCGCAGCTTGCTACCTCCACCTCGGATGCCGCTAGGGCAGCTGCCATTGCAGAGGTGTGCCAAGCACTGGTCCCACACTTGGGTTGGAGGGGGAGGCTTGGGCTGCAGCTGCTGCTCCAAAAGCCCTTCGCCAGCAAGAGGTGTTCACAGCCCATGACATCTGTACAGTGTGGAAGTGGTTGAGTCACCACCACAGACTCACAGAGATGTATAGAAAAAAATGGCCAGATTTTTCAGAGATGAAAATCAAAACCAGCCCATCCTACACTGTCTATGAAAATGTTCTCAAGTACCATGAAACATTAGTTTAAAACTACAACAGACACAAAAACATGTACATTATATGAGCACGTTTATATGGCCTCACTGTTGGAGGAAGTGGTTGTTAACATCCCACCGCTCAAGGAGATTATTACACTCGTTACTACCAGCCACTGAAAATTACTCTCTTGCTTGGACATAAGAGAGAGAACTTGGTATTACAATTTTAGTATAAAGAATCCTCTCCCTGGACATTTCCAAGTGACTGAAGACTCCACAGGCACAGCTCTGCTCCGTATTTCATGAGGAACAAAGTACCTCAGAGCAGTTTCACATGTTCTCCATTTGTCCATACGCATGTCCATACGTATGATGGCATGCCAATCATTTGTGCTTGCAAACATATTTCTTTTCTGCTGGCACACATAGACTACATGCAGCTACCTTTTCTGTGCATTGGTGAGTGTATAGACAATTTAACACTGTGAAAATATATCCCTCAGATTAGAAAACAGACCGCAATAAAGCAAGAACTGAATTGGCCTATTATCTCAATATGTGGTTTTAATTACCTCTAACTCATGGAGGTCTGTTCATTTGCATCTTCAGATGAGACCTTAAATATCCATACCCTCTGTGCCTGCCTTGGACAAAGAAGATGGCTTGGGGCTTTTTGGCAAAAAAATAGATTCCTGCCTCGTTGTCCTTGGCTGCTACAGTCCTCTGAGGTGGCTGCAATTCAGCAAAGCAATAGGCTTGTACCCTGGGAATTAGGGTGGAAATTGTTATATGAATGCAAATATTGTTCTAGGTCTTTTCTTAAATTATTACCAAAAAAAAAAAAAAAAAATCACAGAATCCTCCCAAAAAGCACCTGTCTATTCACAAGCCCTTAAAAATGAGAAGAGGTTCTAATTAAGGATCAATAAGTCACCAAGAAGAAAAGAAAATCTGACAAGAGTAGCCAAAATGACATAATTTAAGGTTAAATAGATCAAACTACTAAGTTATCATTTAAAATAAAGTTGTCTAAAAAGGAACTGAAAGGAACATAGTAGAATTTGAAATGGGTTTGGGGGGAGTCAAGAGGAAAGCAGAGAAAGACAAGGTCTTTCTTGGAAGACAAGGTGTAAGACCCTAGCCACAGGAGCTGACTGAGAGTTTATTATTGATCGAAAACCCAGTTTGTTTTAACAAAAATGCATAACTACAGTCTGAATGTGTCTGGCTCTTTGTAGGGCATCCAGAGAGGATTAATCTTCTGGCCCTACCTCCTTTTGCACAGTAGCCATGATCTGGCCCTTCAGGTCTGACTACAGCAAAATGCCAATCAACTTTTATGGGAAGCGGCAGCTTCAAAATTACATTTCATGGCATCTTCTTACTTCACACACAACAAACAACAGTCCTTTAGTTACGGCATGCTTATAATAACACCAATCCTGAAGCACCAGGTTTAAACACTAAACAACAGACATAATACACTGTGGTTTTTAAGCATGTGAATTAAGTGTTTAGAGTTACTGGTAAGGCACTGCTGCAGCTTGCAGCCAAAGCACAGTATGGAACCTGACAGCATATCTGAAATCCTGTAATTTTAACCAAGTTGTCACTTCATACTACAGCTAATCAGCTTCCTCCAATGTATCCCAACTATCTATCACATTTGCAGAAGCCTGAATCCTTTGCCTTCACTTTTTCTCACAAGAACCCTCTCTCAAACCACAAGCCTGAGGATTAAGACAGGTGCAAAGTAAGCCCATTACTTAAGAAAGGAAAATCACTTTTAATTACCAGCTTGCAGCCTTAGCTGCAGAAATACGTAGGCCTGTAATTTTGATCTTTGCCTGCAGATATGCTTAGCACTAGGGCAGTCTTCAGCAACACCAGACTGTGTTAGACTGGGGGGGCAGGAGGTTGACAACTGCAGTTTCGCAAGCGGGGAGGGCAGGAACAGGCTCCAGCCCCCGGGTGGGTCAGCCAGCAGCCCCTGCAGAGAGAGCTGCCAGGGAGGGACAGGTGTCCCGTCCTTATAGGAGACTGCACCTATGAAGAAGTTTAAGCCACCTGAAGATCTGCCCAGTAAAATCAGCTCCAACTCAGTGGAAATAAATCTTAAATTAGGTACTAAAAGTCAACCCTATTTCCTTCTTGCTGGGAGAAGGATTTCTGCACTATTTCCTTTGAATTAGTTAGTCACCCACCAGGAAATAACACTGGAGAAGATTAAAAAAAAATATATATACAAACAACAATGAACAGTTCTAAATAAATCGGGGTGGTTTCATAAAATGCTAGCAACCAGTGAGAGGGTTCAGAGGGTAAAAGCAGCAGGTGAAGTCAGGGGCTCCTGGCTCCGTGTTCAGCTTTACCATAACTGGAAAGTTTGTTTAGACACAAACTGGCAAATATAGTGACCTCTCTGTTCTGCCCTTACATGCTTACTGTGTTTTGACTGAAAGGTTGTTTTCAAAGGATGAGCAAGTTCCCAGGACAACCTCATTAAACCCTGTCACCGCTTTCACAAAAAAAAGTGCACAACTGATGCATCCTACAAATTCAATTTCTTTGTAGTAAGTACATTACAGAAATAGTTTCTTCATACTATATACTGGCAGGGAAGTTCTAACAGAATCAGTAGCCAAACACTACTTAACATCTGCCATTTTAATAACTATCTCTGCTGCTACTGAATGGGCTATTCATTTTAATAAAATGTTGTAAAATTCCAATAAATCTCATGACTGGCATCCATCTCTCTCTATTTCATCTCATTTTAAGTTTCCTGTTTAGTATAATTTTGTGGAAATGGTAGCTTTAGTTTTCAAAAAAACAAAAGTGTTTGAACTTGAAAAAAATAAGAGATACACCCCACAGTTTCAAGACAAGATAACAAGCACCTCCATTCACAACTGCAACTGGCTGTTCCTATTCTGCAGGACACTTCCATAGCTAACCACCCACCCTCTCCTCTTTTTAAATAAGGCTGCAGCTGGTCTCTAAGAGGTTCTAAATTAAGGCAAGAATGCAATAGAAAGTGCATGTGCATGAATTCACATCTCCACACCCACTGAAACGCATCTCCAGAGAAACAAAAGGACAGTACAGCAAGGGATGCAGAAATCAGCACTTGCGCTATGTGATAATTATCTTACAAAGCAACTGCTAAACGTGTTTCAGGAGTTAACTAGTCTACCTTGACAAGTCTCAATCATCTTTGATTGGTAAGAAACCTGGAATATTAAATAATACATACTCTAAATTACAGCTTGTATTCTTTCATAGAGCAATAAGGTATTACAAAAACTCAAGAGAACACAGAGCTGCAGATTGCAAATGTTGATAAACATATTTGTAAATAACATGAAATAAAGATAAATGAAAATAAGATAAAGTAAAATAAAATAGTATTTTAAAAGAGTGATCTCAAACAGAAAAGCTGAACTAATGTCAGAAATAGACAATATTTACCTTAGAATATCTTTGCATGTTAGAAGTTGAAGATCAGATCAATGCATGGGTACTCCATTGAAGGCCAAACCCAGCAACCAACACCCAGTTTCTCTGCTACTTGTGTGCTCTGGTTTTTATTTCTCAATTCCAGAAGTAAAACAAAGCCTCCTCAAAGTGAAGTGAAAAGGCTTTGCACCTTCTGTGGATACTTTCATGTACACTATAGACGTCTCTGTGTTTCTCACACTTCCATTCCAGCCAGTCATAGAACACAGACAAGTACATAGTCTTAACGTGATGGAAGACGGAGCAAAGGAGTTTACTAGCCACTTATCAACTGACCATGTATATTAACCTCACAGTCTGAGCCTATGATCCCATTTACCTGCCCCAGATGCTAATCTCCCTTTTCACATCTGTCTTGCATTCATTGTAGACTTCTATTTCTCTTCCCTTCTTCCTCCTCTTGCTGTTAACGTGTCCCTTGTTTAGGTAATAGCTTGTATTTTTGCACTCATGGTTGGCCATGGTTCACCAAGGACTTTGCACCTCAGCCACTCCTACAGCTCGCCCTGTCCCCGTTACTGCGTTGACACTCCTGTCATCAAGCCATGCTGCAAGTGGATCAAGAACTGATCGAGCTACAAAACACTCTTCCAAGGTTTTCAAGATCAGTTCCCTGGTATAGCGAGGCAGGGATGCACAGCAGTGAGTGCTTGGGAAAAGGGAACAGCAGGGATCACTGCAGGAACCAAGCCTACCACCCAACTGCAGCCTTAAGCCAGTCTCTCCCTACTCCCACGCTCCCAGTGTTCTCGCCCCACACCTGGCAGCACTGGGAGCTCTTACCAGGAGTTCCTCATCCTCCACAGCCTAAATATGTTTTGCTCAGCACTTTCCCAGCAGTGACACGTGCAGGGCACCCCAGCTCAAATCTCTGCTCCAGGAACTTCTGTCAGAATGGTGTGGCTCACATGCCATATCTTAAAGCTTTTTAACTAATACATTTTGTTCATTAACAAGATGGAACTGAAAATACACTTAGATGGAATCTGGATAGGCATACTTTCATGTTATTCATACTAGCATATATCCAAATCATCATTTATTTCTGGGCATATAAAAACTGATGAAGGATGAGAAGAACATGGTTATTTTTTAAAAAAAATCCTATTAAAAAATGAACTAGTGAAAAATTCCCAACTTACTAAGCCATTATACTGTCTAACTTAATAACTCCAAGCTATATGGATTTAATTATATTACTTGGAGCTAAAACTAAGTGGTATGCTATTATGTATTTACAGAAAATAAAGGAACTAGAAATCTAGTAGTGCAGGTTAATCAAACTGTCAACAGACCTTCTTTGCTGCATAGCATAATCCACACAGCAATCTTAGAATACATTATAGAGCGTTTTATAAACCGGGTAAACTTAGCAGGTTTCATTTTATAAATAAAACACTGTCACCTCTAAGGCACTACAATATTCCTTTTGAGGACAAGAGAGAAGAAAAAAGTCTCAATACTAACATCAGAGTTGGAATTTTGACTTGGGATGCAGCTGCACATGTTCAAATTTGGGTAGAGTTCAGAGAGATGCCAAACATAACAGCAAAGCCCAGAGCCCCTTTTGTGAGATGGGATGACCAGGACCTCAGCTAAAACTTCACTGGTTACACCCAAATCCTAAATGCAAAGATGCTACAGATCACTGCTGTGCCACAACATACAAGCAACAGGACCAATTAGGCCTCGGTGGATATTTTAAAAGCTCATTTTATCTGCTTTTTCCAGATGAAGTTAAATAGAAAAATTCAAATTCCATTCAAAACAGAGGGAGCGGGAACTCCACCAAGTTAAAACTGACCTCAGTCACACCGCTGCCCTAACACTTACGTTGGCCCAATATGTCTTACACCAGAATTTATAGCTGAAGAGTAAGAAAGCCAGAAATCAAGAAATTCTGGTTTCAAAAAGTATCAAAGAAGCCTCAGCCTGCTCCAAGGCATTTCAGAGATGTACAAATCTTTGCAACCATTACAACTCTTTACTTATTCACACATAACCAACTGAAATGGGGTCTGACCCCAGCAAGGCCTCTTCCAGAGGAGGGAAGCTGGATGTCTCTAAATAGGTGGTTTCAAATATCTTGCTGCAGTCTATGGAGGCTGCTTTTATAACCTCTCCAGTCTCGTTCACACTGCTTAATGACAAAACTGCGATGCTAAGCATTGCATGGGCCATGAATCATAGTGTGGTAGCAGTTATTCATACAGAAAATGCATGACATACTGATTCAACATGCCAAACAGAGTAGATCCCTGTCCTATAAGGTACCTTAAATTATTAGTTTAAATTAGACTTTACCCTCAAGGCAGTAGGCTTGCATTCAAAATTCAGATAATAACACAGGCCCTGGTTCAAGTGCCATTGAAATCAGTGGAAAGAACCAGAAATGCTTCCAAAGGCTTTGGATGAAGCTTATGAACGCAGGGTCCCATTTGAGCCTACTCATCGCCCACTGGCAGTCCGGGGGGAAGAAAAGCAGAAAAAAGGGACTACAAAGGACTCCAATTACATAGCATGGCTTCAGGCCGCAGCAACTAGTCATCCAGGCTATATAACACCGAGTATTTGACCTCTCTTTTGTCCGTTGAAGTACGTATTTCTGCAATCCTTTCTTGGAATGACTAAGAACAGAAAGGGTACTGCCATCTAATTTCATGCACTTCAGCACACAATACCAAACACTTAGACAAATTCATACCTCCCACCATACAACTGTAATTCCACTGTCGAAGTTCACCTCCAGAGAAGCTGTGCAAAACTTGCGTCTCCCAGAAGACAGTGATGCCTGGCAACATTTGATCATGGGAAACCTTATCCCAAACTCACTACAACATATATGAAAATTCTGCTGATACTCTGATAAATTGGAATTAAATTTATTCTGTGGAATAAATTGCGATATCTTAAGACCCAATATACATAACATTGCTGCAGTCTCACTTTAAAAAAGTCTAAACATCAAAATGGAAGGTACAAACCTAGCTACATATTTTGTTGTTAAAATTATCTAATCCTCCTACAATAGTATCACCCAGAGACCTCAACTGACACGCTGCATTCTGTACCTTCTGCAGCAAAAGGAAGGCAGAATGGAAAATAACAAAACTTGAAAATGTGTTGCTAGGATAAGACATCATGGAAACCAAATGCACTGCACTTAAATGCTGTGACATTCTCTATGTGCTCTAGCACGCAGCAATACTTAATTTTCTCCAAGGTTTAATCTTTTCCCTCTGGTGAATTTAGATTCAATTTTTTTTTTTTTAATAGCATACCTGAGTTTAAATTCAAAATGTTAACTAAATATTGTCTTAGATTTTAATATATACCACTCAATAAGGTTCATGAGATAGTATGGATCCTATTTGGGCAGAGTTTCTCTGCTAGACTATTGTAGAACTAGATCCCTAAATTTCATGCAAATTATTGCTTTGTATCAGGTGCAACTCTCTTCCCTCATCCTGTAAGTTTCCAAAGCCCCAAGGACATTCTGAAGGAGAACAAATGGAAATGAAAATTTAGTAGCTGTGCAGAGCCTCAGGGGGCTCTTCTATTGATGTCCCTGGAGAACAGCGAGCTAGGGGTGGTATCCCAAATACTTAATTCAAAGAAAAAGTTTTCAAGAGAGACAATTTTTCAGCAACGTGTTTCAGGCACAGCCTATGGTTTTCTTCCTTTTGTAAAAAAAAAAAAAATCCATTAAAGGTTCAAAAAAACTTCCAGTCTTTCAAAAGATGAAATTCCCTCTGCAGACTTGAAATTACGGTATCACAGGTTTCTAAACAGTACGCCACTGTTTGCTAGCTACATCAACAGAATATAAAAAAGGCACATTGCCACTTTGCAAGAGTACATCCCACTATGAAGCCACACATGCCAGTATACAGTATTTTCAGGATGCTTGCCCATTTTGATAGCAATCCACAAAATGAAGCTATATGACCTCAGAATACCTGAGCACAATCTCCAGAATGCCATTCTGTCACTTCCCAGCTGGGGTGCTATATTTTTAACATTAACTAAATATATTTCATCCCTGCAAAAGTGCAAAAAAAAGTCACTGTCACAGCATTTTCCCACATTGTGATTACTACAGTAATTTCTTGTCACAATAATAATAATAGCAGCAATACAGGTGATTGTGCTTGTTAGAATATGGATGGCAGACATTTCACCTGCTGCTGTCTGGTGCAGCTCCAAAGGTCATTACAATGTAACGTAGTCTTCCTCTAAGAATTCAGGCTTTGATTAGGAACAAGAAGTTGGGCTATGTCAAAAACCCTGTATCCAAATGGTTCCTTCATATTAACGCATACTATTTATACTGCATCTATTGTGCAGAATGCGTATATTTTGAAAAACAAACAGATCTTTTAGACAGGACAAGATATTATTTCAAGTAAGTATACCATAAGAATCAACAGATTTGCGCATGACTTTGGAAACAGGATACGGTCCCACAGTCACAGACTCGCAGCTTGCAGAATTAAACGTATCAGGAGAGCAGGAAGTAGGACTGAAAAGGATTTCATGGTAAGTCCTTCATTAGCCCTGGCAGTAGCTTAGAGTTGGTCTGAATAGTTAGCAAGTTTCTTCAGTATATTAGTATGTATTTATATGGCTTAAATAAATCCAAAAGTGGCATTTTTATCATCTCTTCTAATTAAGCTCATTCTGGGAAACATTCAAAACAGGAGTGGAAACAAATAAGCTGAAGTTAGAGCACACCGTAAGACAACTACAGTCTAAGTCAGAATGCAAAAATGCCACTGAAGTTTGAGAGAGATTTTCCTTCGGAATAATTTCAGGTATTGTCGCTTTTTTAAATTGAAAGATGACTGCAAGTCCGACTATTTGCTATCGGAATTTCAGCATTGCTGCAGCATCCAAGAGCTAGGAAGGGCATTCTTTGATCTGGTTAATATGGAAATAAGGGCACAGAGAGTGCTTTCTTGTAAGAAAAACAGCTGTATCGATAAAAACTATTTGTGAAAGAACTGAACAATTTTCTCAACAAAATTATATTTAAGGTCTTTAAGCTAAAAAGGAAGAAAACCCTCTAGTTTAACAGATACTGCAGAATCCTCCCTCTGATGAGCAATCACTTACAGACAGGGAAGTAGTTTGCCCACGCTTTCAATGTACTACCCTCGCACCTAGTACTGCTAGATCCCCTGGGGGAGGTCCCCCGCTATCATCAGATGAAAGCAGAAAAGCTTATGTGAAAGATGTGCAGGCATCTAACTGCAGTGTGGAAGGTCAGTGAGGGAAAAAAGGCACGAAGTACCCTTAGTGGCACAAGTTGTGAAGAAGAACTTCAGGATAAGGCCCAGCAATAAGTGTGAGGCAGCATTTGCTTTCTCACCAAATGATGCCCAGGGAGATTTCTAAACAGTTCTTTCATTCTTCACAGCTGCAGCCTGGGTCTGTTGCATTATAATAAGAGCCTTCCCAAGACCTAACCCATGGCACTTCCACACAGGCTGCCAGATGAAAATAAGAGGAATGGGGGAAGAGGAGGGATGTTAGTTCGCTACCAGCATAGCCCAATCCTGTGAAAAGGGCTACGATGGAAGGAGCCAGGTGGGTTGTGCATTGCAAATGCATGATTCCTGGAAGAGAGCCTCTGAGCTCGATGCTGGATCAGCAGAGAAACTGGCAACCAACGAGCGCTTCCAAGGCACCAGAGTTAATAAGGAAATCAGTCTGTAATTTTGGTTTCTGTTACCCACCGCAGCATCCCTCCGCTGTCTGCTCGTTTGCTCAGGAGGGCTCCAGAGCAGGGCTCTGTACTTGTGCAACCCTTGCACAAGGGCACCCTGATTGTGGCTGCTCTCCACCATCTTACTGTAGCAATGATGATGAATCAGTGTTTGGCAAGTTCAATGATGGTAATGAAACAGAGAAGAGAGTGAGAATGCTCTGATGTTGGAATTAGTTCATTTGTTAAGTAGCAATAGCAAGGCCCTTGTTACTAGCAAGGATCTAGAGTGTTTCCTAAGCATCTTTTCTTTGTTTAAAGCTTTGTTTCCTGGATGTGAGAAACTAACAAATAAAAAAAGGCCATAAATAACTGTTCAAGACATTAACTCTTTTCTCCCCTGCTGTTTTTAAAAGCGGTGCAAGCTATAAACTACCCTATAAACATAACCTGAGCTTCTTGTGACAACTTCAGTGTCAAGTAAAGCCTTGCACAGTGAAATAGTATTAGTTTCCCATTCCCATTTTGACTATGGATATAATTTTAATCTCAAGTACAGCCTATTTTACAAGTTTGCTCTTCTATTAGAGTTCTGCTCCTATTACCTTAAGATGACTCATATTTACATTGAACAATACTGTGTTGTATTGTTCACATACTTATATGGTACACAGTATGTGAAATATTGCTCTGTGCAACACAGCATTTCCACTTACTTTTGCACTTACAGATAGAAAATACTTTCAGGCCACAACACTATTCTGAAACAGCATACTTGTTTGCATAGGCAGTGTAACAGGTACAAGACAAGTTTATGGCATGTTAATTACAATTTTACCTTTATTTTACTTACTGTTTTGTTTCTCTCTACAAAAGATTTTGCACTCCTAATTAATTGACCCTATGTATTTATGCAGCACATACACGTTATACCCACCACCACTTCAAGATCACTGCTAAAAACCCACGGTATTAAAAAAAGCAGTCACACTTAACATAAAAAAGAAGAGCTATGTATTACTTAATAAACAATAAGATTACAAACCTCCATCTGGCCAAGAAGCATGTCATAACAAAAAGTAACAGCTGGAACTTCTTCTGTGGAGTTCTGTTTTGCCTTTTCCCCCCCTCATATACATGTACTTAATGCTTTCCAAAATCATCTTAACATGAATAACATCATCAGTTGTATCAAACACACATGGCTTAATTAGTTTTATTGCCTATTTTAAGTGCTTTTATCATACCTTTCAGTATGATTTTACTCACATCAGTCAGTCTGCCTACTAATAGTCACTTGTTAGGAGTTGTGAAGCTACTTATTGGTGAAGGCACAAGTTACCCACTGATACAGTTCCAGTCCTCTCTTACAGAAAAGTCCACACCAGCAACCAGGCAGCCAATCCAGGGACGGGCAGATTTTTATAGATCTAGTAATTTTAAGTAAAGAAAAAGACAGAAAACAGATTTGCAAGCCTTGGTCTCCAACCACAGTAGCAGTCTCTAAACATCAGTTACAGTAAACATCTAAGATCTACAAAATGCTTGTAATGATACTTCCTTGAGCCTCCCTTGCAGTCCAAACCTTGGAGAACAAATACAGAATGAGCAAGTAGAGGGAGACATACCAGTGGTGTTAACGCAGTCATCCTCAAAAAACAAATGCATTGTAATTCTGTGTGTGTGATAAGGCAGCAAGAAAAAGCATCTCTAGAATAATAATCCAGTGATATTCTCACATTGATTTGCTTCTGTGATTTTGACTATTTTTTTAGTTGATTAAAAAATTGATAGTAAATCAAGTAACAATTTGCTCTGAGTGTCTGAGTGTCAAAAAATGTTCAGACCTTGTTAAATGAACATTCACTTTTCTACACTATTCAGTTGAGATTTGGTAATACTTATATTCTAGCTTGAGGAAATGCTTTTGCATTGGAACCACACTTCTTCTGCATACATTATGTTGCATACAGTACCCTGCGTGGCTCCCAGGCAGATAGCAAGACATGTCTGTGCAAGCTGCAGTAAACCTGTCAAGGTTCACATCAGTTGAGTTGCTGATCTCTTCTCCCTGGTATCTAGTGACAGGACACATGGGAATGGTTCAAAGCTGCATCAGGAGAGGTTTAGGCTGGTCATTAAGAAGCATTTCTTTACCGAGAGGGTGGTCAAACACTGGAACAGGCTTCCTAGAGAGGGGGGCGATGCCTCAAGCCTGTCAGTGTTTGAGAAGTGTTTGGACAATGCCCTTAATAATATGCTTTAACCTGGTCAGTCCTGGAGTGGTCAGGCAGTTGGACTAGATGATTGTTGTAGGTCCCTTCCAAACCAAAGTCTATTCTATTCCATTCTAATTCCTCTCTACTGTTATCCAACGAACCACTGGGATTAAACCCTGGCTCCACAGGAATGGATGGAAGCTTTGCCTTGACTTTGTCCAGGCTAAGATTCACTCAGAAGTTTTGGCTGGAGAAGAATGTGGTCCATAAATCTTGTCTGGAAGGTAGATGGGATATTTACATAATTCCACCCTATTGGTGATTGAGCCTTGCACTCACCAAAAGCAAGGATGCTCCCAACAAGAATAATGAAAGAAAAATAGTTCAGCCTCCATTTCACAAAGTTTGAAAGCTTCACGTTGAGCTATCACCCGAAGAATAAGAAAACAGCATCCATACCATCTCTGCACATATCCAGAGGTAATACCTAGGGATATGACACATGTACCTCTAACTTTGTTTCACACTGGACAAAACCACCATCCTATTAAGCTTCCTGTTGATACAAGCTATTTACAGTATTGGATACAATCACCTTAAACTCTCCATTTCTCAAGTCACCAGACCATAATATTTTTGCAATAAGATTGAAAACAGACACTGATGTTCAATCTACTTACAAGTAGTTTCTGAAAGCAGCACATCCCTGCTATAATGTAGGCAGTAAGTTACCATTTTTCTACACTATTACTTTGTTAGTGTCTGACACACCTGGATTAAGATTATAAATAAAATAAAATTTAAAAATACAATTAAAATATCCCTATACTTCTCTATTCTTCTGGCAAAATCAGAAATGTGAGAAATGTGAGCTAGCTATAATATTTGGAGGTCAAACCGATTTTTTACAAAACATTTTAAGCTAACAGAGTCATAGAAAGCATATAAAATCAATAAGACATATAAAGCTGATTGCAACCTTATAAAAAGCCTCAAATCTTTAGCATGGGTGAGACAAATATAGCATTTCACCCTAGAGGCAATTTCCCAGCAATGTAGGCCAGTTTACCTTTGCACTACGGAGGGATTTTTGCATCTCTAGACTACAAGTAGTTGCAGTGTTTATTCAGGATGCAGACAACTCCATAAGGCACCATGCAAGATAAAGAATAACGCCTCACTGCTGCTAATGAGCCATGTAAAGCATGGGTGTCCCCCCACACCTTGCACAGGAAACTGCCTGGCTTTGCTTTGAGGATGGGATGAAATTATTTGTAGTATTGTCACATAAAGCATCTTTGAAGCCAGTTAAAACACCTACTCAAAAAAAAGATTTAAAAAAAAAACAAAACAGTCAGCAACAGAATATATGCCTAGGAAAAACAACAGTGGACTTGAAATATTGTCTTAGAAACATACTAAGAGTTAGAATTTTCCAGTAATGACTCTTCATTATTTCTTGGTATTTTTCTCCTAGGTAAAAGCAGTTTTACCTAACAATAAAATGAAAATAAAAGGTTTGCTTTTGGGGAAAAGAATACAGGGAACAATAACTTAACAGAAGGGTTGTGGGGTTTTTTTGTAGTATCTGATATAAATATTCAATCTAAAACCCTTGTTCTCCCAGGCGACCACTTCTTAAGACCTTTCCAATACTCCATGTAAGATGGCAAACAAGTATAGGTCTTCCAACTTCCCTATACCTAACTGCCCTCCGTGGATGGCCAAGGTGTGCTTCTACAGCAGCAGGCTTTCACAAGGAGAGCAGAGAGAAATCCATGATAAATGGACTACAGCTAATGTCTGGACATCCTCAAGCCTTCAGCATCCTCTGGACACGCTCAGAGGTGCAGTCATGCATCCAGGGTATCACTCTTCTGACTGGTCTCAGTCAGGTGACTCCAAAACCATAAGGGACCTCTTATATTCACTATTTGCAGAGTCTGTGCTATGTCCAAAATGTTCAAATCACATTAAGCTTCCAGGCTGCTTTTTTAGCATCATGTTTCAGACGTATATGTCCAAAAATAAAATGGAGACATGTGCTGCTTTTTTTATAAACAGGCATATTCACGCTTTCTACAAGTCAATCATCTTTGACTAATAAAGATTCAAAGGAATCTCCAATGAATGCCAGCTAATCCCAAATCTTTAAGGATCGTTCCTTTAAAACTTGCAGTTAAAACATGAGTAAGTAGATGCAGCAGGTATAGAAATTCTCACATCAGTGCTCAGGGTGCAGGCAGAATGCTCCTCCAAAGAATTCAAGAATATCTTTAATACCTTCTGCATCAAAACACCACCAGTTAGACTACAGACATTTAATCTTGTGGCTGTCGGCAAAGCTAGGACACAGCTAGATGTACTTTGTGGAAAAGCAGTAATCTATATAGGAAGGGAAAATGGTAACATAGAAAGTAGAAGGTATATATTTTGAAGATGTACTGAAATAGGAAGATTATATGAAATATCGTCACATCAGATCTTTATACAGTAACCCAATAAAAGATAGTGTTTCCCAGAACAAGTGCAGAAAACATGAATGTTTGTAAGAATTTTTTTCATCTGTATTTCTGGCCTGATACTGTATGGCACTGTTTTCTGCAACACAATGCACTATTTCATACACAAAAAGAAACACTGTCCACTGAAAATTAACATGTGGTAGGAACATTCCTCTGCAAAACATAAATGATTTAACAGTGGGATTTGGGATTATATCATCTGACCATATTGCTTCTATGGACTTTAAGGCAAATTAACTAACTTGCATTTCCAGCATCCCACCCAGGCCTACAATTTCTATCCCAGGTTGATATGCACACATGGATGCACTAAGAATTAATAAGAAACACTAAACAAGTATCAGGGTACACACTGTTGTTAAAGGTGCCACTGTTTCAAAAGTCTTTGGTAAAGTTGCATCATTTTTGTACACCTAGAATAAATTTTTGCCAGTTCATGCAAATAGATGTGGCACAGGATGCTCACAGATGGGGCATGATACCGCAAAAATGCATGAGAGGCAACCCCACCCATCTAGGGCGGGGAACAATAAAAGAAAATTCAGGGATATACTTATGGGCTGCTTAGTTTGTCACTCAACCAAAACCAGAAAACACATGAATTCCTGGCAGAATGTGGTTAATTACTAACTTTATTTATCATTTTACAAAGTAAACTGTAACAATTAATAAAAACAAATATCCAGAATATCCAAAACCACACATTAATAATAATAAAACCCAAAACTGCAGATCACAAAATTAGACTCCATTAGGCACATTGTTGCAGTAAGTGGCACCCATTTAGAAGACGAAGGACAGCCAAAACCAGCGTCTTCTATGTAGAGATCCAACATGAGAAAAATTGAGCTAGATTAATACAGCTAATTCATATAAATCTGGGATAAGAATGGAAACCAGGCATGGATTTCCTTTTTTTTCCCTTAAGACAAACAGAAAAGATTTATGAATCTAAACACAAACAATAACAACACTGAACAATTTTGTGCTGTTATTCATGCTCCTCAAAACACCCTGACTCCCAACAAACACTGCCTACAGTGCAAGAAGTCCCACCTGTATTTGATACGACAGAAATATTTTGATTAAGAAAAAGCATCAACATACAGAACAACTTTTAAACATGCTTAAATACTGCCCTTATTATGGATGAATGGAAGCTCGTAACAGAGCATTTTCTTGAATCATGTAACAGTCAAGGGACAGAAGAAATGGTGCGTGGTAATACTAATACCCTCTCTCGCAGCAGATCTCCCGACTATCCTGGCTTCTAAGGCTGTCTTTGCCACTTCCTTTTTTGGTCTTACTGAAAATAGAGCAAAAATAAAAATGCTAGCCCCAGAGTAGTTTCAGATTCCACAAATTCTCTTTGCAATCAATAGCTGGAGTCCAGTTATTCTGAAGCAAAGTGGCAGTCAACCTCACTTCTTTTAATTTAAGATGGGACACAAACTAAGACAGAAGAATGTATCAGTGTTATAAGGCAAGAGAAATATTTTAAATACCCACAAATGTTATGATTATTACTTCTTGGAATGAAAGACTAATAAATTTCTGAAATCTGAAATCACTGCACCTTTCTATGACAGTCGTTACTGTGATATACTGATAACTCTAGTTATGATTATTTAATTTAAAACAGTTGTAAATAAGACTTTACACCTTCTTGATGGCAAACCTACATTCTTAGTCATGTATTTGAGTCAATCCCTTCCCTGTGAGAATAACTGCACCCTCTTAGGGATAAGCATACAAGCAGCCTGATATCCAGGTGAGGAACCTGGACAGAAGTCTCATAAATTAAAAAAAAAACCAAACCCAAAACCAACAACAACAACCAAAAATCCACCACATAACAGAAACACCTGCATATTTAAAATAGCATTTGTGCATCTGTATCAGTAATGCACTTCGATAGCCTAGGGTGCAAGTAGTACGCTTCAGTATCAAGACTGTCACTATCTCGAACAGTGCTTTAATAACTTCCTAAATTACACTTTTGTGCTCTGCTCGCTTCCCTTCTCAAGAAAAGTCTAAAACAAAAGGGGTTTAGACTTCAATACACTGAGACTCTATGACAGGACTTCTGTTGCCACGCTCTGAAATTAGCACGACAATTATATGGGTATAAAAACCAGCAAGAATGAATGCAGCAGAACAGTCTTTTCTTCGGATACACTGCATTTATTTGTTTTTGAAATTAAGCCCAAGGATCTGAGTTACAATTGCTACCTTTTTTCCCTGACTCCAAGCGTGTATTCTGTTGTGTATTGTCTCATTATTTCATACTATAATAATCCCCAGTTTGCTTTTCATTTTGCAAACAATAACGCAACAGTTGCCTTGTCTTAACGCTTTTTGTGAAATTTTTCTTAACACATCAATTTCAAACTACCCACAAGCATTTGGCTGGCTCTTAATATTTACTATAAGCTATCCTTGTGTTTTAATAATATATTCTAAATCCTCATAAAATTTAAAAATACATCAATAACATGCAAGGATATGGACTGAAAGGACTTATTTCATGTACTTTCAGAGACGTGACAAGGGGTGAAAATGGGAAATACAAATCAAGAAGAGACAGCATTTTTTAATCCCTACTTTTCCATACCCCACCCTTCCCCATATATTCCCAAGCCTTTGGAAATACACTAAATACCAGCATAAAATTGCCGTTTCCAAAAAAAGTACCCACTGGAGTCACAAACAGTTTGATCCAGCTTGCTTTTGGTTCTACAGTTTACATTGCTTAAAATTGACATGATTTGGTTAAAATGGGTCACCTGCTTACTGTTCTAAGAAAGACATTCTGGGTTAAAACTGAAAAGTTTTAGCACTATGATGCAATCTAAAGCAATAGTTCTGAAACTGCATGGTGGATCCAGTGATTACATCAGCTCATGGAAAATAATGGGGAGAGGGGAAAAAAAAAAAAAAAAGTGAGATTTGACCAAAATACAGGATGTCAAAACTTAGAAAAAATATTTACTCGCATCTCTGATTAAAAGCAAATGCTTTCAATTCGGAAACTATTTTTTTTGTCAGTTCTGTGTTCTTCTTCCTGCTTCTTTCTAATGACCTCTCCTCGTAAGGAAGCCAAGCGGCCACCTTCGTGTCAAGCCACCAACTCGGAGCTCACGCACTCTGAACTAGCAACACACAGTTCGCAGCAGGGACTGCAGTAATCCTGTGCGTGACGTTCCCTCTTTTTCTCTCAACGAAAGTTGTGAACGCCAACACCTGAAACCTTCACATCTCAAGGCAAGGTTATTTTATCTCTGCCTTATCCTTCTGTTAAATCGATAATTTCTACGAAATGTGAGTGCTCTGCTTACTCACCCCTTGGGAAAGGAGCAAGGCAAATGCAATGGCAGAAGCCCCGCGTGGGGCTGCTGTGGGACAGTATTCAGGCTGGCCTGTATTCTTCCATTGACTTTCTTTTCCTTGAGAAGAGTTTCAGTTATGAGGCTGTTGTCATGTTATCCTCTTAAAAACAAAGGGTTTCATTCGTGGCTGAGATACCCAGGAAATACAACTGGGCCAGGGCACGGGGTCAAGCACTGACCCACACTTCTCTTTGGCAGTCAGTGCTCTCACTGACACAGTTTTGGCGCGTGACAGGCAGCGCTGTCCCGGATAATGCCCAGACACAGGTCAGGGAATAGCACGTATCACAGACTGTTCACAGTAGGCAGTCTGGATACGAACATATGCTGCAAAAAGGTTTAGACACCTACATGAGAGCCAGGCTGGGCCTCCCAATCACAGGACCAGAGAACCTTCCTTGGCCCTAGACGATTTTCAATGCTAGCATTGACAGATGAGGGCTTGGGGTTTCAGGTGCTACTTTTTTAATACACACCAAAAAAAACCCATATTCTATGTAGGAAAGACAACAGATTGATTGGACTCTTATTTTACATATCAAATCTCAACTATGAGAAACTGTGGAGAAAGCGATCTAAAGGAATTACTTAGGTATATATTGCACTTATGAAGCTCATGTAAACCTGAGTTCTGGAACAGTTACCAGATGCTGTTTGGGTAAACTGTTGCCTGATTTTCGGATACTAATCTTTCACAGCTGACTGACAGGCACATCTCATTTGAAAAACAGACAACAGGGCACTCAGATTCTACATAAACTGGCTGCCTGCAGAGGTCTGGACTATCCTTCATCATCCTCTTCAGTATGCTCCAAACTCAGCTGAGGTTTTTTTATTAACAGAAGAAAATATAAAAGCAGAACACTACATGTTTCTGAGCCATGAAAAAGCTTGTGATAAACTACCATGATTAACTCTGAAAAATGAACCATATTTTTTTCAGTATTATACCCAGCATGAAAAATAACCCCCAAAGATATATTTATACTAGAGATGGGCTTTAAAACCCCTGAAGAACAGACTGGGAGATTTAAATAAGCCTCTTGGAACACCAACCTAAACATTTTCAATCCTGCCACACTGTTTTTGGTAAAGTTAATTGCAGAGACATGCCCTCATTCTTGCTGGGATTCAGCTGCCACCATTACCCTCTGAATGCAGCCACAAAAGCCACTGACCCCACGGCAAACGTGGCAGAAGTGAACATGTGCCACCAGGTCCTTCAATTCACAGTCCAGTATATTAAGGATGATATTAATGAACATACAGAACTGAGCAGTCGGGTACCAGAATACATCCTCAGCCACTTCAGCTTCACTCACAAGCAACAGGACGGTGCAGACAGCCAGGGGCAATGCCTGAGGGATTTCCACCTGAACAACAGAACATGTCTGAAAGTAAACTAAGCCTTGGTGCTGAAGAACAGATGCTTATTGCTTCACTGCTAAAGTGTTCCAACATTGTATTTTTCTTGTTGTCCACTGGACACTATTACTGTTTTTCCTTCATTGTCTGCACCAGATATAAAAAAGGGCAAGAGGGAATAAGAAGAACCATGTGTTTCCAAGACTGTAGTTCCTGCCTATTAAAAGAACATTTTGAAAAGTTACAGCTACATCCAGAATACCGGTTATCCAGCTTTACAAGTGGGAGCGTTTAGCCCAGTAAAAGAAAAAATTTACAGGACTTTCAGGCTTATTCCTTCTTTAGGACTTCTCTTGCAGTGTACATTATTACAGTATTATAATCAAATATTGGTTAGACAATTTTAAAAATATGAATTAAATTATTCCAGATGTGAAAGTCTCTGAGGATGGAGAACTCAACACCACGTCAATACTGAAAAGATCATGGGGCTTAAAAATAGTTGCATAAGCAGGTTTTGTGTCTGCTTCAGTAATATTGGAACTAAGAAGGCTGGATACAGTATAGTCTCCCAAAATGGCTGAGATGCCTTATGTAATCTTGGTCTTCCTCACAGTGAATCCCTTATGTCCCCAGTTGACCTCTTTCAGGATTTTCCAGGTATTCTTTCTTCTTGATGTGCCCTTGTGGATGCTCCCTCTTCTTCTAACACCAGTCTGTAATCCATCCCTAGATAGCAGAGCCAATGCTAAGTGTATGATCATTTTTAACCATGTGTTTCAGTTCTCATTGGTTGCAATCTGACTTAAGCCCATAATAAAAGCAGTACGTCCAATGCAACTATGTTTGTACCTACACATTTCCAGAAGCAAATAATATAATCCATAGTTGCACAACTTCACAAACTTCACAACAGTATCCCAATATAAATTTCTTCCATGTGAATGTCATAGTGCAATTTGTAGTCCAGTTTTTCACAGGGAAGTCCACAATAAAATGCCCCACAGCCTTTTATAACAGACTGTAAAGAAAGATGTAAGTACTTGCTCTTGGCTTTAAGTGGAAGCACAGTGCTCCCTTAATAGCAATTCCATTTCTTAAAGTACAATGGAGTCTGACTTCAATATACTAAGTTATATCAACCTCAGCTTTGTCAATAACACCTAACTTCATGTCCAAACCTAATACTTTTTTAAGAAGCCATATACAGTATTAGTTTCCTAAACACAGGGCCTTTTCTAAGACCCGAGGATGAATCACCACTGGAGAACATCAAGCTGGAAACAAAGTACAGTTTTTCCCCCAGCACAGGAAAGGATGGTCATCTAACAAGAACTGTAGTTCATCCACAGGATTTTAGACTCGAGGTAGGAATTACTGCAAGAACCTTTTCATTCATTCATGTGTGTGTGATCAAAAGACACGCGGATTTCTTCTGACCTGAAAGAAAAACTCAAACAAAACAGCTATAAACTTATGAATCCCTGAGATACTACAGAAAAATGAAAAGAAAAAAAACAACCCTCATGTCTTGAGCCACTGATATGCCATTATTTATATGCTAGAGCACTTCTTGACATGTTGGTTGGAGAAATAACTCTAATGGCACATGATTATCTAGAGACATTTCAGGACAACTGGTCCTGCACATTGGCAAATTAAGCTGCTGTCTGTTCAGCCACTACTTCAGATGCTGAAACCACTCCAGCCTTGCTGCCTTTCTGCCTATATTAAGGCTCTGAGAAGCAAATGCTGCTTCTGTCACTGGCAGGGAGGTTTCAGCACGTATGTTCAGCCACCACCCCAAGGACAGAGGAAGGGCTCTTGTTCAGAAGCAGCATTCACCTCTCCTACAGCTCAGTTCTGCCTAATGCTGCTGAGAAGTCTTTGAGCCAGCTTTGGATTTCAAAGCTCTTTTGCTTCCATCCAAAGACTCCCTCTGTATGCCTGTGTCCCCGTCTGCCAAACTGATCTTCCCTCTCTCATTATTTTCCCAACCAATTATAAGGGTCTGAATTTGCTCCAGTTTTAAATTTGGTTCAGTGGGAGCCAGAGCATTTTGTAACAAAATGCCCCTACAGAGACCACCAGATACTGCAACTGGAAAGACACAATGTGTTAAAATAAGCCTCAAGATATATACAATAGAGTTTTACTTTATTCACCATGTATTTTGAAGTACGAAGGGTTATTATGGTTAATTGTTCCAAGCCAAAAGGCATCATTGTAAGCAACAGCACAGTGTAATTCATTTCATGTGACCAAGCAGAAACATACACATCTCAAAATGAACTGGAATAAAGATATTTCTTAAGTCCATTTCACAACAAAAGCTTTGGTGACTCATTAGAAAGGGTGTAAGTCAGTATAAAAGCCAAAACACTACTGAGAAGCGATAAATAAAATAGGATTAAAATTATCTTCTTGCACCAGACAGCTGAGACTGAGCATCAAGAAACCCCACATACCCTGGTGGGATTTAGAAGGCCTCCTGGTGACAGTGATCTGCCCCTTGTCCTTCTTGACCTCGGCAGTTATTTAAGGAATTGGGAGCGTGGTGGGGAAGGGGCTTGCACATCTGAGCCCCAACGCTGAGGAAAAATCCATGACTCAGGCCAGGGTTAACCTGTGAGTGCCTATCCCTAAGGGAGCTGCTGCTTCCCAGAACATTCCCTTAAGCAGGAAGATTTGTTCAATTGAGGAGTCAGTGTGTGAAGTTTCTCCTTCCCCATCACCTCTACATGTATATTCCTTCACATCGTTAAATATGCCTACAGACACACTGCTTGGAAAAATTATGATGTCTGCGTACTGATTTTTACAATTTAAAAAGCTACTTCCTTAAATATCACTGAAAATAAATCATTGCCTCAAGAGATGTTTCCACAGCTAAATTCTTAGGTTCTCTAATGTGTCACATTTAGCCTTTAATGGAATACATAGTCCTTGTCCAAATACATTTTTATGCCTCAACTTTAGTTATTCCATCACAGTGACAGAGGAACTTCTTACCCTCCTCACCTCACAGCAGTGGGTATAAACAAGAATTTTGTACTAGGCTTTGCAGGCCATTCCTTTTATTGCACAAATGATCAGAAGTTTATTTCATTATTCAGATCTTATAAAACACAGAAAGAGAGGACTAAATGACCATAAACACAAGATATCACAAGAGGACCAAGCTCCTCGCAGCCACTATGTTTTCATACAGCTTAAGGAAGCAAAACAAACCCACTGTGACAACAGTGATCCTTCAGACCAAGTTCAGTATGTTGGACGGTAAAAGGAAGATGAAAATGAAAATGAAAAACAAGTCAAAATCGTAATCCATGATCCAGAAGAGAAACTTTCGAGTCTTGACCACAGTAATACACTATCAAATTCTGAAAACTGATACAATTTATGCCTTTGCCATTCAGTGTCAAAGGACAAGGAAAGAGATACCTTTCACTTGGCCTCTCCCATTCTTTTTATGACATTTTGAAAATCCAGAAAAAAAAAAGATCTCACCCATCCCTCAACTGCCTCTTTTTCCCATAAAAGAATGGCTTGAATACAGTCTTTGGAAAACTACCTGGTTGGATCTATATTTTCCATATGCCTGAGCTGCAAACTCAGCCCTGGAAAACAGGAGATAGGCATTTTTGTCTTTGGCTGGTGATGACAGTAACAGGCCTATGAACCACATTTGTTAAGGCAATACTAGAAAAAAGAAAGAACAGCTCCAGCCTTGCTCTTCTTTGTTTCTTCCCTCTTCCTGCCTTGCAGCAAAACGTGAAGAGAAGGAAACTCAAAACCTTTTCCAGAAAATGAGCGCTTAGATCTCCTTGTATTTAAGGAGGAAAGGCAATTGCTGTAATCCCTCATTTTCCCACTGCCACTCAAAGGCACCAGGTATACTGAACACAAGGACCTGCCTTGGGCTTTTAAGGTGATCGCACTGGTATGGCTGCAGACAGGAGGCCCCTCTTCATGACACGTGGCTTCTGACAACTCACTGCAAGCATATCGAACACATCATTCACCAAAACATTTATCATATTATATTCTGCTGAGATGCACAATCTGATGGAAATAAAATTGGATTCTCTCCTTGTTATCTGGCTAATCTGATTATTAAAGCAGATTCCCAAATATCCCAAGACTTCACACTTTCCTCTCCTGCCCATCTGAGACCTGTGGTTACCACTGTACCCGGAGCACAGGATTTTGACTGACTTGCATCAGCCTGATTTCAGGTCTTGGAATCAGATATTGCCATCCTGACTCCTGCAATCACTGTCTTTACCCTGAAGGCAACCAAAGCCACTTCTTCAGACAGAATGTGGGTGATACAATTCTGTTTCTGAGGCTGTGGTACAGAAGCAAGCTATGTTTGAGGACCTCTGACCTCATCCTATAGAAATGTGGAATGTCATCACCCAAAATCTTTTAAATCTACAAATTCAATAAAGCACACAAAATGAGAACTAGATATGGGTAGTTCTGTTGTTCTTCACCTAATGACCTGACGTTGTTAAATATATAATGGAACATCATTTAGAAAAAATAATGCTTTTAAGATCCCTAACCTTTTACACAGTAATCTGAAAGAACGACTGTTGATCCCTTGATTAATAGTGACCCTCTTTTTTAAGCAAGTGATGACAATGCCAAAGATTTGGATTTTCCATGCAGGAGACAGATATGCTCACTCCATGTGTGACAATTCGGTTTAAGTTAAACTGGCAGTATCAATGAGACTGCAGCACATGCTTAAAATGCTTCGCTGAATTGGGACCATACTCTACATAACTTTCTCTTGCAAAAGCTATGTCCAGCTGCTCACTGAATAGTCAGGAGACGATGTGGATATGGAAGTTCTTCCATATTTAAAAGCTGTGTTCATACCCAAAAAATACAGTCCAGCTCTTTGGACTTCCCTTTTTATAGAGAGGAAGAGAACCCCTGGTAGCTAGGAAAGAATTAACAGCGTGAGGCCAAACACTCAACTGAGGACCACAGCCACCAAACAGCTTTCATAAGATCTTACTGTGGGTAACATGCCAAGGTATCTGGTGACTGCTTTCTAGCTCAGTCAGGAGGATTCATTATTGTATTACTGACATGAGATTTTGAAAAAATACGTGATATTTAAGTGCATGATTACAGCTGCATAAAACTCTCAAAACAGGTTTCAACAAAAATAAAAGATCTCATCAACATTCAAGACATTTTCATATCTAAAATTGATGTTAATAAGTAATCGAACAAACTGATTTTCAAAGCCATTCAGTTCTGTTCATTTCCCCTCTCCTGACAGAACTAAACAAATTACATTTCCACAGATATAAACAGGCACATACTTCTACCATACAGGAAAAAAACCTAGGAATTGTTTAATTGACAGTCATATACCTGAGTGATGATCATAATGACAGTATTAAAACCATCACAAGCAACCTTACCCACGCTTGAATTCTAGATCATTTACATAAGATGTAAATTTACTGCCATTATCAAGTTTTGCATACAAAAAACAGTAACATTATTTTAAGTGAAAAGATTTTTAAACGAAGTATTTTCATGAACTGTGCTTCACCTCCCATGTTTCATATTTTTGTTGACTATCATGAATGTGCACATGGCATAATTACAACCAAAATGTAAAATCTTGGTGTTACAGAAGATCTCAGCTGGTGAGCCACTGATAATGGGTATGAGCATACTGCAGGAGCGGCTGAGCACATCATTCCAAGAAACAAATACACTGTGAAATCCAGGACAAATGCACTGAGCAGCACAAAACCACATGTCAGTGAAGGGGTAGAAATTTCAGGGTGTATCACAACATGATTGAGGCTGAAAGGAACCTCTAGAGGACATCTTGTCCAACCCTCTTCCCAAGCAGGGCCACCTAGAACAGGTTGCCCAGAACCATGTCCAGACAGCTTTTGAGTACCTCCAAGTATACACAGCCCACAACCTCCCTGGGCAACCTGTGCCAGTGTCCCAAGTAAAAAATGTTTTTCCTTATATTCAGATAGTGTAGTTATATAAAATATTTCATTCAGCAGCAAAACTGGCTTAAGATGTTTCCATACACTCATCCCATCCCAATGCATCCACGTTTTCCTCCATCCACGCTGTTCAGATCCCTGTTCTCAGTAGGGTGCAGTTATTTACGAAGGTGCACTATCTAACAAATTGCTGACTTGACCCAACTTTAAAAAGCTACAAAAACAAACTTCCTCAGGGGGGAAAAGAGAAAAAAAAAAAAAAAAAAAAAACACAACACCAAAACCCCACAAGATTTTCCTCCTCCTCTTGTTTCTTTTGGTTTTGTTCTTTTGTTAGTAAATTCAGGCATCACTGGAATCACAACCCACCTCCAAAGAGCAGCACGGCAGCGGGGACATTCGATAAGACTTCCAAAAGCCAGCTTCATCCCACAACATGCAGCACCCTCAGCACTGTTGTTGCAAGTCAGGCTCCCCAGGGAGTTTATCTTGTGGGTACTCAAATTAACACCAAAGTCTAAACTGAGCGTAACGCTTGCACTGAGCAGAGAAGAGGTGCAGGATAGAGCAGTCGTACAACCCCCCCAGCTCTTCTCCTGAGTACAGGCCATGCCTGAAAGTACATGCAAGTAACATGACTCGGCCTCAGCTGGCGCTGAGCCCAGCAGAGCTGGGAAGTTAATACAAGCCAAGAAGGTGGCCCTTTATTTGTTTCGTCTTTTCCATATACAGGTGTGAAAGGAGACATACTTCAGTATTTCAGGGATGTTTTATAGCCATACTGCATGCTGCACATTGTGCTAAATGGCAGTGCTGGGGAGGGGCAGGGTGGGAGCAGGAATCTTTATACAGAACAGAGAGCAGTACTTCAGCCACTGACAGTCACAGGAATACAGCCCTGCTGAACACAAACAGCATCGTTCTCCGGTATTAGGCTATTAGGCAGATAAGGCTCCACTTTGGATTTATTTAAAAGACTTAAACTGAAAAATGGTCTTGGTTTTCTTCACCCTGACTAACCATGGCAATGGGCAGGATGAATCTCAGCACTTCCCACTGCTTATGTAACAGGTGTACTCATAAATATGCAAAGATGATTTGAAGATAGTTTCTAATCCATGCTTTATGCCTGAACAATTTAAATGGCTTTCATCATGTAGACAGCATTGCCAGCTCTTTGCAAGTACTCCTTCATAATTTTAGGCTCTAAACTGTATTTTTGTTTAGTGTGGGTTTCACATGAATTAAAAAAAAACAAACCACACACTCCATGGGGGTATTATTAAGTGAAATGCATTTTTAGATGGAAAATGAATGTCATGACTTATCTCCAGAACGTATTTCAAGAAATGTAAGATTCACATTTCTCCATGAATGCCTTGCACTACACAGAGAATATCCTATTCTAGCTCTAAGCAACCATGATAAAGTAAAAAGCAATAACCAAAAAAGCAAACCTCAGGCATGATTAGCAGAACACCTCAGCTGGTGCCCCTACAGTCTTTGAGTTTCAGTAGTTAACTAGCTACTCCAAGACAAGACTGTTTTAAATCAATTTAAGAATAAAAGCTTTCAATTTTCAGCATGTTGGCCCTAACATGTCTCATGCACACTCTTTCACATGTGAAAAAAAGCTATTGCAAAAGGAGGCATCACATGAATTATCGACATTGTGATCCTGCACACAAGCCTGCTGTTTAAGAGGACTGGTGAAAAGACAGATGACAAAGGAATGGAAATACATGGGGCAGGATGGGGGACTGACCCTGACCTGCCGCACCAGGGCTAGGTGCCTTTGGAGAGAAGCCATGAAGGTCAGTGTTCACAGTGAAACTACAGGAAAACAGAGAGATGTGAGGAGAAGGAAAAAGGGAAAGCAAAACCAACATAACGCTGGCTTTCTCTTTCTGTCGCACAGGAAGAGGTGATACGGACCATGTGTTACCTTTCACAAAGGACCAGAAATGCTACAGAGCTTCTGTGATCACTAGCTGCTTCCAGCAAATTGGTAACAACTTCTCGAAATACGGACAGGTTTCCCAGTCCTGAATGGGGTCCGTACCTTTCTGCTGGGACTACATCTTGGCCTGCTGTTCCATATATGTAAAGGCTCTCTGAAATGCAAAATGTTCTCTTAGTACCAGAAATTACTAGACACAAAGAGAAGAGGAAAAGAAAAAGTATCTGTTTTTTTCTACCATACACCCTGGCATAGATCCTTTAATATCACAGATTGTTTCTCACTATTCACAGACATAGCTTTAACTGGAAGCATACCCGGCAGTGCAGTCCTGATGCCAGCATCAGTTTTGCCATTTATTTTTAGGTGAACTGGACTTCATTCCAAGTGAAAAAATAAATTCAAGAATATATTTTGACAAAACTTACACTCCCTCCTTATTTAAGCCCCTGAGAATGAAGCTTCAGCTTTTACATTGAGAGAACTCCCATCCTTCTGTTTTGGGGAGACTTCAATCACCCCCCTGACTGTAATTCCTATTGTAATTCCTACTGTACACTCATAGGAGCCCAGCTCCGGGAGGTGTGACTGCTTTATGTCCTTGCTGGGCTCTGGGGTGGAATGCAGAAACTGATGGGGGGGGGGGGGGGGTCACTAAGTCCATAACAAGAGTCTTACGATATTTTCAAAAGAAGCCTAGAGAAAAACAGATGCCACCATATTTCAGACGGATATGGTTACTTAGATGCTTTATTCTCTCTCAACCCTAACATAACCATGTGAGCAATTTTTGATGAAAAAGCATATATAACATGTTAACATTATTTATTAATAATTACTTAAATAAGACATTTAGGTCGCATCTATCAGCTACTATTTTCAAACTATCACTTTTCACAAAGTCCCCACTAGCAAAACAGCCTTGTATCTAGGGAGAAGTCAGGGGAGACTTCTTTGGGAGTCTGAATTAGAACAGATTTATGACAGAAGTAAGACGACTGTAAAATTCAGATCACGAAGCTGTTTGTGTTAAAAAAGCCAACTCTTCTTTGCAGTTGGCTTCTTTCTTCCCAATTTCAGTCTAACATAGTTCTAGATATTCAATTTACTTCAGTCCTAAAAATGTACAGAGGAACAAGTTGGCATGTAAGGCCTGGAGTTATTTCTAGTATATCCTGAAGCAGAATGGCTCATAAAAGAAGTTAAATCTGAAGATAGGTTTATTATTTACCAGAAGTAGCCAATTACAATCATGAACAGCCAAAGTGCATCTGAAGCAACATACATATGCAATTTGACATTTTGAATGATGGGTAATAGACATAACACTGCAGATGGTATTTTCCTATTAAAATACACAGAAAAGCATTCTGCAGGTCAGCCAAAGCCAGACCACCACCTAGGAATGAAAAACACCATCATACAACACGAGGACTTCGGATTGAAATTCCTCAGGCTTCAGAGATGCTGTGGTCTTTGCGTGAGCTTCAGGACAGAAAAGAGACAAGTATATTTCTTGAACAGTACAAAGAGCTGGTGCGTGAACCAGGCTAGATTCCTCCCAGAAGGACACAGAACTGGCACTGACAAGAGCGAGCCCAGGCTTCCTATACCTGTTGTTCCAGAAGTAGTCTATATGGGGGGAAAACCGGTACAGACTGGGTTACCAGAAGTTATTAAACGCCTCTAAAAGGTCCAGCAGTCAAAGATGAAATTTAACATCGCTGTGCCTATTTCTGGCTCAAGACATCCCCCACACAGCCGCTTCGCTTTTCCACAAGGTGACCCCAGCCACGTAGCTCAGCTGCACAGCATCCTTTGTGGAACGAAAAACAGAGAGGAGGCTGGCTTTCAAAGCTGAAGAAGACTTCCCAGCAGCCCTGGTCTTCCTCGGAAGTACATTCAGCAGACAATACCAGCCAAGGCATCATTATGCTCAAGAAGAAAAACAGCGTCTGGGCTAAGCAAAAGGAAATACCTTACTTCTCCCACTGCAGACAAAGGAATATGTTCTCTTTACATCTCACTGTGCTCCAGAAGTGGTTTCCTCTGGAGGTCAAAGATACCAGCTTTGCAAAACCCCCAACAAACAAAACAGCTTTCACAGACGTTCTGACAGCAGCACAAAGGCACAGAAAGACTGTTACCGCTCCTACACCCTTCACCTATCGCCGCAACGCAGAGAGCAAACTCAAGTTACCATGACTGGCCAGTGAGGCAAAAGCAAAGATATCAGAGCAAAACGCAGCCATCCTGATGAAACCTTCCAATGAGAACTGGGTTCCCCTTCAAAGTAGGCAGGGGCTTCTCCTTAACTTAGTATGCTGAAAAAGCATGGATTCAAGGTGCATTCAAATCACATATGGAATTACAAATAATAATAAGGAATCCAAGAAACACTAAAGGGGAAGGAAAGAAACAATATTCACAGATAGGTTAACTAAAAATATACACTACAGTATATATCTACTGTATGAAAGCTAAAAGTAGGGAAATAATACACTAGCTGTCTTACTACGACTCATTCCATACAGACCTCACTTCCCTGAAGCACCAGGGAACCGGATGTGGGAAGGATTAAACTTCAGAGGAAGTGAGTGCTTTCCTATTCTCTATCCAAATTATTAAAAGGTACAATACCTTTATGTAAAAGCCAATTTTCAAATCACATATAATAAATTTTAAGGGAGCTTTTAAAAATGCTATTGTTCTGCCACTTCATGCTTATACAGAAGTCCCTGGAGCTACAGATAAATATATGAGTAGTCAGTATTTGAGCAAGTATTATCAGAGTGGCTGCATCTGATATCCTCTCAAACTGTAATGTATGCACAACCTTACAGTGTTCAATATTGATTTAAAACAAATTACTACTGCAAGTAAATGCCAAGTCATCACTAGTAAACTACTGAAAATATACTAAACCTGAAATTCTCAACTGTTGCAGCGTTTTTTGAAGTCATCAGGAAAATATATATCATAATGCTGGACTAAAACATTTATAAAATGCCACTACAAAAGTACTTATTGCACTTAAGCCAGTACATTTCTGGTCAAGGGTGGATTCAGTGGTTTACGTATCTATCTACACACACAAACTTCTTACATTCATTATTTCTTAGAAAGGAGCCTTCTATCAAGTCTGCTAGTGGTGGATTTCTTTTAGAAAGCTGTTGAGTCTTCTTTTCTATGCAAGTGTTTCAGTGTTTATCTAGCCTTATTAGTATTTTCCGTCTTATCTCCAGTCTGACTTTGTCTAATTTCCATTCCTAGGAGTTGGATCTTCTCATGTTTTTGACTGCTAAGAGTGCATTAACTTTGCGCTATAAGTATTCCTCCCTCCCCAACACAAGGTTTGTCAAATAATCAAAATAAACTCCCCAGCTTTCTCCTGGTTAACAATGTTTTATTAGGACAGCTTTAATCCCCAATGCCCATGTCTCTACTCTTGGTCACTCTTCAAGATCTCTTCTGAACTGTTTTGTCAAATTCTCCAGAGTCTGTGGTATGGATACTCATATGACTAAAAAAAGAGTTTGTAAGAGACACAGATAAAACATTGTGACTGGAATGTGACAAACGCTTTAGCAGCATAAAATTCATAAGCATAAAATGCAAAACTTTTTTCAGCATCATCAAAAAAACCCACCCATTAAATTTAATTCTTGACAGTCCCATGTTGTTGCTCAACACAACAAACCAACTTTCTCCATTACAACATGGAGCTGATTAAAAGTAAAGCCAGTTAAAAGTATTGCCAATCTGTTATTTTCCCTCTTAAAAGCAAAAATCACTCCAGAGTCCAACAGCATTTTTTCCTAAAAAAAGTTAACACCTCACTTGACAACACTTAGAAAAACTTACACCATCTTCTAAACAATGTATTCATACATTTTTTAGACTAAAAATATAACAGATGAAACTGGGCTCTTCCAGCAAATTCAGCAGAGGGGTTTGCTGTTGTCATCATTCAGGCAAGAATAGGGACATTTCTGCATTTTGCCATTTCACTAGGTAACTGTTGTTTGTTCATCCTCAGGTTATCTATCAAAGAGTCTAGCATTTGAAACACAATTTCCATTTTAAGATTCTTTACCAAAGTTGAACTGTTCACATGTCACCACAATGCCATCATTTTATGTGTTCAAGCATTCATCAAAAATATTATCCCATTATTTGAATAACATTTCTTTCAACAAGAATGAGAGGCATGGCACACAAAATTCTAGATTTTGCTCATTCTCCATGCAATTATAACAATGAAAAATATGAGGTAATATGACTAAGGGTACCACCTCAAAAAAAAAAGTGAAATTTCATTATTTGCTACGACCTTGAGGCATGTAGCTGTAGTTACAGAGTATACAGATTTTGGAAGGAAGCTTTCTGTGCGATTTCAGAACTGTTCTGTAATGCGATACTAGAATCCCAATTTGGTCTATTTTCTCATTAAATGGTAATAGATGCAATAGCCCTGTAATCATCCTGCTAATACTGCATAACCCTATCTGGAGGGGCCACACAGAAAGGATAGTCCAGGCCTGCTTTATGGGAAGACATTGTTGCTAAGGGCTCTTTATTTTGCCAGGCTGTTTATGGACACATGGACATCCACATACTAGGAAAAAGCGTGTCAGCACACATTGTTTGGGTCTTTAAGCCAACCAAATGTCTCTAAACTTTTGCTAGTCTAGGCAGACTTTCAACCACCAGCCTACCAGGGAAAACAGCAGGCTCCATGACCTACACTTCAGTCTCTGTCACAAGAGTTCGTGAAGAGGCATTTTCCTGGTTTCTGAACAGGTCCTACCAGACCAGACTTAGAAAATCTTTTTTTGACATTTTAATCTTACATACAGATCAAGTCAAGATTTGAATGAAGGAACTGCAAATGTCATGGTTAGTGTGGAGGTACGATTTCTGGATCCAGGGAGCAACAGGGTCAAACACAGGTCCTAATACCCATTTTTATTTCCATAGTAAGCAGACAACCTTTGAAGAATCCCTTCTTCCCTCCACTGCCACCATTCTGTAGACCCAGTTGTACACATAAAAGCAAACACAAACTCAAGCATCCTAAAAGATGGCCTATTAATGGTCCAGTTCAGTCTTTGGAAATCACCTCTTCAAATGTCACAGGAAACACCTCCTTCCCTTCCAAGTTATTTTGTAGTCATCCAACCATTTAGCACAATACTCCTAAATAGAGGTCATTGAGACCAGACATCATATACTTTTCAATGTTAACAACTCCCGTAAAATAATGTGACGATTAACCACACCCCAGCACTTAATGCTGCTCTAAGCACTGCAGGTTGTATGTCAAACAGACTATGCCTATCAAACTGCCAAGAACCAGCCACTGACTCTGCTCTCAGAAAAAGGACTACAAGAAGCACCATGGCATGCCTTCGTCCATCCCCCAAGAGCCATGCACAGGCTGCTCTGGTAGGACTCCACAAGGCGTTAGGGCAGAAGCCTCCTCTTCTGCGGCCAGAGGCTCCAGCCAAAGCCGTGGCCATGGTCTTCTCTGCATCTGTCTCAAGCTGAATTGCTTTGAGTATTCCTATTCCTATATTTGCTTTTTTACTGCAGAAGATCATTATGTCCCCAGTATGTTTTATACATATTTTAAAGGTATACTTAATCCTAGCAATAAATAATAGTGGCTAGCAAAATTAGAAGCCCTAGCTAAGATTACTGAAAAAAAATTTGATTGATTCATACAGGCCTAAAAGGAGCAATTCCCTGATGCATTCCACCAAGTGGAGTTAAATGAAACCAGTTCCAGTTTTTTTAGTGCCCATTTACCCTAGTAATACAAGGAAAGACCAGGAAAAAACTCTGCAGAGATCAATCATGTTTTGGAATTGCCCCCCACACCACCACAGTCAAGGACAGTATCGGGGGCTGTTGTTAACCATCAGGAAAGGCTCTTAACAAGTCAGTAAAAGACTGCTGCATCCAGACCCCGTGGCTGGGGCTACAAACTGCAGGAGGTTCTCAGGAAGAAGGGGAAAAAAGGAGGTGGGGGAGGAGAGAAGGCAGAATGGGATCATCAGGAGTTTGGAAAAATGAAGCTCACCCACCGGGAAGGTAGGGGAATATACATGCATAATTTCACATGGATTAAGAGTCTGTGTTAGATCTGTGATTGCTGTGGTGAATTCTTACACTGCAGTGAGTCATCTTGTCTGACAGTTGCCGGGGAATTAAAGCAGTTATTTTTAAAAAATTATATGTCCTGCTTGACGCGTTATACAAATAGCCTCTTAAAAAATTAAAATGTAGTCAATGCATTTTTAAGTATAGAAGAGCCATGGTACGTTTAGAATTCTCTGTACCACACCACAAACATCCATTCTGAGCTACGAAAACCTAAAGGAGTCTATTGATGTCCCTTCAGAGAAACATTGATCTTTCTGCTGCTCCCAATCCAAATCCTGCATCAGAAATTAGTTTGTTATATCTGCCTTTTATACAGCATGAAAATATTTTTCCCCGAGAAAAATTACACTCAAAGGAAAGAGGTGTGCTAAATCTGAATTCCTTCGATACCAAATAATATTTGGTTTGCTAAAGACTATTCGAATCAAAACGACAGCATTCCCCTTATAATGGAATAACAAAGGCAGGTCAATACCCTTCTACAGAAAGCAGCACGCTGACTCGCAACCGTAGGCGTACATCGCGCTGTTGGTTTGGCGAGGGGAAGCAGTGCTGGCTTCTGCTCCCTGCACTGCGCCGCAGAATCACGCAGACGTTCCCTGAAGCTGCAAAGGGCAGCTCCGTACAACGCACGTTCTCGTTATAAATACACTGCTTGCTGCCTGTTTTGCCTATAAAACTGACACCCCATTGGCAATTTTCACAGGTCCTTGGGAGAAGTTTTTTGAGTATGCCTGTTGTGTAATACAGTAAAGATCATCTGAATGATCTAGTAAGTGTAACCCTTGGGCATCAATGCTGCTCAACATCAGCTGGCAATAAAGGTATATTTACAGCATGCCTTCAGGGCAGCTGTTCTGGGAACATCCTGGAGATTTGCATAGTCTATTTTACAAGGCATTACAATGCACATCAACTAAATGAGTGGCAGAGAATCCTGTCGACGCAACACCACACATTAAAAGCCCTTAAGTCCAAATATCATAGTAAAGTGAAGTAGGTAGATTTTAAAAAATACTTCAAATTCCAATATCTTAAAATACAAATAGCTATTGACTTGTGAGTGAATTTAACCTGTTTTTAAAGTAATCAAGTTACTGTCCCTCTCCAACTTGCGCACCATACAAGAAACAAAGCAGCTCATCAGAGGAGCTTCATCTTACAAAGAAGGAAAAGTTTCTCTTGCCAGCCCCCTTGATTTTATCATAATTCTCATGGCATTTGGCGTATTTCCTTAAAGCCTGAGATCTTGTAGGTAACTTATGTGAAAATTTCAGCTTTATGTATTTTGAGTAAATTAGCCCTCTCTCTGTCAGAAAAAGAACCAAAAACATGAGCCAACTGCACCCTAACGGTTCGAAAAACAACATGAAGCAAATGTGAGTATTGAATTTCTTAGTTCATTTCTCACCTAAGCTCAGAAAGTATTAACACTTTGTCATTGCACAGGTGATACCCACTTGCTAAGCAGAGCACTCTCTCACAAGGAGTGAATTAAAAGGATGACTTTCCATCCCAAATCACAGAGGTGTGGTAGTTATTGAAATTTTCACACTTTGAAACCTCTCCATGGGTGAAGAGTCAGCTGGCAAATGTTATGGAGAAATAATAACTAGAGGAGCTAACTACAGTGCTCTGGCCCCAACCCAGTGACTACATGCAGACAACAAAAGGCAGAACTTATACCTAATAAAATAATAAACCTGGCAGACAGTGACCCAATCAACCCAACAATATCACCAAATATAATCGAGCCAGTTGACACAATGAAAGCTGAGGACCAAATTAATTAGCTGAGTGCATGTCTAGTGCCTTTGGGAATAAGTAACCCGTCATTAAAGATCTGCTGACACTTTTTGAAAGTGTGCTTTGGAGAGAAGTTCAGACTTTCAAAAAAACCCAAACCTGCTATGCCTTAATGGAAGAGGACTAGAAGTATAGTGTGGAATATAGGGAGAATGGTTTCTGAACAGTGTGGTTTTCACATTTTCCATGTGGCATCTGTGGCTCTTTAAGTGTTTCTGCAATGTTATCTGGCACTTGGATAAAACACTGGAAGAACTACAGAGCATCTTTTCCCAATTAATTTTGGTTCAGGAAGTAATTGGAAGGGCAATATAACCTTGTACGACCTTAAATTGAGGGGAAAATGAGACAAGTATTGGGGGGGCTTTTTTCTTTAAGTTCTTAAGTGTTTTTAAGAATGGAGGGGTTGTAGAATTACATTTTTCCTAATAAGAGAGCACATTTCAGGACTCCTGCTTTTATTAAATCAGTTTGTCAGTTAACAATCCCCAAGCTATTCTAAAAAACAAGATGATTCATCTATTTCCACCCAGTACAATTTTATACATCGCTAGAAAACTAAAGCCTCATAAAATTCTAAGCAGCCCTGAAGAACAACTACTGCAGAGTGACATGTTGATTGCATCAGCCTAGAAGGGCTACAGTTTTGAGCAATGCAAGCTTTAGTACACGCAGTGGAAACTACTCCAGAGTGTCAAAGAGCACATATGTAACATGCCAGCATCAGGCACATTCACTCAAACACAGCAAAACAAATGTCTTCAGAGTATCTGGTGGGATAAGGATGATTCCACAGCTTCTCATGAAATTTAAACTGCTGCTTAGCCCCTGTGTTCTGAGAAGCACAGAAGCATTTGCCCCCTCCCAAAGTGAAGCGAAAGCACCGTCAAGAAGTGTGCTACTGATGCCTTAAGCTGAACACAACATGACATGCCAAGCCATCAGCGTGAAAGTCATTCTCAGCACTCACCAGCGTGCTAGGCTGCCTCCGTCACTCATCCCCTGTGCAGGGCAGGCTGCCGGCACGCAGGCGCTGAGGACACTGGTAAGCATTTCTGACTCTGACTGATCTTCACCTTCTAAATCATAATAACGAAACTAATGACATCTAAAATGGTTATCCTAATTTGCATCCATAGTACCTTTTAAATAGCTATGTTTAAAACAAAAAAGCCCATTCAGACCACAACAAAGGGGAGGTAGAAGGCATGTGGCTTGCCCACAATAACCAACAGGTTAGGATTGCCACAGAGAGGATTTTAGCAGAACACCAAGTAAACACCTTCCTGATGAACTGCTCCTCCCTCTCAACCAACGAGCAGTGCAGAACTGCCTGAAGGCTCACATGAAAAAAGGCACTTTCTCCTATTGTCTAAAGAGTATGTGTTACCTGACTGTTACCTGTCCGGCAGTTGCTTCCTGAGGTTCTCCCACCAGCATCCCTGCCGCGAGTGAGGCTATGCCTAGTGCACAGCTGAACAAGGAACTCAGAATTTGGCTACAAGGTGGGGTAAAAAATACCATGGCCAAATTTAAATGTATGATGACTACCAGTGAAGACTGTACTTACAACATCTGCACAGTGCCAGCTGTGCTAGTGACACAGTAACTAGTGGTCTGGCCACACAGACACCAGCTATTTTATGTTAGGTTTCGAGATGCATTGTGTGTGTAGGACCCACGCTAACACACAAGACACTTCCAATAGCTAGGAAGGAGACAGCTTTTAGCCAAGAAACGATCTTGCAATGACAATCCTGCTGGTGCTCCTCTCTCTTGTCCACAACGCAGCAGCTTTCTTTCAGAAGCTGTTCCTAAGGCTGCACTGTCCATAACAGGTTTTGACACTGGAGAACCAGGTCACTTGGATACAAGCAGCAGCAATTCACAACCTGCAGCATTCAGCGGCACCAGAACTGAAAAACTCATGCTCACAAACAATACAGCAACCGTTTCAGGCACCCAGCATTTGAAAAATATTTTCCTAGCAAGTCTGACTCAAGAAAGCACTTCAAAGAGGGGCACAATTTACGGCAGTTGCTCAGCTCCCAATGTTATCAATGAGACCCAAGCACATGTTTTAGCACGCAGCCGCCTGTCTACTGCCGTCAACAGTTTCTTGCTTCCCAAAGGCAGCGAGGCACCCTAACAAGTCATGAGCATAACACGTGTTGAAACCTCAGTCTTGTGAATATTTATGTACACGCAGAAGCGTATCACGGTGAATGTACCGTTCATGTGTCCACTTATGAGCCAGTGGACATAATGGTCATAATGGTCAAGTTAAGTACATATGTAAGGTGCTGCATGTTCAGGGTGTAAAGATACACAAAGTTGCCTTGAAAACCATTTACCTCAGAGTTAGCATAGCCAGAGCATGACCAGTCTTCTACAGCACAATCTAACTGTACCAATTACTGATCCCACTGTACGTGGGGATTAGTTTTGCGAACAGAGTGGGAGCTGGAGCACAAATGCCTAAAGCTAGGAGCTTTAAGCAACAAATTATTTCATCTTCTCAGGTACTGAGCACTGTCACGTACTTGACTATGAGCATATCAAGAGGGGCTTTGCGGAAGACACTGAAACCAGGACACTGACACTTTCTCCACCTGCCTCCCAATTCCAACCGATCTTCATTTAGGCTGCCACAGTCAGAAAACATGAGCCACCCCATCTACTGGGTATAATGTCAGTGGCACAGAAGGAAAGATTATAGTCAGTGGGCTAAATTCATTCCAGCTCTAGCTGCAGGGAAGTTACAGCAGTGCAGATACAGATGTCCAGTTGCGAACCACGTCGCACTTCCTCAGAGCTTTCTTGGATTATGCTTACAGCAACTGCACCGTAAAACTGTATTACAACTTCAGTACACTGAATTAGCAGATTTCTTATTGAAGGTCTATGCCAGCTTGATTTTGGTCTTCTGCAAGCTTTTACTAACAGCTGTTTAATTAGTACCTTGTTGGTGTGTAGACAATGGTGTGAAACACACCAAGAAGCATTTTCTGCATAAAGCGAGAATGTTACGTACACGGTGATATAAACAGTCCTTCCTCCCACCCTTACTACCACAGATAAGGGCCCATCGATGGGCAGTGCATCACAGAAAGGCAATACTGTATTTAACTCCTCTTATTACAAGCTTTCAGGGTGCCCTCGGGGAGGGGGAAGCACAGAAACAAGAGCCACGAGCCATCTCGGCAGCTCATTCTCCTCTTCACCCTCAAAGCGTTAAAAGGAAAATACAATGTCAACATCAGCTCCTCCCTGCTGATGAAACTGGCTCGAGCTCATTTTACTTTCTGGCTTGGAGCCCTTACAAACCGTTACAAAAAGACAGAAAGACAGACGGCTCAATACATCGACCGCTTCCAATAACTAATTTGGGACACGCTGGGTCATTTGCCCCTTCTGTTATGTCTGTAGCCTCTCGGTGATGAATGAACCCTGATACTTGGGGGGGGGTTATTCGAAATAAAAGGGGTGGGGGGTAGCTAATAGCAGATTTGCCTTGCAGGAAAGAGCCAACCCTAGCACCAGTATATATAAATACTCCCCACTCTCTTCCTCTGGGAGGAACAGATTACATCTCATACACTAAAATCGTCTGCAAGGCTGCTGGCACTCCGGGCGCTCCATCCCCATCCTGAGGGATCCTGACAGGCACTGAGCGCTGCCTGCCTCTCCCTCCTCAGCCGAGCTGGCACACAGGGAAGCGGGGAGCCGGAGCCAGGCTGAGGGGAGGCGGGCTGGGGCTGCTGCTCGTCCTCCCAGCCACGGCAGCAGCGACACGCGGGCTGCATGAGAGCCCTCCCAACCCGGGAACCGCCGGAGCATCGCAACCAACCGCGCCAAGAAAATCACCACAAGCTTTCAATTACATGAAAAAAAAAAAAAAAAAAACGCAGTTAAAAAAATATATATATCGTTTCCTCTGATCGACCTAACTAGTATTGTCCAGAACGACCTTATCGTGGGGTATTCCGCTGCAACCGACAGACACGTTGCGTGGACTTCGCGGCGAGCCCCTCCACACGGTCACGGCGGGGGGGCTGCACGCAGGTACACGGCCGACTTCCGCGGAGCCGCATTTTCCTGGCAGGGCAGGAGCCCCTCGGAGCCAGCCCTACGGATTCTTCCACCTCCCGCACCGCAGCGTGCGCGGCCGGGGCGGCCAGCCCTGCCGCCGGAGCCCCCCGCCCGCCCCCGCCGGCGCCGCGGCCCGGAGCGGGGACACCGCGGGCGGAACAAAACACCCGCGGCGGGGGCGCTGGGGAGGGGGCCCCGCCGGGGAGCCCGCGGGCGCCATCGGCCCCGGGCCGAGGACCGGAGGGGTCCGGGGACAGCAGGGCCACAGGGCGGGGGTGTGTGAGGGGGAGCGGGCCGCGGCCGCCCCTCCGCCCCGCTCCGCTCCGCTGCGCTCCGCCGCCGCGCTCCCTCCCGCGCCCGCCCCGCCCGCCGCCCCTTTACCTTCGGAGAGCTCCAGCTCCAGCTCGGCCAGCCGGGCCCTCACCTCCAGGGGCAGGGACACGCTCTCCAGGCTGCGGTCCGCCATGCTCGCGCGGCGGGGACGGGCGCTCCCCTCCTCTGGCTGCCCCGCTCTCCCCCTTTGTCCGCGCTGAACGGGGAGAGGGCGGGCGGGCGGCGGGGCCGCGGGTGGCTGGGTCCTCCCCGCGGTCTCAGCCGGGCATGCAGGGGGTAGGCGGGCGGGCGGGCGGTCCGCGCGGGGGGACGGGGCGCGGAGGGAGGGAATGCGGAGGTTTCTCCTCTCCTCCCCTCTCCTCCTCCTCCTCCTCCTTCGCCGCCTCCTTCAGCGGGGCCCCGCCATGGCTATGGCTGCTGCTGCTGCTCCCGCCGCCGCCGCCCGCCCGCGATCGCTCCGCATCGGCTCCCCGCCGCGCCCGGCCCGGCCCGGCCCACCCCCCACCCCCCGCCGCCCGGCACCGCGGCGGTGGCTCCCGCCTCGCCTCGCCTCGCCTCGGCTGGCCGCGCCCCGGCCCCGGCCCCGGCCCGCTCCTCCCCGCCCGGCTGGGGCTGGCGGCGGCGCCTGGCGCTGCGGTGCCGCTGCCGCGACTGCCGCGGGCCGGGCACGGCGCCGCTGTCACATCCACGTGACCGCGCCGCCCCGCGCCCCCGCCGCCGGCCCCCAGGGGGCGCCATGGCCCTGGCGGCGCAGCGGGAGCGCGCAGCGGAGCGGGAGCGCGCGGCGCGGCCGCGCTCCCGCCCGGGCCCTCCGCCGGCCGGCGTCCGGGATGGGACGGGACGGGGTGGGGATGGGGTGAGATGGGATGGGGTGGGTTGGGATGGGGATGGGATGGGATGGGGTGGGGTGGGGTGGGGTGGGGTGCTGGCACCGTGGAGGCACAGCAGGCTCCTCTGCCCTCCCCTCCAGGGTCCAGAGTGAGCTCATTCCGGCGCCTTGCGCGTACACCGTGGCTTCAGGGTGAGGCTGGCGAAGTGCTTTATCATTTATTCATCCTAACGGCACTCCCTGGAAGTAGATCTTCATATCCCTATTTTACAAGGAAGGAGGGGAAGGAGTGGTGTGCTCAACACCAGAAAGACAAATGGCACCCCGACAGCCCACATGCCCTTTTCCTTCCCCACCTGCTGAACATCTTCCAGTGTACCCTATTTTTCATCTGTATTTTCTGCATGGAGCCAATAGTGGACTTGGCACTCTCAGGTTAACAGTTGGACTGGATGACCTTAAGGGTCTTTTCCAAATGTATTCCATTCCATTCCACTCCATCCCATTCCATTCCCAACAAGCCGTGGCAATTCTGGTGTGTATATCACTACACCCTGGGTGCACGTTTCCATGAAAGAGTAGCACAATCTTAATATAATTTAAAAAAAACCAAACAGCTGACACCATGGTGTGTCCATGCTCAGAACAAGCATGTACCAACCCACACTGGGCCCGATTCTGTAGAACATGGTTAAAAGGACTGACGCACCACTACCCTTAATTACACTGCTCCAAACATAAGGAGGAACTCTTTGGAAAACATCTAATAAAATTCCCTTTCAGATCAACAAACCTATTTCACAGAGAACATTTTGCTTCCTGTCTTTTTCTCCCTGTGCGTATTTTCTTTTTTCGTTTGTTTGTTTGGATTCAGTTTTGGTGTTTTGTCTTTTTTAAATCTCTCACAAGAACAAAGGAGCAAGATGCCACAGCACCTATCATTTCAAAAATCCTTGGGAGTCCCAATGGTAGAACAGGTCTCAGTGGGGCTCAACATTAGCAGAAACAGAAAAGGTGTAATCATTGCCAGTCCAGCCTTGGCTTACCAGCTTACTGTTTCAGTCAATGGAAGAAAAGCAAGGATGTAGGAGTTTCTTCAAAAGGTAAAGCTTAGGCTGTGACTATACTAAACAATGTAATTCTTTAGTATGTTGTGGAACAAAAACAAATTACATCATGTTACCATCTGTGCTGAACTGGCGTCAACACTGGGGCGATTCCTGCAGCATGTGCAGGGCTGGTGGTTTCTCCTGTTTTCGCTGGTTACCAACCCCAGACGACTCGGGAGAGCTGTTTACACCCAGATCGTGGCTGATGCCAGCATCACTTCAGCCAGACCAGTGGCAGAACTGGTTGGGATACTTCACGAGGTTGCCTGCTGTAAACAAGGCTTGAACACAAAAAGTCCCTTAATTTTATGGTGCTGCTATTTGTTTTGTTGTCATATATGTTGATCGCTAGTAACCACTCGTGGACTACTCTTTAATACACTGCAAGATGAGAGACATCTGGTTAGCCTGTCTTTAGCAGGGCCATTACTTTCAGCAGCATGGCGACATGCACGCCACTTAGGGCTATACAAACACCTCTCTCCCGAGCTGTGCTACGCAGGGGTAAGATTTTTACCTTTTGTTAAGCACTGCGTGTTTCAAACAGAGACATTCAAAAAATTACCCAGGTCTCAAGACTTAAACAATGAAAAGAAATTAAATCCAAATATGCTCCAGGGTTCCTACCTGAGAATACGAGTTTTGTTTGTTTGTTATGTGGGATGAAATAGGCTGAAAGTACTAGCCTTCTGCAGGAGCAGCTTTTTCAAGTATGATGGAGGCAACCAAGAGGGAGGCAAGGGAAGGCTTTGGCGTGATCCAGCTTCCTTTGGTAATGCATATCTCCGAGTTGCACCTTTACTTCCCCAGTCCTGATAGTAGCTGATTATTTTACTTGTTATTTGATCATTACAGAACCTCTACTGGTGGTGTTAACCCTGCCTTCCAAATTTTTCCTTTTGTGAAGTTACATAAAGGGACCTAAAAAGAAATATTTGAACATTCACATCATTGTGCCTGAAATTTTGTTGGTGCTTCCACATCAAGACCTGCATTTCAGGCATTGGGTGCTTTTAAAGGAAGAGAAATCGCTTGGAATTCATCCGTCAGAAATGGAAATGGCTGAATTCGGCAAACTCTCTGCCAGGGGTATGTGCTGGGTGGTGGCTTCTGTGGAGGGAGTTTGAGGGGCTGTGGGGGCCCCCTAGGCAGGCAGGGCCATCCCACCACCTGGGGCTGGGCGCACACAGGGGTGAGCACTGTGGTAACCTTGACCCGGGGCTCCACCAGCCAAGCCCTGGCTTGGCAGCCTGCCTTGGAAAGCCCATTTGTTCCCCTAAGGCTCATCTCAGGAGCAAAGATTTCTTACTTATGCAAAGTATCAGGGCCCAGACTCCCGTAATGAAATCTCAAGCATATAAATTTGCATGATGATTTTGATGAAACACTGGAATTCCAACAGAAAAGAAGCAAGTCAGGACATTTGACCTAGCTGGTCTTAATTCATAGATCCTTTCAGATTTATAGACAAGAGGCTGTACCCTAATTATCCCCTGGAATGAGGGGTAGAAATTTTCCTGACTCCAAGAAAAGCAGGATGCTATTTATATTTTGGATGCAGTGATTAATTGGCATGGTCAGGATTTGTAGAATGTTTTCCTGTCATGACATGCTTTTCATCAGGCATGGTGATAGTTGCATGGCATACCATTTCATCTGCTTTCAAGAGAAGAAACAAGTCAGTGATGCCTTTCCAACAGCAGCCCTCCTCAACACAGCTTACGAGTGACTTTGTACACAAATGCTTTTGTTAAACTTATTTGGATGATTTACATCCAGTGACCCATTTGAACACGTGTATCTTCATGGAAGAAAGAAAAAAAGTGTGTTTTTACTTAATACTTACTGTAGTGCTCAAATCCTGCCAGAGATTATGCTCTGTACAGATCTTCTTATGGTGTCAATAGCTGAGTGAAACCTCTGAAGGACCACATAGAATTGACCTTGACTAGATAAAAATTATCTTTCCTGGCTCTCTCACAGCAAAAGATGTATCCAGTTTGGCAGAGATTTAGCCCAAAGCCACGTCTATACTAGAAAATGTTCCCAGCATTATAACTAGGAAAGGAGCAAGGCACTAAAGACATTTAGAAAACAGAAAATGCTGTTGTGTAGATGCTGTTACCTTGACCTAAAGCACCCAGGATGATATGTGTGTCTTCTGGACAGCATAGTAAAGGCAAGAGAATCGTGTCTGCAAATGAACAGGTTAGCTTCTCTTCTGTCTGTAGGAGTGGGGAGTCAGGATGTGGCCAATGTAGCAAAAAAATGTCAAAAGCAGGAGGCATTCACAAAAGAACAATGAAAATAATCAGCTGCCTGGAAGGACTGAGTTATAAGGAGAGATGACAAGAGTGCTTGCTCAGCTTGCTGAGCAACAGCAAGGGACGGCCCGGATAGCTACCCATGATTATTTGGAAAGTGGAAGCACCAAGGAAGTTGAAGAGGGCAAAAAAGCAGGGAGAAGATGATACAACTTCGAATAATCAGATGGAAATAAGAGAGAGAGCTGAAACACGTGTCAGGGAAAGCTTCCAAGGGATGAGCGGCATTAGCCTGCAGAAGAGGCTCTCAGAGGAAATGGTGGAATCCCCATAATTTGAAACATTAACACCAGAGTAGACAAAGCAATCATGAATATGCTGTAGGAAATAATCCTATCATGGGATGGGATGAGCATGCTTGTCTGGCATTGCATGTGTGAAGATGTACGGCTTTTTTTTCCTGTTGAACTCAATTTCCCCTTCACCTCTCCACTCCCACTCCCTCTGTTTGCGTCTGTCTGCTTATGTCTCATATGCAGGTCATGAAATATATTATTCCTTTATAGCATCTATCACAAATGTGGCTGGATGGCTACCTGCTGCCATACCTTGAATAGCAAAAAATAATTGATTAGATGCATTAATCAAGTTACCTCTGAATGCCATACAAATGGTTCTATAATTATTTCCAAGCTGGGTTCTACTTTCTTTTAGGAGTTAAAAATTAAAGCCAATCTCATCTTGGGAGAAAGGAAGGGAAAGGGAAAGGGAAAGGGAAAGGGAAAGGGAAAGGGAAAGGGAAAGGGAAAGGGAAAGGGAAAGGGAAAGGGAAAGGGAAAGGGAAAGGGAAAGGGAAAGGGAAAGGGAAAGGGAAAGGAAAAAGGAAATGGAAAGGGAAGGGGAAGGAGAAGGGGAAGGGGAAGGAGAAGGGGAAGGGGAAGGAGAAGGGAAAGGAAAAAGGAAAGGGAAAGGGAAAGGGAAAGGGAAAGGGAAAGGGAAAGGGAAAGGGAAAGGGAAAGGGAAAGGAAAAGGGAAAGGGAAGGGGAAGGATGGGCCACTCAGCACTTCTCACACATGATTTTTATTCTCTGTCCTGATACCTGGGCAAGCACCGAGGCCCATTTCTCCAAGCTGTTTAGATACCTTAGATCCCTTTAATTACCATAGGTATGTGACAGATGTAAATTGCTGCATATCTTGGTGCCTGTTTTTCTGCTTTAATACCTTAAAATACTGTAGATGTCCCTCTCTTAATTCGCTACAGTTTATGAGAGTGAATCTGAGGCAAGTCAAATGAAGACTGTAGACAGACTGACCTACCTCCTTGTACAGAAAAGTGTGTGAGCAAATTCTGGACAGCTGAGAGGAGCTATGGCCTTCAGTCATTTTCTTCCTTAACATCATCGCTGATGAGCTCCAGTGATGGGGGAAATGAGAAGTTCCTTTCCTGCCTGTCCTTGTGCCAGAGCTTACTGGCCTGGTAGCACAGCTGGCAGCAGGGAACATAAATTCATGCCTGAACTCCTTCTGCACATAGCTTGGCATATTAGTTCACATGCTGATGAAACTGGATTTGAGCTAAGACACATAAAATGAACTTTCTTGGCTAGAAGTGAGGCACCACACAGGAAAAGGAAGGAAAAGGAGACCTTGGGAAATATAATTTTCCTTAATGTATTAGATATTTCTCTCTCCACTTTGCATTTCCGTTGTTCTTAGAGGAACAATTTGATTACTATCAATTTAAAAGTATTTTTTTACAATGGTATTTTGTGCTTTTTAATAATTTTCATACATCTTTTTATTAAAAGCAAAAATCTAATAAAAAGCCTTTACTGGCACAGTTTAAATTAACTTTGGTCTGAAAGTTAGTCTCACATAAGAAGTGTTTATTAGGCTCCTGCAGTCTGGCAAAGCCTGTTTACACACACAAAAAAAGATCCTCTCCACTGCTGCATTTGAAGTAGGAATTGATAGCACATTTCACAAGTTCAGAGGAATTGCAGGAACAGGCGTCTGAAGACAGGAAATGTCCCAATATTCTACTACAAGATCCCAGTACATGCACCCACACAGCTGGTCTCTCACTGCAGCACGTATCTTACAGGAATAATAGTTGTCCACCCTTTCATTGAGGTCTGAAACTTCAATTTCAAACAGTTTCCTAAAAAGTCACCAATTTTTCTTCAACAAAACTTCTTAAACTAGATGTAGTGAATTTTTCAGTCTACTGAAATTAAAATGTGAGTATTTGAGAGCAAATTCCCCAGAGTAAATTCTTTTCCATTTTTCTGTTTTCCTATCATTTTTTTTAAATAAAACATACATGTATGGAAATGGAACTAATGATTTTAATAGCTTTGCCTCCAGTTAATGCATTATGTCATGTTTTTAGGAACAAAAAATCAGATTGTTGCTTTAAGATGATGTCATACAAAACTTTTGGCACACTGTAAAAGCAATACAAGTAATATTCTGTCACTTAATATCCCTCTCTGTGATCCCCATCTTCACCTTTCCTAAAGAACATTAAAATTGCTCAATTAATGTATAAAAATAACTTTTAATACCTGGAAAACACCATAAGATTCTTTCTACAACAACATGTATTAACTCCCCACTGGACATGCCTTAATATTTTAATGGTTTCACAGTAGACGACATGAAATGTCCTTTACAAATGAGAAATTCTTTGGGAAATGAGGAAAAATTACTAATATTTGTTATTACAAACAAAAGGATATTTTAACTCTTGAGCCTTTTGCCCAATTTGCCCTATCTGAGATAGATTAAATCCATTTCAGCTTGGTTGTTATCACCCAAAGTTAAGATTAAGGTTACCCTGTGCAATGATGATGCATTGTAAAAGTTCAAAACATTCCACTTTTGAATATTTTTGATGTTTTGAGCTAGTCCTAGCAGAGTTTCACGCTTTCTTAAAGATAATCAAGGAGATGACAGGTTACTCCTTGTTAATGCAGAGTAACAGATATATATCCAAAACATTTGAATAATTCTGTGTTTTGAAGTATCAACGATCACAGAATAAATACACTCTTCTCAATCTTCTTTTAATTGTTTTCCCGGCTGACATGGGAGCTGGTTTACTACTGGTAAGGCTTGGAGCATTTATGCCACCAAGGTGCAGAATCTGAATTACCAGTGACTCTTGGAAGAAAAAATAGTTAAATAGTTCCTTGCTACCACATCCAAATGACCCATTTGAACAACAGTGGAAATATTCTGGAACTTTCCCAATGTCTGTGGCACCACCTTTACTTTTTTTTTTCCCCTTAGCAACCAAAAAAAAAAAACTTAAATTTTGTTCTGAGAAGCTGTGTTAAAATTGTGTTTACAATCTGCTCCACTTACATACTATCTTACATATCTACTATTAGCAATTTTGCACAAATGCAGTAAACGTATGACAATTACTGATCTCACTATTTAACTGCATAAAGACATTTCTTCTATCTTTCTGTAAGCTACAAAGCCTTTTCTCTTCTGAGGCAGTAACTTGACTTTTGAGAAAATATTGCCATCACCGTCACTTTCAGTGTCACAATCCATTTAAGGATGTAACTCCACTAAACAAAAATAATACTTAGAGTCAGACTTAGGTCTTTTTCACTGTCTAGTCTGTGCACGTTGGTACTGGCTCAACAGGATCCATATCCTTGTTCCAAAAAGCAAGTACATGTTTCGGTTGGCCTTCAGCAAACATAGTGTGGACTCAAGGATGCTCACTGGGAAGTCAACACTCACGATGTCCCTCTTAGTCGTCCCGAGATCCTTGCCTCATTCTGGCCAGGCTCTTCACCTCTGAGCTCTCTCCATAGGGAAGCTGATAGGTTTTTTGAGAAAATCTTCTGATTTGATCCTGTCCTAAAACTCCCATCCTTATTTTTGTCCCAAAAGGAGCCATTTCTTCCTTCCACTCTTACTGTGAGGATCTGAAGGGTGTCTTCTAGCATTTCTCTCTATTCAAGTTTGCAGTACTAGCTTCTCCATGGGCTGAAGTCCTTTAGGTCTTGCTGAGTCCAGGAGAAAATTTGCAGAGAACTGTACTAAAGCTTCTCTGTAGAAACGCTTTTCCTGAAAGAGCTGGCTTGCTACTGTCTTTTAAAAACTTTACCCTACAAAAACTATTCTTACTCACCCTTTGCAAAAAACAACCCTGTGAGGGCTTAAGTGGCAAGTGTTTGCTGACTACATAGCCATGAAAGAAACAGCCTAGAAGTTTTCTTCTTTGCATGCCATTTCTCTACTCATTCTATGAATGCAAAACCAGGGATGGTATACACCCATGGTTTTGCAGGCATTGGCTCCAAGATGAAGCCACATCCCCATTTTTTATTTCAGGTGCATGATTTAGCACGACCTCAAGGCAGCACAGAAGAGGAACTTCTTATTTGTGATTTCGTGTCAGGCTTTTTTTTTTGTTAAATGATTAGATGGAGGTTGAATTCAGTGCTGGAAATAAGATTAACCAGCAGGTTTTTTTGATTTCTGTATGCTTTCTGCAAATGCTTACGTCATTAATTCAGTCTTCACCTCACGTAGGCAGCAAATTGGTGAATTAAAGTGTACCCTTCAAATGACAAACCATTGCTCAGTGTACCTGACATATGGACAAACACACCCTATGGCGAGTGCTGCTGTGAGCAGTCGCATCTGGCAGCAGTGGGGTACCAAACAGCTGTGCAGCACCAGCCAGAGCTGCAGACAGCGGATGGCTCACCGCATTACTGCTTTTCATTGTGCGTGGATGTTTTTCTCTCCTTTCTAAGCTAAAAAGATTAATGTTTGACTACTTATTCATCTAAGCCTCCTTAAAGGCATGAGATCAGTGGACCATCTTAATAACAGCAGACAGTGCTTGCTTCCCCCTCTACTCCCTGGCCCTGGAAGCTATTCTTACCAGAAAAGACTGAAACTCCACAAACACAACATCTCTGGCCTACAACCCCATGTCAGTGGCTCAGGTTAATCACCCCTATACTGTTTAACTTCCAGTGACAAGCTTTTACATTTGTGTTTTAAATAGTCTGGGAAATTCAGGTCAGGATTGACAGCTGGGAACTTCAGTTCCCAAGTTTAATGTGACTTTTCTCTTCATCTTCTTAATGTTTTCAAGTACATGCACCTGTCTGAGCTTCAGGCCTCAGGCTTCCAGGGGCATTGGAGCTGACAGTGAAATCACTTAATTTCTCTGGGTCATTGTAGTCCAGAGAAGGGGGTAACATCTAGCCACGTAGAAACAGGATAGTATTTACTTACCTCACCAGGTGTTGTAAGGACCGGTTATTTAATAGTACTTGTGCATTTCTGTAGGAAATGCCATGAATGCCATGGATACCTAATATAACAGACACCTAAGATATCAGATATCTAATGATAAACATTTCTTTAGCAATATAAGAAAGTAATTCTTCTTTAGGAAGCATTTCTTTACCAAGAGGGTGGTCAAACACTGGAAAAGGCTTCCTAGAGAGGCCTGTCAGTGTTTGAGAGGCATTTGGACAATGCCTTTAACAGCATGCTTTAACCTGGTCAGCCCTGAAGTGGTCAGGCAGTTGGACTAGATGATTGTTGTAGGTCCCTTCGAAGAAAAATAGTCGATTCTATTCTATTCAATTCGATTTGATTTGATTCGATTCTGTATTTTTTAAAAACAAAGATAATTCTATGTATTAAAATGCCTCCAGTATTTCCTTCTGTTTTCAGTAAGATTGTCCTTGAGATTTTACAAAAATTCCCTTTCAGCATAATTAAGAGGGCAAGTATTTCACTGTCTGGGATTTAAACCTTGGCTTTCAGAGAAAGCAGGAGAGCTTAATATTCTCCAAGCAGGGCAACACTGCATCCCAAGAACCAGTAATCTTGCAGTCACACACTTTGATCTTGCTTTATCCTCTTTTCTTGCTCTGTTTTTACTGTTTCTTGGTCTGATTTTCAACTGATCTATTTACTGACCTTTAAAAAACTCTCCTGCGTCACTTCAGGAGGACTCTTGGCTTGACTTGCAATGTTATCAGATGTACATAGTACTGAACCATTGAGAGTAACTGAGTACACAACCATAGGGTTGTCTGGGTGATAGCAAGAAGGGAAGTAACTAGAAGGGCTGAAATTAAAACCTTCGGATATTTTTGGTGCAAGTCGGTATATGAATACTTTTATTTTGATATGAGGTCTCCAGGTCACATGGGACTAACTTACCGACTCCTTCTAAGCAATTTTAGTTAAAACCTATCTAAAACACTTTCATTTCAAATTAAACTGAGTTGTATCAGTAAGCTTGCATCATTTAGGAACAAATCAAAACTAAGATGAAATAAAAGTACCCTTAATCCAAAATAAGAATTATTACACCAGTTTAATTGGTGTGACTGTATCATGCACTCTTGAAATAATTTATTCAGTTTAAAATATGCCCAGGGGAAGGATTCAAGTAATGTCTTCGTTTTCCCCAAACTTCTTTGTACAGTTTGTTAAATGTCCTGATGCTTTGTCACTTTTCTGGTTATTGGTAAGAAAAAAAAAAATTCTCCCCACTGGAATTAAATTGTGTCCTTGGGATTCTTATATGTAATTCCTCTGAAAAATAAGTTTGTATTGCAGGAAAGTATTTGATTCGCTGTTTTCCCAGGGTTTCACCTCTCTCTGAGTGGTGATGTTTATCCAGCACAGATGAGGTAACTCCAGATTTTTTATTATGCTTTCTGGGAGTCCATCTGAAAAAAATCCTGATGTGACAATTTCACACATGTAAAGGAAGAGGATATTATTGCCTCTTTAGCCAGAGTAGTCACTCAATATCTTGCTTGAGTGCATTTGCATGGTGAAAATGCAGAATATCACAGGATCACAGAATCCCAGGTTGGAAGGGACCTCAGGGATCATCTAGTCCAACCTTTCTAGGAAGAGCGCAGCCTAGACAAGATGGCCCAGCAGCATGTCCAGGCGACTCTTGAAGGTGTCCAATGTGGCCGAGTCAACCACTTCCCTGGGGAGATTATTCCAATGGGTGACTGTCCTCACTGTGAAAAATTTCCCTCTCGTGTCCATTCGGAATCTCCCCAAGAGCAACTTGTGTCCATTCCCCCTTGTCCTCTCCATGGGACTCCTTTTGAAAAGGGAACCTCCATATTCTTTGCAGCTGCCCCTTAAGTACTGGTACATGGGGATGAGATCCCCGCTGAGCCTCCTTTTCTTGAGGCTGAACAAACCCAGCTCTCCCAGCCTATCCTCATATGGCAGCTTCCCAGTCCTCTGATCATCCTGGTGGCCCTTCTCTGGACCCCTTCCAGCCTGTCCACACCCTTTGTGTATAGCGGGGACCAGAACTGTACACAGGACTCCAGGTGTGGCCTGACAAGTGCTGCGTAGAGTGGGAGATTATATGAATTTGATCTATTCTTTCATGTGATGTTTTCATTTAGCAAAGACCATGTTTTCTGAATGCACCAGAGACAACTCATGGGCAGTTTTGTTTCTCCCAGATCCCCAAATTCATTTTTCAGCCAGTTCTTCAACCAGATGTCTTCATCTTCACTGCCACTAGTAATCCCCACTTCCCACAGACCCCTTGTGCCCTGGGGCCCCTGCTGCAGGGTTGGGGACCTTGTGGTCCTTGTGACTCTGCTTCTAGAAGAGTCCCTGCTCTTTGACACAAAGTGTTGGGCAGGGCACACCTCCAGCCCCAGGGGCTTTTTTGCACCTTCTGCTCAGCCTGAATGAGGGATCAGCCTGGGCTGAGATGAGTAGATAGTCTGGGACCTTCAAGTGGCAAGCAGGAGCTAGCCCTGAGGGGCTGGTCCCTCAGGACTGACTGGTGTTGAAGGAGATGGTCGGTGAGGAGGTCTGCACTGGGAGAGCTGCTGGCTCTCAGGCTCAGACCAAGCAAGGGCTGTCAAATGCTCCTGCTCCTAGGAACTGCCTTTTACTCACCTTCCCAGATAATATTAATGGCAAGATCTAGTGGCATCTGTTCACCCTTTGCTGGTGACACCTGAATAGCTCACCACCTGCCCCATTATTTGAGCTCTCATTTTTCCAGGCACATAAAAGGATGAACCAAACTTTTGTCCCTTCAGGCTTGTTTCTGTTACAGAAAGGGGAGTAAAAACATTTGTCTGTGTTGTCTTGTTTTTAATTACCACAGGACAAGAGTGTGTTTTATGTAGCTTGAAAGCATAAAATAGATGTTGCAAAACAAATCACTGTTACTGTATGTAGTGGATACTCTTCAGTGAAATAGCCTTTTTTATACATTACAGTGTATCCACTCATGGACAACTTTTTATTTTTTATTTTTTATTGGAAACAACTTCAGAAACGGTGCAATTTAGGGAAAGAGGTAATATCTGAGGCACAATTACAATGGATAAATTCGTGGAAAGACATATATCCGAAAAAATGATCTGTGCAATGCAGATATGGCTGATTATTATAGGGATATCACATGAAGAGTAAATTACCACTATGAACAAAGTGGCATTTAAAAACTCTTGAATTACTCTGCTATCAGGTCTATGATCTAGTCAGAATTTCATATGCTTTTAGGATCATGCCTTTTTATGTGGCTGCATCGTGGAAATGACATATAGACAGTGTTGCCTTTCCTTCAAAATCTAGATTATTATTGTTATTAGGAGTGAAATTCTATAATGTTTTTTTCTAATACAGAGTTAAATGATACTAATAAAACAAGCTACTTAGTTTTCTAGCACATCAATAAACCATTAAAACAATCCATACATAATTCTAACTGTAATTGGTAGTATATTAAGGGCCTGAGTTTTACTTAGGGAGATGAAGTAAATGCCTGCTGTTTTCAACTGGAGTTATATGTATTGTGGGATGATGAACTAGATGACTACTGGGATTTTTGCTTAGCTTGGATTTATATCCTTTTTGTTTCAATATAAGATAAAAAATGTACAATGTGTTTTCCTCTGGTTGTTTTTATATGGTAAATATATATCAGAATTGTTACATTTGGCTTTCCCTGCCGGAGGGCTTGAGAGAGAGACAGATATCTTTCACTGCCTTCCTACCCTCGTAAAGGGGTGGGAGATTCAACCCTGGCTCCTCCTCAGTGCCCAGTACCCAAAGCAGGGCACTACACCTTAGCACTCCTGGGCTTGACCCACAGCCCTTCTCTCTGGGACACAGTAATTTGGGTCTCCTTCCTCTGCCCACTATCCATTTCCATGAAGTGTGCAGGACTGCAGTGTTTCCCCCTCATCTGTCAAATTCAGCAGAAAGGGATAAAGGCAAGAAGGCAGGTTTATTAAAAAATTGAACAGAAACAAAAAGGAGCTTAAGAGTTTTTCCTCTTTGTGGGTCACTTGCAGTCTAAAAGCTAAAAGACGATATTCAATGCCAAAAAAGGTTGACACGTGAGTAAAAGCTATTGGTTTGTGGAAAAATCATCATCTCATCAGTTTAAAATGTTCCCAAACTGTAACTGTTAAATAGACTTTATAAATACACTAAATATTCAAAGACATATTGTAGTCAAACCATGCTCTAAAAGGCTACAGTGAAGAACATTTGAAACTGCTTTTGCATCGGACACATACGTACATTAATCAAGACTAACATACATCGAGTATGAATTCCTTCAGAGAGAAAGATCAAATATAATTCTTAATTCAGAACTATCTTTAATACACGTAACAAGATGGTTTTTGTCTTTAATGAGTGTAAATGACATGAGACCCGGTTCATGTTGGGAGATAGCATAAGAGGTGCAGGGTCAGGAAATGGAGCTGGGATAACGGTTAAAATGAGAACATGGAATGGAGCTCTTCGCAAGCCTTAATACAGAGTTTAATATGTAGATTGATATTTGGCCATGTCTCTAACAAAAACTGGATGTAGGCAATTATTTAGTATTACTTTTTTTCATACAAAAATCAAGCTGTGTTCAGTAATATACAAAAGGTCAGAGAGGAAGCCCTGAAACCTGAGTGCTTTTCAGCACCTGGGGTTGCTGGTACTCCAGGGTATTTCCAAAGCCACAGGAGCATCCAGCTAGTAAGTTACACATCTCTCTTTGAAAAACAAAAAACATCGTATTGTCCAGTGAAAAGGGAGCGACAGCTCATGAGGTATCCAGTGCTGCATTTTTAAGCTAGCAGCAGTGGTATCAGTGCACCCTGGCTGTGATTATCCTTTCAGATAAGGTTTATATGGCATCAGTTTAGCTCTTGTCTCTGCTGTTTATATACCCTAATCACTTCGTGTAAAGGGTGACTGGTTCAGTGCAGGCAGAGGTAGAACTGCTTTCAGAAGATTGTCTACTACCCCTGACATTAAGATGCTGACTCAACGTCTTAAGTAATTAGTGCAAGAAAAAAAAACCCCTTGTATATATTTAATGTCAATAGATTCAAGCAGACTGTTTTCTAGGAGTGCTGAGCTTTCCTGGATCCCATTAAGTTCACAGCAAGATGCTGCATTCAGCAGCACTAGAGATCAAAGCAACCTTTAAAGACCATGTCTCAAACACGCAACTGAGCTACCAGCACAGGGGCTGGCAGCCCTTCAGCGAACAGTGCCAGGCACTCCTTTCTTTCCCAGAACTGGAGCTTGAGGGTGCTGGTAGCAGCTTATTTTCCTTGAGTCCAAAACAGAAAAAAGGTAAGTGTCCACCTTTCAGAGAAGCAAGGTGAGTGTCCATTCCTACCTTCGCCTTTCTTCCATGGACTGGGACTGCTGGTTGGACATGCTACTGAGCCTCAGCTGGGCCACTGTCATGGAGCACATGCTCACTCCTGTCAGCTTGCAAATCAGTTCTACACAGAGTTTGTGCGCTTGTACACAGTGTACAAGGGCATGTACATGGTTAGGTGCAGTGGCTCACGTGGTCACTGGTGACTCATTAAACTGGGGAAACTCAATTGTGTGTCTTACTCTATACCCTCTCCCATTCTGTCTTTTGTTGTCTTTATGAAATCTGGATTCTAATTTATGTTCCTGATGCACAGAAATAACATCAACTTCTGAACACATTTTGATATGTGCCTAACAGGGTATAGCTTAGTGAACAATTTTCCAGCTCACTTTCAGCAAGCAAGCTATATTTGCATCAGTACCATCTTGCATTAATCCTACCCATACAGCAGGAGATTTCTGAGTATTATCAGTAACAGTGCACATAATTAACAGGCAAAGCCCAGTAAAATCATCACTGTGGTTCCTGGGCAGCGGGAAAATATCTCAACTATTATACTCCATGAGATCTCTTTCAAGCACTTCAAGCAATTAGTTCTGAGGACACTGGAACTGCATTCAGATAACATGCATCTTTCCTTCTTACTTTTGGTTACATGGATTATTTTTTAAATGAGATTCTTGAAGATTATGGGTGATCAGCAAATTTTCCAGAGTGCTGTGTCTCTATCAGATGCATTCTGGGAGGTATATGAGGACAGCAAACCCTTGGTTTTCCTTATCATCCTCAATAGGGGCAATAATTATGGAAAGCAGGCACTGGAAGACTATGACCTTTGCAATTATAGTTTCAAGCTGGTACAAGTGGAGAAAATAATTATCCAGCCAGAAAAAGGTGGGGGGAAAACCAATTCTGGAAAACCTGTGGAAGCAAGAAATTCAAGCTTGTGAATTTGCTTCATCATAAGGTTGGGGAAGATATTGTAGTGGAACTGTTTCTTTACTTAAGCTTGGCTTCAAGCACTCACTTTCTCAGGATCAAGTCTTGGTACTTCTATCTGCTCCTAGACCAATATGAAATGTTGGGAACGCAGTCCTGAGTGCTCATTCTCGGAGATCAACGCACACAACTTGTGTTTTAAGCCTAATCAAGAATTCAGATGTAAGGATGGAAGATTTATTAAAGTACTTTTGAATTCCAGCTAAGGTATCTTTATGGGCTTGGCCATAATAGAGTTTGAGGCATACATCCACCAGCATGCTCCAGTAGATGACATGATTTACACATCAGTTATATTTAAACTGTTCACTCGTGAAGCAGGTCTGCATGGATCACAAGTGTAAGTACTCACCTCAGTTCTTGAATCCAAGCTTTTTGTTGTCTGACCAAAAGATCTGGAAGTGCTCACTCTGGTGGTGACTTGGAGCTCCGGGCAGCGCAGTGTACGAGGGAGCTCCTGACAGTGATGTTACTGCAGTCTGACAAAAGCCGTTTGGTAGTGCTCAGGTCTGCGTGAAATGGGGCACCAACCATGCTTGGCTCTTTTTTCTTCTGTTGGAACTTGACCTTAGTGAGATGGCCAGTGTTATTCTCCTGGGCCCAGCTAATAGCAAAAGCAAGCTCTTACCCTCTATCTGCGTAACCGAGAGATCCCCAGCAAGAGATATGACCATTACACACAAACGTAGCCAGACTATAGTATGGCTTGTTTTAGTTCCCTTTTCTCCTCTGCCTTTCCTTTCCTCTCTTATTATGGGCAGTCTTCCGTAGCTTTTCTGTCTCCACCTCTGTTGCTTTTCACTTCTCTGTCCCTGGCCACATTTCAATTACCTCTTCTAGAAAGGGACTCACTGCTGCGTACTACCAGCAGTGGAAAATTTCAAGGTGATATTTCAGAATGGAGTAACTAAACTGAATATACAACCCATTAATATCAATTATGGGTGTCAGATCAATACGAATAGCAGTCATGTTGTTTAGAAGCTTGAATTAATACCATTATGCTGCCTGCTCAGCCATGAGCATTTTCAGAGACAATATGCTATTTGCATTTTATTATAATGTATCTTTTCTGAAAATTCCCATCATGGTGGAGACACCACGGCAACTAATATTGATGGCATAAGGCAGCCATTTGGATAGGTGATATACAGCGCTGGGCTGACAGGAGCACCCTGTGGTTGCACGTCTGGGACGACGAGCATCCTTGGGATGGAACTCTCTCTGCCAGCTCCCTCTCTCCCCTGTGAGGCTTGCCAGGTCCCTTTGTGCCCAGCGTCCTCCTTGCTCTGCCCAGTTCCTGGTTTTCCATACTGGTTTCTGTTGTGAAGCACCAAGATAGAGAAAGGAACATGAGAAGAGCATTTGGGCTTTAAAAAAATCTATATTATCAAAACAATTACTTAAGAAATAGTAACTGATGCTCCTTGTTTCCCTTTTTGTTTCCAGACTGTGTGTGGGCTGAGATGCCTGGGGACCTCAGCCTCACCAGTTCTCTCTCGGCAGTCGAAAGGGTTGCCACTCCATCAGCTGGGTGCCCGTAGGCATATTTTAAATAGCCTCGTCAGTCTGGGTAATTCTTGTTGGTTTCTTATTCTCAGACCTGCCAGAATTAAGAAAAGAAAGACTCTCAGGAGGCTTTTCCCAACAAAACTAGGAAAATATTATTGCTACTTGTGCAATATACTGGTGAGTCCTCATTGGAAATAGCCTGCACAGTTCTAGCAGGCTCAGGGAAGCTGGGCCAGCTTTGAGGAGACACGCAGAGCTTCACTTGTTTAGTCTGGCAAATTAAGGCTGAGAGGGGTATGATTACTGTTAAATACGTTGTGGGGTTAACATCAAGAAAGGAGAAGAGCTATTTACACTGAAGAGTGATACTGGCGCACAATCAAATGGGTATAAACTGCTTGTGAATACATTTGGCTTTGGTTTTAGAGGAAAATACCTGATACCCTGGAGCAGTGAAGCCATTAAACAGAATAGTGGGGGCCAAAAAATAGAGTTAGATTAAAAAAGAAAAAGCACTAAGTATTTATGGAGACCGTTGTAGGTACTGTCATAGCAGGGGAGTCAATTCAGTGATCCAGAAGGCTTGGTCAGTCCTATTTCCATGTTCCTCACAGTCTTTGTCAGAAAAATAAATTGATAACAACTTTGACACTAAAATCACCCTTCAGAGACAATCTTCAGAGTCTTCAGCCTACTGATATGAAAGGTGGGAGATGGGGAGGGAGTTCATCTTTCATACCACTATTGATTTACTATCTCAGCTTCTAGCAGAGAATAGCACCAGTTTGCACTCAGTTCACACTTGAAAGTTTTTTTTCTCTTCAAACACAGACTAGAAATGATTTTGTTTAAAAATCAAAGCTCAGATTCTGCAGATGTTCAAGGATCTTTGATGGGAGTATGGGAGGGACTCCTGATTCATCAGTGACTGAACTAAAGTGTATTTGAGTAGGATATCATTCTTTCATTATAAAAGATAATAGAAGAAGCAGGAACACCAACAGCAGCTTTTCTCCTTCATTTCATAGTACTCAGAATGCAATGATGTGTCCCATTCAGATCTTGGATTTGTCAAGTAGCAGTATCAGCTTTGCATAAAGTCTTCTTCTGAACCACTTTTGATGAGAACTGGGTATATAATTTTAGAGAACCAGTCTAAGAGATGATTGTATATCACTGTTCATACAGTTTCTATTTAGGAAATTGAGAAGATTGTTTCCCTGGCAGGCCAATTTTTCCTTTCCTCCTCCTATTTTTTTCCTAAACTGTTTCATGCTTTAAGAATCAATTTAGTATAATAGACTCTTTTCCTTTTTATTTTCTCCTTTCATGCTACTTTAAGGGAGTCTGTCATTCAGTATTAAAAGGAAAATATTCTAGCAAAACTTGTGATTGCAAAACCTTGATAATTTTATTCAATCTGCAGGAATTTTGAAGCCTTTCATGTGATCTTCCGCAACAATTTGGTGTGGTTTTTTTTAATATAGCATCACATGAGTCAGGCCTTTATGTAACCCTATTTACCAATGGCTGCAGAGTCATTTATAGAATGAGGAGTGTAGTAAGTGCTCTCATTTGTCCTCAAAATATTGAATTCCACATGTTGCTAGTGTAGCAGACTACATGGTTGAACTAAAGACACCCTTTGCAGTTGTGTCATCCTGTGCTAATTATTTCTTTTCCTTTTTCTACATAGAAGACTGGAAGAAATAATTTTTGTTGTGTTGTAGTTCAAGGCAGATGATTATGAATTAGCTCGTACCAAAAAGGCTGATTTTTCATTGAAGGAAACAAGCATTGTTCATCTCATCGGCTCATTTTTTTTTGAGACATTAATTATTAAACTTTGTCAGTCATATTCATAAGAAGACATCTGAATCCTCCCTCATACAGTTGCAGATGATGAGTTAGAACCACCAGCTTTCCTCCAGTTCAGTCTTATCTGGATGAGCATTGGTAACTGTGGTCGCTAATTAGATGTAACTGTGCTCACTGATTAGATGTAGCTGACAATCAATTGAAGCTACAGCAAAACCAAGAGTTCTTATTGAGACAGATCCTGAGCAGGTTTTTTTGCTGCTGCTTCACACATCGACTGAGAACTCTTGTCCATGTTAAGGGACAGAAGACTCTTTACATAGGCAAGACGCTTATGGAAGTGGTGAATCTGTGGAAGGCGGCCTGTGCCTAACCTGCAGTAATCCTGCGCCCTTTGCTGGAGCTACTCCTCAGTCATACATGAGGGATGTGAATCTGGCCCATTGAAAACTTAGACATGGATGCATAACAAATAAACCATTAAACTGTGTCTTACTACTTTTTATTGCAAAAAACCTTCCTACATTCATACCTCAAAAGTAATCTCCTAAACTTTGTACCTTTAGCTTTCCAATTGCATACTCACTAAAACAAGGTGCTTGATGTTCAGCAGGTAGATGGGCATCCTACCTTCTGGGCTTGCATCAGACCTGGCAGAAAAACTATCCCATGTTGCTCTGTAGTGACACTGCATCAGTTCATAAGAAAGTGTACGTCTGCATTGCAATCGATAAAACATCAGCCACAGGCCCTCTTTCCTCTCTGCAGGCAGCTGCCATGGGAATTTCTCTCTCCTTTCTCTAATGCTCCTCAGTCACCATCTACTCTTGCTTGTAACAGGGAAAGACACTGGGAAACAAACCTCAGGGACTTATATTCTGGTGGGACATTACTCACAGGCCCATACACATAAAGTTTCATGCAGAGCAATGGACATACGTGAAAGATGGCTTATTTAAATTATAAACCAGAAGATGAAACAAGACATTGTCTAAATTAATTCTGGCAAGATTCATGTTTAGGTCTACTGCTGGCTCCTAGCATCAAGGTAATGGCAAAGACATTGTTAATACTGTCAGAGAAGACAAGGCATGATGCAAATTCTACATGGGAAGGAGGAAAATCCAGCAAACAGACAGTTTGCAAGGAGCACAAAGAATTTGATCTCCATGTACATTCACTGGATCAAAGAAGAACTAAGATTATATGTGAAATTAGTTGCACATTTACACCCAAAGGGTGGTGGTAAATTGTTCTTTTTCAAAGTGGTGACCTGTCACTAGTGGAGTCCCCCAAGGATCCATATTGGGCCCAATGTTATTCAACATCTTCACAAGTGATCCGGATAACGGCATCAAGTGTAGCCTAATGAAGTTTGCTGATGACACCAAGTTGAGTGGGGAAGTAGACACTCCAGAAGGGAGAGCTGCTCTGCAGGGAGATCTGGATAGTGATAGATAGTGATAGATAGATAGATAGATAGATAGATAGATAGATAGATAGATAGATAGATAGATAGATAGATAGATAGATATCTGGAGGAGTGGGCCAGCAAGAAACTTATGAAGTTCAACAAGAAGAAGTGTAAGGTCTTGCACCTGGGAAAACACAATCCAGGAGTGCAGCACAGACTGGGATCCACCTGGCTGAAGAGCAGCTCTGTGGAAAGGGACCTGGGGATCCTGGTGGGCAGAAAGCTCAACATGAGCGAACAGTGGCTGCTGCGGCCAAGAGGGCCAACAGGATGCTGGGTTGCATCAAAAAGGGCATCGCCAGCAGAGAGAAAGAAGTCATTATCCCGCTCTACTCAGCGCTTGTCAGGCCACACCTGGAGTCCTGTGTACAGTTCTGGTCCCCGCTATACACAAAGGGTGTGGACAGGCTGGAAGGGGTCCAGAGAAGGGCCACCAGCATGATCAGAGGACAGGGAAGCTGCCATACGAGGATAGGCTGGGAGAACTGGGTTTGTTCAGCCTCAAGAAAAGGAGGCTTAGAGGGGATCTCATCCCCATGTACCAGTACTTAAGGGGCAGCTACAAAGAAGATGGAGGTTCCCTTTTCAAAAGGAGTCCCATGGAGAGGACAAGGGGGAATGGACACAAGTTGCTCTTGGGGAGATTCCGAATGGACACGAGAGGGAAATTTTTCACAGTGAGGACAGTCACCCATTGGAATAATCTCCCCAGGGAAGTGGTTGACTCGGCCACATTGGACACCTTCAAGAGTCGCCTGGACATGCTGCTGGGCCATCTTGTCTAGACTGTGCTCTTCCTAGAAAGGTTGGACTAGATGATCCCTGAGGCCCCTTCCAACCTGGGATTCTGTGATCTCCACAGTAAGACATAGGAATTTAATCTACACCTACATCCTGGGAGACTGCTCCATACATTGCATTACTGGCTCCTTTTTTGAAAAGAAATGTGTATGTAACAATTCTCTTTTTACAGTGGTTAGTCCTCAATTTTCCAGGAGCGGACTCAAGACTAGAAGGCACAATAACCTGAGGAAGGTGCAAAAAAAATTTAAATAACACCTTTATCTCACCTTAGTGGTTGTGCCTCCTGTCCTAGATACCCAGGTGTTACCCAGCTCCTGTCTGTGGGTAGGAACAACTTCAGTCTGTTAATTGTCTATAAGCCAGACACCACCACACTCAGTATGTTCATGACACCTTATTTAGATATAGACCTCAGATGCTATTGTGATGAACATAGTAGGAAGACTAAATTCCTATCCAATAATCTTTTTCTTTAGAGCAGAGAATAAACACATAGGACCATTCTTACAATACAGATAATGAATCATGAAATAGCTGCACACTGTGTGAACATGGTCCTCAACAAGTCATCAGGACAAATCTACCAGCTGCCTAAGCTGATAGGAATGTCTCGTGATATCTGATGGGCTGTAGAACAAATTATGTGCAAGTGCTGCATCAGGTCTATGCAGACAAAGCCCTTGCCACACAGATCACAGGTGCAGATTTGGTTCCCTCCTGGAGGGAATAAGGTCTTTAATGGACTTTGGAACACTCATGACAAGCAATTATGTCCAGGTCCGTGACATTAAATGCACAGACGTGGCAGCACAGATCTTGGAGGCTGTCACAAATTGACACTAAATAAATTGTCGATGGACCCTGGCTTGGTACAGCAGTTACTTTCTTTGAAAATAGCACAGTGGTTTTTCTCTGCAGGCTGGATTGGAACAGCAATGCAATTACTTCCTGTTACAAGGATTAATTGACCTACTCTGTAACTTTGAGCCAGTGAAAGTTAAACGGGGACATAAAATCTGAGCATTAATCAGTTATTTAGAGCCTAAGCAAGGACTCTTTGTTTTTATCACGTCTCATTCGCTATATCACCCTGCTGCCAAAATGTAACTGTACTTAAAATGGTGACATGTGAATATGTGCTGTGTATGCAAACTGTATTAAAATAAAGTTGATCAAACATAGAAAAGATAGGGAGTGCCAGATGTAAGCATTTAAATGCATTGAGGCTGAAATCTGCCTGCTTTCCAGCTTAGTTCCTAGAGCAAATTTATTTAGCATCCCTCAGTAATAAATCTGAATGGGACATATATGCTGGTACAACATTTAAATCTCATGGCTAGCAGAATGTGCTATGGAAAGAAGTACCATCTTTTTAAAGACTAAAACAAGCCTTTAAAGAAGTTTTAGTTTAGTTTCTTGTGACCTTAAAATCAAAACAAGAAACTCAGAGCTACAAGCTATACTCCTCTTACAAATAACCTGAGGTCATAAACTGAGATCAATATTAAATACAGAGTGTTACTGACTTGTTCCTCAACACTATGGGTTCATAACCATAATCTGTACTCCAAGAAATAGATTTCTTTAGTCATTGCTTCACTGTATGTAATCTGAGGCTTAGTCACAGCTATTGGTTGCCTGGCTATGAAGGAGGGATGTTTTATAGACCACTGGAGGTGGACAGGCAGGTCTATTTGGGTTACTGAATTCAGCTGAGTTTCCTGCTCTTACAGGTAACATATCAAGTCTTTGAAACTAATCAAGCACCATTTTAAATATTGAGATTATTTTTTTACTCTAAGGTTGTGGTTTTTAGGTTCTTAGATCTCCAGAATCATCTTGAATGAGTAGGAGCAATAGAGTTCATTATAAGTACTGTCTCTTCAGAGGGTCAAAACCCACCATGTTCCTGCTGAGCTGGGACTGTTTCCCAAAGATGCAGTTACTTCTGAGTAAACAAGAGCAACTTCCAAAAAATGAAGAGGAGATGGGACTGATGCAGCTGGAATTAATATATATATATATCTGGGAGATAGAAATGCATGTGAATTTAAGATGTTGGAAGAATAATTCCCATAGAAAAATCTAATTTAAATCAAGGACAGAATAACATTTGCAGGGATGGTAAGAAACATTACGCTGGGAGTCAGTCTTCCCTGGAATACATAGGTTACTTTGATCTTCCATAGAATTATGAGACTGCAAGTTAGCCATAATTGCTTTGCCCCCTGTTTTTAACCTTGTAGTTATTCTAAGCTTCCTCAGACTTTGAGAAAGTCCTAAGAAAAGATTATGTCCTCTCTTCAAATTAGTCAAGCAGCATAAATTGTGCTCTGCATGGCACTCAGAGGTAGTAAGTGGTTATGGTTGAATCTATCCCGTATCTGACATCAAAGACAAATTTGGCCCAACAATCTACCACAGTCCTTTTTTCCTTATGTGTGTAATGGCAATATTGCACAAGATGTTTTATCTTGGTGCAGAGGTCTTTGCCTGTGTTTCTACATGTGTCTAGCCTGTTTCAGGAAGACTCACCCATAGACATTACTTTCTGGAAGCCTTGGGAAGATAAGGAATGGGTAAAACCAAAATTAGAACTAGGTCTGCTTTCTAATAGCGTTATTGAGAGGTCATACTCTTTTATTCATTCAATGGGCATAGAAGCACACCCATAACATAAGGAAGCTTATTCATATAAGTAAATTCTCATGTTTGTGAGTAAGGCTTTCAGAGTCTTGCCTGACATTTTAATGTATGATGAATTAGTGACTTAGAAATGAAACAATGGGAAGAGTGAAGCCACCTGCATCTCACGGCTGAGGCGGATGTACCATGGCATGCCCAGAAATCACTCCTATAAGCCAGTCATAAATGCAGACAGTAAAGTAAGGAGACATTTAAAGCCAGGGAGAAAATAAAACAGTAAATGTGTCTGGCATAAACTGCTGTGAGAACCAGATCTTGTAAGCTGTGGTAAGAAGAAACCCCTCCAGTGGCACATGCCCAGGAGATCACAAGGTGCGGACATGATGCTGCACCTTCTTGGAAGCAGTTGGGGTCTAATGAGGTTGAGTCTAATTTAGGTAACATGGAAATGTCACCACCTCCAGCCCTTTAAAGCAAGCCCAGGGGACAGACAATGAGACTAAGCTGTGCTTCAGCAACTATTTCACACATGCAAAACAGAGAGTGCGCTGCCATGAGAGTTATGCAAATAAAAATAGCAGGTTGTGCCCATGGGGCGGCTTGGCCAGGAGAAGGCAGTAGTCCTTCCTGCACCTTGGGGTGCTCCTCCAACCTCCAACGTCCAACGCATGGACTGCATTATAGATCCCAAGATGACTTAGCCCAGGAGTTGGATGTGGCCCCTGGACAAGGGCAGCAACGCCCCTGGATCGGTATTGGAACTGGAGCGTCACCAGCCACCTGGGTGAGCAAGAGTGCAGGTGATGGGTTTCCTGCCCAGGGCTACCCTGGTGTCCTGCTGCAATCACTGCAGGACACTGTTACAAAAGCAAAAAGCACTGTCTACGCTCAGTGTTGGGTAGGAATTAGTTTTGCCTGTATCACAGGCTGCAGTACATCCTTGGAGAGACTGTAGCCCAACCCAGACACCCTGCTGCTGGGGAGAGAAAGTTGGTGAAGAAACAGTCCAGAAAGAAGTGTCAAAGTCTCTTTTTAAGAAACATGATTCCTTTTCAGCTTGCAGCTTTGCTTAGTCTGTCAGGGTATTTGTAATATTTTAGCATCTGTTTCATTGAAAACTAGCACTTTTTTAATATCACAGTTTTATCTTTTTTCTATTTTGACAGTGCACAGTGTCTCTCTGTGCTGCAGTCCTGTAGCTAGGCTTTGCCACCCAAGATAATTATCTGCTCATTAAATATGCTACGAACTGGCTGGAATTTGTTCTCAATTTCCACACATTCCCAGGAATTTATGACCATACTGACCAACTTTCACTTGATCATGAACAGGTAGCAACATAAAAGATACAAGGAAGTTCAGCAGTGCCTTTACTATTGTTTCAGAATGGAGACAATTGGGCATACATCTGCAGTGTCAAAAGGAGACGGCTGAAACCTACATCTTCCTCATGTTCGAGTTGGCTGACACATCTCTTGGGTCTGCACAGCCATCCATCCTGTCGGGAGCCAAGGTGGGGTGACTGAGTCCAGCTTCTTGTTCTGGGTGTGAGCACATGGCTGATCCTCACCATCTGTATGAGCCTCTGGCTCCCCTTGGGATGACCTGCAATATAAATGCCTGAATTAGGCTGTTATCAGCGTTGGTAACTTTGAAGCTCTGTCTCTGGTCACACTGCATGTTGCATCAGCCCTCTAACTCCTTGCCTGTTGCAGAGAAAAAGCCATGGTCAGCACCTCACCAGAAGGGAGAAGCTGTAACTCTAGGATTAAATAAAAGAGCTGATCTTGTGCTGGCAAGTGTCCCAGTTGCTTCAGCGAGCTTGTACTGACCTCCAGGAAAACACTCATGCTACAGCAGAGACCCTCATGGCACAAAATGATCACCCAGCTTTCCTGACTTCTCATTTCCCTAACAATACTGAGCAGGGTCTCCAGCTTTCTGCAGAGTTACTTGTTTGTGCATATAAAGGAAATATAGCTGCATCCTCGGGGGAGGCGGAGGAAGAGAGGGGTCACCTGGAAAGGCTGGGAAAGAGTAGGAAAGATGGATTTTTTTTTTCTGCAAAAGGGGCCGCAAAGCAGTTCATAGTTTCCAAGGTGGATGTGTGGGATGGGAACTACAAAGTGATCTCAAGGCATTGAGCAGCATTTCCCTTCTATTTCTGACTGTCATAAATCCCTTGCAGTAAATAAAGGCTTTTGTGTGTACCAGGTGTCCCAATGGCAGAATTGAGGAGTGCAGAAAATAAAAGCGCTGGTTAAGTGACACTTTCCAAGTGTCGGGACTGTTTCATTCAGAGTTCAGGCTGAGGGGAGAATGATCTTGTACCTAAAGTATTCTGAGAGATTCAGTCAAGCCCTGGCTCTTTCACAGGGAGCTGCAGGGATATGTTCGTAATCTGGTGGGAGGCAGAGCTGAAGGCCATATATGTAGATAAAGAGAGGCTGAAGAGAGAAGTTTTTTTCATTTATCCCTGCTGGCTCAGGCATACATCTTAACCCTTCTAGCATTAGCCCTCATGAGCGCAGCGTAGTATCTCTGCCCAAGCACCAGGAGCCTCCACATCTGCCATCAGCTGTTCTTCCCTTCTGTTTGTACAAAGCACAAAGCTAACGGCAGAACAAATCTGTGCAAACAAACAGGCTACATAACTGCATCCTGGGATGGAACAAAATCCCCAAAGCTCACAGCCATTTCCTAGAGAAAGCTGGAATGAAGTATGGGGCCGTGGTCTGGAGGAGCTTGGATTTAATGGCAGGGAGGTTTCTGTTGCTTGAGAGGATCCCCTCGGTGCTGCCCTGCCCTGGGTCCCAGCTGCGTGCATGACAGGTCTAACCACTGAGGGTGCACACATATGTGGTGCCTATAGGGGCAGGGTTAGCCAGGGTCTGCAGTACATGAAGAGGTCAGGGCTGGGTACTCAGCAGAAGAAGGGAAGGAGATTAAGATCCTTAACTGCAGAGAAAAACAGTTCTGCCCCCTCTGAGATCTGGCAACACAGGGTGGGGTAAGAGTGATGGGAGCAGTATGCCTCTTATGTGCCTTCCAATACTGGCAAAGGGAAATGCCACGTTTCGTTGGCCTTCCTATCCTGTCCTTCCCCAGAGGCTGCAGGTGCTGTGCTGGCCACAGGGCTCCTGGATGGGGCATTTTGGAAATGAGCAGGAGAAGGGCCAAAGAGAGATGTAGCCACAACAACATTTCTGCTGGAGCTGCTAAGACCCCACCATTGAGACTTCCTGAGCAAGGCCAAGGCTTCATGCTCAGTGGTCAGAGCAGCTTCACAGCAGTTCCTGGTCCCAGAAAGGTCTCAGTGAGGACAGCCAGCACAGCAACAAAAGCCTTTATCTACTGAGCAGGATTTTTGAGGCAACCAGACCTCATAACAGCTTTCCAGACACACTTGTTTCATTGGTTCTGTCCATCCATGCCAGCCAGTGGGGCCAGTGGGGTCCTGGTATGGGCTGCAAGTAGCTGAACCGCAGCACCTTGTTCTTCACCATGGCCAGCTTATGCCTGCCAGGCTCTCCTTCTCTGTGTGCACATGTGCCAAGATGAAAAACTAATGGGCAATTGCTTTTCATGGAAAATCATGCTAAGCATCACTTAACAGAAGCACAGAAAGCCTTCCACATCACGCAGGGCCTCCACAATCCTCCACAAGGGAGTGTGGAGGAAACAGTGGCCTGTGGGAAAGGCTTGTCCCAGTGCCATAATTTTCTTAACTTATTTTTCAGTAAAGAAAATGAATGCAAGCAAAATCCTGTATTGACAATAAACCAGAGAACAGGAAATCTAGAAAAGAGATTCTTGTATTACTCTAGTCAAAGTTACACCTGAATCAGGACATGGATATTTTGTGTTTTAAAGTACAGGAGAAAGTGAAAGTAGCACTCTGGCACTGTATGAAAATACAGGTATTATAGATAAAAGTTGTTTATAAAAATCATCTTAGTTTAAACAACAGTTGCACAGAAGTATTCCACCATGGGTCAGCTTCCTGTGATCAAAATCTGTACAGGGAAACTAGGTTCAATTCCCTCTCCACTGCTATTTTTTTTTTGTGTGATGCTGAACAGGTTCCTTAATTGCTCCATGTCTCAGTTTCCCATCCATAAATAATTGTACTTAATTTCCTGCAGATTTTTTTTGCTTTGACTTATAAACTGTATTCAAAAAAAGCTATGTGTACTGCAAAGTTGGGAAATTAATGTTGCATTAAAATCGTCTTGATCCTGCTTCTTGAACTTCCATTTTGGACTGTCCCTGAGGCACAAGTGATTTGACAATTAAATTCTGTAACATAATGCAGATAGAGGACAGAATTAAGGTTGCACACTAATCACTCCTTTCCTTCATCTCCAGTGCTTGACTTTGAAGCCTAAATAGAATTCTTTTAATGTATTGCTAAACGTCACTTTCTATGTAATTTTAAATAAAGAGTCAAAACCTCAATTATTTTATGTTTAACTGTTATGTCTTTTTTACATGCATTCATTATACAGTATTATTAGAAAGGGCATGCTGACTGCTTGGCATTGCTACCACCTCTGCTAATATCTGGCCACACCAGGGGGTTCTCGTACAAAGCTGCCGTGTAGGGTACTGCTGACAGCACGAGGGGTGGCCCACCAGCAGACAGGAGGACAGGGGAGGATTGAAGAATGCCATTCTGTCTTTCTTTCCATTTCCACAACATCTGATCAAGCCAGAGCTGGTCATCAGACCTGTAAGGGCCTCACATGGCAGCTAAGGCCACTCCAACCCATCCTCGCTCTGCTAACTTGGAGGCCCTGGCAATGCTCTTGCTGGAGGAGCGTGTCCTATCAGTGGGTCTGGAGCCAGCTCTCCTCAGTGCTCCCAGCCCTGCTGTGTTGACACAGACATGCTTTAGTGCACAAGAACAGTCATGATCAATTAGTTTCAAAATCCACTACTAACCTTTTCCAGGAGAAACATGAATGGACAGAAGAGAGATTGCTGTTTTCAAAGTTCATAACTCAGCAAAACCTAGATGAATCTTTATGGAAAAAGAAAATGCATTTCCATAGCTCCAGGGATTCCTGCTGCAACATTTCAAAGGCTGGCTGCAAACACCAGTAATGCAGAATTTCTCAGTAACAGAAAGTATTAAATGATCAAAATAGAAGGGTTAGTATTGACAGAAATGGTAATAATGCAGTCCTGCTCCAGTCCATTTGGATGTTGCTATAATCAGTCCTTAGGTTAGCGTGAGGTTGCTGGTCTTCCTTGTGCTTTGTGTGTCTGGGTGTCACCTGGTGCCTGCGTGCTCTGTGTGTCCCCACTCCGCATCAGCCTGGTCTGCTGTGGAAACCTGAGTGTGGTGAGGTGTGTCAGTCTGATGCTCTTCACTAGGTAGTGCTTGCAGCTCTTGCTGCAGGGGGAAAGAAAATGTTCACTGACCCTGCAAAATGTGGGTCAATGTAGCATTGCGGGTGCTTTTTGTGATTTATACTATTTTCATTTGGTATTAAACAGTAGTACAAGAAAGCCCTTGTACAGCAAATGCTTACTGAGTCTGTGTTGTTTGGATCGCTTGGCAACAGGCAGAGATGTCATATTGCTATCAAAAAGTAAGATGATCTAGAGGATTGAAAACTTGCTGGTAACATCACCCAGTGACAAGAGCAACACAGTCTGCCTGTCCTGCCCAGGAGACTGTATGAGTCATATGGTGACCAAACTCCTGGCAAATGGACCAAACCTGGTCCTCTCACGAAGAAAGTCAAAGGTCTGAGCAGGAACTGATAAGGATGGTGCAGCTGAGAGGAGTCCTGCTTATTCACCATTAAAATGGAAGCAATAACCATTTCTAAAGAGCTGATTAGGGAGAGGAAAACAAGTAAAGAAATAAACAGAATGAGCAGGGTGGGCCATTTAGCCTCATTCAGATCGCAGATTCAGGAAATGCAGAACAAGTATTTTCCGTATTTCACTAGTCAATTTGAATAGATCCAAGTACCCCACAGTCATTTTTCTAGGTGCCAAGACTCCTTATTCTTTCTTTCAGATGTTTTCTGAAAATATTTGGAATTAAGTCCTTCCAAGATCATTTTATTCCCTGAAGTAGCTCCTACAATGACTGTTTCATGTAAAAGCATGGCCTTCATGTTTCACCCAGTTAGTAAAAGCCAAATCTGAGTTTATTAACCCTTGGAGGAAGGGAGGGCAAAGTGGTGGCACATGGCTCTGACCTCAAACGTTCACAGACCTCATCATGTAGCAAATGGAGGCGAAAAAAGAGGCAAATGGAACCTCTTAATTTGGGAACCCATTTATCCACAGTTATTTGCCAGCTATTTCATTTCACTAGAATGTCTGAGCCTTGTCTCAGCTTGGTGTTCATCACATTTACTGCTGACACCATGCTTGCCTCCTTCAGAGCAGGACTTTCTGCTGGGTATGAAAGTGGCTGCGATATTTTGCCTGTGCACTGACCAGGCTGTGCACAATGCCAGGCCAGCAGCACCATGAAGCCCCAAGCCACATGGGTGGCGCGGGGCAGAGCAGGTCCCCATAGTCCCTGGGCATGGCAGAGCTGTGTATCGTGGCAGAGCTGTGCAAACCACTCTAGGATTAACTACGTGCTTACCCAGGGGTTCAGTGTGAGACTGTGCTTCCCTTGATTCACATGCAGCACCAATGGCTCCAAACTCCCATCAAGAAAGGCTGAAAAAGCTGCAGAAAAAGCCAGAAGGTGAGTGGGAGCAAGCTTTCCCCCCTGCCACCTGACTGAAGAGACTGTGGAGTTGTTGTAAAAAGAAATAGTTGGTGAAACTTTGTCTGTATTTTGCTTCACTAGGACCCAGATCCAGTCTGGTCCAGATTGATTTCTTCCTCCTGAAAGGTAAGCACGAGCCCGTGTCAGTGGGTAAACATACTGCACCCAGGAATTTGTTGACCATGGTCATAGCAAAGGATGTAGTAAACTCAGATGTTGGATTATTTGCAAATTGCAGCAGTGAAACTAATCTAACCTTTCAGCAGCTCTTTTAAGTGATATTATTATTAGCCCTTGTTCAGAGGATGGCAGGCAGGCAGCCAGTAAAGCACTTAGAGTTTACCATCATCCATCTGCTCCTCTATAGATTTGAAGACTGTAGAAATTTTCCTTTTTAGGATTTACTTGGAATATGATTAGTGGGCCACTTGCCACATTGCTATACAAGTGTGTCTGTGTGCTCTAGGCAGAGGTATGTGACAGGTATTTTATCAATGAGGGACTCCTGATTGAACAGTATTTCCATTAATTCCTCTACTTGTTTATTTGTGTAGCAAAACTACCCCTGGTGTTCTCAAAAAATATATCAGGATAAGAAACATTTTGCAGTTCAATAAGAGGTTTATACAAGCATATACACATAACCTTCCAGTTCTCAAGGCGGCCAAGGTTAAAATTAAAAGGTCTTATTTTTAAATATCTGAATGCTGTGGGTGTCTCTTAATTTTTAAAGTTATAATTGCAAGAATAGGTAGTAGGGCCGTGTCTGGGATCCTACGTAGATGGTAGTCAGCAATTAGTATCTTGGCACTGTGGGGTGCTGAGACACAAGAAAAATGTAGCCCCGTCCCTAGACCTGTGCAGTCTAAGTAGTCTTTTTATGCTGCTTTTCCTGTGATTTTTCAAAATGTAGCCTGGCCAGCACTGGCCTGGCAGAGCTCATTGCAGAGCTGACACTGAGGGGCTGGGAGCACTGAGGGCAAGTTCAGCCCTTTTGGTGAGGCACGGGCAGCTGAGAAAGGTGATTTACAATGGACCTTGCTTTGTGGGAAGGGTAACTTTATGAAGTCAGTACTTCCTTCAATTCCTTCAGGGTTCCACATTCACTATTTCGTAAATATGGGCAAGATCAAACGTGTAATTATTTTAAATTATGTTAATTTGCAAAAGCCTTCTGTTTCTGGCCATCTTGCAATATTGCAGCTTTCACCTAGGTTCCTGCAAGCCCCTGCAAAGCTCCTGCATTTTACTTATGCTGCTCTGATGCTCCTGAAAGGTGCATTTCCAGAAGCTGTTGTTTTTCATTTACTCTCTGATGAGCTTGGGAAGGGCTTGGAGCATAGTGGCTCCCAGTAAGCCTACAATATTCCTAGCAATGTCTCTGAAATGGTCTGTGTGCCAGAAAGCTGGAGCTTTGCCTTCCAAGAGAAAATTTGAACTGTGGGGAGGTGAGCTGTATAAACATACTTCTTATTCACTGTGCAGCCTAGTTCACCCACATTATTCTCTGATGACCATAGCACTGTACATGCTTCTTGGTTTCTAAATGAAAGTGCTCATGGAGGGGCAGCAAGTTCAATTAAGAGGCAGTTCCTGCTCCAAACAGATACAATTTCCTAACCCAGACTAGGACATGGCAGGACTTATCCAGCACATCTCTTATCAAAGAACCTGGGAGGATGATTTCCAAAGCTTTATGCTGTAGATAAGCCAGTTCTACCATGACACGCATAGGTGGACGGAGGGACAAAATGGACAAAATGATGCCTCCTTCAAATTTTTGCTTTGGGGATGGGGACAATTCCTGGCAAGTAGTCAGTACTTGTGAGAAGAGAATGGCAGCTGAGAAGGTCAGAATTTGGACATGGGACCAGGTCACACGCGAGGTGACTGCTCCCGCCAGCCTTGCGCAGGGTGGCACCAGCTGGGTGCGTGGCCCCTTGTAGCCTTTCCCGTGCACCTCAGCATGCACCTCTGCTCCCGCAGAACTCTTTCTGTTTGGTCCTCCCAGCCTGTGACCTTCCCCAGACACATTCCAAGTGAGTGTCTGCTGACTTAATGTACCACCAAACCTTTGAAGACCTGTTTTGTGTGTCTTTCACAGGTGAAGTGTGTCACATAATATTTCCTTTCAACCTTTGGTGAGATTTGAGCTGGCACAGGTCGTGGGTTTCAAACAAGCCGGGGATGAAGCTCTATGATCTGCAGGCAGCTCTACTGACTTGTTTGTGTTGCTTTGGTACATGCACAGACCAGTGTGTGAGGAACACAGAAACTGGAAAAAAAAACCCTAAATGAAGGACTATGGCTTTGAAAGCATTGAAGCATGTGTTCAACATCTATGGACTTCAATGGGCTGTAAGGACCGGCTGAATAGGGCTTCTGACCGGAGTAAATATACTCAGATTAAACCTGGACAGAGAAATAACAAGCTCTTTCAGGTTCAAAAAATACATCTTGTGGCTCATTAAAAATGGTTTTCCAAAAGGCTCCCTGAACATCTGCATTCAGTGCTGTCCCCTTCTCCCACACAAGCTCAGTACAGTCTGTCTGAATCCTTTCCTTGAATATAAATGTGTTTTTATCTGGGCGAAGGTCCACTTCACCATGGAGGACCCCTCTCAGAAGGGCATCACATCCCACCTCTGCAGCAACCTCCCTCCCCAGACAATGGACCCTCCTCTGGCTTCCAGGATGCACACCTCCCATCTCTTGGCAGGCCCTAAAAATCTGGCGTCCGGTCACAGGTTCCCACAATCCAGACACCATTGTTGTGGGTACACTGGAAGTTTATGAGTATTTAAAAGTGGCAGTCATATTATTTTTTCTTTGTATCCTTTGTGTCTGGAGAAGACATAAGGAAAGTGGATAAAAGCATTTAGAAACACTGGTGGTGATAGATTCCCCACTTGAAATACCTTGACAGTGGCATCTCTTCCGTTTTCTGGTTTTCAGGGTTGTTTGTTGAGTTTGGTTTTTTTTTTCCCCCCAAAGTACTGAGCACCCCAGTTTTCAAATCAGGTTTCTCTAAAGACTTCTCAAATTGGCTGTCCAGACATACCAATCATTTTTTTGAGCATTTAGGATGTGAAACTCAGTCAGCCTGTTCCTTCTCTATAAAAAACTGCAAGAACATGAGGAATAGGGGGGAAAAAAAGAAACTTTTTTGCATAGAAAAATGGCAGTTAGGAACTGTGCTTAAGAAAACTGTGGAATATAAAAAGAAATAAAAAATTTCTTCACAAAGGAAAGCACTTTCACTGTATCTGCTAAGACACTCAAATTGCTGCATAGGCAATTAACAAAGACAACATTATCAGGACAGGTGCAATTCTGGTTTTAGTACTAAATAGATATTTGGCATTAACAAAGAACAGTGACCAAAGCCAGAAGATGTTAACTCTAAAAATATTTGGGGTTCAGACTATTTTGAGAAAGCATTATTTTCAGGCACTTTTGTTTTCAAGAGGGCTTAGGGTGAGCCATTATAGGAAGGGAGCACTGAACATGTAAAGACTTTCTTTACTAAATTATTTAGTGCTCATGAAAGGTGCCAGATGGAGAGCCTTGGGGACTCAAGTCTTCTTTTTATCTGCAAAACTGCCATAGAATAAAAAGTGACAAATTTACCAAGCTCCCTTTGCAGGCAGCTCCTGTGGCTGCCTGAGCCCTGACCTGGAGCTCTTGCCCCCGAGGGGGACAGGTTTGCCTTGCCACCCTGCCCGTGCAGCCCTGGGTGTTCCTGCTGCAACGCGTGATGAGGGCGATACGTGGTTTGCGAGACAAGGAAGAGACCCAGCTCGCCGCCGGCAGAAGGGTTGATGCTTGTCCTTCCCATGTTCTGCTGGCAGGTTGCTGATAAACCTGCCAGTGGATCAGCCTTGGGTTTGAACTGGTTCAACAAGGTGAAATGTCTGGTGATAAGTGAGAAAAGAGATCACCGATTGCCAGGGGTGGGGCTGGATGATTTAATGGGCTATTTGTTATCTGCCTCCCAGCTTTAATGATCCTGTAAGTAACGAGCCATCCAGTCTCCTGAAACACTTCAGATTTGTAAAGCCCAGCTAGTGTGTATGCATAGCGCTTTGCAGCTAAATAAGTTGATGAATCTCTGTCCATATGGTCAAAGTCAAACATATAACAAAAAATTATACAATAAACAACAGAAAGGCTGCCATATGCCAAGGCACAAAGAGGTAAAGATTTTCTTTATGCATATTTTTTTACACAGGACCACGACAGAAGGCAAATCTGTTCAATTTGAGGTGAGATCCTTAGCATAAGTACAGCAAAACTCTGAACTGTAACTGTGTTATCCTTAGTCCCTGGACTAAGGTTAACACCTTGCCACTGCTTAATTCAGTAATACAAATGGCAACCTGAAATCACAAAAGTGCGCTGAGTCCACCTAAAACAAAGGCTGCTCTCTTCAAGCCAGAGTGGGATCACACCACTCATTAAACAACTGACCATACAAATAGTTAAAAAGAACAAAATGTAGAAGTAGAGGCAAAGCTCTCATCATAGCCTAGTAGTGTATGAAAGCAATAAGAGATACGGAGCCTCCAGCCCACAAAAGGTGTGTCCGTGACTGATATATGGGATTATGCCCCAAGGGCTCGAGAGGAATCTTTTCTTCTCCAGCAGAAGAAACCTGATTGCAGAAACAAGCTTCAGGTCCTGAGAAGGTCCTCATAGAAAACCACATCAGCTGTCCAGTGAGGTCTGACCATAGGCCTGTCAGATGGAGATAAAAGCATTGCCAGTTGCCTCAGAGCCCACAAAAGAGGAGGAGGGTTGTGTGTGCCAGCAGGCTCCATGCCAGACTACAAGAAATAAAAGGAGTTTCTTCAGCCCCTGGAGATGGAATATGTATAGGATCTGGCTCTGATGCAGTCCAGACCTTGTCTGTGCTCTTCCAGAAGGAGTCTCGGGACACCTGCAAAGGCAAGTATTCTTGCTGGACTGTAACTCTAGGCCCCTCCCCTGGAGACTGGCTAGTGTACTTCGGGCTGGCTTTTAGCACTGACCCATTGCCAGAGCACAGATTAATGTGACCAGCTCCGATCTCAAAGGTGAGGTGAGGAAGAGGCAAGAGGTTGGCCGTCCTGCCTCTGAGCATGGGAAGAGCCAGCTGTGAAGAAGCAAACACCAAGAGAGGATGGTAGAGGGAGGGGGAGCCATTTTCCAGATGTTCACATACCTGATCTTGTGGAAACAGCAGCCAACTCCAAGGAACCAAGCCCCAGAGGGGTCTTTTCTCACAGCAGCTCTGAATCAATGGTCCAAAGAGACCCAGGCAGCTGGATATATTATTTTCTGAATCTGAGCCATGATGCCCTACAGAATCAAATTACACACTGAGGCCTGAGAATTAAAAAAAGAAGTCTCCGTGACTGCCTTGGTAGCCTCCCACTCTGGTCTGCTGCTGTCTTGTACTGGGGAGCCCCAGACTGGACAACAGTGCAGTTTCACAAGTCCTGCATGGAGGGCTTCTGAAAACCACCTCCCTCGACCTGCTGGCTGCACTCTCAGTAATGCAACTCAAACACAACCCACTAATATCAGCCTGTCCCTGTTTCCACCTTCTTTCCAGTCCCTTGTTGCTTTGGAGCCCAGTCAGGAGTTCCCGTCCAAACCAGAAGCTTTTCCTTTCATATAGATCATGTAGTGCAGGGGGTGCCAGGACTGGTACTACTTCATTATATGGGAGGTGAGAAATAAAGGCCATTTTAATTTACAGAAGAATTATATTCATAGCTACAGTGAATACTGAGTTTTCTGAGGAGTGGCTGGAGTCAGAAAACCCCAGCACCATTCGGAGACGAAGCTGTGTCAGTCTGCACATGGGTCTCAGAGATTCCCATCTCTGCTGTGTGACATCTTGTCTTGACACATACTTGGTCAGCAGAAGCTCTGAATAAAGAAAAAAAAAGCAAAAATCCAAGAGAACCAGGATGATTAAGGAGTAGGGTGGTGTTTCATTGCTGTGAAGAGTGCTGCAGAAGCTCAGATACCATTTTAGGAGTCTGGGAAACGTTTCCCATGGAAAGGTGTAATGTGTGAGAGCAAAAGCACCTCTAGTGTACAAACGACCCAGTCACAGTGCTCTGAGTCCAACAGCACAGGCAGACAATCACGTATCACAGCGAGAGGTATGCCGCCAGAGCACAACTTTGACGGAATATCAAAATCTTCAGCACAAAGATTCCTAGCAAGTACAAAGGAATGGGGTAAGTAATCTCTTATCATGGAAACATCTAAGATTTGAATTAACCTCCCTGGGCCTTAAATTTCATTGCTTCACATGGGGCTAGTGTGTGTCGGGTTAATTGTGTGGACCTCTGGTAATTGGCCCAAATATAGCACAAGGAGATTTTCATGCTAAGCCAACATCAATACTGTGCATCAAAGGCTGCCCTGAATTCTCCCTCTCAGTTGCTCAGTCATCTTTGATCTAAAAAATGAAAAGAGTAAGGGATTTTGTTGTTATTTTTATTCCTTCTCCCCTACCCCAAGATTAAGGTTACTGAAAATACAAACAAAGAAAAGGTGGCAAAACATTAAAAAAATTGTAAAGAGAAGCAGGGATGATGAAGTGAAGTAAACAGAAAGAAATAGGCTTAGAAAAGAAAAAAGAGTTGCTAATGGGAGAAAGAGAGGTACTGTAGACATGGGATATGACAGTGAATGGGGTGGTGAAGAAAAGCCCAGGCATGGTATTATGAACGAGGAAAAGGGATCAGCCCATGACGTCTGTAGGGTATGAGAATCAGGTCCTGTCTTCTTAAGCCATCCATGTGCTGGCCATCTGACCTCACTGTGGTCTGCTTCAGAAACCACCAGGAAGCCACTAAGACCTGAAGCACACGTGCAAAAAGGCCTTGTCCATTTGATCCTCATTGGGAATAATAGTTATCTGGAAAACAGACATTCCTATGTGACCCTTGTACTACTCATATAAATAGCAAAGGGAGCCCATGCTACCCCTGGGTGCTGGCTGTGGCGGAGGGAGGGAGCTGCTCCATCCACGCTCAGCTTGAGGGATTGAACCAAGCCTCTTGTGGGCAAAATAAGGAAACGAGAAGAGCCGGAGAGAGGAATGTGTAGAGGAAGATGGGAAGCAGAAGGAAGAGGACACATGGAATTCAGGGAATTTGGGGATTTGGAGATTCAAAGCCTTTGTTCTAAGACTGCACCAGGGACTCAGTTCTCCCAGCTGTCCTGAGTGCTTCCTCTTGGCAGCTCCACAAAAAGAACAACTTGCTTTTAGCAACACTGAGGCTGAGTAGAGTTGAGACCTGGGGTTAAGAAAGTTTGGCTCCAGGAAGGGTTTTTCACAAGCTTCCCATTCAGACTTGAGCTTCAGGCCCATTAATTAGAGAAGGACAGATCTCCAACATGGAAATCTGGATGAACTCACAAAACGCATGAGGACACTCAGACCTTAATCCTCCAGTCTGGCCTCACTCCTAATTTACAGCCCCAGGAAATCTGTTTCCAAGAAAGTGTCTTCTTCCTTATCCTGTGCTATTATCCCCCCTCCTCCTAGCAGTCTTGCGTTCACCTCCGCGGAGTGCAGTTTTGGGGAATGAAGCACAGCAAAGTGTTTCAGACCAAAAAAAAAAATAACAGGAGAGATGGATTCATGACTTTGCAAAATGAAATGTTTGCTCTCGTTTGATGCCAAGGCGATTTCTTAAAGGGGGTAAAAATTAGCTCCTGATGAAATACTGTGTTTCGAATCAGCTCCAAATACATGTAGTTCACTGACCTTTCGTTTTCCAGCTTGGCCACTAAACTGGAAAACTTGCTATTTGCACAGCTCTGATTGTGAATAATTTTTTATTGGCTATAAAAATAATTTTTAAAATATGCAAAAAAGAACAAAGATAAATAAAAAATCAGGAATGTGCAACAAGCAAAGAACCAAGAAAAGAGAGAAAGAGGACATTAATTCCTGAAGTTGTTTCAGCTAGTTTGATAAAAATGTCACCAGAAACTTTTGCTGTATTCAAACAAAATCTCACTAAAAATTCTTTCTGTTTTGTAACTAAATGAAATAGTGATCAGAAATACAACATTTCAAAAAGTTGCCAATATGTGAATCACAATCATAAGAGACTCCACGTTTTTTTATTAAAAATTAAAGGTATAAAGCAAACGAACAAAATTTTGTTAGGAGTGAAATTGTGTTTGTCTGGGCATCTGATGTGAGAGATCATCAGGCAGCATCACCAAGGTAAACAAATGAATACGAAGCCCCCTTCTACATCCCAGCCAGAAGAACAGCAGGTATGTTTGACATGCTAAAAGTGTGCCTACCGTTATGTTGACTTTTAATTGGAATCGTTAGAAAAAATGACCTTAGCAAACACGGCTTTACCTTCCCACTTTTTGTTGCTGTGTTTTTTCCAGTCTCATCAGTGTGCTCCTGCATTGCAGGCTGATGCCTGAGCCTTGGCTTTGTTGTGTGTTAAGGCTCTCCCCACCATGCCGTCTGGAGCAGCACGCTCATACAGAAACCACTATCAATTCCCCTGCAAAGCCAGATAATGGGATTCACTCTCCCTTCTTCCCGTTACAGTCTTCTAAGGGCCAAATCCTCCCTCCACTTACAGTCCAGAAAGTCCCATCCACCCAGTGATGCTATGCTGCGTTTACACTAATGCAACTGAAGGCTAATTTTGGCCCTAAGTTATTTGTATAATTGGATATTAACTTAATGTAGGCCATTTTCTGAGCTTGGTTCCTGTCTGCAACATATATCAATTTACTGAAAGCGAGAGCATCCTTCTTAGTGTCCCGTACCGCAGGTGCACACTCAGAGCATGGGTGGGGAGGGAGTTTTCATTTTGCCAAATATGGCTGTGGTGGCAGTAGGATGAGATCGACTTTCACTTACATCCATTACTCTGTTGCAAGTTTTGTTTGGTGCAGAATATTTTATATGATATGTTCCTTCTGTATCATTTGGCAATCAGTCCTTCATAATTTGAAGTTCCTTTTCCTCGTTGAACTGCTCTCCTCCCAGTGGAACTGGTTTGCAGGTTGATTTGGAATAGAATGAAAACTCAGTGAACTACAAAGCCTGTTGCAGATATTTTTGGCGATGTAGGACCAACATCCTTTTTATTCCAGGCCCATTATTTCCTTCAGCATCTGCTCAGCTGATTAGTTTTAATGAGCAGTAACTCCACCGGTGCATAAGGGAATTCACAGCTCAGTAGGTGGGAGAAAAGAAAATGAGCAGTGGAAAATGGCTGCATGCAGGTGCCTGTCTGCAGAACATGCACCTTTATATGCACATCTGACGTGTGACAGGAGGAAACATCCTGCTTGTACACGGCAGCCACTGAGAAACTTTCCTGTACTGAGTGGTTGTTCCCATTGGAAGAGGCTCTTTTTGATCCAAAACCACAGGTAACTACTACAGATACACAGGGAAAAGCAAAGTTATGTCTTGGAACTGTTTTGTCTCCAGGTACATGTAATCCATGACTGGTTATTTCCCTAAAAAATGCCATGCCAGGCTATTCATGATCACAGGAGGAAGTCTTTATGACTGAATTTTGAATTTTGCAATATCCCTCTGCCTTGCATGTTTGTCCTGTGTTTTCCCCTGGGACCAGGTTTCCCCCCTCTTGCCCTGTGCCCGCGCACGCAGAACAGCAGCCGAGCAGCTCCGCACTGAGCAGGGAGCGCCACGGACAGAAAACAAACAGCAGTGGTGGGAGGACCAGTCCTGCAAACACTGTTTGCAGGAAAAGCTGCCTGCTTCAGTCCCAGCCTTTGCTCCAATTTCCATGTCTGGAACATGCAAAAACCTTCAGGGTGCTGGGTCCTTTGTCATTAACAGGACTCAGAAGCTGGAGAGCACCTTTCCGCAGGTCTGATTGCTGGCTGTATATCTGAGGTACAGAAATGTCAAGGTAAAACAAGTTAAAACAGAGGCAAAGCTGTCTCACCCCTGGCCTGGTGTCCATCATTCCCTGGAACAGTCTTCCTCTCTCCATCAGTGCAGAAATCATTTCAGCAGGAGACAGAAGATGCCAAAGACTGTTGAAAAAATTGTAGTGAAAACAGTAAGTCAGGTGGGAATTGTTTATTTTCTTTTAACGAGATCACAGAATCACAGAATGGTAGGGTTTGGAAGGGACCTCTGGAGATCATCTTGTCCAACACCACTGCTTGAGCAGGCACACCCAGAGCAGGGGGCACAGGAACGCGTCCAGGCGGGGTTTGAATGTCTCCAGGGAAGGGACTCCACAGCCTCCCTGGGCAGCCTGTGCCGCTGCTCTGGCACCCGCACAGGAAAGAAGTGTTTTCTCATATTGAGGTGGAACTTCCCATGTTCCAACTTGTGCCCATTGCCCCTTGTCCTGTCTTTGGGCACCACTGGAAAGAGCCTAGTCCCACCATCCTGACACCCTCCCTTTAGATATTTATAGGTATTGATGAAATCCCCCCTCCATCTTCTCTTGTCCAGGCTGAACAAACCCAGGTCTCTCAGCCTTTCCTCATAAGGGAGAGGCTCCAGTCCCCTGATCATCTTCGTAGGTCTCCGCTGGACTTGCTCAAACGCTGGACTTCTTAAACTGGGGGGCCCAAAACTGGGCACAGGACTCCAAATGTGGTCTCATGAGGGCAGAGTAGAGGGGGAGGATAACCTCCCTTGACCTGCTGGCCACACTCCTTTCAATGCAGCCCAGAATATTGTTGGCCTTCTTGGCCACAAGGGCACATTTCTGGCTCATGGTCAATGGTACCAATGATACAAGCCCTGCTGACAGAGCCATGTCAGTGAAAACACATGAATGTGATCTCTTTTTTTTTCTCTTTTGGCTTTTCAAACTGGGACAAGAGTTACTCAGCAGCCCCCACTTTCTTCTCCCCACAGAGGAAGCCCTGCACTTCCATCACATGGTGACTCTGTGGTTTGGGTAAGCAACCCCCAAAATGGGTGAGGCAGGGGCTGTGGCCGACCAACCCACCAGACACAAACCACCCCGCTGGATATCGCAGCCCTCAGCAGCAGCGTGGTCCCTCTCCTGCACAGGGATGCTGTGCTGCAAGTTTCCAGAGCACAAAGCCAGGGGACTGTGCTTGCATGGGTGGCTACGGTACTGGCAGGAGAGGCAGCGCAGTGGTGGCGTGCACCAGCGTTGCCTTCTCATATCTCCCCCATGTAGGGGTAACTGCAATTGGACCTTAGGGTCCCCTTCCCCACTCATGGAACCCCATTCTTCCCCAGCTTTGGCTGTGTCCTCCTGAAGCAGAAGAATAGGAAAGAAGCTGGCTGTGCTGCTGCATTGTGCAAGAGGCTGGGACTGCCTGAGCGAGGCCAGCTGCATCCTGCTGGGCAGCAGGACTGCTTCTGACATGCTCCCCTGCATCCACCCCAGGTGCTGCAGGAAACAAACCTTTCTCACTTTCCCTTCCTGTGTGCATCTCTGCTCTCTGGACCAGTAGTGCAATTTGCAGTATCAGGTCATATTTGTAAGGTATAGTTGATAAAATAAAAATGTATTTATTGTTCTGACCTGACTGAAAAGCCATCCAGTGCACTCATTGTCAAGGCCTTTGGAGGAGTGGGTCCACCACTGGGATACCTCTCACCGTAGGTCTACTGCTGCCTGAAAAAAGGCCAAGAGAAAAGATCCATGGTATGTATGGTCAGCCCACACTGTGCACAACCCATATGGAGTCTATCTTTAGCCTTTAAGAAGAAAGAAACAGTGACAGTTGCTCAGAGATACAGATTTTCCTCCCTTTGCCGCCTTGCACAGAAGGAGCCCCCAACATAACAGTGCCGAGCCATATCATGTAGAGGAGCCCATTTGGCCCACTAGCACCCAGCTGCTCCTCCGACAGCCATGCCGGTCTTTGAAATGCATGACAGTGATAAACACCTGGCAAGGTTTCTCAGCCTCTCCCTAGGCCTATATGACCAAGCTGTCAGCTGCAGCAGGGCCAGGCTGGTTTGGGCTGCTGAGAGCTACGTCTCCTCTCTGGGAAGTACCACCACCAGGACTGCCAGCATGGCAGTGATTGCAGCTGATCCCTAACTCTCGTCAGTCCATTTCAGATAAGGACTTTTTTGACTGAATATTTTCAGTGGAGGCTTTAACAGGTGGGGTTTGGGAGCAGAATGGGCAGGCAGAGCAGTGGCATGTACAGGTCTATGGAGGTGACCATCTGCTGCAACGATGCAAGAGAGGAGGTGGGACAGGCTGGGGGGCCTCCTGTGCCCTGGCATAGCTGCACCCAGGCCAACAGTCGCTCTGTGCCCCCAGGTGGCATTGTGAATGACACCAGAAATGTTCCTGTCACTTCCAAAAAATTGGTCAGGAAAAACAGACCTGTGGTATCACACCCCACATGAGGGGAAACTCGCAGAAATCCTCTTTATTTTCCTTTTTTCCACTTTCCCCAGCAAACATACACTAGTTATCCACTTGCATTTCTCTAGTTGTCTTGGGTGCACTGTTGTACTACAAACCACAATGATGGCTTTTATGTGCTAGAGATGCCGCAGCTGGGTTAGATGGAGCCCTAGGCTAACACGTGGAGCTAGCGAAACCACTGGTTAGCCGGGGCTATGCTCATCCTTTGGCATGATTCCTGTGAAATACTTGCATTTCACCACAAAGTGATTTGGGGAGCTACCAGTTCCATAGGCAATACAAATCAAAGCAGCCTGTGCCATCCTTCTTCATGTTTCCACCTTATTAGAAGTCTCCTGAGCTGAGGGTGAAGGAGTAAAGTGAATAAAGTCTCTGTCCTAAAGAGCTTACAGCTGAATCAAAAAGATAGGACAGAAATGTGCAAATGTTCTATTAACCAAAATATTTCATGGAGCAGTTTATGACCAGCCAAGCCTTGGGTTTTTTTGGCAAACAGTAAGAAGGCCTGGTGACTCTTAGACTCTAGAAATTTTAGGAAGGATGTGCATCTGTTCCATAGAACGATCTCACCATTAGCAGTGATTTTGAGTTAGTTGGTACTTTTTATGCTATATGTAAATACTATCAGAAGTAAAACTGAAGTTTCTTGTCCATGGGACCCATAGGTCTAACATGTTTGCTAAGGAACAGAGCAAACATAGAGTGTTCGGTGGCTGTTTCAGGCCAACAGGACTGAATGCAAACACCTTCTGCCTGAAACTGGTTATTTCCACTGCAGACAGAACTTCCCTCTGAGTGAGGATAGCTTCCTATGCCTGTCCCACATCTCTTTGTTTATGTTCACATATTCCTGACATCTTCCAAATATTATCCTGGGTAAAACACTCAATGACTTATTCAGCCTTCTGAATGTTTGCTGACATTACACAGAAACCCCAGCCTGGATGCCCCTTGCACACGTAATGCTTTGGATTGTTCAATTATTCTTTATTTACAGCTTATGACAAACATTTTTTTTTACATGCTATTTGAGAAATAACCCTAATTCCCATGAAGGTGTGCGTTATTTGCTGAACAACTCTTACAAATCCATTCCACCCAATGGATTGCTTGTTCACCTGAAAATCTGTGTATGAACATGTATCATTTGTTAACCACTTTCTGAGGTTTTTCTTTCAGAAAGACAATAGTCTTTGAGTTAAGCAAAGTCTAATTCAACAATCAGGCCTCACTGCAGAAGTGTCGGCAAATATAAAGAAGAGTTCAGGTACAACACAAACCTCTTCCTTGATACTGTCCTTCTGTTCATCTCCTCTAGAGCCAGGAGAAGGAGCGGGACATTGCAGTGGCTCCGAGGGCCAGCAGCATGGGCCCTTCTAGTCCAGGAATGAAGAACTATGCATTAGATGGTGAACAAAACTGAGCTGCTAAATTATCTTCAGGATGCAAATATCAGCATATTGACATTGCAATATAGTTCAGGAAAAGGCCACTGTAGTGGTGGATCTGTACAGAGCTTTAGTACAGCTGGGACCTAGGACATATAGCTCTTTCCCAGGTGCTGCTGCAGTGCGTGGTGAGGCAACGGAGTGTTGGATTTGGTCCCAGCTTCGCTCAGCGTTTGGTGCTCCTGCGGTAGGATGTGGTCAGGAGTTTTGACAGTCGTTTTCTCCACTTAGGAAATGCTGATCAGTTGAAACCAAAATTTTGCTTGAAAAAAACAGTGTTTTTCTTGAAAAACTGTGCATAAGAGATCAAAATGAGTAGACAATAAGCTCAGTGTCAGCTCCTCCACAAATTAAATGTCCCAACTGGTGGGCTATTACTAGCTCTTTTGGTGTCCTTTTTACTGTCAGCATATGAAAGGTTCCTTTTCCTCTGTGGAAAACGGAATAAAATTCATAATCTCAAAAAGTGTGGCAGACTGTGAAAACCCTTTTCAGCACAGTTTCATCTGAATTTAAGAAATATAGTTTCTCTCCACTACCCACAACTGTCAGATCACTTCATCCTGGTAAGTGATACACTGAAGAGATGAAACAAAAGAAAAATAAAAAGGAAGAATATTTTTAGTCTTATTTGTTGATTAAATAACTACTTATATCATGCGTGTTAATTACAGACGTTGCAAAAATCAGAAGAAAAATAAAAATAATTAGTTCAATGGGGCTGTAAAACCAATGAGTTGCTATCCGCTGCCACCTGCCCCTCGCGCTTCAGCTGTCAGATAGTGGCAACCGGACATGCAGAAGGAGCTGGTTCAGTTGGTTTCTTCTTCTCCCCATCCCAGAGCAGAACTGGTGTTAAACCAGGTGTGGCTTTCCCATGGCGACCCCTCCTTGTCTATAGATGGCAAGGAACATGCCGGCAGCCGCAGGGCCTCCTGACCAGGGCATGCGGTGCTCAGCCTCCCGGGCTCACATGCTCTTTTCTCCTCCCGACAAAGGCGGTCTGGGAACCGGGGCACTGCAGCAGGGTTTAATCCTCCGTGCCACAGCCCTGGTGGCTCCCAGACAGTGTTTCTCTGGCAGGGAGGAGAAACATGTGATGAGACATCTGGCTGTGTACCTCATAAAAATGCCCCTATCTTCATTGATTTTAATGAGAAATCCCTCGAGCCTGTGAAAAGCTGGTATTTTCTGGCTCATGACCTGGCTCTGTCACCTCTGCCAGGCAAATCACACCATATACATCCCCCCTGCCCTGCTGTGGCGATGCAAAACACTCTCTTGCAGGCGCTGGGCTGGGGAGATGAGGCTTTTAAAGGAAAGGGATGCTAAGGCCAGACAGGCAGCCTTGCTGCAAAGGAGGAAAAAAGTTCTCCACCACACAAAGTCACTTCCCAAATTGCAGAAACCACAAATGCCCACTTTACATCCAGAGCAAACAGGGGTGCCCCTTCAGTGCGGTGCCTGCTGAGGAGCACGTAGGGTTGCTTTGCATTGTGTAACCTCTGAAATGCAACATTGAACTATTAAACTTTAATAGCACTAAAGAGGCTGGGGCATGAAACCCTTGATGCACATTTGTAATGGGAAAAGGGAGAAGCTTTTCAAGCCAGATTTATTTCTGCATCCTCGGATAGCTGCTGAGAAGAGACAGGTCTGGATTGCAAGGCTCCACCTTCTTCCCTTCTGCCCTCTAGTGCCAGATAGAAAAATTAAATGTAAAGAAAGGAGACTGAAATTTTCTTCCTGCAATGCACTACATAAATAGAAGAGGAGGGAGAAAACATTACTTGTAGTTGCATGCTTTGGTACCGGTTAAGGTAAAACATGCCAGAAAAAGTAATGTCACAGGGGCCACTGTCAGGCAGGTTTTATGGTGCTGTTTGGGAGCCAGCCACACCCCTGAAAAAAGGGTGTGCTGGGGACAGGACACGGTGGTATTGCTCCTGCTGCTGAACTCGACCCAAGCCTGCCAAAAGCGAGGGAGACCCCCAAGCAAGGCAGGTGCTCACTGCTTTGTGCCACAGGTCAGGGCAGGTGTATCTCCATAACCGCCCGAAGATGTGTCTGTTCCAGTGTCGCTGCTTCCTTTAGATTAAAATCCTGACAAAGCTTTGTGCCAAAATATTTATACTAGGGAAGTTCCTGCTGTTTAACACTTTGAACCTCATTTAATTCACACTTCTTCTTAATCTTTTAACACCACCTCATCGGGCTGAGTCAGACCTGTTACCCTGACTGCTCTCTTCCAAAAGCGTGGTGGGAAAGGCGGCTGCGCCAGGGGAGCACTCTCAGTGCCGGCATTTGCTTTTGTGTGCTTCCTACTTGACATCTTTTTGCTCACCAAAGGTGTAAGGAAAAAGCCATGCTGCTATAATTTCAGCAGCTTCTGTAAAATCTGGGAGCCGTCACCTGCATATTCAGCTGCCAAAAGTAGATGAGAGGTCCAGGACGTCCTAGGTACAAACATCAACAGGAGAAGCCGTGAAAAGGAGATAAAGACTGGCTCAGTCTGAACAACAGGGTTAACAGATGCAGCCCAAGGGTGCTGCTGAGGACCTGGTAAGCTAGTGTGTGGGCCTGGAGATCAATTGACCCAAGGTGACTGATGCCAAGCAATCCTAATGAAGACTAATGTGGCTGAGCAGGCTTGGCCACCAGATGGACAAGGGGCCCGCGGGAGGACAGGCAGCACTCCCCCAGCCATGGATCAGTGTTGCACCAGCCTTGACTCCCACCAGGCTGCAGTTTTGAAGCTCTAACGTCCTTCTGATGCTTGAGGCAACACACTGGATGGGTGTTCCTGACCAACCACTTGTCCCTCCAAAAGGGCACTGTCCTGGGATGCATGAACTCTCCCTCCTTGTGTTTCTTCCATACCCCAATGTTTTTCTTCTGCCTTCCTCTCCTGCTGCTTTGCCTTTCACCTGGGCCAGTGAGGTGAGACTCTGACCCGTCCTGTCCAGCCCAGGGGCCTAGCTGCCACCGATGGGTCCCTTGGAGCTGCCACGGGCACCAACAACATCCTGGAAATGCTGTGTCCCCCCAGCCTTTTCCCATCCTCTCCCTTTTCCTCCTCTGTGCACATCTTGCAGTCACAGAGGAAGCAATTAGGAGTGACCAGAACCAAGTCTTACCTCTTGTCTTTGTTGCTTGACAAAACAAGAGCTTTAAGCCACATCCTCCCTTTGAAAAACCAAGTTGTGATTATGTATGTTTTGCCTAACTACCAAATTTCAATTTCAAAATGCTTATTCTTGTTTTTTATCTAGTTCTCTTGTGTATCCTAATCAGGACGTTTTGAAACTTTGGCATGAATTTTCCAGTGCGTTACCCTCTTGACTCCAAGACCCGCAAGGTCTGTTCAGTGTCACACAGTGAGAAGTTCAGGTCTAAATTTCTGCTTCTCTCAGTCTGTTTATTTGTTCAATTAGTTCCTCACATCCTCCTGCAAACAGGACTCCTGGCCCCCGCAGGTCATGGGCAGTGCAAGGTGCTGGGAAAGCTCGCCAGGGAAGCCACTGCTATTTCGGGGTGCCTATTGCCTTGCTAAAACTAGGATCCATGGGGGTCTGCAGCTGAGGGGATGCAGGAGAGGACACAGCAGTGCAGTCCAGCTAAGATGCAAGGAGTTGGCTATGATGTTGGTGCTGGGGAAAAGATAACAAGATAAACCCCGCCAGTCTAGTCAGGGGTCTGCTGAGGTCTGTCCTCCAACACTGAAATTGGGGTTTCAGGAGGATGCTCATTTTCTGTCCTTCTTCCTCTGTTCTCTACTCTCTGTTCTCAGGGACTTACAATCTGACATACACTCTGTGGGAAGAAACTATGAAATATGGGAACTACTTATGGCAGCTGCTTCTGCAGGCTGGTACAGGAGGACATTTCAGGGAAGTTAGTGATGCCTTCAAATACCAGCCCCCACAAGCCATGTTGTAAGCACAGTACATGCTCATTGCTCCTTTTTCCAGCTAGTTGTGGAAATTCCAGCCTTCTATTACAGGTTGTGGAAATAGTCACAATTCCACAGCAAAACGCCAATACCTGAACTCACCCTAAAACATGGCACAGGGAAGGTGCGGGGCGGAATCTCTGAACATTGTGAAACATGGGGAAAAAAATGGAAGAAGACACAGAAGAGGCATTTTGTGCAAGCAAACTTGATGGAAAAGTGGAGAAGAGCATTTCTAAGGTTCATCTCTGCCTGTCAGAGGTTGAAGCTTACCTTCACATCGGTTACTCCTGTGATGCAGGAAGACATTACATGCTCTTTGTGAATAAACAGCATCATAGAAAATGAGCTTTCTGATGTAATTTTCTCCCCTTTATGGAAACAGTTATCAGGATGGTTGGACAGCTCTCAGGTCACATACAGAGTAATACACATATAGATGTCTGGGTGTGCTCCTTTCACTCGCACCAGTACAAGAACGTTTCAGATGCGGTTTGGGTGACATGCTGCTACCTTCTCCATGAATGGCAACAGTCACAAGAGCTAGCTGGATGATGCTGAGGGTTAAGTCATCGTCCTGTTCCCTGCCCTGCAAGATAGGGTCCCAACTTCACTAGTGCTGTGCCAGGTTCACAGACACAACAGCCTGCCCACACTGACCCCAGCCTGTCAGCACCAGTTCCCATCCATCATTAACCTGCCTGGCCAGACAAGTGCCACAGCAGCCAAGGGTAGTTTCCTGCCCAAGACTCATGTCTTTCTCCTCAGAAAGTTGGCATATTCTAATGCCATCTCAGCCTGAAATGATGTTAAAATCTCTGACCTGCTACCCATTAAAGCCTTTTTTATTTTATTTAAAAAACAATCCTAGCCTCTTCTGGTTATCTTCTTAGGGACAAATTCTGAGGCAGGGCAGCTCAGGGAGAGCAGTGCTGGAAGTCGCAAGCTTTGCTTTCATGTCACACAGGCAATTAAAGAAGAGAAGAGACACTCCCTTCTCCCTCACCTACCACTCAATCTCCCTCAGTCCAAAGATAATGTGCCACTTTAAGGCACTTTAGTGAAGGTGAGGCATCCATGTCACCAGACACTGTTCAATAAGGGGAGGACCCAGGGACTGCACAGTGAGAAAGATAACGCCAGAAGCAGCTGCCTAAGAGCTACGCATGGCTGTGCTTGCAGGTCGGATGGCCAGCAGAAGCTGGGGGAGGGATAAGGGAGCAGTACTACACAATCACATATTGGCTGGGAACATCAGGGACCTCTTGAGAGGTCCTCCAGTCCAACCCTGTGCTCAAGCAGGGTCAGCCAGAGCAGGCTGCTCAGGGCTGCATCCGATCAGGTTTGAATATCTCCAAGAATGGCGCCTGCACAACCTATCTGGGAAACCTGCTCCAGTGCTTGACCATCCTCACCATAGAAAAGCTCTTCTTATGTTTCAGTATACTTTCCTGTGTTTCTGTTTGTGCCCATGGCCTGTCATACATTCTCTGGATACCCTGACGAGATCCTGGTTCTGTCTTCTTCTCTCTGTATTTATACGTATGGATAACATTCCCCTTCAGTTTCTCTTCTCCAAGCTGAAGAGTCCCAGCTCAGGACTGGAGAGAAGATGCAGCAGGAGCCATGTAGGTGATAGGTAAAGAGGCAGCAACAACTCCACACGCAGGGTGATGAGGATCTCAGCAGCAGCAGGTCCCACTGAGCGGCTGCTAGTCTCACTGGTGGCATGAACACTGTAGCCAAAATGCAGTCTTTTCCCAGCCCAGCCCAGAGTGCCCCAGTGGTTGCCCATAGGCACTGGAGCTGGAGTGCTCAGGGGGGGGCTGATGTGCTGGGCCCATCGTTGAAGTGCAAGGAAAGCAAGGGAGAAAGGGAGATGCTGGTGTGTGCGTTTTTCTTAGAGCAACATTGTCCTCTTGGGTTTCATTTTCTGTTTTTTTTTTCTCTTTCACTTCTCATATTTGTGTTTGCAGAAACCATCATACAGTTGCTATGTGTAAATAAGTCACCTGTCAAAGTGTTGCCTCTCCAGCTAAGCCTTCCTGTCCCAAGCTGAACATGCCAGATGCCCCCAAGCCTCATGTCGTGCCCTCTGCTGTTGCAGCCCATGGTGAGGCGCTTAAGTGTGGGGCCAGTTAGAGCTGCACAGTGGGGACCGCACTGTCACAGCCTGTGTTTGCGCATGCTGAGAGTACCGAGTGGTGAGTGCAGCAGGGACCAGACGTGGCCCATGGAGGCAGCCACCTTCCACCACTTCTGATGCTGTCCTTGGTCAGGCCCTGCCTGGGACCTCCTCCTACCTGAGCTAGCTCAGCGGCCTGCCTGCCCCAGCTCTGCAGCAGAGATGTTCCTTTCAGCCAGCATGGTTTCGCTGATCTGTGCCAGATGCATTGAAGTAACCCCACTCTACAGTTCATTGCCACTGGCACCGATTTGGGATGAGGCCAAATCTCTGTGTCCCAGCTTAGCACCCAGAAGAGCTGCTTGCTGTGGGTGCCTTAGCCCCTGAAATTTCAGCAGTGGGGCCCAATGACAGCTCCTCTATGGGCCCTGTCATGCAAAACCGTGCAATTCCCCATAGCCTGGTCCCCAGTGACTCGGAGGCTTCAGAAGCAGCACGGTGCATCAGCTGCTGCAGAGCAGCACTGACAGACACGCTGGGGAGAGGAACAGCCGAGAAGAGCAGAGGCACAGCTAGAGGCTCCCAACGCGAGAGGGTGTTTATTTTTAGAGTGCCGTAGCACTAAGGATATGGCATGAGCTGCTTCCCTCTCGTCACTCTGACGCCATCACCCACCGCCCACGCGCCCGCTAAGTGGGTTATCGCAGCCCATCAGGCTCCCAGGGAGAGGGAAAGAAAGCAAAAAGGTCACTTCTCTCCTCGTGCCAATAAACAGCAGAATGCATTCAGTGCTGTGGTATTTGTTAATGGACTTTAAGTCAAAGTGCTGAAGGTGCCTTGTGCAAGGCAACAGCTCTCCTGCTGCTCAGAGCTCTGGGACCAGCTATAAGTCACTGTCCTTCCAAACCCATGACAAATCCCAGAGCTCCAGCACTTACAAAGGGCTTTACCGTGACTCAGCTCATAAATCACTTTCCGTATCCTTGATTTTTCCCTGCCCTGTCAGAATCCTTTCCTCTCTGCTAGACATCACTAAACTCACTGTGATCCCAGCTACCATCCTTTGTCTCAGCTGCCTTCCCTGTCATTTCAACTTTCCCACCTGACATATCAAAACTCAAACTTGTATGAGATGGTTTTGTGCCCTTTGTGCCACAGCATTTAAAGGGACTCCCAACTGATGTTGTAATTGTCATCTAACGTAGGCAAGCAGTGCAAACTCCCCATCCTCCATGCCAGCGAGAGATGAGCAATGTGCTCTACACAGCAGAGACCATCCCATCCCTTCACATCTCAGGGTCACACTTGTCCCTCCTTTCCTATTTTTCTTACAGTTAGAGTCAATTCACTGATCCACAGACCTCACTCCTCCCCAGTCCTCATCCTTTGTGTCCTTCCAGCACAGAGCTCCTCGCCAGGAAGTTTCAGCCCATTCTGTTGCACTTTTCTTACACATTTTCCTTCCTCCAACACGCTTTTTAAAATTTCTGGCACCAACAAGGCGCCTGCTGAAGTAGCACATCTCTGCTCTTCATCTGCCTAACCATCTGCTTGAGAGTGTGCAGGGCAGGGGGTGCTTCTGCATAGATTTGTAGACCGAGGGCCAGAAGGAACCAGCATGATCTAGATCAGCTGCGTAATAAATGCCATAGACAACAAGGCAGCAGTTCCCAGAGGAAGTCCTTCATCAGTCAGTGCACTGTCTTTAAACAGTGAAGACCCAGCCTTCCTGCCTGTTGTTTTTTTTTTTTAATGGCATTAATTAAAATATTTTTTTGTACTGTGAAAATATGTAACTTTACAGGGAGAGGACAGCTAAGGTTTGGAAATCTTAATGACCAGATTTGGGAAGACTGTAAAGTCTCAGGAGAGCAGCAGTTATCCAGGTCCATGTACACAGAGACCTAGCATTTTAAGCTTTCAGTTTAATTAGAAAATAATTCTATCCCATAAAGCATGTTGAAATTCCTAAATGTTTTCTTTCAGCAAATAATGATACCTATCTCCTCAGGGAGATCTACAGCAGCCAGGAGCTGGTACTGTGCTGAATTTAACCCCTTACATAAACCCAAAGCAGTGTAAGAGGAACCTCCTGTTCATGCCAGCCCAACCACTGTTGGGAGCAGCCCTAACAACAGCCGCCCAGCCACGGCTCACAAACCCCATGACTAAGGTTATCCCAAAGAGCTCTCTGCAGCTACTGATCCTGGGTAGCTGTACACCCACAAGCACAGGTCTAGCTTTGCTCCCAGCCACCAAAAAGCTGCCATTCCAGCTCACCTAACCCAGAAACATGATCGCCTCAGGAGACCGAAGAACCTAAAAAATCTTAACCTAGATGGAAGTCTGCTATACTCTATTCCCAGCCAAGGGGTACCAGATAACACAGGGGCTCTACTAGGTGTCCCGCATGTCTCCATTTTAATCCTGCCTTCCAGTAATGCTGCCAGGCACAGGGAGGACTAAAGCCTCCTCACCTGACAGCCATAACTAGTAGACTGTTATCTGGCCCCAGCAATAAGCTAGCTCTTACTAGCTCAAGTCAGATCTCCCAGCAAGTCTTCTCTAAAGCCTAATTATAGCCCTGATCACCAAAAATAACATTAGCCTGGAGAGGTCTGGAAAATCCCTTCTCAGTGTCAGAAAATACCCAAATCTGAAGCCCAGCAGCATGGGTCTAACCTCTACTCCAGAGCCTGAGGTGGGGTTGAGAGGGGTGATTTAATCAGCCAGTTGTCTCCATAAATAAAGGGCAAGAGAAGCTAATAGAAGCTAATAGATGCAAACTCATTAAAAATGTGCATTAAAGTATTAATTTTCTTTTTATTTGTAAAAACAGTCTTTTAGTCAAAGAATTGTTGCTTCCTTAAAATATCACTAAAGTTTCCCCAGTACAGGCTAAGCCTCTTTAACAAAAGACAGCATGGTACATGGCGTTCATTTAGATATCTACACTTGAGAACATACTGCGGGCACCTCTGTTAAGTGCTTCATAAAATGGCTTTTTCTACCACTAACGACAAACGGCTTTGGCACCTCTCTGGGTAAAAGCTGACATCTTGCAGATAGTTCACTTGGGCCTCCCACGGAGAAGAGCGTTGAGAAGCTACATGTAGAGCTCTCCACTGGAAACTGGTGGGAGAAGGCTGGTGTGCCAGGCTGCTAAGCAATTTATGCCCAAGAACATCTGTGTAATTGGACAACCTCTTAAATACTGTAAAATATAAAAAAAAGATGCTACAAATCTTTATCTGCAGATCTCTTACTTAGTAAAAACCCATATTGCCTATGGTCAAAGAGAATTGACACTGAAGATTTAGTATTTAATGCCATATTTTAGTAATTTTAAGAATCAATATACTCTAAATAGCATGACAATCTGCTAGCTCTGGAAAATTCCTTTTTTTTTTTTTGAGGATGCACTTAAGTAAAAGAAGAGTGGTTGAGAGACACTTAGTTGATTTTGCAACATTGGTGGCTATTCCTTTTGAAAGACATTCTCCTAAGAGAATACTGCTTTATCTCCAGACCTCTGGGCTTAGACTCATGGTCACCACCAAGGAACAGGCAATGTGCAGTAATTGACCCCATGTGTGCTGTTTGTCTCTATCAAATGCAAGCTTATTTGAGTTAGCTCAGCCCTCTCTCATACAGTCCTAGACCAGTGCTGAGAGCAAGAAACAGCAGATACATCCAGATGATTTTCTTTGAACAGAGCAGCTGAGCCATATTCAAATGGCTAAGTTCAGATAAATTGAGTCATCAGATGCCCACTTAAGACAAATTAGTTTAGAATGGCTACGCTGCATTTGTCAATGGTTTAATGCACTAGAAGTGTATTTATAAGACAGGGCTAATTTCCTAGTCCTTGACGAAGAACACTTTGAGAAAGCAACTGCTCCATCTAGCAAAGTGTTCTCAGATGCAGTCAGAGAGGCATACGGAGCATTAGTTTACTATGATACATCTTTAGCCAAAAGTCACTCTTAAGGCTGAAGAGATACGGTCTTTGGTTATTACAATATATACAACTGAAATAAGTGCCAAAACACTGAAGATGTTGTATATCACGTTGTACAAGTTCTCTACTTCTTCTCTTTGACCAGATTAAATAGCAGCTAAAAGGCAAACCAGCCTACTACTACACAAATTTTATAAACTGGATTTTAAAATGTCAACAGGGAATAGTCCTCTTACTTCAATGTCACCAAAGCATCTCACTTGAGCCATTTCTGGTTGGGAAAGACATTCAGCAAAATGCACCCATTTTTGCCGAGGGCAGGGCCGGGCTGATGGGGCAGGTCAGCACGATCAGCCAGCCACGTGCAGCCTCCTTCTACCACTGGCCATGGCGCTCCCTCCACTACGGCGGGCACCCAGGGGTGTACAGTGAATTGAAACATTCCTCACAGCAAGAACTGCAAAAAAGCCTAATTCTTCAGGAACTGTAATTTTCTCCAGCTTTTCCGTGTCTCTCCTTTCCTCTGCCTGTGCTCACGCCTTGTTCAGACTCCTTCCCTGTGTCCCAGAGGAGCAGGGAGAAGAGCCAGGGTGGTTGGCTGAAGGGGGCTAGGGAAGGAGGCTGGGAACAAGTAAGGACAGGACAACACTGAACTAGATTGCTTGGGAAGGTAATTTCCACCACAGAAACAAAATAAACATAACAATCTGTCTGGCATGGAGGGAACAAAAATGAGGCAATAGTCTAGTTTCCTGAAGGCCTTTCTAGAGTTTTTTTCCCCTATTACAAAAGGAAGACAATCCATACTTTCACAAAATTTACTGTCTCATAATAGTAAGCACTAGGTATAAGGAAAAAAAAAAAAAAACCCAAAACACAAAAACCAAACCCCAAGTACGTATCAACTCTGAGAAGTGCTGGTCAGGGTTGTAAGCAGACACCGCTCCTCGCTAGACTTCATCAAGTGTTACACCACCTCTTAAAAGAAGCAGGCTTAAGAAATTTTTCTAAATCTCCAGTTATGCAAACACAGAGGACATCTAGAATTATTCTCCTTTGTGTAGAAAAGTGCTAGAGGACAGACTGCAGCTAGAGTATTGTGTCCAGTTTAGGGCTCCCAATAAAAGAAAAATATCAGCAAACAGGAGACAGCTCAAACTGGAGCCAGTTCAGAGGAGATCATCAAGGTGGTGGTGAGGCTGGAGCACTCGTCCTGGGCAGAGAGGATGGGGGAGCTGGGCCTGGTCAGTCTGATGATGGGGTGGCTTTGGGGAAACCTACCTGCAGCCCTCCATATGGGGAGCCATCAAGGAAACAGAGCTGGGCTCTGTAGAGCCAGGCACTACTTTGCCATATCCTTGTATTGAACTGAGTTCACAGATCAAGACAAGCAGATATGTGAGTCTATATAAGCTGGGTATTGCATGTCCTCATGTTTCAGTGGAGCCTGAAGCGCTACTCAAGATGCAGGATCAAAATTCAGCTGATAAAGATGCAGATGAACAGCTCTCCAGGCTCCATTGCCTATTGATCCAATCTCCATGGACTAAGCAGACAATTAAATTTATGTACATCTGCAAGCTGTGTCCCAACCACTGCCTAGTAGTTTATAACTTAATTTGTGTATTATATACACATTCCTTGCTCTTTTATGCTGTATTAGCAGACAACAGCCTAACACAATCTCCCATTTAGCTGCTTACGAGGCAACTCTAGTGTCATTTGCTTGGGAGCTTTTACCATGCTGAGCTCAGCCTGGTGTGGCTGCTGTGGGTAAGGAATGGGAAGACATTGTAAGAAGTAGAGGAATCCAACAAATCTTTTTATACATCTCAATGGAGAAGTGTCTTGGAGTCATGGTACTCGTGTCTCCATAGAGAGTGAGGAGATCCTACAGTCTAGCTAAGCCTGCTGTCCTCTTCCTGGTGCAAAGCACACTGTTTCCCCTGCACTCTGCTTTGTTTCTGTTTAGTAGACATTACCTTTTATTTATTTTTAAATTACCAAGTTCTTACAGAAAGGGAATCAAGCCAGAAAATGTTTAGATGTTCCTGAAAATGCTGCCAAATGCCTGAAGGTTGTGGTGGAGCACACTATTCATGCTGCTGAATCACCAGGATTGCCCATGGCCTGAGGACCCAGGCAAACGTGTCCTGTCTCAGGACATGCTCAGAGAACTTGGAAGGCACAGGGATATCCCCTTTGCATGCAAGCATCACATGACACTAGCAAGACTTACCAACTGCTTGGCATTTATTTGGTACAGACAGTGGTAGGTCCCATGTACACCAGCATCTTCTGTCAGTCCTTGGCCCTGCCTATCCAGGGAGTTGTTTTATGTTATCTTTGTTGCTAAAAGGAAAATAATGGTAACTATTGTAAAATGGTCAATAGTCAGAATTTGGACTAGTTACGCAAGTAACTCAGCTTCCATTTCAACATGCAAGTGGAACAGTCGGACGGAATTTGAGGAAATACTGGGAAATGTTACCATTTTCCACAGAAACTGAAGTTCTTATTCAGATTTAGTAATTTAGATGCTTTAAAACAAGCTATTTAATAACACATTCTTTAAGATTTCACCTTTGTCATAAACTTGTTGATATCTTTGAAATAGTTAATAAAATGCATCAGATATGAACTGTTCTTTCACACATGGCAGGAAAAAAACCCCACATGGAAAACTATCTGCTCATAAGCCAGAGCAAAGGAGCCAAACTTCATCTCCGAAGCGCTCTGCGCGAAGAACATACAGTGGCTCTCACTGGGGATTAGGTTATTCAATGAACAGTATGATATGAGTTTTTCTACCTAAAAGTAAACCAAAACAAGACCACCTCCCTTCCCAGCTAGCAGCTGGGTCACAGTGTTAAGTGGTTGGGGTTAGCAGGGACCTCTGGGGATCATCCAGACCAAATCCCTGCTCAAAGCAGGGGCAGGCAGAACAGGTGGGTGAGGGGTGTGTTTGGTGACAATTTGAGTATCTCTGTGAATGGAGACCTTACAATCTCCCTGGGCAACCTGCACTAGTATTTGACCACCCTTAGAGCAAAAAAAGATGTTTGTGTTTTTTTTCTGAACTGAACAGAATTTCCTGTTTCAGTTTACACCCCATCTCTTATCCTGTCACTGGGCACCACTGGGAAGAGTCTGTCTCCACTGTCTTTACTCTCCCCAACCAGGTATTTGTACACATGGATAAGATCTCCCTGAGCCTCTTATCCAGGGTGAACAGTCCCAGCTTTGTCAGGCTCTCCTTGTATGACAGATGCTCCAAATTCCTTGATCATCTTCACAGCCTTTCACTGGACTCATTGCAGTATGTCCATTAATATTTTTTTTTTGAATGGGGAGCACAACACTGGACCCAGCACCCCAGGTGTGGCCCCACTAGTGCTGATCAGATCCTTCAACCTACTGGCAATGCTCATCCTAGTGCTGCCCAGGATGCCCTTGGCCTTCTTTCCTGCAAGGGCAAATTGCTGGCTCATGTCCAACTTGTTGCCCACCTGGACCCCTCAGGTCCTTTTCTGCAAAGCTGCCTTCCAGCCAGTCACCCCCCGGGTGCATGGGGTCATTCCTCACCAGGTACAGGACTTTGCATGTCCCTTCATTGAAGTTTGTGGGTCCCTTTGTTGAACTTTTTGTAAGATTTCTATTGGCCCATTTCCCCAACCTGTCAAGATCACCAAGTCTACAACATTCATGTCCATAAAACGCATCTTTGATGTGACTTGGTCAGCAATACAATGGATAAATATCAGCAAGTCACCCTCTTACAGTTAAAGAGCAACCCTCAATAAAGGGCAAACCCTACAGCTTGAAGGTACAGGAAAGTCATAGAATCATAGAATGGTTTGGGTTGGAAGGGACCTGAAAGATCATCTAGTTCTAATCCCCTGACATGGGCAGGGACACCTTCCACTAGACCAGGCTGCTCAAAGCCCCATCTAACCTGGCCTTGAACACTTCCAGGGATGGGGCATCCACAACTTCCCTGGACAACAGGTTCCAGTGCCTCACTAACCTCATTGTAAAGAACTTCTTCCTTATATCTAATCTAAATCTACCCTCTTTCAGTTTAAAGCCATTACCCCTAGTCATATCGCTACAGGCACTTTGTAAAAAGTCCCTTTCCAGCTTTCTTGTAGGCACCCTTCAGGTACTAGAAGGCTGCTATAAGGTCTTCCTGGAGCCTTCTCCTCTCCAGGCTGGACAGCCCCAACTCTCTCAGCCTGTCTTCATAGCAGAGGTGCTCCACCCCTCCGATCATCTTTGTGGCCCTCCTCTGGACTCGCTCCAACAGATCCATGTCCTCCATATGTTGGGGGCCCCAGAGCTGATACTCCAGGTGGGGTCTCATGAGAATGGAGAGGAGGGGCATTAGACATCTGGTTTCAGACAATTCTACATCATTTGATGGAGAAAGAGTAGAGGCTTTTCACACCAAAACAATGCTAATGTCTGCTCCATCCTGAGATGTCAGAACCACTGAAACAGCAGCACCTACTGTGGCTGAATGGTGGTGAACATGCGGTGTGTTGTTTGAGTGACTTGCTAAGTCCAGCTCCGCTGTTCTTCCCTACCTCCCTTCCCTTTCTGGAACTACCTGTGGGACATATATCCATAGGTATTTATAACATTTCCATGTCAGAACTAAAAACCGGCTCTAAAGAGCATCTCTTATTATTTCAATTTTCAGGCTCAATGTACATTAAACCTGGCATCTAACTTCCACGTATCCAACCCAGAGCAGCTGCCTTCAGACCTTCTAGGCTAGGATGAAAGCATGCATCAGTACACAGGATGGAAGCCAGCATGGCTGAGCTTCGGTCTCCATGGGAAGAGCTAATTCAAACAAAAAGTAAAATACAAAGGTTTATCTGAAAGAGGATTTGCTACCAAGGAAGCGTTTGATTGCCAGTCCAAGCAATCAAATCCCCTGAGAAAATCACTCTAGCAAATCGGTCACTTTGGTGTCTGTCTGAAATCAACAGATCTCTCAAATGCTTATGTGCCAGAGATTCAAGGCAGGCATCTTCCCTCAGTACCACCATGAGTCATACTAGAGAAGATGGAGCTAGCATTTGCCAGTATGTAGGAAGGACACAGATTCTAGCAAGCATAAGAAATGAAGAACTTAGTATCAGACAAACACCATAAACCCAGCAACAGCTATAAATATTCAAAGCTAGAGCATACTTTTTTTTAATTTATTGTATACATTATAGTTTGGGAACCTAGAGCCTAAGAATTGACACATAAAGATAATCCTATTTTAAGTACCAAATTTGCTTTAACAAGTGGGACAAAAAACCTCAGCAAACTAAAATATTTCAAAATGCTGAGCCTATTGTATTTCTGAAAATAGGTGTAATTCTTAGGAGCAGGGATCAACAGCTGCCACCTTCCACAAGGGATGCAGCTCTCAAGAATGACAGCACTGAGTCACTAGAAAGGAGAAGAACAATATACCAGGAGAGGTAAAATTACTAAAAATCTTAGACATCCTATTTCTGAAGGGAAACAAGATAGAAGTCACATTGTTCCTTGCAGAGGGGTAAGAGACTGTGTAGGCAAGGCTAGCCACAGATACCATGGACCCCTGAGAAGTGTCACTTAGGAAACAGCCCTGCTCCCCCAGGAGAGCCTATCCAACTGCCCATCTCCAAACCTCTGTCCCCACCAGGCACCTCGTCCTGCCGCCCTCCTGTCCCGGCGAGGCCGGCAGCTCCCTCCCACACCAGGCAGGGCTGGCAGGAGCCGCGAGCCACTGCGGCACACAGAGCCAGCTCTGCTGCACGAGCTGCACGCTGACATCCCAAGCCCAAGCTAAGGAAGTTGAAATCAGACACAAAAAGCAAGAGCAACGAAGGCTTCTCATGTGCTTCAGCCTCTGAACTGCAGTTACTGGAAAAGGCTCTCAGCCTTGGAGATGAGGCAGAGATAGGCTAGTCCTGCTGAACCTCACGTGCTCGTTCTGCCTGGGCCGACATCTCACGCTGCACAGAGAGCACACATACGACTTTGGCTCCAGTTTTGGAAGACATTGGAGATGTTTATTAGGTACCAGTAATTCCATCCATGTGGATTTCATAGAGCTTTCCAACTTTGGTATATTTCACAACTAAGTTTATCCATTTATCCCTCCTTTCTCAGAGCATCCTTAGCCATGTTAGATTTACTACTCTGGCACACAACCATCTGCCTGCAGTAAATGGGATGTAAAGCTACCAAACTGCAGGATGGTTTCCACACCATACATGTGTAACAAGCATGCAAAGCAATTTCACTTCAAACTGATGAGAATTTAAGAGAGATTAGGGGGCGATTTTATCTTAGACCCCCCTCCCGCAGCACATGCGCATTTTGCCCTCCATTTTGCAAAACAGTGAACTGCTCCCAAACCAGTTGTGACAGGACAATGCACAAAGACTTCCGATAGTCTATCACCATGAGACAGATTTAAGATTTAGCACATTTATAGCTTGTACTTAAGAATAACGAAAAAGGCTAGAGCACTAACCGGACCCTTCTTCTCTCCATTGTGGAAAATAAGGCTCAAAAATGACCAAGCTAGCTTAATGGGCTGAGCCATGTTCACCTGAGCTAGGATAACACAAGGCACACATAAGCACAACCAAGGCTGTGCTTAAGCCAAGACCTTTTACCTTCCATTCATCATAAGCTAATTGTACAAATGCTCAGTTTCCTTTGGCTGATGTAAGACACAGCCCCTGCCAGGGCCATTACCATGCCAGCCTCCTCTGGGTGCCAACTGTGTACTCCTGCCCCTTCCTCCATTCTGCTGATGGTACGACAACAGCTTCTGACCTAGTCCAAAAAAACCACCAATCAAAAAACAAAACACAAGAAAAAAACCTGAAAATCAAACCCCACCCAAACCTTCTTTCCAGAGAGGCCAGTGTGCTGATGATGTGAGGGCGCCGACAGGAAGGAAGGTCACGGCACAGCTCAGGTAGGCCACCCTCTTCACAGCATTTTTGTGCTTATTTGGCATAACACTTCCATAACAGCATGCCATACACCTCTTCAGTAGGAGCAACTTTCTACGTGATCAATTTAAGTTGAACATTGAATTACATGAAAGATGTATATCCATGCTGAGAGTGGGTGTTGCAGTAACTGAGCTACCGTAACCGGATGGCGCCAGGGCTCTACAGTGCTACACAGTTTATGCTCTCAAATGCAGAGATGAAGTGGGTAATGTCACTTCCACCTATAAACCAGCAAAATTTGAAATTTGATGATCACTTCCCTGGCTTAAGTGGTTGCACTCATAAAAGCTCAGCCATGATAATCAACAGGAGGTTTTAACTTCCAGAAGTTTGTGAAGTAAAAGCATATTAGAAAGCTTAAAACTTCATATTTTTTTTCTAAAGAAGCCTTAGAGCCAAAGTGCCATGAGTCAGTTTCTATGACAATAAGTAATCTCTGGACACTCAACTGCACGTAATCTTCCATATTCACTCTTTGTCCTCATGCCCAAGAGGAAACAAAACAATTTGTTCAACATGAACGGTGGTGCACCCACCATCTAACATCATGTCATGTTGGCAAAAACCTAGCACAAAGGGGGCACTACCCGATTTTGTTGCATAAACAAATAAATCCCTGACTTCTGCCAAAGCTGGGGTGGTCCTGAAGAGCCACACTAGGATCACAGCAATATTGCGGACAAATTTCCATGCATTTTTACACATCACTAAATAGAAAACTGAGTTCCAAGGGCAGAACAGGATGCTCCACGCTGAAGTGAAAACTGGTCGCCTTCAGCTACTTGTTACTCCACGTCACTACCAAAGCCTAACATTTAGCTGCCACGCCAGGCTCTTCTAACACAGGGAAACCTGCAGTGCCCAGCGTACACTGGTATTCCTCTGCTGTCCTGCTCTGTTGAGCAGACAGTACGGGGGAATAGAGCAGGAAACAGCTAAGCTTCCGGACAGGTTACAGAACATCTAGCCTGAAGATTAATGCTGCAATACTTCAAGATTGTAAGACACAGGCTTGGAACTATTAACAATTACTATGCCCATTGTTAAACTTGACCAGATAGAGCTGAATAAGAGACAAACCTAAAAAAAAAAAAAGGTTTCAAGTATTTTCAAAACAGATCTTTTACTTTGAGGGAGGATATTCCTGAAGCTCTTCAAGAGGCATGACCAGGATAACATCTAAAACCAGCTAAAGCCAAAAATAACCCCAGGACATCTCTGGATTGAAGAGCCATGCAACCAGAGCACTAACCCAAACTTTAAAATCCACATTTAAGACCAAGTCAAGATTTCATCTAATAATTTGGGGAAACCACTAATGAAGAGTATAACCTGTAGTAAACAAAACATCACATCGGCTTTTTTGTTTGTTTGCTTTAAAAAAGTTAACTATAATAGAGACAGACATTGCTGCTTTCAGAGTTGTATCATGGTGCTCTTGCTGCTGCTACATGGCCTTACGTGATGGTTGCAACAGCTGCGCTGAACGGTAAAGGATTTTTTTTCCCAAAATTAGAAATATACAATTTCCAAAAATGGGAGCAAAAGACAAAAGGTAATGAAAAATACTGCGAAAGAAAGGTTTAATTAAAAAAATCAGGAATTCAACAGTGCCTAAATCTTTATTTTTCATAACCTACATTTTTTTTTCAAATTAGACAGTTTTACATTTTATGACACAAAAGGAAACTTAAATTACTGATAGTTTACATGTAAGCTTGATTCCAGTCTTAATGGAAGAAGAACAAAAACAAAAACCCTCAAGAAGGCTCCCATATTACACTTCTATTTCATGAATTGGCAGCTGTTAGGTCTCCTTAGAAATCTTCGATTGTCTGCTGCTATTAGTGTAATAGGTTACAAAGCACATAAAAATGCCTAAGTGTAGCTAGCTGAAGGAGATACAGAGATAGGTATGCACCATTACAGTCAGCTGTTGCTTGTGATACACTGCGCCACACGAACAAGGGCCTTTCTGTGCCAGCTGCTGAAGTCTTCGAAGGATAACGCAGCAACATAAAAAACGTGCCACTGCTCACAGATTTTTAAGTGGCAAATGACAGTGTCATGGGGGGGAACTGATCTGAAACAACATTAAGTTTTAAAAGTAAGCTCTGTTTTTTTTTTTAAATTCCTGAAAGAAGTGTCTCAGATTCCAATTTTGACTTGTTTTCAAAATGAAAAGCATCACCACACACAGCCCTACAAGGTAAAACGCCAATTTTAATTACTGCATCCCTAAACCTTTAACTCAGCTACTGCTTTTGGGAGGTTTTCCATTTTAAAAGTCACATTTTAATCTCTATGTATCATAGCAACAGTCTGCATGCAACTTCACAACTCTACTCTGAAAACTCCATTTTGTCACTGAGTGGAAAAAAAATCTCAAAGTAAAACGCAGTAAGGATAAGTTGTATATTACACAGCTATTTGGTGTGTCACTTTTTTTTAAAAAAACCAAAACTATAAAAACCACATCAGAGGAAGGTTTAAACTTTTGATGCAACAGACTGTTGCCGGGTAAGCAGTAATTACAGTGTATTGACCTAGCACAAATGGCAGCAGAATACATTAGAACAGCACAACACATCCCGCTGGTCTCAATATTTTACCTTAGGTACCAGTCGAGTATTATGACTAGCTGTACAGAGTCGCTGTGAGGAACCACTTGTGATTGTTTGCAGCTGGTAAGCCTTTCACTTGCAGCAGACAAACAAAATAAATCATACAGCTGGCCTAAACCATACACAACTCTAGCTACCATTTTCACTGCCACCGGGGAAAGGAGAAGCATATTCAAATCCAATGACAGAACTAGTTGAGCAGTTTTGGTGATGTTGTCAGAGTCCCATCTCCTCCCACAGCACTCGGTGCGCTTTTTAAACAAGAAAATGCAACAGGTTCCAGCATGCCCTATTTTGACCAATTCTGAGGCACACAACAGGCCAGATTTGAAAGGTCAACTAGTTACCAGCTGATGCTTGTAACAGGAAATTTATCAGGAGTCAACTTCTATAGTTACTTTATAGTTCTATGAACCATACACTAAGGAAAGCACTGATATTCTTGGAAGCAGACAAGTAAGCTGCAGTGTATATTTTTGTAGCAGTCTAAAGTTTTCTTCCAATTAGATTTGTTTTTAATTAATGACTTAAAATTACACTTTGACTGCTGAAATTACTATTTACATTGCAGAACACTTTTGAATTGGTTAAATCACTTGTTTTTAGAGGGACCGAGGAAAAACATTTGAGGGCTTTCAACTAAGACTTTCATTCCATTTCCCTTTTGCAGTGAAGAGGCAGAGTCAGTTCAGCACACCAGAATAAAATAAGAAAAAGAAAAAACAACAAATTAAAGTAATATTCAAACCACAACATTTAGTTTATCTACATCCAGCTCAACAGCAACATTTATAATATCAATAATTTTTATCAGATTTTTTCTTTAGGGTACCTTTTTATATGTTCTGATTATTTACAACTGTACAAGCAAAGCACACACTTCCAAGTGCACATATTTAATACAGTATTGACTATTTGCATTTACAGGTTTTTCAACAATCTGAAAAAGATCAACTGTTTAAGATCTTTTAAGGTATATTACAAAAACTGCTGCTAGTTCCTGTACTACAGTATGTTTACCCAGTAAGACCAGTGACAATAGATACATACTGTAACTGAGTAATTCTGTATTCCACTCATGCTAACCCCCTCCACGGGGTCAGACCTCATTAACTCTAAGCTGTCTTGTACAAAAGTTAAGGCAAAGTCATTTTCAAGTTTAAATAAAATTCAAGTCTTTAAATATTGGATGGAAATAATTCTTTAAAAAAATCAGTTGTTTAAATAAACATTTTTGTGGAATAAACTGTACTGTTATAGTCAGCAGGAATGAGTTTTGTCTGAACTTCCTGCAGTTTAAACACTTAAAGAAAAACTTTAGGCATTTTAAAACAAAAATAATTTATATTCAACTTTATTAGAAACTTCCTAATTTAGTGCATCCTTGTCCTTCAGAAAGCGCATCACTTCTAAAGTAAGTGTGAGAAACCTCATCCTAGAGGTAAATACCAGGGATCTCTTCCTCCACCACACAAAACAAACACCATTATCTCACGTCTTGAAAAATTTAAATCCGTATGCCAATGCTTGCAGTTACAGGAAGATGTCAACACAAGGCTGACTAAGATATGAACTCTTTCAAAGAGCACTTGGGGCCGAGTTTAAAAAAAAGTCTACACAGAGCACAGGGGTAACCAGAACATACAGCGCTGACTCAGTTAACTCCCTTACAAGCACAGGGAAGCTAAGGTTATCACAAGAAGGCTACAGTGCTTTCTCCTGATAACATCCACTAACAGGCTTCACCACCATAGAAGCTCACAGACTTAATTCTTTCTATTCACAATGTGCTTTGTATTTGCAAATTATAACATCAGTTTTATTCTGGAGTGAGAAGATGGTTACTTGCTTGCAGTAAGTCAAAAAAGGAAAGATTTTAGAAAGACTGCTATGGTGCTCCATAGGATTCATTTTGTGTGTGCAAAACATCAAAAAAAGATTAAATTCTTAAAAACACTAGAAACAACTACTCATTTAACCTAGAAGTGCAAGTTCATTTGCTGACACTTAGTACAGCAGCCCAATAAAGAAAAGAAAATCTTCAAGGTCACGTACTAATTTGTAATATATACCTACTTCCTTGCACTCTACACACTAGCTGCCGTTATCAGTCTTTTGGACACTTTAGATATGTACTTGCAGACCAGTTTATTAAAAATATTGCAGCAGCACGTTTCTGCTTAACAGTTTAGAAAAAACTCACTATACAGAGCTTGCACTCACACAGCCACAGAGAGGCTTAATAAAAAGTTGATTTTTTTTTTTTTAAAGACAAATATTTTACATCTTGGAAAAGAAAATCACACTAAGCTTCACCTCCAATTAAGCACCAACCTAAATGTAAGGTTTAGAACAACTATCCAGAAGTATCCAGAAAAACAGAATATTTCTTCAAGAGGGGAAAAATTATTTCACGGAAAAATAACTTGCAGGCATTGTTATATGCCTAGTATCACTGCAAGCTCCTAACCAGCAACTCATTCTCAGGTATCTTAGTGGGAACATGGGTTTAATTTGTGGGAAGCAGACCTCTTCAAATCCCTCCCAGGTGTTAGTTTCACTGAGGAGATTTTGGAGGGGTATTCTGTTCTTTATTTAAGCGTTTGCCAACAGCTGGAGGGGACGATCTGCGCCCTGACTGTCTCCTCTGGTCTTTGGGTTGTCCAGGATGTGACTTTGCAGGAGGAGGTTCTCTGTTTTTCTCTATTGTTTCTGTGGGCTTTCTTTCTTCTTTCCCACATGCTACAGTGTTTGGCTTCTGTTCTTTTTGGGGTTGCAATGTAGGAGGATCCTTAGTTGTTCTCTGGCAAATTTCTGCATAACTAGGTTTTCGCAGTTCCTATGAAATTGAAAGCAAACAGGACAACACAGTTAAAGCATCCTGAGGAAAAAAAAATTACTTTTATGAACAAAAAAGGTAAAATCTTTGTCCCAAAGGACTGCTGCACTAAAATATGCAGACAATGGCTTGAGTATGAAGTTTACAGATGCTCTACAGACAATAAGGTTCAAGACAAGGTAAAATGCAAGACAGTATGCCAGAAAAATGGGGTACTGTGATAGGGCAAAATACTTCTGATTCAAGCAAACTTTAAAACAGCTGAAAGATGAGGAATATTCTAGTTTTGGTATCAACATATTAATGCTTCTACCTCAAGGCTACTACCAAGAAAAGAATTCAGATCAAGATAACCTGGCAAATGATAGCTCTTTAACACTTTTGAGCTGTTGATTGCATAATTGTATCATGCAAGCAATCGTGATGCTACCAACACGCAGATTTAAGGATGCTGGGCAAATTTATGGATGCTAGGCTCACATGGTTAAGCAACACTGTATAGCAATGGAAGCAATATTCTGTTAAATGCATCAAACGGGATCATTAAGAGAAAGTGAAGTAATAAGGTCACTTACTATGGCAGCCCCATTGACTTGTACCGATTTACATGCAGTACTGAGTGTGGAAGAAGAAAGCCTTTCTGTACTCTGTGTCTCTCTCTGCTGTTTATCCACAACCTTGGAATCCCTGTAAGCATCCAGCAGGAAGCACAACTCATGAAAAGTGAAACTTCAGGATAGATGAATGATCTAATAATGGGTCTAAAACTTTGAGTATGACTATAAGAAGTTATAGCTGTAATTTGCCTAGCACATCATGACTAGCGCTGCATTTAAAAATGCTATCAAATATGGAAAAAGATATTCCTGTGGAACTTGACACTACCTGTAATTTGTGACACTCTGATAGCATTTGGTTATTCAGTTATTTTAGTCCTGTTACTGAAACACCTCAATTTGATTTGCAGGTTCCTAATAAAGCTTTACTGAAAACTTTACTGTCTGGACAACGGTACAGCCCACAGGATCGTGGGCTTACTCCCTCTGCTTCAGAGCTGTCTAAATACAAGACAGTAAGGTATTCATTAAACTTTTAAATACCTGCAGAGACTAAACTATAACACTAAACCTTTGTCTGCTGAATGACTTATGAGTGAATCACTAGTATGATATTGTTCAGAAATTAGGCTTCATTGCCTTTACTACAACGAAACATTATTTTTCATAGATTAAGATTTTAACAGCTATTTACAGCATTCCACCTAGCCTCCTAATGAGAGAAAAGGCAAATGTGATTCAGAGCAGAATAATTATAGCCATGTAATTAAGTTCTTACTCAGAAGACTGGGATGGCGAAGGAGACCTTTCAAACGTCCTGGGCAATGTAGAAGAAACTGGCAACAACGGCTCTCGAGGAATTCCTGATGGAATAGTGTTTGTACTTGCATCCACATTGATGTTCTGAAGGAGGAAAAAAAAGGCACAGAAGGGCAATCATAATATCCAATTAATATAGTTTGCCTGAAAATTAACACAATTAGGGAACAGTTTACAGCTTGATTTATAAGGGTAAATTAACTATAGGAAGATACAGCAGGATCCAATATATGTATTTAACAAGTTTTTTTCCTTTACAGTTATTTAGACACACTGTAGCTCTTTCCTACAAAGCTGGAAGCTTAGTTCCCTTGGGACATATCAGGACAACAAAATCACTTCTTTCAACCTGGGGGTTTTGCACCTGCTGGTGACAAAGTAGGCTTTGCACCTGTTCAGATAACCATAGTTAGCCAATTAAGAAAGAAGTCTTCTAGAAGTATGCACTAAGAACTGTCTTCCTCAAAGCTCTAACTCTGCATCATCCCAATAACTGGTGCTAAAAAACCTAACCTTAATTAAAAAAACAAACACATTTTTGCAACTAGGATATGACCATCATTCAAAAGTCCCTTTCTTATGCTATAATGTGATTTACTGCCAAGCAAAAGAGGCTGTCTTCCATAGCCCTCAACAGATTCTGCTAAGGCTAAGTGATACTGTTCTTCCAGATAAGGGCCAAATAGGCTCAAGATGCACGCATGAATTTAAGTTATCGCAAAATAAGAAAAGAGAAAGAAGACTACCTTGAAAAACATATTTTTGACATTTATAACCTTTTTGTTATAAAAAAGTGCTACATTATTTGTATTGACCCTGGCCTGTCTGACTCTAGAACCAGAACAGCAGAAGGGAAAGCAATGGGAGAACACAAGCATAGCAAGAATAAGACAGCCACCCCTTTCCCGCAGCCCAGCCACCGTTCAAAGGTCACAAAACATGAGACTCCTGTGGTCACTGTTAGAAAGGAAAATGGTATTTGATGACACTGTTTTAAATCAGGCAGCATAGATGATTGCAGTAGATCTAAGCCTACTTTTACTTTGAGTAAAACTAAAACCATAGAAGGTGGATGTTTAGAAATGGAAGAACAGCTTCTATAGTTTTACTTATAATAGCGTGTGCAAAGGCTTGAAATGGCAAGCTGCTGAGCATTCTGGCCCAAGTTCATAAAAACTTGCAGGTATGTAGTTAAGCGTGAATAGCTTCAAGCCAAGCAGACATGCAAGTGCTGCTCCTAGGCCAAAATACTCAGCCCCTGATCTGACAGCACTGCAGTTCCTCTTAGAAAGTGTGGGATGATTAACACCTGCCACTCCCCAGAGCTACATCTAGAAGAGCACCACAAAGCAAAGAGCATAAAGATATGATGCCTAGATAACAACTACTGGATAATATACAATCTACGTTTACTCAGCCTCTGAGTAAACACTGGACTTGCCCATCTATAAAACAAGAGTAGCACTGTGTAACTCTACTGCAGCACTTCATAACCCTACATCAGGTGACAAGGAAAAATAGAGATCAAGGCGAAAAGCAGTCTGTATACATTGGCAAGATTGTAAGGTTAACTCCAACACCTTTGTAGTAGAACACAATTGCCCTTTGGAGCCAGTTGCTGTTATCTCATTCCTTATTAATGCCAACAAGGAAAGACAGCACAATCTATTTCTTCCACACTATGGTACAGACTAACTCATGCAAGCCGGCAAAAGAAATTAGGAAATCAAAAGAAGTTTTTTATGTGACAGTGCATTGCACTATCATAAAACCTCAGTGCCTGACTGATATTAAGACTGCCTCTACAGGGGAGAAGTGAAAGTCCTTTAAAATAACTACAGTTATTTTACTAGCAAGTACTGGATTTGTAATGGGAGGAGCAATCAGTTTTCAGCTGCAGTATGAATAGCAAATGCTGGAATTATATTTAAAACCTGAAACACAATAGTCAAAACACACTTAAAAGAGGTAAAATACTTGAAAAGTAGATAGATCTTGGCCAAGAATAGACTACAGTCTGGAGTACTGGCTGACAGTAAGTTAAACATTGCTATTATCAAGTCACTGTCCTGCACGTTCTCCCTAAATGCAATTCTGGAATGCAGCCGTCCCTTTTACCACTTGCAGGAGACAGCATAGATGCTTTGTCTGTGCAATCACTGCTTCGGGTGCAGGCTGCCCTGCTGCTTCCTCTTTCCTTTACCAACAAATACCTTCCCTACCCACCCCGATACATGGGCACCCAAGAAAACACTTCTGAAATAGACTGGTTTTAAAAACAAGACACAAGAGAGCTCTTGGTGTTCCATCAGGTTGCTCTGCACTGCTATATCCAGGGGTTAACTTCAGTTATGGTACAGTTAGAAAGACACACATTATATTGGCTTTTTAGCTAGCTCTAATGTAGACTTCCAATAGCCTAGACTGTTCTACAGTGCACAAGGTTATGAGTCTTGATGGAGGAGAACATACTGTCACTCACAGATGGCATGGCAGAGACAGTTCTAAGAATGAAATCTATGAACATCTACTGAACATTGATTTTCAACTGCATCTCTACTACATCTAGACAGCAGTGGTTGCCAAGTCATTCTGGTATATTTTTATCTTTCCAAGCGATATGACAAGATAGCACTGGGATGCAGCTGGTTTTGGTAATAGCTCTTGTTCCAGCTATGTGCCTAGTTTACTGAGATTATGTAGGCAGCTTCTTTATATTTCAGTGCTTAAAAGTTTGGCTCTGTCACTTTAAAGTGTTTTATATACAACTCAGAAGTCTGACTTTCAAACAGGAGGAAAATTTATCACATTTTTCACCTGAGTCTATCAAAGAGCCTGAGGCAATTATGAACAGCAAAGAGCATATTTTTCTAATCTCTGCTATTAACATCTACTTATACTGGTGCTCATATGCCACACGATTTCAAAGAGAATACCCAACGAATTCTAAGATATAAGTGAAGAAGGCAGCGGCACATCATTTGACAGCTATTTTTTCAAAGCATTTCTTATGACCCGTGTAAAAGCACATTTTTTTCTATGTATAAGCCACCAGATCTGAAAACAAGAGGTATACAATTCTTTGTTTTCTCAGCAAAAGTCAACACTGGCTACTCACTCTTTCTTTTGACGTTCCTATTACCACACTGGACAATCTGTTTTCAAAAAGGTCTTCGGTCTTTAAATTGCCAGCAGCCCCGGGTAATGGAGGAAAGCTAGATAAACCCAATTCAAAGCTAGGAGATGGAGGTTTTGGGGGTGGTGGAGACTGTGTTTGGCCTCTCTGGAATAGAAATAACACGTTGAGGTTACTGCACCGGATGACAGAGAAGACAGACAAGGGACTCTAAACTGTATTTTGCATTTGATTTATATCTGTGAAGCCCTAGAAAGGCCTCCCCCATCCCACTGCCCAAGAAACACACACAGTACCAAGGAATACATGCTTTTGTTTTCTCCTGTTGCCCTCAAAATATTTAGCTATTATTTAAATGGGATGCCATAAGCATCCTTTAAAATTTCATATGCATAAGCTTTAGTGATACTGTTACAATAAGGTAGCCTTCTCACTGACCCTTGCTTCAGGATGGACACTTACACGGAAAGGAAAACAGACTGGTTTAGAAATCATAGTATAGTGAAAATATAACACCCATTTACGGGCAGTTGGTAACATTCTAATTAAAAGACAGGAGTCAACAAGAATCTTATATCATGTTCAGATATATTAAGAAACAGCAAGATGGCATGCCTTGCGTGTATTGTAGACAACAGCCACTTTAAACTAATTAATATGAATTTATATGGTCACTAAAAATGCAAAGATAAATGTCAAAACTATTCTGAAACAAGAAGAATTCTTCTAACTGTATCTAGGAAAAATAATGTCCTTGGCTGAAAAAAAAAAAAAACCCCACCAAACTATCAATGGGCTAAATGCAACTATTTTGTACTACAGACAGCAGTTCAGCAGTTATGAGTATCACAGTTAAGATCATTTGTGAGGACCGCTTGTAAGAATTTGTAAAGCTAAATTCCATTTACACTGAGAAAAACTCCTTTTGTAATATGTTGTAACTGAAGTTACCCATTAACGTCATCTACATCATGTAAACAAAGAATTAACTGTTTCATGACTGTGTTTGGGCCTGTGCTAACATGATCTCTACTGCAGAATACCAGTTGCAAAGCAATCTTTGAGACTATTCCTATTTTGAGAAGGAATACCCAAAATATACCCATATATTTGCGGGTATATAGCCAAGATGGTCTGAATGTGAGAACAATGTTTCTGGATAGAAAGGTGTTGCATTCCTTACTGTTTTTTCCCCTTCCTTCTCGTGAAGAGCAACAGATACAAAACTACCCTTGAGATCATTTCACAAACTATAGTTTATGTCAAAAGAAGTGTGTGTCGAGAGGGAAGTAGGGAAAGAATAAATACAGAGGCAAGAACATCTGCAACTCTCAGGACTGCTACTGACTTGGCATTACCCCCCCGAACACAGTTTGAGAGTGCTACAGCAATAGAGGCTGCTAACCTCCAAAAATAGAAATCAGATGACCTGTCAGAGGGTCAAGGGGAAAGACTACACTTATCCAGCTCAAACTGCAAGAGAAACAACCTTTTCAACCTTCCCCCCTCCTTTTCCCCCAGAAGAGTTCTTCAAATCACAGCACTTAGTTTCCTTAAAGGGGACTGAAGTCCTGCAACAGATAATGCTTTTATATTTGTTACAAACATTCTGAGTTATGCAGATGAGTCTTAAAAAAACCAAAATATTAAGAGACAAGTAGCATTAACATCTTTAGTGAGACCCAGGAAGGACTTAAATGGATTTTAAGCTGCCAACTTGTCATAACAAGTTGAATAACTAGCTTACATCTATAGCCTCAGATACAATCTGATAAAAAATGTTCACGTTCTTTCTCACACAAGCACGCATAGTCTCTTTAATTTTTCCTTTAAAAAAATTTGAAAGAAGTCATCACTCCCCATTCAAATACAACTGGTTGTAGTGACGTCCTATGTAAGCTACCTAATCACTACAGCATCACACAAGAAATACGATCCTGGAATTCAATTAATTCCACAATCTAACAGGGTCAAATTTTTATCTTTCACTTCAGAGTATGCTCCTTCCCTGAGTACACAGCTGTGGGTATGCAGCAGCTCTCGCCTCTGTTCAAGTTGCATCGCTGGACTGTACAGACTGGAGATTCGTGGTCCAAAAGAGACTCAAAGGAACCTGCCTGCACAGGCTGCAATTAAGAGGCTGGTGCTGAGAGAAGGGAACCATAGGTCTCCAAGTAAGTCACATCTACCAGTTTTACATTCAAAGTTGTGTCCAAGGTAATGCTTTCACTCCAGCCACTCCGCTTATAGGCCCAACCCATACCACTTCCTCGTTCTTCCAAAGACAAAAAACACTTGATAGGAAAACATCAATCTAAAAATTCAAGCAGCTTTGAAAGGGCAAAAGAAAGAAGTATTGAGAATCCTCCATGTAATCTGATCTCACCGAGCTTTGAGAAGTTTGACAAGAACTAAAAGCAACAGAAGGGAAGGAACCACTTGTCATTTTATGCTCTCCAAACCTTGATGCTCCTTTATTCAAGTCTCCTAAGGCTACCCAACAGCAGCAGCCACGAATACACAAATGCAGCAATTCTAGACCTTTAGGGAAGCGTTACGGCTCACGCAGTGGCTTTATTTTGTAATTGTTACTTGAATAAGGAAATAATCCAGTTCAACTTCATGGACACACCAGGTGTGGCAAAAGTTTATTGCAGAGAAGTGTCTGGTTTTGTCAAATCAAACCTTAAGTGCAACAGAAAAATTGCTTTTTTTCCTTCTACACAAAGTCTAGTCCAGCCTTTTCAGGTAACAAGGCTATTTAGGTATTCACCTTGAACTTAAGTTTACCAAAATTGTAGTATTTCAGTAGTGTTCGTATACCCTTACCAAGTCGTACTTGGAGAGGCATTCAAGAAACAGAACTGACCACTTAATAACTAGCATTCTAGCTATATGCTATGACATATGGATTATAAGATGTCCAATGTCTACATGACTAATAATCAAGTATCAAGTGTTTTGAACTTTAGCTTAGCTATTTAGCTCTCCCTGAACATGAACCCTGGCATGCTGACAAAGTAACTAAGATGGAAATTTTTTTTCTACTATAAAAGAGTAATTTTAACTTTTTCCTGACTTCTGCATTAATGGGCAATCTTGTCTGATAACCAAATGCAGTAAACTCATGTGACTAATGAGCTGCTGTCTTCAGTCAACTGTGACATACGATTGCTTGTGCAATAACTTATCTCACCTGCTACTCCACATAATATCCATACTATTGCCTTGTTACCCTGCTTTTATCATAGATGAATACGATCATGAACACTCACTGTAAATTTGTCCTCCCTTTTCTTTCGGTAGCCATATGAGTTTTTCCTAAGGGAAAGAAAGCAGTTATCAGAATCTTGCCTATAAATGAGTGGAAGGCAGTTGGTGAAAACAGGAGAAATTAATTCAAATTGCTATTTCATCCATCTTCATTCTAGACAGGTTATTAAAAATTTTTAGGGAAAAATTTCTAGCAGGGTCTCATTAAAATAAAGGTACGGATCTTATATAAGTTAGCATAATACACTGGTTACAAATAATTCCTGCAGTAAAAGCATCTCAGCACCAAAAATAAGGCTTAGACAAAACCTTTCAATATCCAAAGTAAAGGTTCTAGGTTTTTGGGTTTTTTTTATACCTTTACAACCTTTGAAATATGGCTAACTACTTTAAATTCAGTTAAAGTCCCTCTAAAACATTTTCAGTGCTTCTCCCCCAGCCCTGCTTCAGGTAAGGCCCCTCCAAGCAGCAGTTTAAAATTTGCAATGCTTTCTGACTCAGTTTCAATATATTTTCTAAGTTTCCTGTTTGACTTTTAATATTCTAAATATATTCAATACTCAAACATCAGAATATAAATCTAAGTACTTACTATTCCTGTACATTTTAGTCTATAATTTGAGCAGTCTTGTTTCCTATGTCCTTAATTGTACTTTCATCCACTAGTTATAACACAATTTGGCAAATCAGATTTAGAACAGTATTACAATCCTTGCACAAAATCCCCACTTAATTGTGCAGTGATAAAATACAAGTTTAATATAGGATCAGCTGCAAAAGGCTCAAGTTATCTTCCAATTCAGGAAGTCACTCAAAATGTGATTTACTTGGAAACACAAACACAGCCATCATTAAACAAAGCTGTACTTTACTTTTATAAAGCATTGATTAAAACTGTACTGTATTAAAAAAATTCGAAGATAAGCCTGCTAAATTCTCACATTAATATTGGTGCCACCAATTTTCGGCTCCCCAGGTATTTTCTGTTTATTTTATTTTAACTGCATACCTATAGTTTTCTTCTATGCATGTAATCTTTTTCCCCCTCCATACCAATCCATCATTTTGTTATTGTAAATGTCTAATTTGGGCAAGATTCTGATCTTTCAAGTGAAAAAATTAGTCACGAGCACTGCTAATACAGATTCAGGTGCACAATTGACACTGCTGAACAATGGAATGGGCAGAACTGCTTCACTGATGTCAAACAAATAATATACAAAAAACTTTATCTGTTGTAAGAAAGGATAGAGGATTAAACCTTACGGCTGTAAATTGCTCATCAGTTGCCGTTGATTATTTTTGTTTGGTAGGAAAGTTTGCAAGTCCACTTTGCATTTGTTCTATATTTAGCACTTTCTCTGAAGTACCTTCCAAAATTTTAGCTTTCAGGAGAGACAGTCTCAGTTTAAAATAGTAATGAGAACAGTGCTGGTACCATACCCCTTTACTAGAAGTAGTTTAGAAGCAGCAATACCAGGTTGTTCAAGGACAACTACAGAGTACACTCACCTTCCTCTACCTAATCCAGGAGAGGAGTCAATGCTGGTCTGTTCCATCCGTCCAGTTCCTACTTCCCTCTTGGCATAACTCGTAGTAGCATTCTGCATCCGTGTCCTGTTTTGTCCTGGCTGCCGTGTCTGTGGACTCCTGACGCCATTGATTAAACGATCAGCAGAAAAGTTGAATATTGTAGGACTGTCTAGAAGCCCAGGTCCCCTTTCTGCACTGGGTATTGTATGTCGTATATGAGACTTGCTAGGATTCCTACAAATTCAAAAGTCATTTCAACATACGTACTATGAGAGATCTTCTGAGGCCTAAGTCTATACACAGAGTTCAGAAGAAGCAAGATTTTTAGTCCTTTATTACATATGTCATTTATAAGAATGTTCGTTTTAACAGGTCATGTGAGTGATCAAAATTAACCTTTTCACTGCCTATGTTCAACTATAGCTTTACTAAAAACTCCCTGAAACTGAAAGTACTGTATGAATAATCCTGCTGATCAGATGTCATCATTCAGAGTATTTTATCTGAATACCCTAAATCATGGAACAGAAATTCTCAGCTTTCAGACAGTCCATTTACATCTAGAAATAGTACAACCACTAACAATAGCAGCACCATCTGCCCTTTGGCCTCACTTAACCTTGCACCAAGTTCAATTTCACAGGTATTTTTCGAATTAGCTGGTGTTACTAAAATAAGCAGATTAAAACCCCACATGCCAGATAAGATAGTATGTATAGTGTTAAAAGATGGTTGAACTTGCCTGTTCCTGGGAGGATACTGTCTGAGTGTAGTCAGTGGAGAAGCAGCAGGCTTGAAGGTTGGAGATGTGAACCCATTGATAAATCCAGTATTTGGAAACGGTGTTACCTGAAGAATATATTGCATGATCATAATTATAAACAAACTGAGTACTATTTTCCCTTGACCTCCCATTTCATGTCATTCTATGCAGGGCAGTACTTAAAAGATTGGCTCAAGCAGCAACAGAGCATTTGTCCAGTGCCTTGTAAGCAATTTACGAAATACTGTTTTTTTCGAGAAGACAGCCACTACACATATTCAAGTTCTGAAAATTTGTTAAGAGGATAGGAAAACATCAAGCCAAAATTCTTGGCTGTAAGTTAAGTAACACTCCTTCTATTTCACACCATACTATGTATGACTTCAGAGTACGGAGATACTTCTTATCAGAGAGTCTCTAACCTACACAGCCTGTAATTGTTTTTCTTATTTAAGTGAATCCGTACCTAAAAATAAAAAATTTTCTTTTTCGTTCCTCATTCTGCTTATCTTTCATCTAACACCTAAATAAAGCCTAGAGAATAAGTGGATGTTAAGTGGACCTCTGATTCTTTTCACATCTTACCACCTTGTTCTAGATGTGAATTACTGCCTTGTTGCCCGAAGAGGCAACATTCGCAGAAGATTGTTTGGGGTGGGTGCATATCAATGTCTTGTATTAACAAGATCTCAGAATCTGGAGCATGTTCATAGTAATTTCTCCAACCTGGCAACCACACTTTTTTTTTTTCAAATGTATGAATTACTTCCATTTAGGAAATGTTATTAGCCACAGCAAATGCTTGTCCTCTCCCCCTGAAAAGAACTAAAATGCAGAACAGTAAGACTTCTATGTAGCACTCTTTCTACACTTAAATTATGAGAAAGAGCTGAGATTAAGACTGTTTCCTATAAAGGTATCTTTAAGCTTGTCTAACCTTTCTTGCAAAAGTTAATACAAATCACTAATCAATGAAAAATAAAACTTAACACCAAAGCTGTACTCCCAAACTACTGTTAGCCTAACCTGGCACACATGACAGCAAATACTACTCCAAAAATAGGCCATAAGGAGTTTAATAAAGCTATTTTAGGAACAAATTTTCATCAAAATACTGCTTTGAAGTACCTTCTGCTTTAATAGTTACAACTTGAATGCTGTGAAAGTCAAAGCTAGTAACTATTGAACCTGAACAATGAGAAGACATTGAACATAAAGGAAAACAAGTTTAACTTAAGGGGACGCTAGCAATATAAGGAAAGGAGGAGTGGATAAGGATGGGCAATCTTTCTGGAGGTAAAAATGTCATTTTCATTTTCCAGTAATACCAAAAGCATCATTTTGCTTTCTCCACAGAAGTAATCTGGCTCATCAGAAGTACATTATTCTTTTTAAAGAAGCAGGACAAACTAGATCTTTCATCAAATACTGTTAAGCACTCGATGTAATAGGTAGTTTTGGGATTTTGAGGACATGGTTGCCACATTCTAGTTTCAGAACTAAAACTGTATGCCCATAGTACTAGGTATATTTAATCTCTAATTTGAGATGAGACAAACCACCGTTAGTGTTTATGCCAAAGCAGAAGAGGAAAGAAACTCCTCTATATTCGCACACAAGTCTCTATATGCAAACCACAGCCCTGTCTCATGAAAATTATTCCTGCATAATCGTTCCTCACGGTCCCTGTTCTTCTCAAGTAATTTCTATTTAAATACAGCTCTTGCTATAAAAGGTTCAAGAAACATCATGTTATACTGATGTACACAAAATGCAGCTAACTAATGACAATATGCTGTTAAATAGTGGGAGGCAAAGCTCTGACAGTTAATTTTCTGCTTTTAGTAAGAAAGGTATGAGATCTCTAATGCTGGCAAACTTAAAACGTCTTTCCCCAAAGGCCAGGATTAGTAAAATTTCTGGAATACAGAAAGTTCCAGGATAACATAAGGCAGATACACACTATGCTGTGCTTGAAGCTGTGGCCAATTAATCTACATCTCACCAGTGCCATCCAACTACTTCACCATCCCACAGCAGGACTGTGCAATAGTCAGTATTGGTTTATCTAGAGGAAGAACCTCATTTATTGCTGCATCATAAAGCGGCTTTCTCCTGGAATAACTTTGTTCACTATGCTACCTTGTCTCCTCTGCATTCTTCATCCCCCTTAAAAAGCCTTCCCCTGCAAGGGCTCTGGCTGCCTTCCCTGTGTATGAAGTGTTTAGCACACCAACTTTTAATTAGCTTGCTGTTCAGCACGCAGGAAGTTTGCTCAAGGAGACTTTAATCCTCTATCAGAAAACTTCTAAAAAGCTGATGTTGAGCATTGCTACCCTAGTTTCTTTTAGCCGCAAGTGAAGAGGCATTTCCAGAGGGGAGAAAGAGGCTTTGCATACAACCACCTTAGTCTCCTAGTCATTACAGAAAACTACATTCCTATTAGTTTTTGTTGGATAACAAAGGCAGACTAAAAGGGGCAATGTAATTCTGACAGGACTGTCACAACGGAGAAGATGGAAGCAGCATTGCAGGACGCAGTGGACGTCCCATTAGAGTATATTGGGACTTTTGCTATTGCCCTAGCTCTAAGGCTTACCAACAGCTCCTTTAACAATTTTTTTTTTTAATTAAACAATTTAAAAGTTAATTTTATTAGGAAAAGTAATTTTATTTATTGCCAAAAAAAAAGATGTTACTTTTGCACAGGAAATACTTCATTTTAAGAATGTGCTTAAAAGGGTAATTCAGCGTGTTAACCTAGAACTTATTTTCCTGCTGGAAGATCAAGATACTAAGTTATCCTTATTTACCTGATTCCATTAAGTTTATTCAGTACATATCAGAATTGCTTTTCCTGGTATTCAGTTATATATTCTGAAGACCTAATTTCTAATGAGGCTTCTAACCACTACTAGAAGAAGTTTTTAGTAAAGGTTTCTTTTGGGAATAGTGAATTAATAACCTTTAGTAAAGTACTACCTCAAAAACTAAAAGGTTAAGGTAAGAATCACACTGCAGTCTGAGACCAGATGCAGTTTTCAAATAATGCATCTTGTACACCACAGGAACAATTTTGAAGAACTGTTTTTCCAAGAAGAATCAGTACCTTAAGACTCCCCTCCCTCCTCAGGACACATATGCTTCCTATGCCTCAAGCCTTCATAAGAAAGTGATATCAACTTTGAGAAGAATGCAACTTTTCATAATCAAGAGACTTACCAATGAAGGGTCAAGGTAGCTGTGTGTGGCTGACCAGGTATGTGGACCAATTAAGCTGTACAATGGAAACTGCTGATGGGGACTGTATACTGGAGGTAAGTAAAAGGATGTTGTGTAACGCTGCTGCGTGTAGAGGTTCATATCCAGAGGTCTATATCCATTCTTTGGCAAAAATGTGTTTATAGCTATTGCCTTTGCTTTTATCCTTGCCTGCAAAGGAAATTAGATTATTTATTACAGCAGCCTGTCAAATTGAATCAGGATGGTTCAAACTAGCAGCTCTCAAACTTTTTCTGGACACTTGGCAGTCACTGTTTTCTCCTTCAGGGAAGGCAGAACAGCTGAATGCTTCCCTGCTGGCCTGATGCTGGGATGGATATACCACTGCCAGAAAGGAGGAAAAGGAGAAGTAAAAAGGCATGCACTACATTTCAATACCCATCTCCAGGTTAAATGGCTGCTGAGATTGGACCACAAGTTTACATTAGAAAACAGTGAGCCCCACAAAAAAACAGAACATGTGCACACATGCCCCCCAAAAACCATAAAGCTCCATTTACCTTAATCGGTTTTCCTTGGAAAGTTTTCACTTCTTCTCTAAGGTATCTATAAGCCTTTAAAAAAGTAATTTTACAATTTGTCAAATATAGTTTAAACAAAGGAAACTTACGTTTTGACAGGTTAATCCTAACAATAATTCTTGAAGTGTCTGCTAATGTCAGATTATAGAAAACCCCCATATGTAATCTGCATTCAGCAAGATTTAAGTCGTCATTGCAGAACTGCCTCGGTAGCTTTAAAGCAATATTTTAATTCTTATGATTGAAGCATTTCAATGTGTAATCCAAAATATCGATGTTCTTAAAAAAAATTATAGCTTTGGCCAGGAAGCCAGGATATGTAAAGACGACAAAACTCTTACAGGGTTATATTTAATTGTACTGATAACTGGGTATTAGGCTAAGGGGAAACATTACTGGTTTTAGAGGTTTGGGTATTTTTAATCTGTTACACATTTGTAATACCGCTTTTGACCTGTCAATCCACCCCCATGCCACCTTTATTTACTGTTATATTCCAAAATGCTTAAAGAAAATATCAGTGTTACCTGCTGTGCATCAGCTTCTGATTCAAATGTGATGAACCAATTGTCATTATAGGCAAACTCACAGTTAATAAATTTAGGCAAATTATCTCCTTTGAAAAGTGCTTCAACCTCCTGAGGAAAGTTGTTTTGATAAGAAAGGAGAGAAAAGGGTGGGAGGAAAAAAATGGATGGACAGAAGAAAACATCAATTTAAGGTGCAGAACTCTGGAATTCCAGGTAGGAACAATAAAAAGCACTTTCAGGCTTACAAAACAGAACAGAGAACTTCAGAACACCTGCAGTACCATTAGCTCTCTCTAATCTCCCTGCTAGCTAGAAGGAATGCAAACAAGCATCTAAGGCCATACTGCAAGTAGGAGTTGCCTGTTCCCGTTAAACCTGGGGAGATAAGACACACTTAGGCCATAGAGACACACTTAGATATTTTCTGCACTTGATGCCAATTTCTTCCGTTCCCAAAACCATGAAGCCACACAAAAACCTATGGGAGAGGAAAACCCCACCCTTTCAGCAGAAACCTGGAGATATACTTGAGTTAAAGTGTCTACATCTTACATTACTTTGAAAGCAATCGGCTAGTTTCTATAGAAAAATCCACACCTTGGAATTTATATTTGTTTTAATCATTTGCATATTGTTTACTTTTCCAGAGTTGAGGCGAGCAGCATCAAAAAAGCAATGCAACTTGGGAGGCCTTACAGTATTTTGAAACTTCACTGCTTAAATAAAGCCTAACCATGCTATGCCAGAAAACTTATCCCATTAAATCTGTTATAGATTTTCCACTCTGACAAATTTAAACACAACGTATAAAACACTTCACTTCAGAACACCTCTTTTGAAAATCAAGACTCGGAACTTTATTGTTAAGCATTTAGAAGTGACCACCCAGTGCAAATATATCCAACCTGACAAACTGATGACAAAAAAATCCATAATATGGAAAGGTAGGCAGCCTTTGAAAGGTTACATGTCATTTAGAAAGCTAAAAGCAGCTGATATTTTTAAGCTATGTAGATAGCATATCTACCTTCTCTCCATTTCATTTTAGCATTGTTTCATGCTCCTGTTTACTAAAGCCACCTACTTCATTATAATTTTTAATCTCCAGTACTTTTTATTTTTGTATGAAGACTATCAAGAAAGGCAACTCTTTCAGAATCTTTATTCTTCTCTGTAAAATTAAAGAGGGGAAATTAAAATATCTCCCCATCATCAGGGATCTATGCCTTCTCCTTTCTAAAAATTCAATATTGTTTAATCTACGGGCCAAACATTTGTTGGGGTTTTTTTTGGTGGGTTCCCCCCTCGTCCCAGTCTTTCTATTAGTCATAGTCCCAGCTACATCAGAGTTGCACTGAATATCTTTCAAAGAATTAAGTTCTCCACTCTTGCACTCATTCCACAATCCAGTAGAGTTCCTTAGCAACTTGTTGACAGCTTACACTCAGCATTAAGGAAATGCTTGCAAAGTTTAAGTACTTTACCCTAACAAGATTCAAGGTGCAGCAGTGCATTTTCCTGCTAAGACTTACCTTCCCTCATCTTTGTTTGCTATTTATCCAAGGAGTTGAGTGCTAAGTGCATGTGGATAAGCCAGAGTACAGGATAATTACGGTATCTCTACCAAACACAGCATTGCCAGTTTTTCCGCCCTCCGCAGAACTACAGGTTTTACCACAGTCTTCCTATAAGTGACATACTTCTATCAAATATATTTATTATCCAAACATCTGCAATAGACTAAGATTTAGAAACTAGCAATGAAGAAATGTGATATGCTTCTTGAAATCTGGAAGAAATCTAACTTCCAAATCCTAAGGGAAAAGCATTTTTTACTGAACAATTAAACACTTACTTCAATGGGGGTAGATTCAGGTACTTCACGTAAAATCACAATGCAGCGATTCTGATTTGGCCTAACTTTTTCTCCCTTCTCATCCACTTGGACCAAAGGCAACGCTAAGAGAGAAAAAGCGAAAATGTATTTTAGCTGTCAGCAATCATAATAGCTTTGCACATGGAAAGATGCTGTGGATACAGTTTTACAATGCAAAGCTTTTTGTGCTAAGCAAAATATTTTTGAACATTAAGAAACAAGCAGAAGATGACTGAGGATATTTCAGACATATGAAACTGAGTAGACATGTTCCTTAATCTCCACAGTTGTCATGGGTTTAGCTGGGATAGAGTTAATTTTCTTCACTGCAGCTGCCATAGTGCTGCGCTTTGGACTTAGCATGAAAACAATGTTGAGATAACACACAGATGTTTTGGTTGTTGCTGGGTAGTGCTTGTACTAGTCAAGGACTTTTCCAGCTTCCCATGCTCTGCCGGGTGCACAAGAAGCTGGGGGAGGGGGGTACAGCTAAGGGCTGATTCAAACTGACAAAAGGGATATTCCATATAATGTAACGTCATGCCCAGTATGTTACTGGGATGGGCTGGCCGGGGAGGGGGGAAGCAATCGCAGCTCGGGGACGGGCAGCGTTGGTCGGCGGGTGGTGAGCGGTTGTACTGTTTGTGTTTGTTTCTTTTTCCATTTTATCATATTATCATTATTATCATAATCATTATTATAATTATTATTATTTTTATTGAAGTTATTGAATTTCAGAATTGAAATTCAGAATTGAATATTGAGATATGTGCTTATCTCAACCCACAAGTTCTTTTGCTTCTTCCAATTCTCTTCCCCATCCCACAGGGGTGGGGGAAGTGAGCGAGCAGCTGCGTGGTGTTTAATTGCCAAATGAGGCTGAACCACGACAACACTCTTCCTACTCTTCCAGCCTGGAAAATCCCAACTCATTAGGCTTTTTATTCTAAGGCACACATTGAGTCATGCTCTTTTTTGATCCTTACCTTAGTGGTGACGTCCAGTAGCCTTTCCTGAGAGTTTAAACTCACATTACTCTCATTTACACAGATCATTACTCAATACCTCAAATGTGAAGCAGCTTTGATAAAACTGCAGTCCTATAATTGTGGTGGTCTACACTAGAAGCTGTTTGCTCTATTTAATGCTTTACAGAAGAGGATGGCCTTTTATTGCAATACATAAAAAAAGGAAGAGATTGAAAATCTGGATTAATAGCCCTACAGCAATAACCAAAATGCTTTCTGGCATTGAGGGATTGTTACTTACATCTCAGCACTTCAACAATCAAATCCATATCAGTACTGAGTTTCTTGACATGATCAAGATTCGCTACTGTCATTATTGGCACATACTGATCACTGTCCATCTGTGATATAAGGTACATGTCACTGGCAAGATTTTCTCTGTTGGGAGAGAAAAAAATGGGGAAGTGTCACAGATATAACTTTTGGCAATAAACTTGAGACAAAAAACTCATCACATAGAAGGCAGATTCCTATACCCAGTTTTGTTTTCAGCATTTTCACCAATCCCCCAGACCATTCACCAATATATTTCACTTCCTAGAAAACATGAAAATGTCTTTTTTCCTTCATTGAACAGTACTGGCATCTTCCTGTTCAGTTAGTACATAACCCCCACAAACATGTAATATTTTTAGGAGTTCATTACTTCAAATGACCACGGACTGTAACTGGTTATGCAGGAGTATACCAATTAGGAATTGTTCTGGGTTATTAAGAAGTGTGCTTAGGATGTTTTTATTTAGACACAAGCACTGAGAGTAATTAAATACACGTAAACTGCTCTGATGGTCTTGCATCAGTCTACACTGAACATGTATGATTCAGAGGTCCTAATTTTTTTTAAAATGATCCTTAACTTAAAATATCAAGGGATCTACATATGCACATACAAAATCCTGGTTTGTATCAACGCGAATTTAATTTTTTTAGGTTAAACAAAGCTTAAACAGCTTAAGCTACTCAAGTTTTAATTTGTAAAAAACCCAGTAACAGTCAAAAGTTCACCTGGTCTGTTGTTGCTTGTGACTGCTCTCACTTCTAAACAATATTTGCTAGTTTATGTTTTAGGCCCAGAAGTTTCATGTAAGCTTTAAGAGGTGCATCAATACATCACTCTGGAATTTGTGTGTTACTTCCCCCAAATTCTCACCCGTCCCACTCAGTTTTAAGTGCCAGCTGTGAAATAGTAATACACAGCCCAAGTTAGGTACTGGATCTTTAGTTATCCTCAAATTTGCTACATTTAGGCATGTACATACCTAGATAAGCAGAATTCCAGTGTTTTTTTCAGTAATTCTCGTAAATCTTCCTGACCTTCTGGCTGCAACTGTTCGTTTCCACCTAATTAAAATACTTAAGTTTAAATTTAGTTCTGCTATATTACACAATAGAGATTTTAATCAAGTCATCACATCTATTACTGGCTCTATAACTAGTAGCAAATTTTCAAATTCAGTAAGTGTTCATTGTGTATTAGTTCACCACCCACAAAAATTGCACAGGAACACTTTAAGAGAAAAAACATCTGACTTCACTTGTTAACCTCTGCTCGCTCTCCAAATACACAAAAATATGAAGCAGTTTTAGAAGAACAGCTACAAACATCTCAGAGTAAATACTGAACTGATTTAACTCAACTATCTGTCTTCCAGTCTTAGAAAGCTAAACAATTTCTAGCTGACCAAACCCTGACTAATGCAGCTGACTAATACAGCAACCAAGCAGTGTAGCAGTGTAATGGAGGTACTTCATACTTCCGGCCTCACTCTAAATTCCCAATACACTAATTCAGAAAAGAGAGTTTCAAAAACATAGTTATGAAATATCAGCAGATATCCAATCAATTAACAACAGATGTGTGATCAATTAACAATCTCTTGGTTAAGAGGGAGAAATTGATTTTTTCCTTCTGCCTGGAAATTTAAAAATTATCACATGGAACACACTAATTTCATGTTCATTTTAGTTCAGACCCAATGTACTACAGTCAGTAGAGGGTAAACTAATTGTGTCAGTGGGAGAACTCTTTGAAGATCACAAGTTTAGTGTGGCTTTTAGAGATTTACAAAACATTTAGTAACATGTTACATACTTGTAAATTAGTTTTTTTAAAAACAATATTTCACACCAACTATTACCCTCTATACCCTTCCCTTCTTCAGTAACTTTCATCCTTTTCTTCAGCTCTCCTTAACCTTTCTTCTTCCTAAAGCAACTTCTAATTTCCTCCCACCGTTTTGTCCTTCGTGTTCTATTCTGATGTAGATAATGCCAACACCTGAGAAATACACATATCATGTACTAACCACTATTTCCCTTCCCCATCTCCTCTTTCTTCCTTGTCCGAAACCTAGCAAGGACCAAAATTATATGCATTTTTAAAACACTTAAAAAAAATAAATATCAGGTTTCAGAGTTGGGACCACCTTGTTACTCTTCATTAAGTGGAATAGATCCGACCTGCTGTTCAGCTGCTTTGCAACACTACTTGACTCTTGTTAAAAGTTAACTATTCTGGGCACATAAAGGACATGCTGACAAGTTCTAACACTAAGCAGAGGAACACTGTTCCCTTCTAGAGCGCTAGGCACCATCAATACAATTTTTTATTTGCCAGTTAGTTATTTAATATTCCCCAACAGTACGTTTAAGCAGAAGGGTCAAAGAGAAATTTCTGTTTTCAACACAAGCAAGGATGATGCCACAACTGCGTCTCATTTCAGTTTTCTTGATTTCCAACTATTATGGACGCCATACTAGTCATTTTGAATACATGTTATAAAATCAGCTAAGCACGATGAACAAGGAGCAGACCTCTCATGAATCTCAGGAAACACCCAGCACATTTTCTTGTCTTTCCCATCCCTCATTTCAGTTCAAGTTGTAATCCTACATGCATCTTGCAGACCTTCTGTCCCTTTCATAAAATATAAGCATGGCTGAATCTCTATTCTAGTTTCCAGAAGCTTCTTAAAATATGCCATCTGGTATACACTACAGCTACTAACAGTTGCACTGAAAAAAATCATGAGAGTTCATTAAAAAAGAATGCGAAGTAGTCAGACTAAATTGTTGCTTATTTTAGCATTTTAAGTACAAGTCTGATCTTTCAACACATTAACATTACTACTTAAGATACAAATGGTATGTGAATTTTACCTTAGCACCTGACAACTAGAAAAATGCAGCTCTAGTAGATGTCTAGATGTAAGCACCTACACTAGGGACTTGCATTCAGAATAACCATCAGAAAACAATATACAGTTATATCCAGAACTGATCGATTCTGTGCAGTATCTCATAAGGTCTGTCCTCAAACAGGAGACTGGTTTCCCAATATGTCTAAGCCTGAGAGCAAGAGAAACAGGATTTTCTGGGGTCTGTTTATAGAATGCATGTATTGAACAACAAAAGTGGTGTAGGTTTTAGTGTTGTTTTTTTTAAATGGATGCTCACTGTTCAACTGAAAAAATATTTTCTTTTTTTAAACCAGGTCCAAGTAAATATCAGCTTTCTCTTACCTGTCTGGGTGGTTTCATGCATAGACTCATACTCAGAATGATCGAGAGCCAAAGGGTTCATATCTGTCTGGTCTGACACTGAAACAGCTGGTGACGGCTCCTGCAGCTCTGTCAGCACTGCGTTCTGATGCTTTTTGTCGCCATCACCGTTGGCATCCAGTCCTGCAGCAGAGATGACAAACACACTCGAAAAGCATTCCTTCTATGCACAGTAACACCATAGCTAAAACTAAATCCAAGGTAAAGATGCTTACATATTTGCATTCGTTCTTAACAGGAACAGCAACAGCTAGAAATTTTTACTCATACCTTCTTTACAAGAATCTGGAGGTTGGTCAGGTATTTCTTCCCACGTTTTGCTCACGCTACCATCAGTGGCACCACTTGCTTCCAAGTGTAACATATGATTTCCCCACACCTTTGCATTAGGATTTAACTCAGAAACCTTGGTTGACTCCTACAAAAAGAAATTTCTGTGATTATGCACTTTGTGGATGCATAGCACGCATCCGTGCGTGTATACGTACAGTTGCAAACAACAGTATCAGATGTACAACTCAAGACTGTATTGTCAATTTTTTTTTCACATCTGAATATTTTAACTGAATTGCCATCCCGTAATCATTTCAGGTATAAAAACAACTGAATTGCGCAGCCCCGAATTCATTTCCCTGATTAAGCATCACTTGAAGAGGCTGCTAAGCAAAGCAAACTACAAACATTTCATTCTTCACCTTTGACAGACTAACTCAACATGTACTTGTCCTAGGCTTCAGGCAGTTTTCTAATATACATGTCAACTCAATGTTGATTATATTGTTATTGTATCTGTTTCTGCAAAATAACATTTAAAAAAAATGAGAAAATACAAAAGCACAGGGGTTAGGGTTTTTTTTACTTACATAAAAATATAACAGTTTTAAAGAAGCATTATGGCAAGTCAAAAACAATGAGATATGCATGACAGCTTCTCTCATTACTTCAGGAGAAAAAAAACCAGAAAAATCAACAAAAACTTAGGTTAGTTTTCCCCTAGGCAGGACAAAAATAATGAATTACCAGATGCAGTTAAATGATCTTAGGCCAATCTCCTTTAACCTGGATTGGAAATGGACACATTTAGTGGTCATATATGGTTATATATAGCCATTATAGAAATGGTTCTATTTGTGCTTCAGAAAAATTGCTCTCTGCAGTGCCAACATCTACAATTCTTTTTTTGATAGTAACATGAGACAGTTCTCTTCTTTTGCTAATGTTTGAGCAAAATGTATCAGGTTGTTCCATACCCAGAATAGCTTTGGTGGTGTTTTAATATGATGATTATACTAGGAAAGGGTATTGCTCATGATAACACATACTAAAAAAAGCTTATTAAAATTTGTTTTGTGAATTTAAGGATGCTAGGAACATTACAGAGTTTAAGACAGGCACTTCAAAACTCTGAAGCTTTGATTACTCTGAAACATGTGCACTCAGATAGTCATTATCATACTGCATAGAAAACACATCCAGAATGTAAAGAGATCTAAGGAATCTCAACTTAAAACATATCTACTGAATGACAGAGAAGACTTGTAAGAAGTGGAAGTGTTTGACATAACTACTTGAGTAGTAAAGATTCAGAGATGACAGCAAGTTCCATCAGTTTCCATTTTTAATACAAAAAGTTCCCCCAGGAAATCGCAAACTTAGCCTCTAGTCCAATCCACCGCCGGCACTGCAACTGCTGGGCAAGGTCAGAGCAGCTGCTGTAACGCAGTCAGGGTGGAGAACAATACTAAGCATTGGCTCTGCTCAGCGGGAAGGAAGAGGAGCAGCAGCTGCCACAGGTTGGCTTTGTTTCTTTCTTACCCCAGCTAGCCAAGATCCACTCTAGCTCATTCCCCATGCTTCCCCTGCAGTCACTCCTTTCTACAGCACTTCAGAAGATCACCTCCAGAAGTGAGCAAAAGGTTTCCTAATTGCTACCAAGCAAGAACTTTAAGATTTCAGGAAATCCACAAAACATTTCATCCTATATGAAGGTAAAGAGCGCTATTAACAGTCTGTAGAAAGTTTCCCTTCCACATACTGAAGTATTCATCTCAAGTTCACCTAGAATTGAAAAATCTGCAATCAAGATATTTTGTCCAATGTTTAAACTTTCACACAACGTAAGCAGAACGAAAAAGAACAAAAAATATATTAATATTTAGCAACATTTTGAACTATTACATTCTGTATAGCATTTGGTTTTGCAAAGGAAAGAGAGAGTGGCCAGCTTCAGGACAAAATAACATATGCTATATTTAACTATCTAATGAAACCACAGTTTGACTTGGCTTATTCCAGTTCCTAGCTTCAGCTTTAACATCAAATCACTTCTGCAAAATACTTACAAATTTGTCTTTATCTTGCCATTCCCAAGTACCAACATTTTCTGGTGCTAGCAGCTGACAGTGGTATCCTTCTACTGCATATGAAGCACCTGTTAAATCCTCGGGTTCGTTCTGGAAGTTTTCACTAACTATATATAGTCTGTCATTCTTCATGGTAGTGTTAGAAATTGTATTATTCCATAAAAATCCCATCAGATATTCACCATTACCAGCAGTAACGGTGTCAGAAAATAGCTGATTTGTCCAATCAGCATTGCCAGTCTGAAGACTGATGACATGTGACCACATTTCAACTAGGGGATTTTGTCTGTCCAGTTCATAGGAGTGCTCTCGGTCACTTGATACGTCTTCCATCAGATCCAATACACACCGCTCACTGCCTTGCTGAAATCCTGCAGCACCAGGAGAGACACCATGTATTTCATAGGAAGGAGTAGCAGCATATTTGTCTACCTGCTTTGGGTCAACAAAAACTCCAAGCTCTTTGTCTGAGAAAATCTTGTGATCTGATTGCATCTGTTCCCAACCTGTGGTCAAGTCATTCATTTGAGTATTTAATACGTAACTGGTGTTTTTCAGTTCAGTAGTCTTGGCTTCTAACTGCTTTGAATTCCCCACTGTAAAAACTTCTAGACTCCCCACTGACTTACTAAAACCAGGGAGGTTCTCCTCCTCTGAGTGGATGCTGACACACTGTTTTACTTCACCATCCTGAAGATTACATTCATTTACATCACCCACACTTTTTTCATGAGTTTCTGATCCTACTTCAGTAAAAGGCCCAACAGAAACTTGGGTGTTCCTGACCTCTGGCTCTGGACTGGTGCAGTAACATAACTCAGGCTCTTCTGCTGGTTTATCACACACATACGAACATGAATTCTGACACAATGAAGGTAAACAGTTATGGGCTTTATGTAAGAGATTCCTGACATCTTCCAGGTTTTGAGTGTCATCTATCAGTTTTACACTCTTGTACACACAATTGTCCAAAGCTACCGGGACAGTGGAGTTAGAGTAAGTATTCTGATTGTGAGTCAAGCATTTATTGCAGTTTAAGATGTTTTTATCACGATCAAAGTTAGCATCCAAATTCAGTTTTACATTTTCTGCCTTGTTATCGATTGTCTCATTTAGGTGGACATGAAATTTCATCTGTTTTACAGATTCTGCTACATCCCCAGCTATTTTGGTTGAGTCAGTCCCTGCATTCCATTGATTTTCCACTGCATGGAAGAAACATACATCCTGTTGCTCATCTTGTCTACAGTTCACGTCCATTTTATTCATATCCTCATGTTGCACAGGCAGAGAAGAGACACTGGTTTCATTATCTGAATTTGAATATTTGCATACTTTACCTTTATTCCCTGGTGACTCTTGAGAAATCTGAGTTTCTAGGCTGTTGTCTTTTAGGAACATCTCATCTGTGCTTGTGTTACATAGTTCATGAGATGAAGTGCCATCACTTACCCATGATTGAGTTCTGCTCAAGCTACCAGCTTCCTCAAGCATGTCACCTTTTAGCTCAATGATACTCACACAGACATCTTCCTCCATGCCACTATGGTTTGCAACCTCAGTTGATGTCTTGTTTTCAGTGCAACCCTTAATTTGAGTTTGAAAATCAGAACTTTCTTCCAAGTTTTTGTGCATTTCAGTCATATTCAAAGCTTCAAAGCTATGCAAAACTGTACCTATGCATTTTTCTTTATCTTTCAAGAATTCTTCCAAAATGCTGTGATGTTCACTAGAGTCAGGTGCAAACGTTTGGTTACCACCATACATTCTTTGAAATGTTCTCTTGTTCACGTTTGAGTTTGCTTCACTTTGCAGCTTTAGGAAGCAGCCTTCTTCAGTAAGTTTTTCTACACATTGACTCACCACAAAAGAATCATTGTCCATTTCATGTAACTCTAATGATAATTTAAAGTTACCCTCCATATTCTCCACCATCTGTTCAGTATTTATTTTCCTTTCAACACTTGAGGGATGCCTACTTAAACCAAACGGTACAATCTCAGAATCATGACTTCCCTCAATTTTTCCTGAATTACGTACTCCACTGTCTAACAATACATTGGGAACACAATCACTGTTCTTCATGTGTTCTGAATTAGGGCTGTATCGGTCCTCTTCAGCAGCATCCACAAATTTTACAGAATCACAAACTCTGTGAAGTGATTCATTCCAACTGACAGCATTACCTATGGTATGTACCTCCTCTTGCACATTCTCAGGGACAACTTCATCCTCTACTTTTGCTCTTAAGCCATCTGTTACTGTACCATCAGTATTTAAGCCATGCACCTGACACCTGTTGGCCAGTAAGTTATCATAAGAGGATTGGACGTTTATGATACAATATTCCTTTGTTTCCTTCTTCTGCATGTTTGACCTATCCTTTTTTTTATCCTCAAACAGTTCTTTCTGTGAATTAAACTTAGCTTCCACTTGTGCTGATTGCTGCACTGGAAATTCCTCACCAGTGTTTAGAGGTCGTGCCATGCTGCACATTCCTTCATCAGTAACAGCTGAGTTATCTACGTCTGCTGCAGTCTCTTCATACACAGTAGCTGGCACCTCTTCATCCCCTTTCAGATCTTCAACATCTACAACACAAATACTGTAAAACTCCCTATCTTTTATATTTTGTCTGTTGTCTACATCAAGATAGGAAAACGTTGGAGATATCGCTCTATGTGAACTTGGAACTTTTGGTAGGCTGTCACCCCTGCTGTCTTCAACGTTTACTGCTGTTTCATTCTGCCTTGAATGGTCACATGTAACTGCGTAATCATCCAGAAAATGTCTATTTAAGGCAATTTCACCCTGTAAGCCTTTGTCTAGGATGTCTGGTACATGTAAAATAGAAATACGATCAAACAAGCAATGTTCTTCTAAAGCTACACTTTCATTATTAATATTACTATTAATGTTTTCTGTATTGTTCATGTGCTGACTATTGCTATTAGATTTTTTAGGTACTCTTTTTTTAATAACCCTATCTTTCTTTTCTTCACTTTTCTGCAGATTTCCATATGTACCAGAGACCTTCAGGAAGTGACTAAAGGAATTAAAGAAGGCAAAAGGTCTGTCATATGTTCTCCTAGAGCTCTCACAAGAAGTATTGTCCATGCTTTTGTATGACGGATATTTTGCTTTTCTATCCCAGAACCCAGATTTAGAATTTGACGCTGTGCAATCATCACTACGAATGCGTTCAATGCCGACTATCACAGCTGCCCCATTAACCGTCCTTCCCACTGTATGCAGATCCCGGTTTTCCACAGTTCCTAAAATTGAAGATAAAGTTTTACTTATCCTTGACTCTGGTGCTTCCTCTTCCACAGATTTTTCTAACAAGCCAGTTTTCTCCTCATTCGTGCTGTAACTCAATTCTTTACTGAAGCAGCAGCCCATGTTTAATAAGTAGTGTCAGAGGAGACTTCTCATTGCAAATCACCTTCCTCTATACACTACACTAACTTTCTACTGCTGCTGAGGAGACAAGCCAACACCCAGCTGCCAAAAATAGCACACTTAAAAACCATGCAGGGGTTCATATGTCATTGCCACTCAAAGTCCAAATCCCAGTTGCTGAGCAATGTTTTAGTATTTCATCATATGCACTGTAATATTCAAGCCAAATAATTCTCCTAATGAGATTACAGTCTGTTTACAAGCATTACCAAGTCTTATGAACTCCCATTGTTTAATTTCCTGAAGTTAGTTTCCTTCATCAGGTCATTAAAATATTTAAATGACATCCTTCACAGCGTCCATTGCTGCCAAAAAAGGGCTTGCCTTCATATTTAATACAACTCCTGCTTTCTACAAGGGTAACTGCACTCCGGCTTCACATGTTTTAATCTGATTTGAAAACTAAACTAGAGGAAGGTATTAGATCAAACACATTTTGGACTAATTTCTCCTTTTCCTCCCTTCCCCCAGAGCTGAACCTAGACCAAGATTACTTTAGGAAAAACAAGCTAAAGATAGATAAGACCTCATGTATTCCATTGAGCGGTCATTGTACATTATCAGAAGCTAATTCTGCTCCAAGTCTTTTTTTTTAATTTGTTATCTGCATCCAAAAAAGAATACATAATCCCTCAGTGACTTACAGCACTGGAAGGGGCCTCACAATCATCTAGCCATCTCTGGTACTGTGGCAGGATTAATTATACTTAACCTCCAAAAAATCTGCATATTCTTTTACAAAAAAAACTTGGATGGATTTAAAAGGTAGTTTGACAAAATGCTACTTCTTCCAAAAGTCTGTCCTCAGTGTAAGTTTTATTTGTTGTATGCAAACTGACTTCTTTCTGACTTTGACAGCAAAGAACATCTTTCTACACAGGTATTTACATATTGGAATACTTCTATTACAGTAAGTCCCTTTACTTGCTAAAAAAGTGGTTGTGTTTCTTCAAAAATAAAAACCCAATAAAAGCTGAAAGTACCCAGCAATCTTTTCTGCTCTAAAGCAGAGCTGCTTTTATTTGCCTTTGCATAACATTACATCACTCAGAGCTCCTATCAAATCCACTGCTACTATTTCATATTTGGTCCCCATCCGTCAGAGAGCTTGCAGACTGTACCACTACAGCACTGCTCTACTCCGCTACTTAAAAGATACCAAAACCACAGATGAAATTAAGACAACAGACCTTTGAACTCTATTTCAAATGTTCGTCCAGCTGTACATTGAACTGAATGCTATTTTTCAATTGGTTGTGTACCTTATGGCAAGTTTAATCAAGATGTACCTGAACTATGAGTTTTAAGTTAGCCTGGCAACTTGCCTTCATTGTATTCATACAGCAGTATACAGGGGTACTAAGGCTAAGTAAAGCAGTTGCCTTTCAACTAACTAGTAAGAGATCTGTTTTAATTTCTACTGTAAACTATACTTGCAGGGTAACGGATGCTTAACAGAGATCCATGCTCCACTATTCCACTATCTTTTTTTTTTTGCATGGCTGTCATTGTGACTTTTTACAGCTGCTTTCATGGCAAGTCACATAGCCTACAAAAGGCCTAAGACACAATTCAGTCATACCTATGTTGTCTATAAGGTCCCCATCACCACACTCCAAGATTTCTGCTTTGTTTCCAAAATTCCAAGGGAAAACCAACATCTTTAAAAGATAAGCCCAGAGTCCCTTTTTCTTTTCCATCTCCTTCACTTATTTTACTACTGACAGAAAATCTACTACTATCAACGTAGATAAATAATACGCTTAATAAATTAAGCATCAGTTCATCTTTTACTCATTCATACCTAGTCGGCAGACTAAGTTCACACCTGTTTAGAGTAATGAACCCAAAGAGAAGCAAGCATTTTTGGTTGCTGTTGTCTCCTGAAGATTGAGGAAAAAAATTATGCTGGACTGAACCACAGTAAGCAGAACCGAGCTGGATTAAAATCAGGCAGAAGAGAATATAAAAAAACCTCCTGCTATCCGAAACCATTCACAATAACAACTTGCAAGTACAAGGTACTGAGCAAGTGCAGAAGCACTCCAGAAATTCAAATGTTTCACTTTAGTCTGCACTGCAGTCACTATGAAGCACTCATGCAGTAACAGTAGCAGAGTTCACATTTAGCAACCTAAAACAGTCTAGAGGTGAACCTCTCTACCTTATACAGCATGAAATGCTTCTGTCCTGTGAAGCCTTTGCAAGGTATTTGAATATTTAGAGTCATTTCTTATTCTACTTCTCTTTATAAATACTCTATGTAACACAAAAAAGTGCAAAGCCGTAACGTAGTTGCCAATGTAGCAGCTTCTCCCTAGACAAGTATTCTGCTCATAGGACAAATGAATCACAAAAAAGTAACGTGCTTTAGATTCTTAAACACAGGTTACCATATATTTAAATGTCATAGAAATTTAAATACCATAGGCAGACTCAGATTTGTATACATGAGAGAATCGCATTGGCTAACTTTCAGAGGAAACCTCCTATTTACCACTAATCCTTTGACCATAAAAAAACCACTGTTTAATTGGCCAGGGAATACATCCCCTCCTCAGCAAGTCTGCTTTTAAATTGCAAAGAAACAAAAGAGGAAGACTACCATGTTCCCCATGCAGCTTATCCAACACCTGAAGCCTCAAAGTGCCTGCAGATATATTGTTCTTAAGGATAGGAAGTCTGATGCATCATTGCTGCCATCTGCTGCATTTTTTTTAATTCTCCCATGGGAGAAAGTTATTCAACATGCTTGGATCCAGGCTTAAAGCTATGCCAAGTGACTCCTCCTCTTTAGCATTCCCTGGAACCAAGTACAGGGAAAGGGGGAGGGAGTTACTTTTAATAGTTTTTTTGAAGAAATGCCATGAGTAAACAATTCAACTGTTTTTAATGTCACATAAAGTCACAATAATACTTGCAAAGTTTACAACTATTCAGAAGACTCCCTTGTCAGGTAAACAAATAGCAAGATTTTTCCCCTCTGTTACTTAACCATTACTAATGACGTGCTTTCTAGAGAGGAACTAAGTGCCTTTAAGAGACAGACCAGGGCAAAGTCCACCTTTTCAGTGCCTTAACAAACACTTCTGCTATCAACTACTGGGGAGAAAATGGGTGAAGCAGTTCAGGCAAATAGAAACTCCTTCTAGTCTTCCCATACTCCTCTTATGTGAAAAGGCACATTTTGTACTTGTTCCTTTGGTTTTATCTAAGAGTTCCAGAGATAATTTCTATTTTTAAGCATCTATAGTGAACATTCATTAAGGCACATTTCTCAATATTGCTTATTGTGGGATTGCCATTAAAAAAAAATCCCAGCAACATAAATTTAAGCAGAAAATGCCACACTTCTGTTACATCACCTTAGGTTGGTTGTTTAACTTCCAAGACTCCTTTGGCTAAGCTAAACACCACCACCTGACTTGAAAAGCACTTCAAAACTAACAGAATTTGTGCTCTGCCACTTCAGAACCCAGCTCAGCTGGGGGCTGGGTTTTGTTTATTTTGGTTTTATCCTTTACACATATATATTTTGGTTCTGGTATATTTCTTATTTACTCAAAGCCTAAATATGTTTTACCTCTCCATGAAATGAAGCTGCTCTGAAGCAGCACTTACATAACTTTAACAATTTTTTAAATAATTTAATAAAGTTTCCTGCACACACCTATGCAGAAAACAAGAAGTCAACCTGCTTATTAACAGGAGTATACCTATCCATCTACTTTCATGTCTACATGTACCTATTCCCTGCCAAAGAGTAAGGGTTTACCCCATATATAGTCTATTAGACCTATGTTTTAAAATATATTCTACCTTTAAAGTTAGAACAGCTCAAGTTAAAACAGTCCTCACAACCTTCTGACATCTACCTTTATTTATCCTTTTTCAATAATAAAGTCATGCAATCATAACCAGTCCTGAAGAAACAGTAATTAACCTGCACTCCCAGGCCATACCCGATGTCATGCCCACTGCCAGTTAAGTGAAAGAGCGGCATCACAGCAGACATCATTAACATCACTACTGCAGGCTTTTGGAAACAGCTGGTCAGATTGCTTAACCTTCCCTCCAATATATCAAGGTTAAATGGACCACTAAAAGTTTAAATACACATTTTACACATTTAAGCAATTAAACATGAGCATTAAAAGTCATCTACATGTGCAAAACTATTCAACACTTTTCTTATGGTCTAAATCTACAATAATGGGACAGAAAGAGAACGCTGAGCAGCATTGATTCCTCAGGAGGCTGATATCGCACGTGTTCAGTTTAAGGTCTAATCCTCCCATCTCTCATTCAATAATTCAAGAGATTAATAGCTTTAAACATCACCTACATGTTATACAAACTGCTACTTAACTCTCAGTTGGCACACAACATATGTAATACTGCGTATAGTCAAATGATCTATACCGAATTGTCACTAAACTGTTACACAGGCTCCTATATTAAACTAGTAAATCTAATTTCCTCAGTCCCTTTTTATTCTGTGAGGCTTATTCTTGAATGGGTTGCAAAAGATTTTTGAAGACCGTAACCTAGCAACTCTAAGCCCAAGACATCCTTTCACATTACCCCCATGAAAAGTTTTAGGAAGTACAATTAAGTCTCATCTGAAGCTTTCTGACTTGCTATCTTTCTTCTGCTTGGAACTAACAACATAACTGAACTCTATTTACAGTACCTATAAGCACTGACAAAAACCAGCATACCACATTGGTTTGAATTCCCATTAACAGAAGCCCATGGCAGCACCTGATAATTATTCAGCTAGAGAGAGAATGGGTGATGCTCAGATCTCCATCGGACAGCAAGTTTAGATGGCCTCATGCTATTATCTTCCACCGGAACATACCAACATTTGGAGAACCTGTTGCCACTTGATGAGAATAGTCCCGTCTAAATTTAATTTCAAATTTCTAGATCAGGTTTTTGATTCAGTCAAAGAAAATTCTTTGGTCCTTGGAAAGTGCTCTGAGAGGGCACACATTCGGGTGTGGGCATGGCAGGGGAAGAGTTTAGGATCAATGAGCAAGGAAAAAGACCATGCCTTCAGCACTAAAAATTAATTAAGTCCTGTCTGGCAGAGACAGGTCATATAAACTACCTGCACCATGGGATTTGGGTCTTGGCCTCTTCCCTCAGAGAGTAACATTGGATTTCTAGCAGCAGTGTGTTACTGATCAGAAAGGAAACAGAAGTGAGTCAAAAGGGAGTGAAACATTTCTTAAACACTGAGTTTCCTGGATCCAGTCTGACAATGGTTTTGTCAGAAAGAGTAGCTGTCAATCAGGATACAAAAAAACTCCAATGACAGATGTCACCTAAAGTGACAAAGCCTAATTCTAGGTTAAAAAAAAGCTGGAGGTACCAGCATATTTACCTCCCAAATTTATCAAAGCTAAGAATTTGCCACTATATTCTAAGTTATTTATCTCCAACTCTTAAGTGTAAGCTACTATTAACAAGAAATTTATGGGGATCCTCAAGTGGCCAACTTCCTTCAATCAACTTGTGTGCAAGACTACGGAAATTCTGCTGTTAGGTGCTACTAAAATCAGCCAAATTCAAGAGCAGCTGTTGTTGGAAATGAACTATACTAGGCTAATCTACATTAGGCATTAAATAGCAGTTTTGTAGCTACTTCAAGGCAGAAGAAATTCCTTTGGCTCCATCACTGTGAGGTTAAGCCTTAAAAACTGTTAGTGAACAAGTGACCTGTGTAACAGTAACATAAGCAACCCTGGAAAGTGATTTCTGAAGGGTTCCATCACAACATCAGAACTTTTAATTCAGTCACTACTGACTATCTGTTCAACATTACTAACAGCAGAACATGCATTAGGTTTGCTCCTGCCAAAGAAAAACTGACTCAAGTCATAGTTAGGAAAATTTATTTGTTGTTAATATTTAAAGATAAAGTACTTGATCCTAGTCATTCAGAATTAAGACTAGCATACAGGGAGTTATTCTTCCAGGATCTACAGAGGTGTATCAAAATTTCCAGCAGAAATTCTACAACTTTCCTCCTGCATTGCCACAAAAGCACTTGGACTAGGTATCACCAGATCCTAGTAGAGCAGCATAGCCAAAATAGCTAGGGAACGTAATTCAAATTTCTTTTAAGTCTGTTTAAAAAAAACCAGAGGGAGTCCTAGAAATCTCCCTAGATACCATGGCCCCATACCAGACAGACACTGAAGTAGGGACCCCCCACAGATACAAATCTCTATGCAGTCTAGCCCTCTGATCTCAAAATAATTAAGACACACAAGAAACAGTAGGTGGTTTTCAGTTAACCTGAAGCATGTACTTGCTAAATGCAATTGAGTCAGGACTTCAGAAGTTTATACCCTTCCTATCACATTTTTGGAAAGATGAAAATGTCTTAATGATTTTAGTTGGCTCACTTCTTCCTGTAGTCCATGAAGTCTTCCCTCAAACTATAGCCTTGTTCCCCAGACTTGCAAGTCCCAAAGCGCTAGCAAAATACACTCATGCAGACACACCATTATGGAAGGGACCACCTTGAACACAACACTTAACAGCATACATTGGCGATGATTTTCAAACAAAATTACCTTCTGATGCTGTGCATGTAAAGAGTACGATACCAGTATAATGTAAAAAAGCTTAATAAGCTACAGATCTCAGCTTTTTGGAATGGAATATTCAGCAAAGGAAAAGCTTTAATCTCAAAAGAATTAGTTATTTGAAATGCAGCATTACAGCGCTATGGATACATTCCAAGGTATCCAATTTGGCATTAGTCTCCTCTACTAAAGAAAAGAGTAGATAAGGTTTTCTAGAACTGAAAGAAATTATTACTCTTTCTCCAAATATGTATTAAAGAATAGAAATTAAGATTTAGATCTAAGTTTACATGCAGTTTAATAAAAATTCTAGTTTGCCAAATTAAAAGAACCAGCCTCAATATGAAGACTAATCAAACCACCTTTAATACTAATGCACCTGTTGAAATTGCACTGACAGTTCCAAGCTTTTGAAGCAAATCTGCAAGAGCCTCTTACCCAAGCTTACCCACTGGTTTCTTGGAATTAATGACTTGAGTACAGGACAAAAAAAATCAAAAGCTCAACTTTCAAAAGTATGGCACAAAAGTAGGTTCAACTTTTTTCTCTGCTGTCAAATAGACAAAATTCACATCTGTGAATGCTGTAAAACAGCAGGAGAGAAGCCAGAATATCAAATTTTTTTTTTTTTTTTAAAAAAAAGGGGGGGGAACAACACACGACAAAAAAACCCAGCAGCTTGCTTAGAAAAGAAAAGCTCAAGTTTAGTGTTTTTCAAAATGCTCCTTAGTGCTTGCTGCAAGGTTAGGCTGAAGCTGCAGGCATCTGCTGCTTAGCATAGCACAGGCTAAGTTCCTGGCAGATCATGCACTGAAACCAAACCCTTCAAGATGTCCCAAGAGGAAATATTTCTCTCAATATACATTTAACATTCAAAGATTGAACTATAATATTATGAGTAGAGCTTACACACAAATCCAGTATTCAATCTTCTTGAAAACATATGTAACATTTACTGCAACATATACACACAGTACTATCTGCTGCATGATCTGCCAAAAGCATCCCATAAAGCAACTTACTGGGTCCTGCACAGTAGCACAGAAGCAGCAGCACGTGCCATTTGGCAGAACTGCCTAAGCAAAATTCCTGTTACAGAAGGCAATTTCCTATTTGTAGGGGTTTGTCCTTTTTTCAATTACAGATATACGCCAAGTGCATTTCCTGCATTTTTCTCAGATGCTAATGTGTGAGCTACAACTTAACTCAAGATTTGCAATACAATTCCTGCATAGCCTAAAAAGCCCTGTACAAACTGTTGTAACTTGCAGTGTATTTACATCTCCTGTAGGGCTAAAGAAAAGTTGAGTCTCTTACTCAGTGTGGAGAATTAGCCACCTTCAATAGTCCTGTTTTAGCATTTTATGTTGCAATGCTACCAGCCAACTGTCTTCTAAAATATTCTGAGATACAATTTTGATTAAGACATAGTAAAAAATTTGTTTCATGCAACACTTACACCAGGGAAATACGTAATTATAATACTTACTAGATGAGAACCGTCTTTAACTTCTTGCACTTGCTGCACCTGCGGTTCAGCCACAACTTTAGTGTCCTGATCAGAAGTCATGAGCTGTCTGCTTTTTGGCTGCTCAGAGAGAACTTTACTGGTCACCTTTGTAAGCTGCAGAAATAGGAAGACAAAAGATTCTGTAAGTGGTTGTTGAAATTCCTGAGAACTCACAGCCATTCCAGATGTGCCATGCTGATTCAGACCAAAGGTCCAAAGAACTTCCACACAACATGGTCGGGATTATGCATTCTGAGAAAACGTTATGGCAGAAGGCAAGGATAAAGCCATCTTGCAGATACGCTCAGCACCCAGGCGCTGGCTGCCTTGGGAGTGCAGATGAACACTTGCCACATCACCTGGCAGGGAAATTCCACTGGGAAAGTTTCACTTGATTCTCACCTTAATTTTTCAGATTGGATTTCAAACCTGACTTCTTTGTACCACCTGGTAGACTTAATTTATTAAGAAGTATTCAGTCACAAAAAAACCTTTGTCTTCAACTACCCTGACAGTCACTTAATCTTGGCAAATTTTAAGCAGCATGTTACAACAGTTCTGCTAGATTAGTAATGCTCAACATGTTTTTCTCCATCATCCTAAAATGTTGTTTTATTTGATTAGACAAGCAAACTGAGCACAGTTGAAAGTCTGACAGCAATTTCGCTTTGAAATTTGATGCTATTATTTAGTACTGTTTAAAAACAAAACATAAAAACCAAACCCAAAGCTGGTCTCAAAAAAAAAAAAGGAAAAGCTCATTTAAAGCATGAAGTCTCAGAAAGTAAACATTGGGATATAAAATCAGGGTATTTTAATTTTTCTTTTCTAAAAGAACTATGAGCAATTTTAATATGCTTAAATTACTTATTCATGTGGAAATTCTAATACTGCATCTGTAACAGTGTGAGCAATTTATTGCCTTCAAGTTGGTGACACCAAACTTCAGGGTGAGATTCTCTACAATCTCCTTAAAAAAGAAAGTAAAGATTTGCAGCACATGGAGGGTAATGGTATGATTCCATTCTTTAGCAGCATAAGCTCCTTCTTGGAGTCAAGATACCCTAAAGACTAGTGTTAAAAAAGCATTTTTTTTCCAGTCTATGTCATTATTGTCTTCCATGGAATCTTCTCTACACTATATTTTGAAATGGACAAAAGCAAGAGCCTTTCATACAAATGATTGAATACCCTCCAAAATTTTAAAATAAAACTGACATTCACCTACAAACTGATTCAAGTGTCTGTATGATGGGATTATAGAGAAGGTAAGATATTTTGCACACACAGCTGATGAAAAAATATATTCACATTCCCAACAGGATGAAATATTCAGCTAGATGAACAGTTGCTTTTCACTTCATGCTATTGATGTAAAGTCAGCATGAAAAACATGTTTTTGAAAGAAACACATGCACTGTGTCACTGTTCTATTCACAGGATTTTTTTATTCATAACACCCTGCCTCTCATCTTGGGACAGGAAGTATTTAAGTGAGGGAGAAATGACACAGACAAAAAAAACACAAGAAAAAAATTTACTGCCCTTCACATACAGTGTTACACACACAAGAGCATACACAGAGTCTACATGGCAGAAAGTTTAGAATTCATTCAGGGAGTTTGTATTTTATAAAATAACCAAAAATCATCCTCAGGATGAAAGCAATTTTTCAAAAGTATTCTATAGCTAGACTCTGTGTTGCTCAAACCCACACATGGGAAGCTGTGTGGACATCAAAGCTGTGGAAGGTATCTAAACTTCTTGGAGAATGCTTCTGCCAATATTTTTTAAATAAATTGGTTTTAGCCTTTTAAAATATTGCATTAATATTTTTCTAAAGAGAGCACAAGACTTCTTACACATTGTATCATTGTATATAATCTCCACTGCTGTTCATTACTAACCTTGAGCATGCACATTACTCCAGATTCACAAGCTAAAGACAAATGTGTTTCAGTCAGCAACAATGTTATCTAGCCAGCATTTTGATCCCCAAATCAATGCCACGGTACTTCTTTGCATCCCTCTGTCACTTGCTTATCTTACATGTTCCCATTCCCTTCTAGGATCAGCCCGTGCCCACTCACACTGCAATCTCTTCCATCCTCTGGTACATGGTGCTAGCACCAGTACTTTATATATCTATGGATTGTGGAAGGAAACCAGCTAAGATCATGTGAGTGTAACAAACAAGAGTAAAGTTCCACCACACATATGTCCTTTAAAGCATTTGCTGACTAGCCATCAAGCACAAAATATTCAGATAAATCATTAATTTCTGCTGAGGGTAGACAAGTTGTTAGCCAACTTGATAGATAACACGTGACTGCAACGTGCACATTGCAACTTCAAATTTCTTGGGCAAGCCACCGGCAATCAGAGCAGCACATCATTCAACTGCTTTTCAGAAGTCCTTTAGATGAGATCACACAAGACACTTATCACAGGCTAAGTCTAGATTGAAGCTCTAGGTAACTTTGTCTGGATTACTCAGACTAATAATCACATTCTCATTAGTTACACAGATTTGTTTCATACACACCACACTAAATCCACCCACCCTGTGAACAAATTATTTTTAATAACTACAATACCAAACACATATTTAAGGTGCATCTTGATCATTAAGGATCAAAATGGCTCTCAAAACAAGTAAGATACTAAGTAATATATATATTATAATATATAATATTAAAAGTAATATATAAGAGGATATTCAACCTGCCTTGTAAGTCCCGTGCTTTTAACATCAGCTATTGCCTTTCTGCAAATGTATAAGCCATACGGAAAGACCCCAAATGCAGGAGTTTCCTTTGCAATTTTCTTCACTTAGTATGTCACGCTGCTACAATTCCCCAGGACGTCAAGTGCTCTGCTGCAAAATCCCATCTGTTATGACATACTTCAAAATGTGCAGGGATGTTCTGGAAAGTTAGTGCCATCAACTTTTCCACTGCAGACTTGCCGCTTACCAGTCTCAGAGCATAAAACTTATATGACTGGAGGCTTCCATGACTCTCACATCAGAGAATAATGTTTGTGGGAAAGGCAGCATTATTTTAGGGAGAGAAACAAAAATCACAAAATGTTAAAGGCTCTTCACAGGATGTGTTTTAGCATGTTTTCCATTAGTATTCATACATATCTTCACACACCAGCTTATTTACAGGAGCCACAATCAATATCTGGTAGTACTAGAAACTATAGATCAGGATTGATGGTTTGGAAGACAGCTTATCCTTTTTTGATGCTTGTTTAATAGCCAAATTAGCAAGCAAGTTAAATATGGCGGTTTAATGCAGTAATAAAAATTATTATCCCACTGAAGAGTTAACTTGCCCACCACTTCAAAAGATACACTGAATTGCTGATTGGTAAACCATATCTTTGCATAAATAAACTCTGCTGCAGTAAGTAGGAGACATTCAAGAGACAAATGCAAGCCAGCAGATCCATTTGGGACAGAGGTAGCAATATCTATAGTATAACACTGAGCTGTCAGAAGTACACTGCAATATTTTTTCATTCAAGTTATTAAAAAACCAAACACACAAGAAAAACCTTCAGAGGCACACAATCTTTTCAATAAGCTTTTAAGTATTTCTAGTCTATAGCAAGCAGACTCACAAGAAATCCATGCCTTCCACAAATTATGTCTAGTCAAAGTCTACAGAATGGCCTGCATTTATGAATTGATTTAGAAGTACACAATTAAAATTTTGTAATCTTATATATAATTTCAATTCAGTAAATGCATATAGTAAAACTTTATTTTTCCTTCTGGCTCACCATTCAGTCGTCATAAAGTAATTAGTCACATTCAACAACTTCAGGTATATTATGTCAAGAGCAAAGTTACTCTCGAAACATGCAGATACTTCTTTCCACAACTACCTAATCCAAGAGAAAAACTGCATGGATTTTACTGAAGCTTATGAAAAGCAGCCTGAACTTGGTTTATAAGTAGGCAAGACACTTAAACCCCAGAAGTGTAAAATGCAGGTAAAACCACATTTCTTCAGAAACCACGCAACGTTCAGCGATGAAGTCCTCTCTGTCCCCAAAACAGTCTGTCCCACTGCTCAGTCTGCTAAATTAGTAATTGCAACAGGAAGGGGATGAGCACCTTAATACACTTGTTTTCTCATTAGAAAGGGAGTATGAGTAACTCTTTACTCATACTTGTATGGATCTGTCCTTGTGGGCATGTGGTCAGCAGTGGTTAATCAGAGGAGTTACAAGAATAGTCTTGGGAGGGACTGAGACCACCTGGCCGTACAACACAGGTAGCACATATTTCAGCCTACTGGTTTCCCCCTGCAACATCCACAACCACCCTCACAAACAGGAGGTTTTTGGAGTGGTTTTTTTTGTTGACAACATGGTTCTTTACTGGCTAATATTTTCAAATGTGTCTTATTATAAGAATTCCCTCATTTCGGAAGAGGCCAGGCACAAACCAATGGCCCACAGGATGACTATCCAGATAAGTGCACACAACCACATGATCGCTCTTGTCTGGGTGCCAAGCCAAGCAAAGCTGGGACTGCTCTCATCCAAAAGCCACACGTGTCTTGTTATTGTGGTGCCAACATCAGGCTAACCTTTACACTGCATTTTAGTTCAGGTTTAGGCACTGCCAGAGTTAATGTTCAACTTGTGAAGATATTTATATACACACTGCATCCACACACACTACAACCTTGCACAGCTTGGAGGAGACATCTACTCAATTGTTATATAGACAACGAAAACCACTACTGCCCCTGCCAACACCTCCCTCCAGTGTAGCCCCCTGATCCTCCCACCTCTGCTTTCATTAGAAGTAGTCTCTAATTCTTCTAATTCACATTCAAAGCATGCTTTTATGCAGTCTGTATCACTGTCTAGATTTACAAGAGTATGAGTAGCAGCATGCTACTCAAACAAACCAGATAGATCTGTTATTTAAAAACATGCAAAACCCCAAACAATGCTCTAGGGCTGAGATCTTGCCTGCCAACTTTCAGCCCAGAGTGATCAGCCCTTAAAAAGAGATTTACAAATGCAAGTGCTGACAACTTAACTTTCATACTGCAAACAGCAACACCATAAAACAAAAAAGCTCACTAGAATAAAAGATCTTTTCATTGCTTTTCCAGCAAGCACAAACAAAAATAGATTTGAGTTTGGCTTTGTGCAGAACTCTTCCTAGCAAACATTTCAGAAACTTTAAACACAGATCAAGATAAACTTTGTACAAGGCCAATACAGAAATATACTTCCAGTAACATGAGAAAGCCTAAAATGTTTTCAAAACAGAGGTGCACTGCTTAACTTACGCCTCCTATCAAACTTCCAGTTGCAGGCCAGAAACCCCCTTTCTGTTGTGAGAGGTAACATACTTTCTCACCATATTTCACACCCTTATGTATCCAAAAGGATCACAACACCACAGAATTAATCAGAGCTACCACTGACTTCAGCTTTGAAGAGTTTTAGCACCTACCAAATACATCACATAATTGATAAGAGAAATAACAGGTGCCTCGTCCAATAGTATGCTATGAATACATTAACTCCTGTTTAAAACAAAGTTTACCTTTCTTATTAGTTTCACAAACCTTTTGAATACCCAACGGATATGTGATGTGTCAAGACTTAATCATGTTCTTAGTCCAGGTAAAGCCGCCAACTCAGATACAGGATAGTTAAGCTTACAGAGCATCATCAAGAAAACCTGACAAATCCTAATCTTGAAAAGCTGCAAGTTTCCCCTCCATCTTAGCACTAGGAGTAGTGACAGAAACCAGAGCTTGCAATTCTAATCAGATGGCTGGTTTAGAAGACTTTCAAAGAAAGGTTTCAGTTGTTAATGTAAGAGTTGAACCACAGTCCCACTGCATGGAGCACATGTTACCATACTGTGAATGAACAACCCTACAAACGTATCATTCTGATACAGAAAGCCTGTGACAGAACTCAGGGGTTTCTAGCTTCCCTTTCAAAGCAGGAAATCATTCTCTTTACAGAGCAGATGTGACAAGCAATCATTCCAAGGATGACATTATATTTTCTTTTAAATACTGTGAAGTGGTTACATTACCACAGTGGACAAAACAGCTGCAAATGAAAAAAGCTAACAACCCAAAAGCACATTTGTCAGTGGCAATCTCTGCCATCATCATTGTGCCTGTGTCAGTTGTAAACTCTATTACACAACAGCAGTTAAAGAGCTGACATGACAAATATTCAGTCACAGCATTTGTCTACAGAAGTTAAATATTGAATACGCTACTATTTAAAAAATCATCACGCGGCTCTGAATTTGTTTAACTGCTAATTCACTAAATAACTGGGGGAAAAGTTTTACTTCTACAGCTTAGTGTGGCCCAGACATTTATGAAAGTCTGCCAAACGAAGGTTTCAAAACGTGCATGCATCCAATGTACACGCCAGCATGGTGGCTGGAAAGTTAGATTTCAAGAAAACTGAAAAAAATACCATCCAATTTGTTTGTTTTCCTTCCTGCCAAGAAAATTGCTTATGCGCAGGCACCCCCAGAACAATGCAACTTTTTGGTTTGTGAAGAGGAACATGGACATAAGGTGAACACGCCAACTGGACACTTGGCAGTAGCAAGGCATTTTAAAACCCACATAGCAACCAGGTGTTAGCAAGAAATGCACCATGTCAGAAGACCACCTAAACCTTAATGCTATAATGTTTTTAATGTTCTGCAAGAAAAAACAGCAGCTCCAATGGTTTAGAGCTGCTGCTGCATCTACTTCACAAGTTGGGGTTTTTTTTCCCCCAATGTGTGGTCTTTATACGGCTGATAGCCTCCAAAAGCATTCTGCAATTCTATTAATTATCCGTTCACATGTAGTCTCTCCTCTAAAAATGGCTGAGATTAAGAGAAATGGCAAACCTTGCTGTTTAAAGGGAACTTTGCATTTCCTTATTTAAAGATCTATGAAATCTTTCTGCACTACGCTTTACAAGCTATTTGCAACTCCAACATTTACTGAGCTTTCTAACTCGCAGACAAACGCGCGCAATGGAACTGTACACCAGAACCAATTACTCCTCAAGTCTAGAAATTTAGATCATTACAGTGATTAGTTGTCCAAGGGATACCAAGCAATAAGTTACTACACAAAGGTGATAAAATACCAAAGAAACCTGATAGTGGTAAATGATAAGTACTCTACACAGGTATATGAAAAACTCTTTCAGTCAAGAGCAAGAAGAATGGGAAGAGTGTAAAGTTACAGCCTTATTCACTCACCGAATCTCAAACAGGAATAAAGATCTTGATAGTACAGAGAAGCTAACAGGACGACCCCTACCAACAAATAATCTTGATTATCTTTTTTATAAGCTAGCCTTTTATGCATTTTAAATAGATATAAGCTCAAAATAAATCTTTTCACTATATTGAAAGGTCTTACACAGAATTTCTGCAGTTCTCTCGCACACCAAGAAGGTAAGTTTTACACACCAGTACTATCTGATGCACACTCAAACATCACTCAAGAAACAGACTAAGCCTGTGGATCACATCCTCCTCAGTAATGCAATGCACCAGATGTTTCCTAGTATATAATCTGAACAAATCTTACCATTTAAGAATGTTGGAGTGCCTATCAAGACAGAAATAATCCACTGGGAAGAAATTTTTGTGCCCGGTAAGAGTATCATGTGCCTTGAAGACAAGTGTGATTGTGTCATGAGCAGTTTTCAGTTTGCTTATGGCTTGTTCTCAGTTTTCAAATCTGAAGCAGCACTTTCTTGACTGCAGGCTGAAGCACATAACATTAAGAAGCCCAACTCATTAATTAACAGGGGTTGCTTCATGTAGCATATCCATCACAAAGCCACAAGCTTGTTTTCCTCACTGTAGGTGGACTAACAGAACACACCCTGCAGGTTATCCATAAAGATGCATATTTAATTTCTGTTATAACTACCATGTCTATAACTACCCAATAAGGTGTTCTTTTATCAGATGATTTCAAAAAGTACCAAACAATTAAAATAATCCCTTCACTCTTCCATTTGTGCACTATCTGAGCAACCCCTCAAACGGCAGAGTTAAAGTTGTTACCAGCTCAGACTAATCATGACAATTCTGAAGTCAAAGGTGGGATGCTACCCTAATATAAAGCATCTATGATCATAACTCTCTACAACCCTATCCTCTCTTGAAAAGCTGTTTTATCTAGCTGAATGTAGAATCACAAATTCTTCATTCATCACCAAGGCTTACAAACAGCAGAAAACATCTCACACTGGAAGAAAAAGTTTTTACCTTTCTCAAGAAAGAGATCAGGAATTTGCCACTCAAGCACATTAGGCAAGTATCTCGAAGTACGATGATTTTCCACTGAAATAACTCCATCACTTGCCCTCAGTTAAGTTCATGAGCATTTGACCTCCCTCCCTACCTTGCCACCCCAGTACCTCTCTGTATTTTTCCAGGACAGAAAACATCACCAGCAAGGACAGAATTGGAATAAATATGAACAATCCCCCTTTCCTACAGACAGTTAAATGGAGAAATACACAGTAGTTGTGCACATACTTCACTTCTGGGACCACTAGAAGAGCAGTAGAGGAGAGAAGACCCAAGTTGAACAACTGATGCTATTAATCCGTCTTGCCTGGTCTCTAAGAAACCATCAGCAGGAGAGTACTGCAGTTCTGAGTGAAATTTAAGAGGTTAAGTCCATGTCACTCTGCTGCTGCTAATTGCTCTTGCCTACAAAGAGTCACAGGTAGTTCCGAGAGAGACAAAAAAAGACAACAGTAATATACCTGCAGGACTTTCACAAAGGAAGTCCCAACAGAATGCCTGTGCGGAATTAAAGAGTGAAAGAATAGGCCAATACAAACCACTGCTCTTTTGCATTAAAAAAAAAAGAAAACCAATTATGCCTGAACACAGGGCAACAACGCTTCAAAGTACCTACAGAAGGACAAGGTTGGAGCTCCAGACCCCACACTGTGCACAGCATTTCACATCTACCTCTGCTTCCAAGCTGTATAATAGAGAACACATTTGTTAAATGAGCCTAACTGTAGAGGGGAGACTAACTTTTCATATAATCTTCTAAAAACAGCCAGCCTAAATAATGGCCCAGTATAAACCACCCCACCCCACCCCCCCGAGGTTTATGCCCAACATGGGTTAAGAGACTGAAGAATGTGATGGAAGCTGCCTCCTTCCTCAAGATTTTTTTAATATTAATATGCTTTAAAAACTGAGGAGGTTTTCATCAGAGCACAGGCATCATATTCTAATAACCCAGAGCTCACCTCAATTTCTTGTAATGCTCCTATCCACCTGCATTTACCTGTTACACTTGACTAAATTACAAGGCAACAGACTGTGCTTGGCACAGTGTCCAGTGCAGTGGGATTCTGATCTGCAAAGACAAGTCACAGGTAAGGTAATGCAAATAAAAGTGGTGGTATTTTTACTAATATGCATAAGTTTAACTGCTGAAATTGTTTACCTACTACACAAATATTATCTCTAGACACTTTGGTGTGACCAATCTTTGATACGCTAATTGCATTTTTCTCTGAAAGCCAAAGCTTCTCAATAATTTCAGATATCTTTATGCTTACAAATTAGATGGGAGACTATTCCAAGCTTTTAATGTAATACCGTTTTTTAATGTCAAACACTGTTCACTGATGCGGAAATTTTTTTCCACTTAATGCAAACATTAGGAAAGCATCACAAAAATCTGCTTCTGAAGTTTAGTGCCATGAAACACAAAACTTCATAAAATTCACCGACTGCCATCATCCATTTGCTTGTCTGCACTGAGGTCACATGTGTTAACAATTGCACAACGCCTCTGTACACACAAAAAGCAGAAGACCAAGACAAAATTGACTGGAAGCAGTAAATTGAATTGGAAAGAAAATTAAAGCTTGCCCCGGAGTGGATAGGGCAGGAGCTAATACCTATTAGTACTAATGACTATGCATTTAACAAAATATTATTCATTTCTATACTATTTTTAAATAGGCATTTTCAGAACACTAGATGGTAACTTAAACTCTGATTTAAATTAAGGGAAAGTTTTCAAGAACTTCCACATATCTTCAGCCTATGTTACTCCTTCCCATAGCGAACCAAGACACCACACGAAGAGACTGACATGGCTACCAGAAAAAGCCACATGAAAGACTTCTCCGATACTTTTTCCTCTAAACTCTAGCTCCTCATTTTAACACACACCTTATTTCCAGGAGGTGGGTTTACTTTGGCACTCTGGATACAAAGTCTCTCTCATTCCGTCATATCTTCTCTGAACTCATGCACACATGAGGAATTATTATGCAAGGATAATATCTTGCATAATAGTATCTTTTCCTTGTTTCCCTTCCCTCCCCACATAGCTGGCTTGCTGTCATTTCACCTAGGGGGTTTGCTTTTCTTTTAAGTATCTATTGAAGGGAAGAGAGCGCTAATCCATTCCATCCATCCCAATCCTTCCATCCAGGAAGCAACCATTAAGTATGCTAACAGCCCACACAGAGCAGTAAAGTTTACAGAAACTGTTGCACTTTCATCATGAGAGGTGGTTTTCATTTTAAGACAAACTGATTCCTGACTTGGAGTGAAAGGTAGAAAAGATACTGAGCTCTGCTAGCTAACAGACTTGCCGGCATCTCAGTGTGCCAAGTCTCATACTAAGCAGACCTGCCGTTTTATAAATTATGTTTATTTCACAAAACAACTGCAAGTGCTACAGTATTTTACTAGCTGCTTCAAATTTTTAAAGCTAAGATGAAGCAATTGATGGTCTATTTGGCCTTTCCTAATTCTTCAGAGAAACAATGAGTCTTCAAAAGATACAACACATGAGAAAGCACCAGTATGTTTAGCACTTGCTTAGAGGGAACAAGTTAAGCGTTGTGCATAAAGAGTGTCAGTTTAGCAATGCTGGGAGTAACGAACTTCCTTGTTTCAATTACTGAATGTTCCTCCTCCCTATTTACCAATACGATCTTTTCAGTCTTCCACACAGTTCACTACACTGCTAACCAGAAAGTGCCAACGCACACTCACGATGCCTGTGACTCTAGGCAGTACAGTTCACAAAGGTAAAGGAAATAACTAACCCAGCTCTGCTGGGCAGGATTTTACAGACAGCGCATTCTCCAGAAAAATTCAAAAGTTGGCAGAAGAGGATGCAGTATTTTGTTGTGAAAGACGAGACTTAAAATGTCATTTGAAACTATAAGGTTAATATTAAGAGCAGCTCCAAGGGTGAGGTTAGAAGTCTGATGTTCTTTAACAGGTCTTAGTAAGCTTATCTTAGAATTTTGTTATTATTTGGATTCCATGTTTCAAGCCTGCAATCAGTGCTGTGCTTAATCAAGAGTAGGTCAAAAACCATATTAGGCACTTCCAGAACACTTAATATTTTTAGTGCTTTGAATTATTCTTTAAGACACACACACAGAGCTTCAAAACCGATTCGCTAAGTTCTTTATCATCACATTCTCAGACCACACAATAAACGCCTAATTCAGGGAAGCAGAAATCTTACACCAAGGATCTCAAATTCTGATGCATGCAGAACTAGCCTGATGTAGACTGATGGGACAGCTGTTACAGTGCTCCTAGAAGATATCTTTGGTCAAAACAGGTCTGAGAAAAGTGAGAGAGAAAGGGTCTGCACCTACGCAAAATCCAGATAAAAGGCATATATAGAACCAAATAAGATGTTAATAATTACAGTGATAAAAGCTAAGAAAAAATGAAAAGTTTTCTTCCAACATGAACAATCCTTCACTATGGAAAGACTATGTTAATAAACGGTTGTTCTGCAAAACAAACTGTCTAGGACAAGCTCCCCTCAGCCTTTAGGGTTTGGGGTTTTTTTTCAGGTAACTTGAAATGCACCCATTTACCTAAAATACATTAAAGTTTTGAAACACATTCAAGACCAAATCTAAAGTGAACTTAAACTACTTACAGAAGAAGCATCATTTAACTTTAAGGTTTTGTAATAAGAAAAGGAAGCTAATGTTTTTGCCAATGATTATTTCATTAACCTCTTTGTCAAAAATAGAATTTAACCCAAATAATCCAGTCATTTTAGTATTACTTCCTCATTTGAAAAAAGCCACCATCCTCCATTACAAGCTTCACTGAGATCAGAAGCAACTCTTGCTTACTTTTGAAACACTGAATGAAAGACTATCACCTACTGGGTGCGCATTTGTTCACAGTTCGAGCACACCACCTTTTTAGAGTATCACTGTAATCAAAACTACTGGTAATTCAGGTTTTGACTCATTGTTAAAGGATGGACTGTTCCAATACTGGAGCTTGGATTTAAGGATAATAATTCTTCCTTGCAAGTCAAAATAACTGGGCACAAACTCTTCTAAAAATTCCACTGATTCCTTGAATCCGGGCAGTTAAAATACACAACGATAATTAAGAAACAGAAAATAACAAAATAGATAAGCTAAGCTGCAACATGTTCATAAAAAAAGGACCTTACTCCCTTATTTAAAATATAAATCTTTTAGAGATCTATTATAAAAAATTGTACAAGCTTTAGACAGGAACAGGGACACAAACCCAAGATCTTGGAGATATGCCAACACAGGCAATGATATTTTGCCCAAATTGTTTGCCTTGCTGCTTTAAAAAGCAACACGTTTACCATCTTCTGTCCCTATCTGTTGAGAAGCAACAACAGTGAATGGGAATGAAACTCTGAGATAAGACTGCAAATTCTGCACATACAGAATTTCACATACAGCTATTTCATAAGCACTTAATGTAACCATGTCCTGATGAATTCTTCACTTTTGCTCTATCTTTCTAATTCCGAGAACAAGAATCAAAAACCAGTAGGCTACATCAAAACATTTGAGCATAAACCTTCAGTGCCAGGGTATGAAAAAGCAGGCTACTTTGGACATTGGCCTGTTGATTCATCAGTTCCTTGTTTGAACAAAAGCCAGAGTCAGACTCTGTTGCGGGGCAACCTGCAACAGCATCACAACCTGTAAAAATATGCTTATGGATACCAACACTGACCCAAAACAAAACCATAAGCTGCCAGGAGACTCCACTGTAAAGCTTCTCAAGCATTTCATTAAGTTTCTGACAAGTGAGATTTATCAAATGGTTAAATATATTTTTTTCTTCAACATGATTACTATTTAACTAATGTTTTGTTTCTCAAGATTCTGTGTCAGATCACTGGCATCCTATGATTATAAAATACTTGAAAATAGATTGCAGAACATCAGGTCTGCTGAGAATCCAGAGAAACACTAACAAAGTAAGAGATATCAACAATTTTTTGAAGTAAGTTTGTAAGTCCATTAGCGAGGCAGATGGAAATCTGCCTGATGAGTACCATTGATAAAGTATTAATATTCATCATTGTTGCTTATTTCCAGAAGCTAGCAGAGAAGGGCCAGTATGAAGTTGAGGTAGAATTAATCCAAGCACAGGGAAAACAACATTCCGATACTTATACAAGACGACACAGGAAACCTAAAAGCAAAATTAAGCTATACAGTATTTAGACCTGCAAAAAGCCCAGCACAAGTTTTAAACAACAGTATGCTCTACAACTATGCTCAAAACTCAGTATATTCCTGAAGAAGTCCCATGTGAGCTACCAATAGCACCTGAAGGTGTAATTTCCAAAGTCTTTGTGTCACCAGCGCTTGCTGTTTTCAATAGTGAAAGTAGTACAGGCATTTTTCTGAAGGATTCCCTAACAGATAAAGCAATTCTGGGTCTAATTCATCATAAGCTGCCAGGCCAGGTAGATATCTACGGGTATCCATAGACATCTATGTTTGTATCTATCTGTATGTGCAACAGTCCGTAACGAAAAGTTGTGTATAGCTGCTACTACTACCTTAAATACATGTACACTGAACTCGAGGTGCCCATAAAGGCCACCCAGAGTAAGCCTTTATTGTGGGATATGCTCTTGGGGACACCAGGTCCTTACATGCCAACAGCCTTACACGAACAACAGAGCTGCTAGAAGTGCAGAGGCGGCAATCCATTCAGCTTATGAACGAATGATTCCTTTTGTATTACATCATTCAACTACCCATTAAGGAGCTGGACTGACAGGATCCAGAATATGCATAGCCCAGCCCTCCATGGTAAATGAGCGTTAGAAAAGATTAAGGCTCAAAGAAATTGGTGATTCATCAGGGCATCAAAACAGCGTTTCCCCAATTCTCTGCAATGTTCTAGGCCAAGTAGCTAGCCACATATTAGTAACCCCGTCAGACTTCCAATTTTGGAGTTAATTGCTGTTCCTGAAACACATAGCCAGACACAAAATACCTGCAGTAGCACACATCACAGAACGAACACTGCCATGGCTATCCTAATCACACAATTATGCTGTATTACAGTCACACCTAATTTAAGTACTGCAAAGTACCTCTGCTGTCTGCAGGTATTACTCTGTAGCACCTACTTCCTAATAGAGGGGAGGATACGTGCTCTTTCTAAAGGGGGGTAACAGCAACACACACAAAACATGCAAACATGAAAGACCAATAAAACAACAGATTATAAACGCTTGGCTCCATCACATCACTAAAGCTTAAGAAATATCAGCTAGGAACCAATTAATGGAATTTCTCTCTCTTGTACTACTTTGTGGAACTTGGCTAGATTAATTTAAATTAATTTAAATGGTACAGAAACCAATTTCTAGTCTCCTGTTTCCAAGAAGTTCCTCAAACTTACTGGTTTTAGATAAATTGTTACTATGAGCCAGTCAAAGCCAGCATATCCTTAAAGAGAAAGGAACAGATT